>NC_046314.1:9047130-10363194 GCF_009819535.1 Lacerta agilis
TTAAGGAAAAGTGGCCCATCCAGGATCAAATTAGAGACTGGGACGACTTCTGTAAATCTGGGACTCTCCCTGGAAAATAGGGGTGCTTGGAGGGCCTGGCATAACCGCTCACCTTCCGGGGTGAGAAATGTTGCGAGCTCTTGTAGCATCCCTGCTAGGGGGCGGGAGGTTGACGCCCCCTCTGTGCCAGCTCCATCTGCGTCACCTCCACCCAGCCAATCCATGTTGGCAGGGGGTGTGGCCACGGGTAATTTAAACCGTGGTGTGGCCAGGGGCTTCCCACTCTTGCCTCCCCCCTGATCTCCCTACCCTCCCACTACTACAGTGTGGTGTAGTGGTTAAGAGTGGTAGACTTGTAATCTGGTGAACCGGGTTTGCGTCTCCGCTCCTCCACATACAGCTGCTGGGTGACCTTGGGCTAGTCACACTTCTCTGAAGTCTCTCAGCCCCACTCACCTCACAGAGTGTTTGTTGTGGGGGAGGAAGGGAAAGGAGAATATTAGCCGCTTTGAGACTCCTTTGGGTAGTGATAAAGCGGGGTATCAAATCCAAACTCTTCTTCTTCTTCTCTTTTAAAGCTTTGGTTTGACATGACCTTGCTATGGACAAACGTCGGCCGCCTTCTTGTTGGGGCCGGGTAGGAATTTTTCCACTTGGCGAATTGGCACCTGCCATTTGGTTTTTGCCTACCTACAACTTTGTAAGGTTAGGCATTGGGCAAGCCTTTGTTTAATAGAGGGGTGGTTGTAGCCTCTGCCTGCCCCTCATCAATAAGGGTATCCTGTTAAATGGATCCAGGGGTTTGGATTCTGTCCGAAGCCCAGGCATGGGCTAGGGCCATGCCACTATCCCAACAGGGACCCCTCGTGGTGCCCCTATTTGATGTAAGTCATAGGGCTCCCCCTTCTGGTGGTTTACCCTTAGTTGGACTCCCTGCAGATGGGCGGGAGTCGATATATAGCCTGGTTTTACCCAATGCCTAAGCCAAACTGCTCACATCTGTAGCCAATAAAATTGTGGCCTGTTTTAGCCCATAATCCAAAATACTTGGGTTGGTGTGCTTTTTAATCAGTGGGGAACTACAAGGCATGGGGCCTTGGGACGCAATACTGTAAAAAACATAAACAACTCAATAACAGCAGATGAAAAGTGTAACCAGTAAGAAAACACAACTAAAAGTAATAATACAGATGGAAACAGAAGCAGAGACAAACAAATCTACTTGTAGGCCAAATGCCCATTTATATAAAAAGGGGTTTGTCTGGTGGCAGAGGGCCATTCGACAGATGGTAATGTGACTCTCCAAAGTCTTGACACAGCCACTGAGATGCCATAGAATCAGATGGAATGAGATTTTGAAACCCACATCCTTTCATGTGGAACGAGATTTTTCAACTGCTGCTTAGAGTCAAAAGGGTTCGTTGCCTATAAACTACTCTGCCCAAATGGATGGCTGTGCTCTCCCACAATATCAACATAGGAAGCTGCCTTAAACTGAGCGTGTTGTCTTTATTGGGTGGCAGCAGCTCTCCCAGTGCTCGCTAGAGATCCTGGGGATATGATCTAGGCCCTTCTACATTCAAAGCAGAGGCTCTGCCACTAATCTGTGGTCCTTTCCCCAACCAAGTGGACTGGGAACATCCAGCAGGTTTTAATATACTGTCCACCTGGGTGCCAGCACAGGGAACAGCTCTTCATTGATACTATCTCCACATTTGTGCATTCTAAGCATATGAAATTTCAGCCACTTGGGACAATAATTGGAGGATGCTATCGTGCAACCCCAATGCAAATTTGCAATTAAACTGTTCCGTACACTTTAAGCTATGTTTGTGCCTTGATTGTTTGCTATATTCCTTTTTTTTTTACAACTAGAAAAGTGATCTTGCTCTGAGGATTGGTGTTTGTGTGTGTGGAAAGTTAAAAAAAAAAAAACCAACCCAAACTGAAGAATGTTGACAAATTAAATATTGATCTGGTTCTGCATGCTGAGAAAAACAACAAAACGAAAGAAAAAGACGGAGAGTGCAATGATTCATTTGCTAGTGTGCTGGAGGTGATGCCAGAAGCATTAATGAGTTAACTGTTTGAGTGGTCCACTTGGGGTGCTGTCAGATAAAAAAATGCCTCGAGAGCCTTGGGATAGAATTGGACTCGAGAGGAGCCCATCCCTGATGGTTGATACATGAGAGGCAGCCTCCCTTGAGCTGAATTATACAGGCCAGAGTCAGATGTTATATATGGGGACAGGGAAGAAGGATTTGATGGTCCAACGTATTCTGAGATGAATGTCTTATCATTCCCCGAACAGGAGCTTACTCTGATTATACTGGAGGCATGCTCATGGCATAGACTGAAACTATGATCCATAACAGCATTTAGAACACAGGAAGCTGCCTTATATTGACTCAAACCATTGGCCCATCTTGCTCAGTAATGCCTTCACGGATTACCAGTAGATCCCCAGGGTTTTAGGCACGAGTCTTTCCTGTCACAGGAGCATGCTGGTCAGTAATCACACAGTTCAAAGTTGGATCTTCATTAGCAAAAACACAATGTCCACAGACCTGGCTGAGTGTCAGTCCTAATCAGCACAGCAGCTCATCCCCAGTGATCTTACTCCATGAAAACCAGTTGCCGAGACTGAAGGTCCCCACCACCCTCACAACCATCTACGTTCCCTCCAGGGCTTTCCCCAAGCAATCAGAGACTGAGACTGTATGCAGCCTACAGCTGCTCTGCCCATTTCAGCCCTCTTCTGGTTCTGGGAGACCGGGGAGGACAGAAGCTCGTCACAGCTGGTGAAGGAGGCACCCATGACTCTTCACCAGCCAGACTCATCTCTGCCTCTTGGCCTCCCTCCTCTGCCTCTGATTCTGAACTTATTTCTGCCACAGACTCTCCCAGCTCACTAAGCCCTGTTACCTCCTCATCTTCTGACACCTCTCCCCCATCTTTTCTTTCTTCTCCCTCTGCCCACTCATCGTTGTCCCACCACCACTCCTCTTCCCTTGGTGGTTCCTTAGCCGGTTCCTCCCACCATTCCTCTGCATCCAACCAATCCACGACACTTACCAAGCCTACCTGGAGATGCTGAGGATTGAACCTGGGACTGTATGCATGCAAAGCAGATGTTCTGCCACTGAGCTACCACCCTTACCTAAAAGGGAACATAGGAAGCTGCCTTCTGCTGAGACAGACTGGTGGTCCAGTGGTCCACACTGATTAGCAGTGGCACTCCAGGGTTTTAGGCAGAAGCATTTGCCAGCCATATCTGGAGATACCAGGGATTGAACCTGGGACCTTCTGCATGTAAGACAGATGTGATGCCCCTGAGCCATAGTCCTTTATTCTGCAGTGGGGCAGCTTCACACAAGGTATTTTCTTTTGGAAAAATCCCATGTAGAGTCAAAAAATAGATCCTTGCATGAACTTCACCCAAGGCCAGTTTACACCAGTGTACAAACACAGGTGAAAGCTAGACAGATGGATACAAACACACAATTTATATCTGCAAAATATATCTTCTTCCTTCTCCAACATGTGGTATGTATGTGTGTGTGTGTGTGTGTGTGTGTGTGTGTGTGTGTATAGTACAAAATGCATATTGGAAATATATATTTTGATTTGTGTTTTGAGCTGAGGACAGCATTGGAGCATTTGGAGAAAGGCAGGGTCTGATGGAAAAGAAGAAGAAGAAGAAGAAGAAGAAGAGTTTGGATTTTATATCCCACTTTATCACTACCCGAAGGAGTCTCAAAGCGGCTCACATTCTCCTTTCCCTTCCTCCCCCACAACAAACACTCTGTGAGGTGAGTGGGGATGAGAGACTTCAGAGAAGTGTGACTAGCCCAAGGTCACCCAGCAGCTGCATGTGGAGGAGCGGAGACGCGAACCCGGTTCCCCAGATTACGAGTCTACCGCTCTTAACCACTACACCACACTGGCTAAGCTCTGAAGAAAAATAAGGAGATGATGGTTAGCAAGGAGAGAGAGTATAAAAACCAAAGCACTAAATGACTGTTTCCCCACTCCACTTTTGCAAGGAGTTAAAGTAGAAAAAGGAAAAAGAAAGAAAAAGAATATATAAAACATTTTGAAAGGCAGAGGAAAAACAATGTGACAGTAAAATAATAATAATAATAATAATAATAATAACAACAACAACAACAACAACAACAACAACAACAACAACAGAACTATATAACATATATGTAAAGGGATGAACAGTGGTGCCCCGCTAGATGAAAATAATTCGTTCTACGAGTTTTTTCATAGAGCGAATTTTTCGTCTAGCGAAGCGGCAATGGAACACGGAGGTTTTCGTGCCAAATTTTTTTTTCTGTCTTGCGAGGCAGCCTTCCACTAGACGAATGCCTTCGTCTAGCGAGTTTTTCGTCTTGCAAGGCATTCGTCTAGCGGGGCACCACTGAACTTATTGTTTCCCTCAAATATACATTGATTCACGTGTTGTTATGGTTTCAATAAATACATTCCAAATATCATTACATTTCTCCATACATAATCGTTGTCTGAAAGTGATCCGTTCCTCGGTTGCAAGGGTTGCCATGTCATCTATCCATTGATCAAAAGAGGCCATATTTTTGCCCTTCCAATGTATCAATATCAATCTTCTTTTGCAGATGTAAGGGCACAGAGAATCCTTTTACGTTGACGCTTCCCATTTCTTTTCTGAATACAATTTGCAATTCCTCGTGTGCCAGATGTCTGCTGCAGAAGGTCAGTTAAACACCCAGTTGTCCCCAAAACTCAGCTTCCTCCCCTCGCTGTAAAACTCTCATCTTGCCATGTACACTGGCTGAAATAAAGGGTTGCTGATTGTCTGGATGTTACTGTAGGACAGCAGGGCAATGACACAGCATGGGGAGCCTGTCAGTTTGTTCACAGGCTTATTATCTATGTGTGCTTGCCAGCACCTCTCCAAACATGGGTGGAATCTCAATTCTGCGTTTCAGAGATTTCACTTCTATTGATGTTTAAAAACAAAGCAAAATGAAAAAACAGGAGGCAATGAATCTGGGGTGTCTTCTTTGCTCCTTCCTGCCCAAGCCCCATTTAAATGAATGGGATAAGTGCCATTAACCCGAGTTTTGAACAGTGGGGAGTGTGGACAGGAGATGTCACAACTGGTTTTGTCCAAGGTGCCTTCTTTAAGGCTAGCTGCCTCCATGGCAGATGCAGGAAAATGATTGTGCTGTGATTAACCTGAGTCACTGCGGCTTACATAATTGTAAGACTACCAAGACAATGTATAAAAATAAATAAATTTGGATGATATGCAAAGTAGCAGAGGAGCTTACAACTAGGAAGCTAAATAAATCTTCTAGGTGATTGAGAGCTTCTTTATAAAGACTATACAGTGGTGCCCCGCTAGACGAATGCCTCGCTAGACGAAAAACTCGCTAGACGAAAGGCATTCGCTTGCGGTAGGCTGTCTTGCAAGACGAATTTTTGAATGGGCTTGCCTTGCAAGACGAAAAAATTTCCGATCCCCCCCCCCCGTCAAACTGCTCTTCCCCGTTGGTGCTTCGCAAGACGAAATTTTCGCTATACGACAGTACTTGCAGAACGAATTAATTTCGTCTTGCGAGGCACCACTGTACAATGTCCACTCTTTATATTCAAAAGAACCTCACTTTCATAAACATATAACTGAGAAGAATACATTTGCAATCTCATGCTCATTCAAACATGGGTACGTTCTCACTTGAATTTTAGATTGAAGTCTTCTTGCGTGGCAAGGTCCCAAATAGGAGGGGTAGGTGATGGCCACTGCCTCCCCTCACCTGGCGTGCGTCCCAGGGGCGTGGTGTGCCGCCGCGGGTGGAGCTCAGCGCGGGTGGGGTGGGGGCAGCCATGATGGCACCCCACCGGGATCACGCTGCCGGGGGCAGTGTGCTTCCTGTGCACTCCTCTTCCTCCACCAGTGGGTTCTCATCCTTTGGCCATGGTGGTTTGGGGCCAGTCATAGTATCTCAGGCTGACCTCACAGGGCTGGTGTGAAGATGCAATGTAAGGAGAAAAACCTCTTATAATGAACCACCACCCCAGCTCCTTGGGGGGAAATAAAGAACGGGCAGGATTGAAATGTAAGAACGAAAGAAAAGCTTCGCATTATGGGGTCCTTGAAATCCTTGAGAGGCAAAGTGTTCTGTTTCGGTGTGAAATGTTGGCACAGTATGGTTTATATTACTCTTTCTGTCTTTCAGATTCAGGGTTTTTTCATATAAAAAAATAATAATAAAATGTGTTTTTAAGCTTTCTCACTTAACGCTTGGGTGCCTTTGGAATTGCTTTATTCACCGAGAACAATGCCTGTCTTGCTTGAAATATCTGCTTAAAATTGCTTTGGAAACGGCTGCCTTGAAGGCCAGCCTCCATTAGGAATTAGTTCTTTCTTTTCATTCTTTTTAATAGTCGAGCCAGCTAGAAACAGGTTAGCATTCTGTAGGAGACAGGACCAGATAGATCCAGCTCACACAGGTCAGCAGCTAGCCCTGGGGAAGTTCAAACACATTGTACTGAAAATCTGATTCTTCTTGTGTGAGCTTATGTAACTGATTCCTGCAGCCACAGGCTCCGCTTCTATCGATATCCTCATTTATCTTTGATATTCCTGACACCTGTATGACCCTCTCAGGGCATCCTTCCTCTGAATATTCACAGCCACATCTCCTTTTCCTAGAAAACCCATTGCAATCCTCTTCCTGCTGCTACACTCACAAAGGGGGGGGGGGTTGTAATTTCAAGGTCTGTCAAATGAAGGGCTCATGGTATAGGTCAGGCATGTCCAACAAGTAGATCGTGATCTACCGGTAATCACTGGATGTCTGTGGTAGATCACCTGTAGATCAGTGGCTCCCCCCCAAAGAAGCTAAAAAACTTTGGCTCCCCTAAAATAAAGCTCAACATATTTGCCCTGCACCCCTAAAATGACCTGAACCTCCGAAAATAGGGCTTGAGGAAGAAAACTGGCCTTGAGAGCCAGTGTGGTGTAGTGGTTAAGAGCGGTGGACTTGTAATCTGGTGAACCAGGTTCGCGTCCCCACTCCTCCACATGCAGCTGCTGGGTGACCTTGGGCTAGTCACACTTCTCTGAAGTCTCTCAGCCTCACTCACCTCACAGAGTATTTGTTGTGGGAGAGGAAGGGAAAGGAGAATGTTAGCCGCTTTGAGACTCCTTCGGGTAGTGATAAAGCGGGGTATCAAATCCAAACTCTTCAAATCCAAACTCTTCTTCCTCTTCTTTCCTTCCTAAAAAAAAACTCAACGCCGCTTTCCTCTTCCCTAAAGAAGCTCAAGAACTTTTACATGAACCCCCCAAAACAGGGCTTTTCTTCCTAAAAAAAAAAGCTCAACAACTTTGACCTGAAACCCCAAAAAGGGGGTAGATCACTGCCAGTTTTTAACACTGTGAGTAGATCGCAGTTTCTTGGAAGTTGACCACCCCTGGCATAGGTTAATGGTGGCATTAAAAAACCCATGGAAATCCTGCTGGATCGAGAGGATAGTGATGTAATCCATGCATCTCAGACAGAGGAGAACATCTTAGGAGTTAGGGCAGAATTGAACCATGGACACAGTTTACACAATCAGGGCCTGCAATAAAATGCTGCAGTGTAGAGCAATCCTGTTCACTGTTGTCACCACCTGTGCTCTCTTCCATTCAATTTTCCCAATAGCCCATGAACATTCTGTAGCCATGGAGCATGCTCAGTCCTCACGCCTATGTCACTTCCCCTCACCTTGGGAGGAAATTGGCAACCAAGCTTTTTGATCTACTCAGTCTACACGTGAGTTCAGTGTGAATTCTGAGCTGCTCCCTGCTGCTGCATGGCTTTAACCAGCCTCTTTGGTTTCAGAAAGAATGGAGTCTGAACCTAACATTTCCCTATACTTAAAGTTTAGGAAGTTTTGCTGTTTTGTAACCAAGCAACATTCTACTGCCTATGCAACTTTTCCTGATTGCTGTATGGAAAATAACATGAATCTGACCTTTGAAGAGTTTTGTAAGGAAACCATTTTATAGCTTACTCAACATGATTTTAAGGACATGGTTTAAGTCGGGCTGGATATGTTGAATATGCCCTCATCATGTAATGAGTACCCGTTTAAACATATATTTTTTACATTGTTTTTTACATTGTTTTTATAAATGCAAATATATTGTTTTATGCTGGTCTGTGACCAAATAAAGTATATTCATTCATTCAACATGTAGTCCACCTTTGTGCTAGGGAAGTGAGATTCGCTGGAAACAGCACATTTTAAAGATTTTACAGCCTATATTCCCACACTTTTCTTTGCTGAATGCTTTGCCATGGATTGGCGCTACTCTGAAGTTTCATATAGAGTCCTGAATCAGATCAGAAGACCTGTGTGCAGCCTTGGTTATAACATACCCTCCAACATTTCACTGATGAAAATAGGGGCGTCCTATTCCATACCCTCCATTTCTTCAATGAAAATAGGGACATCCTAGATTTTACTTTCTTTGGCTCCATGATCACTGCAGATGGTGACAGCAGTCATGAAATTAAAAGACGCCTGCTTCTTGGGAGGAAAGCAATGACAAACCTAGACAGCATCTTAAAAAGCAGAGACATCACCTTGCCGACAAAAATCCGTATAGTTAAAGCTATGGTTTTCCCAGTAGTAATGTATGGAAGTGAGAGCTGGACCATAAAGAAGACTGATCACCGAAGAATTGATGCTTTTGAGTTATGGTGCTGGAGGAGACTCTTGAGAGTCCCATGGACTGCAAAAATATCAAACATCCATCCTTAAAGAAATCAGCCCTGAGTGCTCACTGGAAGGGCAGATCCTGAAGTTGAGGCTCCAGTACTTTGGCCACCTCATGAGAAGAGAAGACTCCCTAGAAAAGACCCTGATGCTGGGAAAGATGTAGGGCACAAGGAGAAGGGGGCGACAGAGGATGCGATGGTTGGACAGTGTTCTCAAAGTGACTAGCATGAGTTTGGCCAAACTGCAGGAGGCAGTGGAGGATAGGGGTGCCTGGCGTGCTCTGGTCCATGGGGTCACGAAGAGTCGGACACGACTGAACAACAACAACAACAACAAGGAAAAGCGGGGCATTCTGGGATCAAATCAGAAACTGGGACTTCTGTAATTCCAGGACTGTCCCTGGAAAATAGGGACACTTGTAGGGTCTGTTATAATACATATCCCTGTCAAATGGTTCCAATATGCAGGGCCCATCCAGACAGAAGGTTTTTGGGCAGGTGTAACATGTCATTAATGCAACAATAGTACATTGGTAGTATATTTATACTGGACTGTCCAAACATAATTTGGCTTCATTGGTTGGTCTGTGATGCTTCCTGAGTGTCGCTGCATTATTGCCATTTGGAGGAATAATTGTGCATGTCAATCTAATGTAAGTGGGACATATAAAACAACAACAACTGGCACATTTGTGTTTTTATGATGTTAGCCACTCTGAGCCCGGCCTCGGCCGGGGAGGGTAGGATACAAATAAAGTTATTATTATTATTATTATTATAGAGACAATTTATGCTACCCGAGTTAGGAAGAGAGCAGAGAGAATTGTAGCAGATCCTTTACATCCCGGTCATCATCTGCTTGATTTACTTCCATCTGGACGTCGCTACAGGACTTCATATACAAAATCGGCCAGGCACAAGAATAGTTTTTTCCCTTGTGCCATTAAATTGTTAAATTCATAGTTGTATAGCTGAAGGGGGGGGGGTAAATTATGGGTGGGGTTCCCTTGCTTCTTTGTATTGTGAGAGGAACAGTGTCTGTATGTTTACATTGCAATGTAGCTGAAACAAATTCCAAGTATGTTGGAAAATGTACTTGGCCAATAATAAATTATTCCTATTCCTATTCCTATTCCTATTATTATTACAGGATTTCAGCAGGATATAACTGGACATGTAGTGTTTGGAAAAGAAGCAGTAGGTCTTCCTCAAAACTTTTGGAGGTGCCAACAGTATTAATAATAAATAATAAAAATAAAAATAAGTATTGAAAGCAGGATCACGTATAACTTCCCTGATGCCCTTGTGAATACAAATCATCATGAATGTGCAATGAAAAGGATGCCTGCAAGGGATTTCTTCCCTTTGTTCATTTATTTACAATTATGAATGCAATAGCCGCTGCTCAGCCAGGCTGATGTTTACCTAGCTAACTCTGCCACTTAAGGCAAGAAGGAAACAAAGAAAAAAAGCAAGAGGTCAGAGAGCAGACATTATAAATAATTAGGCCCCGTTGAAACGATTCAAGCGACAAAGGTCTTCTGGAGAAAAAACAATCTCTGAATGAAAAATGTGTCTTACATCTGGGAATATAGCAGCCATAAAGGGCAGTATGTTTGAGCCTCTTACGAACTTTTTTTTTTTAAAGCAGAATACAAGAAGGATGATGCTATTACTTGTATAGCATTTTCAAGTGTTCAACCTGTTTTGCATTTCTTATCCAGCCATAATCTTTACAAGAACTTGTATTTTATGACCCTCCACATTTCAAAATGGAGGCAGGGGACTGGGGCAGGATAGGCAGAGGAGCTAGCCTAAAGCTATTCAGGAAGTTCATTGCAGAGGCAAGATTTGAACGTGGGACTTCCACTGGCCATCACCTACCCCTCCTAATTCAAGGGTATTCCGTTAAAGGAATCTGGAGGGCGTGGTCTCTGTCCGAAGCCCCTGACAGGAGACTAGGGCCATGGCACGACCCCTAGCGGTGATCCTGGAGGAGTCCCTAGTTGATGTGCCTCAGCAGGGCTGCTCCTATTGGTGGTTAACCCTTCCAAGACTCCCTGCGTATGGGCAGGAGTCAGATATAGTAGTGTGGTTTTCAATGCCTAAGCCAATACCACTCACATTCTGTAACCAATAAAGCTGTGGCCATTTTCTCCCATTAACCTAAAATACTGTTTCATGTGTCTTTATTCCACTTCCTAGGAGGGTTTGGGACCTTGCCACGCAAGTGTCTTTGAGCTCTTTGCTCTCCTACTTTCAAGGCGCACCAGGTTCTGGGAGTGGGGGGGGGTCTGGAATGCTTTCTAAAGACACTGTGACCATCAGCTGTCACCCCCTGGTGCTTCCTCCTCTCCCATTATTTCCCAACTTCTTCCCCCATCTGCCTCTGAGCTGTGACCTCCCTCAAACCCCTATTGTAATTCTAAACTGTCTTCCTCTTCCTCCTCCCTGGAAGGGTCAAGCTGGGAAGGCTGTCTCCACCATTCCTCCTCTGCCTGGTCCCTGGCACCAACTCCCTGAAACGCAGGAATATTTTTCCCAATGTGGGGCTTGAACCCATGACCCTGTGATTAAGAGACTCGTGCTCTACTGACTGAGCTATCCCAACCCTCCTCTTCTGATCAAAAGGAAGCCTCTAAGCATACTCAGCAGACACACAGTTTGGTTTGATTTGCAAATCAGTAGGGTGAGCACATATGGGGTCATTGGGAGTAGCGCCGTGGGTCTCCATGCATCCCTGCACAGTTTGCACCCTCACATATCCACAAAAACACATGCAGAACACTTAAGACCGTACATTCATGGGTATTGGATATTTTATGCCACTCATGTGTCCCTGTGAATTGTTGGCACCACTGAAGTTGAAGATCCTGAAAGCTAAATTCTACACGGCTGCTGCGACAGCACCTGACTAATGGAAGCAATATCAGATTTGAAGGGGGTAGGGAAGTATATGCCCTGCAAATGGGTATGATTTGCGCAAAGCACAAGCCCTGGATGTGGTGAGACAGAAGTGGAACAGCTCCTCCGAATCCCGAGAGGAAAATATAGGTTTCCTTGAAAGCACAGCCTCAAGGAGCCAGTCATGCTGCAGCCTTTCAGTTCTTGCTCCTCGCAAAACAGCAAGCGCCTGTTCGGAATAGACAATATGTGGCGTGTCACCTCTGATTAGCGAGATGCTAAAGCATCGCTACACGACTGCCAGGGTGGCCTCTTGGTGCAGCGAGAAGCTAAAAGGAGCCATAATAATGTCAAAGTGACACGAGCAGAAAGTGCTATACATGAGGAGCCACATTGTGAGAACAGTCTCTGAAGATCTTAGGTCCAGAACTATTATGTGACTCTCTTAAAACCCTACTTGTGGGCATAAAGGGTGGTGAGCATGATCATGGGGGTCGTAGGGTTAACAACCTCCTGACCCGCACTCCTGAAGCTGCCACTAGCAGGGCCAGCCCCAGCTGGTGATGGTAACTTCTCAGTGAAGTACCTTCAGGCTTGAACTGTCTCCACCCACCTAGACCAGCTATTGGAGCTTTCTGGAGAGGAAGGCATTTGAGAACTTCCCTCTTCCAGCTGAGCCTTGTTTTGAGCAACAAAGTCTTCCTGAACTCTGCTGTGTTCCTGGCTTACTCTTTGATTGTGACCACTGGCTGGCCCAACAGCTCCTGGTTCCTGGCTCACTTCAGACTGCTACTTGTGGCCCAGTCCTAATGTCCGAAGAGGTTGTGCATCTCCCAGAAGTTTGATGGTGCTTGACACAAATGTGCTGGCTGGAGTTGACGGGAGCTGTCATCCAAAACATTTGGAGGAACCCAGCTCGGTGAAGGTCAATGTACGAGCTGAATCCACATTTCTTACCTTTAATGCGAGGAAATCCACACATGTATGTGTTCCAGCCAGAGTCTGGTACAATTATAGGTCAAGCTGAGAGCCAGTGCAGTGTGTGGGTTTGGGAGACCAGGGTTCAAATCTCCACTCAGCCATGAAGCTCACAGAGTGATTTTGTTTTTAATTATTTTTTATTTGGTTTTTCCAGTTAATATCTACAAACAAATTTGGGGGGGGGGATACAAGATTCTTTCGAATCTATAGACTTCCCTCTACCCTTCCGTGGGTTCCATATTTATCCTTTTCTGCTGCATTTTTTAAGTCACCCAGTTAATTGATTATCCAATATATCCCAAGTCTCTGTTACATTGCAAGTGTTATTTAAGTCCTGTTAAAGTGTTCAGTTGTTTACAGTGTTCTTCCAAGTGCAATATAAATTTCCCCCATTCTTTATTTAAACCTTGCTCTTCCTGATTTCTGATTTTTCGCGGTTATTTTCACCATCTCAGCATAGTCCTGTTGATTTAAGCCAGGATCTATCCAGGTCTTGTGCCCCACTTCGTGCCCCGACTGGGCCAGGCGATAAGACTGGAACACCTACAGCTCAATCATAATATCTGGACTCAAGACTGTCTGTCATGAGCACCCTCACTTCCTCAGAGGTTGAATAAAGCGCTGGCTATATTAACTTGAAACAGTTCTTCTTTATTTTCTACAAGCTACAATATATACATAACTATACAGCTTGTGTGGCTAAGTTTCTTCCACACATCTTATCTACAGAACAAACCCTGTCTAACACACACAGTGAAGGTCACATTCTGTCTGACACAGAGAGAAGTTAATTAAGAGATCAAAGACTCAGTTCCCTCCCCCTTCTCTCAGACCATAAGTCACACGATTCTCACAAAGGGAGGGGGTGAAATACTAACAAGTCCATCAGTTTGGTCTGCCATTCCTCCCTGGTAGGGACCTTGTCTTTCCATCTCTGGGCTACAAGCATAAACAGTCTTTTTGCTCTTTTGGTTACTTCTGCACCTACAATTCCTAATTTAAAAAAGCTTCTGGTTTTGTTTTTGTTTTTTTAAACCAAGGTTATTTTAAACAATTTTTTAAGTTCATTATATATCATTTCCCAAAATACTTTCATTACCTTACAGTTCCACCACATGTGATAAAAGGTTCCTTCTTTCTCTTTACATTTCCAGCAGATATTTGAACTTGTCCTATAAGCTCATGGGGTGACTTTGGATCATTCATAGAATCATAGAATCATAGAGTTGGAAGAGACCACAAGGGCCAGCCAGTCCAACCCCCTGCCAAGCAGGAAACACCATCAAAGCATTCCTGACAGATGGCTGTCAAGCCTCTGCTTAAAGACCTCCAAAGAAGGAGACTCCACCACACTCCTTGGTAGCAAATTCCACTGCCAAACAGCTCTCACTGTCAGGAAGTTCTTCCTAATGTTTAGGTGGAATCTTCTTTCTTGTTTCTCTTAACCCAACTGACCTCACAGGGTTGTTGTGAGAAAAAAATACGGAGAGGAAGATCCATGTATGCACCCTCAAGCTCCTTGGAGGAGAGGTGGGGTAAATGTAATGATAAATAAATGTAATGATAAAAAGAAAACGTTTTCTATGGAAATCATGAGCTCTAAAGAACTGGGGGCAGCAGCAAAGATAAATTTCTGGTGGGCTTTTCTCACGGTTAATGTGTGTTTGAGTTTGTTCCAAATAAAAATTGCTTTAGTTAGCATCCTCCATCCTTCATGTAAAGACTACATATCAGGGGCATAGCAGGGTAAATTGGTACCCGGGGGCAAATTTTTTTTGTCAACCCCCCTAATTGATTCCCCCCCCCTGCAAAAATGGTTTTCCATTATTTCATATTTTCTTACAAAGGAATAATAACAAGTAATAATAATAATAAACTTTTATTTATATCCCGCCCTCCCTAGCCGAAGTCGGGCTCAGGGTGGCTAATATCAGATACATAACATTGGTATAAAATCAAACAATAATTAAATTACCTCCTAAAAACACCTCAAAATCAAATTAAAGTCTAATTAGATGGCTTTCCACAGGGTTGGGGTTGGGAACAGTAAGTGCTCCACTGAACTGAAATTTCAGCCTTCACGCCATAGGAAAACAGCCAAGTGAACAGCTATTTTGGTGGAGGAGGGTCAAGATATTAACCGATGTGCATGAAATTTCATATATAGCTATATAATCCCTAGTATAGTAAGATAAGATCTTTGGAGCAGGCTTTTTTTTTTTAAAAAAAGTTTTTTTTTATGAACCGCCCTAGTAGGGCAGTAATTGTTCCTTGATAATTTGTCACCCCCTCCATTATGGAACATGGGGCGGTCCACCCCCTACACCCCGCCTTGCTACACCCCTGCTACATATTACATGTGGGTATTAAAGGCTACCCACAACTCCTTCCTCACAAAGCAGGCAGAACAGCAGGTGTGGTCCGTTACTACGGCATTTACACTTGCCATTTCTTCATCTGCAACCAACCATGTTGTTGTTTAGTCGTGTCCGACTCTTCGTAACCCCCATGGACCAGAGCACGCCAGGCACTTGTGTCTTCCACTGCCTCCCGCAGTTTGGTCAAACTCAAACCTAGTTAACTGCATGTCCAAGTTCTAGTAGATTTCCTTCCCTTGCCATCTTGCCCAGGGATTGTTGAGTGAGAAGACTTTCTGTTCTGTTAACAAGGGCTCTCTCTTAGCTGCTAAAACTGTCAGCTCAAAAGTGCTTGCGTGCCCTTGTGACACACAGCTGCTTGTTACGCCGCTCCAAAATAAACACTTCAGGAAAAATTTGGAAGGGTGAGTCATGCACGAATGCCTGCAACTGTCTCCGAGATGGCATTTTGACATTTTTTGGCACCGGAAGACAATATGCTTGTTCTGCAGAGTGCTTCCCACACAGGTCACTCTGGGTGGAGGTGACCCACTGACAGCTATTTTTAAGCAGGTTACAGTAAAATCTATACAAAACTTGAAGCTGGTTCCGAACAGTAAACCTTCCGTGCCCTTGATTTGAATGGGCTTGCTGAACGCTATAGAAAATTATACTGCGCATACTTCAGAAATGTCCGAGGTCAGGCACCCTCTGCAGCAGGTAGCATAATATATGATTGTTCAGCATCAATGATGCTAATATTTATAATCCATAGCTTGTGACCAACATCTGGTTTTGGCAGGGCTGGCCCAAGACGTTTTGGCACCAGAAGTGAACCACAAAATGGCATGCGCTCACACACGGTCAGTGAAGAAGGGGCGGATGAAGATCTACATCAGGAACAAGGAGGAAATAAAGATCTACATATGGAACAACGGTGAGAGGACACCAACAGTGTCTCCTATTTGCTGAGAGTCCACTGTAGAGGTGACTTGGAGGGGGCAGCTGTTGAGCAGTAGTGGGTGATTCATTCCTTGGAGGCTGCATCTGTTGTCCTTGTGGGTTCTGCCACCTGAGGCAATTGACTCACCATGCCTCGTGAGTGGACCGGCCCTGGATGCTCTCCTCTGAATCTTAGTTACATGCAGAACATCTTGTTGGAGGAACACAGATTGAACACTACTGGCCTAGGGGAAAAAATCTGTGTGGTGAAAGCAGTATCCCAGTTTCAAAGTACATTTAAAAACAAAGCATATACACACACTCCTCTCATATACACAGGGTATATTCAGGTGCCTTTTCAGGCAAAGTGAGGCATAGCCCTGCAAAGGTTCTGAACACACAAAACCTGCAAAGCCAGTGTCTATTTATCACATACAATAATACCAATGCATTGCCAATGACTTAGAGGTTTCTGTCCATCTTCTCTGCTTAGCCTGTCATAAGCATGGCCCCACACCTGGCTGGAGAGTTAGAGGTGGGATAGCATACAACAGCAGTAATCGTAATCAAGACACAAGCTGGTGTAGTGTAATGGTTAGAGTGTTGGACTATGATCTGAAAGACCAAGGTTCAAATCCCCACTCGCCCATGAAGCTCACTGTATGACACTGTGGTAATTGCTATAATTTTATTTTGGTGGTGTATGCTGCCTGCAGCCCTCTGTCCACTTACCTGAGAGTAAGTCACATTGATCTCCTCCCTTAATTGAACAGGGAAACAAGCACCACAACCAATCACTCAGTAGTTGGTTGTTCTCTCTCTCTCTCTCTCTCTCTCTCTCTCTCTCTCTCTCTCTCTCTCTCTCTCTTTATAGGCATGACTGAGTGCCACTGAACAAAAATCTAAGTCTGTGTAAAACCATGTGTAAGCCCAAGCTAACAAAATGAATTTCAATAGGGACAAATGCAAGGAAGAACCAGATGCACAAATATAAGATGGGGGACACCTGGCTTACGAGAAGTACATGTGAAAAGGATCTTGGGGTCTTGGTGAACCACAAGCTTAACATGACTCAACATGACTAATGCTATTCTAGGTTTCATCAACAGAAATCTAGTGTCCAGGTCAAGGAAAGTAATAGTACCACTCTATTCTGCCTTAGTCAGAACACACCTAGAATACTGTGTCCAGTTCTGGGCACCACAATTTAGGAAGGATGTTGACAAGCTAGCACATGTGAAGAGGAGGGCAACTAAGATGATCAAGGGTCTAGAAGCCAAGACGTATGAGGAACGGTTGAAGGAGCTGGGTATGTTTAGGCTGGAGAAGAAGAGGCAGAGGAGATATGACAGGCATCTTCAAATATCACATGGGCTGTCACATGGAAGAGGGAACAAGCTTGTCTTCTCCCGCTCTGGAGGGTAGGACTTGAACCAATGGCTTCAGGTTACAAGAAAGGACATTCCAATTAAACATCAGGGGAAACAGTCCAACAGTAAAGAGCTGTTTAACAGTTGAATGGTCTTCCTTGGGAGTTTGTGGCCTCTCCTTCCTTGGAGGTTTTTAAGCAGAGGTTCAATGGCCATCTGTCATTGAAGCTTTAGCTGAGATTCCTGCATTGCAGGATATTGGACTAGATGACCCTTGGGATCCCTTCCAACTCCACGATTCTATGATTCCAATACTTGGGTGCAGTTCCTAAGGCAGTCCTATGAAGCAAGTGAACATACGACTGAAACCTCCTAGGGTCCACCTATGTGAATTCCTAGGTGCCCCACCATGTCTAAGTTCCACCAACCTCCACTGAAGTATGCTAATACTTGACTGGCAGGTATCTTTCTGAGATCTCAGGCTAGTAAGGAGGTCAATTTGTGCCACCAGTGCTTATGAGCATCTGTTAGCAGCCAAGATGAAATGAGCAGGTGGCCTTTGTTTTGTGCTGCTGTTTGGTTGTGACATCTGTGCTAATGCTGTTGACTGCACTAGAGGCACCTGAGATTCACTGACGCCACCATGTTGCCGGCACCAGTTTTTGGCTGGCTGGCTTTAATTACAATGGCCACGCTTTCTGCAGCTGACTTCACATCCCCTCCGAGCTTCACATTATGCCCTTCCAGTAATTGCGGCTTTTCTCCACTCCCTTTGGCTTTTAATTTGCAGCCCATCAAAATGTTAACCAACGTGTTGGGCTTTGGTCTGTAAGGTCAATTCCTTACTGAACTTGTCCTCTGCCCGGAATTTGTCTTGAAGTTTGAAAGACTGACTGTACCCTTTGCTCCAGAAAGACTATTTTCCTGCACTCTGATGGAGAGAAATGGTGTCTGTGTTAACTGTCAGACTGGGCACATTAACCCCCAGAAGGAGTGTTGTTGTTGTTGTTGTTTAGTCATGTCTGACTCTTCGTGACCCCATGGACCAGAGCACGCCAGGCACTCCTGCCTTCCACTGCCTCCTGCAGTTTGGTCAGACTCATGTTGGTAGCTTCAAGAACACTGTCCAACCATCTCGTCCTCTGTCGTCCCCTTCTCCTTGTGCCCTCAATCTTCCCCAACATCAGGGTCTTTTCCAGGGAGTCTTCTCTTCTCATGAGGTGGCCAAAGTATTGGAGCCTCATCTTCAGGATCAGTCCTTCCAGTGAGCACTCAGGGCTGATTTCCTTCAGAATGGATAGGTTTGATCTTCTTGAAGTCCATGGGGCTCTCAAGAGTCTCCTCCAGCACCATAATACTAAAGCAAGGCGTATGAATGCCTTAAAAGAACCTCACTGTTAGTTGGATGGACTTAACAGGCATTCATAGTAATAGGACTAGCAGCATCCAGAAGAGGGCAACCAAAATGGTCAAAGGCCTGGAAACAATGCCGTATGAGGAACGGCTTAGGGAGCTGGGTATGTTTAGCCTGGAGAAGAGAAGGTTAAGGGGTGATGTGATAGCCATGTTCAAATATATAAAAGGATGTCATATAGAAGAGGGTGAAAGGTTGTTTCCTGCTGCTCCAGAGAAGCGGACATGGAGCAATGGATTCAAACTACAAGAAAGAAGATTCCACCTAAACATTAGGAAGAACTTCCTGACAGTGAGAGCTGTTCGACAGTGGAATTTGCTACCAAGGAGTGTGGTGGAGTCTCCTTCTTTGGAGGTCTTTAAGCGGAGGCATGACAGCCATCTGTCAGGAATGCTTTGATGGTGTTTCCTGCTTGGCAGGGGGTTGGACGGGATGGCCCTTGTGGTCTCTTCCAACTCTATGATTCTATGATTCTATGATTTCTTACCTTTGACTGCAGGCAAATCCAGATGAACAGAAGCTTGTAGTGAAGGTCAGAGAAGCTGTAAAGAATATGAGACCACCTTAAAATAATGCCTATCCCTAACAGCTGAGGATGCCTTTATAGTTCAGTACCTGGCACGATCACTTATCCTTCCAGTTCAACGTGTTCATTTCGTTGCCTTCTGTCGTCACTCTCTGCCTCTGCAGTGAAATAAATTCTGACGTGTATTTCAAAACACGTGTCACGTGACATCGGAAGCTGGCTTCAGCGGAGAGCAGAATCTGGGCCCCTGGATAAACACCATAGCTCCGCACCCAACAGTGTCAAGGCACCTGTTCCTTTCTCCTTAGTCTTCCCCCAGACCATCATGGGTTCTGCCATTGCTGTGGTCACTGGTCTTATCGTTGCACGGATGGGCCTTTTTGTCATCCATTGCGGCTGAGAGAAATGGTGGCAGCGGCAGCTGTTTAGTTGCACATCTATCCTTTACGGGTGGCATAACAGCGATTGTGGCTGCTGCTATCAACGATCAATAATAATAATAATAATTAGTAATGTGTATATCATGTGAATAATCACTACCTTCTCTCCATCTTTTAACAATTTTTATTGGTTTTTCAAACAAATACAACCATAATAACCATTAAACACTTATCCAGCATTACATCTAATGGTGTTTGTTTTATCCATGGTCTCTAGACATACACTTGTGCATTCCACATTCAAACATATTACTTG
The DNA here is from genome assembly GCF_009819535.1 of Lacerta agilis. Classification (NCBI taxonomy): domain Eukaryota; kingdom Metazoa; phylum Chordata; class Lepidosauria; order Squamata; family Lacertidae; genus Lacerta; species Lacerta agilis. The sequence goes on from NC_046314.1 coordinate 9,067,086, forward strand.
ACACAACAACCTCCACTGAGAATATTGAGCGGTTAGTATAAGAAGGTCTTGATTTTGGTCAATAGCAAACTTCAAGAAAGGGGTCCACGTTTCTTGGAAGGTGTCTCTATTCATTATGCCTTTAATTTCCCTCCTGTGTTTGGTGAGATGCTCAGACATTGCTATTTCCCCAGATATTATTTTCCCATATGTTCAGGGGTATTTCAGTCTGGTTCTTCCATTACTGAGCTATCGCTAATCGTGCTGTGGTCAGTAAGAAGCCTACTAGTTTGCTGGAGTACAGGGTGGGGTCTATGCCCAAAGATAGGAGGGCTAAGGCAGGATTTGATCATAAAAATTGAACTGGACCTTCCTTCCAGGCTATGTGTAGCCTCATAACATCACTGAGACCCTTAAGAAGTGTCTATGCAGCACAATATTTTGTCTATTAAATAAGTCCCATGGTGTTCAATGGCACTGCTTACTCCCAGGAAAGTGTGCTTAGGATTGCAACATTTATGTATTTTATTTGCACGCTTGCGGGGGGTGGGAAGACTCTAAATGCTTTAGTTCAAGCTGCTGCTTCTTTTAACTGCGTGGGGGTGGACTTGCATGGTGTAATGTAATGGCGCACAGTCCTGATGTCACATCAGTGTGATATAAGATATGGCCAGTGCCAGAAAAATGTGATATAGCTTTTCATTTCCACTGCCCTTCAGTGTGCAGCAAGGGCAGTTTGGTGTAATGTAGAATTATGGTGGCACAACAAAGCAGTACTGTATATATAAAGAGTTTTCACTCTGACATTATGTTTATAAATCACTTTTCAATACTGAGTGCTACTTGTAAATGTTGAGGCTCAGAGGCTACTCTCTCTGTATCTAGGCATCCCAGGTGGACAATAACAGAGCACATCATTTTCTATAATTAATTTGTGACAATCTGCCCAAAATTCAAACCAACCAACAAACCAACCAACAGACCAACCAACCAACCAACAAACACAACCACAACTACTCATTGGTCCTTTTATTCAAAGGGATTTTATTTCAGATTCTTCCGATTCTCCCTTTGTGCTGACACATGCGTTGGCCAGAAAATCGAATGCTGATTTAGTAGCCTGTTCTTCCCCCTCCTCACCATGCTTCAGAGAGCATGTCTGCCTTTTTATATATATAAACAACTACCCCACACAGCACGACTATTTGTTATCTTGAAAGTTGGTTTGGCACCTTATTTATTTACTGGTTTGTGCTTGAACAACAGCAACAACAAGAAAGCCCACCATCAAACTTTGCAAAAGTAGTATAGCTGCTCCGGGGAGGAAGTCAGCTTGTGACATTGATTGGACTCAGCCAATCAGTGCTCTGCATGGTCAGTTTCCATTGCAAATAGGAAGAAATCAGAAGAATCGGCTTTTCCCGGAGTCATAGAATAATAGAATTGGAAGGGACCCCGAGAGTAATCTAGTCCAACCCCCTGTAATGCAGGAAAATGCAGCTGGTCCCATACAGGGATCAAACCTGCAACCGTGGTGTGATCTGCCTAGGACCCTCGTACTTATGGGACCGCCTCTCCTGGTATGTCCCAAAGAGGACCCTAAGGTCCATGAATAATAATAGCTTAAAGGTCCCGGGCCCTAAGGAAGCCAGACTATCCTCCATCAGGGCCAGGGCTTTTTCAGTCATGGCTCTGTCCTGGTGGAATGCTCTGTCTCACGAGACTAGGGCCCTGCAGGACTTGATCTCCTTCCGCAGGGCCTTTAAGACAGAGCTATTCCACCTGGCCTTCAATTTGAATTAGTCTGATCCTCTATTCCCTTTTCCCTTTCCTCTTCTATGAATGAAGAAACCCTTTCTGGGACCCCACATTTAAATTCTTCCCTGGTCTCCTTGCTGGCCTTAGTAGGACCAACTTGGCCAGTTAGCCCTGGTGACCATTCGATGTCTACTGACTGGGTTTTTTTCTTCTTCCCAAAGTGACCCCTGAATTTTTGAATTTAATTGATATTGATGCTGCATTTTATGTTGTATTCTATGCTGTTTTATGCTGTTTTTAAGTTACATTTTAATCAATGTTTTATATTTGCTGTTAGCCGCCCTGAGCCCGGTTTTTAAACGGGAAGGGCGGGGTATAAATCAAAAGTTATTATTCATTCATTCATTTATTGTCATGTTCTAACCAACTGAGCTATTCGGTACGTAGGTCAATCCTGAAGAGAAGGTTGTATAGTCACATTCAGGCATTATAGCGCAAGGACGGAGAACCTGTGACTCTCCAGATGTTGTTGGACCTGAACTCCCATCAGCCCTGGTCAACATGGATGGTGGGATTCAGAATCCAACAACTTTCGGAGGATAAACATCTTGCCCACCTCTGTTCTAGGAGCGTCATGGTAAGCCATTTCCCTGCTCTGAATGTGTAGAAACGTGTATAAGTGCAATGAGAATAACATGCAAATTGCATCATCTGAAGGGAAATTGTTTACAAATATGTGTACATTGGACTTACAGCATTGGGAGATACGTTTATTAAAATGCTGATAAATTTTCATGAGGATTGTTATGTGCTGATGCACATCCAATGGACACAACTTGACTGCAGATTGATCTAGCAGCTAGCAATGGACGAGTAAATCCATTTCAGTTTTTCAGTTTTCTAGCCTCAGGAAGTTCAGTTCTCCACATTTCCACATCAGTTTGTGACCCCCCCCCCCCTTTCTAAGTCCTCATGAAAATTCACCAGCATTCTTGTGTGTATTTCTCTGAATATACCCATTTTAAACGCAATTTTGCAAAGCAGTTTTCCTCTATATAATGCATTTAAAATGTCCCCCCCCCCCATTTGTGTATTATGCATTCATTTTACCCTAATGTATGCATTTTGTACACATCACTTGGCTAGAAGGGCAGAATCTAGATTAGCGGGGAATTTCAAAGGACAGCTGTGTTCCGGGTTGCATCCTGTTTTCCAGAAAGTTCGAACGGGATATGTTAAGTGCGAATTGAATCGAACTGAAATGAATTTGTCCCCTTGTTCCTAGGCACAACTCTTCATCTCCCCTCTCATCTCCCCGGGAACCATATTGAGAACCAAAACAAGGCTATTATTTTATCGCTTGTTTGTGCAGAGACCCTCCGCTGAATGCCACTCGAGACTCTCTCCAAAGATCATTTCCCGCACAACCTCTGAGCCAGCCACCAATATTAATCACTGGATTTCTCTTTCATGTATGCGGCCCAGGCACCTTTGCTGCAAGCGAACAACGGCTCAGCGGCTGTGCTTTTGGTCTCTTCAATTCTCATAGCGCTGCCTCTCCTCATTTGAAATTCATCTCCTCTATTTTTGTTTCCTTTTATCTCAGATCCCTCTCTCCCCCCCCCCCCGCACCATTTCCCCCCTCACCAGGAGTGATACCGCCAGAGGGTGAGTTGGGCTGGTAATATTTGCTTCTTCTTTCAGACTTTCCAAGGACTAATGAACTTCTTAAGATTATGGTGAACTTGCTCCTCAGCACTGTTGACCTGCTTTCTAAAGAAGTTGAATTGTTATTCGGACCCAATTGATCAAAAGGAAGCTTTTAATCTTCTTAGCGTTCCCCCGCACCTCTGAAGTTGGAAACATTAATATTCTGTTTATATATACTCAACTCTGGATTTTTCAGGGTGCATTTGAAATTCTAAGGCTTTGTAGAGCTGAAATGCATACTCAAAGTCAAATCTGAATCTGATGAATGTCGTTAATTCATCCACTGTAGAGTTGAATGGTGGTTCCTTATATTTATTTATTTGTGCCCCGCCCATCTGGCTGGGTTTCCCCAACCACTCTGGGCAGCTTCCAACAAAGATTAAAAATACATTAAAATGTCACACATTAAAAACTTCCCGAAACAGGGCTGCCTTCAGATGTCTTCTAAATGTCAGGTAGTTGTTTATCTCTTTGACATCTGATTGGAGGGCGTTCCACAGGGTTGGCGCCACTACCGAGAAGGCCCTCTGCCTGGTTCCCTGTAACCTCACTTCTCACAGTGAATTCTGCAGGCAGGTAGGGTCTCAGCCTGCGTACCAGATGGAGCTGGTAGATAGCTGCCCTGGACACAGAATGACTCCCAGGCTGCACACCTGGTCCTTCATGGGCACAGTTACCCCATTCAGGACCAGGAAGTCCTCTGCACCTGCCCACTCCCTGTCCTCCAAAAACAGTACTTCTGTCTTGTCAGGATTCAACCTCAATCTGGGGTTGAAACAGCAGCAAAGTGGACTCTAGGCAAGCATTCTTAGAGGGCAAGTCCCACAAATGGGGTGCCACCACCGAGAAGGCCCTCTGCCTGGTTCCCTGTAGCTTAGCTTCTCGCAGTGAGGGAACCGCCAGAAGGCCCTCGGCGCTGGACCTCAGTGTCCGGGCAGTGCCCCAAATAGGGTGCTAATCTGTGTAAATTGGATTGAAGATAGTTCAGGGAGAGATAATGATTTTGTTCTGTTGTTGCTGCTGCTGCTTTCTTCCCACAGAGCCGGGATGGGGAACCTCCAGATGTTGTTGGACTCCAACTCCCACAATCCCCTGCCAGCAAGGCCTATTGATGGGTTTGATAGGAATTGTAGTCCAATGACAGCTATCCCATCACAGCCATGGAGTTTCAGCTTTTAAATATTTGACACATTGTCATAGGCATGTAGCATAGGGATTGACAACTTGCTCAAGCTGCTTGGAAAGTGGATCTCGCTGACCACGAGCTCACAATCCCTATTGGCTGAGTTTCAGGTAACAAAGCACCACTTAAATTTTAATTACAGATCCAGATGCAGCATGGAAGGGACATGGCAATATAAGAATATCATTGGCTGGATCAGGCCAATGGCCCATCTCGTCCAGCTTCCTGTTCTCATGGTGGCCAAACCAGATGCCTGCAGGAAATCTCCAAGTGGGACCTGATTTCCGTTGGAAAGACCTTATCACTTCATGGAGCAGGTTTAGTAAGAGATGTGAACAGGAAGCAATTACACCTGACTGACCCGCACCCAAATGAAGTAAGGTATAAAGGTCAAATGACCCCTGGGTGGTTAAGTCCAGTCAAAGGCGACTATGGGGTTGCGGCGCTCATCTCGCTTTCAGGCCGAGGGAACGGGCATTTGTCCGCAGACAGCTTTCCAGGTCATGTGGCCAGCATGACTAAACAGCTTCTGGCGCAACAGAACACCGTGACGGAAACCAGAGAGCACAGAAATGCCGTTCACTTTCCCGCCACAGCAGTACCTATTTATCTACTTGCACTGGCATGCTTTCGAACTGCTAGGTTGGCAGGAGCTGGGACAGAGCAACGGGAGCTCACTCTGTTGTGCGGATTCGAACCGCCAGCCTTCTGATCGGCAACCCTAAGAGGCTCAGTGGTTTAATCCACAGCGCCACCCGGAGAACTCTGTGCCAAGAACAAAGCCAGGGGTTCATTGCAATGAACTGGAGAACCTTTCCTCACTGGTGGATGTGCAACCAGGTGGGTGATACCTGCAGGCATGGAGAGGGGTGGCTTGCTTCCAGGTGGTGAGGTGAGGGCAAACTTGTACATTTATTAATTTTTTAAAGTAAGAAAACGTTTTCTGAATTTACAGAATTTTTTTAATTTTTATTTTATTTGCTGGGGAAGGAAGTCACTTTAATCTCAGCCTCCACATTTCCCCTTGTTCTTTTCAAGAGCTTCATGAGCACTCATGAGTGACATCCAGCCTATGGAGATGTGCATATTCTGGAAAGAATTCAAAACAATTAAAGCAAAATAAACCCTTTTTTAGGAGGCAGACGTTGTGCAGGCAATGGCGGGGGAAGGAAACCGTGTCCCTTGTCAGAGACGTTTGTCAGTAGGTGCCCTTGATAACTTCAGCTGGAGGGGAGAATCAGATCAAGGGCCTAATCCTACTCAGTGACGTTTACCCCCCCCCCCCCCAGTATGGGAGCAGATGATTAAACATGGCCACTGCAATCCTGTGCATGTTTACTCAGAAGCAAGACCCACCATGTTCCAGTGTAGGGATGGGCAAATCTGTCAATTTTGAGTTTGCGCAGCTTCTCATTTTTTCAAACTTTTCAGTTTCTGCATCAATCATATAGGCAACAACGATGGAATGGGTATTTCTGGTGTGCTTTCAAACTGCTAGGTGGGCAGGAGCAGGGACTGAGCAACGGGAGCTCACCCCGTCACGGGGATTCGAACCGCCAATCTTCTGATCAGCAGGCCCTAGGCTCAGTGGTTTAGACCACAACGCCACCCGCGCTGTGTTTTATTTTCCCCTAATATACACTTTGGGGGCATTGGAGAAGTCCATCACAAAATTCTGAGAAGGGTGAATTTTGAATATGCTTTTCTTTTAATGGTTCATGCATTGTTTGGGAAAGTGTGACTAAGATATACTAGCATTAAATTGTCAACAGAACCAAATTTCTCTCCCTTCCCTAATGAGGAGTATACCCTGAACTGTTTTTAGAACTGCTGTTTACATTAGTAATGCTGGAATGAGGCATGCTTTTTGCATTGTCTATCATGGAGACCCAATCTGGACCCCAGCATTCCCCAGCCAGGGACTCTCCAGAGGCTGCTGATGGTGGACTACAAACACCATCATCCCCGACCATTGACCTTGCTGGCTGAGGCTGTTGATAGTTGTAGTCCAAAACTGGGACACCAGACTGGGGAAAGCTGAATCATATATTGTGTTTTAATTCTGTAACCCAGTTTGTGTCAGGCCTCAGGTAATCGGCTTCCTCCCCCGTGGCAGTAGATAAGCAGAACAAAGGAAAAGGGGTTCCGGTTTCCGGTACGGACTGGTATGGTCGGAATTCCATCTGCTCCCGACCCACATGGGGAAATTTGAGGCTGTTTTGGGAGTATGCAGCCTCCCTACCTTCCCAGGAATGTGGGAAGGGCAGCTTGCCCACGGTGCTCCAAAACCTGCTCTGACCCTTTGGGAAAAAGAGCAGGGGAGCCTGGGCAGAAAGCCCCCATGGGTTTTGGTTCGGCACTCCTGCGACTGGCCTGTCCGTCCGAGATTCCCAACGCTAAGAAATATAAATTAGTGAGTAGCCTTGGGCATGCTTCAAACGAAAGAGGAGAAAGCATTTTGCTAAAGAATCCAGCCACTGTTTGAAAAGAAGAGGATGAGAATTTACAACTGTATCGGTATGTGAAACGGGACAGAAGGGGGGGAGGAGCCCTGGACTATGTGATTGTATGATTCTATACTGGGCAAATATCCCCCCCCCCAGAAGACCCAATGTTTATATAACAAGTGAGATTTGAAGGACTGAAAAATTGAATATGGAGGAAAATATATGAAGTATTAATCTATAAATGTGTGAATATGAAAAAGAGACGCTACCCCTTTTCTTCAGTGTATCTGAAGAAGTGTGCATGCACACGAAAGCTCATACCAAGAACAAACTCAGTTGGTCTCTAAGGTGCTACTGGAAAGAATTTTCTATTTTGTTTTGACTATGGCAGACCAACACGGCTACCCACCTGTAACTTTAATATATGAGATAGACTCATGACATGCAAAGAGAGATATGTCAAGCCTTTATTTGTTATAATTGTGATGATTTTGGTGTTCAGCTGATGAAAACCCCAAAGTTGAAATTGTTAATTTTGGGTTATCATCAGCTGTACCCCATAATCTTCACAATTATAACAAATAAAAGCTTGACATATCTCGCTTTGCATGTCATGAGTCTATCTCATATATTAGTTTCACCTTTTAAGTTGAATTACTGAAAGAAATGAACCTTTCCATGATATTCTAATTTTTCGAGTTTCACCTGTATAACACAGGGGTCAGCAAACATTTTCAGCAGGCGGCTGGTCCACTGTCCCTCAGACCTTGTGGGGGGGGGCAGACTATATTTTGAAAAAAAAAAATGAACAAATTCCTATGCCCCACAAATAACCCAGAGGTGCATTTTAAATAAAAGGACACATTGTACTCATGTAAAAAACACACTGATTCCCAGATCATCCAAGGGCCGCATTTAGAAGACGACTGGGTCTCATCCAGCCCCCGGGCCTTAGTTTGGGGACCCCTGCTATAACACCAGTAACACTAATAAGTTCAACGGCAAATTCAGTATGTAGAGTGGGCCGAGGGACCCAAGGATGACAGGGAAGATGAGACACGAAACACAACATCAGGGAATGCTGCAAAGGTCAGGAGCCAGTCGGAAGAATATGTGTGCTTTTTATCTTGTTACAGGAAGAATAACTGCTGGCTGCAGAGCGAATAGGAATCCCCACCAGCAGAATTTCTGTCGTACAGCTATGGCTACACAGCCTCGAACAATTCTGCATCCATCAAATGATGCCCTCAAATTATTCACATGGGGAGTAGTAAGCGTTAGGGGAGGCCATTACAAACCCAGTGCGGATGGATCCTGCATAATGGGAGGAAGAGGTCCAACGTCACTGAGAATGCTGGCAGTGGGAGCGGGGGAGGGGGTGGGTGGGGAAGACAACTACAATTAAAAAGAATCAAATCACCTCGTTGGCTTTGCTTTGATTCCCCAAGCTCATCTCCATCCCGGATTCAAGCCAGCACTTAGGAAGCTGGTGGGGCGTTTGCACAGAGAGTCACACGGCAAATCAGACTGCTTTGATTTCCCTTGAAATGGAGACAGAAATGTTTGCATGGACAGTCGGAGTCCCCCAACCCCCCAGGCGACCCCCGAGCGGAATAATGACACAAGACAATGTGCTATGGGATTAAAATTGGCCACAACTTCATTAAGATTCAGATGTAGGGAGACCGTGGCTCAGGCATTGGGCGTTTATCCTTCCTAGCCCCCAGCCAGGGATCTGGGAAACTTCAGGGTTATCCAGAATGTGTGGGGATTGGGCTGGCTCTGGAGAACATATGTTCAAGCAGAAAGCCCGCCCCCCTGTTCGCCGCCGCTGGAGGGGGAGGGCAATGACGACCTCTCAGCATATGGCCAATGCCTCCCCCCAATACCCCTTTAATGGGAACCCTGATATTGCTGCCGTTCTGGGGGCGTGGGGTGGTCACCCCACGCCCCCCCATTTAGGAAGATGACTAAAGGATTCCGCCCAAGGCCTGAAACCGCCAAAGTTGTGACGTTTTGCTATGGGAAAGGCAAAACCTACCAATGCAGGGATATTCCTTTCCGGCCCTTCAACAGCGGCCTTGGCATAGCAGCACCTGCGTACCTGTGGAAAAAGAGCTTAACCTGCAACTTAAGCGTTAATTGAGGGAGTGGAGGGTGGGAGAATCTCTGGAGCCAACTGCTGCTTCCCAGGTAAGCTACACCTATTGTGTGGGCTGGGTAGTCCGTCCCCTTACCTGCCCAATCCCTTGGCAACGCCTCCCCCAGGCGGGATTGGACGGTTACCTGGGGTAGGCGGAGACCCCAGGTATCCCTTCTGGGGGAGGACGCAGCCAGCCGAACTACCAGGTGTCACCCAGGAATTCAGGGGGCTGCGTGCGACCACGCAAACGTCACCCCCCCCATTTGATGTGGGGAGCGGTCATTGTGCCGCAAGGCCATATCTTCCTTGTGGGCAGTTTGGCCGGGGCTCTTTTATCCCACCCCAAGTCTTGCAGCTGCAATCCTGGGTGCCTATGGGCTGCCTGGTTAGCTCCTCCTCCAAAGGGAATATAACAATTGCCTCTTGGGCAAAGGAAAAAAAATATTGCATTGCTTGGACAGTGGAACTAATGATGTAAGAGATGCTTGTGCAGTTTTTTTCCAAAGAGAAAAGAGGCAATGATTGTGTGGTTTGTTCTGTGGGATCTTCCCTCCGTTGGCTCTGTGCTGGGTTAAATTTGAAGTTGTTAATGTTTGCATGGCTGAGTTTCCCGACTCTGGATGACAGCTATTGAAAGAGTCCTCCTTCCCAACTGTGACTGTTGCTGTATTTAAAGTAGGCAGTCATTATTACTGAATAATTATGCATTACTAGTGCAGAGAGGCAGTCAGTTTGAACAGCTTCACTTTTTGTGGTGGAAAGGGATGAAATCTTGTCAAGTTGCTTCCTGATGCATTCTCAACAATGGCAGGCGAGCTCCTGACGCTACAGCCCGACTTCCTTGAGGATCTGACGGTCAGGGAATTCCCACAATGGAAAGTTCAGGACAGTGGCTGACTTTGGGCTCTCAAATTTCAGCTGCATCCTGTGAAACATTAAAATCTGACGACGCCTTACATCTCGTGCTGCCATGGGACAGGAGTCACCTTCACCTGCTGAACAGAAGCCCGAAAGGGGAGAAGACAGAGTGATTCCACCTGCAGCTGATCAGCCTTTGAGGACACAGAGGAGGAGATCGTGAGAACCAGCTGGCTTCAGCCTTCTTAAGCAAAGTTTCCAGCAGCAGGCAGATGCTGGAAACTACCGTATTTTTTGCTCCATAAGACGCCCCGGAACATAAGACGCACCTAGTTTTTAGAGGAGGAAAGGGGGAAAGCCCTGGGTTTTTTTTTTTAGGATCAGCTCAAAGTGGTGCAGCTTCTTTTGCAAAGGGAAAAGCCCTGTTTTTTGAGGATCAGCTCAAAGTGGTGCAGTTTTTTTTGCAAAGGGAAAAGCCCTGTTTTTTTGAGGATCAGCTCAAAGTGGTGCCGTTTTTTGCAAAGGGAAAAGCCCTGTTTTTTTGAGGATCAGCTGAAAGTGGTGCAGCTTTTTTGCAAAGGGGAAAGCCCTGTTTTTTTGAGGATCAGCTGAAAGTGGTGCAGCTTTTTTTGCAAAGAGGAAAAGCCCTGTTTTTATGGGGTTCAACTCACAGTTCTGCAGCTTCTAGTCCTACAGCCATTTCTATAGTTTCCAGGCAGATAATCTAATTAGCCAGTCACATGTCGCTGGGGAAACAAAGAGCCTCCCTCTGCATTCAACAATGGAGGCCTGGGCAAGGGGGCGGGGCTGGAAAGGGAGCCTTATCTCTCTCCCGATCACTTGCTGAACAGCTGTTCTGTGGCTTCCTTTCAACACCCCCTTCTCTCTTTGTAAAACAAAGAGCACGATCTGCTTTTGGCCCCTAGGCAATTCGGCTCCAGGCAGGGACCATGCATTCGCTCCATAAGACACACAGACATTTCCCCTTACTTTTTAGGAGGAAAAAAGTGTGTCTTATGGAGCGAAAAATACGGTAAACTTGTACAGGTAGTTTGTGGCCCTATCTTGTGCTTCCTGCTCATCTTGATTCTTGACCATTGGGTTCCCTGACCTCTGGACTGTCTGACCATGTGGACTGCTGTTTGCCCGACCCTAGAATGGGACCAGACTTTGGATTCTGCCTCCAGAGACTGCTGGTTGGCTGGCTTCCCACTCCATTGAGCTCTGTTCGCTGTTGCTTAGCACAATACTATGATATGCACTCCATTCTATAGCATTGTTGTGGTGTTCCCTGCAGCACAGTGCCCCAGGTGGCCTCTCCAGTCGCATTCCCTTAAAACCATCTCTGGGCAGGAGCTCAGTGTTGGGTGTCATGAGAATTCAACTTCGGAACCATTGGATTCATAGTCAGAGAATGGAGCTAAGAGGTATTTCAGCTAGGGCACTCACACAACGGCCCTGAATTCTCTTGACCTGTGAAGTTGGATGAAACTAGCAAACCACTTGGGAGCCCTTGTCTGGTTTAAAGGTTCCTAGCTCCACCTTTCCTCAGTCTGAACACCAATGATGGCTGGTGCCCATTAGGAGAAGTCAGTTGCTGGTGCTCAGAGCAGGGTAAGTGTTGCCGCCCCTCCAAGTGGACTGGGCAGCTGGGGTGGAGATGCATGCGAGGCACATGGCAACTGGTGCTGCCACTACTGCTGGTGGTAGCTGTGCGCCTTCTCAACTTGGCAACTAAGCTGGAACGTGTCCAGAGGAGGGCAACCAAAATGGTCAAAGGCCTGGAAACGATGCCTTATGAGGAACGGCTTAGGGAGCTGGGTATGTTTAGCCTGGAGAAGAGAAGGTTAAGGGGTGATATGATAGCCATGTTCAAATATATAAAAGGATGTCATATAGAGGAGGGAGAAAGGTTGTTTTCTGCTGCTCCAGAGAAGCGGACACGGGGCAATGGATTCAAACTACAAGAAAGAAGATTCCACCTAAACATTAGCAAGAACTTCCTGACAGTGAGAGCTGTTCGACAGTGGAATTTGCTGCCCAGGAGTGTGGTGGAGTCTCCTTCTTTGGAGGTCTTTAAGCGGAGGCTTGACAGCCATCTGTCAGGAATGCTTTGATGGTGTTTCCTGCTTGGCGGGGGGTTGGAATGGATGGCCCTTGTGGTCTCTTCCAACTCTATGATACTATGATAACTCTGCCACCTCCTGGCTTGATGAGCGGCATCCCTTCACTGGCCACGAGGAGGAGGCACCAAAGGCCCAGTCCTCCCCATGGCTTCAGAAGGTCATAGGAGCTTGGCCTGATGTGAGGACAACTGGTTGCGCCCCTCTTGTCCCCATGTTACACCACTGGGAGAGGTGAGGCAGAAGGTAGGGAGGCCAACTATAGGTGGAGCCAGAGTCAATGACAGTTACAGCCAACTTAAACTAGCTTTGTCCTCCTCTTCCTTCCTGCTGAGTGCTGAGTTCTACAGGGAGCAACAAGGAAGAGGAAGCTGACAGGCCATGCTACCCTCAGGGCTAGATAACAAGGGGGCAGGTGAGGACAGGCTGAGGTTGGTGGGGCAGTGCCCCATTTGCCTTAATAGGCCAGCCTCCATTGCCGAACACCCTCTCTTGCCACTGAGGTCCAGCTCCGAGAACCTTCTGGCAGTTCCCTCACTGCGAGAAGTGAGGTTACAGGGAACCAGGCAGAGGGCCTTCTTGGTGGTGGCGCCCGCCCTGTGGAACGCCCTTCTATCAGATGTCAAGGAAATAAGCAACTACCTGACTTTTAGAAGGCATCTGAAGGCTGGGGTATAAGTAATAATAATAATTAGTAGTAGTAGTAGTAGTAGTAGTAGTAATAATAATAATAATCATTGCCTCTTTGACTTCAGGTCACTCAAGGTACGCTTCTGCTTCTGCTTCTGCTTCTGCTTTGGGGCCTGAGAGCCTGGCACTCAAGCTTGCCTGAATATCACATTGACAAATCCTCTCTGCCTTAAAACCTGGAAGATGTACTCTCTCTAATCCCTGAGGCAAAGAGAGCATGACTTGCTGAGATAGGATTTAAATGGCAAGCTGCAAGGCCACCACTTATCACTTCCCTGGCCAACCTGTGCCTGTCTAACACTCTTTACATGCCATTGGCCAGCAGCGGCTGGGATTTTTCACTCTGCCCAATCCTGTTCCCAGGCTCCGCGCAGGCAGGAGATGAACAATCCCATTTGGAGCCTCCTTCATGCTGAAGGGAAGGCCCTCCCTCTGATATCCAGCAGGATGACATCTCAGCGGAGTGTCTTGGATCTGATCACTCCCCAAGTCACCAGAGGGCCTCTTCATGGTTCTTTTCGACTCACACATTTGCTCAGGTTGATGATGACTGCACCATCCTTTGTATAAATGCCAGGGCACTTTGCAATTTCATAGAATCATAGAGTTGGAAGAGACCACAAGGGCCATCCAGTCGTGCCTGAAAGTTGCAGAGCTTAGTCTGAGAAAGAGAGAGGTCTGCTAATCTTCACCTAATTCACAGGTGAATTTGCAGAAACCTTGCTGATGTGGTTACAGGTAGGTAGCCGTGTTGGTCTGCCATAGTCGAAACAAAATAGAAACTCAGAAGGGTGGTGGGAATGGGTAGCTGTCTTAATACAAAGAAATTTCAGAAATAGACTGGAAAGAGAAGTGGCTGAATTGCAACTAATCACCAAACTTAAAACCATGGAGAAACCTGGTCTGAACAAAGACGTTGGATTCTTATCTCATTATACATAACAAAGCTATCTTTAGCCATCTCACCCCTTGCCTTTCCCTGCAAGACTAATTGCAGCCGTTAAGAGTCGTCAACAGGTTTTCCACACCAATCAGCTGATCACCCATTCCCACCACCCTTCTGAGTAATACCCCTCCCCACTCCCTCACTATATTTAAGGATCTGGTGACTTCTGTTTCAGTGTATCTGAAGAAGTGTGCATGCACACGAAAGCTCATACCAAGAACAAACTCAGTTGGTCTATAAGGTGCTACTGGAAAGAATTTTCTATTTTTTTCTTGCTGATGTGGGCATTCTAGAGCAGTGTTTTTCAACTTTTTTTGGGCAAAGGCACACTTGTTTCATGAAAAAAATCACGAGGCACACCACCATTAGAAAATGTTAAAAAAATTAACTCTGTGCCTATATTGACTATATATAAAGTAATTCTCTTGAATTTTTCAATTTTTCCCACGGCACACCAGGCAACATCTCGCGGCACACTAGTGTGCCACGGAACAGTGGTTGAAAAACACTGTTCTAGAGGACACAATGCAAGGCAGAACGAACCCTGGCAGAAGGAGAAGACTGACCTTTGGCCAAACCTTATCGTGCTCTGCAGATCTTCTTCCAAAGGCAACACAAACATAGCTATCCGGGTGGTCCTGGGAGGGCGTTGTGCTCTGATAATTCGAAAAGCTTTTAAAGCAGAAGCCACAGGGGCTTTTGAGATGCGCAGAGAATGGTCTTCTCCCATGATACCAGCATCCCCGCTTCCTTCTGGGTACTCGCTGAGCCAGAATCCAATAAAGCAGCCTAGGAGACCCTTAATATTGGAGTAAAGAAAACAGTGACCTTCTCTGTTTGTAATTATCTTTTCTCATAAGAGCCACACACTGAACTTAATAAAACACACGATAAAGGCAAGTGATGGGTTCAGATAAAAGGGACTCGATGAAATACGAAACCCCTCCCTAGAAGTTGCCTTCCAGTTGCTTTAAAAAAAAAAAAACACCAAACCAAACCTGGATTTATTTTACAGCTTTCTTTCTTTTTTAAGAAAAGAAAAGAAAACCAAAACTTCAGATATCCTCTCTGCCGGCAGTGGTGTTGCTTGCAGAGATGACAGTGATAAATAATTTAAAATGCTTCGTATTCACATAGCAGTTTTCTTGCACCATCAAAGCGCTTCGTTCAGATTGAGAAACGGCTGAATTACAACTCATCAAGAAGTTCATGCTATCACTTGCCGATTGAATTGGCGCTACATGTGTTAATTGGCAGGGCGCCTGCGCTATCAACACAACTGTGTTTTTTGAATGGCCACATAATAATTTAATTAGCACCATCTGCACTTTTCTACATATCATTTTCCCCATGCATGCTCTCTCTCTCGCTCTCTCTGTTTATATATATGTTTGTTTGTATGTGTGTGCAGATATAAATTTGCACCTTCAGCTGAAACATCATGTATCTACTCAGAGGGATAGGAAGCTGCTCGGGCAACCGGGGCGGCAAACATGATGTGCACCCAGGGGCGGGGCATTGCTACATAATGCGCATGTGGAGCATCGCTACTACGATGCATGCGCCGTATGTAGCGACGGCGCACATGGACTGTACATAGCGGGTTGCCGGTGGTGCCGCTCCAGCGCCGAACAGATGGTGCCGGGATCCTCTGCTCGCGGTTGCAGCCATGAGCAGAGAATCCTGGCACTGTCCATACAGCTCTGGAGCACCGGCAGCGGCAAACTGCATGCCTTGTCACCCCTGGAGACGTGGCACCGGGAGCGCACCGCCCCCACCGCTCCCCCATTGCTACGCCCCTGTACCTACTGAGATGGTTTGCATACCCTCAGATATTGCTGGATAATTTTCTCACTCCCCCCCCCCCACAACTGACCCTCCTCGACCCCCATTATTTTGCCCCCTCCTACGACATTTCCTATCAGAACATGGGTGACTCCCACCACCACTACAACAACTTGTGTGTTTCTCAGTAGTGGCGCCCACCTTGTGGAATGCCCTACCATCAGATGTTAAGGAGATGAGGAATTATATAACTTTTAGGAAACATCTGAAGCTTTTTAAGGTTTAATGTTTTATTATGTTTTTATATACAGGTAGGTAGCTGTGTTGGTCTGCCATAGTCAAAACAAAATAAAAAAACTAAAAAATCCTTCCAGTAGCACCTTAGAGACCAACTAAGTTTGTTCTTGGTATGAGCTTTCGTGTGGTATCTGAAGAAGTGTGCATGCACACGAAAGCTCATACCAAGAACAAACTTAGTTGGTCTCTAAGGTACTACTGGAAGGAATTTTTAATTTTTTTTATTTTGTTTTGACTATGTTTTTATATGTGCTGGAAGCTGTCCAGAGAGGCTGGGGCAACCCAACCCAATCAGAGGGCCAGGGTAATAATAATAATAATAATAATAATAATAATAATAATAATAATAATTTTAATAATTGTTGTTTTTGAATTGAAAGATGTGGGGTGTGCCTGGGAAGAGAGGAGTTGTAGAGAGCAGGGTTAGCCCTGATTGCAGTGGTTCAGGGTAGAGGGAGGTTGGTGGTCTCCACACACACCCTCCCTCTTCTCAACTGTCAAAACGGCTGTTCCCTCCTTTTAAACCGGGGACCGCCCCGCCCCCCCCAAAGGATGAACTGTCAGTCAAGATGAAGGTGGATTAACTCCTTCTGAGCCAGCAGGTAATAACTTCTCCACCCTAGGGCCAATCCGTCACAGTTCTCTCTCCCATGGCTCTCTGTCCAGTTGTGGGGGGAGAAATTGAACCTGGGACCCTTCTCAAAACAGATTCTGAGCTTTGCCCCTTCCCCTAGCTCCTGTAGGCAAAGTTGGGCAACAGGACTGAACATCTGAAGAACTCTTATTTGCTTGCAGCATAGATACCTTGCCTGCCTCTGCAGCCATTAGGCCACATTAGACATCGTTCCCCATCTTCTCTGCATTGCTTTTAAATGGCAGCCTTTGCTTACCAACCAGCCATAATCTCCTTTTCTTCAGGCTCCAGATACTTGGTTCCTTTAATCATTCTGCATTTGACATGCTTTATAAAACATTTACTGCTCCCTCGAATTCCCTCCAGTTTGTTGTTAAGTTTTAAATGTGGCGCACCAACATGGGGCATGTGTCTTCTTCGGCTGCGATAGCTGGAAGGGGGAGGGGGAGGAGGAACAGAGTCGCTGTTTGCAATATCTTGGATATGAACAGCGCTATGTTAATGCATCCCAATGTAGCAGTGCCTATTTTTTTTATTGAGCACCTTGGGCTTTTAGCACTTTTTATACTGGGGGGGGGAGCCTTCCATTTGGAAGTCTTGTCATAAAAATGTGAAACTGTTTAAACTTCTCTTAGAAAGGAAAAGAAAAAGGAACCAGTCCAACAGCAGCACTCGGAATAACTGGGAAGGAGGGGGGGGGCTAGTCTATTAAGGCTAACGGGAAAGAACCCCCCCCCCCCACACACACCTCAGTCTTCTCTCAGCCAGACCCCCACATGCCTGCAGTGGCATGTGGTGAAATTTTTCGTATGGGAACAACAACAACAACAGCAACAACAATTTATTATTTATACTGAGGCTCCAATACTTTGGCCACCTCATGAGAAGAGAAGACTCCCTGGAGAAGACCCTTATGTTGGGAAAGATTGAGGGCACAAGGAGAAGGGGACGACAGAGGACGAGATGGTTGGACAGTGTTCTTGAAGCTACTAACATGAGTTTGACCAAACTGCAAGAGGCAGTGGAAGACAGGAGTGCCTGGCGTGCTCTGGTCCATAGGGTCACGAAGAGTCGGACACGACTAAATGACTAAACAACAACATTATTTATACCCCGCCCATCTGGCTGGGTTCCCCCAGCCACTCTGGGCAGCTTCCAACAAATATTAAAATGCAATAGTCTGTTAAACATTAAAAGCTTCCCTAAACAGGGCTGCCTTCAGATGTCTTCTAAAAGTCTGGTAGTTGTTTTTCTCTTTGACATCTGGTGGGAGGGCATTCCACAGGGCGGGTGCCACTACCGAGAAGGCCCTCTGCCTGGTTCCCTGTAGTTTTGCTTCTCGCAGTGAGGGAACCAACAGAAGGCCCTCGGCGCTGGATCTCAGTGTCCGGGCTGAATGATGGGGGTGGAGATGCTCCTTCAGGTATACAGGACCGAGGCCGTTTAGGTCTTTAAAGGTCAGCACCAACACTTTGAATTGTGCTTGGAAACGTACTGGGAACCAATGTAGGTCTTTCAAGACCAGTGTTATGTGGTCTCGGCGGCCACTCCCAGCCACCAGTCTAGCTGCCGCATTCTAGATTAGTTGTAGTTTCTGGGTCACCTTCAAAGGTAGCCCCACATAGAGCACATTGCAGTAGTCCAAGCAAGAGATAACTAGAGCATGCACCACTCTGGTGAGAGTGCATAAATAAGTTTTGACAGATGTAATAATGGAATACTGTAAAATATTCAGGGATTTATGGTATGCAAAACGAACCGCGTAAAAAGAAGAATGGAAGTCGTTGATATTTTAAGGTGGTTTAAATGAATATTCTAAAATGTAAAACAATTTTTAAATAAAAAAAAATATACGAAAAGAAAAAAGAAAAGAAACGGAAGGAAGAGAATCGCAAAGGACCACTGAAATAAATGCTGAGGAACTCTCTGGCTGTGCTCTCCTGCAATTGCTGGAGGTATTTAGGGAGCAAAGCACTTTCCCAACCCCTTGTCTGATCGTTCTTGCTTTCAGGAACAGCCCCCCCTTCCTGCCAGCTCTCCAGTTCTCGCTCCCTTGCCCTTTTTGTTTCCTGCTTGGCAGGGGGTTGGACTGGATGGCCCTTGTGGTCTCTATCTTAGGCATCTCACCCCTTGCCTTTCCCTGCAAGACTAATTGCAGCCGTTAAGAGTCGTCAACAGGTTTTCCACACCTATCAGCTGATCACCCATTCCCACTATTTAGACTGGAAAGAGAAGTGGCTGAATTGCAACTAATCACCAAACTTAAAACCATGGAGAAACCTGGTCTGAACAAAGACATTGGATTCTTATCTCATTATACATAACAAAGCTATCTTTAGCCATCTCACCCCTTGCCTTTCCCTGCAAGACTAATTGCAGCCGTTAAGAGTCGTCAACAGGTTTTCCACACCTATCAGCCGATCACCCATTCCCACCACCCTTCTGAGTAATACCCCTCCCCACTCCCTCACTATATTTAAGGATCTGGTGACTTCTGTTTCAGTGTATCTGAAGAAGTGTGCATGCACACGAAAGCTCATACCAAGAACAAACTCAGTTGGTCTATAAGGTGCTACTGGAAAGAATTTTCTATTATGATTCTAAAGTTACCTAATTGCACCCCTGGAGTCTGGACAATGCGTGCCAAGTGAGAGGGGAAGAGGAGGAACCGAGATGGCCCTGCACCTCCCGAGGGATCCCTGCCGCTTTTAACGTCATGTCAAGAACGGTGGAAATAAGGGAGAGGCGCTTCTCTTGATCACGAGTCCCACTGACTCTCGAAATGCATGCTCACGGCATATACAACTGTCTCTCTAGGAGGGAAACTGGGTGCTTTGTGGCTGGCTGCCTTCCCCACCCCCACCCCCAGGACAACTGGGGGTTGGGGGAGAATCAACCAGCTACCACCACGCGCAGTTACTTCTCCTGAACCAAGGGGGGAAAGTGTGCACTTTAATTTACCAGGCGGAAATACAGGGGACTGCGCCACTGTGTGCCTGCATTCTTACTTACAACCTGCCCAGGGATGGCACTGCCTGTCAGCCACGTCTTCCTTAGTCTCAGCGCTGCCCTTGTAGAACAGAGAGGAAGACAAGGGCGGATCGACACTCGTCATTTATAACGTTAAAAATGCGTTATTAAAGTGTGACACCCCTGGGAGTTGGAAACTGCCATTAAGCGTTATAGAACGTTATATTTGAGAACATTTAGAAGACCAGTGTAGATCCAGCCAAAGCACAAAGCCAGAATTAGTTGGTGCTTCCTGCCGGTGTCTCTGGCTCCACCTGCTGGTAGCCTCCCTACCTTCCCTCCCACCGGTCTCAATGGGCCACCGCCGGGCACAACTCAAGTATGTCTGAGTGGTTGTTGGCTATATGGAAGGAGAGGGCCATGGAGCAAATTGCATCCACTCCTTCATGGGCTCCAAATATGTGCTAGCTTCCAGAAAACAGCAGTTCTGCACCCATATCTCGCATTACTTAGACTAGCGGGGCAGGAAGGTGTCATTTGCCTTGCGTGGCCCATTTCATGACAGTGGCCAATGAATTATGCAAATATGATGCATGCTCTAAAAGCTGGGGAAACCAAAGTCAAATCACTGACAAAATGGCTTTTTTTCTTTAAATATATATGAATTTCAGGAACAGCAAAGAGGTTGTGGTGCCTTAAAGATTAACAGGCTAAGGCCTAAAAGGGTTTTGTGGGTAAGAGTTCACATCATCCGCTGCATGAAATTTTATCCTTGGAAGATAGATGATAGATAGATAGATAGATAGATGATAGATAGATGATAGGTGTTTGTGTGGAGAGGAGGGAGAGAGAGAGAAAGAAAGAAAGAAAGAAAGAAAGAAAGAAAGGAAGGAAGGAAGGAAGGAAGGAAGGAAGGAAGGAAGGAAGGGAAAGAAAGAATATTATGGAGCAAAATGGCAAAAAAATGCAAAAAAGTGTGATAATTCTTTGCAACAATTCACAATGGCAATAATTCCAGTCACTCTCCCAATTCGTTAGGCCTAATTAAAGATTTGAGCACATTTGGGACTTTGGCAGGAAAGAATTCTGCTGCTATTTGTCATTTATATAGCGCTACTAATTAACTAAGTTCTTTGCAACCTTTGCTCGGCTTGCCCTTGTGACAGTTTTGTAAAAAAATAATAATCCTATTTTACAGAAACAGAACTGAGAGCGAAGGTAAGTGGTAACAGGCTACTTGGGATGGCGATGGTTTGAGAAGGCAGCAAATGTTCCAGCCATTTCCAACAGGCTTGATATGTCACAGCATCATAGAATTGTAGAGTTGGAAGGGACCAAGAGGGCCATGTGGTCCAACCTCGTGCCGTACAGGAACATGCAGGCGTTCATGGTTGCCTTCACTCTTGGTTCAATGGCTGCCTGCCTGCCTAGATGATGCAAGGCCAAGATATCATGGCCTGTGCTTAAATCAAAATGGAGTGGGCAGCAGAATCATAGAGTCGCAGGTTTGAACTCCCACCCAGGATCTCAAGATGCTGTTAGGGGATGCCCTCTGTCTGAAACCCTAAAGAGCTGCTAGCAGTCAGTGTAGATGGTGCTCGGTTCCATGGACCAGAACAAGGTATCTTCTTATGACCTTGTTGTGGGAATGTTCAGGGTGGCAGGAGAGGATATATTGTTTATTAATATCCTTTTAAACTTGTGCTAGCAAGTTCCTTAACTTAGCAGAGTTTACATTCCCCTTCTCACGCACAGCAGATAACTGGTTGCAGGCTCGTGTGAGCCTCTCACTATTATACAATTCAATCTGTCTTAGATTGAATTGTACGTACTTGGTAAGTTCCCTTGAATCCCTCTTAAAAAGAATAAGGACGCCACGATCTTATTTAAAGACGATAAAAGAAGTTTACTCACATCAGTTCACAGTTGCATTCCTGAAAGCAGACTTTGTTGTTGTTGTTGTTGTTGTTGTTGTTCAGTCGTTCAGTCGTGTCCTATTCTTCGTGACCCCATGGACCAGAGCACGCCAGGCACGCCTGTCTTTCACTGCCTCCCACAGTTTGGTCAGACTCATGTTGGTAGCCTCGAGAACACCGTCCAACCATCTCGTCCTCTGTCGTCCCCTTCTCCTTGTGCCCTCAATCTTTCCCAGCATCAGGGACTTTTCCAGGGAGCCTTCTCTTCTCATGAGGTGGCCAAAGTACTGGAGCCTCAACTTCAGGATCTGTCCTTCCAGTGAGCACTCAGGACTGATTTCTTTAAGGATGGATAAGTTTGATCTTCTTGCAGTCCATGGGACTCTCAAGAATCTCCTCCAGCACCATAATTCAAAAGCATCAATTCTTCGGCGATCGGTCTTCTTTATGGTCCAGCTCTCATTCCATACATTACTACTGGGAAAACCATAGCTTTAACTATACAGAGGTGACCAAAGTATTGGAGCCTCAGCTTCAGGATCAGTCCTTCCAGTGAGCACTCAGCAGACGTAGTTACAAATATGTAAATGTGGGCTAGCAGAGCAGTCCTAGCTAGAAGCTGGTCAAACGAAGAAAGAAGTCAAAAAGAGGGAGGTGTGCTGCGTGACTTGTCCTTTTGTTACCTGGACATGTTAGGTGATGCCCAACTTGTATCACATGCAAAAGGAAGGATGCTCCAGCCAGGAGGAAGAGGACATTTCAACTGGCTGTACCAAACATTCCCTCACATGTCTTCTCTAGCATTACAAGGAATGTTGTACTTGACTGCCTCTCATGGTTCACATCCCACACTTATGACTCCAGGCATGCCTTCTCTGGGCAGCTTCTTTCAGAGAAGCTTAGAAGACAGGGGCGTCGCTAGGGGGGGGCGCTGGGGGCGGTACGCCCCCGGGCGACAGGGGCCACAAGCGGCGGGTGGGGGCGACAAGCGGCGGGTGGGGGCGACAAGCGGCGCCCCTCCCGCCACTCCCCAGGCAACGCCGGTCACCCCGGGAGCAGCAGCGCTGCACGGATGGGGTGCTCCCTCGGCCGTGCGCTGTTGCTCCTGGGGCGACCGGAGCGAGCGGCGGCGCATGGGGGTGACAAGCGGCAGCCCCTCCCGCCATTCCCAAGCGCTGCCGCTCCCTCCGTCACCCCAGGAGCAACAGCGCACGGCCGAGGGAGCACCCCGTCCGTGCAGCGCTGCTGCTCCCGGGGTGACCGGCAGCGTGGGGAGTGGCAGGAGGGGCCGGCGCTTGTCAGCCCCACGCGCTGCCGCTGGCTCCGCCCCCCCGGGAGCAGCAGCGCACGGTGTGTGCGGTGCTGCTGCTCCTGGGGCAACGGAGCGAACGGCGGCACGTGGGGGTGGCAGGAGGCAGCCCCTCCCACCATTCCCACGCGCTGCCGCTCCCTCCGTCACCCTGGGAGCGGCAGCGCACGGCCCGACGACGGAGTGCGCCTGCGCGCGCAGGCGCACTCTGTCATCGGATCGCCGCTTCCACAGCCTCCTTTTGAGCCGGAGAGCTTAAAAGCGAGCTCTTCGGCTTAAAAGAGGGCTGCAGAAGCGGCGCCGGCACCCCCGGAAACGCCCTGGGGGCGGAGCGTCATGACGTCACAATGTGATGTCACGACGCCCCGCCCCCGGGGCGTTTCCTTTGCCGCCCCGGGTACCGCGGAGCCTTACTCCGCCACTGTTAGAAGATGATGACATGGGAGCAGTAGTAGAGCGGAAAATTCAGAAGTGCATGGTCTCTTCATCATAGTCACAACCATGCCCTCTCACAGCCACACGTCTTCTTTTTTATATACAATAATTTTTATTCTTCGCAATAATTTACAAAATTAACCTTACAAAACTTCATGTAACCCTACTAGCAATGTCAGTTGTTTACAATTGTCTTTCAAATACACCATAAATTTATTCCAGTCTTTCAGGAAACTCTGATCTTGCTGGTTCCGAATTTTCCCAGTTAATTTCGCCAACTCGGCATAACCCATCAGTTTAATCTGCCACTCTTCTTTCGTTGGTATCTCTTGCTGCTTCCATCGTTGGGCTAATAATAGGCAAGAGACTGCTTTTATATGCAACAACAGCAGCAAGAATATTATTAGCCACACGTCTTCTAAGATTATACAACCTTCTACGATTATACAATAATCTTATAATTATACAGTAATAATATTCAGGGATGTATGGCGATGATGAATGCAGATCTCCATGTGCTGCCTTTCAGTTAGGTCTACTATTTTCTGTGCACGTACCTAGGCAAATGATTTGGAGTGCTCCAATATCATATTTTGGAGTGACTTAATGCGTATTTTCTTCAGTGAAGTTCCACTGTACGAAACAGAACTTGTACACAGTTTTCTTGAAACTGAAGCACTTTGCATTTCCAGTGTTCCTAAATGCCTAGTTTTGGAGCATGCAGCAGCTGAAAATCTGCATGTGTGGATGTATTTGTGTGTTCTCTCAGATGCAGACAGCAGATTGTAACGTTTATTTTATAATCAGTGGGTAGTTTAGTATTTACTATGGTCCAATGTGTTAGCTGCTTCCCACATCACACACACCATTGTTGCTCATTATGTTTCCTGCCCAAAGGTCCTTTCCGGGAGAATGCTCTTGGGCTCAGTGAAATCACACTTTTGGCCTTGTGTAGTTTGCAGTTTTCCACAGACTATCTAGATTTCTGATAAATGAAATTAGTTTTGCAGACTCTGAAAACTGGCAGCATTCAGCCTTAGATGCTGCACGAATGACCCTTTGCTGGATATAATCCATGAAATCTAAAATGTTAGGAGCATTTCCTGAGTTGCATGCACAAAACATGCCTGCGGTGTGTGTGCACAACTTTTACAGATCATGAGCTTGGAAGTGGAGAAGCAGATAGTCCCAGGGACATGGTCTGTGACTATTAAATAGTGGGTGGATATAGCAGATGACACAGCGATTCTCCAAGCAGCTCTCTTTATTCTCAGGCTGGAACAGAACTGAAGGGCTCAGCAGCCTGCTTATATAGAACTCAGCTACAAGCAACAGTAACAACTTTCTGTAGTTACCCAATCCCTGAACGTCACTTTCAATCCCTCATTTGCATGTGTGGACCTGAGTGAGAACTGCAGCAGAATGAACTATATACACACACCCCTAGTGGCCTAGGGTGAGAACTTCAATACATAACAGTGACATTCATCACCAGACATGTGCAGAGCTTGCGGATGTCTTGTTAGAATAAAGTTATAAACTCGAAACAAAAAACCAGCCAGTCCCTCACACACACCCCAACCCAGCCAGCTTAGCTCACTGAGGCCCGGGGCGAGTGTACCTTTTTGCCCACCCACTGCACAAAGCTGTCCATCACAAAACTGATGCAGTGAGCAATGCTGCTATCTCAGTGGTGGCTGGTGCCCATTGGGATTGGTAGGGCAGGAAGTGAGGAGCTCAAACAGGATGTGGAATCAGAGCCAGTGGTGAGGCAGAACCACGTAATCCCCATGCTGAGTTCTGAGAGTGGCTGCCGTGACTATATAACACCAGTCCTAAAGGATCTTCACTGGCTCCCAGTACGTTTCCGAGCACAAGTGTTGGTGCTGACCTTTAAAGCCCTAAACGGCCTCGGCCCAGTATACCTGAAGGAACATCTCCACCCCATCATTCTGCCCTGACACTGAGGTCCAGCGCCGAGGGCCTTCTGGTGGTTCCCTCACTGTGAGAAGCGAAGTTCCAAGGAACCAGGCAGAGGACCTTCCTGGTAGTGGCACCCTCCCTTCAGATGTATTCTGGATCCTATTGTTCTAGGATTCAGCTCAGCACATAACAGAGATAAAGAACTACAGTCAAACATCGGTTGTCGAATGTGATCTCTTCTGGAAGACCGTTTGACTTCCGAAACATTCAACAACCAAGGCGTGGCTTCCGATTGGTTGCAAGAGCTTCTTGCACTCAACTGGAAGCCCTGTTGGACGTTCGGGTTCCAAGAAATGTTCAGAAACTGGAGCATTTACTTCTGGGTTTTCGAAGTTTGGGAGCCAAAATGTTCAAAAATGGAGCCGTTCAATAACCAAAGTTTGACTGTACACAACTTTTAGAGGACATCTGAAGGCAGCGCTGTATTGGGAAGATTTTTTAAAAAATGTTTTATTGTTTTTATATTTTCCTGGAAGCCGCCCAGAGTGGCTGAAGAAACCAGCCAGATGGGCGGGGTATTATTATTATTATTATTATTATTATTATTATTATTATTATTATTACAAGGACACTCCCTGGATTTGTTTTAAGAAAGAAGGCATGCAGGTTGGTGGAGCAGTGCCCATTTGCCCTAATGGACCAGCTGCCGCTGCTTTATCTTCACGACGTGGGTTCCTTCCACAGGAGGGATCCTGCGTATCTGTGAGCTGAACCCAGTCCTAAGGCAGTAAGCCGTTCCCCCTTCCTTCAGAAATTATGTATTAGTGCCTGCATTATGGATGAACAAGCCCACATTTCTCCCTGTGACAGAAGTCAGCCTGAGAACCAGCTCCCTGCTAGTTTTCATGGTTAATTTAAACTTCTTGTGCCTACTTTCCTTAGTCCCTGTTAGGGAGAGATAGTGTCTGAAAATCTCCCGACATGTTGTGTTGGGACCCGAGCTTTCAGAAACAATTAAATTTCATGTAACATTTATTCGAGACTGGCAGTGGCATTAGTGGGAAGGCAGAGAGCTCAATGCTGGGGGTTCAGCTTGAAGAGAGCTGTCCTGGAAGCAGCTGTTGGGCAGGGTTCGTTTCCATTGAATTATCCTCTCGCTTTTCTCATTTGCCTTTTTTCCCCCTGTGAAGGATAGCATGTCCTCAGGCAAGCAATTGTACTGCCATTATGAATAGTTCGTGGGAAGCACTAGATTGGTACGCCATGCTTGTCTGAAAGGCAGGGAGAATCCGGGAACCTGATAGAAAAAAGAAATACTCCATTACCATGCCTCCAGCCCACTTATTACGTTGGGGAATTTGGGACGGTAAAGAGGACTCGTGAAAGCCACAGGCTCTTGGGGATCAATTTTGCATTTATATAGCACTTTTTAGAGCATTCAACATACTTTACATAGCTTAGCTTGGGTAATCTTTACAACAACCATGTAAAGGTACAGTAGGTTGCCAATAGGAGACTGAAGCTGAGAAAGAATGTCTTGGCTGAGGCCACCTATTTAATTATTTGATGGGGGGGAATGTTGTTTGAGGTACTTTGGAGTAGTTACAAAAGCAGTTCCACATACTTTTGTTAAAGTGTAATGAACAAGTAGCTCAAACTGCTTTTTAAGTAATTGGTGTACTTATAAAGTCGCAGTGTGGTGTTGTGGTTAAGAGCGGTAGACTCGTAATCTGGTGAACCAGATTCGTGTCTCCGCTCCTCCACATGCAGCTGCTGGGTGACCTTGGGCTAGTCACACTTCTTTGAAGTCTCTCAGCCCCACTCACCTCACAGAGGGTTTGTTGTGAGGGAGGAAGGGAAAGGAGAATATTAGCCGCTTTGAGACTCCTTCGGGTAGTGAAAAGCGGGATATCAAATCCAAACTCCTCCTCCCCCCCCCCCTCCTCCTCCTCCTCCTCCTCCTCCTCCTCCTCCTTCTTCTATTCTTCATGGAATATATATGGAAAGCAAAAAGTTTATTAAAGCTCTAGCTGGGAACAGTGGGCAGGAAGGAAGAAAATTTCTTGTCACCCCCCTCTCATTGATTCTTCCCCCCTTGCAAAAATGGTTTTACGTTATTTCATATTTTCTTACAAAGGAATAATGACAAGTAATTATAATAAAAAACTTTTACTTATATCCCGCCCTCCCCGGCCAAAGTCGGGCTCAGGGTGGCTAACATCAGATACATAACATTGGTATAAAATCAAACAATAATTAAATTACCTCCTAAAAACATCTCAGAATCAAATTAAAGTCTAATTAGATGGCTTTCCACAGGGTTAGGGTTGGGAACAGTAAGTGCTCCACTGAACTGAAATTTCAGCCTTCACAACATAGGAAACAGCCAAGTAAACAGCTATTTTATATATTAACCGATATGCATGAAATTTCATATATAGCTATATAATCCCTAGTATAGTAAGAGAAGACCTTTGGAGCAGGCATTTTATATATTAAAAAGTTTTTTATGAACCGCCCTAGTAGGGCAGTAATTGTTCCTTGATAATTTGTCACCCCCTCCATTATGGAACATGGGGAGGTCCGCCCCCTACGCCCCCCTTGCTACGCCCCTGGCAGGAAGTATAAGAGGAAATATGTGATAAATGGCAAGTAGGAACCATTCCTTACTTATATTCAGAATTTTTTAAAAATCTTTAGTCACGTTAATAATAATAATAATAATAATAATAATAATAATAATAATAATAATTTATTTATATTCCATACATCTGTTAATATCAGTTTTTGACTAAACTGATATTAAAATGTGTTCAGATTAGCATTCGATCTTCCTTTAAAGAACTGATGGATCAGATGATAATCAAGGAGTACTCAAAGTGGATTATGCCATTTCTTGGGTATGCTAACTTTGGAAACTCAAAGGAGATCTTGATTTTGCAATCCCACCCCAAGCACCAATGGTGGTAAACATGACTTAATGCTCCTTCTAAAATGTTATCTATGTACTTAAAGGAACATTTCACCAAAGTATGTATTTATAAAATACATTTGATTTACAATCAGGTTCCCTTGGCTTGTTGGAGATCGGTGCACTGCAAATCTTCCGCATATCTAGTGTTTCTGCCTCATAATTAAAATTGAGGGAAATACCCTATGTACTTAAGGCCTTGCAGGGTATGAGCTACAATTGAGTGTTATTTTATGTGACTTACAGGGGAAGGTGGAGAGCAGTGATACGGAATTTGTTATTAACATCTAACGTGCAGCTAGAATAAATGTGACAGCTGATTGGAAATGTGCCTTGGCTGCAAAAGTTCGAGATTGCTTAACCGGAATATGGCAAGTGGCAGAAATGATGAAGCTTACAAATTATATTAGAGCTCTGGAGGGTGTCTAATGACATAAACTCATAGAAATTGCCTTTTGTTTATCCAGCACAGGAACAATAAGTATAATCATGTTTGCCCATTTATGTTGCTGTCGTCTTCGTCGTAAGCTGTAATTGTAAGCACTAGTTTCACCCATAAAGACTGAATGCAAGTTATTTGATACATCATAAAAAGGTGCAGAAGTGCCACGCAATTTGGAGTCTATGTTGCATTGGGAGCAAAACCCATCCCTGTGACTGGAAATAGGCCAGGTGAAGGACCCCTAGATGGTTAAGTCCAGTCAAAGGTGACTATGGGGTTGCAGCACTCATCTCGCTTTCAGGCCGAGGGAGCCGGCGTTCGTCCACAGACAGCTTTCCGGGTCATGTGGCCAGCATGACTAAACCGCTTCTGGCGCAACGGAACACCGTGAGGGAAACCAGAGCGCACGGAAACACCATTTACCTTCCTGCCACAGCAGTACCTATTTATCTACTTGCACTGGCGTGCTTTCGAACTGCTAGGTTGGCAGGAGCTGGGACAAAGCAACAGGAGCTCACCTTCCGATCGGCAAGCCCAGGAGGCTCAGCGGTTTAGACCACAGCGCCACCCGCAAACAAGTCAAATCAGAATCAAATGGTTTTGTAAAGCAGAACTTCATTGGCACGACAAATGTTTTTCCCCAGAACTCTTCATAATCAGATGTTTCACTTAACAGTTGTGGTGTGTGTGTACACCAACCAACACCCAGAAGTGGCTTGCTGGGTGGGTGCGGCTGCTCTGCTAGCTACACACATGGTGGGTCACTATTGCAGGGATGAAGGACGGGAGAGAAGAGGCAGTGAAGAAGAAGAAGAGTTTGGATTTGATATCCCGCTTTATCACTACCCGAAGGAGTCTCAAAGCGGCTAACGTTCTCTTTTCCCTTCCTCCCCCACAACAAACACTCTGTAAGGTGAGTGGGGCTGAGAGACTTCAGAGAAGTGTGACTAGCCCAAGGTCACCCAGCAGCTGCATGTGGAGGAGCGGAGACGCGAACCCGGTTCCCCAGATTACAAGTCTACCACTCTTAACCACTACACCACACTGGCTCCATGTGAGGAGTTCGACATGGTGCAAATGCACCAGCAGCAGTGCTAAATTAGCCGTGCTGGGACATTTGCACTGCACAGCCCTCCCCACTGCCTTGGTGAACTCACTTGCTGGGAAGCTACTGTGGCAGATCTGACCCAACTGGTAAACCGCTTCCTCCAGCATCTTGGTTTCTTCAAAGACCTGCTGCTTCCCCCCCCCCCCCAAATTCCACGAAGCCTGTTCTGTACAGGCTCACTCTGCCAGGCACAGTGGAAACTTCTGGAGAAGAGCTGCTGCAGCGCAGCGACAGAGCATCTGCTTTGCATGCAGGAGGTTCCGGGTTATATCCATGGCATTGCCAGGGAGAGCTGGGAATGTCTCTTAGGGCTGTGTCAAAGAGCGAACCAGCAGTAAATCACACCCTTCAATGTTGGAGCTACAGTGGTACCTCTGGTTACGTACTTAATTCGTTCTGGAGGTCCGTTCTTAACCTGAAACTGTTCTTAACCTGAGGTACCACTTTAGCTAATGGGACCTCCCGCTGCCGCTGCGCTGCCAGAGCACGATTTCTGTTCTTATCCTGAAGCAAAGTTCTTAACCTGAAGTATTATTTCTGGGTTAGCGGAGTATGTAACCTGAAGCATATGTTACCCAAGGTACCACTGTATTAGCAACAACATAATCTTCACTTGGCTAAGTGTCAGGACTACAGTGGTACCTCTGGTTACGAACGCCTCGAGTTACGTTTCTTTATGAATGTTTTCAACCCGGAAGTGAGTGTTCCAAGCTCTCGGAGGCCTCTGTGAATGCCGGGAGCCAGGCCCCGACACCCGCAGGGTGCCCAGCAGGTCGCATCCCAGCCCCAGAGTGAGGTAAGGAACACTTACCTAACGAAGACCAAGAGCAGTGAAGCTGTTAAGAAAACAAAGATGAGCCTGGGCCGAAAAGCCCTTTACCAACCCTTCCCCCCCCCCCCGCTGTAGCAAGATGGGTGGCACCTGGCCAGGTAAGCCCACCTACCCTGTGGGAGGCGGGGAGTGGAAAATTTTGGGATTCTGCAAGGGATTTTGGGATTTGTTTATGTGAATCTGCCCTGTGCCTTTGTCTCTGCTTTGCTCCTTCGTTTGGGGGGCTTCTGGGGGACTCTGCCTTCTGCCATTGTTTTGGGGGTCGTGTGGAGCCCAGTTCAGCTACTGGTTGATTGTGTGACTGCCGAAATGGATAAAATACTGTCTTATTTATTTTATAGTACAGCACATTGATTATTGCCTTTATTTTATGGCTCAATGGTCTCGTTAGACAGTAAAATTCGTGTTAAATTGCTGTTTTAGGGGGTATTTTTCATCGTCTGGAACGGATCAACCCACTTTTCCATTACTCTCAATGGGAAAGTGCACTTCAGGTTAAGAACACTTCAGGTTAAGAATGGACTTCCAGAACCAATTAAGTACCTAACTTGAGGTACCACTGTAATGAGCACAGCAGCTCATCCCCACTTGGTATTATCAAGGGCCTTTTTTCAGTCGGAACTTGCCAGAACTCAGGTGGGTGCCATTGCTATTACGATGAGTACTGGCACCTCTTTTTTTAGAAAAACAGTACTGGTCTTATCCCATGAATTGGTTGCCAAGACTGAAAGTTCCTACACCCTCACAGACACCTAAGTTCCCTCCTCTCCAGGGTTTTTTTCCCAAGCAATCTGAGACTGCTGCTGCTCTGCCCATTTCAGCCCTCTTCTTGTTCTGGGAGACGGGGGGTGGGGGGAAAGAGAGAGAGAGAGAGAGAGAGAGAGAGAGAGAGAGAGAGAGAGAGAGAGAGAGAGAGAGAGAGCTTGTTGCAGCAGGTATGGGAGATAATATTGAGAGCCAGTGTGGTGTAGTGGTTAAGAGTGGTAGACTCGTAATCTGGGGAACCGGGTTCGTGTCTCCGCTCCTCCACATGCAGCTGCTGGGTGACCTTGGGCTACTCACACTTCTTTGAAGTCTCTCAGCCCCACTCACCTCACAGAGTGTTTGTTGTGGGGGAGGAAGGGAAAGGAGAATGTTAGCCGCTTTGAGACTCCTTCGGGTAGTAAAAAGCGGGATATGGATATCAAATCCAAACTCTTCTTCACCAGCCTGAGTCATCTCTGCTTCTTGGCAGAGATGCTCTGCTTCCCACTCTCCTACTTCTGCCTCTGCCTCTGATGATGATAATTATTATTATTATTATTTATATGCCACAGATCTGACTGGATTGCAACAAAATATTAAATATGCATTCTGACTTCTCTCTACCACAGACTCTCCCAGCTCGCTAAGCCATGTTACCTCTTCAGCTTCCGACATAGAATCATAGAGTTGGAAGAGACCACAAGGGCCATCCAGTCCAACCCCCTGCCAAGCAGGAAAATCTCCTCTTCCCAGTCTTCTCTCCCTATCCATTCAGTGTTGTCCCACCACCATTCCCTGGGCTCTGAGCTTTTTTCCCTTGGTGGTTCCCCAGCTGGTTTATCCCATCATTCCTCTTCATCCAACCAGTCCTTGACAGGCTACAGCCCCAGAGAGCTGCTGCCAACCAGCGCAGGCAGGGCTGAGCTAGATGGATGAGTACGCTGCCTCTGTATAAGGCAGCTTCCTATGCGACATGCTAGGAAGACCCTCAGATACTGTGCCAGAAGAGGTTTCAGCTACACCAGTGGCATTTTTAGGTACATGGCCCATTTGATCCCTGTCAAATATGGGACAGTCAGTTGATAATGTTTAACTAGCAAGAGTGCTGACCCACATACACCCACTGCAACTCCTAGCACTGGGTGATGCTGCCTCCATTGAGGGGTACCCCTGAGAATACTCAGTGTGTCTTTGTGCACTGGGATGAATTGGGCCCTTCATTCCTATATTATATACTAGCTGGCCCGGCCACGCGTTGCGGTGGCTTTTTTGTGAAATGGAAAAGGAAGATTATATATATATATATATATATATACTGTCCATGCCCACAGCTTCTCTCATTGAATTTTCGCCTGCCTCCTCTCCGTCTTCCCCCCATTTCTGACTGCCTCCAC
This sequence comes from Lacerta agilis, assembly GCF_009819535.1. Classification (NCBI taxonomy): domain Eukaryota; kingdom Metazoa; phylum Chordata; class Lepidosauria; order Squamata; family Lacertidae; genus Lacerta; species Lacerta agilis. The sequence continues at coordinate 9,099,683 of NC_046314.1, forward strand.
ACAGCTTCTCCCATTGAATTTCCGCCTGCCTCCTCTCCGTCTTCCCCCCCGTTTCTGACTGCCTCCACACAGCTTCTCCCATTGAATTTCCGCCTGCCTCCTCTCCGTCTTCCCCCCATTTCTGACTGCCTCCACACAGCTTCTCCCGTTGAATTTCCGCCTGCCTCCTCTCCGTCTTCCCCCCCATTTCTGACTGCCTCCACACAGCTTCTCTCGTTGAATTTCCGCCTGCCTCCTCTCCGTCTTCCCCCCCATTTCTGACTGCCTCCACACAGCTTCTCCCGTTGAATTTCCGCCTGCCTCCTCTCCATCTTTCACCCCGTTTCTGCCTGCTACCTTCCCCTCCCCCACACTTTCCCTGGTCACCCCGAAACTCTGTTGCTTACTGCTGTAAAATTGCAAATGGCGCTCGCGTTCTGGAAAGCGGCTGTCGATTGCTGTGGCCTTGGAAGGCACGCACGTACACGCAGACGGCTTCTTCAGGGGTTGGTGGCCTCCATTTTTGCCCAGCGTTACCATAGCAACCTTGCCTCGCAACGCCACCTGGCCTCAAAGCCCGGCTTCTCTCCTGTCTCTTGAGGTTTGGTCGTGTAGTGGCAGCTCTATTGCCCCCCACCCCGCCCTCGCCTCTCTGCGAACAGCTGCCTGCTTGTTATGCGTTGTCGGGCCCCTTGAGGCGGCGGCTGAAAGTTAGGCTGCAAATGGCGGACAGCCGTTTGGGGCGGCGGCTGTAAGTTGTCGCCTCGGGAGTTCAGTGGCGCCTTTCTATTGGTTGCTGGTTGTGATGTCAGTGCTGTTGCTGGTGACATCTAATAGGCGCGCCAATTTTTTGCGTTTATTCTTTATTTTAGGTATGTCAGGTGTGGGTTTTTTTTTTGAAATTTAATTATCCCATGTTATTCCCTGATGGTCATGGAATGCTGTGTCCTAATTTGATGCTGTTTGGTCCAGCGGTTACGGAGCAAGGTGGTAACACCCACGCACGCAATGGGAACATTTATATATATATAGATGCAGGTTCTATCTCTTTCCCCAATGCATGACAAGCATTTTGATAGTCTCTGGATAATACACATAAGGACCAAATGCCTGCTGGTTGGAAAATAAACACAGATGTTACCAGCCCTCTGAATTTTCTAACAGGTTACTGATTCTATGCAAAAACAAACAAACCCACACAAGAAACCTTGAGAGAGAGAGAGAGAGAGAGAGAGAGAGAGAGAGAGAGAGAGAGAGAGAGAGAGAGATTGAAACAGTCTTAGACTCAATTCTCTCCGAGATGGTAGACCTTTGTCTGGATAGTAATGACTGTGTGTTCTACTTTACAAAAACAATGACAGCTCGTAGAACACAGATGGGAAAAGGGTAGACTGGAATCTTCCTTTGACATTTAATTTAATTTTCTGTGTTTCTGGAATGTGGATATTGGACGCATGCAGTGAAAAGAGAGAGATCTGATTTGTGCAACTGTGTGTGTGTGTGTGTTGGATGGCCACTCTAGCTACACAATTGTTATCTAACATGGCCATGTGTCCTACTTTGCAGAGGACAGTCCTCTGCTCTGAAGAGCTGCCAGAAGACAGTCCTCTATTTGAAGGAGCCCTCTGTTTGAGGGTTATCCAGGCCAAGTGTGGTTTAATGATAAGAAACCAAAAAAAGGAAGCGAGGGAGCTTTGACGTTGCTCAGTTATCAGCACCTGGTCCGCAGCCTGAGCAGGCACAGAAGTCTTTATGGTGAGATGTACGGTAGTTCTATTTAAATTGCAGCAATTGTTCCTAAATTTCCACTTGTACATATAAATTACTCCGTGCAAATTTATGGAAATTGGTCTACTCTTTTGTTTTCTATCTCTTTTTTGGCAATGCATAACTGACCACCCTGTTATTATCTCGGCTGGCAACCATTGTTCCTAAAAGGCTAATGCACTAAGTTAGCCCAGTATCTTTGGCCAGTCTGGATTTTCAGAGTCTAGGAATGGAGATGATTTCGGTGACTCCAAATTCCAAAGTAGACTTTCCTGATCAGCAAATCCTGAAATAATGGAGGGGATGGAAACAACCGTGTCCCTGAGATTGATGACATCTCATAATATCCCATGGTTCCCAGGAGGAATTGCAGTCACATTTTCAACCCATGCAGCACTAAGCACTCCAGGCGGTTACAGCTCATCCACACCTCCATTTGCCCTGCCCCTTTCCCTCTGGGAAATCCGATCTTTAGTGCTGAATTGGAACAAATGGCAATTGGGTTTTATGTGGATTGCTGCTTGTTCTGATTTATCGCCAAAGAGAGGGTTTTCCAGGGAAAAGTGGTAGGGCAAGGGCAAAACTTCTTGGACCCATGCCTAGAAAGCGTGGGACAAACAGTAAACAACTTGGACCCATGCTTTCTAAGCATATGGGGCAAGTGAAAGTGTGGTCAAGCCCTTAGTATCTGTACGGAAAGAAAGGATAACTAAAGAAGAGGAGAGTCAATGCTTGGGTCATCTTATTTATTTATTTGGAATTTTAAAGACTTTGCACAGAAACAGAATGGAACAGACTTGCTGGCTGGGCTGGGCTGGGCGATATGCTGATATATCGTCCAAAACAGGTTTGAAGTCCATATCATTATAGCGGTTTCATAATTTTTGATCTGACAATATATTGCAAATCATGATGTGTGTGTGTGTGTGTGTGTGTGCGCGCGCGCGCGCGCTATGCAAAAATCACAATGTGGAGAAAACCGTGCAGCCACCCAATGCTTCTACCTAGCCCCCATCCTTATTTCAGACATTGTGATATATCAGTATATTGTGATGTTTAGCCAGTGATATATCACGAAGTTGAAAACCAGATATCGCCCAGCCCTTCTATTCACCTCTACATAGTTCCATCCTTATTTCAGACACTATGATATATCTGTATCCTGTGATGTTTAGCTGGTGATGTTTCATGATGTTGAAAACCACATAATGCCCAGCCCTACTTGCTGGAGTATACACCTGAAAAAGATCTGGACCAGATTAAGACCATTTCCCCTCCATCCCTACCAGAGTCCTGGCTGAGATCACTTTTGCTCCTAGTTATTCAAAGATGCTCTGAAACTGTGGGTTCTGCAACTGCACCATGTCAGTCAACAAGCATGCATAGTCTTATTATGCTAGGGTCTGTGGCTCATTGTTTTTTCTTCTGGCAGATTGGAGAGAGAGAGAGAGAGCGAGAGAGACAGAGACAGACAGACAGACAGACAGACAGACAGACAGACAGACAGACTTTCTGGTTCAAACACAGCATAGGCAGTGCCAAATTTATGTATAAGCTAAACAAGCTATAGCTTAGGGCCCCACTCTCTTGGGGGCCTCCAAAAATAAAAAATAAAAAACTGGATGTACATTTCCAAAATATAAGATAAAATACAAACAAAATAAAACCTACACGCAGCAACAGTGACAAATGGCTTTAGATATGTACCAGTATTAGGTCCATAAATTAAAAGGGTAAACGACCCCTGACAGTTAAGTTCAGTCGCAAATGACTCTGGGGTTGTGGCGCTCACCTCGATTTACTGGCCAAGGGAGCCGACGTTTGTCCACAGACAGTTTTTCCGGGTCATGTGGCCAGCATGACTAAGCCACTTCTGGCGAAACCAGAGCAGCGCATGGAAACGCCGTTTACCTTCCCGCTGGAATGCTTTTGGAATGCTTTCGAACTGCTAGGTTGGCAGGAGCAGGGACCGAGCAACGGGAGCTCATCCCGTCGCGGGGATTCAAACCGCCGACCTTCTGATCGGCAAGCCCAAGAGGCTCAGTGGTTTAGACCACAGCGCCACCTGCGTCCTTCAGGTCCATAAATTACTATGTAGCATATATTCAACACACAAAAAGCCAGCCATCTGTTCTTGACAGAGGACAGCTGGACATATAAAGGGCCCCATTACCTTCAGTAGCTTAGGGCCTCATCAAACCTAAATCCGGCCCTGGGCATAGGCTTTGTTGACCTATCCAATAATTATGAGGCAATAGCAAAATAAGACTTAATGTGAATCAGCGGCCAAAGAACACGGGCTCAGTGGGGGCTGGAACCCGGCATCTAGTTCACAGATAAATGAATGAAGTTCCTGACTCCTGTTCATTTCTTATTTAAACCTTCCATACCGGCTAATCTGAAGCACCATGTGCAGCCTTGCTAATAAAATAGCGCATAGCGGAAAACAGCTCCTGAGATCAAGGAAGGTTAAGCGCCGAGATTTTCTTCTGTATTAAGTAATTACGAACGCAACCAGAATGACTCTTTGAGCCAGTCTTCCTACTCGGGTTGTTTTTATTACGTGCCTTGCTCCATTTGCCTAATCAGATAACTGGGCCGCATCCTCTCAGCGCCGTGACACCGTATTTCATGTGGCGGCATGATGTCACATAAGGAGTTGTGATGATACGGCGCTGCTAATCAAGGAAGGGGCTGGGAGGCTGGGAGGAGATCCGATCTCCCTTCGACTTTCATTTATGTTGCCCAGCGGGGAAGAAGAGTTTGAGGAAGCAACTCATTCCCCGTCACGAGTTGTCGATTGCCTCATATCTGCAAAGGCTCCTTTCAAAGGCAAGGTCAGTGGGTTCCTGGAATGTCCTATTTAGGCTGATACCTGACCCAGAGGAAGACAGTTGTCCCAAAGGATGCTAATGTTTGTATTTATTTATTCTTTCTTTTCCTTCTTTTTAACCATTTGAAACTCGTTCTTCTCAGCCAGCCTGAGTGCATATTTTCTGACGCAATTGGAACATTTTCTCCAAGGCGGTTATACTTTCTCCAAATCTGCTCCCATTCCTTGGCATCTACTTTCTCCAAATGCCCCACAAACTCTGCTTCTTATTATGAAACCCCTGCCTAAATTCAGCCAGATCTGAAATAAAAATGAGCTATACAGTTGGCAGAATCGGCACGGTCATAGATGCTGTAGCACACGATACAGGAACCACAAGCAAGAGAAGCCATAAATTAGTATCTCCTCAGTAATCCCCCTTTTGCTTAGGCTGCCTCAGGCTACTTTGGGGTTTGTTGATATATATGTATCATATATTTGTTCTTGGCGGTTCGAATCCCCGCGATGGGGTGAGCTCCCGTTGCTCGGTCCCTGCTCCTGCCCACCTAGCAGTTCGAAAGCACGTCAAAGTGCAAGTAGATAAATAGGTACCGCTCCGGCGGGAAGGTAAACGGCGTTTCTGTGCGCTGCTCTGGTTCGCCAGAAGCGGCTTAGTCATGCTGGCCACATGACCCGGAAGCTGTACGCTGGCTCCCTCGGCCAATAAAGCGAGATGAGCGCTGCAACCCCAGAGTCGGACACAACTGGACCTAATGGTCAGGGGTCCCTTTACCCTTATGTATATATATTTAAACAACACACACTCAGATTTAATATATTGTTATAGATTGGAGCGGGGCTAAACCCTAGAAATTAATAAATGGTAGGATTTTGATCTACTAACATGAGTTTGGCCAAACTGCGGGAGGCAGTGAAGGATAGGCGTGCCTGGCGTGCTCTGGTCCATGGGGTCACGAAGAGTCGGACACGACTGAACGACTGAACAACAACAACAGGATTTTGATTATTTGGGATGTGAAGGGAGCAATACAAACTGCAGAGGAATTCCTGGGCTAGTCTATGCAAAACGACTTGGCCAAGCTAGGGGCTTGCACTGAGGTGTGAACAAAGACTTGGGGGGGGGGTTAGGCTGCCAGGGTAAATGGGTGTGAGGTAACAGGAAAACAGAGTTTCTGAACAGAGTGTTCTGGGAAGAAGAAGGAAGAAGACTGAGGTTCATCTTGGGCAGGCTATCAGAAGACTGGCTGCACTGCTGTGGGTCACAAGACATCTTAAAATGACCATGCTGTAAGATCTGGACTCCAGGTGTAAATAGATGAACAAATTATATTTCTTAAAGCTATGACAGTCTCCACCGTGTCTCAGTTCTCCAGAGGAACACAGATCCTGGGTGAACCTTGGAACCTCATGGGCTCTTGCCACTGCTCAGCAGAGAGAAGGGAGGCGCCCAAGTTTTTTAACAATATGTTGGTAGAGCAACAGCAGAGATCATTCAGTTTGCAACTTAACAATGACTTAGTGATGAAGCAGATGCACTGATTGGCTGCATAGCTCTAAGGGAGCTTTCCTCTGGACGTTTAGATGAATCTAACTCCGTCCTCAGCAAGAGAAACACCCCACCCCTAAAGCAAAACAACAACAACCTTTCTTCTCAAATCATACACTGTTTTTGTTCAGCTATATAATAATGCAAATAAACTATGAAACATCTGAAAGCCACTAACAGTGGAATGAAATCAATTTAAACCAATTTAAAACAGCGGGTGTCGGGTGCCACAACTAAAACGGCCCTGCCTTGGTATTCTCTCCCGCTCCTTCCTCTCTGCATCTGATGACAGGATGACCCAGGTGGGAGCACGATGGAATTTTCTCCAGACCAGGCCGGGTAGCAGCTCTGGGCATTAAAAAAACAAAAACAAATCCACATAGCATTTCCTTGATTCCACAATCTGCATTTACCGATTGTATCTACTAGGCTTATTCCTTGTCTGACAGGAAGCCAGCATTGCTTACAGTAGTACTTTCTTTTGGCATGGAATAAATAACAGGTGATATGCGAGTAGTCATTGATTCCTGCTATCATTATAGTTGGGTGTATTGAGTGGTACTAGCTGGCAGAGCTGAGGAATGCAGTGCCCCCCTCCCCTCTTCATGCGGTTGGAGGCGGTTGGAGGATGGATGGTGGCTAACAGGTTAAGGACGAATCCTGAGAAGACAGAAGTACTGTTTATGGAGGACAGGGGGCAGGTGGGTGTGGAGGACTCCCTGGTCCTGCATGGGGTAACTGTGCCCCTGAAGGACCAGGGGCACAGCCTGAGAGTCATTTTGGAGTCACAATTGTCCATGGAGGCGCAGGTTAATTCTGTGTCCAGGGCAGCTATCTACCAGCTCCATCTGGTACGCAGGCTAAAACCCTACCTGCCTGCGGACTGTCTCACCAGAGTGGTGCATGCTCTAGCTATCTCCTGCTTGGACTACTGCAATGCACTCTACAGGGGGCTACCTTTGAAGGTGACCTGAAAACTACAACTAATCTAGAATGTGGCAGCTAGACTGGTGACTGGGAGCGGCCGCCGAGACCACATGACACCAATCTTGAAAGACCTACATTGGCTCTCAGCACGTTTCCGAGCACAATTCAAAGTGTTGGTTCTTACCTTTAAAGCCCTAAACGGCCTCGGCCCAGTATACCTGAAGGAGCATCTCCACCCCCATCGTTCTGCCCTGACACGGAGGTCCAGCTCCAAGGGCCTTCTGGCAGTTCCCTCCCTGCGAGAAGTGAGGTTACAGGGAACCAGGCAGAGGGCCTTCTCGGTGGTGGTGGAACACCCTCCCATCAGAGGTCAAGGAAATAAACAACTGTCTGACTTTTAGAAGACAACTGAAGGCAGCCCTGTTTAGGGAAGTTTAGTATTTTAAATATTTTGTTGGAAGCCGCCCAACTCTACGCTAAACTGCCCATTTCTCCCCCATGAAGGGAGAAAAATGTCTTTTTAAACAGTTTGGACAGTTAACCATAAGATCAAAAATAAAATAACACATAAAAATGCATCAAGCTACACCTACTGTCAAGACTGTTTCCCTACCAAAGCAGGTCCCAACCCCTCTAGGTTCAGCTTCTTCTATGACTGGAGTCCCTCTGGCCTCTTCTGATGTCAGTTTTCTTCTCCAACTCTCCTTGTCAACTTTATTTATGTACCTTCCAAACTTCTGCCAAATCAGAAGAGCAGTAGAGCTCTGTTGAGATTTCTGGTTCGCGCAGTGTGTTGGTTTCTCTTCTCTCCTTTTACCCCCTCTCAAGACTTTAGGTTTCATTTCCCTCTCCGGGTTCTGGATTTTGTTGTTGTTTGAACCATCGATCATCCAGTGGAGACCAACCTCTAACATAAAAGCAACGATTTCAGAAGCCACCAAAATGGCTGAAGCAATTCATTCCATCACAGCGATGATGCCAGAGCATGCCTCTAGTTTATCTGAATGTCACAGGGAGACCCTGAGAGGAAGTGTGGGTCAGGATATTCTCATCAGGGGCAGATGTGTCACAAGGAGGCACATAAAACTGTAAATTACAGCAGAGGATTGACAATCAGTTGGCAGGAGACAAATATGTGCCACATAGCATGATTGGGAGGAGAGGGAGAATGAGTTTGCATTGACATGACATTGTTTTTTAGCACAATGAATTTGATACAAATAAAGGAGCCATTGGGAGAAAGCATGGGGACCACTTGTAGGGGGGGCACTTGCCTTTTGCAGTTAGGTGAGTTAGAATGAAAGAAGCCCCTGTTTAATAGAATGGCAGAGAATACTCTCCTAGACTGAGTTTTCTCCCTCTCCCTCCCCAAGCCCCTCTTCATCCCACTGTTACCATGACAGGCGAGGACTTAGGTGGGCTGCGCAAAGAAAGGAACGAGGAGAAGAGCGTTGTCTTGTCATGGTAATAAAAGGGATGAAGGCAGCGGCGGCAGCGCACTCCATAAAGAGAAAAGTTGGCGTTTCCCCCGCCTAAAATATAAAAGCCATATTACTGAGAAAACTGTATTAAGAATGTGAAAGAAAGGTGCAAAACCTCTCATCCAGCTGACTCCGGAGAGAAATCCCTCACTAAAGAATGGATAAATAAAGGCATTTGCCCTTAGCTATTCTAGCATGAAAGGAACGTCTTATGAATACTTAGCAGATTAATGAGACAGAGGACTCGTAAATATGTCAGGAAAAATGAACACTGCGCTGGCAATGAAATAGATGCCTCATTGGGATGCAAACTCATATTCGTGGGGCAGGTGTTCTGCGGGAGGCTGCCCTGATGGCAGGGTGGACTGCATAGCTGGACCGCTGTGTCCTTGGTTGTCTAGGTTATGGGATGCAGTGAATCTCCACAAGGTCACTACTTCACAGTGTAGCAGAACAAGGGTTGGGGGCATCCTGCCAGACAGAGGTGGCTGGCACAAAACAGGATATCTGAGGCAATAGGCAGTGTGATGTTTTTCACTGCTGAGGCTCCCTTGCTTGGCCCATATCTTAACTGACCAAGCAAGCCTCTGGAACAGAGGTGGGGGACCTCACCCCCCCCCCCAAGGCCTAAGGGCAGCCCTCCAGGATTCTGTATTTGCCCCTTGGAAATTTCCCCAGGCCATACACCCCTCACCAAACTTGTTTCACGCCTTCCCTGAGAATTTTTGCTGGCTGGAGTGTGTCCTTGAACTCTGATAATGCCTCTCGCTTCTCAGGGTAGAAAGGGGGCTGTAAGGCCACCGTCTAAATGTGACTTTTGGATTTCAACCAGCAAGGGAGAAGGAAGGAATGTGGAGTACGGACTTAAAATCACACAGCGATACTGTTTGTTTGGACTTATCTTGCTTATTGGATATGTCAGCGGCTGCGAAAATATTGGAAGTGAAAGCAAAGCAATAGTTATGATAATAGAGCCTCTGGAATTTTGAAGCATGGGAAGCCTTAAGTAAAATTTAAAGTAATAATTTGGACAATCTGGAACCTTTTTTTGTTTTATAATTGGAGGAATAATTTGGAATGTAATTTGGAATGTTTCAGATCATGTTATTTTATTGGTGTGCTGGCCCCAAGGGTTTGTCCATGAAGCGAGGTCCAAGTCCAGTCCTGGGTCTAGGGGTCCAAAGGAGGTCAGTCCGGCGGGGAGCGAGGCAGGGAGCAGGTCAAGGTCCAAGGCAGGTTCAGGCACAAGGTTGCAGGTTGAGCACACGCTTGCAACTATGTTGCTCACGCAACTTGGGCTGGGTCTGGCTGGCTTTTATCTGGCCCTATGCTTAGGGCCGCCCCGATCCTCTGGAGACTCGCCTCTCCTCCGGGCCTGGAGGCGAGCACTCCTCCTGCAGACACTTAACTCCCTTCGCCTCTCTGCCCTGAGCCTCTGTAGCTCAGGAGAGGCTGGTGGGTTACTGGACCCAGGGGAAGCCTCAGCTTCCTCTGAAGAGGCTGGGAGTGGAGCACCTGCAGGCAATGGGTCCTCCCTCCCATCAGGAGCCAGAGCAGACTCTGCTGATGCCTGCACCTGGGGATCCAGCACAGGTGGGGATCCTTCAGGCTCAAGCCCTGGCCCCGGCTCAGCTGGTTCTGGAGGCGGGGAATCCTGTGCAGGCTGGGATCCCTCAGGTTCAGCATCAGAGTCTGACTCCCAGGCCATCACACCATCCCCCCTCCCAGGCCTCCCCCTCAACTGAGGGGCCGGACCAGGCTTGCTGGGGTAAGCTGCATGGAAATCACGGAGGCAGGCAGGTGCGTGGACGTTTTCCACTGGTTCCCATGAACGATCCTCAGGCCCATACCCCTTCCAGTCGATGAGGTATTGGAGCTTCCCCCTGCGGTATCGTGAGTCGAGAATGCGCTCCACCTCGTACTCAGGCTCCCCCTCAACCAAAACTGGCTGCGGTCGTGGATTGTCTGGGTGGAACTCGTCGGGCGGGGCGACTGGACTAAGTAGGGACCGGTGGAATACTGGGTGAACCTTGAGTGATGGAGGTAACTGGAGGCGAAACGCCACCGGTGACACCTGCGCAGTGATGGTGAATGGGCCGGCAAACCGTGCATCCAGCTTTCGTGAGGGCCGAGAAGGATGCAGGTGACGGGTAGAGAGCCACACCCGATCGCCAACATGGAGTTCTGGCCCCTCCTGACGATGTCGGTCAGCCTGGGCCTTGTATGCGTCCTTGGCCTGGCGCAGTTGCTCCATCAATAATTGTTGCTGGGACTGAAGCTCCTGAAGCCAGTCTGTCACTGCGGGGACCGCGGAAGCTGGCAGCACGTCCGGGAACAAACGTGGATGGTAGCCGTAGGAGGCCTGGAACGGGGTCTGCTGGGTGGAGGCGTTCACTGCATTGTTGTAGGCGAACTCCGCCAATGGCAAGTGATCGACCCAGTCATCCTGCTGGAAGCTGCAGTAACACCGGAGGTACTGCTCCAGCACCGCATTTGCCCGTTCCGTCTGGCCATCGGTCTGCGGGTGGTGGGCCGAAGATAGACAGACCTCCGTCCCAAGGGTCTGGTGCAGGGCTCGCCAGAAGTGGGATGTGAACTGGACGCCGCGGTCAGAAACCACACGCTCGGGAAGGCCATGCAGGCGGAAGATGTGCTGCATGTACAGTTGAGCCGTCTCCTTAGCTGTGGGTATGGACGGGCAGGGGGCACAGTGCACCATCTTAGTGAAATGGTCCGTGAAAACCAGGAGGCAGGTACAGTGACGAGATGGGGGCAAGTCTACCACAAAGTCCAGTGAGACCGTGTGCCAGGGACGTGGTGGGACTGGTAATGGCTGGAGCAGACCGGGGGGTCGCCCAGTAGGACCCTTGGCCCGCCGGCAGACATCGCAACCAGCAACATAGCGTGCCACATCAGCCTTCAGGCGGGGCCACCAGAACTCCCGGCTTACCAGATGAGTGGTCCGGTACCGCCCAAAGTGCCCTGCTGCTGGGGCATCGTGGGACATCTGGAGAACCTCAGCCCGCAATGGTCCTGGTGGGATGTATAGACGACCCTGGTGCAGCAGTAGGCCCTGGTGCAGGGCCAGCCCTGGATATCGAGGGCATGACCCGTCAGACAGTTCCCGGAGCCGTTCCTGAGCCCAAGCGTCGACCCGTTGCTGTTCTCGCACCCGAGCCTGCAGTGGCTTGGCCTCCTGAGTGGCCAGGAATGTGGCTGGTGGTAAGATAGTCGTCGGTACTGCCTGCTGTACAGTGTCTGCGACGTCCTCGGGTTTCCGGGACAGGGCATCCGCTTTCCGGTTTTGGGAGCTAGGGATGTAGCGGATCCGGAACTGGAACCGGGAGAAAAACAGCGCCCACCGGATCTGCCTTTGGTTCAACTTGCGGGTGGTCTGGAGGTACTCCAGATTCCGGTGGTCCGTTCTCACTTCCACCGGGTGTCGTGCCCCCTCAAGATGATGGCGCCAGACCTCAAAGGCCACCTTGATGGCCAGTAGTTCCCGCTCCCACACGGTATAGTTACGCTCCGCCGGAAGGAGCTGCCGGGAGTAGTAGGCGCAGGGTAACAGCGGCGCATCGGGTCCGTGTTGCTGAGACAGGATGGCACCGAGAGCCGTACTGGAGGCATCAGTCTCCACCACGAAGGGACGAGAGGGATCAGGATGCTGTAAAATCGGCGCCCTCTGGAAACAGGCTTTCAACCCCTGAAATGCCACTTCAGCCTCCTCATCCCAGGAGAAGGGTGTCTTGGGGCGCAGCAGTCGGGTTAATGGGGTGGTGCGATGAGCATAATCTGCAATGAAGGTCCGGTAATAGTTGGCGAACCCTAGGAACCGCTGTAAGTCCTTGCGGTTCCGGGGCGCTGCCCACTCTCGAACCGCAGCCACCTTCCCAGGGTCCATCTGCACCCCGTCAGGGGAGAGTCGGTGTCCAAGGAAGTCCACTGACCGCTGGTGGAACTCGCACTTGCTGAGCTTGGCATACAGGCGGTGCTCCCGCAAGCGCTGCAACACGGACCGAACATGACTCTCGTGACGGGCTGGGTCACGGGAATAAATCAGAATATCATCTAGGTACACCACCACGTATTTGTCTAGCAAGTCCTGGAACACGTGGTTGATGTACCGTTGAAACACGGCGGGTGCGTTGCATAATCCGAACGGCATAACCAGGTATTCAAACTGCCCATACCGGGTCCCGAATGCCGTCTTCCACTCGTCCCCGGCACGGATCCGAATCAAGTTGTAGGCCCCTCGGAGGTCCAGTTTGGTGAACATCTGCGCCCCCTGCACGCGCTCCAGCAATTCTGCAATAAGGGGCAAGGGGTACCGGTCTGGGATGGTGATCTTATTCAGGGCCCGGTAGTCATGGCAGAGGCGAAGCTCCCCACACTTCTTCTTAACGAAGAGTACAGGAGCGGCAGTGGGTGAGGTAGAGGGTCTAATGAACCCGCGTTCCAGGTTCTTGCGAAGGAAGTCCTGCAAGGCTTCACGCTCTGGCTCCGAAAGAGAATATAAGCGGCTCACAGGCAGGGGCGCCCCAGGCTGGAGGTCTATGCCGCAGTCGAAGGACCGATGAGGTGGCAGCTGGTCTGCTCCCTGTTCCTCGAACACGTCTAAATAGTCCTGGTACACGGCAGGGAGCGTTGACACAGCCTGCCCCATGGGGGCAGCTGCTACTAACTCGGACTGAGCATGGGAACCCGGGTCTGGGAAGCGTACAGTCCGATTGACCCAGTCGATCTGAACATTGTGCGACTCCAGCCAGTCCATCCCAAGCACCAGGGGAAACCGGGGCATGGTGGCAATGTCCAGGGTTCGCACCTCCCGGTGCTGCTGGTAGCACAGGACCAAGGGCTGGGTCTCCCGAGTAACCGTGCCCGAGCGTAGGAGCCGTCCGTCAATTGCCTCCACCTGTACTGGTTCCGGCTTGTTCTGAAGCGGCACCTGATGCTGAGTGGCGAAGGAAGAGTCCATATAGGAGCGGGTTGCCCCCGAATCCACCAGAGCGTGGGTGAGAATCCAGGGCCCACCGGGGGGGTATAGACGCACCGGTATCATGAGGTGTTGCAATTCCACTGGTGAGGGCCCATCATGCGATGCTTGGGGCCCCAGGTAGCCTGGGCCATCGGCTACTGGGGTTGGCCGTTTCACCTGCGGCTGGCGTTTCTCAGGGCAGGTTCGGGCGTAGTGTCCACTCCCACCGCAGTAGAGACACAGGTTCCCCTCCCGACGCCGAGTCTTTTCCGAGGGGGAGAGGCGAGGCCGCGCTGCCCCGAGCTGCATCGGCTCCTCCAATGACTCAGCTCTGGCCACGGAACTGCAGGGAAGCACCGGCGCTGGGAGCCCGGAGTGCCGGCGGCCCCGGGCCTGGCGACGGTCCTCCAACCGATCATCTATCTGCAGACTCCGTTGGATGAGGGCATCCAGTGTGGCAGGGCGATCCAACGTGGCCAGCTGATCCAGTACCTCGTCTGAAAGTCCCTCGAGATACTGGTCCCGCAGTGCAGAGTCGTTCCAGGTCAAGTCCTGCGCCAGCAGCCGAAATTCTGTGGCGTAGATGGCCACTGTGGACTTGCCCTGTTTCAACCGCCGAATTGCCCGATTGGCTTGACTCCCCTTCTGAGGGTTGGCAAACGTGGTTTCCAGAAGATTGCAAAACCCCGTATAGTCTGTCAGCAAGGGGGAGTCTTGCCGGAGCAGCGGCAACGCCCACTTGGCCGCCTGGTCCTTCAGCAAGCTGATCAGGAAGTGCACCTTGGTGCGGTCGTCGGGGAAATCCCGAGCTCGCCCCTGAATATACAGCTTGGCCTGGGCGAGAAACATGGGAAAGCTGGCTGGGGACCCATCAAATTTCTCTGGCAGGGCCACGGGGTACTTGCCAGGAGCTGGGGCGGCGGCCCCAGGAGCCGGTAAGGCATCCAAACGCTGCTGAAGCGCCGTAACCACATTGCTTAGCTGCTGCACGGTGTGGGTCAAGGCCTGGTTCTCCTGGGCCAATGCCACCAGCGCAGCCGCCTGGTCAGCCATGGCTATTAGTTCCTCCCGAACGCACCCCAGCGAAGGGGGAGTGCGGGTGTGGCGTGAGCAAACTGTGCTGGCCCCAAGGGTTTGTCCATGAAGCGAGGTCCAAGTCCAGTCCTGGGTCTAGGGGTCCAAAGGAGGTCAGTCCGGCGGGGAGCGAGGCAGGGAGCAGGTCAAGGTCCAAGGCAGGTTCAGGCACAAGGTTGCAGGTTGAGCACACGCTTGCAACTATGTTGCTCACGCAACTTGGGCTGGGTCTGGCTGGCTTTTATCTGGCCCTATGCTTAGGGCCGCCCCGATCCTCTGGAGACTCGCCTCTCCTCCGGGCCTGGAGGCGAGCACTCCTCCTGCAGACACTTAACTCCCTTCGCCTCTCTGCCCTGAGCCTCTGTAGCTCAGGAGAGGCTGGTGGGTTACTGGACCCAGGGGATGCCTCAGCTTCCTCTGAAGAGGCTGGGAGTGGAGCACCTGCAGGCAATGGGTCCTCCCTCCCATCAGGAGCCAGAGCAGACTCTGCTGATGCCTGCACCTGGGGATCCAGCACAGGTGGGGATCCTTCAGGCTCAAGCCCTGGCCCCGGCTCAGCTGGTTCTGGAGGCGGGGAATCCTGTGCAGGCTGGGATCCCTCAGGTTCAGCATCAGAGTCTGACTCCCAGGCCATCACAATTGGAAACCTTAATAAATATGATTTGTAAAAAAAAGAAAGAAAGGGGGCTGTAAGTTTTGACGTTAAGTGAAGCAAAATCACATCTATATAATCACAGGTATATGACTGACACCCTTCTTTGGAAATTAAACCAATGTTCAAAAACTTTACTTGCAGAAACTTATAGATGAATTAGAACATAATATTTACAGTCACATGCTTGTCCAAGCATAGGCTTACAGTCTCTTCTTCTAACTTCCAAACAACTGTATTTTTTCCTCTCTTTCCTGAGCTCAGCCTTCTGTATCTCAAATAGGCCAGGCCTTGCAGCTCCTAGGAGAGATTTCCACTTTTACCTGCAGTTTTGCTCTGTCTCTTTCAAGGAGAGAAGAAACACTCCAACACTCTATTCAACTTAGCAGTGTTCACAGTGGATTCTAAAACACAGTCCTCTTGCGTCTCATAAAATGCAGTCTCTCCTTCACCAGGTACCTCCCATCTGATCAACGTTAGCCAACCACATGAGAACGACTGGAGAACTCTCTTGAGTTACGAACCAATCAAATTTAAAGACCTAGTAATGTATACAAGCATTTACAAATTCAGTGAATCAAATCACTATGCTTATGTTTATGTAGCAAGTGCCCTACTGTCCAAAGGTAAAATTTACATTTGTTATGTTGCAACATATTGGAAGAAAAAAGAGATACCGGGAATTAAAGAATGGCAGGAAAAAGTATTTAGCTATATAGACCTAGCCCAATTAACGGATGCAATCAGAGGACACAGCATTCAAAAATCTCAACAAAGTTGGGGGAAATTTGGAGATTATCTGGGAAAACAATGCACCACCCTGAAAGCTTGGATCCATTTCTAAATATTTAGTACTGGAACTAGCAGTTAATAGAGAGTGATAGGTGAATATACAGTGGTGCCTCGCTAGACGAAAATAATTCGTTCTGCGAGTGTCTTCGTCTAGCAATTTTTTCGTCTAGCGAAGCACCAAGGCAGAAAGCGGTTTTTGTGACAAAAAAAAAAAAAATTCATCTTGCGAGGCAGCCCCATTGACTTTTTCGTCTTCCGGGGCAGCCTTCCGCTAGCGAATGCCTTTCGTCTAGCGAGTTTTTCGTCTAGCGAGGCATTCGTCTAGCGGGGCACCACTGTAAAAGAAAATATAGGTATAAGGAGTATTATAGTAGCGAAAAGGAATTACTAATAACCCAAGAGGAAGATAAGGGGAAGTCGGTGAGTGGGTAAAGATCAAGAAGAGGAAATCGAAATGATTTATTGGAGATATATAAGAAAGTGAAGATAAATAATTGTACATTTAAAGGATGGAATAGAATCTGATTTTGATTTGATTTTGACTAATTTGGAGTTGATTCTGATTAATTTGGATTTAACTTGGTTTAATTTGGATTTGGATTTATTTGATGTACTGGATGTTTACTTTTATGTTTTTATGATTTTGTAATGTTCTTGGTTTTTGTAATTTTAAATTAACTTCAATAAAGAGACTCTTTTTTAAAAAAAATTACATTTGTTGCTCCACCCACTTTTGTCTCTAGCTCCACCCACTAGTGGGGTGTGGCCTTTGGAAGGTTTCCCTGAAAGGGATTTGGCCTTCAGGCTACAAATAGTTCTCCACCCCTGCTGTAGAAGCTGAATCGCTGTAGCCATTTTTGGACATCACCACCACTCACTTTAGCTTGTTAGGAGGACAAATAAACAACACCTAGTGATAGTAAGACGAGACAAGGGAAACTGCACTTCTCTAAACTGCTATAACGTCCAGGTGGTCATTTTTCACTTCATTGCACCTTCCACATGAACTTAACACAGTTAGTGTTGATGATATAGAGAAAGGACAGGAGCTGGCCAGATATGCATTGCAGTAGAGTTGCAGCAGATCAGATTCATATCCGGAACAAGTGACGCTACCAAATGGGGATGAAATGAAGGTATGTGTGCCCTCGAAGCAGCAAAATAAAGTGGTTTCCCAAATCAAGGAGTGAAGATGGATAGCAGTTGGTTTTTCGTTTTGGTTTTTTACATTGCCCTATGTTAGGACGTTCTGTGGTTGCTCATGAGTAACGTGCCAGAAGCAGAACTTCTAGAAACTAAGTTCTTTATTGTGAAGGCTATTTACAGTGCAGTGAAAGTTCAAACGTCCATCTCAATCCTCAGCAGAGTCCCGGAATGAAGTCTTCCGGTTCTTTGTCCAGCAAAAGAGCCGCGGGATTCTAAACCCCTGCCTCCCTCTCCCACGTCCTTCCTCCATCCGCCCTCGGAGCGTGGGAACTTGACCCCGATCCCTGCTTTCCCTGCGGTGCTGAGGCTCTCTGACCCCTTCCAAGCCCCTGCACTGCCTTCCTGACTCCACCTCTCCTTCCCCGCTTGAGGAATGGTCGCTCCCGGCCGAGGAGGGGGAGGAGGAGCTTGTGAACAGCGGATGTGGGTCCCTGTATTCTAAACGCTCCCGTGACACCGGCAGCCGTGGGGAGGGGGTTTTCCTGACTCCCTATGACAGTTGACTCAGATCAGCATTTGCATAACCTAATGTGGTCAAGGTTGTCCTGCTTGTAAACAGATCCTCCCCTCCCCCTTTCCCAGAGATGATTGGCATTGGAGCTGCGGGCGGGCTGTGTTTGTGAGGACCACCTTGGACACAGCTCATTTGGTCAGAGCGTTCTGCTGATAACGGCAACGATGCAGGTTTGATCCCTGTGTAGGACAGCTGTATATTCCTGAATTACAAGGGGTTGGACTAGATGACCCTCAGGGTCCCTTCCAACCTGTGCCGGATTCATGTATAAGCTAAACAAGCTATAGCTTAGGGCGCCACTCTCTTGGGCCCCCCCAAAAAAAATTTAAAGAAAAAAACAACTGGATGTACATTTCCAAAATATAAGATACCATATTTTTCGCTCCATAGGGCACACCAGACCATAGAGCGCACCTCATTTTTAGAGGAGGAAACAAGAAATTTTTTCTGGTTTTCCTCCTCTAAAAGCACTTTTTGAGGATCAGCTAAAAGTTTTGCAGCTTTTTTTGCAAAGGGAAAAGACCTGGGTTTTTTGAGGATCAGCTAAAAGTTCTGCAGCTTTTTTTGCAAAGGGAAAAGACCTGGTTTTTTGAGGATCAGCTAAAAGTTTTGCAGCTTTTTTTGCAAAGGGAAAAGCCCTGGTTTTTTTTTTTAGAATCAGCTAAAAGTTTTGCAGCTTTTTTGCAAAGGGAGAAAAGCAAAGCTCCTTTTGCAAAGGGGGAAAAGCAAAGAGGAAAAGCCCCATTTTTATGGGGTTCAACTCACATTTCTGCAGCTTCTGAAGGAAAGGGAGCCATTTCTACAGTTTCCAGACAGATAATCTAATCAGCCAGTCACATGTCGCTGGGGAAACAAACAACCTCCCTCTGCAGCACATTCAACAATGGAGGGCAGGGCTGAAAGGGAGCCGGGACTCTTATCTCTCTCCCGATCTCTTGCTGATCAGCTGCTGAGCAGGGTCCTTTCAACACCCCTTTTTCTCTTTGTAAAATAAAAAGCACTATCTGCTTTTGGCCCCTGGGCAATTCAGCTCCAGGGACCACCATTCGCTCCATAAGACGCACAGATATTTCCCGTTAATTCTAGGAGGAAAAAAGTGTGTCTTATGGAGCGAAAAATACAGTAAGTCCAACAATTTCTTTGATAAAATACATATTTTGTTATGTGCAAATAGATACCTATTAGGTCCATAAATTACCATATAGTATTACATCTACGCAGCATCTTCCATCTTACTTCTCATCCCTTACCACTGCAAATCATCGTTTTGCGTTTATTAAGGCAAGGTTTAATGCCTTTCCTTCCGGGGTCATGTCTCATAGATTTTCTAGGGGCCGTGTATCAGATTTATGTTCGTGTGATGAGTTGTCGAGGGAATCCCTTCTGCATATTGTTTTTATCTGCCCTTTATACAGTGATGTCAGGAGAAATTTGTTGAGCCCACTGGTCCAAAAATTCTCTGGACTTCCAGTTGAGATCCAGCTTACCCTTTTACTCCAGGATTCTAACCCAACGGTAACCTTGCAAGTGGCAAGGTATCTGACTTCGGTTCTGAACCATAAGAGGCAAAATGGCCTATTACAGGAATCCTAGTGGTTCGTTCCCACCCCTTTTGGGTCAATAACTCCTGATAGTATCATAGGTTGAATTTATATTTATTTCTCCTGATTGTAAATATTTTATGTTATTATTCCCATTTTAATGTAATTATTTTAGCTGTTTTTGCATGGATTGTAAGACAGGTATGATTTGCGTGTCTATTTATGTATGAGCTTATAGCTGCAATAAAGTTTATTATTATTATTACCATATAGCATATATTCAACACACAAAAATCAGCGACAATTTGTTGTTGACAAAGGACAGCTGGACATATAAAGGGCCCCATTACCTTCCCTGCTTCCAACTCTATGATTATATGATTCGTTTGGAAGTTGTTGCTATCAGTCTAATGCCTCCTTACCCTTCTGTCAGGTTGGGGTACCTATGTACATAGAAATTGATCTAAGAACTAGTCCTTATGGAATGACTGCTGAATGGGAGGCTGCTGGAATTACTTCCGGTTTGTGATGGTGGCAGCACCACCACACCAGTTGGCTACAAGGGGGACGGGGGACGGATGACGGATGGTGTAAAAGGAGAATTCCTGGATGCCAAGTGCCAGGTTTGGGACAAGTACTGATTGGTGGGAGAATCCCAGAAGAGATTTAAAATCACAAAATATGCAAAAAATTAAAGCATGGAAATACAGGTGAAACTCAAAAAATTAGAATATCGTGGAAAGGTTAATTTCTTTCAGTAATTCAACGTAAAATGTGAAACTAATATATGAGTGTTGGGCTTTTGGTTTTAACTGGAAAAACCTCAAAACCAGTTTAGCACTTGGAGTGGTGTCCAGCTATGCTTCCTTCTGCGTTTCCCTGCTTCTCCAGTGCAGGGAATTCCTTTTCGCTACTATAATACTCTTTAGCAGAGTTTTTCAAATTTCAAACTTCTTCTTCTTGCGCAACGGTATGTGTGCCTTGTGCCAGCAATAAATTCCACAACATCTGGGTTGTTTCAAAGCAAGTACGCTTTATTTACAAGCATATAAATCACTGAGCTTCTCCTGGAGATTCGGACGACATCTCCGCTCCGGTTCAGTCAAAAGTGAAACAAAGACTGACCAGGAAATAAACGGTGCGTCACATAAGTCACATATGCATTCACATACAGCAGATACCCGGATGTATGACACATCTTCTTCCCTGTGGGAGGGGCGTACTGTTGAGCTTCTTTAACCCTGAAAGCTCCAAACCTCACAATGAGATAGAATCATGACATGCAAAGCAAGATATGTCAAGCCTTTATTTGTTATAATTGTGATGATTATGGCATACAGCTGATGAGAACCCCAAATTAACAATCTCAGCTTTAGGGTTTTCATCAGCTGCACGCCATAATCATCACAATTATAACAAGCAAAGGCTTGACATATCTCGCTTTGCATGTCATGAGTCTATCTCATATATTAAACTCCAGTAGCTAATGAAAACAATTGCTTACATAAATGAACTTTTCCATGATATTCTAATTTTTCGAGTTTCACTTGTATAGGCTGTGCAGAGATGGCCTAGCACATGGTGAATAACTGCCTGCAAACTATGTTTTGCCGCATGGGGTGAGTGCTTTGGCGAAGCACATCCCATGTCCAATGACGGTCCTCACAGCACTCTCTTAGCGTAAACTTTACTCTGCCACTGTAAGCGCTTTGAAAATTGCAAGCTAAATGGGGCACAAGCATATTTATTTATTTATTTTGGTGGCAGGAAGATCTGTTTCCCGTGTTTCATCTGAGTCTATTTTCCCTTATTTAGTAGGAGACTAAGTGGAAAGTTTATGGCTCTTGAGATCTCCTTGGGAGGCATCTGGAAGAAAGCACTTTCGTTTCAAAGCATTTTCAAAAAAGCATTATGAGAGAATGCACACTGCTGGCAAAATGCTCCGAGTCCATTTAAACGGCGTTAACGGCCTGGGCCTTAATTTGCAATGCCCTATCTTCCTGGAGTGCCAAAATAAACGTCCCTACCAACATCCTTCTTAAATTGTGATGCCCAGAATTGGAGACAGTATTTCAGGTACGGTCTGACCAAGGCAGAATTGAGTGTTATCATTACTTCCCTTGATCTGGACACTATACTTCTGTTGATGCAGCCAAGAATAGCATTAGGTTCTTTGCCGCTGCTGCAACACACTGTTGACTCATGTTAAGCTTGTGGTCCACCAAGACCCCTAGATCCTTTTGTGAACCTGATTCTTCCTGCCTATGTGCAGAACCTTACATTTGTCCCAACTGAAATTGTAATGTATTGAAGTTCCCACCCTAGGCCACTAGGGGTGTGTGTATATAGTCATCCTGCTGCAGTTTTCACTCAGGTCAGCATATGCAAATGAGGGATTGAAAACTGACGTTCAGGGATTGGGTAACTACAGAAAGTTGTTACTGTTGTGTTGTAGCTGAGTTCTATATAAGCAGGTTGCTGAGCCCTTCAGTTCACTTCTGTTCCAGCCTGAGAATAAACAAGAGCTGCTTGGAAATCACTGTGTCGTCTGCTGTGTCCATCCACAACTTAACAGAAATTCATTTTGTTAGCTTGGTCCTAGTTCTCCGATCTGTTACGGTCATTTTGAATTATTTCTGCCTTCTGCAGCATTAGCTACCCCTCCAAGTTTGGTGTCATCTGCAGATTTGATGAGCATCCCCTCAATTCCTTCATCCAAGTCATTTATAGAGATGTTGAACAATAACAGGCCCATGACGCACCCCATTTTCCACTTTTTTCCAGGATGACGAGGAACCATTAACAAGGACTATTTGGGTTCGGTCAGTCAACCAGCTACAAATCAACCTAACCAGCACCTTATTCAACCCACATTTTATCAACTTTCTCACAAGAATATAACGGAGGACTTTGTTAAAACATTATTGAAATTAAGATACACTATGTCAACAGCATTCCCTTGATCCACCAAGTTTGCAACTCCATTAAAAAAAGAAATGAGATTTGTCTGGCATGGCTTATTTTTGAGAAGCCCATGATGGGTGTTCCAAAATTTAGGGGCTGCCACAGAGAAAGCCCTGTCCTAGATTGCCATTCCCCACATTTCTGAGGGTGACAGAACTACCAAGAGAGCTCCTCTGCCATTTTCAACACCCTTTGTACTGTCCCCTTCCACTTTCCTAAATGTCTGTGACATCACTTCAGCATTGCTTCTTTTTATTTGGACTTCTGTCTCATGCTCCAAAATAATGATGTTGTTTTTTTAAAATCATTTGGCATTTATGTGATATAGATTTTTTTAAAACCCCAACTGATAGATTTCCCCTTCCCCCGCATTTTTTTTTAACTTTTCTGTACACAAATACCGTAAGAAATTAAAACGTGCACGAATCAAATAAAGTTCATGGTAGAAAGAAGAAAACAAATGTGTCTTTGACATCTCAAGCTTACTGTTCCATTTTCCTGCAAATCTATCAAAATTTGTGTCAGTATGATCCCTTCAGAAATAAGTTAACTTGGACATAACAGCAATATTCCATATTTTCAAAGAGAAAGGGGGAGGGAGTGTCAGCCTTTCCCAATAACTTGATGTGCAGGTTTTAGCTACTGTTGGAAGATGGATTTGCTAATTCTAAACCTGTCTCTTAACACATAACAACTGATGGAGTTTCATTGCTGTGTCTCTGCCACCCCAAAGGCCCCAGTTCAATTGGACCTCTGCTGTTACACTCCTAGAGTGAAAATGAGTCTTCCAAGGAGCAGCAACAGCATATCTTGGCTCTTCAATTTAGACCAGGAGTTGAAAAACAAGAGAAAACTTCTCAACCCCATGGCCCACCCTCAGGCAGTTGTGGCTGGTGCCCATCAGGACTTCGTAGGGTGAGAGGCAAGGGTAGGTGGAGCCAGTGCCAATGAGAGGTTGAATCCACTAATTCTAGCTTTGTCCCAATCCTCCTTCATGCTGGGTTCTCCAAGGGCAAAACTGAGAAAGAAACTAACAACCAGAGTTACCCCTAGGACTGGTTGCAAGTAAGAAGGCAGGTGGGCTTGAAGGAATCAAGTCTCAGGTTTGCAGAACAGGGCCCCATTTATCCTAATGGACCAGTCTCCATTGAGCTAAAGTTCAGAGAGCCGAGGGACTCAGTCAGCTCCTGGTGTCTTGGTTTGCCATTGACTGCTGGGTTCACTGAAGGCAAAGGAATCATCCAGTAGTTTGGTGGGCTCATTTCTGTGCATCTCCTAGAACCTCTGTGATCCAGCAATGCATTTTTTAATTACAAATCCAGAGGACATTCTCAGTCTCTGTTTTAAGAGTTGAGGCATAACTCACCTGTTTCCTGTGATCCAGAATATGCATTCTTGAAATCGCAAGAAATGCAGTCCAAACTTTACCTTTTGTCTTTTTGACGACTCCCGGAAATTGGACAATAGTCTATTGATGGACCACAGCTTACCTCCTGTCCACCCTTGTTCTGGAGAAACCATTGCTAGGTCAGTTTGGGTCATAAGACAGAGTTCCAATATGCTTCGAGGTGAACATCAGCTTCAAAAGAAAGGACTGGGGAAAGTCTACCCCAAGTAGCACCATGGCCTATCAGCCAAGGCCACAAACATTCAATGAAGGATATTTAGACAAATGTTTTAACTGAGCATGGATGGCTTATCCACCTCTATGGCGCCTTGTCACTATAGGGTACAATGTATGAACATATGAGGATTCCTTGAACTGAGTTGGACTATTCAACCATCTAGCCAACTAGTGCCTTCTCTGATTGACAGTGGCCCTCCAAGACTTTGACTGGAGGCATTCTCCAGCCCTGTCACCTCCGATTCTTGTAATGGGTTCTGCTCACCTGAGCAGCCTTACTTTTATATAGAAATGAGGCACGGGTAGGTAGGAATAGAGACGCGGGTGACGCTGTGGGTTAAACCACAGAGTCTAGGGCTTGCTGATCAGAAGGTCGGCAGTTCAAATCTCCACGACGGGGTGAGCTCCTGTTGCTCGGTCCCAGCTCCTGCCAACCTAGCAGTTCGAAAGCACGTCAAAGTGCAAGTAGATAAATAGGTACCGCTCCGGCCGGGAAGGTAAACGCCGTTTCCGTGCACTGCTCTGGTTCGCCAGAAGCGGCTTTGCCAGGCTGGCCACATGACCCAGAAGCTGTATGCTGGCTCCCTTGGCCAGTAATGTGAGATGAGCGCCGCAACCCCAGAGTCGGACACAACTGGACCAAATGGTCAGGGGTCCATTTACCTTTACCTTTACCTTAGGTTGTTGTCGTTCAGTCGTTCAGTCATGTCCGACTCTTCGTGACCCCATGGACCAGAGCATGGCAGGCACCCCTATCCTCCACTGCCTCCCACAGTTTGGCCCAACTCATGCTAGTCGCTTCAAGAACACTGTCCAACCATCTCATCCTTTGTCGTCCCCTTCTCCTTGTGCCCTCCATCTTTCCCAACATCAGGGTCTTTTCTAGGAGTCTTCTCTTCTCATGAGGTGGCCAAAGTACTGGAGCCTCAACTTCAGGATCTGTCCTTCCAGTGAGCACTCAGGGCTGATTTCTTTAAGGATGGATAAATTTGATCTTTTTGCAGCCCATGGGACTCTCAAGAATCTCCTCCAGCACCATAATTCAAAAACATCAATTCTTTGGCGATCAGTCTTCTTTATGGTCCAGCTCTCACTTCCATACATTACTACTGGGAAAACCATAGCTTTAACTATACAGACCTTTGTCGGCAAGGTGATGTCTCTGCTTTTTAAGATGCAGGCGTCTTCTAATTTTGTGACTGCTGTCACCATCTGCAGTGATCATGGAGCCCAAGAAAGTAAAATCTCTCACTGCCAGGAATAGGCAAATTGATCAGTATGAAGATTTGCATGCATTCCCATGCATGTTTCTCCTAATGTATGCAATTTTCTACATAATCTTGCGCAGCATATGTATTTGTGTACATCATTTTCACTCCTCGTGTGCAATTTTCACTAATAGGCACCATGTTGACATGCATTTTTTGGCCGGAGAACTGCGTCGCAAAATCCAGAGATGAGAAAATCTTGAAGGAAAAGGGTCTTTCAGTTCGCATATTGGTTTGGGAAGTGCGGCGACAAAGTCCCCGGTAAGTTTGCATTGAAATGCAAGATGAACAAATTTATCTGTCCATCCTTACAGGTAGGGAAGCGATTACAGAGAAGACTAGCTTGAAATGAAAGGAACAGGAGAGCAATTGAGACGTAGTAAGGCTTCTCGGGAAGCCTCCGCCTGCCTCCACCATGGCTCCATGTTGAGGAAGTAAATGCAAAGTAGAAGCTCAGAGACCATTCAGAGGAACGTCAGGGATCTTTGTGGCATGGGGGAAATGGCTCCCATGTGTGGGTGTTTAATAGGGCTATCATATCAAGTAACACTGCATTAATCGCCATGGTAACCAGGCAGGAATAAACGGTCTGAAATGGTCCCAGGCACCTCATGCAACAGGCGTTAGTGAGAGGAGCTCACCGCATCACCCTGGCTAGAACCCAGGGGCCAAAATGACGGCGCTGGATGAAGCCTGGTGAGTAAAAGCTGACCTGATGGCAACTGGACGCAAATCATGTGGTGGGAGGACATGCTTAAACCACAGAAGTAGGGAATGTGGAAGGGAAGATGGGCTCTCCACAGCCTGGGTATCTCTCTCTGAAGCTACTTCTCCTGATAGGCCTCTCTGAGAGGAAAACAACAATTGGGGGCTTTGGGCAAAGTGATTTCAGTAAAAACTGGGTAGGCGCACAGTTCAGTTTCCCCTAGGGGCAGAATTCTGAGGTGAATAGGAGCAGAAATTGCCACTCTTCAATTGAATGGAAATCAACCCAGAAAATATAAATGGTGGTGGTGGTTGTTGTTGTTGCTGCTGTTCTTCCAGGAGGTGATGGGACAGATCACTATATTCATATTAGATTGGCAATATTCTACATAGGAAGCTACCTTACAACAAATCAGACCACTGGTCCATTCGGCTCAGTGTTGTGTTTCGCAGACCTACCAGTGGATGCCAGAATTTGAACCTGCGAATTTCTAGATGCAAGGCATGTGATCTGTCACTGGTCTATAGCCCTTCTCCCCCTCCTATGTTTTGTAAGAAATGAGCCTTCTCCCGCGTTCCAGAGTTTTTAGACAATGAACAAAATAACTGCAATGACTGACACTCAGGCAAGCTACCCGGCTGACAACACAAAGAAAAGGCTGAACTAAAACAGCCATTAAATGACTCTAGAGAATGAACCTTTTGGTTCATTTTTAAGCTTTCTGTGCTGGTCTTCCTTGACGCAGAATTGATTGCTGCCCCATAGAAATCAATGAAGGAATCCAGGGTTTTAGTGCAGCTGTGACTTTAAACAGAGTTAAAGCCTGAGCTAGAATGACTATTGGTTTCATACCAAAAAAAAAAAAAAAAAGGTGCTTTGTCTTGCTGCGTTTGTGAACTTTTTAATTTTTTTTTAAAAAAGGTTTACAAATACAGGGAGGGAAATCGGTTTAATTTACTCCGCCAGACGCCTGATTATCTATCCGTAATAAATGGGAAAAGATTAAGCCATCCTCCACTGCGGAATGGATGTTGACCTAACATGGTGAACCTCACTAACTTTATAAAAAAATAAGAGACTGAAGGCAACAAGATGATTCATACAGATGTGGAGTTATTTAATTCACTACTGGGATGATAAGGAAAAAAATGCAGTTCAGCTGAATGTGGTTTCAGGAGCAATTTGAGTGTGTGTGTGTGTGTGTGTGTGTGTGTGAGAGAGAGAGAAAGTGTATCAGATTTTCTTCTTTTTTAAAAACGTTTTCTCACTATTTTCCTCTCTCTTACTTTCCCCCTCAGTTTCTCCTCCCTCTCTTTTTGTGCACTGTAGTGTCTCTACAACCTTGCCTTTTGGAGAGCTTAATTTGGTGAATTAAGTGCCTCCGTAATTATTGATGTCTTTTACATTATTCTGATGCATCTTGACGAAGTAATTTTATCAGGTGTCACATGTACTTAGCATAACTGTACTGTTACATGTAACTACTTTAAGGTGGAAATTATGGCACATATTTAATTTAAACCGCATTTCTCTGCCAATGCAATTAAAGTCCATCACTATTGTACCCATGCTACAAGTCGTGGGGC
This sequence comes from Lacerta agilis, assembly GCF_009819535.1. Taxonomy (NCBI): domain Eukaryota; kingdom Metazoa; phylum Chordata; class Lepidosauria; order Squamata; family Lacertidae; genus Lacerta; species Lacerta agilis. Next base: position 9,127,121 of record NC_046314.1, read on the forward strand.
TATGACTGAGACTGTGTATGTACGCCAATCCTGCAAAGTAGCCCAACGTTGTTATAGCCCATTTTTCTGGGAGGAGACAACGAAAGTGGTGAATGACAACCCCGAGGTGTAGTCTAGGGGGATCTACACGCAGGGAAAAACACTATAAGTAAGCCAGAAATTAAATTGTTATAACAGAAAGGGGGGGGAATGCTATGGAAAATCACAAATAATTCTTTTGCTCTCCATCGCCACCTGGTGTTGCATGTTCATAATGCATTCGAAACGCTACTTGCCGTTTTTTCTTTCCTTTTTTTACTAATGTAGCTGAGTCCCAAGTCTACTGTTCTTGTGGCATGTTGGGGTTGTTGTTTTTTTGTTGGGAAACGAAGGGTTTGTGTGAAATTGATTGCAGGAGTACTGCAATACATTAAGGGCTGGAGTGGCTGAAGAGACACTGGGGAAAATGAGGGAGACATTGGGAAATTCAGTGGGAAATAGAACAAGAGCTACCCGTGTAGGGACAGCAGGTCTACCCATTGAAAACTAACAATGGGATAGACCAGGAATAAAAATTTCTCAAGGACAACTTTGCCAGGTGAAACCTCCACTAAGCTCACTTTCTGTAACGAAATGTTATGTAAGCATGTTTTTTGTTTGTTTGGAGTATTTGTGTGTATTTTATTAATGTTAACTTATTTTTTATATAATTTTAATGATATAATTTAATATTATTATTGATTGATTTTTCTTCTTCTGTGTCTTTTCTCCCTTTCTATGTTTTAAGCTGCTTCCTTTTTAGCTTACCTTGGGACGCGGGTGGTGCTGTGGTCTAAACCACAGAGCCTAGGGCTTGCCGATCAGAAGGTCAGAGGTTCGAATCCCCATGACGGGGTGAGCTCCCGTTGTTCGGTCCCAGCTCCTGCCCACCTAGCAGTTCGAAAGCACGTCAAAGTGCAAGTAGATAAATAGGTACCGCTCTGACGGGAAGGTAAATGGTGTTTCCTTGCACTGCTCTGGTTCACCAAAAGCAGCTTAGTCATGCTGGCCACATGACCCGGAAGCTGTACGCCGGCTCCCTCAGCCTATAGAGCGAGATGAGCGTGCAACCCCAGAGTCGTCCGCATCCCTTTACCCTTCAGGCAGGCATACCTTTACCCTTTACCTTTAAAGCTACCTTGAGTCCCTATCAAGGGGAAAGGTGGAAAATACACACACACACACACACACACACACACACACACTGACTTTGTTCCTCCCCCTAGAAAAAATCATGGGAATGATCACTTAGGCGGTCATTTTCCAGCCTGGTCTTAATGCGGCACCACATTGATTGACAGAGCTGGGAGTACCATTCCAATGGCTTTCTCCTGTTTACAATGGATGGGCTGCATGAGTGTTTTGCATCTTTCACAAAAGCTCTGATTTCAATTTGTGATTTGAGGGCTGCCCGGCCAATCAGAACTGCAGAAACTCCCTCGCCCCATTGCGGGCAAATGCAAGCTCCTCGGGATTAACGTGAATCAAGGGTCTCTGTTTGAAGCACAAGAGCTTTTATGTAGCCTTGTATGCAAATGTGTGAGATTCTGAGATTGCTCAGAGCAGTACAGGAGCAGTTGTTAGCGCGGTCAGAACATCTCAAGAAAGAGGAGGAATGGTGGTTGCACAAACTGGGTGGCCTGAGGAGACCTCTCTCTCTCTCTCTCTCTCTGCAAGTTTTTAAATTGCTGGTGCTTTGACCTTTTGTGGGTTTTGACAAATTAGTGCTTTATTATTTCAATTCTCCACAATCGGGTAATTTCAGTGCCAATGATGCATTAGGAACATAGGAAGCTGCCTGACACTGAATAGGGCTGGGCCATATCTGGTTTTCAACATCGCATTATATCACCAGCTAAACACCACGACAGATCGCTATATTACAATGTCTGAAATAAGGACGCAACCATGTAGAGGCGAACAGTAGGGCTGGGCGATATCTGGTTTTCAACATCATGATATGTCACCAGCTAAGCATCACGACGTACAATATATCATGATGTCCGAAACAAGGATGGAGCTAGGTAGAGGCATTGGCTGGCTTCACGGTTTTAAATGGAATTTAAAGTCGAATTTGCTGCCAAGGAGTGTGGTGGAGTCTCCTTCTTTGGAGGTCTTTAAGCGGAGGCTTGACAGCCATCTGTCAGGAATGCTTTGATGGTGTTTCCTGCTTGGCAGGGGGTTGGACTGGGTGGCCCTTGTGGTCTCTTCCAATTCTATGATTCTATGAAATGCATCATGGTTTCCGCCAGCACCTGCTCTTGTGATTCGTTGCTCCCTGCATGAAGCAGGGGACAGCTGAGCCGGCAGAGTTAACAGAGGCTGCAATAATCAAGCACCATGGTTTTTCCTACATTGTGATTTTTGCATAGAGCGTGCGCGCGCGCACACACACACACACACACGTTATGATTCGTGTTATATTGCCAGGTCAAAAATTATAAAACCAATATCACAATATGGACTCCAAACCGCTTTTGGACAATATGTTGATCCATTTCCCAGCCCTAATACTGAGTCAGGTCATTTGTCTATCTGGCTCAGTATTGCCCACACTGACTTTTTCCAGGGATTCAGACAGGAGTCTCTTGCAATTCTAGGTGGAGATGCTGGGGATTGAACCAGGGACCTTCTGCATGCAAAGCCATTGCTCTACCAGGCTTCGGGGAACCGTTTTCTTCCCGTGTGGCCATAAATGAGCAGATAAAATGAAAGGAATTCTTACCAGTTAGTTTCTTTAATAAACACAGTGAAGGACAAAACAAAGTGTCAACCCAGAATGGTGGTGCTCCCAATTAAGGCTTACATCCCTTCTGTCCCTATTAATCTGCGTCACTCCTATGTCTGAGCTTGTACCCTCTGCTCTTTCTGTTCTGAGACTTTCTGAGCTCTTCTTGACCTTGGACTGTGGGGAGGAATCCTATCCAGAGACTGTCCTCTCTCTTCCAGTGTGTCTTCTCCTAGCTGTTCCCTGTCCAGTATTTCCCAGCTTCTGTCTTCTGAACTATGTCCCTCTGCAAACCACTGTCCCAAATCTATACTGTCATCCTGCTCCTGGGAAGATTCAGGAGCAGGGGGAGGGGTTGGCTCCCGCCATTCCTCCTCAGTGCAGCAAGTCTCTCAGCCCCACTCACCTCACAGAGTGTTTGTTGTGGGGGAGGAAGGGAAAGGAGAATGTTAGCTGCTTTGAGACTCCTTCGGGTAGTGATAACGCAGGGTATCAAATCCAAACTCTTCTTCTCCTCCTCCTCCTCAGCATGGTCCCTAACAGAGGGCTCCCCCGGCTGGAATGGGGTTGGGGAGCTGAGTGGACACATGTTTTGCATAGGAAAGGGACACATGTCCCTTCACGGACACAGCACCACATACCTAGTTATCCATACTTGGTCTCTAGTGACACCTGCACACGTGGGCCTAAAAAAAGCAGCCCCCGGGGCGAAAAGTTACATGGAAAGCAGCCCCGAGTGAAAGCCAAGTAAACACGCCAGTCAGTCTGCGGCTAGGACGAAATCATTTCTGTCAATCTTGCTGCAATATTGCCAGCAAAATCCCCCAATGAACGGGTGGAAACATTGCTTGTTATGAAGCTGAAAAAGGCACAGCTGGAAGAATCTCACTTCTTATATTATTAAACAGTTGGCACATACTATTTGGAGAAGCCCATCCAGCCAATCCCTGGGAATTTCACTGCCCTAGGCAAACTGGGGAAAGGCGGGGCTCTGCTTTTTCAACCCAGCTGACTTGTTCATGCCATTTTTTATTTAGTCTGTGTCACGGGAAGTAAGCCAGCTTGTCAGTAACTGCCCAGATGCCTAATTGACTTCTGTGCTTCTCTCCGTACCCAGAGGCAAAGAGTGTTGCCTGGTTGGGCTCAGAAGCTACACGGCCCCCTGTTCAGGGCAGAAAAGCGATGCTATTCTCCCACAATTGAGGGGTCCAGTGCCACGCGGCGTACATGAGTGATGTCAGCATGTTGTGTGCCATGCTGATGTCATGTGCACACATTGTGCGCTGTGCTGACACACCGTGTGAACGCTGCAGGGCATGCACTAATGACAAAGGCATGCCACATGGCTTGTGCAATCAAGGTAAGCATGTCGTGCGGTGCTTGCACGGCCGCTACAGAATTTTTGGGAGGCTCAGTCCCCTGCATGAAAATTTCAGGTGCCCTTGGTCCAGTGACACCCCAGATGGTGCACACAAACCTATTACCAACCAGATCAGGTGTGGAGGAAGTTGCAGTCTTCCAGATGTTTGCTTGCTTCTTTGTTTATTTATTGCATTCACTTTCCTTTTTTTTAATTTTTAAAAATAAATCTTTATTGAGAATTGTAACATTCATACATTAAAAACAATACACAACAAAACAAACATCACACACACACATAACCATAATACATCAAAAAGAAATTTGAACAAAACAAATCATACATATTCATTCATTCAATCATGCTATCTATTAATAAAATATCAAAATTCATTACTTAAATAAATAAATCATAACCGATCCAAGTTAATCATAAATCATAATACCTAGTTGTAAACTTGACTTAGGCTTCCGCCTGCCCTTCTCCCGGGTTGCTTAATTTACTCGTTACTGCGTTATCCAATCATTTAACCAAAATTCATGTGAATTTATCGACTTTTTGTCTTTCCTTCCCTTTTTTACCAATACAGAATGTTAGAAATGGATCCAAGTTTTTATATTCGGGCACTGGTTTTTCATATATATTCCAAATTTCTCCCATCTTTGATTTAATTTTTGATTACTACCACCTCTTATCACTTCTGTTAATTTTGCCAAATCCAGGAAGCTAAATAATTTTTCTTGCCATTCCTGTATACTAGGTACTTCTTGTGTCTTCCAGTAAGATATTGCATTCACTTTCCATCTTTCCTCCAAGGAGCTCAAGGTGCCATCCATTGTTCCCTTCCTCCCTGTTTTATCCTCACCACAACCCTGAGAGGTAGGTTAGGCTGAGTGGTTGTGACTGTCCGAAGTTCACTCAGCAAGTTTCATGGCTGAGCTTTGAGCCCTGCTCCCTCTCAGCTCCTGGTCCAGCACTCAAATGACTACACAGTTGCTAGACTCCATCTTCCATCGTCCTCAGCTAACATGGTCCAGTGACCCAGGAGGATGGGAGGTGTGGTCCAACGAGATCTGGAGGACCACAGCTTCCGCACCTCTGAACTCAAGAAAGTAACCGTTCCGCTGAAAGAACCAAACACCCAAGTTATGTCACCGGTTCCTGAGATGTCCCATCTTCGCTGACCAAGTGACGGTGGCACGGAGATGAACTCTGAGCAGGTTGGAATGTGAAGAGATAATGCTTCCCTTTCTCTCGACTGTCAAGGACTTGAGCTGTCAGCTCCATCATCTGGGCTAGCATTATTGCGTGGAGGAGTGAAAACTGCTCTGTTTACTGTTTTCGTGGCACTTGCTTGGCTTCTGAGCTCTACCCTGGACACTGATGAGACTGTGGAGGAATAGAATGGCTGTGCGATTCAAAGAGAAGCAGGGCATGCCGATGATTATCGTTTGGGCAGCATGCCAAGCTCAGTACCTCCCACTTGGTCACTCGCTGAACACTTGCTAAAAAGCTGGGTTCTTTCTCTGCAGTGTGTGGTTGGCCGTGTGATGGGCAAGTAAGATAAAGACTTGCTGCTGCATTCCCAACAAGTCAGGAAGCATTGCTCCAAATCTAGGTACAATACAAATGAAGAGCAGCTGAAAGGCACGAGAAGTGACTAGAGGAATTAGAGCAACGTCTTGCTTAAGCTTGGAGAAGCAACCACGGTTGGCCTGAGACATCGCATCCCTTCGGGCAACAGGGCCTACTGCTGCCTCCTCTGAGGTTTTCCTTTTTGCTGCTTGTTAGCAGTGTCAGGGCAGTGTGTCCCACCCTCTCCAGGCCATTTTGCTCTGTAATTTCTCTCTCCCAAGGAAGGGCACTGTGGCTGAAGCTGCCTCAGAGAGTGCCTCTGCCACTTTGTAAAGCAGCAGACGTTGCTTAAAGCTTCACGGTCATAGCCTACAGAACTTTAAAAAGGAGCTCTCTGGGTAACCTTGCCCACAATGCCTTGCTCAGAGGCGTTGGAAGGGGGTGTGGTAGATGTGGACCACCCCGGGTATAATCACTGAGGTGGGTGACTGCGGGGCCAGGCCTGCAGCGGCCCCAGGCCACACGTCTCTCCTGGAGAGTGACACGGTGGCTTGGGCACTTGCAGGCTCTGTGCTGCCCGAAACGGCAACCTGGGGCTTGCCAACTCCATGGAGGTTCTGTGCAACGTGCTCTGCCCCGGCTTGCTCTGCCCCGGGCGCCTGAACAGTTGCTATGCCACTGCTCAGAGGAAGGACCCTTTCTCAGATCAAGGCATGGGTCATGGGAATGTTAAGGATCATAGGAAAGAATATATTGAGTAAGTATTATCCTTCCTTCACTCATGCTAGTAAGTGAAGTAGCAGAGCAGATTCCCCTCAATATTGCTGGAAGCTTGTTTGCAGATTCGTTTGAATCTCTTAGTTAAGATTATTTCCTGGTGTCCCCTTTAATCTCTCTTAAAAGAATAAAGACACAAGAGTCTTTCTGAGTAAAGTAACAAAAAGTTTACTTACATTTCAGTTCACAATATGATCCCTGAAAGGCAGGCTTTACTTAGTAGTTGCGTGTTTAGACCTTTAACCCTCCCCAAATAAATTCACACAAGAGACAGATATTTGGTTTGGTTTTTGGCAGAATTTAGGCCACAACTTTATTGATTACAACCAAGTGAGTGGCTGCATAGGTTCTGGTTTGACTATCTCCCTGCACCCTTGCAGGCAGCGCTGTCCCAGAGCCACGTTCGTAGGACAGACAAGGATGAACACCAGGGAGAGCTGCTGGTAGGGGTACCTATCAACTGTCCTGATGTCCCCTGGACTCGGGCACCGGCCGGACTCCTTTTGGGGACCGACAAACCAATGAGTCCCTGGATTCCTGTACTGGAATATCCTGCATTTGCATAGGCGTGGCCACATCACGTGCCACGCCTATCACCTGAACTAGAGCCTATCCGCAACTTACAAGTTATGACTAATTGCTACTGGCAGGTGAAACCCAAATGGCACCAGCCAATCAGCCAAGTGGGGAAAATTCCAGCCGTGCCCCTGTCCCAACGACAGACGACACACGACGGTATAGCAAGGTCAAGCGCAAGCCCTAAATATAGGGTGAGGTGGGTGGGTGTTCTGATGCGTAAGGCCCCAAAGAGGAAGCTCAGCAGCCTCGCATGGGCTTAAATAGGTCCCGCGTTGCTGTATTTTATGACGCCCCATTGGTCAGATTTCACCCCAGCAACACGGGACCGACCTATCAGGGGTTGTGGCCGTGATTTCCAATTACCCCCACAACACTGGGTCGGGTTGGCGGTCGCACCACAACACGTGCCCTCTTTTAATGGAGGACCCGATTTACGCAAAGAAACAGTGTGAGTTTGTCTCATATGGAGACTGAACTCACATGATGCTGGCTGAGAGCCAGCAGACAGCAAAATTAGATTAATACAACAAAATGGCTGCAACAGAGCAGCATGACAGCAAAAGAGAGAACAAGACAAGACAAACTGCAACTGAGAAAAAGACTGCATGACTTGGTTCTTTTAGAGTCAGCCGGAGCCATGCCCGTCTCCCAGATCACATGCAGGGGGAGGAAGCTCCAGACCAGTGGAACAGGAAGTTACACTGACTGGATGTCCCCCTACTCTAGGGGAACAAGGAATGTTGCATATTACATCCCACATGTGTTGTGTTATGGAGAACAATTTAGGAGCACTTTTACCGCAGCGAGAAATGGCGGTAGCATTATTGGAGGACACACCACATTGGATGGGGTTAGCTCTACCATGAATGGAGTGTGGAAGCAGCAAGTAAATGGCGAGAGCTGGAAGCTGGGCAGGACCGTGGTGGGCAGATTTGTGGGCACCAATGTGCCACCTCTCTGGGTTTTCCCCTTGAGGCAAGAGGCTCACCTTACCTGAGGAGAGGGCAAGCCGTAGGAGCAAATGGTAAGCTACCATTTCAGTTTGTTTGAGTCAGTAGCAGCTCCTCTACACCTTTACAATTTTATTAATTTGATTGTGAACGTGGAGGGGCTGCCCCTACATACTTTCTGGAACCTTTTCTGGAACCTCCTCCAAATTGATGCTCTGTACACTACAACTGGACCATAAAGAAGGCTGATGGCCGAAGAATTGATGTTTTTGAATTATGGTGCTGGAGGAGACTCTTGAGAGTCCCATGTACTGCAAAAAGATCAAACCTATCCATTCTGAAGGAAATCGGCCCTGAGTGCTCACAGGAAGGACAGATCCTGAAGCTGAGGCTCCAATACTTTGGCTACCTCATGAGAAGAGAAGACTCCCTGGAAAAGACCCTGGTGTTGGGAAACATTGAGGGCACAAGGAGAAGGGGGCGACAGAAGACGAGATGGTTGGACAGTGTTCTCAAGGCTACCAACATGAGTCTGACCAAACTGCAGGAGGCAGTGAAAGACAGGAGGGCCTGGCGTGCTCTGGTCCATGGGGTCACGAAGAGTCGGACACAACTGAATGACTGAACAACAACAACAACACTACAACTCCCATGAGGCCCAACTAGCATGGCCATGGTTGATGGGAGTTGCAATCCAAAACAGCTGGAGGATACCAAGTTGGGAAAAGCTATCAACTACCTATTTTGTCTCTACAGCGAAGGAACATCCCTGGCCTTTAGGCAGAGGGGGGAGCAGGGAGCAGGGAGAGGAAGTTTATATGTTTCACCGCTGCTCTGTGCAGCCTTTGCACCCTCACCCCCATAAAGTGTTGCATATCCAATAACATGCATTTATTCAGTTGCCAATAACCCCTCCCTGCAACAGATGTTAAAGAAAAAGTCAAAAGGAAGATCCGCACCATCAGAAAACCTGGGTTCAAAATTGGACGTGGCCAGTTCATTACAGCATTGCCAGAAAATAAATGCCATGTAGCTTTTCACAATGCCATTACACTTCTGAGAAAACGACAAGGTGGGAGAAATTTATCATGGCAGGCTGCCCACAAACTAGTCAAGTACCCAGCTTTGCCTGAATCACACAACAACATGACTCCTCCGCAGACCTATCAATGTTCAGGGGAGAGGTCCAAGTCTAATGAAAAACAGTAAATATGAGCATTTCATTCCTCAACAAAAATAATAGCATCCCAAAACTGGCACACAAGAAAACTCTCCTGCAAAGGCACAAGTAAGATCACCTACAATATAACTGACTTTCTGACACCCAGGTTGAGCTGTGTCCAGGTATTCGCGCGCGCACACACACACACAGGGAGTCACAGCCCAGTATACCTGAAGGAGCGTATCCACCCCCATCGTTCAGCCCGGACACTGAGGGCCTTCTGACGGTTCCCTCACTGTGAAAAGCAAAGATACAGGGAACCAGGCAGATGTCAAGGAAATAAACAACTATCTGACTTTTAGAAGACATCTGAAGGGAAGTTTAGAGAAGTTTTTTAATGTTTGATGTTTTATCGTATTTTTAATATTCTGTTGTGAACCACCCAGAGTGGCTGGTGTATTAATAATAATAATAATAATAATAATAATGATAATAATAATATCAGGTAGGAAAGGGGGTGCACCTGTTGTTTGGGCCTGTCATCTTTGTCACATGCTCACAGAGAGGGGCATGTGAGTATTTGTAGAAAGTAGCCTATTGCATAAAGGTAAAATTCACAACTCCCTGAAATTTTATTTTATTCAAGTTTGATCTGTATTATTATTATTATTATTATTATTATTATTATTATTATTATGTACCACTGCGGCAGGAAGGTAAAAAGATAGAGTGGGGGAAAGGTTCTCCAGTTCATTGCAATGAAGCCCTTGCTTTGTTCTTGGCAGAGAGCTCTCCGGGTGGCACTGTGGACTAAACCACAGAGCCTCTTAGGCTTGCCGATCAGAAGGTCGGCGGTTCGAATCCGCACAACGATGGTGTGAGCTCCTGTTGCTCTGTCCCAGCTCCTGCCAACCTAGTAGTTCGAAAGCATGCCAGTGTGAATAGATAAATAGGTGCCGGCAGAAAGGTAAACGGCATTTCAGTGCGCTCTGGTTTCCATCACAGTGTCCTGTTGCACCAGAAGCAGTTTAGTCTTGCTGGCCACATGACCCAGAAAGCTGTCTGTGGACAAACGCCGGCTCCCTCAGATGAGCACCACAACCCTATAGTCGCCTTTGACTGGACTTGACTGTCCAGAGGTCCTTTACCTTTTACCTATATCTCCATTGCGAATTGTATGCCGCTGTTTGCTTGCTCTGTGTTTCTAGTGTGTACTAGGGGTATGAATGGAATTAGAAGCACCAGCATGCCCAAACAGCAGCAGGGACTGCACAAAATCCAGGAAGCATCCAGCGATGTAAACAAACGAAAAAGGGAGAAGTATATCTTGGAGATGCTGGAAAGGATACATGTTTATTCTTATATTAACCCAGCTGGAAAGGATGAGTGTTTCATTATTATGTAGCAGAGCTGATAGTTTTGAGCAGGAGTACACAAAAAGAATGACCATTCCCCACATCAAATGGGGAGCGATTTTTGCGTGGTTGTGTGCAGCCCCCTTGGACCCCAGAGCGGCTCCTGCCAGTTCGGGCTGGCGTGGCCTTCCCCAGGCTGGATACCTGTGGTCTCCGCCTACCTCAGCCAGCGTCCAATCCCGCCCGGGGGAAGGCGTTGCCAGGGGAATTGGCCAGGTAAGGGGAGGGACCACCCAGCCCACACAATAGAAGGTGTAGCTTACCTGGGAAACGGCAGCCGGGCTCCAGAGCTTCTCCCACCCTCCACTCCCTCAATTAACTCTTAATCTTGCAGGTTAACCTCTTCTCCACAGGTACGCAGGCGCTGCTATGTCAAGGCCGCTGTTGAAGGGCCAGAAAGGAATTTCCCTGCATTGATAGGTTTCGCCTTTCCCGTAGCAAAACGTCACAACTTTGGCGGATTCAGGCCTTAGGCGGAATCCTTTAGTCATCTTCCTAAATGGGGGGGGCATGGGCATGGGGCGCTGACCCCACGCTCCCAGTGCGGCTGTGATACCAGGGCTCCCATTAAAGGGGTCTAGGGGGGAGGCATTGACCATACACCGAGAGGTTGCCATTGCCCTCTGCGACGAACCTCCCTGCCAACTACCCTTCTGTTACTAAGTGTATTACTTCTGAGGTGTTCTGGGTCAATTTTTGTATTCACCCCACCTTAATGCCTTGAGGTCCATCTGTGTGGATAATCCCCTTTTATTATAACTAGGGATCACTTAGTAACGGGGTTCTCTTGTCCAGCTTCTGTGGCCTGTTATATATATATTTTGCTCTGGGCTCCTGGGTTAAGAATACCTCTCAGCTCTGTCAGTTCCGGGTCTCTCTCTCATTAGATTCCCCCCACTGCGTCAGTTAGCTAAACCCTTTTAGCAACTGTGTAGCCTTACCGAGGTTTCTGCCCTTTTGCCCCTCCTGAGGGAAACTCCAAGACACAAACTATCACCCTGCAGGTCACTTTTGTCTTTTCCCTGAGTTCACCTCCTCATGAGCATCCATATATCGCTGGACCAAATAAATGCCTCTTTTCTCTTGGCTCAACAAAAACAAGTCTTTATTTATTTCAGAACATCATGTTTCAAGTACTTCAATAGTTCATCAGCTTAGTTACATCTAAAGTATAAACTCTTTCAGTATAACCGACTGATCTTCATCCTATCCTAGCCTAACCACCACTATCCTGGCCCTTTACCCCTCTTCTTCCCTGTCTCCACACACACCCTCCCTCTTCTCAACTGCCAAAACGGCCGTTCCCGCCTTTTAAACCGGGGACCGTCCCGCCCCCAAAGGATGAACTGTCCGTCAAGATGAAGGTGGATTAACTCCTTCTGCGCTTGGATGTAATGCCTCCTCCACTTTAGGGCCAATCCATCACACCCTCCCCCTCCAGCGACGGCGAACAGGGGGCTGGCTCTCTGCTTGAACATATGTTCTCCAGAGCCAGCCCCATCCCCACACATTCTGGATAACCCTGAAGTTTCCCAGATCCCCAGCTGGGGGCTGGGAAGGATAAACGTCCAATGCCTGAGCCACAGTCTCCCTACATCTGAATCTTAATAAAGTTGTGGCCAATTTTAATCCCATGGCACGTTGTCTTCTGTCATTATTCTACTCAGGGGTTGCCTGGGGTTTGGGGGACCCCACCTGTCCTCGCAAAGATGCTGCTTCAAGAGCAGAAGATGAAGGCTAGATCCTTTCTCCCTTTGCGCTCCCTCCACTGCGTTCCAGGCTCCCCAAAGGAACAAAGCACCCACCTTCTTTTGGCAGGAGGCGGAGAGCCTGCTGCCAGCAGCCTGCAAGGAGGTGATGAGCTATTTATCTTTCTTTCATCCTGTGACAGGTTGAAGACGGATAGGAGTCCTCCACTCCTTACGTATCATCATGTTTACTTAGGAGAAAGTCAGGCAGCCTGGCTGTCTTCCCAATGAATGGATCAATTGCCTAGGGCAAAAAGGGCGAGTAAGTCACAGGGATGGCCAAATCTTTCATTTTCTCTGTTTCTCTTTTTTTCTTCCAGTCTGCAGCTCAGTTCTCCACATTTCCACATCGGTTTGCAAATTTCATTTTTTGTTTGTTTTTAAAGTCCTCATGAAAATTTGTCTGCATTTTCGTATTTCTCCAAATATGCAGTTTTTCATGCAATCTTCCATAAGTAATGCTCACAAATATAATGTGTTTTGTATGTTATTTTCACTAATAGTGCAGGTGCACTTCTGTGCACATTACTTGGCTGGAGAACTGCGTTGCAAATTTCAGGAAAGTGCAAATTTCTAAGGACAATTGTGTTCCGGTTCACATGCTGTTTGGGGAAAGTGTGAATCAGGTAGATTATTTCTTTATTACATTTGTTAGTCACCATTTACACATATGCACACACACAAACATCAAATGGAACTAGCAAGAGACCATATAACAAGTGAAAACCACTTAAAACGGAAAACAATGTACAATACAAATACCTAAAATTGTCATTCAATTTGCTTTGAAATGCAAACTAGGTGTGGCATGTGCTGATGACTGTAGGATGTATGCAAATGGAAATTATCTGGGCCAGTCGATTAAACACTGCTGCCTTTTCTTGCCACAGTGACACATTGTTTGGTGGTTAAAAATGAAAGCCAAGATTTCTGCTTGGTGAAACCATGTGGCAGACTGTACCATTTTGGACCATAGGGGCATGGGTGGTGGTGGTGGTGGTGAGGCCATGACTCTGCACTATTGCTCCCCCAGGTAAAATAACATCACATAAAGATCAGAAGTAGGTGTAACCTAGGTTTCTCCCTGGTTGCTAACTGTCTATGTTCAAGTGCAGGGGCCAGATGAGGCCCAAACGCCTTCACAATCTGGCCTGTGGACGGTCTGGGAATCAGCATGTTTTTACATGAGTACAGTGTGTGCTTTTATTTAAAATGCATCTCTGGGTTATTTGTGGGAATTCGCTCGTTGCTTTTCCTTCAAAATATAGGCCGGCCCACCACATGGTCTGAGGGACAGTGGACCGGCCCACGGCTGAAAAAGGTTGCTGACCCCTGTTCAAGAGCGTCTCTAAATGCAATGCATGATCCCTATTCTATCACCTGTTTTTTCTTCTGACCATACTTTATAGTACAGTTAAGGCCAACCCAACCATAAGGCAAGGTGAGGGGACCACCTCAGATGGCAGGATCCACAGGAACAGCAAATCCAGCCTCCATTGAATGCATCACTCCTTACTCCTGACGTAGGTCTTCACTCACTCCTTCCAGTGAGTGAGTGTGGTGTAGTGGTTAAGAGCGGTAGACTCGTTATCTGGGGAACCGGGTTCGCGTCTCCGCTCCTCCACATGTATCTGCTGGGTGACCTTGGGCTAGTCACACTTCTCTGAAGTCTCTCAGCCCCACTCACCTCACAGAGTGTTTGTTGTGGGGGAGGAAGGGAAAGGAGAATGTTAGCCGCTTTGAGACTCCTTCGGGTAGTGATAAAGCAGGATATCAAATCCAAACTCTTCTTCTTCTTCTTCTTCTTCTTCCCTGGGGGGGATGCCATTTTGTGGTTTGTCTCAGGTACCAAAATGTCTTGGACCAGCCCTGAGTAGTCCTCCTTGGACCGTCGCATGAGATTCTGTTCACAATGCAGATCTGCCCTTAGAGATGCTTGGATACTTGGAAACTAAGCATTATTGTTCTGAAATGGGGGGGGGGTAATTATTATATTCTAATCAGCTAATGGTTTACAGAGAGAGAGGCTTGATTTCTCTGAATGGCCAAGACTTTGTCCACACTGGAGCAGACCTTAGACCATGGGTAGGCAAACTAAGGCCCGGGGGACCGGCCCCCTGCTGTAAAAGTTTGCTGACCCCTGCTTTAGACCCTTAGCATAACACAGAATTATTGAGATTTCTTCCACTGGTGTTCAAAATGAATGCACACAGAGGCCTTTCAGCAGGGAGTATTTCTACCAACTACACCCTGAAATTAATTTAAGGTGGGGGGGACGGGACACACACACCCCACTTCTATTTTACCTCATTTTCAAAAGCATTCCAAGATTGTAAATAGTCACAATCATATTATCAGACATGAACTACTCTCCCATTTAAAATATTGATAGATCTTGCAGACCGTGAGGGAATCGGTTTGAGAATAGGAAAAGCAATATCCTGTTAGACAGGCAAAATGAGAAACTGACTTATCAGAGCAGCAAGTCATCTGCTAAAGATTGAGGGACAGGTGAGCCTAGTATTTTGCTCCTACAATGAGAAATTTGAAATATGTTGTTGCTCTAGCTTGGTGGGTGGGGTTCGGCATGCAGCTCTCCCAAAAGCAAATCTTCCTCACCTTTCTCTGGAGGGAAAGTAGTATATAGGTCCCGTGAGTCAATAAATAAAATTGTTAGTTGTGATGTTTGGATTTGATATCCCCCTTTATCACTACCCGGAGTCTCCAAGCGGCTAACATTCTCCTTTCCCTTCCTCCCCCACAACAAACACTCTGTGAGGTGAGTGGGGCTGAGAGACTTCAGAGAAGTGTTACTAGCCCAAGGTCACCCAGCAGCTGCATGTGGAGGAGCGGGGACGCGAACCCGGTTCACCAGATTACAAGTCCACCGCTCTTAACCACTACACCACCAGCTTGATCCAAATGTAGGACGAGCCAGTGGCAACATGTTGCCCTGTTATATTTGTGTTTGTGTGTACATCCGGGGTTGCTAATGTTTTTGGACCAGCGGGCAAATTTGGAGCAGCCCAAGACATTTTGACACCTGGGGCAAACTCCAAAAAGGTTCCCCCTCCCCTGCCAGGGGAGAAGGGGTGAGTGAAGATCTACATCAGGAACAAGGAGCAGGGAGAAAGGGGAGAAAAGTTGACATCTGGATATGCTGGCTCTGGGGATTCTGCTGCCTGAGGCAGTCACCTCACTTGGCCTCCTCAGTGGGGGGCCGGCCCTATCTACACCCCTTCTGCACATTTCTACACATTTCTGCCAGGAAAGATTGTCAGGATTTGGAATCCCACTTTTTAACAGTTGTAGAGATTTTCCCTTCCCTTTCATCTGCTGTGCAGAGCATAAAAACCAGAGCACATCTCTTTCCAACCTCCCTTAAGGCCACTAATTAGCTGTGGAAACCAAAGGCTGTTTTGTATCTCTTGCACAGGCATTCATGCAGCAATCGGGCACACAGAAGAGGCTCTTTAGCACGGTCCCTCTTCCCTGCATCCATCTGCCACTGCTCTGTGCTCTCTCATCTGTTTTTCCTGCCTGAAAGGCTCGTGAGTGCTGTGTCCAATTTTTATGAGCTTTGATTTTTTAAAACATTTTTTGCAGGGGGTGGGGGTGGGGAAACCTTGCACTGGATGCAAAAAAAAAAAAGCCCCTTGAAACCTTACTCGCTTTTCCTATTTTGGGGTGTATGCCTTTTCTAATGCTGCAGCATCCAGGGCCAGAGTTAAGATTTTCTGCTTTGTTGAATTATCTTAGCCTATTGTTGTTGTTCAGTCGTTCAGTCGTGTCCGACTCTTCGTGACCCCATGGACCAGAGCACGCCAGGCACGCCTATCCTTCACTGCCTCCCGCAGTTTGGCCAAACTCATGCTAGTCACTTCGAGAACACTGTCCAACCATCTCATCCTCTGTCGTCCCCTTCTCCTTGTGCCCTCCATCTTTCCTAGCATCAGGGTCTTTTCCAGGGAGTCTTCTCTTCTCATGAGGTGGCCAAAGTACTGCAGCCTCAACTTCAGGATCTGTCCTTCCAGTGAGCACTCGGGGCTGATTTCTTTGAGGATGGATAAGTTTGATCTTTTTACAGTCCATGGGACTCTCAAGAAACTCCTCCAGCACCATAATTCAAAAGCATCCATTCTTCGGCGATCAGCCTTCTTTATGGTCCAGCTTTCACTTCCATACATTACTACTGGGAAAACCATAGCTTTATTGGGGATCTTAGCCTATTAGGGATCGTGTAATAAGCACAATGACGTCACAACGCCAATGAGATCAGAGCAACCCTGCAGGGTCAGGCCAGTGGCCCATCAAGTCCAGCCAACCTGATATCCATTGGCAGTCCTCAAGCAGGACGGGAGCACTCTCCCCTCCTGCGGTTTCGAGCAACATCTGGAACATTATTTGGGTATGGGGTGACATCAGAGAAAGCAAATGCTATCTCCTGGTGCACTCACTCTTAGTGGTGACAGGAGGGCACATATCCCCATTGCCAAAACCATTTGGCTAATGTTTCATAGCCAGGTGTTCTGCCCATTTCAGCTCTCACGGTTACGTGCAACCAGTTGGATGAGGATGTGCATAGGTGTGCACATTCAGAGATGTGTCGAAATGGCCATCCCACTGGAAACAACACAGGGTGAACGAAGAACTGTCATGAAGTCCTACTCAATATTGATCCAGAGCAGATTCCAACGTAGTTAGCAGAGTAAAAACTTAAACATGTTCAGGGGCGTAGCAAGGGGGGGCGTAGGGGGCGGTCTGCCCCATGTTCCATAATGGAGGGGGTGACAAATTATCAAGGAACAATTACTGCCCTACTAGGGCGGTTCATAAAAACTTAAAAAAAAAAAATGCCTGCTCCAAAGGTCTTATCTTACTATACTAGGGATTATATAGCTATATATGAAATTTCATGCATATCTGTTAATATCTTGACACTCTTCCACCAAAATAGCTGTTTACTTGGCTGTTTTCCTATGTCGTGAAGGCTGAAATTTCAGTTCAGTGGAGCACTTACTGTTCCCAACCCTAACCCTGTGGAAAGCCATCTAATTAGACTTTAATTTGATTTTGAGGTGTTTCTAGGAGATAATTTAATTATTGTTTGATTTTATACCAATGTTATGTATCTGATGTTAGCCACCCTGAGCCTGACTTCAGCTGGGGAGGGCGGGATATAAATAAAAGTTTTTTATAATTATTACTTGTTATTATTGCTTTGTAAGAAAATATGAAATAACGTAAAACCATTTTTGCAGGGGGGGAATCAATAGGGGGGTGACAAGAAATTTTTCGCACCGGGTACCACCTGACCTTCCTACGCCTCTGAACATGTTGCAGGATTCCGAAAAAACAGACCAACTGTATTTCATCCAGCAGAGCTATACTGCTACTGAAGGCAAATGAGCATAATGGTCACAAATCCAATACATTCAGGATTTGGCACTGTCCATAAGAAATCCAGTTGCAGCAGACTTAACTGAAACTTACAATAACTTATAGGTCTAAACCTTAACACTAAGCATACGATGTACAGAATACCACACCAGAAGTAAGAGAGATAGAAAGACAAAAATGAAACCCAGGCTCCTTCTGGCCCTACTTTTATAGTCAGCAGGACCTTGACAGAAGAGATAACAGAACCAGTTTAAGCCAGCTGTACTCAGCTTCTCGGAAGGAATAACCCAAACATTATGAACCTTCTGCTTGTTTCTTTCATGCAGAGAAGCTTCCAGAACCCTCTTGAATTAAGTAGAATAGGAAAGAGCTCTACACATTAGATCAGTACTTTCTGTACTAAGAAATGCAAATTGACAGGTGGGAACCCAGAAATGGAGGCCCTGCACTACTTTAATTGAGATGTGCATTTGAATACACATCCCTATCCCCATTCATGCCCCCCCCTGGCCCGTCAACAACACAGGATTGGATTGGAGCATGAAGGAGTGTTGGCTCAATTGCACTATGACCTGGGAACATAGCACATCATCTCCCCAGTACCTCTCCCAATGCAGCAATGTGTACTTTCAAAAAGGGCTGCAAAAATTAATAATAATAATTTTTTAAAAATGGACAGCATAAATGAGACACATTTTTGCGAGGGGCAAACATGTTTTGTGAAATTCAGCCCTCTCCCTTCAGTTCTGCACTTAAAATTGCCAACCTGCAGTTCTTTGTATAATCTGTACCTGGCATCCTCTAATACAAATCTGTTCCCTTATTAGAGATCTAGTTATATTATCAACGCCCACATCAACACACACAGCTAATTGCATGCTAGCCGTAAATCAAGAAACTTTCAAAAACATTTCAAACTGGATTCAGAAAGGCAACACAGGTGGAGATGGCAACACACTAGACCTGATTCAGTCATTCTTCTACTGGACCAAAGCTGGGGATATGAGTGCCATATTCTCTCTCGGACTAGTGGTGGGCGTGGCCAAGGCAAAAGTGGGCGTGGCTCCCCGACAAACCACACCCTCATGCACACCTGTGTACAGCTAGGGCCCAGTGACTCCCAAGCTATCCATTTGATCTCGACCATCACTGTCAATGATTGACAGAATGACCATTCCCCACATCAAATGGGGTGCGCATTTTGCATGGTTGCAGGTAGCCTCCTGGATCACGTAGCAGCTCCTGGCAGTTGGGTCTGGCACCACCTTCCTGGGCGGGATATCTGTGGTCTCCACCTACTCCAGCAGCTGCCCAATCCCGCCTAGGGACGTGTTGCCGGGGGGATTGGCCAGGTAGAAGGAAGGAATACACAGTGTACACAATAGAAGTTGAGTCATACCTGGGAAGCGGCCGTTGGCTTCAGAGCTTCCCCACCATCCACTCCCCTGATTAACGTCTATTTTGCAGGTTAACCATTTTATTTCCACAGCCACACAGGAACGCAGGCGCTGCTATGTCAAGGTCGCTGTTGAAGGGCCGGAAAGGACTTCCTCTGCATTGGCAGGTTTTGCCTTTCTCGTAGCAATTTGTCACAACTTTGGCAGTTGCAGGCCTTGGGTGGAATCCTTTAGTCACCTACAAAATTTGGGTGGGGTGGGGTGCGTGGGGTGGTGACCCCCCCTCATTGCGGCGACGATACCAGGGTTCCTGTTAAAGGGGTCTTAGGGGGAAGTATTGGCCATACGCCCAGAGGTCGTCATTGCCCTCCCCTCTAGTGGCGGCGAACAGGGGGGTGGGCTATCTGCTTGAACATACGTTCTCCAGAGCTTGCCCAATCCCCACACATGCTGGATAACCCTGAAATTACCCAGAACCCTGGCTGGGGGGCTGGGAAGGATAAACGCCCAATGCCTGTGCCAAGGTCTCCCTACATCTGAATCTTAATAAAGCTGTGGCCAATTTTAATCCCATAGAACGTTGTCATGTGTCGTTATTTCCCTCAGGGTCTGCCCAGGGTCTGGGGGGACTCCACGTGAAAGTGTAATGAACCATTAGTACAGAAAGCTGCTCTGTCCGCCAAGGCAGTTAGCTCTCATTCCCCATCTGCCCTACTTCTTTCCCCAGCCCACCAAACCATTGATGGTCATTGCATTATATTTTGAAAGCTGTTGCCATCTATGTGGTCTCGGGCAGCATGCCAACTCAGGGGACTCTTGCGATTTATTAATGGGTTATCTTCTCTGAGCTTCTCTGGAGATGCTTCTTCTTACAGACAAGGGCTGCGTTCCCCATACTATTTTCCTCGCTCTTGCAGGCTGACTCCCGGACAAGTCCCTCACTGCAGATTGTGCCAGCAGCAAACCTCAACCTTTCCCCCCATTAACATCAATAGGATGGCACCCTTAGGCTTGTGGGCTGTGCTTTTCCTGAAGCCCTTGCCTACAAAATGCAGGTCCTCACCCAAATATGCTTCACCAGCTGAAATAGATGAGAAATGGTTCTGAACGTTTTGAGCTGGGAAAGCCTCAAAACAGTGTAGCACTTGGAAACACCAATGGCGTCCAGCAGGCTTCCTTTCTGCGTACCTGCTTCTCCCGTGCTTCAGCAGAGCTTGCAAACTTCTTCTGCGCAGCGTTGGTGTGTGCCTCAGATTCTTGCCAGCAATATAAAGCCCACAGACTCAAGCTTGTTCCTAATCTAGATGCTTTATTTACATGCATAAATCACAAACATCCCTGGAGAAACGGAACACATCTTGTCCGTTCTCCAGTCAAAACCGAAAATAAAAAATGTACAGGCAGAAAAACAAAAGTGTCACATTTCACAAAGGTTACCGTTGACAGCAGAAATACCTGGATGTGTGATGTCATCCCTGTGGGCGGTACGCACCTCTTGAACTTTTTAACCCTGTAAGCTCCAAACCTCACAATGGTTGCTTGGTGTTGCTACTGTTTTGTAGCCTCGTGAAATAAAGGTACATGCCCTGTACAGTCATCTTTAGGAATGGCCAGATCTGGTTGATTTCAGTTTCTCATCTTTCCATTCTTCACTTCAGGTCTCCATATTTCTGCATCAGTTTGCTGCTCATGAAAATCTCTCAGCGTTTTCGTGCACATTTCTCTCAATACACACATTTTTACCTGATGTATGCGGGTGGCGCTGTGGTCTAAACCACTGAGCCTCTTGGGCTCACCGATCAGAAGGTCGGTGGTTTGAATCCCGCGATGGGGTGAGCTCCTGTTGCTAAGTCCCAGCTCCTGCCAACCTAGCAGCCCGAAAGCACACAAGTGCAAGTAGATAAATAGGTACCGCTCTGGCGGGAAGGTAAGCGGCATTTCTGTGTGCTCTGGTTTCCATCACGGTGTTCCGCTGCGCCAGAAGCGGTTTAGTGCTGCTGGCCACATGACCCAGAAAGCTGTCTGCGGACAAACGCCAGCTCCCTCAGCCTGAAAGCGAGATGAGCACCGCAACCCCATAGTCGCCTTTGACTGGACTCAACCATCCAGGGGCACTTTTTACATATTTTTGCAATCACATTTCCCCAATGCAATGCATGTTATATGTTATTTCACGAATATGTGCATTTTAATGCATGCTTTCCCCAACACACACATTTTATAACCTTTTAAGAAAAAAGAACTGCCACACAAAATTCGGAGGAAGCATGTGCTTTGATGGCTGTGTTTCAGTTTGCATATTGTTTCAGAAAGCATGAATTAGGTAGATGTGTGTTAAAATTCAGACCAAACCGAATTCCCCCCCTTCCTTAATCATGGTGGTATCTGAAGCATCACAAATCCAGGAGAGCAAATATCAAGCTTTGCTCCCTCTGACTCACTCCTAGGGAGACTTGAGCAACAAAGGAACCAGGTATTAAGTTGCCCTTCAACCAAAGTCCTCTTTGACACTGTGACTCTGTCGCATCCAGAATTCAGTCCAGGAATGCAGGGAGAATTGCCCATAGAACAGAACCCTCTGCATCCGGTGGGTTCCAGGCCCATTCCAGAAATTCATCAGAGAGGGATGAACTGCAACCTGGGATGACAATGGACCCCGCCTTACCCACTGCATGCTGTGTCTGGAAGCCTGATATAAAACAGGCTGCTTTGATGGTGGAATCCATTCCAGATACCATGGGAACATGAGAACCAGTGTGGTGTAGTGGTTAAGAGCGGTAGACTCATAATCTGGTGAACCGGGTTCGCGTCTCCACTCCTCCACATGAAGCTGCTAGGTGACCTTGGGCTAGTCCCACTTCTCTGAAGTCTCTCAGCCCCACTCACCTCACAGAGTGTTTGTTGTGGGGGAGGAAGGGAAAGGAGAATGTTAGCCGCTTTGAGACTCCTTCGGGTAGTGAAAAGCGGGATATCAAATCCAAACTCCTCCTCCTCCTCCTCCTCCTCCTCCTCCTCCTCCTCCTCCTCCTCCTCCTCCTCCTCTTCTTCTTCTTCTTCTTCTTCTTCTTCTTCTTCTTTTCAGAGAGGAAACTGTTGCTTCCACTTATCTTCAATTAACACACGTTGCACCTCCAGTTGTGATGTCAAAGTATCCTTTTAAGGGTTAACATTGGGTCATTCCCAACTCTTACCTTGTGATTTTGCTGGTTGCTGAGGACCATAGTTGTGATGCAGGGCAAATCCTAGACCAGGGGTCAGCAACCTTCTTCAGCCATGGGCCGGTCCACCATCCCTCAGACCATGTGGTGGGCCACACTATATTTTGAGGAGAGAGAGAGAGAAAAGGACCAATTCCCATGCCCCACAAATAACCCAGAGATGCATTTTAAATAAGAGGACACATTCTACTCAGGTAAAAACACTAGGCAGGCCCCACAAATAACCCAGAGATGCATTTTAAATAAGAGGACACATTCTACTCATGTAAAAACACCAGGCAGGCCCCACAAATAACCCAGAGATGCATTTTAAATAAAAGGACACATTCTACTCATGTCAAAACACCAGGGAGGCCCCACAAATAACCCAAAGATGCATTTTAAATAAAAGGACACAGTCTACTCATTTAAAAACACCAGGCAGGCCCCACAAATAACCCAGAGATTAATCTGCCCTGGACCGTCCATGGGCAGATTGAGAACAATTGGGCCAGCTCCAGCTCCCGGGCCTTAGTTTGCCTACCGCAGTCCTAGACCCTTCTTTGAATATGGGATAGCCTGCCTTCCTTCAATAGGGAGGCCGTGAAGTGGTTTTTGTGTGTCTGACTGCATTTGCCACTCAGGCTTCATGTCCATATCCAGCCTCTCCTTCCCCTTCTATCTCACCTCACACAACGACAGCCATTTAAAATAAAAACAAACGCAATTAACCTGATCAGCGGTGCACGTTTTGGCGCAGGATGACACCAAACTTGCAGCTTGTATATGTGCATATCCAATTTTGCGATGTTTGCTGGGGAAACGGTTAACGGTTTCCAACTTTATTTTTCTGCGCGTTTCATATTTTTAGCTTGGTAATTGTGACTTCTGCATTTTTAATGCTGTGCACTTCGTACACATGAAGATGGAATATCTTAATTTGGGCGTTTTGCAGAAGATGATTTGCATGTTTGGATCTGGGGCGACGTACAGTCTGTTGTATCTGCCCAACCACCCACTGTTTCTCTTTGGGATGTGCACTTTAAAATATGGAATTTAAAATAGCTGAAATGATTTTTTTTTTTACATATACCTCACCCAAGAGACAGTCCTTGCCTCAACCTATCTGTGAATGCCCAAATACATTCCTCTCCCCTTCCCCATCCCCCCTTTATACAAAGCTAGACAAGGTACGGGTTATTATAGATCATGTTGGCAATCTGTATTTTCTTTGAAACTTTCCTTTACCTTTTCTCAGATGCAGCAGAGGGTTTGATCCTGCCTCCCTCCCCATCCACTAGGCATGGTTGCTCTGTCTCCAACCACACCACCACCCTTTCAACTGTGTTGTTGTTTTCGGGATTTGGGATGGTC
The DNA here is from genome assembly GCF_009819535.1 of Lacerta agilis. Taxonomy (NCBI): domain Eukaryota; kingdom Metazoa; phylum Chordata; class Lepidosauria; order Squamata; family Lacertidae; genus Lacerta; species Lacerta agilis. The sequence continues at coordinate 9,150,801 of NC_046314.1, forward strand.
GTATATACATATATGCCATGCAAGCTTTGCATTTTTAAGTTGTTGTTGTTCAGTCGTTCAGTCATGTCCAACTCTTCGTGACCCCATGGACCAGAGCACGCCAGGCACCCCTATCCTCCACTGCCTCCCGCAGTTTGGCCAAACTCATGCTAGTCACTTCGAGAACACTGTCCAACCATCGCATCCTCTGTCGTCCCCTTCTCCTTGTGCCCTCCATCTTTCCCAACATCAGGGTCTTTTCTAGGAGTCTTCTCTTGTCATGAGGGGGCCAAAGTACTGGAGCCTCAACTTCAGGATCTGCCCTTCCTGTGAGCACTCAGGGCTGTTTTCTTTAAGGATGGATAAGTTTGATCTTTTTGCAGTCCATGGGACTCTCCAGAGTCTCCTCCAGCACCATAATTCAAAAGCATCAATTCTTCGGCAATCAGTCTTCTTTATGGTCCAGCTCTCACTTCCATACATTACTACTGGGAAAACCATAGCTTTAACTATACGGACCTTTGTCGGCAAGGTGATGTCTTTGCTTTTTAAGATGCTGTCTAGGTTTGTCATTGTTTTCCTCCCAAGAAGCAGGCGTCTTCTAATTTCGTGACTGCTGTCACCATCTGCAGTGATCATGGTGCCCAAGAAAGCAAAATCTCTCACTACCTCCATTTCTTCCCCTTCTATTTGCCAGGAGGTGATGGGACCAGTGGCCATGATCTTAGTTTTTTTGATGTTGAGCTTCAGACCATATTTTGCACTCTCCTCTTTCACCCGCATTAAAAGGTTCCTTAATTCCTCCTCACTTTCTGCCATCAAGGTTGTATCATCAGCATATCTGAGGTTGTTGATATTTCTTCCGGCAATCTTAATTCCGGCTTGGGATCCATCCAGTTCAGCCTTTCGCATGATGAATTCTGCATATAAGTTAAATAAGCAGGGAGACAATAAGCAGGGAGGCATTTTTAACTGTGTACGCCCAATTCAAAGACAGCGCCCACGTATAGATGTCTAGTGAGTAGGGGTCAGAGATGGAACAAGCACATCTGGTGGAAAAGGCATAAAGGCGCATGCTTGTAGGGAGAACATCATCCAAACTGGGTCCCTATATTCTTTTGTAAGTATATTCAACACAGCAACCAGGAAGCTTTTTTATAAATAGTTAAAACCAAAACTCGGGCATCAATTTTAATCAGTTTTCTAACTGAATTTTTATAATCTTCTTTCCCCTTCTAGTGCATTGCATGTTAAAATTCAGAGCAATAAACTTCAGTTCTTTTGTCATGGTGGAAAATCTATAGGTTTCTGAAGGCATAAACATGAAGGACGTTTATGCGAAATATCTGAAGAGCCACCTCCATAATCCAGGAAGAAATTCATATATGCATTTGAAGAGGGTGTTTGAATTTGTTTTTGCCTTTTGAAAAGGAAAAACCCACTGAGTAATGTTCCGCCTCTCACCTAAGCAGCAGCTCGCACACTTGACGTTCGGAGCACAATGCTCTTTTGCCTTATTGGCTATGTATTGCTATAAAATGTGCTCTTGGAAAATACTCAAATGGGCTCCACGGTAATAAAGGGGAGGGTGGGGAATGATGCTAATGTCTAACATTTCAGTTCCCAGTGGAGACAACATAGCTCAAAGCAAGATGACTTGCAAATGTCTAAGAGAAATCTCTGGAAAGGTCAGGCACAACACCAAGGGGAGAAGAGAGAGGCTTGAAGCATGAGTTTCGATAATGGCTTTTGAGTAAAATATACAGGGCGGAATTGCATGTTACAAGGAAAAGACAGAGGTCCTATCCCTGTGTTTTCATTGCCCCAGTAATGAGGAGGCTGAGCTTTTCAACAGGCATGAAGTATATGTATGTATGTATTTATGTGTGTGTGTAGATAAGGGACGCGGGTGGCACTGTGGGTTAAACCACAGAGCCTAGGGCTTGCTGATCAGAAGGTCGGCGGTTCGAATCCCCACGATGGGGTGAGCTCCCATTGCTCAGTCCTAGTTCCTGCCCACCTAGCAGTTCGAAAGCACGTCAAAGTGCAAGTAGATAAATAGGTACCGCTCCAGCGGGAAGGTAAACAGCGTTTCCATGTGCTGCTCTGGTTCGCCTGAAGCGGCTTTGTCATGCTGGCCACACGACCCAGAAGCTGTACGCCGGCTCCCTTGGCCAGTAATGCGAGATGAGCACTGCAACCCCAGAGTTGGACACGACTGGACCTAATGGTCGGGGTCCCTTTATCTTTATCTTATGTGTGTAGATAGATAGATAGATGAGAGAGAGAGAATTTTAATTAAATTTTTCTGTTTTACAATTTAAAATACTCATTTTACACCCTTACGATATCAATAACTTCCCTTCGTATCTTTCCATGGTTCATTTTACATATCATAAAGGTAAAGGTAAAGGACCCCTGACAGTTAAGTCCAGTCACGGATGACTCTGGGGTTGCGGTGGTCATCTCGCTCTATAGGCCGAGGAAGCCAACGTTTGTCTGCAGACAGCTTCCAGGTCATGTGGCCAGCATGACAAAGCCGCTTCTGGCGAAACCAGAGCAGCGCACGGAAACGCCGTTTACCTTCCCGTCGGAGCGGTACCTATTTATCTACTTGCACTTCATGCTTTCGAACTGCTAGGTTGGCAGGAGCAGGGACCGAGCAACGGGAGCTCACCCCATCGTGGGGATTCGAACTGCCGACCTACTGATCGGAAAGCCCAAGGCTCAGTGGTTTACACCACAGCGCCACCCGTGTCCCATGCAAACCTTACTATAAATAAATACATTTTTGAAACGATGATGCAACTAACTATCTTAAATTACAAAATCCTTATCTTTCATCAGGATATGATCCTCTTTACTGTGCTGGCATGATGTAAAGTATACTTTCCCAAACAATTGCTTCTATTTTTATTTCAAGGGACCTTTTCTAATCCTTTTATTACATATACATAGTTGTATATGCATGTGGTGTACTCACTAGGTCTAGAGTGCAAAATACTGGAGCTTATCTTGATGAGAGGTTAGGCTTTTAGACTGATGAGAAGTCGAGATTCTTATTTACATTGTATTCTTTAAAATGGGAGATAAGCATAGACTGTTCACATCTTAAATCCGCAGTGGCATTATATCTATGCTTTTAATACATCAGCTCATTGTTTCTTGTAAATCGCCCCCCCTCTCACTTTTCAGGGGGGGAATGTATGGCTTTTAGCTTCCAATACTCCTTTTTATATGGCTTCTCAATAAGAGTCTGTGGCTCTGCTCTGAATTTTGGAAAGTTCTTTTTCACTTTCTCTGTTGCCTATGCATTTAGACACCTCAACACAAGCAGAATCTCCATGAAGTTCCCTTAGCTGAAGGAGTGGGCTTTTGTTGATGTTTGATGCAACTGGGTAGACAACCTAAGGCCTGGAGGCCAGATGCGACCCAATCGCCTTCTAAATGCGGCCCGCAGACAGTCCAGGAATCAGCATGTTTTGACATGAGTAGAATGTGTGCTTTTATTTAAAATGCATTTCTGGGTTATTTGTGGGGCATAGGAATTTGTTCATTTCCCCCCCCCCCCCAAAATATAGTCCGGCCCACCACATGATCTGGGGGGATGGTGGACCAGCCCACGACTGAAAAATGTTGCTGACCCCTGATCATGATGGTCAACTGAACCTCTTAAAACTGTACTGATTTTCACCATCGGTTTTGGAACTGAACTGATCTTTTTGGTTTCTTGGAGTTCCTGAGCAACACCTGGCCTTTTTCACTAGTTGTTAATATTGGGGGCGGGCAAACTCCCAAGACCCAGCTTGGCTTGCTTCAAGACCTCTCCCACAAGGGGATGCAGGAGACTGGAATTGAAAAACGAAACCATAGCTGTCAACTTTTCCCTTTTTTAAAGGGAAATTCCCTTATTCCGAATAGGATTCCTCGCAAGAAAAGGGAAAAGTTGACAGCTATGAACGAAACCCAGTGCTTGTTCACCTGGTCAACCCAGAGTGGGGTGTTCCTCTACCTCTCTCTCCCACAACCCACCATCACCCTGGCTAAGAATGTGATGTTGTCATTTGTTTAAAGCAGGAATAGGAAACCTGCGGCCCTTCAGAAGATGTTGGGACTACAGCTCCAATAATCTCAGATCTCTGAGCAGGTTAGCTAGGGAGTCCAACAACTTCTGAGAAGCTATAGGCTCCCCATCCCTGATAAAAGGAGTTCAGCAACTGCCCTCCAGAATCGACATGCTCAAGGGATTGTAGGTGCAGCAGGACAACTGCTAGCCCATTTGCAAAGCTAAGCAGGGAACAGTATGGTTTGAAGTCGGATGGGGAGCCAGGTGTGGAGATTCCTGCATTGCAGAGGTTGGAACTCTACAGTTCCATGATTCAGCGATAAGCATTTCTGAATATGGAGGGGAGAGGGAGAGAGATGTGTTGTTGTTCAGTCGTTCAGTCGTGTCCGACTCTTCGTGACCCCATGGACCAGAGCACGCCAGGCACTCCTGTCTTCCACTGGCTCCCGCAGTCTGGCCAAACTCATGCTAGTCGCTTCGAGAACACTGCCCAACCATCTCATCCTCTGTCGTCCCCTTCTCCTTGTGCTCTCCATCTTTCCCAACATCAGGGTCTTTTCTAGGGAGTCTTCTCTTCTCATGAGGTGGCCAAAGTACTGGAGCCTCAACTTCAGGATTTGTCCTTCCAGTGAGCACTCAGGGCTGATTTCTTTAAGGATGGATAAGTTTGATCTTTTTTCAGTCCACGGGACTCTCCAGAGTCTCCTCCAGCACCATAATTCAAAAGCATCAATTCTTCGGCGATCAGTCTTCTTTATGGTCCAGCTCTCACTTCCATACATTACTACTGGGAAAACCATAGCTTTAACTATACGGACCTTTGTCGGCAAGGTGATGTCTGTGCTTTTTAGGCTGCCCATCCCTGATAAAAGGAGTCCAGCAACTGCCCTCCAGAATCGACATGCTCATGGGATTGCAGGTGCAGCAGTACAACTGCAGAAGAAGAAGAAGAAGAAGAAGAAGAAGAAGAAGAAGAAGAAGAAGAAGAAGAAGAAGAAGAAGAAGAAGAAGAAGAAGAAGAAGAGAGACATGGAGGGAGGCAAAAAAGGACCCCTTTGTTTCTCATTGCTGCTGCTTCAGCCACACCTCCCAGTCTCAATAATCAGGCAATGCAAGGAAGAATGGAAGGGGCAGAGTGTCTGTTGGGCATTGGCTTGTGTGGCAGAGATGGACAGGAGACTTCCTTTTCCAGGTTCTCACAACCTATTTGGACTTGGGTCTTCCAAACTCCCTGGGTTTTATTCCAAGCCGAGCTCAAAGAAATTCTCACACCACACCTAATTAGTATATTGTGGTGTTGCTGCTGCTGTTATTTATCATTTACAAACTCCAATTAATACAGCGGAAGAAGGCAATGTGTCAGAGTTGACCCCCGGGGTCTCTTCAAACTTCTATGATTCTATTTAGTTGAGATTTCTACCTTGCAAGAGATTGGACTAGAGGACTCTCGAGGTCCCTTCCAACTCTGTAGTTCTGTGATTCTTTAAATGTCCTGTCTAGCCAGTCTACCACCAACTTTAATTTAAATGCATGATAGTGTTGTTGAATATTTTGTGCTCCTACCCTTCTCTTTTCCCGCTTCTCATGCAGAATTTTTTTATTGCACTCTGGGGGGTTTCGTTATTCCATATAAATGCTAATAATATATTTTGCCACTCTTTTAATCTTTTGTCTGTAATGTGAGGCACAATCCAATGCATGGTTACTGGGAAGTAAACCCCAGTGAGTTCCTTGGGGTTATTCCTGCATATTTCTAACTTAGAAGTAAGCTTCGCTGAGTTCTGTGGCATTTATTCCCATGCAAATGTATACAGAATCGGTTTCATAGAAATTTTAGAACTTGCTTATTTTACTGACAGATATGTTTGTGTGTAGGGGTGTATGTATGTGTACATATATCGTACATATATGCAAGATATATCGTCGACCCTCTTGTCTATGCTTCAGACACCTGAGATATGTTATGTGCTGAGACAGGAAAGGGCCTTCTCTGGTGTGGCACCATGGCTGTGAGATGCCCTTCCTTCCAAGATACAGTTGGCACCTTGTCTAGTTAGTTTTGGCTGTATTACGTGGGTGGCGCTGTGGGTTAAACCACAGAGCCTAGGGCTTGCCAATCAGAAGGTCGCGGTTCGAATCCCTGTGACGGGGTGAGCTCCTGTTGCTCAGTCCCAGCTCCTGCCAACCTAGCAGTTCGAAAGCACGTCAAAATGCAAGTAGATAAATAGGTACCGCTCCGGCGGGAAGGTAAACGGTGTTTCCGTGCGCTGCTCTGGTTCGCCAGAAGCAGCTTAGTCATGCAGGCCATATGACCCGGAAGCTGTCAGCAGACAAATGCTAGCTCCCTCGGCCAATAATGCAAGATGAGCGCCGCAACCCCAGAGTCATCCGCGACTGTACCTAATGATCGGGGTCCCTTTACCTTTACCTTTAGGGCTCAGACCTGGTTATCTGTTGTTTTTGCTGCAGCGGCTGCTGCTGGGTAATTTTTTTTGCTGTCCTTTTATTGAATAATTTGTGCTAGTTTTGTAATGAACCAATTGTTCAGTGTGGCAGCAATGGGCAAAATTCCCTGCCCATTGACCTTAGGTAAGTGCCCTTGCTGTGCTCCTTTCAGCACCTGCTAAAAACTGCTTTTTTGTTTAGGCAAGCCTACCCAGCTGTGTAAAGTTGGCATGTATTTTAATATGTAATTTTATTTTCTAATCTATATTTTTAACAGCTGCTTCTATTTTTGTCTTTTAGGTCAACTTGTCTTTAATTTATAACTTTAATAAATAGTTTTAATATGCATGTTATATTTTCTGTAAACTACTCAGAGGCTTTTACAATTAAGTAGTACACAGATTCCACACAAACACAAATACACACACACACACAGAGAGAGAGAGAGAGAGAGAGAGATGTCAAGTCAACACCCAAATATGTCAAGTCAACACACCATGGATGTTTTTTCTTATTATACTAATTTGTAGCTGGTACTTCTCTTTTGCATATATTTATCACCAGTGCTTTTTCTTCTGGGGGGACGCAGGGGGACGCATGCCCCTAAACATTTTGTGAATCTAAATTTGGCCTCATTGTGGGGCAGTACAGTGGTACCTCTGGTTACGTACCTGATCTGTTCCAGGGTGCCGTTTGCACCCCGAAAAGTACACAACCAGATCGGTGATGCGCGGAAGTGCGATATTGCGCTTCTGCGCATGTGCGACCTTCCGGGTTTGCACGACTTCCGGGTTTGCTGCGTTCGTAACCCACGCCGTTCGCAACCCGCAACAAACACAACACGAGGCATGACCGTATTTCAATATGAGTAGGAAAATGAGAGTACCTCTAAACATTTTTTTAAAGAAAAAAAGCACTGTTTATCATATTTGGAGGGTTGAATTGTATGTGCCCCCAGTTTTGTTCTTATTTGTTCCCTCCTCTTCCTTTTTTTAGGGGGTGGGGTAGGTTCTTATCCTGAATTTGCTGACCATCAGAGTCATTGGAGGACCCCAAGTTCTTGTGCCAAGAAAGAGGATAGTCTGTACAAAACACACACACACACACACCCCTAAACTAAACCTGGAAAAATGATTTGGATGACTTGAGAGTTATTGCATCCTGGGTTGTTGTTGTTGTTGTTATTATTATTATTTGTTTCCCTTTTCTTTTTTGGACATGCATCATGAATGGAGGCGTGATTGGAATTTGCTCATTCAATAGCGCCTAAAAAATCAGCGCGAAGACACAGTTCTCCCTGGGAACCTCTTTTCAATGGATGCAGGGGGACTGTTACAAGCAGGCCGCAATAAAGCGTTCCTTCCTTGAAATTACTTCTCGCTCTGCTCTTGTATGAGCTTTTCACCCAGCTGGCTCTTTGACAAACCTCCTTGGTGCGCAGATGACTCATGCTGATCAACACAAGCCATTCTAGTGCATCGTACCCTTACCTGTGTAATTGCTAGGGGCTGCTGGGAGCCAGCTGGCTTCTGTGATATGATGATGGTGGCTCACGCATTTTGGATCCACAGAGGTGTGAGCAGTCTGACTCGCGCTGGTCGGACAAAAGCTCTCCCTGTTCCTATTTAGCGATAAAATGTACTTTAATTTCATTATAAGAAATGGATTTGAGAACCAGGTGAAAAGTACCAGGCAGACATTTGGCTGCAATGTTTAGCATAACTAGCCGCAAGCTGTTGGTGGTATCCATCCACCTTGAGAGGCAAGGGAGTGCACATCTGGGGATGAAGTCAAACCGCCGGAGAATCACAGCACCTGATGTGGCTGCAGAGACCGCAACTTGCAACTGCTGCCTTCCACACTGTTTTACTCCATTAGTGTGGGGATGGTTAAAATAAAAATAAAATAAATAAAATAATTTATTATTTGTACCCCGCCCATCTGGCTGGGTCTCCCGAGCCACTCTGGGCGGCTTCCAACAAATATTAAAATACATTAAAATGTTGTTGTTGTTGTTCAGTCGTTCAGTCGTGTCCGACTCTTCGTGACCCCATGGACCAGAGCACGCCAGGCACGCCTATCCTTCACTGCCTCCTGCAGTTTGGCCAAACTCATGTTAGTAGCTTCGAGAACACTGTCCAACCATCTCACCCTCTGTCGTCCCCTTCTCCTTGTGCCCTCCATCTTTCCCAACATCAGGGTCTTTTCCAGGGAGTCTTCTCTTCTCATGAGGTGGCCAAAGTACTGCAGCCTCAACTTCAGGATCTGTCCTTCTAGTGAGCACTCAGGGCTGATTTCTTTGAGAATGGATAGGTTTGATCTTCTTGCAGTCCATGGGACTCTCAAGAGTCTCCTCCAGCACCATAATTCAAAAGCATCAATTCTACGGCGATCAGCCTTCTTGATGGTCCAGCTCTCACTTCCGTACATTACTACTGGGAAAACCATAGCTTTAACTATACGGACCTTTGTCGGCAAGGTGATGTCTTTGCTTTTTAAGATGCTGTCTAGGTTTGTCATTGCTTTTCTCCCAAGAAGCAGGCGTCTTCTAATTAAAATACCACAGATTAAAAACTTCCCTGAACAGGGCTGCCTTCAGGTATTTTCTAAATGCCAGGTAGCTGTTTATCTCTTTGACCTCTGATGGGAGGGCGTTCCACAGGGCGGGTGCCACTACCGAGAAGGCCCTCTGCCTGGTTCCCTGTAGCTTTGCTTCTTGCAGTGAGGGAACTGCCAGAAGGCCCTCGGCGCTGGATCTCAGTGTCCAGGCTGAACGATGTTAGGGAGGCAGGAGAGGATATATTATTTAATGACATCCTTCCTAATTTGCGCTAGCAAGTTCCATATTCTAGCAGAGTTCTAAACGCACCCCCCCTTTTTTTAATTACGCAGCGATCAGCTTATTGCTGACTCATCTGAGTCTTACTATTAAAGATTCCTTCCTGGTAAAATCCCTTCTAATCCCTCTTAAAAAGAATAAACACAAGAATCTGATTAACGTTAATATAAGAGTAGTTTGGGACCCAGGTGGCGCTGTGGGTTACACCACAGAGTCCAGGGCTTGCCGATCAGAAGGTCGGCGGTTCAAATCCCTGAGACGGGGTGAGCTCCCGTTGCTTGGTCCCAGCTCCTGCCCACCTAGCAATTCGAAAGCACGTCAAAGTGCAAGTAGATAAATAGGTACTGCTCCAGCGGGAAGGTAAACGGCATCTCCGTGTGCTGCTCTGGTTCGCCAGAAGCGGCTTTGTCATGCTGGCCCCATGACCTGGAAGCTGTCTGCGGACAAACACCAGCTCCCTCGGCCTATAGAGCGAGATGAGTGCCGCAACCCCACAGTCGGACACGACTGGACCTAATGGTCAGCGGTCCCTTTACCTTAAAAGTAGTTTACTCACAGATTCATTCAGGTTCACAGACATATCCCCCAAGGCAGGCTTAGGTTACATAACAACTTGAACTATTCCATGAAGAAAGTTAGTCCCAAGTGACTGCGACTAAGCAATCACTTCTCCAAACACACGGCAACATACAAAATGGAGAACACACACTGATCAGAACATGGAGGCCGTGTGCTCCTGCATGCTAGTCTAACAGACCACACTCTCTTCAAGTCACACGTAGTGGAAGTCTGTCCCAGCTCGTCACACGTAGTGGAAGTCTGTCCCAACAGGAAGTCTTCTCCTGAGCGGTACAAAACATCCCCTAACATGTCCACTGTAGGAATGTTGTACTTGACAGCAGTTTTGTTGTTGTTGTTCAGTCATGTCCGACTCTTCGTGACCCCATGGACCAGAGCACGCCAGGCACGCCTATCCTTCACTGCCTCTCGTAGTTTGGCCAAACTCATGTTAGTAGCTTCGAGAACACTGTCCAACCATCTCATCCTCTGTCGCCCCCTTCTCCTTGTGCCCTCCATCTTTCCCAACATCAGGGTCTTTTCTAAGGAGTCTTCTCTTCTCATGAAGTGGCCAAAGTACTGGAGCCTCAACTTCAGGATCTGTCCTGACTGCAGTTTTACACCCCACAATTAGCAGCACTGAAGTGACCTCCCCGGGGCACAAGCCTGGGCAGTGTGTGGAGTTCCTGAGCTGCCCAGAAGACAAGACTCCCCTCTTGGCCTCTCTGATGTGGTCCAAAGGAAAGCAGAGCAATACATTTGGCACCAGCTTGGCTGCAGGAGTTTCCGGAAGGGGGCATACAAGACGCCATCTGACTGTCTTAGGGACTCCACTCCAGATTTGTGTAGGGTTTACTCCTGACACCTTTCTCGTGAATGGCGGCAAAGGTTTCGGATTAGAGTTTTCCTTCTCCTCAGAGTTTTCCTTCTCCAAGCATGCATATAGAAATACCAATTCGTTACACTATTAAAGATGTATGAAAACTGTGCTATCTTTTGATCATTAGAACCTACAAAGGGGCTATAATGGATGTTTCGGAAAGGAAAGGCACTGACTTGAACCACTCAAAATTATTCTCATTGCTTGCAGTGCTTACAATGTCTCACTTCCTCAGTCTGCCTTAGATATGTATGTTTGTACGGTGCCCATTTGACTCTGTGTTCTGTAGTTTACTGAATACCCAAAGTATTCTGAAAGAAAGCAGTGTTGGCCAACGTAGTGCTTGCCATACGTTTTTAGAATACAAGTCCCATCCTCCTTGACCATTGGCCATGCTGGCAGGGGCTGATGGGAGCTGGAGTCCAGCAACACCATTGCTATCTTTACCTGCTAATCCTACCTTGTAATTTCCTTGTTTTTCCTTGTTATGAATCGCCTCATATAGCAACATACAATAACAAAAAACAACAACCACAATTTTAAATGTTGGGAGTTGCAGTCCAACGTGTGCCCTATAGCGATCAGAGAGACCTGACAGATCCACATGACTCCCCTCACCCAGGAATCCTGGTAACTGTAGTTCCCCCACAGAATTAAAAATCCCAGTACCCTTAACAAACTAAAGTCATGTGCTTTAAATGTGTGTTGGATGTGCTTTAATGGATGTGCTATGGATCTGCTTAGGATGTGGAGGAGCACCAGGGACATCTTCATACATGAGAAATTTTCATGCCACTCTGGAGAAAATTGTATTTGTCTGCCTCGCCAAATAAAAATGATAATAATAGTACAACGACAACAACAAATGTTGCTAAGCGGTACAATTCAAGGAAATATTATGGTTTGTTGTTTCTGTTCTCTGGGGAACTTGCAAAGTGGCTGGTGCATGGACTGTTATCTTTATACTTGCCGATTTGTGAATAGAATCCTATTTTTCATTAGATTACCATCCCAGCCTGCCAATCAATATTTCAGAGCTAATTTGTCTGTTAGATTTCAGTGAGGCCTGAATTCAAGTAATTTAGGCTGCAATGCTAGACACACTTACCTGCAAGTAAGTCCCATTGAACTCATTACGGCTTACTTCGTGGGTTTTACTTTTGAGTCATTGGGCATATGTTTGTGTTGTTAAATTACATTTAGTTATTAGATTATTTCTTCCATTTTTTGTGATTTAATCCCACCCACCCCAAGACCTGACTATGTAGGTCTGTAAGGCGGGATTCGCCAGTGTGGTGCCCAGTGGTAGAGGAAGCCTCTCGGGTGCCTGGGGCAGCGCACCCAGAGGCAGGGTGAGCCACACAAGGGGTGGGGTGCATCTCAGGGCCTCTAAATTCTGCCTGCTTCCTCCCACTCAGCTGCCCCACAGCTTGGGGGGAAGGCAGTGGGCGAACTGTTTGGGCAGCGCGGAGTCTGCATGCGCCCAAGCCACCACGTCTCTCCCAGGAGAGATGCGTGGCTCGGGCACACTGCAGGCCCCACGTTGAATGTCGCCCGGCATTTTATCACCCCCCTCAGTGGTGACACCCGGGCTCATCCGCACCCACCGCACCCCCCTTCTTCCGCCCCTGGTGGTGTCCCCCAACTGAGAGGCTGGTGTAGGTGGGTGACATGGAAGAACTGAACTTCACAAATAGACAACCCAGTCACTGTAGAGCAGCGGTGGGGGAACTTGTGACCTACTAGAGGTTGTTAGACTATAAATCCCCATCATCTCCATCCATTGAGAGCCAGTGTGGTGTAGTGGTTAAGAGCGGTAGGCTCGTAATCTGGTGAAAAAAAGGGGGGGGGAAGTTGACAGCTATGGCCAGAACCCAGGACCTAATCCAGCACTCAACCACAATACCCTCCAGTTACTATAACTACAGGTGAAACTCGAAAAATTAGAATATCGTGGAAAGGTTCGTTTCTTTCAGTAATTCTACTTAAAAGGTGAAACTAATATATGAGATAGACTCATGACATGCAAAGCGAGCTATGCCAAGCCTTTATTTGTTATAATTGTGATGATTATTGCATGCAGCTGATGAGAACCCCAAATTAACAATTTCAGCTTTGGGGTTTTCATCAGCTGTACGCCATATTCATCACAATTATAACAAACAAAGGCTTGACGTATCTCGCTTTGCCTGCCATGAGTCTATCTCATATATTAAACTCCAGTAGCTAATGAAGACAATTGCTTACATAAATGGACTTTTCCCACGATATTCTAATTTTTCGAGTTTCACCTGTATACCACACTGCTAGTCACAGGTAGGTAGCTGTGTTGGTCTGCTGTAGTCAAAACAAAATTTAAAAAAAATTCCTTCCAGATGCACCTTAGAGACCAACTTCAGAGCCAGTGTGGTGTAGTGGTTAAGAGTGGTAGACTCGTAATCTGGGGAACTGTGTTCGCGTCTCCACTCCCCCACATGCAGCTGCTGGGTGACCTTGGGCTAGTCACACTTCTCTGAAGTCTCTCAGCCCCACTCACCTCACAGAGGGTTTGTTGTGGGGGAGGAAGGGAAAGGAGAATGTTAGCCGCTTTGAGACTCCTTCGGGTAGTGAAAAGCGGGATATCAAATCCAAACTCTTCTTCTTCTTCTTCTTCATTGGCCATTCTGGTTGAGATGATAAGTTCAAGTGTGGGGTCAGAGCAATGGGTCGGAATCAAATGCTTTGTGCAGTAGGCTAGTTTCTACAAATACTTATGCAGTGCTCTGTATCTTTCACGGATGCAAGAGGCATCATCAGAGTTCAAAGACTCGTTCCAGTGTCACAGACTGGTGGGACACAGAGGAATCAGCTGGCGAACCCACACGGGAAGAAGGCTCAGAGCCAGGGGATTGGTGGTAGGACGATGATGAGTGGTCAGCGGGATTAGAGGGAGAAGACTGGGAAGAGGCGGTGTCCGAAGCCGAAGAGGTAACAGGACTTAGTGAGCTGGGAGAGTCTGTGGCAGAAAGAAGTCCAGAATTAGGGCAGAAGGTGAAGCAGGAGAAGAAGGAGGCCAAGAGGTAGAGATGAGGCATAGGTGTCTCCCCCTCCTACCGCAATGAGCTCCCCTACCCACTTGTCTTCCAAAACCAGGAGGGACGTGACGTGGGCAGAGGAGAATCTTCATACAGGCACAGTCTCAGATCACTTGGGGAAAATACTGGAGAGGAGGAGACTTTGGCAGCTGTGGAGAAGTGAGGACCTTCGGTCTCAGCAACTGCTTCATGGCAGCAAGACCTGCCGGAGATGAGTCCTGCGCTCATTAGGCCCTGACACTCCTGTGCAGATCCTGTTTTTGTCAATAAAGAGTTGACTACACTTTGCTCAGTGTGATTTGCCGCTGGCTCGCACCACCCAGGCAAGAATACTCAAGGAGGGTGCCGGGCAGGGCTTGTAATGGATGTGGCTTAGGGAGAGGGGTTTTGACTGGGAAGGGTGTGTGACCTTGGAGAGTATCAAGGGCCAAATAGCTGGGGAGCTGAATTTCTCCCCTGGGCCAGAGGTTCCCCCTTCCTGATCTAAAGTGTCGTCAAGCTTAGACCCTGAGAGATACCCCGTGTCTCTAATAGTTGCACAGAATGGAAACAGAAGACATTTTCACCATTGCGGCCACGCTAAGGCAGGGGGAATAACCTGATAACATGCTTTCTTCTCTTATTCTGTTCAAGGTACAGAGCTCTCAAACAGTCGGTGGGGGGTGGAATGGGAAGCTGCCTTTGGCAATTCTGATCTTTTGCTGCTGCACTCAATTAGATTGGAAACAGGCATACTGGTTACCATTTAGATAGGTACAATCCCCCAAGTAAGGCTCTTGGCCTTTTCCTGAGGGCCCTGAGTTCAAAAGGGGGGGGGAATCCCATTATCCCAGATATAATATATCATGTTAGGGGCGTAATTGCTTGAATTAATTTCATCTCTTACACAGGGAATATAACACGGACCTCCTCTACTCTGCAGCAGTTGCTACGGGCCCCGGAGACTGAAGAAGCCAGTGTGGGTTTTTTTTACTTCCTTTCTAGGCAAAACCAAGTCTCAGAATAGAGTAAAACAGGGCTTGCGTCTGTGCAGCGCCTTGTTTTTTGTAAAGAGCACAGCAATGCCTGCAAGTAACCCATTCTAAAGTTCATCCGGAGGTGGCGGGGGAGAGGTAACCTTTTGCTCTGAGCGGGAGAGAGCATTGTGAGTGCAGTTGTCATCTGATGCAATATAATAGCTGAACTCCAGCTTGAGGGAATCGTAGCACCGCAAGAGTCACCCCCTACTCGGTTCAGAGGAATCTCCAAGATGCATTCTCTCCCTCTTAGTAATCCCAGACCTGAGGTTTCTCATAAGACACTTTATTCCTTTAAGAAAATTTCAGTTATATTTCTCTTCTTCACCAAAACCTCCCCAGGAGGGGGAAAAAAAAAAACACTTCGCAGAATACCCTCTGGCTTGTTTCCTTATTTCTTCTGAAGGAACCACCATCTCTTGCCCTGGTAGAGGATGCAAAATGGCGGCTAAACTGCTGACACAATTGCTGCTTGTTACCACATGCAGCAACGGTGAAGCAATTTTTAAAAAACAACAAACACTTGGGAAAACAAGAAAGAAGTTGTGTTCCTCTCACTGCTGATGGTGAGCCTCATCTCCAAGGAACTTTCTTCCCCGCCTTCCTCAGAGAGGTAAAAGGTAAAGGGACCCCTGACCATTAGGTCCAGTCGTGTCCGACTCTGGGGTTGCGGCGCTCATCTCGCGGTTCTGGCCGAGGGAGCCGGCGTACAGCTTCCGGGTCATGTGGCCAGCATGACAAAGCCGCTTCTGGTGAACCAGAGCAGCGCACAGAAATGCCGTTTACCTTCCCGCCGGAGTGGTACCTATTTATCTACTTGCACTTTGACGTGCTTTCAAACTGCTAGGTGGGCAGGAGCTGGGACCGGGCAACGGGAGCTCACCCCATCGCGGGGATTCGAACCGCTGACCTTCTGATCAGCAAGTCCTAGGCTCTGTGGTTTAACCCACAGTGCCACCCGCATCCCTATTCCTCAGAGAGGAGTTCTCCTCAATTTCTTTGCCCACAAATAGGCTGCAAAATTCCGAGAGGCCATTTGCGCACAGCCCTAGATGTAGTTCTGTATGTGAAGCTTCTGAAGAGGCTTCTGTGGTGTTTTCAAGACCAGTAGCTTTCTGTCACTGGAAGGATAGATCCTGAAGTTGAGGCTCCAGTACTTTGGCCACCTCATGAGAAGAGAAGACTCCCTAGAAAAGACCCTGATGTAGGGAAAGATGGAGAACACAAGGAGAAGGGGACGACAGAGGATGAGATGGTTGGGCAGTGTTCTCGAAGCGACTAGCATGATTTTGGCCAAACTGCGGGAGGCAGTGAAAGATAGGCGTGCCTGGCGTGCTCTTGTCCATGGGGTCACGAAGAGTCGGACACGACTGAATGACTGAACAACAACAAGCTTTCCAAGCAGCACCTGGACTGAGCCCCTACCACCACCACACACAGTGCGATTGTGTGGCCTCTTTAGATGCCAATGGTTTTTACTTTAAAATGTGGTTAACTAGCCTTGGACACCTGCCAACATTTCTCCAATGAAAATAGGAACGTCCTATCTGGTTCAAGAAAAGCAGGCTACCTTCCTCCTGGGCTGAATGTGCTGGAAGTCCTATCATTATGTTCGCGCAACCAGAAGTTCAGCTGTTTGGTGCGTCTAGCACAAGGGTAGGCAATCTAAGGCTCGTGGGCCGGATGGGGCCCAATCGCCTTCTCAGTCCGGCCCACGGATGGTCTGCAATCAGTGGCGTTTTTACATGAGTAGACTGTGTGCTTTTATTTAAAATGCATCTTTGGGTTATTTGTGGGGCATAGGAATTCGTTATTCCCCCCCCCCCAAAAAAAAATAGTCCGGCCCACCACATGATCTAAGGGACGGTGGACTGGCCCACGGCTGAGAAAGGTTGCTGACCCCTGCCGAGGGCATTCAAAGCCTTTTGTTGTTATGAACTGCCATTCCCTTCATCAGCGCTATCATAATATATGAGTACGAGACAGTGCGAGTGATGAGCCTGATATGGGAATAGCATCGGCTGGACTGTTAAACCTCATTATACTATTAAATCACGACCTTCAAGTCCCCCCCCACCCCCCGGATATCACATTTCAATGTATTTTGCATCCTTCCCCCTTCTTCCCTAGGAAAACAGGTCTGAGGTTTGAGCTGGTAGGTCAAGCAAATAATTATGTCATTCATGAACATACCGGTAGTTCCATTTCATTGTGATGTCTCAATGCTCAAGGGGGGTGTCGCATAAGCCTCTTGATGCCAGTGGCATTTCCAGCCATGTAAAATCAGTTATATAATCACATTAATGGCCTGATACCATGTTCTAGGACGGAGCTTTGCTGCTGGATTGTCTGAGATTGGTTTTAAGAACTGCTTTATGAGGGCATATTTGGTGATAGAAATAAGAGCTGTGCTTAAGTATTATGCCTCAAAAGGAAGAATAAAGTCCTGAACGGGGCATAGCATTGTGGCGTTTCACCCCTGAAGGTTCTCCAAGGGTTAACTTGGCCGGGAGGAGATTGACCAATGGGAGCTCTCTAGGCAATTAGAATGTGGGAGGATGGCAGTTAGGATAGAAAAGGCAGTTAGAGGTTGGAAGTTAGGCAGTTGAGTCAGAGTTAGAGGGGGATAGAGAGAGGGAGATAGAGCTAATGAGCTGAGCTAGAACAGGTTAAATAATTAACAGGAGGCATTAGGGATAGTTATTGGAATACTAGGTAGAGAGTTGAAATATACTTATCTGAATAACGATACAGTTATATTAAACGTTTTACCAAGTCATTTGAAACCATTACGCGTTGTACAAACAATAAAGAAACTCATGTTTTATTTTTACCGCAATCCGAATCTGAAGTGAGTTATTCATTGCCAGAGTGAATACTGGCTGGTGACAGCGGAAATACCATATGTCGTTGGGGCAGTTACCAATAGACCGTTAAACGTCCGGGGGTGCTGCTTAGGTCTGAGAGAGTGACCGCGACAAGCATACCTCCACAGCTGGGGGCAGTAATGCTTCTGAATGCCAGTTGCTGGAAACCCTGGGAGCGGTGAGTGCTCTTGTGCTCAGGGTTTCCCCCCAGGCATCTGGTCGGCCACTGTGAGAACAGGATGCTGGACTAGATGGGCCCTTGGTCTGATCCAGCAGGGGTCTTCTTATGTTCTTACGGAGATCTGAGTAAGTGTCAGGGGTTGGAATGAGGAGGAATGGTGGGGCCCGCCACCCCTTCTCCTGAACCTTCCCGAGAACACGAGGACAGTATAGATTTAGATCAGTGGTTTGCAGAAGGGCATAGTTCAGAGGCTGCAGAGGGGAGAAGCTGGGAAATATTGGAAGAGGAACAGCAGAAAGAAGACGACCAGGGGAGAGACAGCTGACAGACTCAGTGTCCTTGGAAAGCATTCCTGACCCCCCCCCTTTCTCCCAGGACCAGACAGGCATTGAGGGTAGTAGAACAGAGAGCTCAGTGGCAGAAGGCTCCGGTTAGCCAGCGCAGAACTGATGTAGATTGGGGGAGATGAAGGTGTGTGGGGGATTTTACTTGGAGCAATGCCATTTCTAGAGAGAGAGACTGCATTCCTTTGTCTCTCCTGTGATTATTGAATAAACTACTTGGTAAGAACTCTTCTCCCGCCCTCTCCGCTTCTTTGCTGCCACCGGGGGAGGGATCTGATTCCTGGAAGCCTGACAGCAAGCCATTAATTGCTCAGTGGCACCTTAATTAAAAAAAAAGTCATTGTGAACCATACTCCTTGCCCACCCCCTATCACCATATCTCTTCCTACCTGGCACAACTGCATGCAGGGTCAGATCCAGAGCACATCTCTTCTCCAAATGGAGGGGCTGCTTCGAATCGTTGAATGGACTGAGATCCAGCACAGGGGCCCATTGCTGGAAGCAGGGGGAAGCAATTTTCACTGATTCCCCATTCGCACTACAGCCCCCGCAACATCTCCCACACTGACCTGGAAGGTCGTCTGAACCTGTAGACCCGTGGTTCCCAACGTGGGGCACATGCCCCACGGGGGGGCAATTTGATTTTTAAGAGGGGCAATTTGAGAATAAGTTAGACCAAGCTAGTGAATAGGAACAACTCCACGTGAATAGGAGTTCACTTTTTGAATAATAAGATTTACATGTCACGGGGGGGGGGGGCATCAGGATTTTAGAGATGCTTAGGTGGGGCATGCCCCCCCCAAAAGGTTAGGAACCACGGCTGTAGGTAAAGGACGGCGGGGAGAGGAAAGGGATTAGTGGGGGCGGGGAATCACACTCACCCAAGTTCTGCTCTGCTCAGGTAAAATCTGGATTCAGCTTGCTGACTTTCCAGTTTGTTCCATGTTACCATTGCATCTCTCCCTCCCTCCCCATCATAGAATTAATGCCAAAGCCTCCCCCTTTAAATAAAAAGGCACTTTAGATGAACACCGATGCCTGTCTAGCTCTTTTTGTGATCCAAACCTCTTTTGTCCCATTCTGTTTGTTTTCAGTTGCTTAGTAACTTATTACATGCAAATGTCCCTTTTGTTCACTGTGGGACACTATGTTGTCTGCATATTTGTTATGTAAGTGCCATTTTCCTTAAAATACAGAGGAACTTTTTTAAAAGGAAAAGAGAGAGGTAGTTTGAAAATGCCTTTTCTTTCCCATGGGGTTATGTGTCATGCATCCTAAGGTGTGGAGAACAGAACATAGCGGCATGTACATAAACAAAAAGTGCCATTTCTGCCCTCCTCTCCCTGACACCGACACGGGTGGCGCTGCGGGTCAAACCACAGAGCCTAGGGCTTGCCGATCAGAAGGTCCCTGCTCCTGCCCACCTAGCAGTTCAAAAGCACGTCAAAGTGCAAGTAGATAAATAGGTACCACTCCGACGGGAAGGTAAACGACGTTTCTGTGCGCTGCTCTGGTTCGCCAGAAGCGGCTTAGTCATGCTGGCCACATGACACAGAAGCTGTACGCCGGCTCCCTCGGCCAGTAAAGTGAGATGAGCGCCGCAACCCCAGAGTCGTCCGAGACTGGACCTAACGGTCAGGGGTTCCTTTACCTTTATATCCCTGCCACCGGGTGTGGAAGGTCAGTTGTAACTCCCCATGCAGCTTACAGTAAAAAGTGCAGTGATTGGTTGGTTGTAGGCACTTCCAGTCTAGAAGTGTGTGAAGCCAGACGCGGTCACATCTTGTGGCCTATCAAGTGCTTGGAACCCCTTTATCTTTCCCAGGGAGTAAAATTAGGGGGAGGGTATTGCCCTCTTCTAGCACCACCACCGAGCAACCCACCATAGCTGTGTTAAGTACAGTAATTTAATTCATTGACATTGTAAATGCTTTTATGCATTAGGTAAAGGTAAAGGTACCCCTGACCGTTAGGTCCAGTCACGGACGACTCTGGGATTGCGGTGCTCATCTCGCTCTATAGGCCGAGGAAGCCGGCGTTTGTCCGCAGACAGCTTCCTGGTCACGTGGCCAGCATGACTAAGCCACTTATGGAGAACCAGAGCAGCGCACGGAAACACCGTTTACCTTCCCACCGGAGCGGTCCCCATTTATCTACTTGCACTTGACGTGCTTTTGAACTGCTAGGTGGGCAGGAGCTGGGACTGAACAACATGAGCTCACTCTCTCACGGGGATTTGAACTGCCGACCTTCTGATCAGCAAGCCCTAGGCTCTATGCTTTAGACCACAGCACCACCCGCGTCCCTTTTTTATGCATTACTACGTCCTCACACATGGGTAGGCAAACTAAGGCCCGGGGGTCAGATCCAGCCCAATCCGGCCCGCGGATGGTCCGGGAATCAGTGTGTTTTTACATGAGTAGCATGTGTCCTTTTATTTAAAATGCATCTCGGGGTTATTTGTGGGGACTGCCTGGTGTTTTTACATGAGTAGAATCTGTGCTTTTATTTAAAATGCATCTTGGGGTTATTTGTGGGGCCTGCCTGGTGTTTTTACGTGAGTAGAATGTGTCCTTTTATTTAAAATGCATCTCTGGGTTATTTGTGGGGCCTGCCTGGTGTTCCTACATGAGTAGAATGTGTGCTTTTATTCAAAATGCATCTCTGGGTTATTTGTGGGGCATAGAAATTTGTTCATCCCCTCCCCCCAAAAAATATAGTCCGCCCCCCCCCCCACAAGGTCTGAGACACAGGGGACCAGCCCCCTGCTGAAAAAAATTGCTGACCCCTGTCAATAAACCCTCTCTTAAAAAAGAAATGGAATTTTCTTTGGGGGGGGGTTCTTTTATTTTTTTACTATTAAAGATTTTCTTGGTTTACAAAAGTGTGTGCAATGTCTCTCGTATTTTTCCATGTAACATTGTTACAGAGCAATTTTTGTTGTTGAGACATTAAGGAGAGAAGGGGGAAAGAGGTGGGTGGGATGGGGGGGTGGGGTGGGGTGGGGTGGGGAGACGATGTTTCCATTTTCCTTAATATATGTAGGATTTGGTGTCAGGTTAGAAAATTGGCAGGGAAATTCGCTGAAAAGCGTGGGGTGGACAAAGAATTAATGCAAAGGCATGATAACACCCCTCAAGCAAATCACAACGAATCAAGACTAGAAATTGTTCTAACCTCCATGTAAGCTTGTGTAATCAAATCAGGAGGAAATGCTGGACAAAAAGGTCATTTGTGGGCACTCCAGGTGGCGAATGCCATGAGCAGAAGTGCAAAGCGGAGCATTCTAGGCCTTAATCCTTGACCGTGTGCTTCCCATGTGCTCCAATGTGCACATGGAGCTTGAAAGATACTCGGAGTCCAGTGTGACTTTCATGCTCTTTATTCAGCTCATAGTAGTGAGGAATGTAGTTCCCCCAAAATGTTTGCTTTATATACACTATTTACACAATGGGCCCCACGTGATTGGCTAATTCCGGGATACTCCTGTATGCCAATCAGAGTGCGGATTCACTTCCACCTGGAGCTGGATTGGGTGGCTCCTGCAGACCAATCAGACTGCTGCAATCTCAATCCTATTGTTCTGGGACCAATCAGACTGCTGCAATCTCAATCCTATTGTTCTGGGACCAGTCAGACTGCTGCAATCTCAATCCTATTGTTCTAGGACCAATCAGACTGCTGCAGTTTGGATCCTATTCAACTCAGTACATAACAGAGCTCCTAAACATGTGTCGGCTCTGTCGTATGTTTCAACAGAGAGGGCAACTCCACGCACACAAAAGGCTGCATAGACTTCCCAGCTCCTGAAGCACTGACTCTGCCCGCACGCGCGGGAATGCTATGAACTTATTATCAGAGCTCCTGCTCCTGCAGCGAAGCCCCAGATCGCCGTGTTCGTGTTGATAGGCCACCATCAAAATGAATGATGGCAGTCTCTAAAAAAACAGGCGCCTCCTCATTCATCTTCCTCCCTTCCCGTCTGCGTGCTCATGTGTGGAATATTTGTAGTAATGCCCGTTTTGTTTGCCCTCAGAGAGATGGATGACTGCTTATTAAAACAATACCCAACCTGGGGGTGGCTGAGACAAGGCGGCCTTTTGCTGCCCCTGACATTTCCTTTAGACCTCCCTGGTTCTCCCTTATCACTTTCACGACGTAGTTGTTCCTGTACTCTCGGCATGTGAAGAAGAAGAAGAAGAAGAGTTTGGATTTGATATCCCACTTTTCACTACCCGAAGGAGTCTCAAAAAGCGACTAACAATCTCCTTTCCCTTCCTCCCCCCCACAACAAACACTCTGTGAGGTGAGTGGGGCTGAGAGAAGTGTGATTAGCCCAAGGTCACCCAGCAGCTGCATGTGGAGGAGTGGAGACGCGAACCCGGTTCCCCAGATTACGAGTCTGCCGCTCTTAACCACTACACCAAACTGGCTCTCCAGTTTGGTGGTTTTCTAATAAGAATTTTGAGATCCCCACCCAACCCCCGAGCTATTTTTCTGCTCTGATAATAGTCTCATCAGATAACTTTGTAGCATTCCGCCCCCCTTCAAAAATAGCACCTCCCAATAATTTTCCAGCTGAGATTTTCTGTGCGGTAACAGGGAAGGGATTTCTTTGACCGATCTGACTTAATTATGCTACGAAAACGTTAAAAGAAGCCGAGTGTCACTTTCCAACTCTCCTCGGCAATTAGGGATCAGACTAGCTTTTCCTCCCTCGGTGTTTATGTTCTCAGGTCTCGTACGCACACTTGCACGTGCGGTGCCATCTGCGGTATTTATAGGACGGTTGTGATTTTTTTTTTTCTGCTCCATTTCTCTACGCCGGAAAGAGGCAGAGAGGAGTCTGGTTTTACACAGCGTTTCTTCGAGCAAGAGTTATCGGAGAACATTTTTGGGATGGCGGAAGTCTAAAAATCCTGGTGCTTTGGGGATTCCACGGAGGCAGCCGACTTGACGGTGAGTATTATCCATATATTCAGCCTTGCATGGAAAAGCGAGGCAGGAAATGTTCAATAGCCCACTGACTTATTCTGCAGCTCGAGACCCAGATTCGGGTCAAAAGGCAATTTTGAAATATGGATCAAGCTTTGAAGATAAAAGGAACAAAGAGCACTGCCTTATAACAGGTCAGACTGCTTTTCCATCTAGATCAGTATTGTGTATTCTGATTTTCAGGGGCTCTCAGAGAATCTTTCACATCAGTGAAAGATGTGATCTTTCGCCTTGAACTTTTTTTTTGTTCTTTCTTTTTTTCCTAGAGGCACCAGAGACATAGCTTTCAACTTTTCCCCTTTTCTTGCGAGGAATCCTATTCGGAATAAGGGAATTCCCCTTTAAAAAAAGGGAAAAGTTGACAGCTATGTCCAGAGACTGAGCCTGTTTATGTATTTTATTTATTTCTTGAATTTATATATCGCCCTATACCCAGAGGTCTCAGGGCAGTTCACAGAAAAGATCACAATATAAAAAAACCGAAATAAAAACAATATCCTAAATAACACTCCCCCCCCCAAAAAAATAGCCACATTTTAAAAGGGCATACGACAGGGGTCAGCAAACTTTTTCAGCAGGGGGCCAGTCCACTGTCCTTCTCTCTTCCTGGGAAGGACATCGGAATGGGGGCACATGGATTAGTCAGTATCCTGGCACGAGCCTGTGGTCACAATGGCCAATCTCCTTCAAGCAGGTGACATCAGCATGTGGTCACAGTGGCCAGTCCCTGCCCTTCAGGTGAGCAGCGTCAGCATGAAGTCACAATGGCTGGTGCCTTTTTCAAGCAAACAGCGTCAACATGAGGTCACAGTGGCCAGTTTCTGTCTTTGAGGCCAGTGGTATCATCATGTTGGGGGTACATTGGTCAACCTTCATCGGAGCAGGTAAGTGGACACATGGCCCTACTCATGAAGGCAGGCAGAAGCTGGACTGTAGGGCTGCTGTAAATTTTATATCCATATGAAATTTATAGCATGTTATGGTTTAAGAGGAAATTATACGAAAATGATATATTGTTGGTATCCAACAACCAAGTAAACTGGCAAAAATGTATAACTCTAAATCAAACAAGTGTTGGAAATGTAAGGAAAAAGAAGGTTCTTTTTATCATATGCAGTGGTCTTCTATAAGGTTAAAGCTTACAGGGAAATGATATATAATGAATTGAAAAGGATGTTCAAAATAACCTTTGTAAATAAACCTAGAAGCTTTTCTTTTGGGAATTATAGGGACATGTGGGAACATGTTTTAAGGTGCTCCTGCACCTGTTTGTTTATGTTTACTTTAAGGTATCCTTCCGCGTTAGGAAGGAAGGGCAAAGGATCCAGCGGGGAGTTTGCTGCATGGATCCCTCCGCGTTTGGGCAAAGCACACCAATTTAGCCAATGTAACGGTCAGTAGATGGTTTCCCGCCCTGAAACCAGCTTAGAGACAAGGTTGTGATTGGTTCATGTAAATGTTATGACGATGTTTGATTTCCTAATAAATAGCCTCCGCTCTCTGTAGCGTGTGTGGAGAACGCGCGAGACAAGCCAGAGAGAACATCAGTGCGTGACAAGCCAGAGAGAAACCGAAAGTAAGACCAGCCGCACAGAGCAGTTGAGAGCTTCTTCACCATTGACTGCAGTATCTTAGTTTTTATTTCTTTTATTTAAAAAGCTTTTATTTGGCCTTCTAAGTTTTGGCCGCTACCTAGCTTAGCCTATCTTTCACTCCGGAGACCTCCGGAATCTTCGGAACCTTCAGATACCTGCAGAAAACCTTCGGAAACCTTCAGCAACCTTCAGAACTCACAACAACTACCTTCAGATCATAGCCAGCGGACCCTTTCACAACGCAGTGGGAGCAGGAACTCCGGGATTACTGGTCGTCCCATCTGCTGGCTATCCCCACAGGGACAGAGCTACCCAAACTGTATAGAAACTTATTCATGTATGCTACTACAGCGGAAAGAACGTTACTTGCCCCAAATGGAAAGAAGCAGAAGTCCTAATAAAGGAAGAATGGATACAAAAACTTATGGAATATGCAGAAATGGCGAAACTCACTGGGAGAATAAGAAGTCAAGGTAACAAACTTTTTATAAAGGAACGGAAATGGTTTACTGAATATTAACAAATAAATTGCAAACAGATAGAAACATTGGCAGGGCTATTGTAATATCCTGCAGTTTCATGAGAGTATATATTTAAAGTAGATAATTAAATGAGCAAATAAAATGAATTTAGATATGCAGAAGATATTAAAAAATAAATATAAGGAGCCGAAGGAAGTGGGGGGAAGGAAGTCAAACTTTGAAATGTTAAATTGATGGTAAAACTAGTGAAATGTATAAACTTGAAAAGTATAAATAAAAAGTTTTTTTTAAAGAAAAGAAAGGCCTGCCTTTACATCAGGGACTGGACAAGGGTTGCCCACCTGATGTCAGAGACTGGCTTGATGATGGGAAGCAGTGGGAGGCACCATCCAAGGAGCCCCCTAGGGAAATCCCAGAGGAGAAAGTCTCAGAGCCTGGGGATTGGTGGTGGGACCCTGAGGGCAGGTCAGAGGGTTAAGGGAGGAATGGTTGGATGGTGAAGAGGCAACCGACTTTGGTGAGCAAGAAGAGCCGGGTGCAGAAAGCAGTTCAGACTCAGCAGATGAAGCGCGGGGGGGGGGGGCAGAATCTACAGAAGTATCCAGGGAGCTTGCCTTTCCTACTGTAGTAAGCTCCCTTCCTGAGATGACCTGGGATTCAGACTCAGATGCTGAACCTGACATATCCCAGCCTGCACAGGATTCTGTGGGATGTAAACACAGAGCAGCCAAACCCAACACTGCTAGAGAGGACATGAAGGTAACTCAGTCCTACAGGCTTAACTTCCTGTTTACCTGGACTGAGTTACAGGAACCAGAAGTAGGTGTGGTCTTACCTGGGAACCAGATCCCAAAGAAGACTCCCCATTTTGCCTCATCCTTTGAACAAGCAGGATGCTCTCTCTCAGCCTGCAGCTGAGAGAAGCAGAAATGAAGCTTCTTTCCTTATGGAATCAGCTTCACCACATGTAAATATGTTTATCTAAGTTTATCTGCCTCTTTGACCCTATACTGTGACTCTTGGATGTCTGTAAGTAAACTCTTTTATATCTAATAATCAGTACTGTATTGTGTCTTTGCTTTTAAGAGGGAACAAGGGGAATATACCAGGAATATATATTTCTTATAGAGGCTTTAGTAAGCCTATGCAACCGTTTTCTGCTGTGTTTTAGAAGGGAATGTAACTCTGCTAAGTTTGGAGCTTGCTCACACAAGCTGGGATTGAGATATATAAATAATATATACTCATCCACACCCCTAAACATTCCCACAGATTCCCCGCCTCCAGAACCAGCAGAGCCAGAGCTTGGGCTTGAGTCTGAAGGTTCCTCACCTGTGCTGGATCCTCAGGTGCAGGTATCTGCTGAGTCTGCTCCGGCTCCTGATGGGATGGAGGACCCATTGCCTGCAGGTGCTACACTCTCCGCCCCGTCAGAGGAAGCTGAGGTTGCCCCTGGGTCCAGTTACCCCTCCAGCCTCTCCTGAGGTGCAGAGGCTCAGGGCGGAGAGGCGAAGGGAACTAAGTTCCTGCAGGAGGAGCGCTCGCCTCCAGGCCAGAAGGAGAGGCGAGTCACCAGAGGATCAGGGCCGCCCTATGCCTCGGGGCAGATAAAAGCCAGCCAGCCCCAACCCCAAGTTGCATGAGTAACACAGTTGCTACCGTGTGCCTGATCCCGACCTGTACCTTGCCCTGCTTCCTGCTGGACTGACCCCCTGTTGGACTGCTGACCACGCCCTGCTTGGCCCTGGGTGAGTTTCTGGTTATCCCACCCAGATTCCTCAGGGCCGGGCACCCCCGGGGCCAGCACACTTCCTTCCCTGCCACCCTTAGCCCCAAGGACATGGAGAGCTATGCGTGTAGCAGAAAGTGAGCACAGGTTCCTCTCCCCTGACGTGGTTTAAGGCTGCTTGCGAAATATCCTGCTTAGGAGGAGGAGACTTAAGGGGAAGTAGGAGGCGGGGACTGTCAGTCCTGGCAACTGTTGCATAGGGGGCCAATCCTGTTCTGTGGCGCTGTATGCTGTTTTCTTGAATAATGAGCAGCGTATGCTGTCTTCTTGAATAATGAGTTAACTTTTCTGTGTCTCGAGTGCCGACCTGCATCTGAAGCAGCCCTGACACCTAGCACTCTTGTAACACCAAGTTCTCGAAGGCTGCCCTAACACGTTTTGACAAAGTGGGAGGCAATGCTTAGCAAGATTAAAACAAGGAGGGGGAGGGAAATTGACTGGCCATAAAAGCATTAGCACCATCTCATTATTTACCTAAAGGTGTGCTCCATTGACTCCAGAGGTGCTTACTTTCAAGTAAGGGCCTTTGACACAGAACTGGAGAGGCCGACTGTCCCTGGTTTAAATCTCAGCCCTGCCATGAACTCACTCGGTGACCTTGGGCAAGCACCCTCAGGTAGCCTCAGTGCTCCTTGTGAGAATAAAGAAACTGAACATCCTAGCAGGGTTTGTTGTAAGAATTGCAGTGGTTCCCCCGTGTTACGTACGCGATCCGTTCCGGGTCGTGCCACGTAACCCGGGCGTACGTAACGCGAACGAACAAAAGGAAAGAAAGGAAAAACCCGCAAGTTCGCAGGTTTTTGCGCTTTTGCTCATGTGCAAAGTGCGCAGAACGCTTCTGCGCACCCGTGCGCCGTGCATGCTCCATGGAGGACTTCTGGGTCGCGGAGGTGTGTAACTCGAACGTACGCAACACGGAGCGTACGCAACACGAGGAATGACTGTACTGTGGGGGTCCTGTATGTACCGGACTTTTCCGTGTATAAGACAAAGGTTTTGTTTTGTTTTTTACTCTAAAAGAATGTTAAAAATCGGGGTGGGGGCATCTCATACACGGATAGTGCGTATGTGTGATGGGTGATTGGTTGCAGGTGCAAGCAGGAGGTTGTCAGTGGTGATTGGGCAGGTGATTGGTGGTTGTTGCAAGGGCTGCTTAGGATTGGCTGCTGCTGCGTCAGTCGGGCAGTTGATTGGTGGCTGCATCAATGGCTGCTGTAGGTTGGTTGCGGCTGCGATTGTCAGCGTTGGGTGAGTATTTTCAGGGCATCCCCTTCCAAAAAAATAAGCTCAACAACTTTGGCAATCCTCCCCCTAAAAAGCTCAACAACTCTGGGCCGCCACCCCCCGTTTTCTTAAATTGAAGTCCCCAAAAGTAGGGGGCGTCTTATACATGGGGAAATACGGTAAATCCCTTTGGAGTGTTATGGGTTTCAGCCAACAGAGTCATCTGAACAAGGACTTCTGCTTGTGCAACAGAACCTCTCCCCCCCCCCCACGTCAGTTCTGGAGGATTGGGGGGAACAGCCAAGATTTGGGGCAGGGGCAGAAGAAGAGAGGGGCGGGCAGGAGAGGCTCCATGTGTGAACAGGATAGCTTTATTGAATTCAACCCTACATAAATGCCAACTATTCTCATTGAGTGAGTTGGGAAACGGGAGGAATTATGTTAAATACTTTATAAAGAGAAACACCTTTATTACGTCTGAAGAAAATCACATTTGGATTGGGCAAGGGCCCCCCTCCCTTGAGATTGCATTATAGGAAAGAGTTGTCCTAAATGCTTTCCTTATTAATTAAGGATTGCATTCATATGATGGCCATCACATTATCCTGAGAAGGCGGGGGGGACAGGGGGAGAGAAATCTCATTTTCTTCTCAAGCGATTCAATTTCTGCTTAATTTTCTTTTCTCTGCGTTTCTCTCCAAGTCCAAACAGTGTCATAAAATATGGAATGGAAAGCAATAACCAGATCATTTACATTAGTGAAACAGCTGCATTTAATTCTGCTTCCATCTAATACACTGCTATAGAAAAATCTCCTCCTATAGGCCATCTCCCCCCCCCCAACTGCAATACAGCCTTTCCTTGCATGCTCTTAATTATGGCTATAATTAATTTTAAACGGGCAGTCTACCATCAATTCTACATTATTTGTAATATATCCTCCAGCTGACACACACACACACACACCCAGAAGAAACGGCCTCTCTCTGGGCTGTCTTTTTAATGAAACTGGTAGATTACTTAAGGAATTGGCACTGAGGCTCGTTTGTGCAAAACTGCCTGGTCTACTGTCAAAGCACATTGTGTCTGCCCATTGATGGATTGCATCACTCATAGCTTTTATAGTTGTGGTGAAAGAGGTCAGGCTGCCCAGATTGATAAATCTGAATTTCTTGTAATATTTTATACCTCTACTAGACATATGCATAGAGCCAAATTTATACTTAAGGCTGTGTCCAAAACTTTCATCTCCGTGGCCAGCTGGCTGGAACTGAAGTCCTTGGGCAAACCTTGGGGGAGGAGAAATACCCAGGAGAGTGAAATAGATAGATAGATGGATGGATGGATGGATGGATGGAGGGATAGATAGATAGATAGATAGATAGATAGATAGATAGATAGATAGATAGATAGATGTAATGAACTAGAGAACTGGGCTTAGGTGGTTGAACTCTAATTCCCATCAACCCTAGACAGCATGGTCAGGAATGATTGGGAGATATAGTACAGGAACAATGGAAGGGCCACATGCTCCTCATCTGTGGTCAAAGGATGACTTGGCTCTTGCATTTCTGATAGCCTACCCCCTTCCATTGCATTATGGGTCCTTTGGCCATTCCAGCTGTGCACAACAAATGCTTGACATACCGTATTTTCCCGTGTATTAGACAAGGTTTCCCCCCCCCTCTAAAATCATGTCAAAAAACATCAGACCAACCCACCCCCCGACCTCAGAACATGGGAAGATACTTCCAATTTATATATATATATATATATATATATATATATATATATATATATATATATAATTTGGCATAATATTTGGATTGTTTGATTATTGAATAATATGTAAAATTTGGAATATTTAATATGGATTGATTGGATTGTTAAAGTGGAAAATGTAATAAATAGTATTTTTTTAAAAAATCATGTCACAGTTTTGACAAAAGTAAACATTTTGTGCAAGCCATTTCCTCCAAAGAATGCATTTTTTGTATTTTTTCACTCGTCTCTTCGGTTTTATACACATTCCCCCCTGCTATTTGCGCTTTTGTAGATATTGGTTGGCAGACTGCATTGCAAAATTTGGGTAAGTGCAAATTTTGAAGGATAGCTATGTTTCAATTTGTGTATTATTTCAAATGCAAATTTTATAGATTCAGCTTTCAGTGTATACTGCATCAATTTTTTCCTCTATCCCAGCTGAAGAGCTCTAATCCAGAAGTGGACAGTCTTCGTGTGGGTATTTTACTTGAACCCCAATGTCCACCAACCAGGTGCAAAATTGTGGCTTGAGAAGCAGGAGCAGACACACAATTGTGACTCAAGGAATGGGGTGAATTACTGCTGCATAGACCAGGTCCTGCAATATACCTGAGTTATTTCAGATCAAGGATTCCAGCAACCTAATTTGGCAGTGGTATCAGTTTGGTTGTTGCTACTGACAACAAATTAGGAGCCCGAGATTATTACTGACCAGATGATGATGATGAAAATTTGTATACCTCCCTATCCCCTCAGGTCTGTTCACAAGATAAAATCACAATATAAAAACACAAAATACATATGATGTGCATGATCCAGTGATTTACCAGTAGATCCCAATTATTTTCTGGCCACCCCTGCTGCAATCTACACTTCTTCTATCTGTTCCTCACCTCTTGGGCTGGGATGCCTTTTTAAGTACAGTGGTACCTCTGGTTACGAACAGGATCCGTTCCGGAACCTCGTTCGTAACCCGTGATTTGCATAACCTGAAGCGCCGCGTCTGCGCATGTGCGCGACACAATTCGTCGCTTCTGCGCATGCGCGTGACGCCATTTGACGTGCCTGCGCATGCGCGAACCGCCGAACCCGGAAGTAACTCGTTCCGTTATTTCCGGGTTCGGCGCGTTCGTAACCCGTGTTGTACGCATCCTGAGGCATCCGTAACAAGAGGTTACGACTGTATCCCGAATGATCTCAGCGTCCAAAAGAAGAAGAAGAAATAATCTATCTATTCATCTTTTTCAGGGGATGGGTGGAAGCAATTAGTCAGAGCCAAAGGTTATTAATTGGGGCCCTGCTCCATTTTATAGGGAATTAAAAGACAGTGCATTCATTTTGACCCTGGGCACCAGATCGATGCATCAAAAGAGGTTCCCGAGAAACTTTCCCCCCATTTATTTATTTATTTTCACCAGCAGCGGCAATAATTTAAAACTGCATGGGAGATGGGGATGCGGCTGACATTCAAAGGCAGCAGCTACGCTTTAGAAGCAGGTGAAACAAGTAGATTTGAAAGAAGCAGACATGAAGCGTAAAAGCAAATCCTTGATGTTCGCGGACCTGATATCTGAGCGGGGTGAAACAAAAAAAAAGGAACTAACGCCAGTCATAATTGATTTGCAGGATGGGATATGTCAAGGGTAGGGAATGTCACGCAGGAGCTGAAACGAGGCAAGTGAAATGAGCAAAGCCCTCTTCGCCTACTCTTGACAGCGGAGCTAAGATGGATGGCATATTCCGCTATCAGGACAGCTGAAAAAAAATTGCTTGTGAACACATCTTGGGGTCCCCATATTGATTGGCCTTCCTTCCGCAGCCCATGCTAATTAAACATTACCTTAACAGGATGAGACTGACTCTGATCAGAGCTGGAGGGGGATGGAGAACAAATGCTGTGCTGCGTACATCTCTCTGTCCAGAAGAGGACTCGAGTTTTGGGCGTTTCCACCCCCTTTTGATGCAGCTTCGCAATCTTTAAACTACAGGGCAGTTTGTTCAATGCCAAGTATATTATAAGCCTGAGGAGCCAAGGTATTTTTGGAGACTATATAATTAACATCACTTGCATATAATGTTGATGGAGGGTGACCAGTTGGCGTTGTTGAGTATGTTGTACGTATTCGTTCTAGCAGTCTGAATTTGTGAATCTCGTTGTGTGAGAGTTTTCTCTTGAAAATTCTTGATATATGGACAGAAATAGTGAGAGCTGAATTAGTGCTACTCTGTATTTCTGTTCCAGTGTATCTGAAGTGTGCATGCACACGAAAGCTCATACCAAGAACAAACTTAGCTGGTCTCTAAGGTGCTACTGGAAAGAATTTTTTATTTTGTTTTGACAATGGCGGAGCAACACAGCTACCCACCTGTAACTAGTGCTATTTCAGTTCCTTCAGAGTGCTGTCGTTTTCAGGTTTTTGACACTGGTCAGGTTTTTGAAACGTCAGGATCTTTGTGGTGTGGAGTTTCCCAGGATCTGAATACAGTCCCCAGGTCAACTTTGAGATGAAAGTGAAGAAAAAGGCTTTGGGGATAAAAAGAACTGAGAGCAATGTGGCTATCATCCCAACCCTAGACAAGATCTATTCCTTTATTGCTCCTTTCCTCCTGAATTCCAGTTTAACCATGAGAATGTTTTTGTTTTTTTGTTTTTTTACTATTCTTATTATTTTACTTAATTTTGTTTTAAAAAGCAGCGGGCAAATTAAACAGCTATCTTAGAGAAACCATAAAGAAGACTGACCGCCGAAGAATTGACGCTTTTGAATTGTGGTGCTGGAGGAGACTCTTGAGAGTCCCATGGACTGCAAAAAGATCAAACCTATCCATCCTTAAAGAAATCAGCCCTGAGTGCTCACTGGAAGGGCAGATCCTGAAACTGAGGCTCCAGTACTTTGGCCACCTCATGAGAAGAGAAGACACCCTGGAAAAGACGCTGATGTTGGGAAAGATGGAGGGCACAAGGAGAAGGGGACAACAGAGGATGAGATGGTTGGACAGTGTTTTCGAAGCGACTAACATGAGTTTGGCCAAACTGCGGGAGGCAGTGGAGGATAGGCGTGCCTCCCGTGCTCTGGTCCATGGGGTCACGAAGAGTCGGACACGACTGAACAACAACAACATCTTAGAGAAAAGAACAGGATTACAAAAATAGACTTCTACCAAGCCACAGGGCATATTCTAATAAACAGTAAAAGCATGTCCATTTGCCTGCTGCATTGCTTGCTTGTTGACAATCCTCTCTTTTTATAAATTTCTTCATAACCTTATCCCAGCTTATTCCATCCTCCCTCAACCTGGTGCCCTCTAGGTATTGCTAGGGTTGATAGGAGTTGTGGACACCATTCGGGGAAGGGTTCCCCATCCATTTTTCTATTAGAAAATACCTTGCCCAGACACTATTCCAGATATCAATACATTCATGACCAAGGGATCCAAAGTGCTTGGTAAATATTTCTCAGATACACTGAGTAGTATTCTTGGTTACAAAATACTGAAGTCTGGAACACTGGCGTAGCAAGCCCAGATGGCACCCGGTGCGAAAATTTCTTTGGCACCCTGTACAGACTGCACAGAGGGACGCTGGTGGCACTGTGGGTTAAACCACACAGCCTAGGGCTTGCTGATCAGAAGGTGGGCAGTTCGAATCCCCATGATGGGGTGAGCTCCCGTTGCTCGGTCCCAGCTCCTGCCCACCTAGCAGTTCGAAAGCTCGTCAAAGTGCAAGTAGATAAATAGGTACCGCTCCAGCGGGAAGGTAAATGGTGTTTCTGTGCGCTGCTCTGGTTCACCAGAAGCGGCTTTGTCATGCTGGCCACATGACCCGGAAGCTGTACGCCGGCTCCCTCGGCCAGTAACGCAAGATGAGCGCCACAACCCCAGAGTCAGACACGACTGGACCTAATGGTCAGGGGTCCCTTTACCTTTACCTTACAGACTGTGCATGTGTGGCTTCCACATGCGCACACTCTGTATGGAATGCCGCACATGCGCAGTCCATACGGGATGCTGCTCGCCCATGCAAGCCGCAGCCCGTACTGGATACCCCTCGGGAGCAGCAGCCTGTAAGGAGCTGTACACCTGAGGGGAGGCAGGGGCCATCTTGTCACCCCTCCCAGAGTGGCACCTGGGGCGGTCTGCCCCCAACACCCCCCTTCCTACGCCACTGGTCTGGAATCCCAGCCACATATGTCTGCTTAGTTACATGGTTCAAAGGAAGGAACAGGAAACTGCCCTTGCTTCCTTCCTCTCCAAAGGTGAGAGGGTTTGACCTAGATGAGCCTTCTGTAGAAAATAACAGCTCTGTGGTCCTTAACTCCTTCATTTACCAACTATCATAGATATGCGTTGTTAGGTTTGACTGCAAAATCTCCCACATCGGTAGTGTTCCAAATACAGTGCATTCGAACGTAGCATTTTATGCATATTATATCTTTAACACACCCATCCAAAACCTTTGAGGATCTGTGAATCCTATTAGTTTCATACAAAGTCCTCCTACATGGATAGGAATCTTGGGAGCCTTGGATTTCTTCAAAAGGAGATTTGAAAAATTGACACTTGTGAATAGGTCTATCAATGGTTATTAGCCCTGGCAGATGAATGTAACTGGGTTCACAGGCATCATTCCTTGAGAGACGGGGAAGAAAACTCCAGGTGCTTAGAGATGTTGTGACAATGTCCCTCAGTAAAGATGGGAGTGATGTGATGTGACAGGGTTTTGAGATGGTTTCAAAACTTCTGGCTCTTCCTGTCAGAACACTTAAAAGGTCTGTTATTATCTCTCTGCAGAGGTGTTTCTTAATAACCAGCAGCAAGGCATTGCAATTATGTGGAAGGAGAGCCTGGGACCACTTATCCCACTCATGGATGAGGCACTTTGGGAACAAAACGAGAACATTTATTTATACTTGATGAGGTTCATAGCTTAGCAGGTACTCTAATAAGGCAGAACACTTTGTTTTGTTTTTTAAAAAACATTTTTTTAATTAAAGAGTTCTTAGTTTACAAAAATACGTGCATTGTCTCTTTTTTTTCAAATTGTGTTTCCTACAGATCAGTTTCATTTGTTGTGAGACATTAGTTTTGTATACAGTGTGTTAGGTTAGGAAGAAAATAGGGGGGAATGGTGAGTGGGGTGGGGCCACGTGGTTATGCCTCTATTCTTCTACTTAGTGTATGTCAGGGAAAGAGGGACTACTCGGGAGGAGCAGGGAGAGAGAGAGGAGCAAGCTAGAGCTGGGAGAAAATATAGCGATTCCTCCAGGGAAGGGGGGTCAATGGGTTATAGAGAACAGCCACCCATAATCTCCACAGATTCATCTCCCTCCTCCAGCCCCTGTCAGGAAATGTCTCCGGAAGAGGGTGAGATGCCAGGCTTCGGGATGACAGGGCAAAGACCAAGCACCGTCAGTCTCAAACAGGAAGATGAGACCGGGGGGGGGGGGGGGAGAGAGAGATGCAGACGTCATTTTAGAGTGCCGAGCCGTTGGCTTTGTTGGCGGGCTGTTTCTCATACTATTTGATACCATGGGTCCATGCCAGGTTTCCTCAACCTCTGCCCTCCAGGTGTTTTTGGCCTACAACTCCCATGATCCCTAGCTAGCAGGACCAGTGGTCAGGGATGATGGGAACTGTAGTCTCAAAACATCTGGAGGGCTAGCGGTTGAGGAAGCCTGGTCCATACTCCTGACAGGTCTCTCCAGTGTCTGGCTATGATGCTTCTGGATAATAATGCCTACTCACATCATAAAGAGCTCATAACCCACCTACTCTCGGAAGAACACTTCGTTATGAGCAAACACTCTTCACAAAAATAAGCTAAGAACTTTATTGAAATTCTCATTTTAAACCTGTCTCTAAATAGACTGATTCCTTCTAGAATGGCTATTGGTCTTACACTTCCAGCCCCTTCTAGAATTTTTACTTTCCCCTAAGGAAAACAATCTGGGTTGCCCTGCCTAGCTAGACCATAATTCAGCTCTAACCAGGCTCTAAATGGATCTCTAACTAGGCACTGTCCGTGCCCTAACTAACACTGACAGACAAGCCCTATCTGACAGTTAGACTGTCTAATTCTAACATTCAACTCTCCAGTGTGGTGTAGTGGTTAAGAGCGGTAGACTCATAATCTGGTGAACCGGGTTCGCGTCTCCGCTCCTCCACATGCAGCTGCTGGGTGACCTTGGGCTAGTCACACTTCTCTGAAGTCTCTCAGCCCCACTCACCTCACAGAGTGTTTGTTGTGGGGGAGGAAGGGAAAGGAGAATGTTAGCCACCTTGAGACTCCTTTGGGTAGTGATAAAGCGGGATATCAAATCCAAACTCCTCCTCCTCCTCCTCCTCCTCCTCCTCCTCCTCCTCCTCCTCCTCCTCCTCCTCTTCTTCTTCTTCTTCTTCTTCTTCTTCTTCTTCTTCTTCTTCTTCTTCTTCACTCTCTCTCCTGACTGGAAGACACTCTGCCCAGCTCTGATTGGTTTCTGGGTCACCAGGAGGCTAACCCAGGGTTTGTCCATCACAGATGCACTTTATTGTAGGCCCAATGCATTTTTAGAAGAAAAAAAACTTTTTCCCAAAGGAATGTTTTTAGAAACAACCCACACTTTCAAGGTATAATGCAGTAATTCTTGTTAATCTGAGGGTCAAAATGAATGAGATGTTAAATGCATTTTAAAGAACTAAAAAAAACCCCATAAATTGCAGCCACTATTCGGAGGAAAACTCATATTATTCCTAGTTCAATTAGCAACTACAGAGGAGCAATTTTCATCTGGGGGAGGAAAAGGTTAAACCCTCCCTCCCTGTCTGCTGTGATCTCAGTAATAATTCCCCTCTCTAGACACAAAGTGGCTGCTGTCTGCACTTCTAAAAAACGCATGCACAAGGATCACGGGGGACAATTCACTCAACACATCTCTTTCAGATCACTATAATTGCCCTTGTTCATCAGTGTTATATGACATTTACACCTCATCTTTTCTGCAAGGAGCTCAAGGCGGTATACACATTTCTCGCTATTTTATCCCCGCAGGAGCCCTCAAGGTTAGGCTGAGAAATAGTGACTGGCCCGAGGTCACCTAGTGGGCTTCAAGAAGAGGAGGAGTTTGGATTTGATATCCCGCTTTATCACTACCCGAAGGAGTCTCAAAGCTGCTAACATTCTCCTTTCCCTTCCTCCCCCACAACAAACACTCTGTGAGGTGAGTGGGGCTGAGAGACTTCAAAGAAGTGTGACTAGCCCAAGGTCACGCAGCAGCTGCATATGGAGGAGCGGAGATGCGAACCCGGTTCACCAGATTATGAGACTACCGCTCTTAACCACTACACCACACTGGTCTCCTGATTCCTAGCCCAGTACAGTGGTACCTTGGGCCACGAACTTAATTCGTTCCGGAAGTCTGTTCTTAACCCGAAGCGTTCTTAACCCGAGGCACGCATTCCCTACATAGGCCTCCCACGGCCCCGGAAGCAGTTTGTGTTCGTATCCCGGGGCAAAGTTCGCAACCCGGGACACTTACTTCCGGGTTTGTGGAGTTCGTAACCCGAAGCGTTTGTAAGCAGGACTGTTGGTAACCTGAGGTACCACTGTACTCAAACAGCTTTAGCGCACTGGCGAATTCTAGTCTTGGCTCACTGCACTCCCTGAGCATGCCACCTTTGCTACTGCCTAAATGCCATAAACTTTGAAAAGAGCTTCTGGGTTTTCTTACATGCTATAATTTGTTCCCCAGCCATAAAAGTTGAAAGAATTTGATTTCTTTTTATCTTCATCTTTTATTGATATTGATTTCTTCTTAAATTTACATATTTTGAAACCTAGGCTGGGCTAAGCTGGACCGGCATTCTGGTCAACCCTGCTTAAATTGTTTATCATTTATAATTTTCTGGACCCCACTTTCAATTAAGGTACGCTGCATTAACATTCAGATGCTACTTCGCTTGGCAGATCCCAGCGGCCTCGTCCTGGGGGGTTGTGTCCATCATAAAGAAATATATTCCTGCCACTCACTAGTCAAAACTGTGAGCATTTTATTCCTCTTTCAATTAATCAAACAGTTCCAGCTGGGAAACTGGGAGCAAAATCTTTAAAGCAGATCTGGTTTATTGGAGCAGATTGTGTTCCGAGCTGTTGTTCAATGAAAGCAGCCAGATTTCCCTTTTATGCAGATTTTTTTTGGTGAGTGTTGAAAAATAAAATAAAATGCTAGTTTGGTGCCCAGTCACATTTATCTTCTACCATAAACATTTTTCATTCTGAACCCTAATGACAAAGTGTTATATAGCAAAGAACCGTCTTACCCACAGTCTGAATAATGGCCTCTTGGCTTATTAATAAAAGATAATGAGGTAGATATTTCTAATAGGATAGCCTTTTGTTAGAACAATTTAAGCAAACAGGGGCTTTTCATCTTGCGGCTAATGTTCATTCAGACCTTCAAGTCTTTTGAGTCATGGGACATCTCCACATAGCTGCTTTTGTCCAGGTGGGATCCAGTCACATACTTTCAAATTCCGGTTGCATTGTGATAGGAGATATCCTGCTTCCTGGGGTCACAGTAGCCAACCAGATGCCTGTGGGAAAGCAGCAGGCAGGATTTGAGCGCAAAGAACACTCATCCCTCCTGCAGCTTCCAGCAACTGGCATTAATAATTGTTTGTTTGTTTGTTTGTTTGTTTGTTGCTTGCTTACTTATTTACTTACTTATACCCTGCCCATCTGGCCGGGCCTCCCCAGCCACTCTGGGCAGCTCCCAACAGAATATCAAAAACACGATAAAACATCAAACATTAAAAACTTCCCTAAACAGGGCTGCCTCCAGGTGTCTTCTAAAAGCCAGATTGCTGTTTATTTCTTTGACATCTGGTGGGTGGGTGCCACTACCGAGAAGGCCCTCTGCCTGGTTCCCTGTAACCTCACTTCTCACAGTGAGGGAACCTCCAGAATACCCTCGGAGTTGGACCTCAGTGTCCAGGCAGAATGATGGGGTGTGTGTGTGCGTGGAAACACTCCTTCAGGTACACTGCCTGAAGGGTATAGCTCAGTGGTAGAGAAGAAGAAGAAGAGTTTGGATTTGATATCCCGCTTTTCACTACCCGAAGGAGTCTCAAAGCGACTAACATTCTCCTTTCTCTTCCTCCCCCACAACAAACACTCTGTGAGGTGAGTGGGGCTGAGAGACTTCAGAGAAGTGTGACTAGCCCAAGGTCACCCAGCAGCTGCATGTGGAGGAGCGGAGGCGCGAACCCGGTTCCCCAGATTACGAGTCTACCACTCTTAACCACTACACCACACTGGCTCCTCCAGTGTGTAGAGCATTTGACTGCAGAAACATTACTGCCTCCAACCATGGAGGCAGAGCATAGCCATTATGCCTAGTAGCCATTGATAGGCTTCTTCTCCATGAATTTCTCCAATCGGCTTTTAAAGCCATTCAGGTTGTTGGTCCACACTGCCTTCCTGTGGGAGCGTGTTCCAGAGTTTAACTGTATGAAGAACTACTTTCTTTTACCTGTCCCGAATCTTCCATCATTAGAGGGTCACGAGTTCTAGTGTGAGAACACTCACTTGGACGCAACACACCATCTAACCATACAGTTAGAATGGATGCTCGCTAAATAGCCAATGCCGTCTAATTACCCACAAACAGATCGGGGTGAATGAAAAATAAACAAGTCATCTGGAAATGCCGTTGGGATACATACAACCAACGAGAATGTTGTTCCTGTTGCGTCCCTTGCTTCGGCTAATTAGTCAGAACATCACAGGGTGGAATAGGCCAACTGGTTTTATGTACAGATGTGCCCCACCTCCAATTAATGCAGCTGTCTCGTTCTGCAGGTGCTTTTGAAGACATCACCTGTAGTGTCTGCAAAAGACCAAGAGAGCATTTTGGATCGGCAAGATGGAAAAAGACAGGCGATCAAGTAGATGCGGCCCCCAATACATTTTGAATAAACCCTTTATTGAGGAGAAATGTTAGTGTTCCTTAATAAAAAGTGCTCAGGAAAGGTTTTCTGCCACCATTCGTCTCCCGTTGACATGCTTCTGCACAACCTCAAAAGCTATTTTTTTTTTGTAGCATGTCCACCTTGTCTTCATAAGTCACACTAACAATATCTCCTCTTCTAGACTGTGTCACTTGTGAATGCTGCTGCAAAATAAGGGTGGCAACATTATCAGATTAACACTACATCGATGTAGCTTTGTCATTCAGTAGTGAGAGATGCGAAACATAACTGAAGCACCCTCTGTGAAAAATGACCTTGGGAGAAGCAATCTGCATCGGGCAAGATTGGCAGCCTGGTGGAAGGAAGGAAAAAAAAAAGGATTGTGATAAGATAAACATATTAGATAAGGAAGGATTAAGTAGAGCCCGGTTGCCCATCATCTTCAGGGTCACCTTGGCACTGCCCAAGATCCGTTAATGGTCCAATCCACAAATAAGGACTGAGCGCTGTACTTCATCACATTCGACTTATCCTTCGCGCCACGCCATCTGCTTGTTGATGACATTTGTATCCTCTCCTGCTACCTCTGGTGCACTTAAGTCTCTCTCTCTCTCTCTGTGTGTGTGTGTGTGTGTGTGTACATACATACACACACACACACACACACACATATCACCAGGCTTTTAGACATTTTGCATGCTACAGGGTGTGTAGGCCACATTGTCATCAGACACATTTGCATAGGTAAATTAGCCCAAAGGCAAGTCTCTGCACTAGGCTTTTTTTTTTTTTAAAAAAAAAAGTAACTGACCCTTGGATGGTTAAGTCCAGTCAAAGGCGACTACGGGGTGTGGCCCTCATCTCGCTTTCAGGTCAAGGGAGCCGGCGTTTGTCCACAGACAGCTTTCCGGGTCATGTGGCCAACATGACTAAACCGCTTCTGGCACAACGGAACACCGTGACAGAAACCAGAGCGCACCGCAAATGCCGTTTGCCTTCCCACTGTAGTGGTACCTATTAATCTATTTGCACTGGCGTACTTTCGAACTGCTAGGTTGGCAGGAGCTGGGACCCAGCTCACCCCGTTGTGCAGATTTGAACCGCCAACCTTCTGATCATCAAGCCCAAGAGGTTCAGTGGTTTAGACCACAGCGCCACCCGCTCCCAGCCTCTGCCCTAAAGGAACGGTGGCCCAATATGCCTGCAATGACTTTCCTCTTTGTTTCACATGTAACACATATTTATTTCATGCGTTATCCTTCTGCCATCCTGGACATACAATACAACAGCATACTGTACGAAGACAGACTCTGCATATGTGGGCAAAAGACATATTGCACTGTTTACTATATTGCGCACTATACACTGGACCCAGGAGATGATTTCTCACCTTACCGTTGTTGTAGAATTTCCCCTCACAAGTCACACAAGCATAAACATATATACACATATCCAATTGTTGATAAATGACCCTCGTGAATAAGGGGTGCTAAACGTGTCTTCTCCCTCAGTTCGTCCCGATGTCCCGATGTCCTAGGAACAGGTACATGACCACAGAATCACTGCCCGCCATTATCTTATATCCAGCGGAAGGCGTTAACAGATAGCTTCCAACAAGCAAATAGAATCGATTAAGATAGGTAACAGTTTCAAACAGTATCAGAACTGTATCATTTCACTTAGAACCTTACCAAATGGCTGGGTTTCTGATCACTTAATATAAAGAGGGCCTGGCCGTTTGAGCAGTGACCAGGTGCCATAATCCTTGAGGCGTGGCAACACGTACACAGCGAGCCTTGCCCAACGGACATTCCAACCAAAGTAGTGCTAGACACTAAAGCCATTTATTCACAAAGAACCTCCATCAAAATGTTAGTTGGACCAAAGATAAAACAAAGGACATTCATCAGCATGTCTTTAACACGGGCTGTCTCAGGCAGGAACTCTCAAGTGCCTTTTGTCTTGCAAAGGTGTATGTCCGGGAGGGGCCAGAGAAGGAACAGGACTGGTGTCACGATGATCATGTTTCTGCCTTGAAACCCCCCTCCCTCAGTAAAGTTTCCATGACAACAGTGACGTAGATTTAGGGGTGTACTTTGGTGGTGGGAAGTTAATAAAAGTTGGGGTCGCCCGGAGCAGGGGGCTTCCATCTTTTCCTTTTCTTGTGGGTGGGTGGAGGACCGGTCGCGAGCGTATCATCTTATCTAAATAAAGGCCAAGCCTACTGGCTGCTGTTTTGCTCCAACACCTTGGCTGTGCCTCATTTGTCCCAGCGAGCCCTCGGATTTCTCCTTTGTCACCGTTCATACAGGAAAGATGTCTCTCCCCGGCACAGAAGATCCTATGGCTTCTTAGTGATGTAAACATTTCAGTGACTCACAAAGTCACCCTTTTTGCTCCGATGATCAAAAAGATCAGAAATAAGACCCTGGACAATATAGCATTGAACTGTAAGGGAGAAGAAGATCTAAATGGAGTCTTTTATTTGTGGCATGGCATACCTTTGAATTATGGTGCTGGAGGAGACTCTTGAGAGTCCCATGGACTGCAAGAAGATCAAACCTATCCATTCTCAAAGAAATCAGCCCTGAGTGCTCACTAGAAGGACAGATCCTGAAGTTGAAGCTCCAGTACTTTGGCCACCTCATGAGAAGAGAAGACTCCCTAGAAAAGACCCTGATGTTGGGAAAGATGGAGGGCACAAGGAGAAGGGGACGACAGAGGATGAGATGGTTGGACAGTGTTCTCGAAGCTACTAACATGAGTTTGGCCAAACTGCGAGAGGCAGTGAAGGATAGGCGTGCCTGTCGTGCTCTGGTCCATGGGGTCATGAAGAGTCAGACACGATTGAACAACAACAACATACCTTTACATGTCTTTATTCTTGATTCAGATTTGCCACGGCCAAAGGCTAGTACAATAAAGTTATTTGGATTGAAGGTATTATGGTTATTTCCTGTGTTATCTGGGCACGGTTGGTGGGAATGTTTGAGAGTGAGGGTTGTATGTGGAATTTTGCTGAGGACGTCCTTGGGAAATGTATCTGAGGCAAATGTGGCTGCCTTTGTTTATTTGCTAATTACGTTTTATATCAGGAATGTTTATTGTGCTTTTGCATTTAATATGAATTTGTAATGTTGCGAGGGGTATGTTTCAGACAAAATTTTGTTTTGCTATAATTTATCGTGCTTTACAACTGGATCTTTATTGCATTTTGTATTTATGTTGTATTTTGATATTCTGCAATGTACTACAGTATTTGATGTTTTGAGATTATTATAACGCAGGATAGAAATATTTTCAATCAATCCTTCACTGGTGCAAACATCTCAGAGGAAACTCTCGCAGTTTGTTCCAAACAGAGTGTACACCACTCTGAAGACTCTGTGCTCTGAAGGAGTGGCTGTCCTCAAAGATGTGTCCCTGTCACGGTCCAGGCTGGCAGCGAAGAACGTCAGAACCAGGGGCATGTTGGTAGGGAAGAGGGTCCAAGGAGCCGAGGTCCGGTCCATGGGGTCACGAAGAGTCAGACATGACTAAACAACAACAACAGAGGAATTTGGTGCAGTTCACTTTATCATCTCAGAACTCTACTATCTCATTCATTTGCATGCACAGATCTAATGTGAGTGTGTGACATTGTTGTCTTAACTCTTGTGCATGTTTATCAGACCTGTGAAATGCTTGGCTTCTGGCATCACCCAATGCTCTCAATGACAGCATCTTTCCTGAGGTTTTTCCCTTTCTCCCTCTCATTGTCTTCAAGCTGCAGTGCCACAGAGAACATCAAGCATTTCTTAGAAACAGCTCTCTGAGAGCGGTATTTGACCTTCCTTGATTGACCTTGACTTTGACACATGCTGTAGCAAAACAATGACCGGTGGGAAACTGAGCTACTCACATAGATTTCTTCTCCCCGCTCCAACAGTTCTGCAGGTTGCCCCCCTTATAGTAATTGCTTCATATAAAAGCTGCATCTTACTCCGTCAAAAAGAGCTCAGTCAATAAGATCCCTTCCTGTCGAAGAGAGACATTAGGAGAGAAGAATCATCCAAGGCACACAGAACCATCTGCCAAAAATCATTATATCACTATTCTGTGTAGCCATATCAGGATGCTGGAAAGTTTGTTGGAATAGCACAGAAGTCACTAAGAGGACAACTCTGAAAAGAAGGAAGGCAGGACATGTTTTCATCAGGCTTCGCGTGAGCTCCCAACCCAAGCTTTGTCGTTTTTGTACACCTAAATGAAAGATCACTTAGAAATCTGAACGATTTGCTTCCATTTCTTACAGACCTAGATGGCAAAAAGACCCTCATCCTGTTTATTGTGGATTGGTGTTGCCTGCTGCTCGAGAAGAGGCAGCCAATGAGATGCAGGCATTTTATTATTTTTTTAGAATGATTTCCAATTTGGGTGGTAAAGGTCTGGTGGCAGCATGGATAGGAATCCTGACATTGTGATGGTCAGTGTCGCAGAGTGATCCTAAGTCATAGGAGCCAACTTCTAGGGGCTGAGGGAAACTTCAGCCCCCACAATAAAAAAATTGAGGGAGCTGGGCCCCCACAAAGTTGATGGGCATTCCCATTTAAATGGTGTATGCACACTGTGTCATGTGATCAGTTATGTGAGGCGGGGCTTACCTGGGCCCCCACAATATTTTTTTCAAGTTGGTACCCCTGTCCTAAGTGGAGGGCAGTGAACTGGCAGGTTACCTGCCCTGCTGGCTTGCACTGGGCTTAGCAAGAGGTAGTAGTTGTTGGCACCTGTCTGTCTTGGGAGACGGTGGAGGATTTTACCTTTGGGGGTGAAGTCAAACTGTTGGAAGGTTACAGGTAGGTAG
Source organism: Lacerta agilis (assembly GCF_009819535.1). Lineage (NCBI taxonomy): Eukaryota > Metazoa > Chordata > Lepidosauria > Squamata > Lacertidae > Lacerta > Lacerta agilis. Next base: position 9,195,690 of record NC_046314.1, read on the forward strand.
CTGTGTTGGTCTGCCATAGTCAAAACAAAATAAAAAAATAAAAAAATCCTTCCAGTGGCACCTTAGAGACCAACTAAGTTTGTTCTCGGTATGAGCTTTCGTGTGCATGCACACTTCTTCAGATACGCTGAAATAGAAGAAGAGGAGGAGGAGGAGGAGTTTGGATTTGATATCCCACTTTTCACTACCCGAAGGAGTCTCAAAGCGGCTATCATTCTCCTTTCCCTTCCTCCCCCACAACAAACACTCTGTGAGGTGAGTGGGGCTGAGAGACTTCAGAGAAGTGTGACTAGCCCAAGGTCACCCAGCAGCTGCATGTGGAGGAGTGGAGATGCGAACCCGGTTCCCCAGATTCTACCACTCTTAACCACTACACCACACTGAAGTCAGCAGATCCTTATATATACATGTGCAAGTTTCTTGGTGAGGTTGATGGACTTCCATTTCATGCGGCTCAATGTGGTGTCTTCCATAGTTGGAAGCTTGCAGCACCTGCTGTGGCTGTAGAGACCAATACAGTGGTACCTCTGGTTAAGAACTTAATTCATTCTGGAGGTCTGTTCTTAACCTGAAACTGTTCTTAACCTGAGGTACCACTTTAGCTAATGGGGCCTCCTGCTGCTGCTGCCGTGCAATTTCTGTTCTCATCCTGAAGCAAAGTTCTTAATCCAAGGTACTATTTCTGGCTTAGCGGAGTCTGTAACCTGAAGCGTCTGTAACCTGAAGCGTCTGTAACCCCGAGGTACCACTGTACAGCAGTTGTTTCCTATAATGAAACATGGTGTTGTTGTTTTTTACCTTGGCACATTTCCATTTTGTAAGGGAAGTAAAACATCAATGGGGGAGGGATTGGGAGTGCTAGGTCCATAGCTGTCAACTTTCCCTTTTTTGCGGGAAATTCCCTTATACCAGTGCCGTTTCCCACGGCAAAAAGGGGAGGTTGACAGCTATGGCTAGGTCCAAGTTGGTGTAGTTCATAGAATCATAGAATCATAGTTGGAAGAGACCACAAGGGCCATCCAGTCCAACCCCCTACCAAGCAGGAAACACCATCAGAGCATTCCTGACAGATGGCTGTCAAGCCTCTGCTTAAAGACCTCCAAAGAAGGAGACTCCACCACACTCCTGGGCAGCAAATTCCACTGTCGAACAGCTCTCACTGTCAGGAAGTTCTTCCTAATGTTTAGGTGGAATCTTCTTTCTTGTAGTTTGAATCCATTGCTCCGTGTCCGCTTCTCTGGAGCAGCAGAAAACAACCTTTCTCCCTCCTCTATATGACATCCTTTGATATATTTGAACATGGCTATCATATCACTCCTTAACCTTCTCTTCTCCAGGCTAAACATACCCAGCTCCCTAAGCCGTTCCTCATAAGGCATCGTTTCCAGGCCTTTGACCATTCATGAGCCCAGTTAATGAAGGGGCCATTGAGTTTTCTAATTCTCCCCTTAAAGTTGTCCCAAGTTGGTTGCTTTCACTGCAACTTGTGGTTGTGAATTCTCTAGGTCAGGGGTCTGCAACCTTTAAGACCAAAAGAGCCACTTGGACCCGTTTCCGAAGGGGGGAAAAAAACTGGGAGCCGCAAAACCATTGCGACATTTAAAACAAATATAACACTGCATTTTATTTTTAAAAATCCGATTTAAATTTTAAAAAATCCGATTTAAATTTTAAAAAAATCCGATTTAAATTTAAAAAATCCATTAAAAAAAAATCATTCATTTTTATCCACCCTGGGGACCACTACCAGGTCACAGCCTGATCCAAGGTGGGTTGCAACAGCATACAAATATTTGATTTGTTGTTTTTTTTTAAAAAAAATGAGTCCTCAACTGTACACTTGTGTTAAATGTTTGTCCCATGTCTTATTGAAGACTGCTGGCTTTTACAATAATCTTAGTGTCTTTTACCCTTAATATTCCAGACCAGAGGCTATGTTCACCTCTTCCAACTTCCTCTCTTGCTAAATAAAGCACAGAATTGCACCAGAGAAGCCTGTGATGTTTGTGCTGACTTGCATACAGGTGGCTGTAGTAGTTCGTAGTGTTCAAACCTTTTTAGGGGAGTTCCCTGCCCCCTTAATGACAATGGCGATAGATTTTGCACATGAACACAGATCCAAGTTAGGACTCCTCTCTTCCACGCCAACAGGTGCTTTGTCAAGGCTCCCCTAACACACACTCAGGACAGAGGAAAAACTGCAAAACGTCCCGGCCTTGCTCCGGGGCGGAGAGAGACGCGCGCCCGCAAGAGCGCGGTCTGAGGCTGCGAGCGGAACCAGGAGCGAAGGAGGCAGCGGCAGGGAAACAGGCGCCACTTCCTCGACCATTTTTTAAAAGAGGGCTTCCCCCCTCGCCCGCCACCCGCCGCCCCTGGCCCAGCTCGCAGCTGCCTACCTCGTCGTCGCCTCGACACAGCAGCCAGCAGCCTTCCGAGAGGAACCGCGGCCAGCCCTCCCCTGCAGTCCCACGACCCAGCCGAGGAGTCCTGGCCTCCAGTGCCCGTGCGGGGACGCGTCTGAAGGCCCCCTTCCTGCCCCCATCCCGTCCTGCCTCCCAGCTGCCTCTGGATGCCGCGGGGTCCCACATACCCGCCGATCCCGGAGCTCCCCTGTCCGCCCCAAGGCCGCCTCCCACGCTAGGAAGGCTCCCGGAGCTGGGCAGGGTTGGTCCCGCCAGGCAGGCTCGGGGGGCGGCCTCTCCCATGGGCGCCTGCTTCGGAGGCGGAGGCGGGGTCTTCAAAGTCCCCCCTCCCGCTCGCCCAGCTCCATCTCTTCCCGAAGGAGCATGCGCGCCTCAGGCGCGCTCCCCGCCAGAGCCCTCGGCTGAGCTGCACCACCTCTACTGCGTCCCCACCGCCTCCGAGCTCCGCTGCCCCGCTGTTCAAGGCCAGGTGATCCTGGTTACGCCCCTGAGCAGTGCCCTCAGCCTCCGGAGGGCGGGCCGCCGGCCAGCTGGAGGGCGGTCGCTGCTAGCTGGAGAAGTGGGCGGGCGTATCCGTCCCGGAGCCGCGGCAGCCATGTAAAAGAGCCGCATGCGGCTCCGGAGCCGCAGGTTGCTGACCCCCGCTATAGGTTAACTACACAATGTGTTTGAATTGGGCCTGCTTCTGGAGAGTAAGCTAGAGAGATCTGCAGTAAATGTTTAACATTTTATGAATCGTCTTTTCAAAACATTTATACATTGCTCTCAATCCAGAACCTATGAAAACAAGGTCTTTCTGCGTGGATAATTTCAATATCTCTCCTTGCCTGTTCCATGCCGAGTTATCTGTGGGTCAAGGATGCTAAGGTAATTTTCTTAAAACTCACCTATTAGCATTCTGCTACAGCCGCAGTTTCATAAAATTGTTCCTACCTAAGTGAAAAAGTAATAAAACTGACTTCTATTATTTATTATGAACCTTTATATCTTTCACATTTATTTTTAAAGCCTCCCCCCCTCCCCCGCTTGCCTTTCCCCATGTTTTTCCTAGGATCTTTTATGATCAGGGCAAAGAGCAGGATTCTGCCTCTGCAACTCAACTCCCCCCAATTCTGAATTTTAAAGGCAACGGGTTTCTGGTTTTCCTTAGGCCTTCTTGGCTGGGACAGAAATACGCACAGACGCACAAACAATCAGACCTTATTACTATGTGGGCTTCAAATACCAAAACGAACTAATTATGTTTCTCTGTCATTTTCCCTTTGATGGCTCGCCCTGAATAGAAAGGAACAGAAGCAACCCAGGATGCAGGCATCTGTCAAAAAACAAACAAAACACCCCACCTCTTTTGCTAATAAATTTCTGAATCCATTTGTCACGCAGGTTGCAGGAAGCTAGGGAAAAGATGAAACGGGGACACGTTCTAAGGGCAACATGTATCCGGCTTTAGGAAATGGGCCAGTGGTGTTCTCACTCTGCCTCATAGTTGTGTTGAGTCCTTTCATCACTTGGCTTCAGAATGTAGAGGCAGCAAACCCCCATAAACAGTCACATAAGCAGTTCCCAACCCCACTATTTCAGGTGTAAAGAGGTACCTATTCGGAAAATGATGGACGCTATATTATAAAAGTGCCAGGGACTCCTCTGTAAAAATGGGATGCCACAGTTCAGGACAGGGCAGCCCAACTTTTTACTCCATGTGGACCGCAAGAATGACTGCTCCCCACATTAAAATGGGGGGGGGTGACGTTTGCGTGGTCGCATGTAGCCCCCTGAATTCCTGGGCCACACCTGGTAGTTTGGCTGGCTGCACCCTCCCCCAGAAGGGATACCTGGGGTTGCCACCTGCCCAGCTAACTGTCCAATCCCGCCTGGGGGAGGCGTAGCCAAGGGACTGGCCCAGGTAAGGGGAGGGACTACCCAGCCCACACAATGTTCTCCAGAGCTAGCCCAATCCCCAGACATTCTGGATAACCCTGCAGTTTCCCAGATCCAAACCTAAGAGCTGCTTCTGTGCAAGATCTGCCCCTGCCCACTGCTGGGTCTCAACCTGTCCACTGCTGGAATGCCACTGCAGAGAACTTCCCACCAAGGTAATATGGCCCTCAAACCGGAAAGGGTTCCTCACCTGGTCTAGGGAGAGCCCTGCTGGATCAGGCTCAAGGAGGCAGAGGGGATGGTGAGTCTTAACCGTTATCAGCCACATGCAACAATTTATTTTGCAACAGAGTTACTGGAAACCAAAGACAGCCATTGGTTGGACTTCCGGTTAGGTGCCGGGTAATGGCGGACGGGAGCTGAGAAGCTCCGGTTCCCCGGTGGGCTATAGGGGCTCCCGTGCCTGCGCCACGGGCCCCTTAAAACCACGGGAAGAGCGTCCCGTGGACTTCGGACTCGTGGGTCCCAGACGTGCCATCTCCGCTCCCGATCGACCCTCGTAAGGGGGGAGAACGGGTGAACGGAGCGCTGACACGGGACTGAAGAGTCGGCTGCCCCTGAGGAACGAAGCAGCGATTTCACCTGACCTGAGCATCTGGCACTTCCTAACTTGGACTACAGTAGAACTCTGTAAGTAAATTGGTTTTTTGCTGGAACTAAGACTTTTGAAGCGTAAAACTTACAGAGAAACTTTAAAAGGAAGCCCGCTCTCTTTGAACTGCTGATAGAGCGAGGTAGCGGCAAGAGCGCTAAGCCGCGGCTAACGGGAAAAAGTTTTGCTAACTCTGCTGAACTTCGCAAAAGTGATTTTAAAGTTGTTTAAACTGTTTACAAAGACTTAAAACTGGGAATGGTAACTGAAGAAGACACTGCTTCACCCTCTGGATAGGATTCCGGGTCAGTAAGCAGGCAGCGTAATTTAGTTGCCATTTTTCCTTCCTTGGATTACTTTTTTGCAACTGTTTCCAGAGAGAGACTGGGTAAATTGTTTTGTGGCCGTCTGCAGCCCAGGAAACATTGTGACTTGGTGGATACACTATATAAAACTTTACTGTTGCCTTGGGCTGTTGGATACTAAACTCTTCTTGACTTTTGAGGAACTTTAATACTTTAAAACCTAAGGATCTTTGCCTGTTTTTTGGGAGGGTTAGAACTGGTTGAAACTGCCTGGGACTGCCTGGGACTTTTGGTTCTGCTCTGCTGCCTCTTTGTTATCTGGATGGAACTGCTGGCCACCTGGTGTTGATTTTTGGGACTGTTGGCTTTCTACTGTGAATGTCTGGGACAATTACTAAAACTGGTGTGACCTTGAGACTGCAGCTGCAAAGGGAGCAAGATATGCAAGAAAGTACAAGAGCTAAAACATCACAAAGGAAAAGCTCCGTCTCTTTAACTACACAAGAACAAATGGCCCAGGCTATTGAGAAACTAACTTCAAGTATTGCAGAAATTACAGAGGGACTGAAAAAAGTTTCTGAGGATGTGAAACAGACACAATCCTCAGTAAACTCTGTCAACTCATCAGTAAACTCTGCAACAGAGAAATTACAAGCAGAAATAAAAGAATCCTCCCAAAGACTTGAAAAATCTATTGGTCAAATTGAGCAAAACGTGAGGAAAAACAGAGAAGAAATAAACAAAGTTGTTCAGGAGGTGACTGTCTTAAAAAAGGAGACAGAGGAAATTAAGGTGGTAAAAGAGAAAATTCGGACAGTGGAACAAAAATTGGACAATATTGATCTGGAGAATATAGAAAAAATTGGATCTAGGCAGAGAAGTGTGGAAGAATCTCTTGCGTTTCTGCAACTACAACAGAGAGAAGGAAACATCCATCTCAGAGGCCTACCAGAACTGGAGGAGGGAAGCCTAAAGGACTACATCGTAACTCAATTCTCAACATTTTGGCATTTGAAAGAAGAAGACGTCTCAGCACTCATAGTGAAGGCCTTCAGATTTGGCTCCAAAGGAAAGAAAAGTTCTAAGACGGTGAGTGATTGTCTTGTAGTGCTCAACAACAGATACCAAAGAGACTATATCTTGGACCTTCATTACAAGAACAACCTAGTGGTTCAGCAGAATAGAGTGGTGCTCTTTAAAGACATCCCCAAATTTTTCCTGGATAAAAGAATATCTTACAACGACCTAACAACTGAGCTAAGAAGAAGGAACATTTCCTTTAGCTGGGAATTCCCAGAAGGACTGACTTTTCTGTTCAAAGAAAAAAGAATCAGGATAAGATCCCCGGCTGACAAGCAAAAGTTTTTAGACAAACATCTGGAAGACTTCAAGGGTTCTGCTTTAGACCCAGCGTTTATGTACCGACTACCTGGAGTGTTTCCACCTCCAGGGACCCCAGGAGTGCTTCCACCACCAGGGATACCAGGAACAGGAGACCCAAGAGATCCAGAAAAAGACAAGAAAGACCTAGCAACAGGAGGATCAGAATAAAGACTTAAAAAATGGCTCTAAAATTGATGACATGGAATGTTCGGGGATTGAACCAGAGACCAAAGAGACACAGAGTGTTCTACAGTTTGGAAAAAAAGAATTTAGATATAATATGTCTACAGGAGACCCATGTGGTTCGACGACACAGAAGAATTCTACAAAACAAAAAATTAGGCCAAGAATTTATATCATCGGATAAAGTCAAGAAGAGAGGAGTGGTAATATATGCAAAAGAGAAATACAGCCCAAGGCAGCTATTTAAAGATGAAGAAGGGAGATACATTGCAATTGAAATTAAAGTACAAGGCGAAAAATTTTTGATTCTGGGACTTTATGCACCTAATGATGGTAAGTCAATTTTTTATAAAAAGATCCATGACTTGCTGTTGGAATATTTGGACTACAAAATAGTATGCCTCGGAGATTTTAATGGGGCAGTTTCAACACTAATGGACAGATCCCAGAGGGCTAAACTAACAAATGAGGGGAAACTGCCGAAGACTTTTTTTGAAATGGTTGACAATTTAAATTTGGTGGATGCTTGGAGGCTAAGAAATCCTACCGAAACAGAGGCAACTTTTTTCAGTGAACCTCAGAAGTCATGGTCGAGAATAGACTATATTTGGATTTCGAACGAATTGACACCGAAATTATGTAAAGCAGAAATTGGCCCTAAAACATACTCAGACCATAATCCTGTACAAGCAAATCTAAAACTAATTTCCAAGGACTCTTTTAGATGGAGAATGGATGATACTTTGATGAGAGATACCAAGCTGGTAGAAAGGGCAGCAAAAAAGATGAAGGAATATTTCCAATTCAATTTAAATTCGGAGGTGGAAAAGAGGATTGTTTGGGATGCAAGCAAGGCAGTAATGAGAGGGTTCCTGATAAGTGAAAAGGCAAAAAAGAAGAGACAACAAAATGCAGAAATGGAAAGACTTTTGAAATTAATCCAAGGAAAAGAGAAAGAACTAAGAGGACACCCTAAGAACCAAAAAATTCAAAAAGAAATTAAATACTTGCAATCCCAATATGCTAAAATCATAAATCAAGATATCGAATGGAAGATCAAAATGATGAAACAGAGATCCTTCGAGTCAGCAAATAAATGTGGGAAACTACTAGCTTGGCAATTAAAGAAAAGACAAAAAGCAAATATCATCAATAATTTGGTAGTAAATGGAAAGACGGTGGAGAATCCGGAGGAAATTAGATGGCACTTCCAAAAGTTTTACAAACAACTGTACAAGGAGGAGAAGATAGATGAAATAGAGATAGACCAATTTCTGGAGAAAAATGGATTGCAAAAAGTCCCAGAAGATAAAATAAGAATACTCAACCACCCTATTTCGATACAAGAGATTGAAGATGCAATCAACAATATGCAGCTAGGAAAGGCCCCAGGACCAGATGGCTTGACTGCAAAATATTATAAATGTCTGAAAGATTGGCTATCACAGCCTTTAAAAGAAGTTTGCAATAAAATGTTAGACGGAGATAGGGCACCGGAGACATGGAAAGAGGCCTATATCACACTGATTCCGAAACCAGATACAGATAAAACTATAATGAAAAATTATCGTCCAATTTCACTTCTAAATGTGGATTATAAGATTTTTGCGAACGTCATGGCTACAAGATTAAAAAGGGTGCTCAAAGATTATATACATAAAGATCAAGCAGGTTTTTTACCAGGTAGACAATTAAATAACAACACAAGAATAGTTGTGGACATTTTAGAGAAACTGGAAAAAAACATAAATACGGATGCGGCACTGATGTTTATAGATGCAGAAAAAGCCTTTGATAATATCTCTTGGACATTTATGAAGAAAAATCTGGAAAGAATGGCAGTTGGACAACGATTTTTAAATGGCATTAATGCCATTTATACAGAACAAAAGGCAAAAATTATAATTAACAGTGTGATATCGGAGGAGATCGGAGTGGAAAAAGGAACAAGACAAGGGTGCCCTATCTCCCCTTTATTATTCATTACGGTCCTGGAGGTTCTTCTAAATATGTTACGAAAAGAGAACCAGATTAAAGGAATAAGGGTGGGAGAGAAAGAATATAAGGTACGTGCCTTTGCAGATGATTTAATGTTATCCCTACAAGACCCTGAAAGTAGTGTCCCCAAAGCATTGGAATTAATCGAGAAGTTTGGGCAGGTAGCCGGCTTCAAACTCAACAAACAGAAGACCAAAGTGCTGACTAAAAATATGAAAACAGAACAAATATATGAGCTACAAGAATCTACTGGCCTCAATTTTGCTAAGAAAGTAAAATATCTAGGGATCAACCTCACGGCAAAAAACCTGAACCTGTACAAGGATAATTACGAGAAGTTGTGGACTGAGATAAAAAAAGACTTAGAGATATGGACAAGATTGAAACTCTCACTAATGGGCAGAATAGCTGCTGTGAAGATGAATGTTTTACCAAGGATGCTGTTTTTATTTCAAGCCATTCCAATTTTAGATAAGTTGGACTGCTTTAAGACATGGCAAAAGGACCTATCAAAATTTATATGGCAAGGAAAAAAGCCTAGAATTAAATTTAAGATTTTAACGGACTCTAAAGAGAGAGGAGGCTTTGCTTTGCCGGACTTAAAGATTTATTTTGAAGCGGCGGCCTTTTGCTGGTTGAAAGATTGGTTCAAATTGGAAAATACTGATGTGTTGGATTTGGAAGGCTTTGATAATATGTTCGGTTGGCATGCCTATCTTTGGTACGACAAGGCTAAGGTCCACAAGACTTTTAAAAACCATATTGTTAGAAAAGCCTTGTATCAGGTTTGGTTGAGATATAAAGACTTGTTACAGAGAAAGACCCCTAGATGGATTTCACCGGTGGAGGCCAAGGCCTATAAGAGACCTAATATGTCTGCAAGATGGTTAAGATATGCAGATATATTGCAGCAGGAGGGTGAAGTGTTTAAACTGAAAGGTTATGACCAGGTAAAAAGTGAGGTCACCGACTGGCTGCAATATCATCAAATATACGAGATATTTAAAGCAGACAAGAAGATTGGTTTTCAAGTTGAAAAATCAAAACTGGAAACAGAGCTAATTGAATCGAATTCAAAAAACCTTTCCAAAATGTATAATTTGTTGCTAGAGTGGCATACGAAAGATGAAATGGTTAAATCAACAATGATAGATTGGGCAAAGGATGTGGGACACAACATTATGATGGAGGACTGGGAAAGATTGTGGAAGGAAGGTATCAAATTTACAGCCTGTAATAATCTAAGAGAAAACATTATGAAAATGGTTTATAGATGGTATTTAACACCAGTTAAGATTGCTAAGATGAACCCGTCAATGACTAATATGTGCTGGAAATGTAAATCAGTGGAAGGTACCTTTTATCATATGTGGTGGACATGCCCAAGGGTTAAAGCCTTCTGGGATAAGATTTACAATGAACTTAAAAAGGTAATGAAAATTACCTTTAGCAAGAAACCAGAGGCTTTCCTTTTGAGCATGACCAACGAACAGATACCCAGTCAAGATAGAGTATTTTTTATGTATGCCACAACAGCAGCTAGAATTTTATTGGCAAGAAATTGGAAGGGTGAAGAGATCCCAACGGTGGAAGAATGGCAGATGAAGTTAATGGAATATATGGAGCTTGCTGAACTGACCGCGAGAATCCGAGACCAGAGGGAGGAGAAGGTGTCGAAGGATTGGAAGAAATTTAAGGACTACTTAGTTAATGATGTAAAACTGAATATCTGAGCAGAATTAGCTGTTGAACAGGCTTTAGCTAGATAAATTTAAGTTAAAGTTTTGGTAAGAATTTTATAGTATAAGATATAATTAAGAATGTCTAAAGACTTGAGAATAGATTAAGATTTATGCTTCTAGTAAAGGAATCTAAGGACAAATAAGATGGTTAATAGTTATGAAAGCAGATATATAGCTACCTAAATGTATATTTGGATTAACAATGCAGTGGAGGGTGTGGGGGAAGTCCTCTATGTTTAGAAGATAGAATAAGAACGAGATAAAGATAAGTGTTTAGACAGGTTTGTATATGTTTTTCTTATGTTTATTGTGTTTTTGTTTGATTTGTTTATTGTTTCTGTATTTTCATTGTATTTGTGTATGTTTTGTTCTTTTATATATGCATGTCGAAAATAATAAAATCTTTATTAAAAAAAAAAAAAAAAAAGACAGCCATTGGTTGCTCTTAAGAGTGCCCTTTAGCAAGATCTGAATTTGGTAGGCCTAATGACCCCTTCCTGGATCACTGCCTTGTCGTGGCGAAGGGGCTTGAATTACTCAGGGAAGCTATGGACAGGTCAAGATGGACAGGTCATAGTGGAGAGTTTGGACCAAACGTGATCCACCTGGAGAAGGAACTGGCAAGCCACTCCAGTATCCCTGCCAAGAAAACTCCATGGACAAAGACAACAGACATATAAAAGATATGACGCTGGAAGATGAGCCCCTCAGGTCGGAAGGCGTCCAACATGCTACTGGGGAAGAGCGGAGGACAAGTACAAGTAGATTCAGAGCTGATGAAGCGGTTGGGCCAAAGCTGAAAGGACGCTCAGTTGCGGATATGCCTGGAAGCGAAAGGAAAGTCCAATGCTGTAAAGAAAAGTATTGCATAGGAACCTGGAATGTGAAGGATAGGCGTGCCTGGCGTGCTCTGGTCTATGGGGTCACGAAGAGTTGGACACGACTGAACGACTGAACAACAACAATGACGTAAACCTTCATGCACCTAGATGCCCTTGTCTTTGCTTCCTTATGTTTCCTTTCTGCTCTTTCTTTCTTATTAAAATATATACCACCTTTGAGTATGGATGTGCCATCTAGGTCTTGTGACTCATAGCTGCGATTGACATGTGTGGCATGAATTAATGTATACCCCCCCTTTTTTTACATGCAGAGGAAAGAGCTAGCTCTCCTGGATCAGACAAAGATTCATTTAGTCCACATTCTGTTCATAATAGTTACCAGCCATGATGCTCCCAGGAAGTCTACAAAGAAGGCAAGATGGCAACCATTGTCTCCATTATTCAGAAACATATGTCTTCTGGACTAGAATTCAGGGTAGGAGGAGACATAGGGAAGTGTGAGAAGACCATCAGTCCCCACAGCTGCCTCATAGGGGCCAGATCTACCAGGATGAGTTGCTGTCCTCACTATGCCTGCTTACTGGGCCTACCGTGCTTTCTTGAATAAAGAGTTAACTTCACTGGCGCCATGTGGTTTCTTGCAGACCTGCTCCTGACAGAAAATGAGGCGGAGGTAAATGGAATGGTATATTGTAGAGGAGGGTGAGCCTAACTCCCTGAAGCAGTGAATGGAAGCACTTTGCACTCCAACACAAGCCCTTACTAAGAACAGTACAAAGAATGGTATTAACAGACCTAAAAGGTTAAGGGACCCCTTGTTAGGAATCATTCTGCAAAGAAACAGAAAAGATGTGCGTAGCTTTAAGAATTGTTTTCTGTTAAGTTCCGTGTTGCGCAGTTACCGCAGTTACCGTTTGTGCTGAAGGAGCAGTCAGAGTTTGAATTTACCGGCTAAGCAACAGCATCTACTTGCTCTAAGTTTGTTGTAATAAAACCCTGCTTAAGTCCAGTCTTGCTGCTTCGTGGGTTTGTCTTCTGTTCTCTACCACCAGAAAACGCCGCTCGAACACCCCTGACCGTTAAGTCCAGTCGTGGACGACTCTGGGGTTGCGGTGCTCATCTTGTGTTACTGGCTGAGGGAGCCGGCGTACAGCTTCCGGGTCATGTGGCCAGCATGACTAAGCCGCTTCTGGTGAACCAGAGCAGCGCATGGAAACACTGTTTACCTTCCCACCGGAGCGGTACCTATTTATCTACTTGCACTTTGACGTGCTTTCAAACTGCTAGGTGGGCAGGAGCAGGGACCAAACAACGGGAACTCACCCTGTCGCAGGGATTTGAACAGCTGACCTTCCGATCGGCAAGCCCTAGGCTCAGTGGTTTAACCCACAGTGCCACCCGCATCCCTATTAACAGACCTATCCAGCATGAATTTGTGTAGGGAGCTTCATGCAACTTTGATTTTGAAGTTTATTAATTGTAATTACGGGAAAGGGATGGGGACAAAGGAGATGCTACATTGGAAAGGAAAATCAGCCACATTTGAACAGAGGAATGGTAGGGGAAAGGGGGGAACTTAGCCATTGTCCCTCTGGCTGCTTTCTGACACCAATCTCCCCTGCTTCCCTGCCTATGGGGACCAAAACAGATGGGATTGTCTCTTTCTTCTTCAAGGAAGGACAGTTACTTGAATCATGGTGACTCAGGCAGCTTCAGAGAGGTTATCCGAGAGATGTTCATATGTAATAATTGATCTGGGTTTCAAGTCAGACTAACTAACATGCAGAGCAGCTTGTAGAGGAGGTTTGGTACAAATTAGCGGGAGAAACAGCAATACATCATCGTGACCCAGTGACATTAATCCAAGCTCTGAAGAGCTCAGTTGCTGCATCAGATGCGACTGACCCCCATCTCCCCAATGGGAACTTCAAACCACAGCGAGTAGGTGGATTTTTCCCACAGTACGTAACCCTTCTCTGAAACCAGCTTCTGTTCTAATGGGCTGGAAAGCAGCTTAATGTAATGACAACCTTTAAAAACCTCTAAAAACAGGCAGGTTAAATGCATGGATGAACATATCTTAAGGAAAAGTCAGCAGGGACTGTGTAAAGAAAATTATCACACCCACATCTAATAGGGTTTTTTTTTTTTAATGGCAGCAGGCATTTCTATGATTGTGTTGATCGTTTGCACAGTGTGTTGTTACAGATGCTAGCCAGCCGTTCTTTGGCTTGACAGATTGCTGGTTAATAGTCCCAAGACATTTGGTTGCTGTTTCTGCACTGGGAGCTAATATCAAGGAGATGGTCTCATGATAGGTGTGTGTGTGTTATTAGGATTTCCTACACACAAGTAGGACCCTGGCAGAGACACATGCCCAACTGGCATGTTTCCTCCCTCCTGGGCAATCATTTGGGAGCTTCAAAAGCTTTCTTCAGCCCGAACATCACAGCAACTAATGCCAAAAAGCATTAGCACACTTACGGATCCGCAGAGTTTGCGCAGTTGCGTAACAGAACTCAGCAAGTCAGCATTTTGGCTAATCTACTTTTATTTACATATAAACACACACGGAGCACTGCAACATGGCTCCCTCTCTCTCTAGCATCAGAGAGAGAACAAAATACAATAGTCCCACTTCAGGAAACACAGTAACACAAACATCCTGTCTTCGTCACTTCCCACTGTGGAATGAAAACACATAACGCCATGTGATAGACAATGATCCCATGACTGTAGACACGGAGAATGAATCTCCAACATGTGCATGTGTGTTTGTGTATGTATCCTATGGATATACAAATACAAACATGTATAATTTAGTTGAGAGTCCTGTATTGCAAGGGGTTGTACTAGAAGACCCTCGCGATCCCTTCCGCCTCTACATTTCAATGATTCTATGATAATCAGCCCACAACATTTTACTGCCCGAAGTGGACAGCTCATTGTATTTCTTCTGCCCAAATCAAGGTGTACAGAGCCCAAGTCTGGTTTAGTTATTTCAGTACCTGAAGCAGAAATCTCACCAAAGCCTCTCTCCCCTCCCTGGCAGTACAAATAATAATAATTACAGCAATCAATAGCCAAATAACCAATTATAACAATTCCATAACCAAGAATTTGGTGCCTTTTCATTGACATCCAACAATGGATGTTCGAGGCAGAGTGCCTAATGACAGAGACATCATAAATGTTATACAAAACTCCACACATAACATTATGAAAGCGGGCAAGTGTTAAACATATTATTATTGGTTATAATAAACACTGGTTATAGTAAACACTGTTGTTGGAGATTCATTCCCCGTGTGCAGTCATGGGTTTGTTGTCTATCACATGACTGGACATGTGTTTGGATTCCACAGAATAGGATGTGACAAAGACAGGATGTTTGTATTACTGTTTTCCCTGAAGTGGGATTATTGTCCTTTGTTCTTTCTCTTTGCTGTCTGATGCTAGAGAGAGAGGGAGCCATGTTGCAGTGCTCTGTGTGTCTTTATATGTAAATAAAGTAGATTAGCATACATGCTGAGTTGCTGAGTTCTGTTATGCAACTGCGCAAACCTCTGCGGATCCATTGGTGTGCTGATGTCTTCTGGCATCAGTCGCTGTGATGTTCGGGCTGAGGAATGCTTTTGAAGCACCTGAACGATCGCCCAGGAGGAAGGGAACATGCCAGTCGGGCATGTGTCTCTGCCAAGGTTCTACTCGTGTGTAGGACATCCTGACACAATCATCCATATCCTGAAAAGGGGGCCTTTGAATGAGATAACCCATCAGAGGTTGGGAAAAGGGACAAGACTCCAGCTGAGGGCAGGCAAGTGTGTGTGTGTGTGTGTGTGATTTGTGTGTTTCTAGTTGGTGTCAGCCCAAATTTTTTTTTTTTATAAGATTTTATTATTTTCCAATAAAGCACAGAAAAACAAAATACAACAACAACACAAGGCATAATAAACAATATGAAAACAACAATAAAAACAATAACATTAACAATAAACATAAAAGAAAAAAGAACATATACATACCTTTACCAATACCTATCTTTGTACTTTCCTTATTTCTAACTTCTCTATTTGGGGACTTCCCCTATTCCCTCCACTGTCTTCAAAATCAAGTACATCTTTAAGGTAGCTTTATATCTTGTTCAATTAACATTTGCTCAAATTTTCAATATGCTTAACTTCACTCGGTCATATACTTAATCAACTATTAATCTTATCTTAGTTTCAAATCTTAACTCATATTTAACAAAAAATCATTCATACAAAAATTTTCCCTTGCCAGTTTTATCTAACATAAACCTATTAAAGCCAATCTTCTATTTATCTCTGCTCAATATTCAATTTTGCTGATTTAACTAAATAGTCTTTAAATTTTTTCCAATCTCGTGACACCGTCTCTTCCCAATTAGTCTTGCAGGAAAGGCAAGGGGTGAGATGACTAATTGCAAGACTAATTGCAGCCGTTAAGAGTCGTCAACAGGTTTTCCACACCTATCAGCTGATCACCCATTCCCACCACCCTTCTGAGTAATACCCCTCCCCACTCCCTCACTATATTTAAGGATCTGGTGACTTCTGTTTCAGTGTTATCTGAAGAAGTGTGCATGCACACGAAAGCTCATACCAAGAACAAACTCAGTTGGTCTCTAAGGTGCTACTGGAAAGAATTCTCTATTTTGTTCTGAAAGACCAATGACAGCCTTAAGCTTGCATTTGAAAGTGGGGGCTGGATACTGCGGACAGAGCATGTAGGCTTTGCCCCTAAATGTCTTGCTTTGAGTGGGAAAGGCTAGAGGGGGCTTGAAGAAGAAGAAGAAGAAGTGTTTGGATTTGATATCCTGCTTTTCACTACCCAAAGGAGTCTCAAAGTGGCTAACATTCTCCTTTCCCTTCCTCCCGCACAACAAACACTCTGTGAGGTGAGTGGGGCTGAGAGACTTCAAAGAAGTGTGACTAGCCCAAGGTCACCCAGCAGCTGCATGTGGAGGAGCGGAGACGCGAACCCGGTTCACCAGATTATGAGTCCACCGCTCTTAACCACTACACCACACTGGCTCTTGTAAGGGCATTTGGCTGAATATGCTGACAAGCATCACTGCGGCTGCGAATCCTGTGTTATCATGGTTCCTGATCAGGGGGCGCCATCTCCAAGGGGCTGAGCCTTTTGGTCCCTCCCGCCCTAATATTTTTTGGATGGGAACCAGAGGTCCCCCAATGTCCAAACAAATCAGGGGGTAGAGGAGGGCAAGCGCGGAGCCTGCTAAGCCACACCTGGGCTCAGGTTAACTCTTCCTTGCATGCAAGTGTGAGTCAGTAACTGTATATTACAACAAAACCACTGTGGCACACAAGCCACAGTGATGCTTGTGAGCATATTACTCGTATCTGGTTACTCGTATGCATAGCCATAGAGCAGGCATCCCCAATCTTCGGCCCTCCAGATGTTTTGGACTACAATTCCCATCATCCCTGACCACTGGTCCTGTTAGCTAGGGATCATGGGAGTTGTAGGCCAAAACATCTGGAGGGCCGCAGTTTGGGGATGCCTGCCACAGAGCATCTGATCCCAGAGGGAGCAGTTAGTCATCATGACTGTTAGTCCATTTGCTAAAGTATAATGAGAAAGGGAAGAATGTTTTCAATTTAAGGAAGTCTTTGGCAAATGTAGATATCTTTACAGCCCACTGGGATGGATTATTTAACGGAACAATGTCAATATTAATGCTGGCTTTTAAAGGGTATTGTACACTTTATAGAACCTTATTTGTTTAGGTTTAATCAGAATCTTGTTTTTCTTCCTTGGCTGAAATATTTTTAACAACTTACTCATTACTGTTTTCTAGCTCCCCCTTGGCATTTATATAGATGTATTTTTAAAGTCCAGCTTTTTGCCAGCGCCACGGCCATTAGACACACTTGCAAGTAACATAGTTATCTCCTGGGAGGAAATATTTGCAAGGTTTCCACTTCCAAATGTGTTAATGATCTGGAGTGCACTTTCAGGACAGATGCACACACACACACACACACACACACACACACACACACAAAGTCAAGCGTGCAAATAAGCTCCCTAATTAGCACCTTGCAACCCAGTTCTCCTCCTTTGCAACGAAACTGATACTTAAATTTGCCGTTCGGCCTTATTTTAACACTTGTACTGTTAGCACACACTTAGGGATATCACCTAAAATATCTTCACGCTGGTTTCCTTGGTTTTACTTTAATAATAAGTCACCGAGCGGGGAGAGGTGTTGGGAACGTCAAGAAAAAGAAAACCTAGCAAGATTTCCCTCTTTGGTCTTTGTGATAGTTTCTCGATACATTGAGTGTGAGCATACCATGGCCCTTTTTTGGACTTTTAACTTGCTCCTGAGAATTCGAAACACGGACTAGCTCTGCTGTTTTGCTTCAGCTTAAATCCCAGCCTGGCTTGTACAAGTAAACATAACCCGTTCAAACGGTGGTCTGGAACCAGTCGGAAAACATCAGCAAGATTTTGCCCCGCGGGTTTGGCTCGTCTCTAGCTATTACCCTTCAAGAAAGATCCCAGAGTCTCTTGTAAATACCGCTCTGGAAATGTCAACTCAATATGCTGCAGCCACACAAACAGCAAACAAAGTTATAATCCCTCCCCACCAACCTGGAGGAAAAGAACAGAATGGCCCCAAGTACCAAGCACTTTACTGAAGGTAATTCTTATCTCATAAGGAATGTAATCAAACCTGGAAAACCTTTAAAAAAGAGCAATTTTTGTTGGAGGTCTGGCAAGCTGCTGCTGCTGCTACTGCTATTATCATAATCATGATTGCTGTTGTCTCAATTTTTTTTATCTCCGATGTAGTTCTTCTGTCCAAGTGAGAAGACCATGCTTGCAAATATGCACTCCTGTGAGCGGTGGCTGTGGCGGCCAGCTCTGTTTACGCTGTTGCAGTTGGCAGTGTGTCCTTAGAGATGAAACCTCAGTCCACCCCTCTGACTTTCCCACATATTCCAATCTGTCTGGCATGGCCAGTTCACCGGCCACCTTCTCAGCTGCCATGGAAACCTCATTGTCAGGGGACAGAGTAGAGACCAACTTAGGTGGCTCCCCTTCCCGGTCTGTGTCATCCAGCAGCAATATGGCAGGGCCCTCTCCCAAGTCACTGCTCAAGCTCTCCTCATGCCCAGCTTCCGGTTCCTCCTCTAGGAGATCTTGCCATCTCCAGCCCAGCCCAGTTGATGCTACAGGACCCGAAACATCTCTACACTCCCTTTATGTAGAGGCTCTCCGTAGAAATCATATGTGGGGTTATTAGAATAAAACTTGGAATCATAGAATTGTAGAGTTGGAAGGGACCTTGAGAGTCATCTAGTCCAACCCCATGCAGTGCAGGAATCTCAACTAAAGCATCCATGACAGATGGCCACCCAACCTCTGCTTAAAAACCTCCAAGGAAGGAACACCACCTTCCAATGGAGTCCGCTCCACTGTCAAACAGCTCCAACTTTCAGAAAGTTCTTCCTGATGATTAATCGGAATCTCCTTTCCTGTAACATGAAGCCATTGATTTAAGTCCTGGCCTCCAGAGCAGGAAAAAACAAGTTTGCTCCACCCTCCATGTGGTAGCCCTTTCAATATTTGAAAATGGTTATCATATCTCCTTTCAGTCTCCTTTTTTCCCCAGGCTAAACATACCCAACTCCTTCAACCATTCCTCATAAGCAGGGGCGTAGCAAGGTAAATTTGTACCCGGGGGCAAAACATTTTTGTCACCACCACCCCCCGAGGCATGGGAAGGTCAGGTGGTACCCGGTGCGGGAAATTTATTGTCAACACCCCCAATTGACCCCCCCCCCCGCAAAAATGGTTTTACGTTATTTCATATTTTCTTACAAAGGAATAATAACAAGTAATAAAAAAGACTTTTATTTATATCCCACCCTCCCCGACCAAAGTCAGGCTCAGGGTGGCTAACATCAGATACATAACATTGGTATAAAATCAAACAATAATTAAATTACCTCCTAAAAACATCTCAAAATCAAATTAAAGTCTAATTAGATGGCTTTCCACAGGGTTAGGGTTGGGAACAGTAAGTGTTCTCTGAACTGAAATTTCAGCCTTTATGACATAGGAAAATAGCCAAGTGAACAGCTATTTTGGTGGAGGAGGGTCAAGATATTAACCGATATGCATGAAATTTCATATATTGCTATATAATCCCTAGTATAGTAAGGTAAGACCTTCGGAGCAGGCATTTTCAAAAAAAAAAAATTCAAAAAACAAAAAAAATTGTTCCTTGATAATTTGTCACCCCCTCCATTATGGAACCTGGGGCGGCCCGCCCCCCCTCACCCCCCTTGCTACGCCCCTGCTCATAAGGCTTGGTTTCCAGACCCTTGATCATCTTGGTTGCCCTCCTCTGCACATGTTCCAGCTTGTCAACATCCTTCTTAAACTGTGGTGCCCAGAATTGGACACATGACTCCAGGTGTGGTCTGGCTAAAGCAGAACAGAGTGGTACCATTACTTCCCTTGATCTGGATTCAACCTAGAATAGCATTAGCTTTCCCCCCACTGTTGCATCACACTGTTGACTCATGTTAGGCTTGTGTTCCACTAAGACCCCTAGATCCTTGTCACTAGTACTACTTGCAAGCCAAGTGTGCCCCCGCATCTTATATCGGTGCAGCTGGTTGTTCCAGCTTGCCAACATCCTTCTTAAATTGTGGCTTCCAGAACTGGGCACCGTATTCCAGGTGTGGTCTGACCAAGGCAGAACAGAGAGGTACTATTACTTCCCTTGACCTGGACACTAGACTTCCTGTGACTTCCCTACCAATTGATGGTGAAAAAGTCATCCCCATTTATCTTGCATGAGAGGGAAGGGGGAGCGAGGGAGAGTTTTCCCTATGGGGCATAACTATTTAACCATAGGGTTTTTTAGGCTTAGTTGTGCAGGAATAAAAAGGACAAGAGAGCCGCTGCTGGCTGTCTACACAGCTTGTTTAAATACCCTTCTGTATTGCAGGCAGGTCGGGTGGTCTGTTTGCTCTTTGAGCGAAACGAAGTGATTTGCTTCAGCATGGAAAGATGCAGGAGGCTGCCTAGGCAAGACTCGGGGCAGGTCTCTTTTAGTTTGCCAAATTACTGGCATTGCACTAAAGGTTGATGTGTGTGATGAGATCATTGCTGTTGTGCCATCTGGAATACAGATGGCGGTTATTTGTTGTGCATGTGTGCAAGGAATGATAAAGCAGCTGCGGGCCAAGGAGAAAACAACAGCCTTCCCAGTCAACGTTATTTAAAGCTCCCCTGGCAGGTTTCCCCAGATGCCAATTGGGACGGACCCCTTTGGAGAAAGTCAGATGAAAGTTCCCCCACAACCTCTTAGCCTCTTAGGTTGCAAATGAGTGTGCCCCCTTCCCTTTCTTCGTTTAGTCTCATGACAAATCGTACGCTTGAGCCGCTGCAATGCTCGCCTAGTTAGCACAGCTTCTGTAAAATCTGTCCCCAATCACATTGACAATAGCAAGAAATGGCCTTTGCAGAGGGAATTGGGTTGGGGGCAAGGTCTCCCTGGTTTTCACCTCCAGTAAGGGTGAGAGGATCTCCCCAATTCTATTCCTTTGTCGTAGCACAATAAAGTTTATATCCAAGTTTTGATTCGGGGCAGAAAAAATCCTATGGCGTCAGGATGGTTCAGGTGGGATTTCCTTCCCCCAGCTTAGGCTTTCCTTGACATTTGTTCTCTGATGAAAGGGAGTCGGAAGCCTCTTAGCTCACAGTGGAAGCAAGTCTTCCTTTGGTGGTACTGTGGTATTAGTAGTTATTCTTTCAATTTATTACCCGCCCTTCACCAGGAGGTCCAGGGCAGGTTGCAATGGATTGAAATACAGTATCAGAACAGTTTAAAACAAATTAAGGTTACAATAATAGGGTGGGTCCATATATATATATATATATATATATATATATATATATATATGGACGCAAGTGGCGCTGTGGGTTAAACCTGAGTCACCATGATTCAAGTAACTGTCCCTCCTTGAATGAGAAAGAGACAATCCCATCTGTTTTGCTCCCCATAGGCAGGGAAGCAGGGGAGATTGGTGTCAGAAAGCAGCCAGAGGGGCAATGGCTAAGTTCCCCCCTTTCCCCTACCATTCCTCTGTTCAAATGTGGCTGATTTTCCTTTCCATTGTAGCATCTCCTTTGTCCCCGTCCCTTTCCCGTAATTACAATTAATAAACTTCAAAATCAACGTTGCATGAAGCTCCCTACACAAATTCATGCCGGATAGGTCTGTTAATAGGGACGCGGGTGGCGCTGTGGGTTAAACTACTGAGCCTAGGGCTTGCCGATCGGAAGGTCGGCGGTTCAAATCCCAGCGACAGGGTGAGCTCCCGTTGCTCGGTCCCAGCTCCTGCCCACCTAGCAGTTCGAAAGCATGTGAAAGTGCAAGTAGATAAATAGGTACCGCTCCAGCGGGAAGGTAAACGGCATTTCTGTGCACTGCTCTGGTTTGCCAGAAACGGCTTAGTCATGGTGGCCACATGACCTGGAAGCTGTACGCCGGCTCCCTCGGCCAGTAAAGCGAGATGAGCGCCACAACCCCAGAGTCGTCTGTGACTGGACCTAATGGTCAGGGGTCCCTTTACCTAGCCCAGGATAAAGATGTATATGTTCAGCATATGATACACACATACATACTAACTAACTACCGTAACAACCTTGTACCTGACAATGCTCAGGAATCCTATGAAACAAAAAAAAGTGCAGTTTAGAAATCAATTATTAAACGTGCTCCTTGATCTCAGAACCACCATGCTAATGCAGAGAGAGAGGGAGGGAGGGAGGGAGGGAGGGAGGGAGGGAGACATCATTGTTTCTTGGATATCATTCAGTTGGCATTTCTATATATGCTCAGGAAGAGGATGCCTGGGGGAACTAACATTTTAAGCCAAAACAATTTGAGTAACAGAACAGGCTCAGAAAGAAAGCCTTGCCAGATTCAGGATTATGTGCTGCACACAAATGCTATAGGGAGAAATCTAGGGTGGGAGTGGAGAGAAATTCCTCAACTTCTGTCATTTAAAGGGGAAAAACTCTTTTTCAGACATGCCATATGCGGCACGAGAGCTGTGTTTGCTTTCTGTGCTTGATTGCTAGTTGTTCTGCAGTTTGTCCTTCTTGGTGCCTGCAGAAGAACCTGCAGACTTTTTAGCATTGCCGCACAGCAAAAAGAGGTGCTGCTGCAAACCACTTTCATATATGGAAATCCCAAGGAACAACAGTGCTTTCGAGAAGGGACGGAGAACCTGTGGCCCTCCAGATGTTGGACAAAAACCCCATCTGCCTCAGCATTGCCAACTGTCAGAGATTATGAAAGCAATGTCTGCAGGGCAAAAGGTTCCCCACCCTTACTTTAGATCATCCAGAGTACATTGCATAGACTAATTTATCCGTACAACAACACTGGAAGGTAGGCCACCATTCTACTGTTACTTCTACTTCTACTGTCAATCAGAGTTCCAGGTAAGCAAAAACACTCAAGCAGGACTTGAAGAGCATGGCCTAGAAGTGGCTGGGGACAGGATGTGGTGTAGGGGGAGTCTTAAGGACTCAAGTTTGATAATTAAAATACTTTTATTATTTATATAATAATTTCTATAATTTCTTATAACTTAAATTGGTCAAGCAACATCAATAGTATTATTAAAAAGGTCCACCAGAGGCTGTATTTCCTGCGTCAACTAAGGAAATTTAAATTGTCCCAGGAAGTGTTGATCCAATTCTACAGAGGCATCATTGAAACTGTTCTCTGTAATTCTATAACAGCTTGGTATGGTATAGCCTCCAAGAGAGACAAGAAAAGGCTCCAACGAGCTGTAAGAATTGCAGAAAGGGTAATTGGTGTTAGCTTGCCTTCAATAGAGACAATTTATGCTACCCGAGTTGGGAAGAGAGCAGAGAGAATTGTAGCAGATCCTTTACATCCCGGTCATCATCTGCTTGATTTACTTCCATCTGGACGTCGCTACAGGACTTCATATACAAAATCGGCCAGGCACAAGAATAGTTTTTTTTCCCTTGTGCCATTAAATTGTTAAATTTGTAGTTGTATAGCTGAAGGGGAGGTAAATTATGGGTGGGGTTTCTTTGCTTCTTTGTACTGTAAGAGGAACAGTGTCTGTATGTTTACATTGCAATGTAGCCGAAGCAAATTCCAAGTATGTTGGAAAATGTACTTGGCCAATAATAAATTATTCCTATATCCAGCCCATCTGGCTGGTTTGCCCCAGCCACTCTGGGCAGCCTCCAGCACATATAAAAACATGTGGTAATAAGACATCAAACATTAAAAACTTCCCAGTACAAGACTGCCTTCAGGTGTCTTCTAAAAGTTGTGTAGTTATTTATCTCCTAGATAACTGATGGGAGGGTGTACCACAAGGAGGGTGCCACTAGCGAGGAGGGCCTCTGCCTGGTTCCATGTAGCTTCATGTCTTGCAGTGAGGGAACCTCCAGAAGGCCCTTGGAGGTGGACCTCAGTGTCTTGTCTGAACAATGGGGGTTGAGATGCTCCTTCAGGTATACTGGGCCAAGGCCATTTAGGGCTTTAAAGGTCAGCACCAACACTTTAAATTGTGCTCAGAAACGTAAAAGGTAAAGATAAAGGGACCCCTTACCATTGGGTCGAGTCGCGGACGACTCTGGGGTTGCGGCACTCATCTCGCTTTACTGGCCGAGGGAGCCGGTGTACAGCTTCCTGGTCATGTGGCCAGCATGAATAAGCCGCTTCTGGCACAACAGAGCAGCGCATGGAAACGCCGTTTACCTTCCTGCTGGAGCAGTACCTATTTATCTACTTGCACTTTGGCGTGCTTTCGAACTGCTAGGTTGGCAGGAGCAGGGACCGAACAACGGGAGCTCACCCCGTCGCGGGGATTCGAACCGCCGACCTTCTGATCGGCAAGCCCTAGGGTCTGTGGTTTAACCCACAGCGTCACCCACGTCTCCGCTCGGAAACATACTGGGAGCCAATGTAGGTTTTTTCAGGGCCGGTGTTATATGGTCCTGGTGGCTGCTCCCATTCACCAGTCTAGCTGCCGCATTGAGGTCCTCATCTCTGAAATAAAGAAACAGGATGCCTCTGAGCAAATGCTCAGCCCAGGAACTTGCTTTCAGCACCAGAATTTAGCTCACCGTCCTTTCAAACTAAAATCCTGGCTTCCCCTCTGCAGGCACATTCACACCTTTTAATCTAAATGCCCCGTTGGACAAGGAACTCATAAGTGACTTACTCTCAGCAGCTGGAAATATCGTAACTAGACACGGGAAGGACCTTGTTAGGAGTGAACATAGACAGCTGGTAGCCAAATGTATGGGAACTGCCCTACTAGAAAAGTTTAATGACAAACTTGAACTAGCATGGGGACAAGCAAAGAAGGACACCTTCACCCCAGTGTGGCTCCCCTTTATCACATACACAGTGCAAACAGCGACCCATCTCTCCCAGCAACATACAAATCAATATAGGCTCACAAATACAAAGAAATCATAGTGCAGGCATGGTCCAAAGTCCGATTCAGGGGCCCAATCTGGCCCGCCGGTCGGTTATATCCAGCCCCTGTGGCAGTTTATTTCCTGGGTAAAATCCTAAAAAAAAAAAACCCCTCAACAACTTCAGTCCTAAAAAAAGGTCAACAAACTGTGGTTGCCCTTCGGTCGGCCCCCACGGCCCTTCACTTCATCAAATCTGGCCCTCTTTGAAAAAAGTTTGGACGCCCCTGCCATAGTGCAACCCAACCGAATGCAAGCAACTAAGCTCTGGAGCCTCCAATCTTTCACAATGCAATTAAAAATAAATAACTATATAAATAAAAGGTCCTGCCCGCGTGACACTGACACAAAAACCCTGCACAAACACTATGCAATAGAACAAAAGATTATTTCCCCCTATCTCTCTCCCTCCCTCTGTCTCCCCTCTCCTCTCAATGATAAGGGGAAAGGGAAAGGATCCCTGGACAGTTACGTCCAGTCAGAGGCGAATATGGGGTGTGGCACTCGTCTTGCTTTCAGGCCAAGGGAGCCCAGTGTTTCTCCATAGACAGCTTTCTGGGTCATGTGGCCAGCATGACTAAACCACTTCCGGTGCAATGGAACACCGTGATGGAAACCAGAGTGCACAGAAATGCCGTTTACCTTCCTGCCGCAGCGGTACCTATTTATCTACTTGCACTTGCGTGCTTTCGAACTGCTAGGTTGGCAGGAGCTGGGACAGAGCAACGGGAGCTCACTCCGTCGAACCTTCTGATCGGCAAGCCCAAGAGGCTCAGTGGTTTAGACCCACAGCGCCACCCACGTCCCAGTGACAATAGTGTCTCATAACGATGTAAACGAACTGTGAAAAAGACCCTATGAATTGAAAGTGGAGACGCTATATGACCTTTTCCTTGTTTATTTGTTTGTTTTGTGCCACAATAAAAAATCATATGTTGTTGTTTTTTAAAAAAAGAGCCAAATTGCTAAATACTGCATTTTCGCTCCATAGGGCGCACCTCGTTTTTAGAGGAGGAAACAAGAAAAAAAATATTTTTCTGGTTTTCCTCTAAAAGCCATGTTTTTTTGAGGATCAGCTAAAAGTTTTGCAGCCTTTTTTGCAAAGGGAAAAGCCCTGGTTTTTTGAGGATCAGCTAAAAGTTTTGCAGCTTTTTTGCAAAGGGAAAAGCCATGTTTTTTGAGGATCAGCTAAAAGTTTTGCAGCCTTTTTTTGCAAAGGGAAAAACCCTGTTTTTTGAGGATCAGCTAAAGGTTTTGCAGTTTTTTTGCAAAGGGGGAAAAGCAAAGAGGAAAAGCTCTGTTTTTATGGGGTTCAACTCACATTTCTGCAGCTTCTAAAGGAAAGGAAGCCTTTTCTACAGTTTCCAGACAGATAATCTAATCAGCCAGTCACATGTAGCTGGGGAAACAAACAGCCTCCCTCTGCAGCACATTCAACAAAGGAGGGCGGGGCTGAAAGGGAGCCAGGACTCTTATCTCTCTCCCGATCTCTTACTGATCAGCTGCTGAGGGGGTCCTTTCAACACCCCCTTTTCTCTTTGTAAAATAAAAAGCATGATCCTCTTTTGGCCCTTGGGCAATTCAGCTCCAGGGACCACCATTCGCTCCATAAGACGCACAGGTATCTCCCTTACTTTTTAGGAGGAAAAAGTGTGTCTATGGAGCGAAAAAGTGGCTTATCCCTCTGACCAATCAGAAATCATAGGCAAGAGTGCGAAGTGGTTCTGATTCTCTCCAGAAGAGGGCTTGGTGTGTAGCTTTACCTAAAGTTGAGCACAGTTCCTAGTTTGAGGGGACCGTAAGGGAAACTGAGCAGAGAGTGCCAAGCCAACCGTGGGTTGCATTTGGAAAATGCTAGTCCTGCACCCCCCCCCCCCTTATGCTGGCTAATGCAGCAGCTCGAGCTAGAGGCCACATAGCGTGATGTATCAGACTCCTGCGTAACAGCTTGGCATTCTCCGCTTTTTCTGTAACGCCCAAGCTACATTGCAACACGGCACTCTGTGTGTGTGGGCTTGGAAGTTACGTGGTTGTTTTTATTCCCTCTAATACGAAAAAGCCAATCTGTTTTATACATAGCCACGAATAAATCCCTTGCTAACCTTTACAGCCATCTGGAGGGGGGGGGTTGTTTCTCTCGCCACAGCCGACCACGGCAGGAAGGCATCTCCATCTAGATTCAGCAAAGGCACAATTAATTGGACCGTGTGTGTTGCCGGGGTGTGTTAATATTTGCCAAAAGAAACTTTTTAGGGATCAGCTGAAGGATTGGATTGAGAGCCATTGGTCAGCGTGCATGCCTTGAAATGAAAGGCGAAGAAGGGGTGCTAAATGGGGCACATTTTGTGGGCGGGGGGGAGTGTGTGGCACAGCTCAGCTTCGATCTGCAGCAAAAGGAGAAATCCGAATACATTTTTTTGCACTCCCTTGACTCGGAAAATGGGTCGTGCAATCATCTAAAAGCTGAACAAAAGAGTCCTCTCCCCCCCCCCCGCGCCTCGCTTCCATAATCAAAGTCGAGAATTCTTTCTTTCGTTGATGAATCCTGGAAACCAGGCATTGCATTTGTACCTAATTGGCACTCAAGTCATGTCTCCTCTGGATTACTGTAAAGTTCCCCTAGCTGGCCTTCCTTCCCGCTGTACCTCATCTCGCCAATCAATGCAGAATGGCCCTCGATACGCTTCTCGCTCTCTCCTCTCGCCTAGGATCATGCCGCCCCACTCCTTAAATCCTTGTGCTTTTCATCAGTGTCAATCTGCCGTGCTCTCTGCGCTGGGAACAGGCTCCCAGGCTCCCTGACTCCCCACCCCCACCCCCCGTCAAGCCACTTCTTCAAGACGTGTCTTCCGAAAGCCGGAACCTCGTATTGCTTCGCTTTCCTCTTGTGCTTCTGCTGCCACCTGCCTTTCTTCCTGTCCATCTTTCTACCTGTGGACTGTATCTAGAACCGGCTCACTTTCCCTGCACTTGCTTTGGCATGCAGAAAGCCCTGGGTCCAATCTGCAGCATCGCCAGGAAAGGATGGGAATGTCCAGGGCGGAAGCAAGGGGGCGGGGGGGCAGCCGCCACGGGTACCGCCCCGGGGGGTGTGGTGACACTTGGGGTGGCACCCCGCCCCCGCGATGGGCAATGCCGGTGCGCGGCAAGTTTTAAGGCTGCAGCGTGCAAATAGCAGCACAGAAGGGGTGCGGCAGCTCGCGCCCACCATCTTGGGTGGACTGCACATGTCCGCACACGGGCAGCCCACTTGGATGCTGTGCAGGCGCCGTGATGTCAGGGTGCGCACCTAGGGAGCGACGCCCCACCCCCAGGGGGGTGCCCCCTTGTTTGCCGCCCCAGGTGGCAAAGCAGCTCCCTACACCCCTGGGAATGTCGACTCTGTGAAACCCCGGAGCGCCACTGTCAGTCAGTGCAGACAGTACTGACCTAGATAAATAATAAATAAATAAATAAATAAAAATTTTATTTATACCCCGCCCTTCCCAGCCAAAAAACCGGGCTCAGGGCGGCTAACACCAATTAAAATCACAGCAGAAAAAAAACATAAACACAATCAATTTAAAATACAAAGATTAAAATACAATTTAAAAATTCAATATTAAAACTGCGGTCTCAATTTCAAAATAACCCACCATAAAGAATGAAGCATAAATATCAAACAGAAACCAACCAAAGGCCAGGTGGAACAGCTCCGTCTTGCAGGCCCTGCGGAAAGATGCCAAATCCCGCAGGGCCCTGGGTCTCTTGTGATAGACTGTTCCACCAAGTCGGGCCAATACAGAGAAGGCCCTGGCCCTAGTTGAGGCCAACCTAGCATCTTTGTTGCTCGGGACCTCCAAAGATTATTATTTGAGGACCTTAAGGTCCTACACGGGACATACCAGGAGAGGCGGTCCCTTAAGTTACGAGATGGACCTGTTGTTGTCATTCAGTGCTAAGCAGTTTTCCTCTGGGCGGAATTCCTCTGGGTGGCATTAAGGTGATGGGAGGGAGGAGAGACGCGCTTGTCCCAAGCGACAACGGCAGCTGTGGCTGTGAAGGAGCATCCCGTTACCTCATCCGTTACCTCTCCATGGCTGCCACGGCTGGCCTCCCTCCCTTGGGGAGCTCATAGCGGCTGCTCGAGAGCGGGCAAGGATGAGAGGCTGCGGCCACCGAGGCCCGGCCCCGTGTGATGTGCTGGCACTGAAAGGCAGACAGAGGACAGAGCAACTCTGTGCGGAAAGAAAAGGGAAACTGAGCAGAGCTCAAGAGTCTGGATTTTATGTGTGTGTGTGTACACACACACACAACACACACACACACACACACACACACATACACACACCACACAACACACACACACACACACAGTCATACCTTGGTTGTCAAACACCCTGGAACCCATTTTGGCTCCCAAACGCTGCCAAACCCGGAAGTGAGTGTTCCAGCTTGCAAATGTTATTTGGCACCCAAACATCCGACAGAGCTTCCGCAGCTTCCGATTGGCTGCAGGAGCTTCCTATAGCCAATCAGAAGCTGCGCTTTGGTTCCCGAACGTTCTGGAATTCGAACGGACTTCCAGAACGGATTCCGTTCGACTGTACAAGTATATATTTAAAAATGCTTTGTGTGCCCCTTTCTAAATTTATTTATTGGTACGTGGTTTTCTTTTTGTAAATCTAATAGGGTAGCCACATACCCCCCCCCTCTTTTTTGCCCAGGCCACGCTCCTCTTTTTCAGGGTAAATTTCTGTCCAGGTAGATTTAAAAAAAAACAAATTCCAAATGTTTCTGGCTATATTTTCTTGATGAGACATAGACATAACTGGTGGTTGAAGTCCTCCTATTCTCTTCTCTTCTCTTCTCTTCTCCTGCCCCCCCCTCAGCAATATATCACAGCTTCTATGGTCTACATATAGTAGGGTGTTGTTTAAAATGAGAGCCGTCCTAGTGCCCTTTTTTCTCTTCAAAATATGGCCACCCCACCAAAGAATAAAATAAAATAAATTGGGATTAAGGGTTTTCTCAGGAGGGGGGGAGGGTGTTTGTGTTGTGTCCCCTTGGTTCAATGGTGTGGCACTTGCCCTTCTTCTGATAGAGAGGCGGTGTGGTGGTGGGGGTGGGGGGAGACAAAAATGGAAGGGTTAAAGTGGGTCCAGTTGGGGGGGGAAGTGAGAAATGAACCTATTTCCATCTGAGGATGCTGGAGGGAATGTAACAACATCTAGAGGACCACAGATCCACCACCCCAGGTCAAGGTCGAGGAAAAGGAGTGGGGAGATTGTAGCCTATGGTTGTACTTTAAGAGTTCAACAAACCATTATTTCACTGGGGGGCCAAGGATTCATTCATTCATTGAATACAATATGAAAACACCTAAATGAGAATGAGTTTTGTGAGCACTGTAAAGAAGAGATGGATGCTGTACCTTAGGGGGAAATGGCCATGCTGCTGTGTTGGGGGGGGCAGTTGTTGGGGGGGGGGCGGCAGCAATGCACTTACAGCGACAGCCTAGAAGAGGAGGTTCTATGGACTGCTTTGGGGTGGTCAATCCTAACACTGCAGTTTCAGGCCGTGCAGGATGGCACTCAGTTTGTTATTTGCCACCCGGTATCTAGTAATTCAGAAACATAAAATGCATGTCCGCCCGCTCAGTGCTTTTAGAGAAATAACAAGTTGCAGCGTCGCAAATTATAGAGGACAAACAACCAGAGATGGGCGAGAAAGTGTTTGGCAGAACATTGAAAGCTTGGCATTTGACAGAGAATAAATCACAGTTCCTTCTCAAGGGGAAGGAAACTCCAGACTACCAAACTTCCATGCTGACTTTCAGTGGGGTGGCATTGTAATTAGTGGAACATATTAACAATACACGCACACACACCACACACACACACACACACACACAGAGAGAGAGAGACAGACAGACAGACATTATCTGCCAAAAAAAAAAACACCATTAAGATGTCTGCAAAACCTCAACCAAGTTCACATTCTTTGTGATTCTGCTGTTAAAAATGAGCCAAGGTTACCCAATGCCTTGTGGGACATCTTCAGGAGAGAAAAGGAATAATAAAAGTAATAATAAATTTTTTTAAAAAAACTTTTATTTATATCCCTCTCTCCCCAGCCGAAGTCGGGCTCAGAGTGGCTAACCTCAGATACATAACATTGGTATAAAATCAAACCATAATTAAATTACCTCCTAAAAATATCTCAAAATCAATTAAAGTCTAATTAGATGGCTTTCCACAGGGTGAGGGTTGGAACAGTAAGTGCTTCCACTGAACTGAAATTTCAGCCTTCATGACATAGGAAAACAGCCAAGTGAACAGCTATTTTGGTGGAGGAGGGTCAAGATAGTAACCGATATGCATGAAATTTCAAGATAGCTATCTAATCCCTAGTATAGTAAGATAAGACCTTTGGAGCAGGCATTAACAAAAAAATCAAAAAAACATTTTTTTTTCAAAAAAAATTGTTCCTTGGTAATTGTCACCCCCCTCCATTATGGAACCCGGGGCGGACCACCACCACCCCTTGCTACGCCCTGGATGAACTACAGCTCCTATCATCTGGGATCGCTAGTCATGCTGGCTGGATGGACGGGAATTGTTGCTCAACAACATCTGAAAGGCAACGGGTTGCCCCATCCATGGCATTAGGCAACGTTGTGGGTCACCTGTGTGCCTGATGTGTCTGATGTACAGCTGTCAACTTTCCCTCTTTTTTGCGGGAAATTCCCTTATTCCAGCGCCGTTTCCCAATGCAAAAAAAAGGAAGGTTGACAGCTCTGGTCTGATGCCTAACAAATTACACATTTGTTAGATAGACAACAGAACGTTAGGGTTGAAGCACTGGCTTTTGTATCTGACATGGGTTCACATTGCAGACAGATGCATGGATTCGCTGTATCGATGGTTTTAGAGAGTGAGAATTCAGTCTGTGCAACATATAGTCAATTCAGCATAAAGTCTGTACACAATGGGATTAATTACAGCTCCTGCTGATGAGGAAGAACAGGGGAAATGGCATTCAAACAATCACAATGCAGCTTTGTTTTCTTTCTTTTTAAAACCTTTCTTCCTCCTCCCTCCCCCCCCCCCCCCCGGTCCCACAGTTTATAAATATTTTGAAATCTTTCCAGAAAACAAAAAAGGAAACAGCAAGATACATCTTGCTAATTCAAGCCTGTGTTATTCTGTTTGGTAATAAAGAAGGAAATCAAATAATTACTGGCATTAATAAAGAATAATCCCTTAGCTGATTAGAGTGGAGAGAAGGAAAGAGATACAAATATTCCACTTTAAACAAATTGGGTATAATAACATTGCTGCTGGTAGCCAACCACGCTGAGATGTGTCAGAAAGTCTTAATTATAAGCAGCTCAGAAAAACCCAAGGAGAAGAAGAATTTACAGCACAAAAGAAATAAATTATATCTTGGCTGCCATATACATATTTAATCACTGGGCTTCAGCTAAAGAAGAATGCTTGATGTCATCTGCCGACAATAAAGCCTCATTTGCACAAAGCTTTCCATTCGGATTGCGTGCCCAGACACTTTGTGGGATTTGAAACTATAGTTAAGAACGGAGTGATGAACTAGGACATTGGTTTGTGTGTGAGGAGCAGGTCTAAAGGAGAGGCAAGGCTGCAGCGAAGACAGTGGATATGGGCACTCCTTTGATGCAACTGGTAAGGGGGATATTCAGCTGCTAGATCCAGGGGTCCCTGTTGCTAGATCTGTAGAGCTATAGATCTAAGGCAGCAACCATCTTTTTCTCCGGATAATGAAAGGAATGTCAGACTCATCACCTGCATCACATGATGACCCCAGGGCATTTGAGGTGCCAGTTTTCAAAGCGTGCACTTGTAGCTGCTGTTGTGAGCTGCTTTAAGGGGCCCAAGAAGTAAAGTGGGCTGTTAACCATTGAGAACAGAAGAAAAAGTCAATGGCATCCCTCAGACCACCATCCCCATCATTCTGCCCGGACACTGAGGTCCAGTGCCGAGGGCCTTCTGGCGGTTCCCTCACTACGAGAAGCCAAGTTGCAGGGAACCAGGCAGAGGGCCTTCTTGGTAGTGGCACCCACCCTGTGGAATGCCCTCCCACCAGATGTCAAAGAAAAAAACAACCACCAGACCTTTAGAAGACATCTGAAGGCAGCCCTGTTTAGGGAGGCTTTTAATGTTTAATAGATTATTGCATTTTAATGTTCTGTTGGAAGCTGCCCAGAGTGGCTGGGGAAACCCAGCCAGTTGGGCAGGGTATAAATACCATATTATTATTATTATTATTATTATTATTATTATTTTCATCAAGGAGCTCTGACCCAATAAATCCCACCAATTGCCAGTGGCGTATCATGGTTTGCCAGTGCCCGGGGCCTTGGGGAGGGGGGTGGGAGGGGGAAGGAGGGAAACAGGCGGAGTACGCATGCACATTCAACTGTCTAACGGTGTCCACATCACCCAGGAGTTCACAGCCACAGACATAAGAAAAAAAGAGCCATTCCATTGTTTGGAAAGGTCACTTCCTTGTTCACAAGGAGAAGACGTTTTCAGTGAAATCCAGCATGCAGCTGTATTGAGGCAGCACTGGGTGTTGAAATTTTGAGCCCCTAACAAATTTGCGCTCAGGGCAACTGCTCCTGTGCCCTCCCCATGTTATGCCACTGCCACCACCACCCCTACTGGCTGATCCCATTGCAAAGCTACTTCGGTGTTCCAGCAACTTCAGAAACAATAGACTCCTCTCCTGGTTTAGTAGCATTCTGTCCCCAGCAAGCAGGACAGAAATCAGTGGCTGTCTGGAGCTGCCAGCACTTGACTAAGAAACCTTCGATGCTACTTGCAGCTGACCCATGAGATGAGCTTTTGGAACCTCCTCCCTGGCAGTGAAGGCTGTAGATGGACCCCACCTACCCAGGTTGCCTATTGGGACCTCCCAAGCAGGAAAAGCTGTAAAGGCTTTCTGATTGGACTGAGAAGCAAAGCTGTCCTGGCTTTCTCAAGTGAAGTCTCTGTTTATTCGTCATGTGACCAATACACGAAGGATAGGCATGCCTGGCGTGCTCTGGTCCATGGGGTTACAAAGAGTCGGACACGACGAACGACAACATCCTGATGTAGCCCTCTTTGATTCTGTTCCCACTAAACAGAGCCAATAACAGCTTGGGGGGGACCAGTTTCCACTGCAACAATACCACGGGGGGACATAGGTAACGTCAAAGGGGGTGGCAAGGTATCCCAAGGCAAATAGCCTGTCTAAAACCCTACTCCCATGTTTAGGATGGAAGAAAATTATTCAGCAGCACTGCTCTGGGTCACTTGGAGGCTCCTCAAAATATGTCAGAAGATCTGATTATGGATTTCCCATGCTTCCTTTCTGACATTTTTGTTTCGGAGAGTTCAAGGCAGCATCAACGCTTCTTCCCTTTGATCCTCACAACAACCTTTGGCTGATTTAAGGTCTCTGTGTGAGCTTCATGGTAGAGTCGGGCTTTGAATCTGGTTTTTCCTCTGCCCTATTCCAGCACCCTAACCCAGAGATGGGCAACCTGTAGACCCTCCAGATGTCGCTCAATTTCATCTTCCATCAGCACCAGCCACCGTGGCCAAAGCTCAGGTGTTCTGGAAGCTGTCATCCAACAGCATGCGGAGCACCACAGGTTCCCCTTCCCTGATCCAACCACTACAACCACGGTGGCACTCCTTCCTTCTCTCGTGGCGTACTACACTATATCCATTTTAGGTCCCACCCATTTGGGGCCTACTAATTAAGCCTTCACCAAGGTCACTTGAAAGGCAGTAAATTTCCTTAATATGGGTGGCTCTTTCAGGCGTGCGAACAGCTTGCGGATTGTCATGTGTAAGGCGTAACAATCAGCACATGCCTCTGTTCCTCAGCATGTACGTGCACCGGGAAACCGCAGTGCCAGCCGCTTCCCGGTGGGTGTTTTTTTTTTTCTAGCTTTCAAGGGCAATGACTCTCTCTCTCTCTCTCTCTCTCTCTCTTGCTTGCCAAAGGAGGTTTTGTTTTCTGTAGCTGGAAATTTTTGGAAAGCTCAGTAGAATGATAAAGAATGCTGGGGAAATGGCTGATTCATTGTACTGTACAGCCTGCTCTCTCACTCCCTTTCAAGGGATCATGCTTGGTTTGTTTTCACCTTCAGGTTTTATTGCTTAGTTCTTTGGGACTGTGGCCCCTTCCTTATTGAGGTAGTCACGGTGTGTTTGGGTTGTACAACAGTCAAACCTTGGTTTGTCGAACGTAATCCATTCTGGAAGACCGTTCAACTTCTGAAACGTTCGACAATCGAAAACAGAAAGCGGAAGCCTCGATACAATAGGGATTCTCAAAATGGAAGCCGTATAGCACGTTCAGCTTCCGAAAATCATTCAAAAAACAGAGCAGTTAATTCCGGGTTTTTGGAGTTTGGGAGCCGAAACGTTCCAAAACAGAGGCGTTCGGGAACTGAGGTTTGACTTACTTCATACTGCAGGTAGGGCCTAGCAAGATGGAGTTTTCCTCTAGGCCATTAAAGAAAGGGGGGAGAAATGATTCCTGCATGTGGAAAACTGGATTGCAGTGAGAAAAATTCTAACCTAAAAACTCTCCCCCTGATATGCTAGTTTTCTATGTTAAGGGACTTGTTTTCCCCTTATTTTACAGACAAACCACAGGTGGGCAAGCATTGGCACAGCCCCTATAAGCTACAGGGTTCTTCCTGCAGGGGAAGGAGGAGTTCAGCATCTTGACTGCCTTTATAAGCCTTCACTGAACTCTAGAACCTTGTGGGAGCAACATTTGAACCTGCTGTGTGTTCGGAGTCAGCTGAGGGCTTTGCCAAGGTCCTGCTCCCTTAGTGAAATTCCTTCTTTGGGTCCAGCTACAAACTCTGCTTCCGGAATTAAGATTGGCGGAAGAAATATCAACAACCTCAGATATGCTGATGACACAACCTTGATGGCAGAAAGTGAGGAGGAATTAAAGAACCTTTTAATGAGGGTGAAAGAGGAGAGCGCAAAATATGGTCTGAAGCTCAACATAAAAAAAACTAAGATCATGGCCACTGGTCCCATCACCTCCTGGCAAATAGAAGGGGAAGAAATGGAGGCAGTGAGAGATTTTACTTTCTTGGGCTCCATGATCACTGCAGATGGTGACCGCAGTCATGAAATTAAAAGACGCCTGCTTCTTGGGAGGAAAGCAATGACAAACCTAGACAGCATCTTAAAAAGCAGAGACATCACCTTGCCGACAAAGGTCCGTATAGTTCAAGCTATGGTTTTCCCAGTAGTAATGTATGGAAGTGAGAGCTGGACCATAAAGAAGACTGATCGCCGAAGAATTGATGCTTTTGAATTATGGTGCAGGAAGAGACTCTTGAGAGTCCCATGGACTGCAAGAAGATCAAATTTATCCATCCTTAAAGAAATCAGCCCTGAGTGCTCACTGGAAGGGCAGATTTTGGTTGAGGCTCCAGTACTTTGGCCACCTCATGAGAAGAGAAGACTCCCTTGAAAAGACCCTGATGTTGGGAAAGATGGAGGGCACAAGGAGAAGGGGACGACAGAGAATGAGATGGTTGGACAGAGAATGAGATAGTTGGACAGTGTCGAAGCGACTGGCATGAGTTTGGCCAAACTGCGGGAGGCAGTGGAGGATAGGGGTGCCTGGCATGCTCTGGTCCATGGGGTCACGAAGAGTCGGACACGACTGAACGACTGAACAATAACAACATGAACTCTGCTAGGAACAGGGTGCTATCCGTGGTCCTGCTGCTTGGCTTGAATTCCCATCTTGCTCTTCCAATCCTTCCCACAATCTCCCCCCTGGAAAAGGATATCTATTTGGGAATTTGAGGGGAGGGTCGAGAATCAAAGGGGTAAAATAGATTGTCAATTTCATTACTCCAAGAAATAAGGCCGAAGCTGCAGCTTAAGGGCTGCTGCTGCTGCTGCTGCCCAGGGCTCCCTGCTGAGAGCCTGAAGGGCCCTGCTCTCGCCTCTCTCCACCTGGCTTGGGGCCCGACAGGCTTCACAAGGACTGCGGCTGCTGCTCAGCAGAGAGGGCTCCTCTTTTAAACTGTTTTTAATTTTTATCTGTGTTGTTTTAAATGAGACCATCTTGGCTGTGAGCCCTGGAAGACCTGCACCCTGCCTCGCTGGCCTGGGAGAGTGGAGTGCGGACTGACTCCAGCTACAAAAGCTGAGGCTCTTGAACAGATTCTTGGGCTGGAGTATTGTTTACCGTGGGGTTGGGGGAGGTTGTTGCTGTTGTCGATATTATTGTTGTATCTTTAGTTTTAGATCTTACGATTTGCGTGGTAATTGTTTCCATTTGGTTGCGCACATTTTGGTGCGTTTTATTTATTGTTTATGGCTTTTGTTATGCTTGTAATTATGTAAATCTTGTCGTGTTGTTATCCGCCTTGGATAAAATGATGGTGTCACGCGCAAATTTGTGTAACAACAGTGCCATTAAATGTTGGAACATAGCTTCTCGTTGTGGGGTAGGGGTGATTGATATATAGTACAGTGGTGCCCCGCTAGACGAATGCCTCGCTAGACGAAAAACTCGCTAGATGAAGGCATTCGTCTAGCGGAAGGCTGCCCCGCAAGACGAAATTGTCTATGGGGCTGCCTCGCAAGATGGAAAAAAAAAAATTTCCGTCTAGCGAAAACCGCGGTTTGCATTGCCACTTCTCTAGACGAAAAAAACGCTAGACGAAAATATTCGCAGAACGAATTATTTTCGTCTAGCGGGGCACCACTGTACAGAGGTGGCAAGCGTGTGTGCTTAACCCTTTCCCTCTCCCAATCTCCACCACCACATGAAGGTGGCTTTTCCCATTCAGGGTCTTCATTCAAAACTTTTTCAAGGCAGAGAGAAACACACTTAGTTTGGGCTTGATATCTGTGGTGTCAGGAGAACTACATGGTGGTTAGAGAAAGGGCCATACTCCATGGCCCACTAATACCTGTGAATTGTGTTTTAGTATCCCTGGGATACTAAACAGGAGCCATTGGCAAAAGCTTGGTGCTCTGTGGGTTTTCTGAACTGTCATACTGACTGATGTCGGCTTCCTCCCATAGATGCTGCCAGGCAGAGAATGCTTGCCAAGCCATGAAAGTTGCTTTTTAGCTGTAAGTGGAGCAGGAAGGGGGGGGGGGGAGAGAGAAAAGTAAAGCAATGAGCCAGCTATGAGGAAGCAACACTTCCGGAAGGCAGGGCGGTGGATCAGAATGTGCATCAAATATCAATCAAATATTCTGTATTTCTGGAGAGCTGGTTACTCATTTCCGCTGCAGTTTTCACTAGGTATATTAGCCAGGGTGAAAAATTAATTGGCACAGCTGATAAGGCTGCTGGTTTGCAATTATTATTTCTGAATTGAGACTCTTCTCAGTCTCTTTATCAGCATATTATTGTTTTAAACGCTCTTGCTCACGTAGACAAAGCAAAGAGGTAGCTTGCCTTGACGCCATTATCCCGGAAGTTTCTCATTTTAGGCGAGATAACATGTTCTCACGCAGCAGCCATTTCTCTGGTCGTTTCAATTGGCACAGCTACGTGCAGATTCAACATCCCTTTTCCCTTCCCGTGTTCCTTCACACCCATTGGCAGGTCCATTGTAGAAGAGAGGCAGGAATTCAAGGTAGACTGGGGAAGGAAGGGCATACAAGTTGGAAGCAGGGATACGGGAGGACTTTGATTCAGTTCTCATTTAAAGCGGAAGCTATCTAATTCACACTTTCTGAAACCACGTACAAACAGAATCACAGACATTCTTCCAAATGGGCACATCGCTGAGTTTTGCAAAGAAGTTATCCAGGAAAGTATTGTGTACAAATAAGCATATCCTAGGCCCACATGCATTGAAATGCATATGTTAGTGAAAAGAACATACAAAAAGGCATTATATGCGGGGGGGGGGGGGTAATTGCTTTGCAACAATGTTTCTATTAGGAGAAATTTGCTGCCAAATTTCCACAAGGACAAGGACTTTAAAAAAAAAACAACCACTGCAAACTGATATGGAAATTTAAAGAACTGAACTTGGGAATAATGAGCAATTGAGAGAAACTAGAGATCTGCCCATCTCTAGTTGGAAGGTGGTGGTCACTTAATCCACGGCCACTTCTGGAGTGGCCTTTTCAGAGACATCAAGTTGGCTACTGTTAGTGTGTGTGTGTGTGTGTGTGTGTGTATGATTTAAGGATGGATAAGTTTGATCTTTTTGCAGTCCATGGGACTCACAAGAGTCTCCTCCAGCACCGTAATTCTAGGAGACTCTTGAGAATCCCATGGACTGCAAAAAGATCAAACTTATCCGTCCTTAAAGAAATCAGCCAGTCTTGTCCATATAATGTGCATATGCTAAAGTAAACTGTGGTTTGCCATTATGTCCAAAGCGAGCTTGCATATGTCACGTGGTTGTAGCAAGTGTTCTCCGATGAGTGGCCCAGTTTCATCCCATGTTATATAAGCATGTGAAACTCTCCTCCATCACTTAAATGGCAATCTCTAGCACCATTTGACAAGTTGGAGTGTTATTGTCACAGAGATTTAGGTCTTACAAATTCTTACCTAATAGCACAGCGGCTTCTTTTCATATTAATGTCATAAGAACTTTTGAAAGGCTTGTTGTATGGTTTAATCAGATTTAAATGGTGGCCTTATTAGTAATGTGTTTGGTTTTTTTTAATGTAGATGTATTGTTGAATTTTAACTGATCTGTCTGCTGCTATATTTAGCTGACTTGAGAGGGTACTCTTGCGAGAACAGGAACATCTATTGTTGCAGGGATCAGGTGTACAAACTGCTCTGGTGCATCGTGAATAAGATATTTTGACATGGGTTAAGTGAATTACCCGGTAGTTATCTTTAGAGCTGTTTTGTACTCTCACTCAGCTCTGTTTTCTAACACCCTGAACCTTTAATGTTTTTGACCCATTTAGATCTGTTCTTCTGCGCTGATGGGTGACTTTCTAGCTTTGCTATTCCGTGTTCTCATTTGTGTTCTTGAACCATACTTTTAAATTTTAGCATTTATAAGCTTGTCACAGACCCTCCAAGTGTCCCTATTTTCCAGAGATAGTCCCAGATTCATAGAAACCATCCCAGTTTTTTATTTGACCCCGGAATCTCCTGCTGTTCCTTAGGATGTCCCTACTTTCACCGGAGAAATGTGGGAGGATATGGAACTATGCAACCCCCGAGCCAAGGAGATAAGTAACTATACAATCTTTAGAAGACATCTGAAGGCAGCCCTGTATAGGGAAGTTCTTTTAAATGTTCAAAGTTTTATACATGCTGGAAGCCACCCAGAGTGGCTGGGGTGACCCAGTCAGATTGGTGGGATATAAATAATAAAATGGTTATTATTTTGTTACGGAATAGGACATCCCTATTTTAATCGGAGAAATGTTGGGGGGAGGTGTTGTTTTAAATACAGCACTTGCCTTGCCTTTGCATTTCTCCTTTACAACATTATTTTGCTAATTTGTAACTTTTGGGGACATTTCCTACTTTAACAACAATAGCATTTTATTTTATTGTACATTGCATCACTTACTCTATGGGTCTTTCCTGTTCCTGTTAGATGACCATCCACACTTCGCAAAAAAATCACACTGATGATTTTTTTGCAAGTCTGGATGAAGCTTAGGTTCCGTAAATCTGGGGTTCGCAATAGTGCGCCTTATAATTTCAAATTGCCTCAAATTTCAAATTTAGGGCACAAAGGTTGGAAGGGCCTGCTATAAAGGCTTCTGAATCACGGGACAATGCCAAACACGATGTGACTCTATGGTCAGGTGCTAGGGTTTCTTGCGCCCTAGGCGAGACCACCTTCTGGCGCCCCCCGCTGCCCTCCCCCCGCCAAAGCCTGCTTTAGCGGGAGGTGGGGGTGGTGGAGAGGCAAGCAGCAGTTTCTCCACTGTAGTGGAGAAGCTGCAGCTCGCCCGTCCTGCCCCCCGCCCCCTGCCAAAGCCTGCTTTAGCAGGAGCCGGGGGGTGGTGTAGGGAGCAAGCAGCACCTCTCCGCTACAGCGGAGAAGCTGCTGCTAGCCCCCTGCCCCCCCCCCCCCGCCTGGCTAGCACCCCCTCCATTTTGGCGCCCTAGGCAATTGCCTAGTTCGCCTTAATGGATGTGCCAGCCCTGTCTATGGTGGGCCTTTGGATTGTGCTATTAACACAGAAGTCCTTAATTGTTAAAGTGTGGGAGATCAAGCCTGCCCAATGCTTGCCCTGGAGAAGTATGGTTCAAGAACACAACGACTCGGTTCATAAGCCATGTGAGGGCTGGATTGTGGTCCAATGTTGTCAAAGCCTGTTTCCGAACAATCAGTAAATAGGGGAGCTGAGTCTGAAGTGGAATCAATTGCTTGCCACAAATAGCTCTTTTTAGGACCACCGGGGCCATCTGGAGATCGCAGTAATCTGTTCTGAGTCTTTGAGAACCTAGCAGAAGCGGCTGTCTGCCATTTCCCTGGGGCTGCATTCACTCCTGTGGCAATTTTGTTCGGCTCTTTCAGCTGCAGACAGATGCTGCTCTTGCTACGGCTTTGCTCCCGTTACAAGTTGTTTCCTGCAGTTCTTCCATCGCCACTACCCCCAAGTTACGGGACAGTCGCAAACTGCCTTAGCCCAATGTGAGCTAAAGGTGGTCAAGTGAAGCTCATGACTGTTGCTATCTAATTGTTGTTGTTGTTTAGTCGTTTAGTCGTGTCTGACTCTTCATGACCCCATGGACCAGAGCATGCCAGGCACTCCTGTCTTCCACTGCCTCCTGCAGTTTGCTATCTAATAGGAGGGTTGTTGTTTTTTAATGGAAGTAAGTGCTTATGTATTAGAAATTCTCACACAATCAGTACAATACTGTTGTCTGCAGTAGAGAGCAGGAAGACATTTGTTTGGCTGGCATTTTAACTTGAACCTGCCTGGTCTGGAATTCCTGGGCCAATACCCAGGAACCGAAATGCATTTATCCCTTGGAATTTGCACTTCTCCAAATTCTGCATTGCAGTACTCCAGACAAACAAAGCATGAATATATATGGGGAAAGTGCATGGCTCCCAAATGTGGATGTCAGTGGAAATAATGTACAAAAATGCATTTTTATTACGGGGAACCACTTGCGAAAAATGTATATGCATCACCCAAAATTGTATATCAGCTGCGAATATTGGGAGAAATGTGCCTGTAAATGCATACACTTTTTGCCATATGTTGTTGTTGTTGTTGTTGTTTAGTCATGTCCGACTCTTCGTGACCACATGGACCAGAGCATGCCAGGCACTCCTGTCTTCCACTGCCTCCCGCGGTTTGGTCAGACTCATGTTGGTAGCTTCAACAATACTGTCCAACCATCTCGTCTTCTGTCGTCCCCTTCTCCTTGTGCCCTCCATCTTTCCCAACATCAGGGTCTTTTCCAGGGAGTCTTCTCTTCTCATGAGGTGGCCAAAGTATTGGAGCCTCAGCTTCAGTGAGCACTCAGGGCTGATTTCCTTAAGAATGGATAGGTTTGATCTTCTTGCAGTCCATGGGACTCTCAAGAGTCTCCCCCAGCACCATAATTCAAAATCATCAATTCTTTGGCAATCAGCCTTCTTTATGGTCCAGCTCTCACTTCCATACATCACTACTGGGAAAACCATAGCTTTCACTGTACTGACCTTTGTCGTGCCTGTTGTATTTGTCCAGGGAGTTTTCTTGGCAGGGATACTGGAGTGGCTGGCCGGTTCCATTTAGTCAAAACTCTCCACTATGACCTGTCCATCTTTGGTGGCCTTGCACAGCATAGCTATAGCTTCTCTGAGTTATTCAAGCCCCTTTGCCATGACAAGGCAGTGATCCATGAAGGAGGCCATATATCGCCAAATAAATGCAAAAGTGTTGGCTTTTAAAAAATGAAATCATGAAAGAATACAGCATTGCGACAAGCTGAACTTAAAACTTGAAAAATATGGAACTGAGAAAACCCCAAACCAACAGATTTGCCTATCTCTAAACTGCAGGCAGTAAACACTTGGTGTCGAGAGTCCACTCTCAGTGGCTGCAGTAAAGCATCTGCCAAGGTGATTCAACAGCCAGGGCTAGGATGACAAAGGGTGAGTCTCCCTTCTCCTTAAGGCCAGAAACACATGCTCTGAAAGCATCGGACTCTATTCACTCTGGCAAAGGTGAAGGAGCAAAAGTAGGACCCCTTTTCACTGTTTTACTCAGTGATGGGGGACCTGTGACCCTCTAGATATTGCTGGACTACTATGGCAGATGAAAATGATGGACTATGTGGAACTTGCTGGGGTGACCAGGAAAGTCGGTGACCAGAGGGACGACGCAGTGGAAGAATGGAAGAAATTTAAAATGTATTTGAAAAAATATAGTAAGATTGAAATTTAGAAAGAACTTGGAAGAAATGTTAGACTGCAGATTTAGAATTATGTTAAGTGTTAATGAAATGTGTAATAATGAATTAAGTAAATAATTTAAGAAATAGATAAGGTTTTCTTGCAAGATATGGTTGGACAATGTAAAGAAATTACTAAAGATGAAGGGCAATGAACGCAGGAAGGGTGGACGTGAGGAAGTCTAGCAACAATGTTAAGGAAAGAAGCAGCTTTTAAGAAATATTTTTTTG
This sequence comes from Lacerta agilis, assembly GCF_009819535.1. Classification (NCBI taxonomy): domain Eukaryota; kingdom Metazoa; phylum Chordata; class Lepidosauria; order Squamata; family Lacertidae; genus Lacerta; species Lacerta agilis. The sequence goes on from NC_046314.1 coordinate 9,239,283, forward strand.
TTTTTCATTTTTGTATTTTTGTAGTTTGTATAAGTTTTTGTTTTTGTATTTGTGGTGTTTGTAGTTGTTGTATTAGTTGATTTTACATGTTTTGTTGATGTTTTGGGGGGGGAAATTAATAAATATATATATATATTTTAAAAGATATTGCTGGACTACAACTCCCATCATTCTTGACCATTGGTCATGCTGACTGAGGCTGATGTGAGTTGGAGTGCAGCGTCATCTGGAGAGCTATGAGTTCCTCCATCCCTGGTCAGGTTGCAGGGGGAAATGTACAAGAACTCCTTATCTCCTGTTTGAGTTTAGTTGGGACAGGGTACTTAAAAAGCAATCTCTCTCTCTCTCTCTCTCTCTCTCTCTCTCTCTCTCTCTCTCTCCCTCTCCCCTGCCCCTCAATCCATTGCACAAAACTAGCTTTTGAAAAATAAATAAGGGTTTCAAAAGAGATACTTATGAAGGAAAACCCTTCCTTTGTTCTACTTCACAGAATCACGTTCCTCTCCTCTCCTGCCCCATTTTTGCTTTGTCTTAAATGATAAATTTCCAGATTGTTTTCCTGCATGACTTGATACAGATCCATTTTTGAGAGCTGGCAGGCCACAGTGGAATTGCTCTTCCCATTGCACGTAGCCCCACCAAGAGATCTAGGCAGAGCAAAGCTGTGGGGATTGCAAGCTAAAAGAGAGGAAGAGGTTGGGGAAGTAGCAATTTGTGCATGGTTGAGTTGCAGCTGTCAAACTAGCAAACTACTAAAGCCCTTGCTAATATCACCCAGGAGAGGATATGCAACACTGACTGTTGACTAACACCCCAGGATGTGCTAAGTGGGTGATCTTGATGCCCTCGAAAGATGTATTTACCAGACTTTCCCTAACCAAAAATGCAACTGAAAGGTTGTCTTTGAGTTGCTTTTCCAGGTCAATCCTTTAGGGGCCTTAGGGAAAGAGAGCAAGGTGTTGAGAGGATGGATGAAATGTTGTGAGGTGCGTGTATCCCCCAAAACACCACAGTGGAGAACAAGAAATGCAATTCTTTGACAACCAAGATCATATTCTGCAGGACTAGGGAAAGGCAAGCAAAAGGCATCAATGCCGGGAGCAAGCCCAACAGTAAATCACACTGAGTAGGTGAAGTTACCTCTTTATTAGAAAAACAGGATCTGCATAGGCATTTCAGGCCTAGTGAGCACAGCAACTCTTCTACAGTAGGTCCTGACCCCTATGAGACAGTTGTGGAAACTGAAGGTCCCCACCTTCCCACAGCTGCCTAAGTCTCGTCCTCTCCAGGGATTTTCCCCAAGCAATCTGAGACTATGCCGGCATGCCTGCCTTAACTTCTGCTTCATGCCTCTCCTGGTCCTGGGAGACCAGAGAGGAAGGGAGTTTGCACATCAGGAGGGGGAGACACCCTTGTTTCATCACCAGCCTGCCTCATCTCTGCCTCTTGGACTCCCTCATTCTACTCTCCTGCTTCTGCTTCTGGACTGCCCTCTGCCATGGACTCTCTCTTCTCACCAAGCCCTGTTACCTCTTCAGCTTCTGACACCTCCTCCTACCAGTCTCCCCCCTTTGACCACTCAGCACCGTCCCACCAGCAATCCCTGGGCTCTGAGCCTTCTTCCTTAAGAGGTTCCTAAGCTGGTGCCTCCACCATTCCTCTGTGTCCATGACACCCAAGAGCACATTTCAGCCAGGCAAGAGCACTCAAGGGAGGCATGGAGCAGAGTCAATGAGAGGTGTGGCCTGGGGAGGGATGAGAGTCTTTAGATTCAATGTCTCCCTTGTAGAATGGAACATGGAAGTGGATGGGGGGGCAAATTGGTTGGCTCCACTTGTCACTGCTAATCTCCCTACCTTCCACCCAGTTTCCATAATGGAGGGGGGTGACAAATTATCAAGGAACTTTTTTTTTTAATTTCTTTTTTTGAAAATGCCTGCTCCGAAGGTCTTATCTTACTATACTAGGGATTATATAGCTATATATGAAATTTCATACATATTGGTTTGGTTAATATCTTGACCCTCCTCCACCAAAATAGCTGTTCACTTGGCTGTTTTCCTATGTCGTGAAGGCTGAAATTTCAGTTCAGTGGGGCACTTACTGTTCCCAACCCTAACCCTGTGGAAAGCCATCTAATTAGACTTTAATTTGATTTTGAGATGTTTTTAGGAGGTAATTTAATTATTGTTTGATTTTATACCAATGTTATGTATCTGATGTTAGCCACCCTGAGCCCGACTTTGGCCGGGGAGCGTGGGATATAAATAAAAGTTTTTTATTATTATTACTTGTTATTATTCCTTTGTAAGAAAATATGAAATAACGTAAAACCATTTTTGCGGGGGGGGATCAATGGGGGGGTTGACAAGAAATTTTTCACACCGGGTACCACCTGACCTTCCTATGCCTCTGGGGGGGGGGGCAATTTGTTTGTTTGTTTTTTGTTGTTGTTTTTTTGCCCCCGGGTACCAATTTACCTGTTGTCTTTGTCCATGGAGTTTTCTTGGCAAGGATACTGGAGTGGCTTGCCAGTTCCTTCTCCAGGTGGATCACATTTAGTCTAAACTCTCCGCTATGACCTGTCCATCTTGGGTGGCCCTGCATGGCATAGCTCATAGCTTCCCTGAGTTATTCAAGCCCCTTCACCACGACAAGGCAGTGATCCATGAAGGAGAATATGGTCTGAATATGGTCTGAAGCTCAACATCAAAAAAACTAAGATCATGGCCACTTGTCCCATCACCTCCTGGCAAATAGAAGGGAAAGAAATGGAGGCAGTGACAGATTTTACTTTCTTGGGCTCCATGATCACTGCAGATGGTGACAGCAGTCACGAAATTAAAAGATGCCTGCTTCTTGGGAGGAAAGCAATGACAAACCTAGATAGCATCTTAAAAAACAGAGACATCACCTTGCCGACAAAGGTCCGTATAGTTCAAGCTATGGTTTTCCCAGTAGTAATGTATGGAAGTGAGAGGTGGACCATAAAGAAGACTGATCGCCGAAGAATTGATGCTTTTGAATTATGGTGCTGGAGGAGACTCTTGAGAGTCCCATGGACTGCAAAAAGATCAAACATATCCATCCTTAAATAAATCAGCCCTGAGTGCTCACTGGAAGGACAGATCCTGAAGTTGAGGCTCCAGTACTTTGGCCACCTCATGAGAAGAGAAGACTCCCTGGAAAAGACCCTGATGTTGGGAAAGATGGAGGGCACAAGGAGAAGGGGACAACAGAGGATGAGATGGTTGGACAGTGTTCTCGAAGAGACTGGCATGAGTTTGGCCAAACTGCGGGAGGCAGTGGAGGATAGGGCTGCCTGGTGTGCTCTGGTCCATGGGGTCACGAAGAGTCGGACACGACTGAACGACTGAATAACAACAAACCAATTTACCTTGCTATGCCCCTGCTTCCACCCCACAAGTCCTAACGGACACCAGTCAACAAGACTTGTTAAAGTGAAATTGTTCTTTCCCTTTATTTTTATTTTTTTATTTTTTTTAAAAAAAGTGCTTTTCCTCTGTAAAAGAAAACCCAAATGAGATCATGAGGCACACATGGATTGGAAATGCAGCAGAGGCATTTTGTAACATCAGGGGCCAGGGCAGGACGTAGTTCTGATGTTAATCATTCTGAAAAAGGTCGCCCTGTCTGGCATGGCTGTGCCCTCTCGGAGCTTCCTGCTCCCACAGGGAATGCTCTTAAATAGTTTGGCCAGACAGAACGTTTATACCGAGAATCCCAATCGTCCTAATGCATTTTGGATGAAAACCACAACATAATCAGGAGATGGCAGAGAGCTGGAAACCTGATGGTCTCGCTGCACTTTCTTGCAGTGCACCATGCCAGTTTAAGGGGAGAAACTTTTATATATGCAATTATGCAGCCTATGTATCTGAATTATACGCGTGAGCTAATTTTAACGGTGGCAAAGCTGGAGCTCAGCACACCCACAAAAGAATCCTTCCTGTTCGTGTCTGGGAGGTCCTAGGGATGGGAGAGAATTTTGGTTCAATTCGTGTTTCAAGGCGGACTTACTTAATTTGCACTCTCTGAAACAATTTGCAGACCAACACATGGCCCTCCTTCAAAATGTGCATGTCTCCAGATTTTGCAGTGCAATTCTCCAGCCAAGTAATTTCAACAAGAATGCACGTCTTAAAGGAAATGTGCATACAATGCGGGTATTGCTGAGAACAACATACGAAACTGCTTTATTTTAGAGGGGATATCCTTGCAAAAGCATGCATATTAGACAAAATTGCACACAAATGTGAATAGAAGGGAGAAGTGAGCACTAAAATGCTGAAGAGTTTTCATGATGACTTTAAAACAAAATGCACAAACTGGTGTGGAAACGTTGAGAACTGATCTTGAGAAAAATGAAAAACAGAGGAAGTGAAACTGACACACCTGCTCATGTGATGTTGCGGGTGCCTTCATTTGCTCAAATTAGTGTAGGAAAAGCCTAAGCTAGAAGCTTTGCTAGTAACATGACCCTCCCAGTCTCTCTCTCTCTCTCTCTCTCTCTCTCTCTCTCTCTCTCTCTCTCCCTCCATCTTTTGCTTTTGGTGTCAGTGCAAAGAGCAGGCAGGAGTCAATCTTTATGGGAGAGTGCTTGAGAAAGACTTACTCGCAGGAAGCGGGAGGGACATTTTGAATGTCAAAGATGAGCAGCTTCTTTGCCAGCCCTGAAGTCAGCAAAAGGAAACAACAAGTGAGCCATCCTTCCTTCCTTCCTTCCTTCCTTCCTTCCTTCCTTCCTTCCTTCCTTCCTTTTTTCTTCTTTCTTTCTTTCTTTCTTTCTTTCTTTCTTTCTTTCTTTCTTTCTTTCTGTGTGGTGTAGTGGTTAAGAGCGGTAGACTTGTAATCTGGGGAACTGGGTTTGCATCTCTGCTCCTCCAGATGCAGCTGCTGGGTGACCTTGGGCTAGTCACACTTCTCTGAAGTCTCTCAGCCCCACTCACCTCACAGAGTGTTTGTTGTGGGGGAGGAAGGGAAAGGAGAATGCTAGCCGCTTAGAGACTCCTTCGGGTAGTGAAAAGCAGGGTATCAAATCCAAACTCCTCCTCCTCCTCTTCTTATCTTTCTTTCTCTTTCTTTCTTTCTTTCTTTCTTTCTTTCTTTCAACTTGCCCTGGCCCTGACCACCCTTCCCTCATATTGCCTTCCTCATCAACAGTGAACCTGATACAATTACCTGAAGAAAAATGCCGAACACAGGATGACAATTGTAGCAATCAGATCTCTAATACTTACCTTGTCAATACGTAAGCGTACATACTTTGTTGTGGGTGCTTTGATTGTGAAGCTGGTAGAGGAACAACTAATATTATTCGGCTTTATTTCAAAGCCTCGCAATTGTTTCTTAGAAATGGCTACTCCTAGAAAAGCGAGAGATCATGGCCTGGAATTGTCATCGTTCCTTTTTCAATTCCCCTACCCCACCCGGCCTCTTCCTCACACAAAGTTTGCTGTGCTGTGGTGAGTAGCTTATGGTCAGAAAAAAAATATATCATGAGGGGGGGAGCAAAAGCTTCTCTTGCAAGAAAATAAATCTTTTGAGAACTGGAGGACTAGTTTTGGCACAGCAGTAATGCAAAGTTATATGTACAGTCAAACCTCAGATCCTGAACACCTCCGTTTTGGAATATTTCAGCTCCTGAACACAAAAAACACAGAAGTAAATGCTCCAGTTTTCAAACGTTCAGCTTCCACTTGAGTGCAGGAAGCTCCTGGAACCAAACAGAAGCCACACCTCGGTTGTTGAACATTTCAGAAGCTAAATGGGCTTCTGGAACGGATTATGTTCGACAACGAAGGTTTGACTGTATATAAAATAAGACCACTTGCAACAATAGTCTGTCACGGAACAAGTTCCCTGTAAACTGAACACCTGTTGTGGGAGAGAACTCCCAAAAGACTAACATGGCTGTCCCCCCTAAAACAGGGTTTCCCAAACTTGAGTCTCCCCCTGTTTTTGGACTACAACCCCCATTATCCCTAGCTAGCAGAACCAGTGGTCAGGGATGATAGGTGTTGTGGTCCAAAAATAGCTGGATTTTGTGGGAAAGCGTACATTGGATTCACCCTTGTTAAGTGTTTGCTTATAGCAACATTGTAGGTGTACCTTTCAGGGGGACGCAATGTGTGATGTTCAGTTGCCTCAGAGCTGAGGAAGAGCTAAACCTCACCAAAGCACGACACGTATTCAGTTCAGCTGAGATGCAGAAGTAATCCTGGGGGAGAAAATGTTGAGGAAGAGTTTCTCTGAGAAGAAAGAGAACAGGAGAAGGGCAAGTGGAAAACACAACTCCTAGGCCACATTTGCACCATGTTTTTGAAGTGCTACGATGCCACATTAAACAGCCATGGCTTTCCCCAAAGAATTCTGGGAGCCATGAGTCCTTAACGGTGCTGAGAGTTGTTGTGAAGCATGGATTCTCACAGAACTACAATTCCCAGAGTTCCTTGGGAAGAGGGATAGATTGTCCCTTGCAGGGAAGCCATGACTGTTTAAAGCAGTGCTTTAAATGCATGCTGTGAATGTGGTGGCCCTATTCAAGTGTTCAGGTTTGTGCTGTCTAGAATGTGCTGGGTTAACTCAACCCACTGAACAATGACATGCTTGCCAGTCATGCCCCCAGTCAATGCACGATCAGGACCGGCGCTAGGGCTTCTTGCGCCCTAGGCGAACCACCTTCTGGTGCCCCCCCTGCTTTAGCGGGAGGTGGGGGTGGTGGAGAGGCAAGCAGCAGTTTCTCCTGCTGCTCACCCGTCCCACCCCCCGCCAAAGCCTGCTTTAGCGGGAGCCGGGGTGGTGGTGTAGGGGGCAAGCAGCACCTCTCTGCTGCTACAGCGGAGAAGCTGCTGCTAGCCCCAGGGCCGTCTCAGGCACATCGGCCGCTGTGGTGCGGCGATCCTTCCGGTGCCCCCATGCGTCCGGGGGAGAGCGCAGGCAGAGCAAGCACCCGGCCGGCCGTGGGGACAGGGGGGGGCCCGCTGGCAGGGCCGCGTGGCTCCCCCCGCTCTCTGCACTCGAAGATTGGGCTGGGTGGCCGGCTCACAGCCCGCCCGGGAGCAGCATGGGTGCAGCAGCGGTTGTGCCGCCAGTGCGCGAGCGCCCGCCCGCCTACCCACCCATGGGGTCGGGTTGGGGAGGGGGTGCCCAGTATGCCTTCAGGTTCACGGGGGCGCCCCTGGGGGGGGCAGCGCCCTGACACGCCGCGCCACCAGCCCCAATGGACGAGACGGGGCTGGCTAGCCCGTCCCGCCCAAGCCTGGCCAGCGCCCCCTCCATTTTGGCGCCCTAGGCAATTGCCTAGTTCACCTAAATGGGCGCGCCGGCCCTGTGCATGATTTGTCTTAGATTGGAACTGAACCAAAACGAGAGGATTTATTCCCTGACTGATCAACGAAGGAAGCCAATGTCTAGATGAGCACATTTAATGTACCTACACTGTACCATTTAGACTGTACCAAAATTAGATCTATTGCTTACAGCCAATAGAATATACCACAAATGGCTTAACGATCTTACGTGGCTTTGCAGCATTTTAGTACACAGTGTGCGGTTTCACATAAATTGGTTCTGAGCTCTAGCTGTGCTGGCTTAATATGTCTTTAAGCTCTTAGTTACAGCACAGCAATAGAATGTAAATATGTTGTGTCCCAAAGCCTGGAAATCTAAGGTGACAGCAATGGTTACAAAAGCTGCATCCTAAATAACTTCCCAAACGCATTTCAATTTTGAGAAGTCCTCATCAGTAGTACCTAGTTGAAGGGCTTCCCCCTGTGCATGGACTAAAATGGTCAATGCATCAAAAATGTGTGGGAGGGGAGATACTTTTTAATAACGTAAAACACGAATCTCCAGAATTCCAATAATACTTTAATAAAACCTCAATAAAAACTTGTATCTTATAGAGCTGTTGCAGGTTCCAAAGTTTGAAAGGAATAATATAATTTCTTCTGCAATGCAGAAATATGCAAGCTCTGGTGAAAATATTCACTCTACGTTATTATAATCCAACTTATTAAAAAGCCAAAAAAAAGGAAATGAATATCTGCTTATTCATAACATTTTACTCACTGACGAGCTCTCAGCCTTCACTCTTATCATGCGTATACACTCCTGCTGTTCTGAGTCCATGCTCCAAGACTAGCCTATTTATAACCCTTATAATAATTCTGCACCTGGCCTAAGAAATGATAACTTGCTTTGTCATTCAAATCTGATGCAGTAAAATGAAAAAGGAAAAAAAAAATCATTTGCTGGTACTTTGTACCCAGTGATATAACTTATGTGGCCCAACCACCGGGTCGGATTCTCCCACCTGCTCCTCATAAATCAATGTGGTTGACTTCGATTCCCAAGCACTCATGGTCACTGGTTTGAAGAACATAAATAAGGAGGCCAAAATGTTGCTGAACTGCAGCTTTCATAGAATCATAGAGTTGGAAGAGACCACAAGGGCCATCCAGTCCAACCCCCTGCCAAGCAGGAAACACCATCAAAGCATTCCTGACAGATGGCTGTCAAGCTTCCGCTTAAAGACCTCCAAAAAAGGAGACTCCACCACACTCCTTGGTAGCAAATTCCACTGCTGAACAGCTCTCACTGTCAGGAAGTTCTTCCTAATGTTTAGGTGGAATCTTTCTTGTAGTTTGAATCCATTGCCCCGTGTCCGCTTCTCTGGAGCAGCAGAAAACAACCTTTCTCCCTCCTCTATATGACATCCTTTTATATATTTGAACATGGCTATCATATCACCCCTTAACCTTCTCTTCTCCAGGCTAAACATACCCAGCTCCCCAAGCCGTTCCTCATAAGGCATCGTTTCCAGGCCTTTGACCATTTTGGTTGCCCTCCTCTGGACACGTTCCAGCTTGTCAGTATCCTTCTTGAACTGTGGTGCCCAGAACTGGACACAGTACTCCAGGTGAGGTCTGACCAGAGCAGAATACAGTGGTACTATTACTTCCCTTGATCTAGATGCTATACTCCTATTGATGCAGCCCAGAATTGCATTTGTCAGACCTGACAATTGGCTGTGCTAGTTGGGGCTGGTGGGAGTTGCAGTCCAAGAATATCTGGAAGGCCATTGCTTCCCCATTCGTGAGCTGAAGGAAAGCCACTGTAAATGAAGCACCCATGATCACTTGTGTAAACCCTCAAGGGTGGTTGGAAAAAAGAACAGGCTCCGGACGGCCATATTTCTATGAGTATGTAGGGAAGATTGATTCTGAGGTAGTTAACAGATATGTTGACTGCTGTTCAAAATGATAGCTCTGTTGGCCCTGAAGCACTATTGCTTGTTGCTGTGTCTCTATTTTAACGGTTCACTCTTACACCCTCTTGAGGTTTATCGGGGTCTTTGTCCCTGAGACTTGGGTTGGGCGGTAGGTTTTCTGGACAGGAGGTTTAATATCAAGGCCCTGAAATTACCTCTGAATTTTCGGTCTGGGTGTTTGGCTTCAATGTCTTCTTCATTGTTTTCATCATAAAAATAGTCATGAAGGAGGCCTGAAGCATTGGAATCCCTCTGCCATGGTGACACAAGACCCTGAGATGAATTGTCTCATCGGCAGACAACCTTGCGGAGAGGGTTCTGGAGTCGGAAATTGAACTTTTTATGGGACGTATCCTATGCTAAATATAAATCCACTCGCTTTTTCTGGTGGGCAGCATTGCGGCCAGGCAGCCAGGGCCCTGCAGTGATAATAATAATAATAATAATAATAATAATAATAATAATAATAATAATAATTTATTTACACCCCGCTCATCCGGCCAGGTATCCCCGGCCACTCTGGGCAGCTTCCAACAAATATTAAAATACAATACAAAGTCACAGATTAAAAACTTCCCTAAACAGGGCTGCCTTCAGGTATTTTCTAAATGACCCCTCTCTGACAATACAAAACTTCTAGGCTTGCAAGCAGATTCCAGGCTTGCAAACAGCTTTTTTTCCTGCATGCAAATAGTGTGGAAATTGGTGCTAAAATATAATATGCAAATTAACGGCTAGGGAAACATCAGTAAATTGCTGTGTGAATGCAGTCCAGGTAACAATGGTTAAAGTTTTTTTTCCCCTCGCCATTTTACATCTAGTCAGTTTTTAAAATAATTTGTATTAAATTTGGCTAATGCACAAAGCAAAGGCAATCATTATTTGCACATTTGTCTGGCCTGTCTACAGCTTCACATTTACCACAATAAACTTTTTTTTTTTTTGCATCCATTTCTAACATAGCCTCTGGAATAAGGAACTGCTTTACTACTCATTCCACAAGAGTGCATATCAGATTGTTTTGTCTTTTCTTAAAAGCAGAGTATTCTGCTACCTCTAGCAAAATAATAATAATGCTATGACATGTTTGCTCATTCTTTCTTCTCTCTTGCCCTCTCTCTAAAAACACTGCCTTTCCAATTAAAAAACTGTTTCCAGTTTCATTTTATAGAAATGCTCTCCCCCTACAAGATCAACCAAACAATTTTGTGCATCTCCGCCAGTTGACTGAACACACAGCTCTTCAGCAAAACAGACAGCAGTTCGTAAGTGATGCTGGCATGCATTTTGAAAACCAAAGTTTCTGGAGAAACAAGTGCTTTTAAACAAGAAACGTTTGCTTGTCTGTTTTAGATTGCGAGCCCCTCGGGGTAAGGCCTGTCAAACCTGCTCTTTGTAAAATACCATGTCCATGGATGGGAGGAGGAACGGGAGGAGATAGGAACAGGGATGGTTTTTCTATGGAGCTAGCCAGCCTTTGTTAAAGGTGAGCAAGATAACATGTGTTTTCTTTGTAAGGCAAATGCAGTTGAAGGGGAGAATTGGCAGGGAGGTGCGGTAGGGTAGTACTTAAGGCTTCTTTCACCGGCTGAGTCTCCTCTGCAAATGCCTTCTAGTCTGCTGTTAATAATTTCCCCTTCAGAAGCAGCAACTAAGCACAGCTGGGCAATGGGGGCATCCTGGGAATCATAGAGTTGGAAGGGACCCCGAGGGTCATCTAATCCAACCCCGTACAATGCATGGATCTCAACACACTTTCCCCCACCCAGTTTGAAACCATACTGGACACTCCTTAGCTTTGCAAACATGTGTCAGGGGCTGGACTGCGGAGGAATGATGCCCCCCCTTCTCCTATACCTTCCTGGGAACAGGAGGACAGTATAGATTTAGAACAGTGGTTTGCAGAAGGGCACAGTTCAGAGGCTGCAGAGAGGAGAAGCTGGGGAATATTGGGAGAGGAACAGCAGGAAGAAGAAACACCGGGGGGGGAGACAGCTGACAGACTCAGTGTCCTTGGAAAGCAATCCTGACCTCCCCTCTCCCAGGACCAGCTGAGCATTGTGGGTAGTAGAACAGAAGGCTCAGGGGCAAAAAGCTCAGATTAGCTGGTGCAAGGGTGATGTACAATAGGAGAGATGGAGGGGGTTGGACTTTACTCGGAGCAACACCATTATCTTAGGGAGACTGCATTCCTTCGTGTCTCTCTGTGAATTATGGAATTAATTACTTGGTAAGAACTCCTCTTGTTTATCTGTTCCTTGGCTGCCAACGTGGGAAGGATCGGATTCCTTGAAGCCTGACAACATGAAAGTGGTTTTATTGCTACCACCATAGGATATGCAGTGGAAACCAGCCCTTGTGGGAGGGATTAAGTATAAATAACTACAGATAACCACAGTGCCTGCATAATTGCAGATGATCACAGTGCCTGGAGATACAGTCAGGTTGAATATCCACATCACTCAACAGAGGAGGAATGGCCGCTGGGAGGAGTGCGGAGAGGAAAAATGCCGGGGTGCACCAGCAGCAGAGCAACCGGACACCTTCATCTGCCCCAGCTGCAATGAAACATGTCTCTCCCATATTGGTCTCTACCCCCCATGGTGCACTCCTCCATTATCTCCCAAGACAGACAACAACAACTAGGTGTGAGCTGAGGCCTGGACAGACAGGCGGGCTCAGGTGATCATTGATCTGTGCTCGTGCGATGGCATAATTACATCTACAGTACTGTACAGCAAACCAGTAGACAGAAAAACGTGGAAATATGGATTCCCTCTCCTGGGAGTCATTATATTAGCCCAAACCAGTGTGGTTCGATTTTGTGAGCTGATACTAACTTAACAATGGCTGGTTGTTCCTATTATAGCCAAACAGGTTTTTGGTTTTTCAAACTGTTCTATTAATGTTGCTTAATATGCAGTTCTGTGCTTGTCTACTGGAAACTAAGAGTGGATCAACACCCAGGGCGGGGGGACGACGCTTTACATAAGTCTGGAATTAAATCGTTATAACAAAAGGAAAAAACACTATGGAAAATTGCAGCAACAAAAAAATGCTCTCCAGTGCCATCTGGCTTTGCATGTTTATAACGCATTCAAAACGCGCTTTTTTTTTTTTTACTAATGCAGCTGAGTCTTAAGTCCCACTGAGTTCAGTCGGGCTTACTCCCAGGTAAATGGATCCAGGCTTGGACTTCACCGCCCTTTATGTTGGGGTGGTTGGGGGCTGGACTGAATCGGGGCATCCCTCTGCTCTCTCCTGACAGTTCAGTCAAACAGAAGCCAAGCTTGCAGGTAGGCAGGAGGGCTGCTTGTGGCATCACCGCCAGCCGAAAGCCCCCAAATAGAACCTTCCAAGGGCGAGGAGGGGGCGGAGCTGAGAAGCACCCACAGGATCCTAAGCCCCAACTCACAGGCGGCACTGGCCAGCACTCGGTCCAATCTGCCCGTCCCCCTGCCTCACCTTCTGTGTCTGGGCTACAGACGCAGCAGTGACTGAGAGAAGTTAGGATGGCAGCCTTAGTGTGTTTTATGCCAGCTGCCTTGAGCATCAGGGAGGAAAAAAAATGAGATAGAAATGTTTCCAAACAAATATCCACCTTGGCTCCAAGTTCACAGATCAATTATGTGCTTGTCGTTGACCGTCTGCAAGCACCTTTGCACATTATGAAAAATGGGTTCTGCTGCTTTTGGTGGGGGGGGGGCAACCTCTGCATTCTGGATGTAGGTATAACTCACTCTGTTGTCATGGGAGAAGACAGCGGTGAGCTTCAAGGAGTGTGTGGGCACTCTCATCCATGCCAAAGCCCCAGGATCACGGGTGCCAACTTGAATAAAATATTGGCGGGAGGGGCAGGAAAGCCCTGCCCCACATAATCAATCACATGACATGGTACAAACGCACCATTTGAATGGCAATGCTCATCAACCTGGGGGGGGGGGTCTCCTCTCAAATATTTTATTGGGGAGGCCAAAGGGAGCTTGGCCCCCAGGAGTTGACTCCTGTGCCCCAGATGCAGGAGGAGGGTCCGTGACAAATGGAAAAGTCACTCGTTCCTTTCCATTAGGGCAAGTGGGACCCTGCCACACCAATCTCATTTTGCTCTCTGCCAGCCCCCACCACAGCTGTCAACTTTCCCCTTTTTTAAAGGGAAATTCCCTTATTCCGAATAGGATTCCTCTCAAGAAAAGGGATGGCCCCCACCTGCCTGCTTTCTTCCTTACAACAAGTCCAGGAGGCAGCCTCAGCAGTCAGCTTCCGCCTCCTTAGTCTTGCCCCTTTTAGAACTTAGCAGGGAGGAGAATGGGGGGACAAAACTGGAATGAGTTGTCTCTGCCTGTTATCGGCTCTGGCTCCACCTACTGTTGGCCTCCTGCTTTACATCCTAACAACTCTAATGGATACCAGCCACCTCTCGGAAAGGCAATTGTGGGGGGGGGGGTCCTAGGGGGAGCAGCAAGCCTCCTAGTGCCAAGCCCTGCTGGAGTGGCCCAAGACAACACCCTTCATCCGGAGTGAGGTCCTAGTTGTGAGTAAGACAAGGAAGGCGGGAATTGATCATGGCTGGAGGGAAAGGTGGAGGCCCAGAAGGAAGGAATGTGACGGCTCTTCATGGTCAGTGATGGAGCTTCAGAGAAGACAGAACTGGGTGACAATAGCCCCCTTCGTTTAATTTGACATGAAAGAGATCTGCCCCTCTCCTTTCTTCAAACAGGAAATGGTTTCCTTCCATAGGTCCCTGACCATTAGGTCCAGTCCTGCCTGACTCTGGGGTTGCGACGCTCATCTTGCATTACTGGCCAAGGCAGCCGGCATACAGCTTCCGGGTCATGTGACCAGCATGACGACTAAGCCGCTTCTGGAGAACCAGAGCAGCGCCCGGAAATGCCGTTTACCTTCCCGCTGGACTGGTACCTATTTATCTACTTGCACTTGGACGTGCTTTCGAACTGCTAGGTGGGCAGGAGCAGGGACCGAGCAACGGGAGCTCACCCCGTCGCGGGGATTCGAACCGCCGACCTTCTGATCGGCAAACCCTAGGCTCTGTGGTTTAACCCACAGCGCCACCGCGTCCCCTTTCCTTCCATAGTAGTGACATTCTAATTTTTTTCCCCAAATCGCAAGGGACTTCACTTCCATATATTTTGAATCAACAATTCTCTGCGACGTTTGCTGAAGCAGCACCCGAGCTGCTGTTACACCGTGCCTCCTGTGCCGACATCCACATCTCATTAAAAACGAAACAAAAGAGGCAGGCATGCAACTGATGTGTACAGCTTCTCTTGAATATGCCTGTCCTTGTGCCCATCTGTTCAGGTGGCACCATGCCCACTGGGGTACGACGCCAGCTTCTAACATCGCCGAGGTGCCAACAAATGGAAGCACCTAGGCTATGCGAGAGGGGAACAAACTGTACGACACAGAGGAATGGCGTCCCTCCTGCCAGAAGATCCTCCTGTTTGCAAACGGAGCCAACTTCGGGTGACATGCTTCGTTACACAGGAATCCATCTGTAGCAACTTTCAGGCGAACAACAACACACCCAGGCCTGTTCTCCTTTGGCCGCAAAACATCCGTCCTTTTCAAATTCAGTGTGGCAAATGGGGGCTGCAGGAGAACGGAGTTCATTTTCCTTTCCCGGTCCAAGGCCAATGCAGTAAATCATCTGCAGCAAAGTTCTTTGTTCTCTGAAAGTAGCTGGCAGGTTTCGTAGCACTGGCCCCCTTCTCCTTCATTTCCAGTTGTTCAATGTAGACAGAAACAAGGCCAGACCTACCATTAGGCAACTCTCTGGCTGTTGCTCTAAAGGACCACAGGCCATCCCCCTCTGCTGGAAGACAGAGTTGTGTGTGCTACACAGCATGGGTGGGAGTGAAAAAAAATGGTAACCATCAGGCCAGGAAGACCTTCATCTGTTCTGTCCTCTAACAGATTCTTTTCTCAAAACAAAATAAAAAATTCCTTCCAGTAGCACCTTAGAGACCAACTAAGTTTGTTCTTGGTATGAGCTTTCGTGTGCATGCACAATTCTTCAGATACACTGAAACAGAAGTCACTATTCTTAGCCATCTCACCCCTTGCTTTTTCCTGTAAGACCAATTGCAGTCGTTAAGAGTCGTCAACAGGTTTTCCACACCCATCAGCCAATCACCCATTCCCACCACCCTTCTGAGTAGTACCCATCCCCACTCTCTCACTATATATAAGGGTCTGGTGACTTTTGTTTCAGTGTATCTGAAGAAGTGTGCATGCACACGAAAGCTCATACCAAGAACAAACTTAGTTGGTCTCTAAGGTGCTACTGGAAGGAATTTTTTATTTTTTATTTTGTTTTGACTATGGCAGACCAACATGGCTACCTACCTGTAAACAGATTCTTTTCTGTTTAAATGGAGATTGTTATATATTTTATTTTTTCACAACCCTGCTGATGATTATTTACAAAATTCAAGTTTTCACTTATCTAGATGATTTCTTCGCTATTGATCTCATATTACTGTTCGTTATGGTAGTTCTAGAAGCAATCAGGCTAGACCTTGGTACAAAAGGGAATCTAACTGAAGAAGAAGCTCAGACTTGTGACCATAATCCTGTCCGTCCACTTCCTTGCGGGGCAAATTTGCATCCTGTGAGCAGAATGTCATTATTAACGTTGTACTGCTTGTGACAGGTGGACTTGAAGGAATCCTGTAAATCATAGCCATTGCTGAATTTGCCAGCTAACTCATGATGCTACCTGAAATATCTAAAAGATGTGTGACAGGAGAAAGATATTTTAAAGACCAAATCCAGTGACTTCAAGACAAATTCAATTCATACGGCCTTTGGGAAGGTGAATACCAAGTTGAACTTCTGGGAACTACAATATTTAATGGCTTGAGTTCTAATTAGCAGCCTCTGCAAATGGAAGAGCTCCTTCCATTTGTGGCCAACAGCATTTTTGACCGGTTGCCCCTTCTCTTTGCACTGCTTTTCTAGCTGCCCTGACCCTCCTGAGTAGACTTTCAAGGGGCTGCTGATGCAGAAAGGAGATTGGCACTGTCCTTCCTCCCACTATCAGGAGCTGCCTGTTAGCAGAGCTCGGCATGTGGGAACTTACCAGCAGAACCTTCTTTCAAATCTAAGAAAAGATCTTTTCATTTAGTATAGCCCCTTTATGTATAAACATCCCATGTGGTTTTCCCCCTCACCAGATCTATGTTCTGCAATGTATCTTGTTGTTGTTTAGTCGTTTAGTCGTGTCCGACTCTTCGTGACCCCATGGACCAGAGCACGCCAGGCACTCCTGTCTTCCACTGCCTCCCGCAGTTTGGTCAGACTTATGTTGGTAGCTTCGAGAACACTGTCCAACCATCTCGTCCTCTGTCGTCCCCTTCTCCTTGTGCCCTCCATCTTTCCCAACATCAGGGTCTTTTCCAGGGAGTCTTCTCTTTTCATGAGGTGGCCAAAGTATTGGAGCCTCAGCTTCAGGATCTGTCCTTCCAGTGAGCACTCAGGGCTGATTTCCTTCAGAATGGATCAGTTTGATCTTCTTGAAGTCCATGGGACTCTCAAGAGTCTCCTCCAGCACCATAATTCAAAAGCATCAATTGAATTGATGCAATGTATCTTAGAATTGTGTTTTTAACAAGATGGCATGTGGTAGTGTGTTAAATATTATAATATTTTTAAATTTGTATTTATAGACAGTATATATTTCTATTTCTCTACCAACATGTTTAAGAATAAACAGACTGCAAGTCGAACATATTTAACGGATGCTAATTGAGCTGGTGGGTATGGCTATTCTGATGGACACTCCAAAGTTGTTGAGCTTCTTTTACTAAGACGCCCAAAAAAACCCATGATTTTTCAATTGACTTGCATAACAGTGGTTCCCTCACTGAGAGAAGTGAGGTTACTGAGGAACCAGGCAGAGGGCCTTCTCGGTAGTGGCGCCTGCCCTGTGGAACGCCCTCCCATCAGATGTCAAGGAAATAAATAACTATCTGACTTTTAGAAGACATCTGAAGGCAGCCCTGTTTAGGGAAGTTTTTAATGTTTGATGTTTTATCGCATTTTTAATATTCTTCTGGGAGCCGCCCAGAGTGGCTGGGGAAACCCAGCCAGATGGGCGGGGTATAAATATTAAATTATTATTATTATTATTATTATTATTATTATTATTATTATTATTATAGCTTAGTCAGTAGAGCATGAGATGCTTAATCTCAGGGTTGTGGGTTCAAGATCCACATTGGGCAAAATTGCAGGCGGTTGGACTAGACGACCCTCATGGTCCCTTCCAACTGTACAAGTCTATGACTCTATGAGTTAGATTCCAATTCAGGCTGAGGGGCATTGGCAGACAGGCATGTTTCTACATCAGGGGTGGGTTTATATCTGAGGGGCTTCTTGACACTCGCATCTCTGGGTGTGCTGCATGCTGCTACAAGGAGCTGCAACCTCATATGGCTTGACACAGCACAGACCGTATGGGAATCGCTGCCCTGTCCTTTACCAAAGCATCAACCTGCGCAGCCAATGAGATCCACCAGCTATTGTCAACACAAAGCCCTTAGATTTCCTCTGTCATCTCCCTTCAGTTCCTTGAATCAAAAGCATGCCAAGCCCACTGCTCAGCACACGGACAGTCCTCAGCTCCCTGGCAGGCAACACGCTCCGTGGACACATCGACACTCGGAGATCAATTAATTGCTTTGAGTGTCAAAAAATGCTTCCCTCATTGTCACACCTGCCAGCCCCTCCAAAATCCCCATGTTCTTTATAGCCCTTCGGGAAGAGCTATAAAGTCTGTAATGGGGAAATCAATCCAGGCGAGAGATGAGATAAGAGCTGTGTTCTTTTTTTTTTTTTTAAGAGTCCCTCCTGTAGTGGCAGGCACTGGTGGAATTTTAATGTTTTCATTTAACAGACCGGGCCATCTTAGCAGGAAACTCAAGATGCGCTGTCTTGTGTTTGCTCGGAAATGTGGAGAGCATTCGGTCGAGCCCCTTCGTGCAAAGCCAGGGGAGTTTATGCAGCCAAAGGGGCTTCTTCAAAGCTTTGGGAAAGCTAGTGCACACTGCTGTTGCTAGGAAAATCGATTATTTTTGTTACAAGTAATAAGTTGTAATTTTTGTTGTGTTTTTTGTTAATGTATGTTGTTATAGTTTGCTGTTTATTTTTTCTTGTTATGTGAAAAAACTTAATAAATATTATTTAAAAAAACAAATTTGAGCAGATCCTCAAAAAAACAGGGCTTTAAGAGGAGGAAAACCAGAAAAATATTTTTTTTTCCTTGTTTCCTCTAAAAACGAGGTGTGCCCTATAGTTCGGTGCGCCCTATGGAGCGAAAAATACGGTATTTTGAAAAGCAGAAATGAGAAGAAGATAGATCTCTGGATGATTTGCTGTAGACTAGTAAAGTTTTCTGAGTCCCAGTTGCTAAAAATGGCGACAACCATTCTACGTATTAGAATGGATCCCTTATTCAACTTTCCTTTTCCACTTGTGTTGGTATCTGTTTGGGCATTGAGAGAACGGGATGCTGGACTAGATGGGTCAGTAGCCTGGTCCAGCAGGATTCTTTTTACGTTCTTATGTCAAACCAGAAATACACCCCCCCCACTGCCATGCCCATGGAAGAGCCGCCATACCTTATGAATGCTCAGACCATACAATAAAGTGGGGAGTACAAAAGATTTTTTATGTACACAATGACAGCAGCCCGGATACTCCTAGCCCAAAAATGGAAGGAAGACAAAATACCTAGAAAAGAAGACTGGACAACAAAACTGGTGGTCTATGCAGAGATGGCCAAAATGACTGGAAAAATCAGGAACCAGGACGATAAAAACTTCAATAAAGACTGGGGGGAGTTTGTAATATACTTGAGAGAACGTTGTAACCAATTAAAAACATTAGCAGGATTGAAATTAGACTTGCAATGTGAAAAGAACTATGGGTTTAAATAGATTGGTGTGAAAATTTAGAGGAGGGGAGGATGGAAGTCTGTGAATTCGGAGCATTCTACAATTTATGATTTTATTTTATGTTTGAATGTAAATTTGAATTGTAAAAGTAATACATAATTAATACAAAAGAATACATTGATAGAGAGAGAAAAAACATACTGTATAAGAAAGTGTTAGCAACAGATGAATTATGCCATCCTATACTCAGCCTGCCACTTCATATGCTTCCGAGACTCATTCTGAACTGCTGATGACAGCTTGGAGGACAATTGTATTTTTTCTTTCTAATATGCATTTAATGTAAAGAACAAGCAACTCTTGTCAGTATATGAAACACTGCTGCAGCAGAGAGCAGAGAGAACACATCTGTCAGCCTCAAGAGATCAGGGGGGGGGGCTTGGACGGTAATCCTTGGTATAAGAATTGGGGTATTATATGGGATATTCATCACTGAAATGCTGGAGGGTATGGAGCTTGAGTGATTCAACTGCAAGTGCTGAACAGCACAGCCCAGAGTGATGGAGCTGACTGCAAACAATGTGTCTTGGCAGCTTGAAAAACAAATTTCTCAACAATCGTGGCCCTACCTTGGTTATTTGAAGGTTCATTTCCTGATGCTATGGATCATCTAGGGATGGATGCACCTGCAACTACCCAGAACCACCTGAAACGGGAGCAGAGGGCATGCTGCTTACAATGGCAAGTGGGCCCCATATGGAAATAGAGAATGAACTGGTGGCCCAGTCAGGATAGAGCTGGTCAGAGCTACTTCAGGAGGGAAAAGTTCCTAGAAGAGGAGATATTGTGGTATAAGTGGTTAAGGCACCAGATTAGAATCTGGGACGCCTGAACTGAAGTTGCCACTCAGTCATGGTCACCATCTCTCAGTGTAAATCCCCTCATGTGGTAGTTGTGATGGAGGAACGATGAATGAGCTCCTTGTTAAGAAAGGGTGGCAATACAGATTAAATAATAATGATAGTGAAGAATGTCAGAAGAGTCCTTCTGGATCTGACCATAAACCCATCTAATCTGGCAACCAGTCTCACCATCCACATGCCAATGTGTCAGAGGCTGGACTGAGGAGGAATGGTGGGAGCCACCCCCCCTTTCTCCTGAACTTTCCCAAGGGCAGGAGGACAGTATTGATTTACAACAGTGGTTTGCAGAGGGGCATCATCCAGAGGGGAGAAGCTGGGAAATACTGGATGAGGAACAGCTAGAAGAGGGCATACCAGGAGAGAGACAGCTGGCAGATTCAGTGTCCTTGGACAACATTCCTGACTCCTCCTCACCTAAGAATAGATGGGCTCTGAGGGTGATACCTGAAGTAGGAATGATGTAGATTAAGGGGGATGGAGGGGGTGAACCTTAACTGGGAGCAACGTCATTTTTAGAGGGTTGTGCATTCCTTTGTCTCTCACTGTGATTATTAAAGAAAGTCTGGTAAGAACGCTCCTTTTGTTTGATCTTCTTAATCACTGCCACCAGGGGAGGGATCCGCTTCCTTGAAGCCTGACACAATGGGAGGCCCACAAGCAAGACCTCGGTACAACAGACCATCTTTTTCTTTGTTCAGAACTAGCCAATGTGTGTTTCTAGAATTATTAATTTATATGCTGCTTAACGCCAATGCAGGCTTCTAAGTGGTTTACAAATATAAAACTTAGTGTTGTGCACTGGATTTAGCCCATGCTCAGTACCCGAACCAAATTTGGCTGATTCAAAGGGGGATGTGGAAACAGACCCCAGCATGATATGCTGGTAAGTGGAAGTTTCAATCCTGCTGGCTGCAGGGGGCTGCTTCACCAGGTAACAGCACCCAGCAGGGCTGACCCGACTACTCTTGCAGTGCAGTCGGGGTGGGTGGAGAGGCAGTGTCTTCTTCCCCCTCCCCCTCCTGACCATATGTTCAAATAGGATTTTTAAAACCCTGATTAAACCTTAGCCCCAGCCCTCAACTAGGGGAGCTGTGTGCAGCCCTAATAGATACCAGTTACACAAACATTAAAATATAAATAGGTAAAAGGTAAAGGGACCCCTGACCATTAGGTCCAGTCACGGATGACTCTGGGGTTGCGGTGTTCATCTTGCTCTATAGGCCGAGGGAGCCGGTGTTTGACCGCAAACAGCTTCCGGGTCATATGGAGAGCATGACTAAGCCGCTTCTGGGGAACCAGAGCAGCGCACGGAAACACCGTTTACCTTCCCGCCAGAGCGGTACCTATTTATCTACTTGCACTTTGACGTGCTTTCGAACTGCTAGGTGGACAGGAGCTGGGACCGAGCAACGGGAGCTCACCCCGTCGTGGGGATTCGAACCGCCGACCTTCCGATCGGCAAGCCCTAGGCTCTGTGGTTTAGACCACAGTGCCACCCGCATCCACCACTAAAATGTGCAATAAAACAATACCATTAAAACAACACATCCATTAAAACAGGAGAGCTGGTTGGGTGATTGAGGGAATGCCTGCATAAACAGATGCCTAACCAAAAGCACATGTGCATGTATTTATTTATGAAGGTTGATGCACTAGAGAACAAAGAGGAAGGGACGCTCTGACCTGCTGCCCCCAGATTACTCAGCTAGTAAATACTTCCACTCCAGAGATGCAACAGCCAAGAGGACAGAGGAGCAGATAATTTATATTATGAGTCATGGACCAGTTGCCTGGGGGTGGCCTTTTCCATCAATCAGCCTCAGTGTGTAGCCATGGAAGAACGGCAAGAGCCAGTGGGGGAAATCAGCAACCCCACAAACACAAAAGGCCCAGGGTTGCCAACTTAAATAAAATAATGTGGGGGGCCTAGGTAAGTGCCGCAACCCCAGAGTCGTCCATGACTGGACATAATGGTCAGGGGTCCCTTTACCTTTACCTAGGTAAGCCCTGCCCTGCATAATCGATCACATGGCGCAGTGCACACACACCATTTGAACGGGAATACCCATCAACTTTGTGGGGGCCCAGCCCCCTCAAATGTTTTATGGTGGGGGCCGAAGCCCCCATGGCCCCTAGGAGTTGGTTCCTATGCCAAGGCCCACCCTGAGAGAACACCAATATCCAGGAATGGTGGTGTTTTTGTGGATACCCTTTTGGGTTGGGTCAAGAGCAAGGGTAACCCTTATTTGTGTGAGAGGCACGGTGGGCGAGTGTTGGGCCACTGGGGTGGGCTCTGTTTCTTTGTCCTGAAATAGTGAGATGTGAATAGTGACTATAAGGACAAGGCAACTGATTTATGTTATGCTGTTGCTGTAGTGCATGCTTTGAATATTTTGAAAGATTATTATACATATGTAATTGACAGGCAGAGAATCAGAAGTCCCTGTTTCTTTTCGTTTCCTTTTCTCTCTCTCTCTTGTTTAGTCTAGCTGCTTTCATTTTTAGCTCTTAGAAGCCCCCCTATTTTGGATTGATGAAAATATACACAGGAAGGTGACAGATCGAAGATGAGGGGATCTGTCTGAGAGGCAGGGCAGAAAGCATCTCCCAGGGTAGGAGGCTGGGGCCCAGGTGAGAGCTGGGAAGGTCTACTTTTCTGTTTATGGAAATGGTGATTTGACATAATTCTGATAAAGGGCTTTTTAAATTCATTTTTTACTTTTCTCTTTTTCTCCTGCCTCTCTATTTTATTTAAAAAAAATGTTTTTCCTTATTTTTCTTTTATTTAGATTAGTTTGGCTTTTATTGTATTCTATGTTGAAAACTTTCAACATGAGCATTTAATACATTTTGAGAGGCATTGGATGATTAACGCTATTGCTGATTGACAATCTGTTTATTTGTTGTTTAATGTGGAAAATCAATAAATTCTTTTTTTTAAAAAGACAATCTGTCTTTTAAAATTCCTGCTCCACCCCCCGCTGATGTGTACTTTTTTTGTGCAATTTTATGTTGTGCTCTGTGAACAGAACAGCAGAATATGATTGACTGGATAACCAATGAACTGGCACTGAACGTGAAAATGCTAATGTTTCCATCACAGTGCAATCCCATTCAGGTCTACTCAGAAGTAAGCTTCAGTGGGACTTGCTTCCAGGTACGTGCGCACAGGACTGCAAGTTAAATCCATTAATCCGATAATGACGCGTTTCAAAGGCTAAGAGTGACTTTGCTGAATAAACCAAGGCATGTCACCGAAAATATTTAAAACACACAAACTCGGGCAAGATGGGGGGCGAGAATCCAGAGGTGTCAGCGCCGATTCTAGCACGGTTCCATTCAAACCTACGAGAACAACAACAACAACAACAAAAATCCCCCAAGAATTGTTGCCAGGAAGAATACAGCAAAACAGATCATTAGAAAGCAAACACAGAGAAGGGAAAAGAGCAAATAGAATAATAAGGTGCCTCCAGCAAAAGCGAGCGGTTGTCAGTTGTCAGAGGTAAATGGGCATCAAACCCTGTGGTGAAAGTCATAACGCAGGAAATAATCGCGGGGAGGGGGGGCGGGAAATGAAATGATAAACATGGTTCTCTTTGAAGAGAAACTCAACGCTAATGAGACCATGAATAAAACCATCTCAAGGATGCGAGATGCAAAGCATCAAGAACGAAATATAGCAATGATGGAAGAAGAAGAAGAAGAAGAAGAAGAAGAAGAAGAAGAAGAAGAAGAAGAAGAAGAGGAGGAGGAGGAGGAGGAGGAGGAGGAGGAGGAGGAGGAGGAGGAGGAGGAGTTTGGATTTGATATCCCGCTTTATCACTACCCGAAGGAGTCTCAAAGCGGCTAACATTCTCCTTTCCCTTCCTCCCCCACAACAAACACTCTGTGAGGTGAGTGAGGCTGAGAGACTTCAAAGAATGCGACTAGCCCAAGGTCACCCAGCAGCTGCATGTGGAGGAGCGGACCACTACACCACACTGGCTCTCCGGAAGGGGAAAGAGGGACATCGGGGAAGGAGCAGCAGCTCCAGTCTCTGCAGTTCACCCATTTTATTGCCTCCTCCACTACAGGGTTGCACAGACCCTACTGAATTAGGCCAATGTAGCCCAGCATCCTGTTCTCACAGTGGCCAAGCAGCTGCATATACGACTCCCACAAGCAGGAGCTGCCCTCTTGTGATTCCTGGAAACTGGCATTCAGAGACATACTGCCTCCGCCAGGGGAGATAGAACTCATTCATTGTGGGTTGCGGCCGTTGGCAGCGTTAGCATCCACAAATTTGTCTCAATTTGTCTTTTACATCGCCCCAAGTTGGTGGACATCATTATTCAGTGCTCTTTTTCCTTAAAAAAATGTTTAGGGGTACTCTCATTATGACTCATGAGAATCACCATTTTATAGTTCAAATGGGGGGGGGACAAATACAGTAAATACAATGAAACTGACCAATCACCATGCTAGATTCCAACTCCTACTTCACACATTAAACGCTCGCTTCTTTCTGAGACTCAGGAAACACCATGACAGGAAATGAGGCCGCCATCGGGAGTAGCAATGGAACTGACGATTCACCATGCTAGGAAAAGAAATTAATTTTTTTCTAAAAAATTAGTTTCTTCTCCCATTATATTCACAAAATATTTAGGAGTATGCGTACCCCTGCATCCCCCCAGAACAAAAAGCACTGTCATTATTTATTGTTGGAGTGCATTCCATAGGTGCCATCTGGGGAAGTCAGGGTGACCAAGGCCCCCCACCAAATTTTCAAGCAAGGGGGTAGGCCACACACACAAAAATTGAGCAACCATGTGCGCACACCGCATGACATGCTCACCTTAATCACACAGCCCATGTGGCATGCCCATGTTACTTGTGCGCACCCTGTAGCATGGCACGCAACATGAACGCATGGTGTGGGAGGTGTGTGTGTGACATTAAAGGCGTCTCAACGCATGTCCCTGTCCAGAAGCCAACATGGTGTCAGGAATGAGCCAGCTCCTAATGGAACTTTACAGCCAGCTGCAGAACAGAGAGGGTTAGATCTGACAAAGGCTGAACAGTGGTCAGAGGAGGCTTCCCTGTCCCTTGGAATGCTGCTTGCTAAGGGAACAACTGAGAGCCAGGTGGAACACAGCCAAAGCTCTCGGGAAGCTCAAACAGGCGCAAACAGACACAGAGAGAGTCTCTCTCGGAAAAGGAAGAGGCTGGAGATGATCCAATAAGACCAAGGAGTCAGCGAATGGGAGGGCTGCTAGACAGGAAGCAAAACAAGAAATGCAAGGGGCGTCAGTTCAATATATTCTGTAAACACCGGAAAGTCTTCAGAAGGGTCATCTTGAGTGATAATGCCAGCGGATGCGTTAGAACCATCCGGAGCTATCTGTTTGTTTTTGCAATAAATCCTCCCTTTTAAATACCTACGCTTACTGTGTTATCAAGCCGGGAACCTGGACTCCTGACACATGAGGCAGATAGGCCATAGGGCTTCCTGCAGTGGCTTTAGGATGGCCACTTCAGTAGATTAACGTCTTGGGGAGGCCATAATCCTTCAGCACATCCCTGAAGTGGTTCCAGGCTTCTGGCGGATACAGAACAGAAGGTGCTCTCACAGGCAACCAACAAAATATATCAGTCCCCCCACAACCTCTTCCAAAGCATTGGATGACAGCTGGAAGGGAGATGACTCTTGCCTTTGAGAGAATGGCAGAGTAAGAAAGGAAGTTGAGAAGCCTCAACTTCTACTTTTATGGGGTGCAAAGGGTTGGGCACCTTTATCATGAAAGTTGTTGGCACAGAGGCCCGCCCCTCTCTCTCCTTCAAGTAGGCATCATTATCATGAGGCCACAGTCGCCAGTGTCTCTCCCTCAGGCAGGCAGTATCATGATGGCCTCTCTCTCCTTCAGGTGGGTTGGTACATTGGCCAGTTTCTCTCTTCCTGGGAAGGACATCGGAATGGGGACATATGGATTAGTCAGTATCCTGGCACCAGCATGTGGTCACAATGGCCAGTCTCCTTCAAGCAGGTGACATCAACATGAGGTCACAGTGGCCAGTTTCTGTCTTTGAGGCCAGTGGTATCATCATGTTGGGGGTACATTGGTCAACCTTCATCGGAGCAGGTAAGTGGACACATGGCCCTACTCATGAAGGCAGGCAGAAGCAGGACTGTATGGCTGCTGTAAATTTTATATCCATACTAGTAGACCCAGCCATGTGTTGCTGTGGCTCATTTTGTGGAAACAGCCCTGAGACTTCCCCGTCACCTGTTTTTTCCTCTCCCGTTCCCCCCTCCCTGTCCTCTCTCGTCACGGACTCTCTCTCTCTCTAGTTTGTGCGCGGCTTCCCTCTGACGACTGCCCTGCCTCCCTCTCCTCTCTCCTCCTGGGCTGTCTGACCCCCCCCCCACTGGAAGGAGATCCCGTTTTCGCTTCCCTCCCCACAGTTTCTCCATTTGAAATGCTGCCTGCCTCCGGTAAAAATGCTATCTCCGTCCCCTGTGCACACAACCCCGCTTTTGCCTACCAAACTTGGGTTGGTTCTCCAGAACCAGCAATGGTGTCCAGCATGCTTTCAGCTTTGCTACATTCCATTCCCAGTTTCTGGGCTGTTAGCAGAGCAATTTTATCTATTTCAGAGTCACTCACGTAGCAGGAAGATGGTCTGTGTGTAAAGGAGCTGCAGCAATAAATCTCTCAGGAGCCGGCTTCATCCTTATGTAGAAGTTTTATTATTTACAGCACAAACGACCAGGCATGGCTAACTCCCGGCACAGCAGAACAGAAAGAGAAAGCGTCCCAAACGCTGACTCACAGAAAAACAGCACGTCATGTGATCAGAGCAGTTTTAACCCTGTAAGCTCTGAAATATATAACAGCCTGTGGTCTTTGACATCCACTGGAGGGCGCTTTTTTGCACAAATTCATGAATTTACCTGGGAAAGGTGTGATATTTTTGCAATCTAGGTACCTAAGAACCTTCCCATATGGCCAAGGAATGTTGTGTCCAAATTTGAAGGCAATCGGTCAAGCGGTTACGGAGCATTGCAGCTACATCAAACGACCCATCTTGAACGTTTATATATATATAGATGGATATAAAATTTATAGCATGTTATGGTTTAAGAGAAAATTATATGAAAATGATATATTGTTGGTCTCTAACACCGAGTAAACTGGCAAAAATGTATAAATCTAAACCAAACAAGTGTTGGAAATGTAAAGAGAAAGAAGGTTCTTTTTAGCATATGTGGTGGTCTTGTATAAGGTTAAAGCTTACAGGGAAATGATATATAATGAATTGAAAAGGATGTTCAAAATAACCTTTGTTTAAAAAAAAAAAACCCAGAAGCTTTTCTTTTGGGAATTAAAGGGACAGAACTACCTAAATTGTACAGAAATTTATGTATGCTACTGGATCAGCAAGAATGCTACTTGCCCAAAAGTGGAAAGAAGCAGAAGTCCCAGCAAAGGAAAAATGGATACAAAAACTTATGGAATATGAAGAAATGGCAAAACTCACTGGAAGAATAAGAAATCAAGGTAACAAACTTTAAAAAGAAAGAAAGAATGGAAATGGTTTATGGAATATTTACAGATAAATTGCAAACAGATGAAAACGTTGGCAGGGTTATTGTAATAACCTGCAGTTTCATAAGCATTTATATTTAAAGTAGATAATTAAATGAGCAAATTAAATGAATTTGGATATGCAGAAGATATTAAAAAATAAATTTAAGGTACTGCAGAAAGAGGGGGAAGGAAGTCCAACCTTGAAATTTTAAAATGATTGTAAAATAAATGAAATGTTTTTGCTATTTATTTTGCGTTTTTTTGTTTTGAGGCTTTTTCAGTTAATTTGTTTTTGTGACTGTGTGGATCCCAGTTCAGCTACTGATTGATTGATTGATTGATTGATTGACTGCGGAAATAAATAAAAGCCCCCCCATCCAAACAATGACTATCATCAGTGCAGGTAAGAATTTTTTTTTTACATTTTAATTTTTATCATCTACAATACTGTTTTATTTATTTAATAAATAAATTGATTATTGCTTTCATTTTATGGCTCAATGGTCTCGCTAGATAGTAAAATTAATGTTAAATTGCTGTTTTAAGGGTTGCTTTTAAAAGTCTGGAATGGATTAATCCGTTTTGCATTACTTTCTATGGGAAAGCACGCCTTGGTTTTGGAACGCTTTGGTTTTGGAATTGACTTCCGGAAGGCATTAAGTTTGAAAACCAAGGTGCCACTGTACTTTCATGCCATCTGTTCCAACTACAACAACAGAAACGACAGAGACCTTGACGGATACCAACATTAGTTGTCAACCAGCTTCCATTGGAGATAGAATCAAAGATCTGCCATTCTTCTTCAGCCTGTGGCCATTTCAGGCATGGTGGGTGGTTTGTTGGTATCTCAGCGGGCTTGCATCTGAGACGGCTAGTGCAATGCAGTTTACCAAATGGAACACATCCCCTTCCTCCCAAAGGTTGCCCATTTGCATATACATAATTAGGCCCATTTAGCAAAATAAGAAAGAACATCAAAAGGGAATTAACAATTAAGCCCTATGAGCTCCGCTTCGAGTCTCACAGCAGTCCACTTTGGCAAGCGATTTGTTTTTGAGGAAATCAATCATACGTCCCCACCATGACGGAGAGCAACACGCGTCGACATTCCATTGTTTGGCCTCTCAATGGCCGTGTCACTAAGCAACCTTCAAGAAGGCTTTGTGGCAGCTTCCTTCTTGAGCCTATCAAGAGCTGCTATTTGCTTCCCGTAAATCACAGCAGAGCTGCCTGTTTCGTGAAATTGGCACGGAGTTCCCCCTCCCCATAAAAATGGTGACAGATGGGATAAAGCGTGGTTCCCCCTGATCACACACCATCCAAGTGTCCCTATTTTCCAGGAACAGTCCTGGATTTCATAGAATAGAATCATAGAATCATAGAATCATAGAGTTGGAAGAGACCACAAGGGTCATCCAGTCCAACCCCCTGCCAAGCAGGAAACACCATCAAAGCATTCCTGACAGATGGCTGTCAAGCCTCTGCTTAAAGACCTCCAAAGAAGGAGACTCCACCACACTCCTTGGTAGCAAATTCCACTGTCGAACAGCTCTTACTGTCAGGAAGTTCTTCCTAATGTTTAGGTGGAATCTTCTTTCTTGTAGTTTGAATCCATTGCCCCGTGTCCGCTTCTCTGGAGCAGCAGAAAACAACCTTTCACCCTCCTCTATATGACATCCTTTTATATATTTGAACATGGCTATCAGATCACCCCTTAACCTTCTCTTCTCCAGGCTAAACATACCCAGCTCCCTAAGCCGTTCCTCATAAGGCATCGTTTCCAGGCCTTTGATCATTTTGGTTGCCCTCCTCTGGACACGTTCCAGCTTGTCAGTATCCTTCTTGAACTGTGGTGCCCAGAACTGGACACAGTATTCCAGGTGAGGTCTGACCAGAGCAGAATATAGTGGTACTATTACTTCCCTTGATCTAGATGCTATACTCCTATTGATGCAGCCCAGAATTGCATTGGCTTTTTTAGCTGCTGCAGAAGCCATCCCAGAATTTGATCCCAGAATGTACCACTTTTCTTTAGGATGTCCATATTTTCATCGGAGAAATGTTGATGAGCATGGTAGACGTCCCTTTCCCATTTCCCTGGAGAAATGTTGGAGGGTATGGAGTTATACGATCCCCGAGCCAAGGAGATAAGTAATAACACAAGCTTTAGAAGGCATCTGAAGTTTATTGTTATATTACAGGGATGTTCAACAGGTCGATCGCGATCTACTGGTAAATCCCCGGTAGGTTTTGGTAGATTGCGGTCGATCGCTGGGTCCCTTTCCTCAGTGTAGGTCGGGGGTCTGCAACCTGCGGCTCCGGAGCCGCATGCGGCTCTTTTACACCTTTGCCGCGGCTCCGGGGCTCCGGGGTGGATACGCCTGTCCACTTCTCCAGCTGGCCAGCGGCCGCCCTCCAGCTGGCCGGTGGCCCGCCCTCCGGAGGCTGAGGGTGCTGCTGCTGTGCTGCTCTGCTCATGCGTCGTGCCTCGTTTCTGCCAGCGCAGGCGCAGCAGCAGACAGCAGCAGTTTCCCTCCAGAGGTGTGGCTGCTGCTGCTGGTGTGGAGCTGCTGCTGGCTGCTGCATCGAGGCGGCGGCGAGGTAGGCAGCTGTGGGCTGGGCCAGGGGCGGCGGGTGGTGGGCGAGGGCGAGGGGGGAAGCCCTCCTTTTAAAAATGGTCGAGGAAGCTGCGCCTGTTTCCCTGCCGCTGCCTCCTTCACTCCTGGTTCCGCTCGCAGCCTCAGACCGCGCTCTCGCGGGCGTGCGTCTCTCTCCGCCCCGGAGCAAGGCCGGGACTCGCCCTTGCCTGGGACCCGCGTCTCAGGAGCCAATGGGTGCATGTGTCGCGAGGGGGCTTGGAGGCTCCTAGGAGCCCGAGCACGCACAGCAGGGACGTGGCTGCTTCAAAAGGCTGCATGGAGGAAAAGGCAGTTGTGCGTTCTTCCGCAGCAGCGTCGAGCGGAGCTGCCGCCGGACCTCACCAGGCAAGGTTAGTCACGTCGCCCCTGCCTTCCAGGGCGCAAAGCTGGGCTGGCTGGGCAGAAACCACCGCCGAGCTCTCTGCCTGCCGTGGGCGGGGGGGCTTTGCAACCCCCCAACGAGTCCCTTGGGGTGGGGGACTGGGACTGGGGAGGGGGAGTCCTCTGCTGCTGCTTCCTCAGGTGTGTTGCTTAGGCTGCCGGGCGGAGCGCGGGAGTGCAAGTTGGCCGCCTGCGCCATGCCCTCCGGCTGTGGCCTCTCCAAAGTGGCCTCTCCAAACGCGCGGCGCAAAGAGCGGCGCCTTGGCTTTGCCCCGGTTTGGTTGGGCAGCCTGTGGCTGGAGGAGATCCGGGGGATTCCTCCTCGGCGGCTGAAAGAGGGGCTTGTTCTCCCGCACTTTCTTTTCTCCCAGTTCTAGGTCACTCGACCCACAATAGCACTTCTTTAGTCTCCTTGCCGCACGCGCTCTGGCAACTTTTCAGGCTCCGGCTTGCGTAAAAACTGGGAAAGCTTTCTCTCGCTTCCTTCCCCCCTCCCCCTCTCATTTCCTTCCCCCCTCCCCCTCCGATGCTGCTCTCCAACCACCTACCTGCTTGTCACAAGTTTTGACCCTCCCCCCGCTCCTTGGAAGGGTTTCATTATTGGAGCTGAGCTTGTCCCCTGCTGAGGTAAATGACTTATTGCTCTGCTTCGACCGGGGTGGGTGGGTGGTTGGGTGTGCTGGTAAAGAAAACCAAACCTGCGTAACTTATGCAGAGGCAGAATTTACTAGGTGGGGGAGAAGCCCCTGTCATGACTTCCAGGTGTTTGGAAGCACAGACAGCCCACCAAAAAGAAAACTTGTGAAAATGCTTCCTTCGCGAGGGCAAGGAGTAATAGGGGTGGAGATGGGCCGAAAGTCCAAAGGAAATGATTTCTTGAAGGGGGAGGATGTACTACGGGAGGCAGAATAAAGGGCTGGTTCTCACAGAGACATGGGTAGGAGAATGACGTCCCAAAAGGTTGCAGTTTTTCCTCTGTCCTGAGTGTGTGTTAGGGGAGCCTTGACAAAGCACTTGTTGGCGTGGAAGAGAGGAGTCCTAACTTGGATCTGTGTTCATGTGCAAAATCTATCGCCATTGTCATTAAGGGGGCAGGGAACTCCCCTAAAAAGGTTTGAACACTATGAACTACTACAGCCACCTGTATGCAAGTCAGCACAAACATCACAGGCTTCTCTGGTGCAATTCTGTGCTTTATTTAGCAAAAGAGGAGGTTGGAAGAGGTGAGCATAGCCTCTGGTCTGGAATATTAACACTAAGATTATTGTAAAAGCCAGCAGTCTTCAATTAGACATGGGACAAACATTTAACACAAGTGTGCAGTTGAAGACTCATTTTTTTAAAAAAAACAACAACAAATCAAATATTTGTATGCTGTTGCAACCCACCTTGGATCAGGCTGTGACCTGGTAGTGGTCCCCAGGTTGGATAAAAATGAATGATTTTTTTTAAAAAAATGGATTTTTTTAATTTAAATCAGATTTTTTAAAATAAAATGCAGTGTTATATTTGTTTTAAATGTCGCAGTGGTTTTGCGGCTCCCAGTTTCTTTTTTTTTCTTCAGAAATTGGTCCAAGTGGCTCTTTTTGTCTTAAAGGTTGCAGACCCCTGGTGTAGGTAAAATAGAATCTGACCCTGCCCCGTTGCTCCGCCCTCCATTGTTGCATGATCTGCAGGACAGAAGACGGAGTTTACTCAGTGAGGCTGTTTGTTTCCCCAGAGATGTGTTGGTGAGTGGCCGTCCCCCTTTCCCCCTTTCTTCCGAGGTTAGGCTTAAATTCTCAAAAAATTGGAGCTTTCCTCCTCCCTAAAAAAAACTCAACAACTTTGCCCTGTATCACTGCCAGATTTTAATTCTGTGAGTAGATCTCAGTCACTTGGGAGCTGGCCACCCCTGTTATATTATGTTTTTATATATGTTGGAAGCCACCCAGAGTGGTTGGAGCAACCTAGTCAGATGGGTGGGGAACAAATAATAAAATTACAAAGATGATAATGGAATAGGATGTCCCTATTTTCATCAGAGAAATGTTGACGGGTATGTGATCGTGACTTGGGGTGAGCTGCTGAACCGGAATATCCAGAGTAACAACAGAATGTCAGAGCAACCCAAAGCTCTGACAAAGGAAGGGGGCACCTGTTGACAGAGTCCATACCAGCATTACAGGAGATAATCCACATTGTTGTCCGAAGTCAGAGCAATGGAGGTGCATAGCAAACCATATTCCGGAGGCATGTCAAAAACAGGGCCAGGACAAGATGGCACCCACTCAGATGGCGGTTGAATCCTACTTCTACAATGGTGACAAGATCGCATCCTCCAGTGCACCTGGGGCAGGGTGATAATTTGGGGTGGTTAGGAGAAAGCACGGGGACATGGGGGCACTGTGATGTAAACCACTGAGCCTTGGGCTTGCCGACCAGAAGGTCAGTGGTTCGAATCCCCACGACGAGGTGGGCTCCTGTGGCTCGGTCCCAGCTCCTGCCAACCTAGCAGTTCGAAAGCACGTCAAAGTGCAAGTAGATAAATAGGTACCGCTCCAGCGGGAAGGTAAACGGTTTTGCCAGAAGTGGCTTAGTCATGCTGGCCACATGACCTGGAAAAACTGTCTGTGGACAAACGCCGGCTCCCTTGGCCAGTGAAGTGAGATGAGCGCCGCAACCCCAGAGTTGTTTGCAACTGGACTTAACTGTCAGGGGTCATTTACCTTTAGGAGCAAGCACAACTCTGTCCTCCAGTGAAGGGAAATGACTTAGGAGAAAAAGCCAGCCACTCCATCAACCAACATCTACCAGCTGAGGTGGTCTTCTTACTTTACCTAATGGTGCCACTGGCTCTGACAGAAAAGCAGGACATGACATCAAGGTGAGAACATGTTTTATTGTGGTTTTGAAGAGCCAGAATCCAGATATAAAGCCTCTTCTCTTCCAAAACAGATGAAGGAGTAAAGCAGATGACTGGGCAAAATTGACAGAACATTTAAGAATGTTTAATGTTATCACATCATATCAGATCGAGTAAAGTTTTTGTTAGTTGATGCTAACCCACGGATTTCCCACGTGGTAGCGGTCTTTGTGATGAAGGCCATGAAAGCCATGGAAAGATTCCTGGATGACAAAGGAAAGACCCCTTCATCGTCTTCTTAACTCGTCCTTGTTGTACTTTTCTTTCAGTTTTGTGGGATGAGGGTTTTGCTGAGACAGTATGCAATGAATTATAATACTGTTGTGTAGATATTTGTGTAAAGGCATGGTCCTCACAATAAACTGATATATATGTATGTTATCACAAGGTCCATTTATTTATTTATTTGAGGTATTTTCAGGACCAAGCACTCACCAAGCGCCCTGCATCATATAAACATAAAATAAAAGTTTGCAACATTTAATAAAAGACTGAATCACCATAAAACGTTAAAAAAACCCCAGCAGCGGGACTCAGCACCAATGAAAATGACAGTAGATCAGCCATAACAATAAATTATAGCATTCATTCCAATGTAATATCATTAAAACAGATGAAATAATGCACCACTAGATAAAACAGCAGCAGAATATATTTTGGGGGTGCTGGGAAACTTGGAAGAAACAGATATTTAATGCCTGTTTGAAGGCTTGTAATCATGGGGCCATGTGGACCCCAACTGGCTTGCAAGTGTGGGGCTACTGCTGAGAACACAGATGAGGGAGGTATTTGACCCAGTTCATATTTAATAGTGAACCTACCTAATTTACACAGCCACCCTTCAGAGTTAGAATGTCTCTGGGTTTTACAGTGCAGTCCTCCAGCCCAATATTTTAGGGCCAAGGGTACATTTGGAAATATAAGAAACTATTGGGGCCACCCAAAATACTTACTTCACAAGAGAAAAACCGATGGTTCTCATAGCAACCCCTCCAAAACAAACACAACACACACAGGCAGAAAATATTAGGAGGGGCAGAAGGTACCAAATTGGGGACCCCAGATATATAGGATTGAATTCCAAATGGATGCATAATGGGAGTGGATGTTATAAACTAGCAGCTATAGGGGTCCCCAAACTAAGGTCCGGGGGCTGGATGCGGCCCAACTGACTTCTAAATCCGGCCCGTGGACGGTCCGGGAATCAGCGTGTTTTTACATGAGTAGAATGTGTCCTTTTATTTAAAATGCATCTCTGGGTTATTTGTGGGACATAGGAATTCGTTCATATATTTTTTTTCAAAATATAGTCTGGCCCCCCACAAGGTCTGAGGGACAGTGGACTGGCCCCCTGCTGAAAAGGTTGGTTACCCCTGAGCTATATTTTAGCGACATGGGAAACTGAGACTGTTAGTGTTTTGTTTTGTTGCTAACCATCGAAAAGCCTGTGATCCTGGTGAAGTCTGAACTGTTTCCTACACCCAAATCCAAAAATCTGTCTTGCGGATCAAATATGTTCTCCTTGAAGCTCCACGTTGAGAATAATGAATGGAGAATTAAATAACATGGGAGAAATTTCAAAAGCTATTGAAGTGCCATATTAAAAGTTAATGTGAATATGATCTTTTTGCTTTTCTCAACTCTTCATAAAAAATCTCCCCCTTTTATAAAACCATTTTGTAGATAACTGCCAGAGGCTTCAGAATCGCAGGAGATGCTGAACAGTCGTGGTGATCAGGCCATCTAGAACCAAACAAGAAGAAAATACCTTTAGGCCACAGTCAACTATCCATTGGTGAAAGATATAGGGCAGCTTTCTCTAACCTTAGGACTACAAATCCCATCATCCCTCATCATTGGCCATACTGGCTGAGGCTAAGAGGAGTCGGAGACCAAAACACCTGGAGGGCACAGGTTCGGGAAGGCTGTAATACGCCGTTGCTTTTAGAACAGCTTTCTGGTAAAAGAAAGATGAAATGCTATAGCACCCACAGCAACCACAATCTAGTCTTATTACATGCATGCATGAATACATGCATATATGAATATTGATGCATACCAGCCTGTTTTAATAGAAAGTACCGTATTTTTTGCTCCATAGGGCGCACCGGACCATAGGGCGCACTTTGTTTTTAGAGGAGGAAACAAGAAAAAAAAATATTTTTCTGGTTTTCCTCTAAAAGCCATGTTTTTTTGAAGATCAGCTAAACGTTTTGCAGCTTTTTTGCAAAGGGAAAAACCCTGTTTTTTGAGGATCAGCTAAAAGTTTTGCAGTTTTTTTTGCAAAGGGGAAAAGCAAAGCTCCTTTTGCAAACGGGGAAAAGCAAAGAGGAAAAGCTCTTTATTATAGCGCACAGCTGATGAAAACCCCAAAGTTGAAATTGTTAATTTAGGGTTCTCATCAGCTGTACACCATAATCATCGCAATTATAACAAATAAAGGCTTGACATATCTCGCTTTGCATGTCATGAGTCTATCTCATGTATTAGTTTCACCTTTTAAGTTGAATTACTGAAAGAAATGAACCTTTCCATGATATTCTAATTTTTTGAGTTTCACCTGTACAATAGGATAAAAACTGGAACCTGACCAAAATGCTGGAGAGATTGCACCTCTACAGGCACATACCTCCACATGTGGTGGGATTGCCCCCAAATTCAACCCTTTTGGACATCAGTCCTACACTGGAGGGACCTATCAGGAGTGAACATAGACCACTGGTACCAAACTGTATGGGGAACAGCCCTACTAGAAAAGCAAACCAACAAACTGAAACTAGCACAGGGACAAACAAAAGAGGATGCCTTCACTCCAGTGAAGCCCAACAAGGCAACAACAGGGACCCACAGATAGCATACAAATTGATATGGCTAACTTGACCCAACAACCTCTCCTCCACACACATGCAAACAAAAGTCACGGCAGTCAACTGAAGGCAACCAACCACGCCCTGCCCCCCCCCATATCTCTTACCGCCAATGAAAACTAATAAATGAATAGAAAAATACAAATACAAAAAGGCCTGCCCACATGATGCTGGCACAAAAACCTTGCACACACACACACACTATGAAAAAAAATGAAAGTTTGCTAACCCCCTCCTCTCCCTCTTTCCTCTCTCTTCCCCAACATTATGCTGCCTATAACATTCGACATGTCTCACGTCGAATATAACTGATCTGAGGAAAGAACTCTATGAACCGAAAGCAGAGAGGCTGTGTGTACTTTTGTAACGCAAGAAAATCTTCAATAAATAAAGCAACAACAAAATAAGGTAAAAACTGGCAGTCCCTTGTGGGACGTCTGTACCAATTGGCTGAGATGCTGTGATGTAATGCAATTCCGATGAATATTCATATGTACACCCCCACTGCCACTTCCCTAACCAGTAAGAACCTCCAGGAGCATCACCGATCATAACCTAAAAAGCTATTCGCCCTGTTTCCCACCACTCAATCAAGCGTTCTCTGCTGGCATGTTTTCTCAATTGTAACAATGGAAAGCAAGAGAAGTTTATCTACTTACGATTTTTCATATGCTGCCTTTCAGTCATATTCTCCCCAGGGCAGTTTACAACAAAGAACAAAACGATGTAACGTGTAGATATAAAAGAATAAAACTAAGCTAAAAGCAACAACAACACACACACACAAAAAGCTGCATAAAACAGTTCAGGGAGAATAAAATTGGATCTAAAAATCTTAGGAAAATATAAAAGGCGTTTGCCGGGTGGTGAAAGAAGAATAAGGAGGGTGTTGTCACCTCTCTGGGGATATTGTGACGCGGCTGGGGTGCCACCACAGAGAAGTCTCTCTCTGCCACTCTACACCTGTCATCAACAACATGAAAGTTAATTTAGCGAAGGATTACAATGCCGTAATTGACCTTTATGAGGAAAGATCAGCGGACAGGAAAACCCAGGTTGCAAAGGCAGGCAAGGCTCTCTTGAAAACAGTTGCCGAAGCTCATTTTTGACAGGGCGTTTCGTCTCATTGCTCAATGTTTTCTCTTCATCAGTATGGTGTTTATTGTGGTCAACGGACCAGAAATAAGCCATGCCGTATTCCACCACCTTATACACAGGACAAATACAAAAGGGTTTGCATAGGTGCACCAGCTCAGTCATATGGGGGGGGGGGGACAATGAACAATTTAGGTCACCTTACAACTTCAGGAGGTTCATTGCCTTCCCATCCTCACTGCCTCCAACAGAAATTTGGCCGCTATCAATGACACCCACTGAAATTGATCTCGCAGCAAAAGATTGGCATAGAATTTCCTTCTGTAGCATTCATTCTTCAAGGTGAGATTGCATTTTGCATCCCTGGGTCCAGCAGACGTTTCTTTCTCTACAGACATGTTTCTAGTAACATGATCATACCATGACATGCTTAAGGGTAAGCTGTTTTTGAAGCAAAATAAGAGAAGATTTACTCACATTTTTTTAAAAGGGGAACGCAGGAGGAGATGTGAGATGGCTCCTTAACTTGGTAGCCTCTAGATTGCTACTGCGTTCCAGCCCTTTTGAAAGGCCTGGAGGACCAAATATTGTCAAGCTGCTTATATACACGAGGAACATCTTTCTCGACTGGCATGTGTTTAACTGATGGCTTTATGGGTGCCGCTGTGGGTTAAACCACAGAGGGTAGGGCTTGCTGATCAGAAGGTCGGCGGTTCAAATCCCCGCAACGGGGCGAGCTCAGTCCCTGCTCCTGCCCACCTAGAAGTTCAAAAGTATGTCAAAGTGCAAGTAGATAAATAGGTACCGCTCCGGCTGGAAGGTAAACGGCGTTTCCGTGCATTGCTTTGGTTCGCCAGAAGCGGCTTTGTCATGCTGTCCACTTGACCTGGAAGCTGTACGCCGGCTCCCTCAGCCATTAACGCGAGATGAGCGCCGCGCCACAACCCCAGAGTCATCTGCAACTGGACCTAACGGTCAGGGATCCCTTTACCTTTACCTTTATGGAAATAATGTGTTATATAATGTAGCCGACATATTACTCCTGGATTAGCTTGCAGAAGTTATATGGTGTTTTATGTTTCATACTGGTGATGTTGCTGCTCTGGGGTTGATGCTAAAACAGTTCAGGAAGAAGTGCCTTCTTGGTGGTGGCTTCCTGTTTGTGCAATGTCTTTCTAGGAGAAGTGCATCCATCTCTCTCATCATTAACATTCAGAAGGAATTGTTAAGCATTCCTGGCATTCGATGGCTCTTGAAATTAATAGCTGGGAGGATATGTGACTGTCTTTCCATGTTTTCTGGTGTTCTTAATGTTTTTAAATATTGCATACATTTTTTATTTTATTTAAAATCGCATCGCTTTGCTGCTTTGTTCTTCGTCACCCTGGGCTCCTTTAAGGGCAGGGAATGGGATAAATAAACAAATAAATAAGGTTTGTGTTTTGAATTCCTGTTATGTAAGCGGCCTTTAAAGGGTTGTACTCAGAGAAGCATCCTATCAATATTAATAGACTAACAAACAAACACAGGGATTATATGGGAGGCCTTCAGTTTGTCTGCTTTTCAATTGAAGTTTGGAGAAACAGGGCAAACAAGGATGGGAGAGGCCACGTGTCCGTCGCAAAAAGGGAAAGCAGGCTCCAGATTTAAAAGGCAAACTCATGCAATCATTCATAAATAAATAAATTGCTGGAAATTAACAAGATTCAAACATGCTGCTCTGTGTCAGGCAAAATTGTGAGTTTGGGAACAGGAAGAACCAGAGCTGTCAACCTCCCCCTTTTTTTTTGCATTGGGAAATGGCCATAGCTGTCAACTTTCCTTTTTTTTGCAATGGGAAACAGCGCTGGAATAAGGGAATTTCCCGCAAAAAAAGAGAAAGTTGACAGCTATGGGAAGAACCACATGTCAGCAAGAAGACTGAACTTTTGGCAACTGGAGCAAAAGTTTCTACATCTATGAGTAAGTCATGGTCTGTTCTTATGGATAGACCCCTATGGCAGCAGTGTTAACCCCCAGCCTTATCCAACCCTAAAAAAAAAATGTTTCTGGCCTTCCACACAATTTTGTCAGCAGTCACAAAAAAAAAGAATTAAAGCAAGACTTGCAGCAGAACAGAATGAGTTTTGATCTGGTGGCTATCCTGGCTCAGCCAACACTCAGCTGGTTCTATGCTGTAGCAAGTGCCTATGCCAGCGCAGCCAGTAGAACTTAAATTGGCATGATTTATGTTGGCACAAGTCCTCCAAAAGTGGGTGAAACCCAAGTATTCCAACCACTTTTCACCTTGGTCATGTGGCCGAGGGTCCAGTCCTCAAAACTTGGGTCCACACTCACCTACCACCCCAAATAGCTGTAGTCCGTTCCGAATGGAGTTTGGACTGGGGTGACTTAAACTAGCGTCAGTTCTGCTGGCCTAAGTGATGCTGGCTTCATATCGTTTGAATTGCTCTGCCAGTGTTGGACAGGGAGGTTTAAAACTCTCAACCCAGCCTGAGGCCCTGATGAGGATGCAAATCACGCCTTTGCCAGTGTGGTGTAGTGGTTAAGAGCGGTGGACTCGTAATCTGGTGAACCGGGTTCGCATCTCCACTCCTCCACACGGAGCTGCTGCGTGACCTTGGGCTGGTCACACTTCTCTGAAGTCTCTCAGCCCCACTCACCTCTCAGAGTGTTTGTTGTGGGGAAGGAAGGGAAAGGAGAATGCTAGCCGCTTTGAGACTCCTTCAGGTAGTGATAAAGCAGGATATCAAATCCAAACTCTTCTTCTTCTGCTTCTGCTTCTGCTTAGAATCATAGAATCATAGAGTTGGAAGAGACCACAAGGGCCATGCAGTCCAACCCCCTGCCAAGCAGGAAACACCATCAAAGCATTCCCGACAGATGACTGTCAAGCCTCTGCTTAAAGACCTCCAAAGAAGGAGACTCCACCACACTCCTTGGTAGCAAATTTCACTGCCAAACAGCTCTCACTGTCAGGAAGTTCTTCCTAGTGTTTAGGTGGAATCTTCTTTCTTGTAGTTTGAATCCATTGCCCCGTGTCCGCTTCTATGGAGCAGCAGAAAACAACCTTTCTCCCTCCTCCATATGACATCCTTTTATATATTT
Organism: Lacerta agilis; assembly: GCF_009819535.1. Classification (NCBI taxonomy): domain Eukaryota; kingdom Metazoa; phylum Chordata; class Lepidosauria; order Squamata; family Lacertidae; genus Lacerta; species Lacerta agilis. The sequence continues at coordinate 9,279,987 of NC_046314.1, forward strand.
GAACATGGCTATCATATCACCCCTTAACCTTCTCTTCTCCAGGCTAAACATACCCAGCTCCCTAAGCCGTGTCCAGGCCTTTGACCATTTTGGTTGCCCTCCTCTGGACACGTTCCAGCTTGTCAGTATCCTTCTTGAACTGTGGTGCCCAGAACTGGACACAGTATTCCAGGTGAGGTCTGACCAGAGCAGAATATAGTGGTACTATTACCTCCCTTGATCTAGACGCTATACTCCTATTGATGCAGCCCAGAATTGCATCGGCTTTTGCTTCTTCTATCCATCCAGGCACCAAATCAGTCACTTAATGGGTACACAGGGGTGAGTTGTTGTAAGGGGGTTGGAGTCTGGCTACACCTAACGCTGGCAATTCAGGCCAGAAAAGGTTAGCCATCGCCAGCTTAACAGAATCCATCACATTTTTATGCAGGAAAGAATTTGGGCAAGAGCACAATTAAGGCTTATTTGGACTCGATTAACTTTCTTGAACTGTCCAGAGAAGACATAGCAAGGATTAATGCTCCAACCCCAGATATAGGAAGTTAGGTGATGTTATTATTAAACAGCTTAAAAATGGCAAATCTCCCAGAGCTGATGGCATGCTGGCTTTATTTTTATAAATCTTTTAGAGAGCAATTAACTCCTTGGCTGGTTATCTTGTTTAATGGAGGAGGCAAATTCCACCATCCCGGGAAGAAACATCTGTTTTATTTAAAAATAAAAATAAAAAAAACTGAGGGGGCCAAAAGGGGGAGGAAATTCCTCTTGCATCTCTCTTGAAGGAAGCAAGTTATCCTAAGTACCCACCTAGAAAATCTACTGCAGTCCAGCACAGCAGGAGTTTGGGAAAGTGGCGATATTATTAATGCCTCGCATCTCTCCACTTTCCTCTTTTATCTCACACCTGTAATTGACTCCCGGAGAAGAAGAGAAAGTGTTTCATTCTGGGGTTTAAAACACAAAATTGGTAAGTTTAAGAATGTTATTTAACAACTGTGAAAAGTTGTTACCTAAAATCAAGATGGAGAAAGACCCTCCCCTTCTATTTCCTCATAATTGTGATTTATTTGTGGGGGGGGGGGCAGGCCTTTCTACAGAGATCAGAGACACCCTACAGAATTAAATATCCACCTGAGACCTGATGGAATTGGCTGGAATGACTGAACATCTGAAACGTACAAATGTCTCTTGCTGAGATCATCAAGGCAGTGGACAAGTCATTGGAGTAAGAGCATTGGAAAGGTTCGGTTGGATCAGGTCAAAGGCCCAGCTAATTCAGCAAGATATAAGAGGATGGAGAACAGGGTAGATGTTTGCCAAAAGATTGTGCCTTGTTCAGAGAAGATGCCTGCAGAATTGCAAGTGGCTGGACTGCCACCTTCATACATGAGAGGATATGTGGAGCCAGACCCTCCAAGTGTCCCTATTTCCTGGGGACAGTCCCAGATTTACAGAAGCCCTCCTGGTTTCTGATTTGATCCTGGAATGCCCCACTTTCCCTTAAGATGTCATTGGAGAAATGTTGGGTATGGAGTTATGCCTGTTGTTTTTGTCCATGGAGTTTTCTTGGCAGGGATACTGGAGTGGTTTGCCGGTTCCTACTGCAGGTGGATCACGTTTAGTCAAAACTCTCCACTATGACCTGTCCGTCTTGGGTGGCCCTGCATGGCATTATTCAGGCCCCTTCACCACAACACGGCAGTGATCCAAAGAATCGATGCTTTTGAATTATGGTGCTGGAGGAGACTCTTGAGAGTCCCATGGACTGTAAGAAGATAAAATTTATCCGTTATGAAGGAAATCAGCCCTGAGTGCTCACTGGAAGGACAGATCCTGAAGCTGAGGCTCCAATACTTTGGCCACCTCATGAGAAGAGAAGGCTCCCTGGAAAAGACCCTGATGTTGGGAAAGATTGAGGGCACGAGGAGAAAGGGATGACAGAGGATGAGATGGTTGGACAGTGTTCTCGAAGCTACCAACATGAGTCTGACCAAACGACAGGAGGCAGTGGAAGACAGGAGTGCCTGGCATGCTCCGGTCTATGGGGTCACGAAGAGTCAGACACGACTAAACAACTAAACAACAACAACATGGAGTTATGCATACCCCCAAGCTAAGGAGACAAGTAACTACAAAACCTTTAGAAGACTTCTGAAGACAGCATTTTATAGGGAAGGTTTTTTTTATTTAAAAATATTTAATGTTTTATTATATTTTTATATATGTTTAGATGCCACCCAGGGTGGAGCTACATCCAGGAGGGGATGGTATAAATAAGTCAAAAATTAATTCATTATAACAACAACAACAACAACAACAACAACAACAACAACAACACCACTATGGAAAATTGTGTAGATTTTATTTTATTTTTTTACTCTCCAGCACCACCTGGTGTTGCATGTTTATAACACATAGTAGTATGGAATAAGATGTCCCTATATTCATCGGAGAAATGTTGAAATGAGCTTTTCACTCAGCCCTGGATAATAAAGGTAAAGGTAAAGGGACCCCTGACCATTAGGTCCAGTGTCTGACTCTGGGCTTGCGGCACTCATCTTGCGTTACTGGCCGAGGGAGCCGGCGTACAGCTTCCGGGTCATGTGGCCAGCATGACAACGCCACTTCTGGTGAACTAGAGCAGCGCACGGAAATGCCGTTTACCTTCCTGCCGGCCTATAGAGTGAGATGAGCGCCGCAACCCCAGAGTCGTCCGCGACCGGACCTAACGGTCAGGGGTATCTTTACCTTTACCTAATGCATAAAAGCATTTACAATGTCAATGAATTAAATTACTGTACTTAACACAGCTATGGTGGGTTGCTCGGTGGTGGTGCTGGAAGAGGGCAATACCCTCCCCCTAATTTTACTCCCTGGGAAAGATAAAGGGGTTCCAAGCACTTGATAGGCCACAAGATGTGGCCGCGTCTGGCTTCACACACTTCTAGACTGGAAGTGCCTACAACCAACCAATCACTGCACTTTTTACTGTAAGCTGCATGGGGAGTTACAACTGACCTTCCACACGCGTTGGCAGGGATATAAAGGTTAAGGGACCCCTGACCGTTAGGTCCAGTCTCGGACGACTCTGGGGTTGCGGCGCTCATCTCGCTTTACTGGCCGAGGGAGCTGGCGTACAGCTTCCGGGTCATGTGGCCAGCATGACTAAGCCGCTTCTGGCGAACCAGAGCAGCGCACAGAAACGTTGTTTACCTTCCCGCCGGAGTGGTACCTATTTATCCACTTGCACTTTGACGTGCTTTCAAACTGCTAGGTGGGCAGGAGCTTTGACCGAGCAACCGTCGCAGGGATTCGAACCGCTGACCTTCTGATCAGCAAGCCCTAGGCTCTGTGGTTTAACCCACAGTGCCACCCGCGTCCCCTCGTCCTGGCTAATAGGTAGAGGTAAAAGACCCCTGGGTGGTTAAGTCCAGTCAAAGGCAACTATGGGCTCATCTTGCTTTCAGGCTGAGGGAGCTGGCGTTTGTCCACAGACAGCTTTCCAGGTCATGTGGCCAGCAGGACTAAACCGCTTCTGATGCAACGGGGACACCATGTCGGAAACCAGAGCTCACGGAAACACTGTTTACCTTCCCGCCGCAGCGGTACCTGTTTATCTACTTGCACTGGTATGTTTTCGAACGGCTAGGTTGACAGGAGCTCACCCCGGGAGCTCACCCCGTCTACTTGCACTGGTATGTTTTCAAACTGCTAGGTTGGCAGGAGCTGGGACAGAGAAACGGGAGCTCACCCCGTCGCAGGGATTCGAACCACTGACCTTCTGATCGGCAAGCCCAAGAGGCTCAGTGGTATAGACCACAGCGCCACCTGTGTCCTGCTAATACTGCAATCTGGGCCTAATTGCTACACGAGCTGGAGGCTGCCATAGGCTTCCCCCTCCCTCCCCTCCGTCATAAAGCACCAAATTGCTAAGATAGGGAACATTGAGACCCGCCACCCCTCCCTCTGCAGAACAGTGCTGTGCAAGAAAAGCTTCATCGCTTGATTCTGCAAAAAAGCAGAGGCTGGTCTTCAGTGTTCTCCACACAGAGCTCTGAAGCATGCTGAGAAAGGGGCCGAAGTAAATTATTTCTTACAAAAGATAGCGACACCGTTCGTTTCTCAGACGCAGGGATTATTTTACAGTAAGAATCGGGCCAAATGAGTAGATTGGCCGAAAGCTGCAAGAACACAAATACAGCAGTAGGACCACTGACCAGGCAAACTCTACAATTCTGTTATTCTGTGAGAAACCTAGTGAGCTTTTTTTTTTTTTTGTCTTTCTTACATGAGTCAGAAAAACCTAAGCCTGCGAAAGACCCTCCATGTTGACACTGCTCCCTCTGCTGGGCTGTTCCTAAAGGTTAGGTTCTGCAGATGTCTCTCATGTATACCAAAATTTATACCAGAGGAAAGCAACCTAAGACAAGGGGGGAAAGGAGGAGAATTTATTCACATCATAAAACAGTGACATGGCCAATGCGTGAGAGTTTATTGATCTTGCTTGCGTTATCCAGAGCCCGGACCATAAAGTAAAACTGGGGAATAATGCAAGTTGGTTGGTTGTATACATTGCGAGAAATGTTGGTCTTTTACGAGCTACACTAGACTCGTTCCATTTGACGCTGCTGGAATTATGCCTCTGCAGACAAGGTTATACGGGGAGAGCGGGGAGGTGCTGGTCAATCAGGGGGGAATCAAATTTTCTTTTCATGTTGTTTATCTTTCATTAACAATATGATAGACCTGGAGGTGAAAATTGCATTTGTTTTACTAGGAAAGCCCATTTAAAGTTCCCCTTGTTTAGATTGTTAAGTACAGCATTGCCAGAGCCCATAAACAGCTGGACTTCAGAGGAAGCGCAAAGTAAATCCCTTCCCATTCACCCCATCAGGCAGAAAGTAAATTGGGATCAACTGGGAAATTGCTGGGTGATTTGCAGTAGATTGGTGAAGGTCTCTGATTCCCAACTGTTTAAAAACAGCAGAGTCAAAATAATAATAATAATAATAATAATAATAATAATAATAATAAGAAGAAGAAGAAGAAGAAGAAGAAGAAGAAGAAGAAGAAGAAGAAGGTAGTTGTTTATTCTTTTGACCTCTGATGGGCGTTCCACAGGGCAGGTGCCACTACCGAGAAGGCCCTCTGCCTGGTTCTCTGTAGCTTTGCTTCTCACAGTGAGGGAACCGACAGAAGGCTCTCGGCGTTGGATCTCAGTGTCCGGGCTGAACAATGGGGGTGGAGACACTCCTTCAATTATACAGGACCGAGGCCGTTTAGGGCTTTAAAGGTCAGCACCAACACTTTGAATTGTGCTCAGAAACGTACTGGGAGCCAATGTAGATTTCTCAGGACCAGTGTTATGTGGTCCTAGCGGCCACTCCCAGTCACCAGTCTAGCTGCCGTGTTCTGGATTAATTGCAGTTTCCGGGTCACCTTCAAAGGTAGCCCCACATAGAGCGCATTGCAGTACTCCAAGCGGGAGATAACTAGAGCATGCACCACTCTGGTGAAACAGTCCGTGGGCAGGTAAGGTCTCAGCCTGCGTACCAGATGGAGCTGATAGACAGCTGCCCTGGACACAGAATTAACCTGCGCCTCCATGGACAGCTGTGAGTCCAAAATGACTCCCAGGCTGCACACCTGGTCCTTCAGGGGCACAATTACCCCATTCAGGACCAGGGAGTCCCCCACACCCACCTTCCCCCTGTCCCCCAAAAACAGTACTTCTGTCTTATCAGGATTCAACCTCAATCTGTTAGCCGCCATCCATCCTCCAACCACCTCCAGGCACTCACACAGGACCTTCACCACCTTCACTGGTTCTGATTTAAAAGAGAGGAAGAGCTGGGTATCATCCGCATACTGATGAACACCCAGCGGCTTCATATAGATATTAAAAAGCATGGGGGAGTTTGGTTTTCCTCTTTGGTTAGTCTGCTGAAATGAAGGAAACTAACTAGGAGTGGCCACTGGTCCCATCACCTCCTGGCAAATATAAGGCAAAGAAATGGAGGCAGTAAGAGATTTTACTTTCTTGGGTTCCATGATCACTGCAGGTGGTGACAGTAGTCATGAAATTAAAAAGACGCCAGCTTCTTGGGAGAAAAGCAATGACAAACCTAGACAGCATCTTAAAAAGCAGAGACATCACCTTGCCGACAAAGGTCCGTATAGTTAAAGCCATGGTTTTCCCAGTAGTGATGTATGGAAGTGAGAGGTGGACCGTAAAGAAGGCTGATCGCTGAAGAATTGATGCTTTTGAATTATGGTGCTGGAGGAGACTCTTGAGAGTCCCGTGGACTGTAAGAAGATCAAACTTATCCATTCTGAAGGAAATCATTCCTGAGTGCTCACTGGAAGGACAGATCCTGAAGCTGAGGCTCCAATACTTTGGCCACCTCGTGAGAAGAGAAGACTCCCTGGAAAAGACCCTGATGTTGGGAAAGATTGAGGGCACAAGGAGAAGGGGACGACAGAGGATGAGATGGTTGGACGGTGTTCTCGAGGGTACCAACATGAGTCTGACCAAACTGCGGGAGGCAGTGGAAGACAGGAGTGCCTGGCGTGCTCTGGTCCATGGGGTCACAAAGAGTTGGACACGACTAAACGACTAAACAACAACAACAACTAGGAGTGGGCTTTTGTGAGAAAGGACTGTGAGCTCAGTTCACTTCTAGTACTGAAAACAAATCCCTAGGCTCAATCTTTAATTTTGACCATATGTAAGTATCCCTGGGATAGCTCCTGAGTGTCCCACCCCCACGATCCAGGGTTTAAGTTGTTCTCTTCTGTGTCCTTCCTGGGGGGGCTCTTGGACTTGCAACTCCTACAAGGTTGGGTGACACCCCCCATGGTGTTGAAAGAATTAGGAATAAGCATCTTTCACAATCCCCCCCCCCATTTATTTAACCTTTGTGTTTATTGTGATCTTGTGTACCCTGCTTTGAGAAGATTCTTCTTCTTGCTCTAGTGGTATAGAAATGTATGTAAAAATAAATAAGTAATCTGTGTTTGGTTTCTAGGTGCCAGCTTAAAAGGTTTCTGTGTACACAAGTTTCCCCTGCCACGTGACCCAGTTTTATGTTCTCTGCATCTTTGCCTTTTTATGTGCTTATCTTTGATTTTATGTTGATTTTATGTGCACTGCTTTGAGAATATATATATATATTAGACCCCAATTGAGAGGCATAGAAACATCTGTATCAATAAAGAAATAAATGCCGCTTTAAAACATTATAATGGGATACTGTAATGTGTGTTGTATCCATTTTCCATATAATTTAAAACTATAATTGCGTATAATCTTTTATATGTAGAAATTAATAAAACATAGTTATCACGGTCTTCATAATTTCCAAGGAAACGATTCGGTTTCCCTGCCCTTTCAGCTGCCTCCGCGGTGGAAACTGCTTGCTCCACAAAACCACTTAGGTCCTCCAGATACGTTTCAATTAATTCATTTGCCATTTTTGTCAAATCGTTTGTTGGAAACAGATGGGGTTGCCGTCTCTTATGCGACCAGCTCCAGCTGTTTAACTCTGTCTTCAAGGGCGGCTAATTTATCCTTGAAGGCTTTCCTCTGACTTGTAAAGCTGCTATAGTTCTGCCAGACTGGAGATCCCCTTTACACACTGATCGCCAAGGCACTCTTTTTAAAATACCAGGCGATTAGCACAAGGCGAACCATACCCAACTGCTGTCATGGACTGGTTGGGAGTGGAGGTGTGGTGGGAGGAAGCAGCTGGGGAACCACCAAGGGAAGAAGACTCAGAGCCTGGGGAATGGTGGTGGGACCAGGGGCATAGCAAGTTCCATAATGGAGGGGGGTGACAAATTATCAAGGAACAATTACTGCCCTACAAGGGCGGTTCATAAAAAAAACTTTTTTAAAAAAAAATGCCTGCTCCAAAGGTCTTATCTTACTATACTAGGGATTATATAGCTATATATGAAATTTCATGCATATCGGTGAATATCTTGACCCTCCTCCACCAAAATAGCTGTTCACTTGGCTGTTTTCCTATGTCGTGAAGGCTGAAGTTTCAGTTCAGTGGAGCACTTACTGTTCCCAACCCTAACCCTGTGGAAAGCCATCTAATTAGACTTAAATTTGATTTTGAGATGTTTTTAGGAGGTAATTTAATTATTGTTTGATTTTATACCAATGTTATGTATCTGATGTTAGCCACCCTGAGCCCGACTTCGGCCGGGGAGGGCGGGATATAAATAAAAGTTTATTATTATTATTATTATTATTATTATTATTATTATTATTATTAGTTATTATTTCTTTGTAAGAAAATATGAAATAACGTAAAACCATTTTTGCAGGGTGGGAATCAATGTGGTGGGGGTGACAATAAATTTTCCACACCGGGTACCACCTGACCTTCCTACACCTCTGGGGGGGGGGTTGACAATTTTCTTTTGCCCCCGGGTACCAATTTACCTTGCTACGTCCCTGGGTGGGATGATGATGAGTGGTCAGAAGGAGAAGAGGGAGAAGACTAGGAGGTGTCAGAAGCTGAAGTGGTAACAGGGCTCAGTGAGCTGGGAGAGTCTGTGGTAGACAGAAGTCCAGAATCAGAGGCAGAAGCTGAAGCAGGAGAATGGGAGGAGGGAAGGCGGCCAAGAGACAGAGATGAGTCAAGCTGGTGAAAAGTCACAGGTGTCTCCTCCTGCTGCTGAGATATGTTCTCCTCCCCGCTTTGTCTCCCAGAACCAGAAGAGGGATGAAAAGAGTGGAGGAGAGGTTGGATGCAGGTGGGCTCAGTCTCTGATTTCTTGGGGAAAGCCCTGGAGAGGAGGGGACTTAGACAGCTATGAGGCAACTGATTCATGGGGCAATACCTACTGGGGATGAGTGTCTGTGTCAGGGACTGGGCAGAGGAGGAATGGTGGAAACCACTTCCCCATCCGGACCCTTCCAGGGAGAAGGAAGAGGAAGACAGTATAGATTTACAACTGGGGTTTTAGAGAGGTAGCAGCTCAGAGACGGGGGGGGGGGGACCTGGGAAATAATGGGAGAGCGGGGACAACACCCAGCTGACACGTTGTCATTAGACAGCATTCCAGGCCCTGCATCTCCCAGAACCCGGCGAGACTTGAAAGTAGGAGAATATGGAATATGATTCATGAGGAAATCAAACATAATAATAAAAACATCACATAATAAAGAGGTGAAGCATATTTATTAGGAATAACAAACGGAGATATCCCAAAAGAAAAAGTAAATATTTTTTTTTAATGCAACAACAGCAGCGAAAACATTGGTAGCTCAGTATTGGAAAGGAGATTATATTCCAACTAAAAAAGAATGGTTGAGTAAATTGATTGAATATCTGGAACTGGCAAAGCTAACTGACTTAATAAGACAAAAGCCAAAAAATATATAATTCGAAAACACTGGAAGTGTCTAAATGACTATTTAGGTAGACAAGAAGTAAATGAAAGGTATTGGTTATGTTTAGAATAATTCTGTGATAATACTAGGAAGTATATTAAAAGGTGTAAGTAAGAAAAATGACAGATATAACCTTGAATTCAGATAAATGAAGTGCTGTACAAGCGGTGGAAGTCACTTAACGGATTTATAATAGTTATAATAGTTACTCCCTCTAGATTTGGAGGGACCCTTTTTTCTTTTCTTCTTTCTTTTTTCTTCTTTCGAGGAAATGTCATATGTATATATGTATATTTGTGCGTACTGGATGTATGGTGTATGTATTTTGTAAAATAATAAAATAAAGTTTAAAAAAAAATAGGAGAGGAAAGAGCTCAATGACAGAGGGCACCTAGCAGCACCCATACAGGAGACTTGGGACAACGCCATTATCCAAGAGGCTGGGTTCTATAGCCTCTCTCTGTGAAGATTGAAATAAAAAAGGACGGTAAGAAACTTTTCCTTGTCTTTATACTTTCCTGGCCATAGGGCTAATGCAATAAATAAATTAATTGATACTTTCCTGGGCAACCAGCTGGGAGCCACTGACAGCATCCTGACAGTTTGTGCTCATTAGGCCTGACATTCAGCCAAGTCTGTGGAGAGCGTGTTTTTGCTAACAAAGAGTTAAGTCCAACTTGGAAAGGTGTGAACAGTTCATTTGGATGAACTTGGACAGCACATGTTTTATAAAACAATGAACTTGATCTAGTTCCATTTTTGGACAAGATTAACCTGAACTAGAACTAGTTCCTTTCATAAATTAACTTTCCAAGCATTGGTATAATGTTCTGCTCTGTGGTCAAGGCTCTACTGTGGTGTATGGAAAAAATGCAGACTGAACTTTTATGTTGCACAAAGAAGTTATTACTTTCCGCACTAGATGTGTTTGTTTGTGTGTGTAGGAAGGATGCCAATAATTCTCTTTTGTCTCCTATCATTGCCAGCCCAGGATTCCAGATTTGCTTGCATTGAGGTTCTATGTCTTCCTGTCAATCAACCGTTTCTCCCCACACTTTTTAGTGTGCCTCCCCATCACTTCCCAGCCACAAAAAGGCAGTTGTTCTTGTTGCTTTAAGTGGGTTTGTTGCACCGGATCACTTCAATCCACTTCAATTGAGCAAACCTAAATTTCCAGCAGGTGACTGCATCCCTCCTTGTAAAGTACTAACAGTCTGGTGGCAACCCCTCTTCGTTCTCCTTGAGAAAGACCATCTGGTGCTTTTCCATCACTAGTCAACATCTTTCCAAATTCTGTTGTCTCCCTGGAGGGAACATGAATAATTGTGCTGATATTGCACTACAATGTTCCTAAGGCCTTCCGTACCATTTGTCCCTTGCTGTTACGGAAACCTGAACAATAAAGTGCTCGTTGCAATAAAGGAGAGGTTGTCAGGCCACTGGGTTTGGACTAGAGATGCAAGTTGGGGAATTAAGCGCTGGCACGCATAAATTTCCCTCTGCAGCCTTGTAGAAGACAGGCACTTTTAAAACAGCCCCAGGGAATATGTTGACTTTCAGTGGAAGATAAAGTCCGTAAGCTGTCAGTCCCTTTTAAAGTTAAACTCCTTCTGCTTCCTTCATTTCTTAGGGCCTTCCTGAACAGCCCCTGAAAAGTGTGCCATGATATCATTTGAGTCATTGTGCAATATCCTTGCTGGTGGCTTGTTAGTGACAACGTCCCTTCTGCACATAGCAGATGGGGAACAGACTGATTCTTCTGGGCAGTGAAGTTGCTCTTTTCTTTTTTTAAGAAGTGGGGAGAGGAATGTATGTGGCCCCAGACATCCTGCTGAAATATACTCGGAGTCAAGTGTGAATTTCATGCTCTTTATTCAGCTCATAGTAGCAAGGAATGAATCTTTCCCCAAAACGTCTGCTGTATATACATTATTTACACAATGGGCCCCACGCGATTGGCTAATTCCGGGCTACGCCTATAGGCCAATCAGGTTGCGGATTCACTTCCTCCAGGAGCCTGATTGGCTGCTCTTGCAGGCCAATCAGGTCGCTGATTCACTTCCACCTGGAGCTGGATTGGGTGGCTTCTGCGGACCAATCAGACTGCTGCATTCTGGATCCTATTGTACTAGCATTCAGCTCAGTACATAACACCTGCACAGCAACCATGCAGCTGGGAGAGGAAACAGACAACAAATAAACCCAAACCTTGTTGTTGTTGTTGTTGTTGTCGTTGTTTTCAGCAGCATCAGTATAACGGACACAGGTCTCTGGCTCCATGCAGCATACATGATCAGAAAGTGGCGGAGCCATAGAGAGAAGCTTAGTCTTTATCAGTATTTCCACGATTTCTTTAAAATGCCATATACTTTTTCTTTCAAGGCAAATAACATCGTCAACAAAAGCCAACACAGATGCCTGCGGCATTCTCACAAGCCTGTTCCGTACGCCAGCTCAAATGTAATGAACGGACCAGAGAGGAATCATAGAATTGTAGAGTTGGAAAAGACCAGAAGGACCATCCAGTTCAACCCCCTGCAATTCAGGAATCTTTTGCCCAAGGTGGGGCTCGAACCTACGACCCTGAGATTAAGAAACTCATGCTCTACCAACCGAGCTATCCCACACCACTCATTTCTTTCTACATGTAAACTGTTGTGTTTTGTGTGCTAAAGAACCGGTAGAGCAATCCTAACCTTGTCTGGGCGGCAGCAGGGCATAATGGTGTGGCATGATTAGTGCCACATCCGCAGCCCCATTGCTCGTGCTGGGGCAGAAGGCAGGGCAGGCAAAACCACATCTGAAGCTGTGCCAGCCTGGAGTTAGCATAGTGGTCGGCCCTGCATCAGGCTCATTTTGGTCAGTGGAAGGCAACGGGCTGGCTCAGCTCCTCTCCACTCACAGAGCACCCCTTTGGGTGGCATTTGCGGGCTACAGCCACGGGACTTCCACCTGCTCACACTTCTGGCAGGTGAGACGGGGAACTCCACACAGGAAAAGAGAGGCACACCAGCAGAGACCAGCACAACTGTTTTGGGCTGGGTGGAGGGAGACTTCTGCCCTATCCACACACACACACACACACACACACACACATCACAGCATCATGGTTTGCAGCAGTGGCATGCAGACAGTGGACTAGAAAATGTAAAAGCAAATGACCCCATGGTGGTTAGATCCAGTCAGAAGTGACTATGGGGTTACGGCACTCATCTCGCTTCAGGCCGAGGGAGCCGGCGTTGTCCACAGACAGCTTTCCGGGTCCTGTGGCCAGCATGACTAAACCGCTTCTGGCATAATAGAACACCATGACGGAATCCAGAGTGCACGGAAACGCGGTTTACCTTCCCGCTGTAGTGGTACCTACTTATCTACTTGCACTGGTGTGCTTTCGAACTGCTAGGTTGGCAGGAGCTGGGAGAGAGCAACGGGAGCTCACCCCGTTGCGGGGATTCGAACCGCCAACCTTCCGATCGGCAAGCCCAAGAGGCTCAGTGGTTTAGACCACAGCACCACCCGCATCCCTAGTGGACTAGCAGGACAAGGCTAGTCCCCTAAATGTTCAGGGTAGGTTAGAGTATTGAAGTATTCAAGCCTGGTGCCTCCTTCCCAAAGCCCAGGAAGCTTCTGCCCAGCTTGGGGAGGGAGGCATGATGCTCACATGTGTGACGTCAGGATGTTGCCCCCCCCATCTCCCTTGCAAGCTGGCGCCACTGGCCCTAACTGTTCCCCTTTGAAAATTTTCACTGCATGCCACTGGAGTATAGGTTTCGATTGCAGACAATACACTACTACGTGAAACATGTGCAGTAGGTGAAAAATAGAGGATAATTCTTTTTCACACACAGACAAAATATTGCGGGGGAACTCTTTGCATTGCATTGCATTGCATTGTATTGTATTGTATTGTATTGTATTGTATTGTATTGTATTGTATTGTATTGTATTGTATTGTATTGCATTGCATTGCATTGCATTGCATTGCATTGTATTGCAGGCTGCTAACATTTCCAAGCAGTGAGAAATGTTGTAAACAGAATATGAAAGAAACAACTCAGGAAGTAATATATTTATCATGGAAAGTGGAGTCCCTACACATTCAGATGCCTTATCTGTGATATTGACAGCCATAGTCATAATATTGTTTTGGGTTTGCAGTAGACAAGGCTCCCCTAAAATTCTTGGGTGCCAGGTGCTCCCTATGATTTCTGAAAATAGTAAATGTGGGGTTTGAAGTCAAGCCATCTTCCTCCGGAGTTGGGAATTGAGAGGTGCCATCTGAGAATAAAGACAAGTGATAGCCAGAGTCATTTCCCTGACCAAAGGTGACACATTCAGCATCAGACAAGAACAGGGGGGGGGGAGGCTGCCTAGACTGCAGGGGGGAGGATGTTCTCCCAGGGAAAAGGGGGCCTTTCTAAAAACTAGGCTTGGGATGGTCGGTGGATGGAGAAGAGTTGCTTGGAGCAAGGGTTTTCTGGGAACAAGAAAGGAGGTAGGGGAACATGTGGGGATTTCTGGGAAGCAGCCATTAGAGCTGGCTGGGAAAGAGGAACCAAGCGATGGTGCTTAGCAGGGCCGGATTTAGGTTTGATGAGGCCCTAAGCTACTGAAGGTAATGGGGCCTTTTGTATGTCCAGCTGTCCTTTGTCAACAACAAATTGTTGCTGTTTTTTGTGTTGAATATATGCTGCATGATAATTTATGGACCCAATAGGTATCTAAAGCCACTTGCACATGTTGACTTGAAACCAGTCCATGCAGAACGTAGGCAGCGGCGGAGGAAGCATCTTTGCCGCCCGGGGCAGCGCTGTGGAGGCACCCCCCTGGGGGCGGGGTGTCACGGTGCGTGCGCCGTGGATGCGGGCATGCGTAGTGGATCCGGCGAGAGCCGGCAAGCAAGCCCCACGACCCACTGTTTGCTTGCCGGCTCGCCGCAGGAGCAGCACCACCGGCGAGCGAGCGGCGGGTCAGGCAGCCCCGTCCGTAAAGAAGCACGGGCGGGGTGCCGGGCGGCAGGGGAGGGGCCGGGGAGTGTCACCCCCCTCCCCTGGAACCGGGGGTGGAGCGCCCCCTACGCCCCGCTCTTCCTACGCCACTGAATGTAGGCACCCTAGATATAGAAATGAGCAAACCAGTGATATTTTAGGGAGCAGGCTAGCAGGCCGGGCCCATTACTTACATCATAGGAGCCTACACAACACACAAACACTGTTGGTGTATGTAGGTTTTATTTTATTTGTTTTTTATCTTATATTTTGGAAATTTACATCCAGTGTTTTGTTTTTTTCCTTTAATTTTTTTGGGGGGGGCCTCCAAGAGAGTGGGGCCCTAAGCTATAGCTTGTTTAGCTTATACGTAAATCCAGCGCTGGCGCTTAGGATGGCTCGGTCTACAATGCTGGGCTGCTATGAAGAAGGAGCTGCTTTTGGGATGACAGGGATGTAAAAACTCAGGTGTAAATACGTGTGATTAAAACATATTTCCTAAACACACTACGGCCTCCGACACCTCTTGATTTGCAATGGGAACACAACCCTGGGGGTGTGCCTGGAACCCCCTGGAATCTTGTGTACCACTCGGCCGAGATCAGGGTGGTGCGCGTCCTTTGTAACAATATATTTCTGTGAGTTCTTTGGGTATGCTGCATCGATGCATCCCGTTTTTGTCTTTGTTAACTGTTAAAAGGGTCAGTAAGAGAGATCACAGAGAACTGGTATCCCAATGGCTGCTAGAACGATATATGCAAAATATGAGAGGCAGGTGGGCATCCCTAATATCAAGGAATGGTATGAGGAGGTTTGGGAATTTACTATAACGGCAAAAAATAACTCAGAAATGATAATCAGTAAGACAATTTTGGGACGAAATGGATAAACTTTGTTCAATGTAACAGAATGTGGTGAGTGAGTGAGTGAGTGAGTGTGTGTGTGTGTGTGTGTGTGTGTCAGACACAAGTTATGAATTTGTGGTATTATAAGGTAAAGGTAAAGGGACCCCTGACCTTTAGGTTCCAGTCATGTCCGACTCTGGGGTTGCGGCACTCATCTTGTAAGACCATAATGGGCTCTTGAGCTCTTGAGCGGTGGATTCAGGAACACGAAGAGGCAAAACACCATGCAGGGTTCAGCAGGATTTATTTTGAGTTACATATGTAAAGCAAAAGGCACAATCCAAAAGTTGGACTGAGCACTGAGAGACTGGCGCGTACTGCTTATAAAGACAATACAGAAACCGAAAATAGAAACCGAAAATTGGCTCAAGGTTCACATGTTCCTTAGGAGTACAACCTCCCAAAGCCTCCCCAACTCGCTCTCCCCAGTCTGGGAATGTGTACCTGGCGAGCTTTGAATATACTTGGCAGGCTTCCCAGAAATATAGCAACATCACCTAGCTTGTGAGCACACAGATCCGCTATTGTATGCATGTGTGTGTGCCTAATCAGCAAGAAAGCATAACTTCAGTTAACCGGCAATAATACTTGTTGCATTAGATAGGAAATACAAAAGCATAAATCAATAATACCCATGCAGGGGGATGAGTCTACTAACTAGGAAATACCTTACATCTTAATGGACTGGATATAATGTTAATACAGCAAACAGGAGCCAACTCCAGCTGCATTCCTCCCGGCTGTTCAGAAAGCGCATACATCCCGTCCAAGGCTGAGAGCCCCCCCTTGCTCACACAACTCAGAGCTGCCCCTCTCCCAAAGACCCATAGGAACAATACACAAATATAAATCAATACATACCAATACATGTAAGGATACCCAACTCCAACAAGCCTGATGCCTCCAGTATGATCAATCAACAAGACCAGCTCTTAAGCCCATTAAAGGCTAACCACAATTAACGGCACATTCCTTAAAAGGGGCTTTCCGTCCCCCTCTCTCGTGAAGGTGTTTCTATGGTAACAGCCAAGGTGCTATTTCTGTATTAACAGGCCATTGTTTAATTCCAGACCGTACACCGTTATCAAAACCTTGAAGCTGCTGCTGGCTAGTTTTGGCTGATTTCCCAGAAATAGTTGAAGAAGCAACATTAGGCACATTCCTTTTCCAAGGTCTCTGCCTCTAAGAGACTGTCTCTCTTAATATTCAGCAATACAGACAAATTATATTTTAAACAGGTTAGAAAAGCAATTAAGGCATTTATAATCAATATGGGATATTTAGCTATTTGAACTGTCCCCTTCATTCCCTCCTTTTCTCTTCAGACAACTCGGACTTCACAGTACGAGTTCGTCTGACGAATCCTCCTGAGCCAAACTGCGATACAGGGTCATTTTATAGGGATCAGTTATCCTTTGCACAGAATCAGAAATACACTTTTGGACACATTGGGCTAAACAAGGGGCCATGTAAATTGATAACAAAATAACAAACAGATATGGTCCTCGGCCATGGAGACCAACTGTGAGCCACTATCATGTAGCACCTCCTCTCCATTTATAGGGGTAGTAACATCATTAACTCTCCCGCAATGGTATGCATGTTCGTATTTTAAAGCAGTCAGGTTCAATGGGATGGGTAGCAAAGGCATTTTTCACCTTTTGCATCTATGGGGCCTGACATGCGTACCAAGCAATTTCCCTTTGGGTTCCTCCCCACAACCTACGCTCCTGTAGGTGCCTCAATAGGAAAAGAAATACCACCACCATGTAAAGTATAGTTAACATGATGCTAACACCTAGAAAACTCAGTGTATTCTCTCTTTGCGTGGTGTTCTCGTGGGGCATCATTTCTCTGCTCTCCACCTTTGGGGATCAACGTATAGGCCACACGTACCACAGGAAGATTTCCTGCTGTTGGAAGTATTCCAAGCAGCTTAACTACTGTTTCTTCCTGACCCTGGGTTCCTGGAACCTCCACCTGAGGGAGTGACCCTTCCATTTATTGAGGGGGGGAAACTGACTTGCACCGTACACACCTCCTTTCTAATTCCTGACTCAGATGGTTCTGGTATACCGCTCGGCCCCTGTGGCTATAGCGATTACTGTAGAGCAATACACCTCGTGTGTGATGCCCACCTTCCGGATTAGGAGGAACGGTCTATGGACCCACTCCTATTCCCCAGTGGCCCTATAGGCCCTGCTTTGACTGGTTGGACAAACCAATGGTAGCACTGTCCTGCTGTCCAACTGTCCTGATACCGTTCAGCTGCTGATGTTTCCCAGTTTCTTCTGCCGTGCGTAGAGGTGCCAGCTTCCCGGGTGTGGCACCAGCAGGGCTGTCGTCTCGCGGACATCGAGAAATAATCAGGAATCACTGTCCAATCTGCTTCAACCTCCTTCACACGCGGACGGTGGACCCACGGGATGGTACCGGTAACTTTCACTGTCGTTGGAATAGACAGGAGAACAGTACGCTGCCCTCGCCAGGCCTCGCAGAATGGGGCGGTATGTTGACCCACACTCGGCTCCTGGTTCGATAGCGGCAACGGTTCCACCAGCACACAAGGCGTTCTAGCCTGGGTCCACCTGTTCAAAGACAAAAATCTGAGACAGTGATTGCACATCATGCTCAATATCTATAACATTTCTCGAAACAGCTGAAACCATTTCCGTTGTCTCTTCAGCACAGGATACTTCAGCTGCTTCTTCAACTCCTGAAGTTTCTTCTCTAGCTGTAATTGCTTCTGTGGTTACTTCTTGCTGCACTGGAGCTGCACAAAGTACATCAGCACCAGCAAGTTCAATTTTTCCTGTTGATTTTTTCTGTTTCTGCTACTAGCACCTGCTTCACTTCCTTCTGTGACAGAACTCTTTCCTTCCTCTGATAAGGCACCAGAGTCCGAGGTGAGGGTGCCTCCACCTTTGGTCTTTACTGCTGCAGTTGCTACCATTCCTGTGAATTTCGCTTCAGTAGCTAGCTCTATGCTTCCAACCTTTTTTTTTTTCTCCTCTTTTTTTCTTCTTCTCGGGGGATCCACAGTTGACTCACTTTTCACAGTGTCATCCTCTGTTAACTCGGCCTTAGTGCGTTTTGATCCCAAAGTAAGCGCATCTTCCTTGTCATTCTGCAAAGATCCTTCAGTTGCAGTTACAAGCGTGAAATCCTTCGGTTCATTACTTTCTGGAACATCAACTGCAACTTTCTTCCGTGCCTGCCCATCTCAAGGTATGGCTGGCATCTGCTACATCCATTTGGATGACATTCACTACCTTTTGATCAGGTGCCGAGACTTCAACTACTCTCCTCTCCATAGATCTCTCAGTTACAGCTTGCTCTATTGATGTTTTAGGGCAGGGTCATCTTCTATTTTATTCGTTGAAGGCCCCTCAATAACAACTGCATAAACATCTTGCATTTCCCTCTGCTCAGGAGCTTCAGTCCTGTCACCAATTACAGAGGCCTTATCAGAATTTACCTCAACACATGTCGCAAGGGAATCTGAAGTATCTTCTACCTCAGAGTTGAAACCGACCTCATTCTCCACTTGCTGCAGGATCTCCTGTAGATCTGGCTGCTTGGTGGCTGCGGCTTCTGCTTCCATAATTCTTCTGACTGTTCTGAAAAGATCTCCTCATGCACCTTCTCAGGAGGAAATTTCACTTCCACTATGCACCCTCCTTCTCTGCAAAGACCTTCAAACCAGCCTTGAGGGCTGCCTTCTCTATGGGGGCTTCTGTTTTCCTTTCCTTAAGAATAATATCACCTTCTGCTGTTTCTATAGAGGATGCCATCTTCTTTGCTTTGTGGAGTCCTCTGCCTCAACGTCTTTGCAAGAACCTCGCTCCACCAATTCCCTTGGCAATCTCTACAGCAAACTCTATATCCACCTTCTCTGCAGGAACCTCTGCTTTCACCTTTACATCTGGCTTCCCCGTGATGGCCTCCACACAAACAGACACATTTGATTCTTCCGCCTTTGTGAAAGGCTCCAAGTTCTCCTTTAAGTCTGCTGCCTCTGCTTCTACCTACTCTGGGAGGAACTTTATTTCCACCTCTTTGACATGGCCATCCGTTTCTATTCTCCACACATGGATCTCAGTCTCTGCATTCTGCTTGTAGACCTGCACTTCCACCTTTCTTGTGGGCAAGTCTTCTTCTACCGTCTCAGCACGGAGAGGTTCAAGTTTTTCATTTACCATTGCTTTGCCTTTGCCTTTGCCTTGCCTTTGCCTTTGCCTTTGCCTTTGCCTTTGCCTTTGCCTTTGCCTTTGCCTTTGCTTTTCCTTTCCTCTGCCATTGCCTTTGCATTGCCTTTGCCTTTGCCTCTCCTTTGCCTTTGCCTTTGCCTTTGCCTTTGCCTTTGCCTTTGCCTTTCCTTTGCCTTTGCCTTTGCCTTTGGCAATACTGGTTTCTGATTTCAACTACAACATTCTCTGTGCTTTCTGGTAGTAAGCCAAGTGCGGCATGTTCGGCCATACCTAGGTCACTGACTTCAATTGCTGCATTCTGCACTGGAATTGCAGTTATCTTGCTCCGGATAGGTGCCTCAAACACAAAAACTTCGGCACAGGGAGGCTCAGCTTCCTTTTGCTGCCCCATCGGCCACCCTATTCCCTTGGGTCACAGGTTCCTTTCCTCTCTGGTGCCCTTTGTAGTGCCTCACGGCTATCATCTCAGGGGTCCAAACGGCTCCCAACAGTTCTGCTAGCTGGTTTCGGCGTTTCACATTGCGCCCATCTGATTCCAGCCACCAACATTCTTTCCATATATCTTCATCCTCGTTAGTGTGAGGAAAGCATACTCAAAGTCTGTATAGATGTTTACAGTTCGTACATTGGCCAACCATAGTACTTGGGTGAGGGCCACTAATTCAGCTGTCTGAGCTGACGTTCCCGGATCCAAAGGACCTGCTTCAACTGTTTCATATCTCGCTAATCTCCTCCCATTCTGAACAAAGCTGCTTTTATCGGAGAATGAAATTTGGGCTTGGAGCTTTGTAAGAATATCTCGACCCAACAAAGGGATGGGACACTCTGACATATTTAGGAATTGATGGGTCAGCGTTTGCCCCCAATCACGCATTCCATGGGCTGTAGAAAAGGTTTTACTTGACTGGTCCCTGTTGCCCCTGTAACTTTGATTGACTGCATGCTGATAGCTGTAGTTGCCACTGGAACTACCGAATTCTCCATAAAATTGACCACTTGGTTCCCTATTTACATCTGGGCCATGAGTTCAGGGGAACCCTAAAGTGAACCTGGTCCTCCCTATTGCTGGTTCTCAAAACTTTGCCAGCCCCATGAGTACTGGACCTCCTTGTCCGCTATTCCATCGGTCTGTATGATAAGAGTAGCGACTTTCACTGGTTCCTCTTCTTCCTCTGGTTCCTCTTCTTCCACTGGTTCCTCTTTTTCCTCGGCTCGGTTCCCCTTGGTTCCAGCCTTCGCCCGTTCTCCTGTTCGGGCCATCCCTTTTCCAATCCAATGGCCTTCTCGGCTGCACAACGCACACTGGTTTCTCCCTAAACCAGTTTCCGCGCTCTCTGCCTCTTCCTTCAGTTGCACGTCCTCTTCCCTCAGTTGCACGTCCTCTTCCCTTCCTCATTTCCTCTTCTCCTTGTTGCTTCTCCCCTATAGCCAGTGCCAACATATTCAATTCCTTCTTTCTGTACTTCTCTTGTTCCCTTTCCTTTTCCTCATCTCTATTATCATATACACGCTGAGCAGTTGCTATCGTCCACTCCAATGAATGGCCTTCTAAACCACCCTTCTTCAGTATTTTCTTGCGGATATCTGGGGTCGATTGGGCTATGAAGTTAGTCTTTAATAATATCTCATTATTCCCCTCCTCTGGGTTTAGGGGTGTCCAGATTCGAAATGCCTCCTTCAGT
Source organism: Lacerta agilis (assembly GCF_009819535.1). Taxonomy (NCBI): domain Eukaryota; kingdom Metazoa; phylum Chordata; class Lepidosauria; order Squamata; family Lacertidae; genus Lacerta; species Lacerta agilis. Next base: position 9,301,182 of record NC_046314.1, read on the forward strand.
CTTTCCAAGAACATGGCAGGACTTTCATCAGGCTTCTGGATAATTTCAGAAACTTTTGCCATATTGGTGGGCTTTCGCGCATCCCTAATGAGCCCTTGGATCAAAGTGCTCCTATAAGATTTGAGCTTCTGCCTGGCATCTGCCTCATTGTAATCCCAGTTGGGATCTGTGAGGAGATATTGAAGCAATCTTTCTCCCTCGTCTACTTTGTCGTCTGCCAGAAGGCGACGAGCCTCAGTACGTACTCTCTGCACTTCTTCGCTTGTTTGCAATGTCTGCTGGCAATCTTCCCAAGTAGGGGTAGTATTCAGGTCAGTGGTAGAAAGTGGGATATGCTGGAAAGTACTAGTTCTGGGCAGGGGTTCCCCTTCCTGTGGGGCAGGCCCAGGCGCATCCCATGCCTGGCGGAGCGGCATTAAATTAGACGTTATTCCCTTCACTCTTTCCATTTCTTTTAGTCTCTGCTGTTCCTCATAATTTAGCACCAGCTCGCTTGTGCTCAGGAAGGCTCTTAAATACTCCTCAGATTCTTTAATTTTTATCTGAGCCAGCCTCAAAAGCCCATCAGACACATCTGCAGCAGCCTGCCACCTCTTCATGATCTGCCTAGCCATTTGGTAATTTACTGCAGTGTTCTCTGGGGTTCTGGCATGGATGCCAGGGGTACATGGCAAATCCTCTGGTTGTTGGTTTAACTCATGGGTGGGATACACACTTCTCTTAGGCGTTTGAAGAACTGCCTTGGGGTCTGTTGCCTCTGTCTCTCCTCCTTGTTCCTCTACTGCCCTTGGAGCCTGGCCTCGCGGCGATTGACTCGGTGGGGGTTGGAATGGAGCACTGGGAACATAAGGGGTTGTCTGCTGAACAATGTCTACATCTGTTCTGTCGAGATCACTTGCTACTTGCAACTGTGCTTTCTCTCCAGAGCATGGCATTATCTTCTTTTTGCATTGTTCCTTCGGGTTCTGGTCTATACACCCTTTCCATATATTTACATATGGAATCTGATCCAAACGTGTTTGGATTACTGCTGCCCACAGTGGGTTCACTTTCACAGGATCATAGGATCCTTCAGATGGCCATCCGGTGTCTAGTGTTGGCCAATCCACTTCACAAAGACTTCTCATCTTTTCCTTGTCTAGCTTGATATCATAGTTATTGCCTTTGTTAGCTAACTTCCAGTTGTTCAAAATGCACTGGAGCGGGGTCAGTGGGGTTGAAGAACCTCCCCCCATTTCCCGCGCCTTCAAACGTGCTTGCACACACACACTCGCACCCGGGGTTCGTGGCCTGGGCAGTCTCCTGCACACAGGAATCTCACTACTTGCCAGTCCCGTCTCTGCCAAGGCAGAGATCCACACTCAGTTTTGGGTTTCCTCTACGGTCCCCCACTCATACACTCTTTACAACCACACAGGCGCCTCACACACCACCTTCCCAACCTATCTCTGGTTCCCTTCTGGACGTTTCACCTACGTCCAACCCTTTTTCCTCCTTTGGGAGCAGCGTTGGGTCACGTCTTATACCTGTGCGTGCCCACTAGCCCTCTCCCAGTTTCTAAGACATCCAAGACGTCCTAGTTCCCTTTCCTCTTTTGAGAGCAGCGTTGGGTCACGTCTTATACCTGTGTGTGCCCACTAGCCCTCTCCCAGTTTCTAAGACATCCAAGACGTCCTAGTTCCCTTCTGGGTGTTCAAAACGTCCACCCTTACCCTAGGGAGTGGCTTTCAGTTGTCTTATGGACTGATCGGGTCCACTCGTACAAACCTATACCACCTCCCAGAAGAATGATCAATTCTTCTTTCCCTATCCCCTCTCCCAGGGGGATTCCTTACTTACCCTTCCCACGGGTTGCCCTTCAGCGCTGCTCCTTCTCCTGTTCCTTGTGTCTGTTCCTTCGCGGCAAGGCAGTGGCCACAGAAACGGCTTTCAGTTTCCCAGCCAAAGCTAGCCGGTGTGCACAGAAACTTTCAAGTGTTCCAACGACCACAAGCCACACCAGAAAAGGCACAGACCTGCCTTCATGTCAGCATCCAACACTCAAAGAGCCCTGGCCCACCCAGGGACGCCAAATGTAAGACCATAATGGGCTCTTGAGCTCTTGAGCGGTGGATTCAGGAACACGAAGAGGCAAAACACCATGCAGGGTTCAGCAGGATTTATTTTGAGTTACATATGTAAAGCAAAAGGCACAATCCAAAAGTTGGACTGAGCACTGAGAGACTGGCGCGTACTGCTTATAAAGACAATACAGAAACCGAAAATAGAAACCGAAAATTGGCTCAAGGTTCACATGTTCCTTAGGAGTACAACCTCCCAAAGCCTCCCCAACTCGCTCTCCCCAGTCTGGGAATGTGTACCTGGCGAGCTTTGAATATACTTGGCAGGCTTCCCAGAAATATAGCAACATCACCTAGCTTGTGAGCACACAGATCCGCTATTGTATGCATGTGTGTGTGCCTAATCAGCAAGAAAGCATAACTTCAGTTAACCGGCAATAATACTTGTTGCATTAGATAGGAAATACAAAAGCATAAATCAATAATACCCATGCAGGGGGATGAGTCTACTAACTAGGAAATACCTTACATCTTAATGGACTGGATATAATGTTAATACAGCAAACAGGAGCCAACTCCAGCTGCATTCCTCCCGGCTGTTCAGAAAGCGCATACATCCCGTCCAAGGCTGAGAGCCCCCCCTTGCTCACACAACTCAGAGCTGCCCCTCTCCCAAAGACCCATAGGAACAATACACAAATATAAATCAATACATACCAATACATGTAAGGATACCCAACTCCAACAAGCCTGATGCCTCCAGTATGATCAATCAACAAGACCAGCTCTTAAGCCCATTAAAGGCTAACCACAATTAACGGCACATTCCTTAAAAGGGGCTTTCCGTCCCCCTCTCTCGTGAAGGTGTTTCTATGGTAACAGCCAAGGTGCTATTTCTGTATTAACAGGCCATTGTTTAATTCCAGACCGTACACCGTTATCAAAACCTTGAAGCTGCTGCTGGCTAGTTTTGGCTGATTTCCCAGAAATAGTTGAAGAAGCAACATTAGGCACATTCCTTTTCCAAGGTCTCTGCCTCTAAGAGACTGTCTCTCTTAATATTCAGCAATACAGACAAATTATATTTTAAACAGGTTAGAAAAGCAATTAAGGCATTTATAATCAATATGGGATATTTAGCTATTTGAACTGTCCCCTTCAATCTCGCTTTACTGGCCGAGGGAGCTGACGTACAGCTTCTGGGTCATGTGGCCAGCATGACTAAGCTGCTTCTGGCGAAACCAGAGCAGCGCACGAAAACGCTGTTTACCTTCCCACCGGAGCGCTACCTATTTATCTACTTGCCCTTTGATGTGCTTTTGAACTGCTAGGTTGGCAGGAGCAGGGACCGAGCAATGGGAACTCACCCCATTGCAGGGATTCGAACCACCGACCTTCTGATCGGCTAGCCCTAGGCTCTGTGGTTTAGACCACAGCACCACCCACATCCCCATGTGGTATTATAGTTGCTACTATTAATGAGAGTGCCCTGGCAGATTATAGATAATGAAATAATTATAGCTGTCTGGTCTGCTCCTGTTATATATTTCATGTCAATTTCTTGTAGGTATTAATAAAAAAAATGTTCCCATTGATATTAATAAAAAATAGTTTCCATTAAAGAAACATATCTTTTATTGTCTTATTTTATTTATATACATAGTTTATCTCCCACACACCTTCTTCTTATTATTTGTCATAAATATATGTACACGCTAACATATTACCATGTCAACAATAACACAACCATACTCTGGGCATATTCAATTTAGAAAATAAATTGTAGAGATGCAGTTACATATAGCAAAGGATTTGAGATGAGTCTGCATAACACACCCACACACCCATTGTTCAATGTATAAGCTGGCCTGTAACAATAGTTGCCTAGACAGCACACAAGGGAAAACCTTGACATAGTCTAATAATAATAATAATAATAATCACAATTGCAAGTCCCAATACGCAGCAAAAACCGCAATATCAAGACAAATCAAAGCAAGAAAATAAAATACTGCAGTGCCAAATAATTAAAAGATGGAGCAAAGAAATAAAACACAAAAGATTGCAATGCAGGAATTTCAACTAAAGCATCCATGACAGATGGTTATCCAACTTCTGCTTAAACACTTCCAATGAAGGAAGCCCGTTCCACTATTGAACAGCATGTATGTCAGAAAGTACGTCCTAATGTTTAGTCAGAATTTCCTTTCTTGTAACTTGAAGCCATTGGTTCAGATCCTACCCTCTGGAGCAGGAGAAAACAAGCTTGTTCCGTCTTTCATGTGGCACCCTTGAGATATTTGAAGATAGCTATCCTATCTCCTCTCAGTTTTCTCTTCTCCAGGCTAAACATACCCAGTTCCCTTAACCATTCCTCATCAGGCTTCGTCTCCAGACTCTTCATCATCTTGGTCACCCTCTTCTGCACACGTTCCAGCTTGTCAATATCCTTAAATTATGGCGCCCAGAACTGGACACAGTACACCAGGTCTGACCCAGGCAGAATAGATTGATACTATTACTTCCTTTGACCTGGACAGTAGACTTCTATTGATGCAGCCTAGAATAAGCTTGTGGTCCACTAAGACCCTTAGATCCTTTTCACATGCACTACTGGCAATCCAAGTTTCTCCCATCTCAAATGTGTGCAGCTGTTTATTCCTCCCATGACAACGGAAGGGGCCTTGAAGAAGTTTATCAATAGCTGGACCTTGGCAGCAGACTGAGAAGTCATCTGGTTGTAGTCTTCCTAACCAGGGCAAGATGTCTTGTGTTTAAAATTAAACCAGACTCATTCTTTCTCAGTTTGCCTCCATGCACATTAATCAGCACATGCAACTCATTTCTGATGATACGTAAAGTTGCCACCCTATGGGACTTGAGCAGCCTCCCTGATAGGCAACCAAAGTTAGCTAGTCACTTTCTGGGACAAGAACTAGGCGTAGGAAATGAGAGAGAAGAAGTGAGCAGAGGAGAAAGACGGGTGTGATTTATTCTCTGTTCAACCGTGACTAGTGCTTGTCACTTGGCATAATTCAAAAAAAGAAAAAAAAGGAAAGAATAAATGCACATTTGCATAAAAGTACAATAAATGCATCGCGTTTGATTCGGAGAAAAATGAAACAAATCCTCCGCTGAAGCTCTCAGTGGCCCAAGATGAACAGATAAGGATTAAAGAGCAAACAGGGAACCCCCCAACCCAATCCACTGGTTGGAAGTCGGGCTTTCGAACCCAGCAATATCTCAGGTACGGCGTTCCTATTTTGAAGTCACCGCATCAGAACATTTAAATGAACTGTAAAGGGTAAGCTGTAAACCTCATTTGTCAGTGTCTTCTGTAGCAACATTAAGGACTGGTCCTCCATCTATGACATCTCAGGGGGGGGGGCTGGAAGTGGTGGAGGAGGACGAGAGCTAACAATTCCTGGCTCTTCCTTACAGCTCATTTCCATAATGATTCTAAAGAAGCCATGCAAATGAGCACTGGTTGTTTATTCCTGTCAGGGATGGCTTAGCTGATTACTCCCATCCAGCTCTCTGGCTCCCCCTCCCCTTTTATAGGTGTGTCAAAGTTACAGTTTACCCTATAAATCTGTAATCTGTCCCCATGATTTAACAGCAACCTCCAAGCTTGCTCAGCGAAGTACATAGCACAAGCGTTTACGGTTGTGGGACTTCCCCTGAGGATTCGGCCCCCCACCCCACCCTGCAGGGTACCCAAAGTGATCTTGAGAATGTTTCACTTCCTCTGACTTTCTGTCTTTATACCTCAGGTTCAGAATGCCTCAAGGCCAGTTGCTGGTCTTTAGCTATGCCTCAGAGCTGGCCTAAGACAAGGGTCTCCAACAACATACCTGTGGGCAGCAGTCCATTGCTGAGGCAAGACAGTCGTACGTTCTAGGGTGCTCATGAAATGTCTCAGTAAAGATCCCCTCAAAAATTTACAGTGCACAAGGGACCGTCAGACCCTCCAGGTGTCCCTATTTTACAGGTGCAGGTGGGTAGCCGTGTTGGTCTGCCATAGTCGAAACAAAATAGAAAATTCTTTCCAGTAGCACCTTAGAGACCAACTGAGTTTGTTCTTGGTATGAGCTTTCGTGTGCTGGAAAGAGAAGACTGGAAAGAGAAGTTGCTGAATTGCAACTAATCACCAAACTTAAAACCATGGAGAAACCTGGTCTGAACAAAGACATTGGATTCTTATCTCATTATACATAACAAAGCTATCTTTAGCCATCTCACCCCTTGCCTTTCCCTGCAAGACTAATTGCAGCCGTTAAAAGTCGTCAACAGGTTTTCCACACCTATCAGCTGATCACCCATTCCCACCACCCTTCTGAGTAATACCCCTCCCCACTCCCTCACTAAATTTAAGGATCTGGTGACTTCTGTTTCAGTGTATCTGAAGAAGTGTGCATACACACGAAAGCTCATACCAAGAACAAACTCAGTTGGTCTCTAAGGTGCTACTGGAAAGAATTTTCTATTTTGTTTCGCCTATTTTACAGGGACAGTCCAGATTTACAGGAGCCATCCCAGTTTCTGATTTGATCCTGGAATGCCCCACTTTCCCTTAAGATGTCTGTATTTTCATCGGAGAAATGTTGGTGGGTATGGAGTAATGCCTGTTGTTTTTGTCCATGGAGTTTTCTTGGCAGGGATACTGGAGTGGCTTTGCCGGTTCCTACTCCAGGTGGATCACGTTTAGTCAAAACTCTCCACTATGACCTGTCCGTCTTGGGTGGCCCTGCACGGCATAGCTCATAGCTTCTCTGAGTTATTCAAGCCCCTTCGCCACAACACGGCAGTGATCCGAAGAACTGATGCTTTTGGATTGTGGTGCTGGGGGAGACTTAGGGACATCCCTATTTTGACCAGAGACATATTGGAGGGTATGGTAGGATGTCCCTGTTTTCACTGGAGGCAGCCCTGTATAGGGAAGCGGTTTTTTAATATTTAATGTTTTTATATATGTTGGAATCTGCCCAGAGTGGCTGGGGCAACCCAGTCAGATGGGCAGGGTATAGATAGTAAAATTATTATAGTTATTACTATTGAAGAGAATGTCCCTGTTTTCATCGGAAGAATGTCAGAGGTTTTGGACTGTTTCCTTTTCCTGCTCAGTTCCTGTTTGCATTGACTTGTCCTCCCCTGGATTGAACATGTCCCTTTGAACATGCTCGCTTTTTGCTGGATTCCGAAATTAGACGCCTATCCTCCCTTCTGTTCTGAAGTGGAAGGAGACTGTCCTTCCATTGAGATTGTCCTACCGATCATAATCAGCTGAGCACCATGGGAAGCTCTTTAAAGTTGTGCACTTTTGTGGCCTGCTGTGGAGCAACACACAATTCTGTGGCATCCCTCCCATGTTCACAGTCCATCCGTCCAACTCTCCCTGGCCTTGCCATGAGAAATGAAATAAAGTGCCAGTTCAAAACCCTTGGTGCAATGCAAGTTTTATGGCCCACCCTTGAGATGATGTGGTCCATGGCTTTTTTGTAACATCTGCAGCATCCACACTGACCTCAAGGGCATCCCCACATATCATGTGTTACAGCACCCTAGCTCTGAGGTTACTAAAGCTATAAACAACAGCTCCCAGGCTCTGGTAGAAAAGGCTGTTCCTCAATAGCACCTTTGGCCAAATAGGCCTTTCATAAGCAATGTCTTGGTAGGCATGATGAGCCTCTGATCTCTTGCAGAAGGCTTGGTCTGTACCGTGTAACTATTGTCTGATCTGACATGACACAGGGGCACAGCAGGTTCCCATCTGAAGTTCATTAAGCCCAACCTTTGCATACATCAAGAGAGGATCCTCCACTCATCAGCACCCCCAAAACAGAGTAACTCAACTATCTATAGTGTATCATAAAAGCAAGAGCAAAATGTAGCAGTTTGAAAGCACACCTAGCAGTTTGAAAGCACACCAGCGCAAGTAGATAAATAGGTATCTTTTACAATGCACTTAACTGAAACACTTCTTTGATGTGTCTAGATCCAGCCTTGGTATCTAGAATATCCAGGTAGATTTCGTTGGTGTGTGTGTGTGTGTGTGTGGGTGGGTGGGTGGGTGTGTGTACAACCTTGAAGTTCTTCCAAAAGGACAGGTAGGAACCTTTCCCTAAATTATAGATTCATCTGCAGCTTTCCAGAATGGTTTATTTCAGTTTCTCAAAACCCAGTGAGCCTCTTAACTTCCAACTGCTTAAGCATTCCTCGCTGCCTCTGAAACACCAGCTTTCTGCTCTAAATGCCACATTAAAATTACTTCTGTGACTTCAGATGTCTATTTTATTTCCCGGCTTAGAGTAGTCTGAAAGTTTCGGATGTTACCAACTCAGATGTCTTTAAAAATTGTTCATTTGTGGAAACCAATCTTCTTACAAAAGTAATAAACGGGGAGCTTTGGTGGGAGAGGGGAGAAAGGAACCAGAACAGAAGGATTGTTAAAAGCCTTATCAAAGTGTTACAGATGGGCAAATATAAGCTCAGACAAAAGGAAGAACAAAATGAATTCTTGGTGATATGAAATTAAAGTAAGAAGGAAGAGAAGGCTTCTGCTTTTTTAAAAAAATATAAGTTTTGAGACAGCTGAAGGCTGGGGGAGATATATTTCCTATGCCTTCATATATTATATCACCTAAATAGTTAACTTTACAGCTCATTTCGATGAATTCAGGTAGTAAATCCCACTGAGCTCAGTGGAACTTACACCTAAGTAAACATGAGTAGGTTGGTGCTGTCAGTTCCCATGTGCCTGCTTGAGAAGACTGTTATGATTGCTCCAAAATCACATCAACCGGATGAGATTATCCTTCTAAAATTATCATTTCCCATAAAAGCTGGATCCCTGCAATTTAAGGATAGCATGCTGCATATCTGAGCCAGCGGCTGTCTTGCTTTGTTCCTACAGAACTCGGCATTGTTGAAGAATAAATGTAATGCACAGCATCTACAATAACCAAGTATTGTATGCCCTGATTTTCAGGCTGCCTAGATCAGGCCAGTGCTGAGCAAGAATATAGAATATATGCTTCGTCTTTGTTTTGATCCAGCACCCTCACAAATTCTCCCTGGGTCATTCTGGCTACAATTTTGCTGCTTATCCCTAAAGCTGTAATGTTTGACTTGGCATAAGCTACAGGTGAAACTCGAAAAATTAGAATATCGTGGAAAGGTTCATTTCTTTCAGTAATTCAAATTAAAAGGTGAAACTAATATATGAGATAGACTCATAGCGAGGTATGTCAAGCCTTTATTTGTTATAATTGTGATGGTTATGGCGTACAGCTGATGAGAACCCCAAATTAACAATCTCAGCTTTGGGGTTTTCATCAGCTGTGCGCCATAATCATCACAATTATAACAAGCAAAGGCTTCACATATCTCGCTTTGCATGTCATATATTAAACTCCAGTAGCTAATGAAAACAATTGCTTACATAAATGGACTTTTCCACGAAATTCTAATTTTTCGAGTTTCACCTGTAGGTATGTTATACTCAAGGCTCCACTCAGCAGAATGAAGAGGGGCCCGAAAACCTAACAGAACTGGCTTATTTTAAAATAAGAGCTCCTCCAGATGACCCAGTTATTCAGCATTTGTTCTTATTTGCTTACTCACAGGAGTTAGACTGGACCTGGGTTGTTTTTTATGAAGCATTCTTTCTAGTTTGTTTACAGGCTGATTTTAAACCAGTCAGCATAGATCTTATTGGTTTGCAGGACATGCTCACCCCTCCCATTTCTATGCATTTCCCCGTTACTTTCCAAACTCCAAAAAGAACCAATTAAAATGTGGTTTTGTTATGCCAGAGCTCAGAGCACTATAAAAAGGTAAAGGGACCCCTGACCATTAGGTCCAGTCATGTCCGACTCTGGGGTTGTGGTGCTCATCTCGCGTTATTGGCTGAGGGAACCGGCATACAGCTTCCGGGTCATGTGGCCAGCATAACTAAGCCGCTTCTGGTGAACCAGAGCAGCGCACGGAAACGCCGTTTACCTTCCCGCTGGAGCGGTACCTATTTATCTACTTGCACTTTGACGTGCTTTCGAACTGCTAGGTGGGCAGGAGCAGGGACCGAGCAGCAGGAGCTCAACCCGTTGCGGGGATTCGAACCGCCGACCTTCTGATCAGCAAGCCCTAGGCTCAGTGGTTTAACCCACAGCGCCACCCACTATACTCCTCTTTAAATGCAGAAACTTGAAGTTCCAGTAAGCACTTCAGTCTCTCTGGTAAAAAGCTGACAGTCTACGTCAGGGGTCAAGCAAACTTTTTCAGCAGGGGGACGGTCCACTGTCCCTCAGACCTTGTGGGGGGGGGCTGGACTATATTTCGAAAGAAATATGAACAAATTCCTATGCCTCTCAAATAACCCAGAGATGCATTTTAAATAAAAGCACACATTCTACTCATGTAAAAACTCGATGATTCCCGGACCATCCGCTGGCCAGATTTAGAAGGCGATTAGGCTAGATCCGCCCCCTGGGCCTTAGAAGAAGAGTTTGGATTTGATATCCCGCTTTATCACTACCCGAAGGAGTCTCAAAGCGGCTAACATTCTCCTTTCCCTTCCTCCCCCACAACAAACACTCTTTGAGGTGAGTGGGGCTGAGAGACTTCAGAGAAGTGTGACTAGCCCAAGGTCACCCTGCATGTGGAGGAGCAGGGAAGCGAACCTGGTTCCCCAGATTACGAGTCTACCGCTCTTAACCACTGCACCACACTGGCTCTTAGTTTGCCTACCCATGGCCTATGTGATGTAACACATTATTTTCTTAAGGGGTGTGTGTGGCCCATAAGGCAATTATGTCCAAGTTCTAAAATGACTGGTCCACTACTCATTATCTTGGTTTCTTATCTTCTTCTAAACCACAGTGTTTCCTCCCCTTCGTGCGAAAATAAATGTGTTTTCTGGGAAACCATTTTTATTTTGGCTGAGTGAAACATTGAAATGCAAACAATGATTTATTTATTCCTTTTATCGCTGCTTACCTTTGAACTGATGCCATTCCTTCTGAACTGAAACATGAGCTCGCGTCTATTAAGCAGCTTAAAACAAATGCCATGAAAACTTTGTATTCCACCCCAAAGGGTCAACAACTGTAAACCTATTTTTCTGAAATGCCTGAATTTTTTCCCTCGTGGCGCTGCTTTAGAGTTTATCAGCTGGAAGGGCAAATCTGGGGCTTCCCCCCACGTTTAGGACGAGAAACGTTAGGAATTTGTTAAATATGATCCAGGCATTTGCAGCTTCAGGCCGAATAATTTGTTCAATTACTTTCATATTTTCCATTTACAATGTGTGTTTTCCTCGTATTTTCCCATTCAAAAACATCGTGAGTCAGAATCGTTTTCTAGCAGCTTCTTGCAAGTGTTTGCTATTCAATATTGGACATTCCCAGCTGTTTTGATTGCTATTTCTGTTTTCTGAATGATGCTACTGGCACTAATATACTCAGCTATGCATTCAGAGGCCATTGCCTGTACATATTTTCGCAATCTGCTCTTGGAACATATTCCTTGGCGGTTCAGTTCCTCCCCTTCCCCCAATTAAAATAATAGTAATAACACTAAACACAGCTTCTTCGTCATCAGTAATGCCGGTCACCCTAAACATGCTTTTAAAAGGTATTTATGCATGACTAATTGTTTGCACCAGAAGGTAGACAGAGATGCACAGGAATGTAGGAAGCTTGCATTATGCTGAGTGAGACCAACAGGAGCGTTCAGTACATGATCAAAAGTGTTTAACTTCCATTAGACTGTGCGTCTCATTCATTTTCATTATTCCTGCGGGGTAGTTTCATTGCCCTGGCGCTGCAGAGGTGAAGGCATTGAGAGGAGAAATATGTTTTCTGTGCATTTTAACAAAAGGTCAGGAGAACGGCAACACAAGAATGGCCTTTTCTGCAGTGGCTCCCCGTTTGTGGAATGCTCTCTCCAGGGAGATTTGCCTTCATTATATGCCTTTAGGCGCCAGGCAAAAATGTTCCTCTTTAGCCAGGCCTTTGGTAGATTTGATTGACATCCTATGCCCTTTTAAAATGTGGGTGGCTGGAGTATTGGGTTGTTGTTGTTATTTTGTGGTTTCATTTTCTGATTTTATCCTGTGAACAGCCCTGAGACCTGTGGGTATAGGGTGGTATATAAACTCAATAAATAATAGAATCATCATCATCATCATCATCAGACCAATGGCTCAAATCTTACAGATTAAGGTAAAGGTAAAGGACCCCTGTATGGTTAAGTTCAGTCAAAGGCGACTATGGGGTTGCGGCATGCATCTAGGGACACGGATGGTGCTGTGGTCTAAACTACTGAGCCTCTTGGGCTTGCAGATCAGAAGGTCTTTGATTCGAATCCCCGTGGCGAGGTGAGCTCCCATTGCTCTGTCCCAGCTCCTGCCAACCTAGCAGTTCAAAAGCATACCAGTGCAAGTAGATAAATAGGTACCACTGCGGCAGGAAGGTAAACAGCGTTTCTATGTGCTCTGATTTCCATCACGGTGTTCTGTTGCACCAGAAGCAATTTAGTCATGACCCGGAAAGCTGTCTGTGGACAAACGCCGGCTCCCTCGGCCTGAAAGCAAGATGAGCGCCACAACCCCATAGTCGCCTTTGACTGGATTTAACCATACAGGGGTCCTTTACCTTAACCTTACAGGTTAGCACCTATGGTCAGGCCCAGCTTTAGGATTGAGGAAGCCTGGATGGAAAACTTATTTCTGCCCCACTGCCCCTCCCCAGGGGTCTTACCCCTCTGTGGTGCTCCTTGGGTGACCAGCTTTTTAAATTCCTCACAGTGCCCAAGAGCAGCACAACATCAGGTGCTCTGGCATTGTGGGAAATATAAATTGTGACGGATAGCCACCTGGCATGAGGAACCCAGGTCAGGCAAACAGTGGGCCTTGCTAGGTCTCTGCAGACTCGGCTGCTGTCCAAGGTGCTACTCATTTCTGATGCCAGCCCTGCCTCTGGTGTTCGCCAAGAACTGAGTTTGATCTTCCTGCCCTAGATAGGGTCTCGGCTATAGGCCCCTCCCCAGTCATTAGTAGGGATGGACAAATCTTTCAAGTTTCTCATTTCTCCAGTCTTAAACTGAGTTTGCCCCTGTTTTCCCCAAATTGGCCCGATTCAGTTTGGGATCTGGATATTTGCTGGCACAATCCTATTGAAAACCATTAAGCAGGTTCACACTTGTGTTTGTGTGTGTGTGTGTGTGTGTGTGTGTGTGTGTGTGTGTGTGTGTAAAGGTCATTCTATAAGTTGAACAAAGGAGTCTCTTTCCCAAAACCGGCCCTGAAGCCAGACTGAATTTAAACTAGAAAATTAGTTTCACACATCCCAGCAAAAATAATAATAATAAGGTGCCTCCAAACCGTCACAATTAGCAGGAGGGGTTTTGTGTATGCTATAAATTACGGTTTGAACAGTTAAAGTGGATTGGAGTCCTAGCACGACAAATCCACTTTAAATAAGAAATTGGCTGTTTGAGGGTAGGAAAGTGATGAGGAAATGCACTGATAGTTGTGTGGTGATGAACAACTGATTAACAGGAAGACATGCAAACACCCCACAAGCAAATCACTCCTGTATAACTGCCCCATAAACAAACCAGAACACATGTTCAGTAAAGACCAGGCATAGTCTGACCACTGGGTAAGGTTTTTTCAAGCAAATCAGGATGAAGGCTGAATAAACACGAATAACTGGGGGCGGGGGATCACACAGATCAGGCTTGTGTGGATGAGGAGTTCTGCATGGGACACTTGGGTATCAAGTTATCTTCCGCTTGGACTACTGCAATGCACACTATGTGGGGCTTCCTTTGAAGGTGACCCGGAAACTACAACTAATCCAGAATGCAGCAGCTAGACTGGTGACTGGGAGTGGCCACCGAGACCACATAACACCGGTCCTGAAAGACCTACATTGGCTCCCAGTACGTTTCCAAGCACAATTCAAAGTGTTGGTGCTGACCTTTAAAGCCCTAAACGGCCTCGACCCAGTACAGTCATACCTTGGAAGTCAAACAGAATCTGTTCCGGAAGTCCGTTCAACTTCTAAAACGTTAGGAAACCAAAGCGTGGCTCCTGCAGCCAACTGGAAGCCACAAAAGCCCCGTCAGACGTTCGGGTTCCAAAGAACGTTTGCAAACCGGAACATTCACTTCCGGGTTTGCGGCGTTTGGGAGCCAAAACGTTCGACTTGCAAGGCATTCGGGATCCAAGGTACGGCTATAGACCTAAAGAAGCATCTCCATCCCCATCGTTCAGCCCGGACACTGAGGTCCAGCTCCGAGGGCCTTCTGGCGGTTCCCTCACTGCGAGAAGTGAGGTTACAGGGAACCAGGCAGACGGCCTTCTCGGTAGTGGCACCCGCCCTGTGGAACGCCCTCCCATCAGAGGTCAAAGGAATAAACTTTTAGAAGACATCTGTTTAGGAAAGTTTTTAGTGTTTGATGTTTTATTGTGTTTTTAATATTCTGTTGGGAGCCGCCGAGAGTGGGTGGGGTATAAATTATCTATTATTATTATTATTATTATTATTATTATTATTATTATTAGTGAGTGAACAACAGGAAAGTCTTCTGCTAGTATCAGCTACGGTCCATGGCCATACTTTGCTGTAGAGCAGACCCTGGAGGCACAAAGGGGGGGGGGTGGATTTCCTTCCCCACCCAACCAAATAACTTCAGAGACCTCCAACTGAATCCACATTTGCAGCACCCTCCACACATAGTGCACGGTTCAACCTACCAGGGTGCTGTCACAACCAACAGGGTAGACAACATGGTACCCTCCTGATAATGTTGGACTACAGAAAAATGTTGAGATATAATTTTGTCAAGAAACCTGAAGCCTTTTTGTTAGGTATTGTAGGTACAGACATTGAAAAAAAGGACATTAGACTTTTCCAATACGCAACGGCTGCAGCTAGAATCCTTCTAGCACAAAAATGGAAACAAGAAGAATTACCGACGAAAGAGGAATGGACAGCGAAATTGACTGAATATGCAGAAATGGACAAACTAACGGGAAGAATCCGAGAGCAGCGGGACCAGAAATTCATCAAAGACTGGTTAAAATTTACGAATTATTTGAAAGACAATTTACATCTGAATACGTTAATAGGATTTCAAGAAGTTTTGTAGTGAATGTGTAGAACTATTATTGTAAGTAGGATAGTAAAGTAAGGGAAATTTCTTTTTTTCTTTTTTTGATAATGTAAGCAATGGTTGATTAAAGAAGTATAATGCTAAGTAAAAAATTAGAAAGCCATTTGAAGGGATTGACGGAAGTCATGGCTTGACAGCCAAATGGAAAATGTATGAAAATGTTTGTTTAAATATTATTGTAGTAAAAGGTAAAGGTAAAGGGACCCCTGACCATCAGGTCCAGTCGTGTCCGACTCTGGGGTTGCGGCGCTCATCTCGCTCTATAGGCCAAGGGAGCCGGCGTTTGTCCGCAGACAGCTTCCGGGTCATGTGGCCAGCATGACAAAGCCGCTTCTGGCGAACCAGAGCAGCGCACGGAAACGCCGTTTACCTTCCCGCTGGAGCGGTCCCTATTTATCTACTTGCACTTTGATGTGCTTTCGAACTGCTAGGTGGGCAGGAGCTGGGACCGAGCAACGGGAGCTCACCCCGTGACAGGGATTCGAACCGCCGACCTTCTGATCAGCAAGCCCTAGACTCTGTGGTTTAACCCAGTAGTTTAGTATAAAAACAATAAAAATTATATATATATATATATATATATATATATATATATATATATATATATATATATATGATAATGTTGGACTACAGCTCCCATCATCCTTCACTACTGACCATCCAGGCTTGTGCAGATGGGAGCTGGAGTCCAAGTGCACCTGAAGGGCAGCACATTGGCTGCCCTTGTCTTAGAACAATGACCGTTTAAGCAGGCAGCAAAATCCTCTTGGAGCCATGAAACCTTTAATTAATGTCAGTGATATATAAAGTATGTAAAAAAAAAAAAAAAGTCCTTCACATCACCTGCCTCAAGATTTATTGAGATACCCAAATCACATTAGCAGAGAATTACAAGGTTCGTTTTATCACAAATTTACAGACTTTATATGTGTTTGGTAATGTATTTTTCCGATGGAGCCTTAGAAAGTGGGGAGCAGTGAATTCATTAGTTGCAGGTGCTTCTCCGGGTCAGAGGAGTTGCTCAGGAGAGGAGAGAGAGATGTGGGAACTCTTAATGAAAATGCATATTTGTATAAGCAATCATCAAGGATCGTGTTTGTGTGTTAGGGAAGCACCTTGAAATTGATCTGCCTTAGAGATCCAAGCGCTTGTAGTCTACTTTAGCATGAATGATTTATGGCGCTCATGAAACTGGCAACTACATCAGGTTTTCTCTCTCCAGAAGGTAGCATTCAACACCACCTGCATATTAAGTGGAGATTTATTGGGGGGGGGGGGTGTAGAAACACACACACACACACACCATAATCGTTGATGGGAGTTGTGGTCTAACAGTTTTCCCCAAACCTGGATCTCTAGTTGCTTTTGGACTACAACTCCTATCATTCCTAGCTAGAAAGGCCAGTAGTCAGGGATGGTGGGAATTGCAGTACAAAAACGGATTTGGGATACACTGTCCTACCTCTCTCGCCCTGATCTGGCCACAGTGATCCATGCGACGGTCACCTCCAGACTTGATTATTGTAACTCGCTCTACGCGGGGCTGCCCCTAAAGCTGACTCAGAAACTCCAGCGGGTGCAGAATGCCGCGGCGAGGCTCCTTACCGGGTCTTTGCCGCGGGACCACATTCATCCAGTGCTTTACCAGCTGCACTGGCTCCCGGTGGAGTACAGGGTCAGGTTTAAGGTGCTGGTTTTGACCTTTAAAGCCCTATGCGGCTTAGGACCCTCGTACCTAAGGGACTGCCTCTCCTGGTATGTCCCGTGTAGGACCTTAAGGTCCTGAAAAAGTAATCTTTTGGAGGTCCCAAGCAACAAAGATGCTAGGTTGGCCTCAACTAGGGCCAGGGCCTTCTCAGTATTGGCCCCGACTTGGTGGAACAGTCTATCACAATAGACCAGGGCCCTGCGGGATTTGGCATCTTTCCGCAGGGCCTGCAAGACAGAGCTGTTCCACCTGGCCTTTGGGTTGGTTTCTGTTTAATATGTAGGCTTCATTCTTTTATTGGTGGGTTATTTGAATATGAGACCAGTTTTAATATTGAATTTTTAAATTTGTATTTTAATCTGTTATTGTAAATTGATTGTGTTTGTTTTTTGCTGTGATTTTAATTGGTGTTAGCCGCCTTGAGCCCGGTTTTTTGGCTGGGAAGGGCGGGGTATAAATAAATTTTTTTTTTTATTATTATTATTATTATTATTATTATTATTATTATTATTATTATTATTAACAGAATCTGGTGGTCACTGTGTTGGCTATCCCTGATAAATACAACAAACTTTTTTGTAATAAATGACCTATTTCTTGCACTCCAGATGTGGAAGAAAGTATGGTATAGTAGTTAGAGTGTTGGGCCTGGGAGAACCAGGGTTCGAATCCCCATTCAGCAATGAAGCTCACTGGGTTACCTTGGGCCGGTCGCAGTCTTTCAGGCTACCTCAAAGGGTTGTTGTGAGAATAAGAGAGGGGGGGAACTACACATGCTGCCTTGGGATCCTTGGAAGAATGTGGGAAATATAATAATAATAATAATGAATTTCCTGCCTCCTTAATTCTGATTCAAGCAACAAACCTCCTGGATCTCTGGCCACCTGTAAACTCTGCCTTCTGCAAGGCAGGATGAAACACCGGAAAAACTAAAAGCACAGAACAGGCAAATGGGAAAAGACTGCCAAGGTTAACGCAGCAAATGAACCCGCCAAGGTTAACACAACAAATAGAAGGACGCTAGAGTCAGTCCCTGTTTCCAAGCTCTCTGAACTGACAGCATTCTAAGTGACTTCTGAAAAACAATAAGAACCGTGTCAGTCTAAATTTCTCATTACCCACTTAGGTTCGGTTCCCCTCTATTGGCATCAGAGGTCATAGAACATGTGGCTGGCCTACAGAGGACGTTTAAACAATCTCCTCAATGAAGTGCTGAAGTTTAGAGCATGAATAACTTGCCTGGTCAAGGCCAGCCCTACCATTAGGCAGAATGAGGTAACTGCCGCCGCAGGTGGCAGCTGATGGAGGGAAGCAGCAACAGTGCCCCAGCTGTCTCACCTTGGCCCCCTGGGCATTCTCCTCTGTTAGAAACCAGAGTTGTGTGCACCACAGACTCGTCATGTACCCTCTAAATCAACCTCCAACCCTCCAGGGTACTAGAGGACTCTATCCCATGCTCATGAGAGCCAGAGTGGGGTAGTGGTTAAGAGCGGTGGACTCGTAATCTGGTGAACCGGGTTCGCGTCTCCACTCCTCCACATGCAGCTGCTGGGTGACCTTGGGCTGGTCACACTTCTTTGAAGCCTCTCAGCCCCATTCACCTCACAGAGTGTTTGTTGTCAGGGAAGAAGGGAAAGGAGAATGTTAGCCGCTTTGAGACTCCTTCGGGTAGTGATAAAGCGGGATATCAAATCCAAACTCTTCTTCTTCTTCTTCTTCTTCATTCAACAGCCAGTTTGTTGCATCTGCGCATTGAATGGGGAGTGCCGTTTTGTCCTGAGCCTCCGGCTTGGGCAAGCCCTGCTTTTGATGTTCCCAAACCAAGATATGGAACCATTATATTGTCCTGACCTAGTTAAGTCACAGGGGAACTTCCATCCAAGGCCTGATTCTATGCAGGCAAGAAGGCTCAGACTTAATACATCATCCCAGCATCTGCTCTGATCTCTTACTGAGGCTTTTGAGCTGGAGCTGCAGGAAGCACATTTGGGCTCTGCCAAATTCCACCAGCTGTTGTCAGAAAGTGGTTTCCTCACAAGGAAGGCCTTACTCACAAGGAGACTTTTACTCCCAACGAGCCTTTCCCTGGAGTCTTCCATTTCTCCTTATGGGGAAGGTTTCCATCTGCCATTCACGGTGCTGTTCCTCACCTCTTGTTTAGATCATAGAAATGCCCATACACTTTAATGGGTCACCTCAGGTAAATGTGAAGGGGAGAGCTGTTGGTTCTGTCCAATGCAGTTGGTATTCATAGTGCAGGACAAAGAGAAGGTGAGAACACAAATTAAGTGCTTGCTCTAGACTGGGGTGTACTTTGGGGGCCAGTGCTCAGTTAATTCACTCATGCCCTCCGATGAAAACTGAAACATCCAACCATGCTCTCTAACATTTCTCCAATAAAAATAGGGACATCCTAAGGGAAAGTGGGACATTCCAGGATCAAATCAGAAAGCAGGCTGGCTTCTGTAAATCTGGGACTGTCCCTGGAAAATAGGGGCACTTGGAGGGTCTGTTCACTGCGCCCTCAAAAAGACAACATTGGGCTCCTCCGGGCAACCTGTTTATAGAGCATTCATCCTGACTTGCCCGCGCAAAGCTCACACAGAGGTCAGACTATACCCAGTCTTTATTGAACATTTATCCATATTTGGTTGCGGGAAGGTTATATACTACAGTGAGCATTTATCCTGCGTTCGCCCTGATTTGTTTGCAAGGTGTTCATACGGCTTTGTGAGAAACATGCATTCATCCCGCCCTTTCAGTGCATTTCAGCATTGCTTCCTAACTGTAGAAGTCTGCTTCTAGTTTAAAGTGGGTTTGTTGCGCTAGGCTGGGCAGAGGGCTTTAATCCGTAATAAATGCACAAACCTAAATTTCCCGGTGTGCTCTTGTATCTGTACCCAAAAATGGTCTGGGGGCACCCAGAGTTTTTGCAGCAAAGGTTATCATGGCTACTCTTCGAGATTGTATTCTAGGATACAAGATATTAAGCAATGTGATCAGGAGGACAGCTTGGTATTCGGAATTCAGCCTTGGCTGAGTCCAGCTATTTGCAGAAGGGGAGGATAAACCATGTCTTCCTCTTCTTCTTCTTCTTCTTCTTCTTCTTCTTCTTCTTCTTCTTCTTCTTCTTCTTGTCTTAACAGCCCCTCTTAGGAGCATGGAAATGGATTTCCCCCTGCTGCTCTGTTGATAGCAATCTTTGCTGTTAGTGTGACTGAGCCAAAAATTAAAGCCTCGTTCTCTGAAAGATTTGACATCCATTCTTTTCTAGCATTGACTCCGTAAGTGGAGTGACAACAAAGGGAAGTTGTTATAAACAAAGCTTTGGGATCGCTTCCCCCTTGAGCATGCTTTTGCTTTAATTACAGTCTGCCAAATATATGCATGCCATTTGTCAGCGATTTGAATTGAGCTGTCTTTCTTGCCCTGCTCATTATTCACAAGAGCAGTCTGAAGGGAAGAAAGGAACTAAAAGTGGGACAGCTCGTTGCTGCCCCCCTCTGGTAAAAGAGCGTTTCGGTTTCAAGTCAGGATGTGTGAGCAGCGTCCATCTCAGGAGGACAGAATCCTGCACCACAAATTGCTTTTGAGTGATTGGGTTTTTTTTGGGGGGGGATATCCCTGTAGTCATTCAGGTGTTTTGGGAATTCAAATCCCCACCACCCCTGGTTCCCCATGCCCAGATTAATTGTATTCATGCAAACATTGGGTCCTGAAAGAAGAGTTTGGATTTGATATCCCGCTTTATCACTACCTGAAGGAGTCTCAAAGCGGCTAACAATCTCCCTTTTCCCTTCCTCCCCCACAACAAACACTCTGTGAGGTGAGTGGGACTGAGAGACTTCAAAGAAGTGGGACTAGCCCAAGGTCACCCAGCAGCTGCATGTGGAGGAGCGGAGACGCGAACCCGGTTCACCAGATTACGAGTCTACCGCTAACTGCCGCCATCTTTTAAAAGGGTGCAAGCCAGTGCTGTTGCAACCCAGTCAGGCCAGCCAAGAGGAGGTCAAGGACGGGGCAGGTCCCACCACCAGGACATAATGAAGGAGTCTTGGGGTTCATAAGCTTAAATACTGGAGGGAGAAAGTGGAGAATAGAGGCTAGAACAAGTGTGGGGAACCTTTGGCCCTCCAGATTTTGCTGAATTACAACTCCCAACATACCTGGCCATTGGCCATGCTTGCTAGGGTTGATGGAAGCTGTGGTTCAGCAACATCTCATGGGCAAAAGGTTCCCCATCCTTGGGCCAGGAGGACTATCCTCTCCTGGCTCCGCTGTGGGACAAAAGTATGGGGGCACTCAAAAGGGGTCTCACTGGATACTGAGGAACTAATACTTTCCAACATTTTTTCCCGATGAAACTTGGGATGGCATTGTTGTTGTTGTGCCCCACCCATCTGACTGGGTTGTCCCAGCCGCTCGGTGCGGCTTCCAACATGTATTAAAACATAATAAAACATTAAACATTTTTTAAAAACTTCCCTATACAGGGCAGTTTTCAGTTACTTATCTCCTTGGCTCAGGGATTGCATAAGTCCATACCCTCCAATGAAAACTGGGACGTCCTACCATACCCTCCAACATTTCTCTGGTGAAAATAGGGACATTCTAAGGGAAAGTGGGACATTCTGGATCAAATCAGAAACCGGGATGCCTTCTGTAAATCCAGGGCTGTTCTTGGAAAATAGGGGCCTTGGAGGGTTTGGGAACTCAGCCACTGGGTGGGGTCCTAGGCTATCCTAAAGAGGAAACAGCAAGAGGATTGCTAGACCTATACCTCACCCCCAGTCCCATAGCTCTCGGAAACGGGCAGTGGAGGCTAGTCCATATGGGCAAATGGGGCACTGCCCCACCAACCCCAGTCTCCCTCAACCAGCCTCCATCCGCTTGCTTTCTTATGCAAAACCAGCCCAGCTCCCTCCTTCTTAATCTCAGTTTGGTCCTTGTAAACACAGCAGGCAGGGAGACAAAGACAAAAATGGGATTGGTTTGCTTCAACTGCACCTTCCATTGGCCTCCTTCCTCACCAGCCGTCTCTGTGAAGAGGCTATTGGGGTGCCATGGGCTCCACAAGCTGGCCAAGCTAGGTGGTGCCGAACTGAACTTCTGGTGTCTATGGCAGATGCTCTTGGAGAGGACCCGGGCAATGAGAGAGACAAGCCAGAACATGCTGAGGAGTTGCTATTGCTCTAACAGCTTTGAGGGGAAGGAGTGCGCAATTGGAGACTTGGGCCTGGACCAAGGGTCAAAGCTTCAATGAATTTGGGTTTGCTGCGCATTACCTGTCTGGGCCTCAGTTGGTGTCATGTCAGAGTGTACCCCACCACAGAACTCATGGAGCACAAGGCATTTAGTGTGTGGGGGGGTACCACTCCCCCAGGACAGTCCTACAAAGTGTATATGAATTCCTCCTTGCACAGTTCATTTCAACTGAGTGGATGTGTGACGTGACAAGTCAGCTGATTTATTTGTTTTGCGCATTGGCAGAGAATATGCTTTGTGTGCAGAAGGTCACAAGTTTAGTCCTTGGCGTTTCTAGTTAAAACAGGCTAGGAAGGTCCTTCTACTTAAGGTCTTGGAGACCAGCTGCTAATCAGAGTAGATCACTGATGCAATATAGGGAAGCAACATCTGTCTATCATAGGCTCATTATTCACCAAGTACGGGGGGCGGGAATGAGATAACTTGAGAAAAAATATACGTATGCATTATTTATACGCTGATTTTTCTTCTAAAAATTAATACCACTTACAAAATGCTATAGAGAAAAATCTCCTGCAATAAAAAAACAGTAAACTAAAAGACAGGATTACTGTAGTTAAAACAAACAGAAATTAATTCCTCAACGGAACCACATAATAATGTCAGCAGTGTTCTCGAAGCGACTAGCATGAGTTTGGCCAAACTGCAGGAGGCAGTGAAAGATAGGCGTGCCTGGCGTGCTCTGGTCCATGGGCTCACGAAGAGTCGGACACGACTGAACGACTGAACAAGTATAAAATGTGGCTGCACAGGTGATGGCATGATTGTGCCCCATGCATATGAAACACCAGCCTTAAAGCTTCTGCAGCGGGGTCCAATTTAAGGTGCTAATCCTGATGTAAGAAGCCCTGAGCGGCTTGAGATCCAACTACCTGGAAGGAGCATTTCACTTAAAATGGCATGGTAGAAGGAAAGGAGGACCTTTTTCTGTCTCCCCACATCCAGCTACTCTCTGATGACTGGAGAAGAGACCCTCTCAAGAATATTTGGGGGGCTGGGCAGGGGAAGGACTCTAGACCATGTGAAAAATGGTCTATTTTAGCTGCAGTTCATTCACTTTCAGCTTTGTATTCTTGTTATATATAAAAAGCGCACCTAACACGTTCCATTGTTGCACCCATAACCTAGGTTTATGGTGCCATTCAGCTCTTAGCTTTCATATCTCAGGTTCCAACACTGGTTGTAACGTTTTTGCCATTTCAGGTTTTGCCAGCTATCCTGCATCGATCATACCATACTGTTGGGTTTTGTCCAGGGCTGGATTTAGGTCTGATGAGGCCCTAAGCTACTGAAAGTAATGGGGCCCTTTATATGTCCAGCTGTCCTTTGTCAACAACTAATTGTCGCTGGGTAATTGTGTTGAAAATATGCTATATGATAATTTATGGACCTAATAGGTATCTGAAGACAGGAGTGCTTGGCATACTCTGGTCCATGAGGTCACGAAAAGTCGGACACGACTAAACAATAGGTATCTAAAGCCATTTGCACATAACGTAATATGTGTTTTATCCAAGTAATTGTTGAACTGAAATAAAATTAAGAAGTATATTAATAGTGAGATACAAGTATATATAGTGAGATACAAGTAAGTATCTTGGGTTCCATGATCACTGCAGATGGTGACAGCAGTCACGAAATTAGAAGACGCCTGCTTCTTGGGAGAAAAGCAATGACAAACCTAGACAGCATCTTAAAAAGCAAAGACATCACCTTGCCGGCAAAGGTCCGTATAGTTAAAGCTATGGTTTTCCCAGTAGTAATGAACGGAAGTGAGAGCTGGACCATCAAGAAGGCTGACCGCCGAAGAATTGATGCTTTTGAATTATGGTGCTGGAGGAGACTCTTGAGAGTCCCATGGACTGCAAGAAGATCAAACCATCCATTCTTAAAGAAATCAGCCCTGAGTGCTCACTAGAAGGACAGATCCTGAAGTCGAGCTCCAGTACTTTGGCCACCTCATGAGAAGAGAAGACTCCCTAGAAAAGACCCTGATGTTGGGAAAGATGGAGGGCACAAGGAGAAGGGGACGGCAGAGGATGAGATGGTTGGACAGTGTTCTCGAAGCTACTAGCATGAGTTTGGCCAAACTGCGAGAGGCAGTGAAGGATAGGCGTGCCTGGCGTGCTCTGGTCCATGGGGTCATGAAGAGTCGGACACAACTGAACGACTGAACAACAACAACAAGTATATGGGGGGTGGACCAAAAGAGTTGGGGCCCTAGGCTATAGCTTGTTTAGCTTATACGTAAATCCGGCACTGGTTGGTCAAATATACGTTTAAAGGGGACTTTTGGGAGATACAAATTTTAAAAAGCCATGGCCACCCTATGGAGAATTTCATCACTTCCTCTGCTCTCGACCTCACAGAGGCGAACTCTTGCAACCCAGTCCTAACTCTGCACATTTAGTACACATCCCAATTGCGTCCAGCCGCGCGCGTAGCATTGCAGCCCGTTTCGTCAGGCGCTTGCGAACTGCGCACGCGCGGCTAGAAATTCCCCAGCTAACTCCCCATCCCGCCGCCGCTCGCAACAACAGCTCGCCCTCTTTCCCCTGCGCCTGCGAAAAAGCCGGCTTCCGGTCCCGCCTTCCCCCCGTCGTCGTGCCTCAATCAATCAATCTTTGACCTTGAGGCGTGCGCGGCTGCCGCCCCACAAGGCCCATTCAAAGTTGTCCAAAGAAAGTGCCTGATGCGGCACTTTACTTGATGCGTTTCTTGAGGGATAATTAGAAACAGAAAACGAAAAAAACTCATTGGAAAAAGAAACTGGTGCGTTTCAAAGCGGTACTGGGGTACGTGTGTGTGGGTGTTTTTTACTGACACGGGCGTTTCTCCCCCGGCGCTTTGCTAGAACGACCGCGGGAAGGCGGAGGCCCCCCGCACGACGCGCGCGCGCGTTTGGACCACGCCCCCTCGCCTCCCTCACGTGGGCCAGAGGCTTCCAGAAAGCACCCGCAGCGGCCGTGCGCAGCTTTCTCCGCTCCTCCTGAGGCCTCCGACAGTGCCGCCGCCGCCGCCACCATGTTGACTGCCGCCCGCTTGCTGGTTCTGCGCCGCGGAGGGGCCGCCGCAGGGACTGCTCAGGTGAGGCGCCCTGGGCGGAGAAGGGGAAGGCACGACGGACGGACGGACGAGCGAAAAGGGGAAGGCCAAGGGCGTGGGGAGCCCCCGTCGGAAAAGAAGGACCCCGTTCCGTGCCCTTCAGGCGGCGACGGGGGGGGGGGGGGTCGGAGCTCGGAAGCGCGGTGCCTCAAAACCGACTAGTTCCCACACGACCTTTCCGCGGTTCACGTGTGTCGCACAGGACACGTGTGTCGGTGCAGACACGTGCGTGAACGTGCTTCGTTAAATCTGACCGGCGTTTGCTGATTTTTTTTAAAATCAGGTTTTTATGCGTGTAGAGGGAGAGTCGGGGGGGGGGAGTAAAGAAAATGAGTTTTCTTTTGCCGCTGGGTGTCAGATCCTGGCCTGGCTCGAGGGCCTGAGGATTCAAGCATCTGTTGAGGAGAGCACGTGTGTTAATGCGGGTGGGGTGGGGGCGGGGAGAATCTCCATTAAATAATTTATGTAACGCGCCGAATAATTTATGTAACGGTTCTGCACCGTTTCCTCATTATTTTGGTTGGCCTAATAAAAAGTATTGCTGCAAGGCTGGATTTTAGAATAGCACAGCTGGCCCCTTACTTTCTGAGCTACGTCTGCCCTTTAGTTCAGGGGTCAACAAACTTTTTCAGCAGGAGGCCAGTCCACTGTCCCTCAGACCTTGTGGGGGGCCAGACTATATTTTTTTGGTGGGGGGAATGAACGAATTCATATGCCCCACAAATAACTCAGAGATGCATTTTAAATAAAAGGACACATTTACTCATGTAAAAACACCAGGCAGGCCCCACAAATACCGGTAACTCAGAGATGCATTTTAAATAAAAGGATACATTCTACTCATGTAAAAACATGCTGATTCCTGGACTGTCCACGGGCCAGATTTAGAAGGCGATTGGGCCAAATCCAGCCCCCGGGCCTTAGTTTGCCTACCCATGCTTTAGTTAATAGGTACAACAATTATTTAGCACGGTAGATAAGAATCTGAAAGGGTATGTTAAAAATCAAGTTTTTTCAAAACATGGGGAGCAGCAAAATTAGCCTTGGTGGATTAGAATTATTGGGACCTGCATATATCATGACCAAACTGGCTTCTGTTGAAGTAGTAATTGGTAAGGTGGGAGATGCTTTGGAACTGAAAAGCAGTATGCTTGAGATTACATCTTAGTAAAGAATTGCCCCTGGAAAGCAAGCTTGCTCAGGGGTGTTTGATATAGCTCATGAGGCTGAATTTCTGTCTGGGCTTACTTAGGAGTAAATTCCATCTAGCTCAGTGGGACTTCTTAGTTAACATGTATAGGATCAGAATGTAAACTAACTTGCAGGTAGGGCAATAAAAACTACAGAAGTCAGGAGTTTTGCGAAGCTGAAGCCATCATCAAGCTTTTAACTGGTACACTCTTCTTGTATGAAGACATGTTTTTGAGTTTTAAGAGCATTAAGAGTGGTGGCAGAAGGTGGTTCATTTTCATTGACATATAGTAGCTATTTTTGAATATGTCTCATTAGCTTCATTTGTTTTATAGGTTTCCTGGAACGGCTTAAGTCAAGATATCCTCAGATCTGTAACGAGCAGGCAATATGCGTAAGTAACATAGCTGAACAAGCTAGCATTATTTGTCTTGTTGAAACGGCAATGTGAACTGAAAGTGCCAAAGCAAATTTTTACTTCACTATTAAAAGGAGCATCGCAAAGATGGCAATTCGTTCCTCAAATTGTAGGCATTCAAAGCTTTTGATTTTGGAAAACCTATAGCCATATCAAGAACCCTTGGGTGGTGTGAAGACCAAACATTCCTTAAGAGTTCTTTCTCCAAAAGTAGAGGAAAGAAAGACAATAACTAAAAAGAAATGAAATAAAATAAAAAATTCCTTCCAGTAGCACCTTAGAGACCAACTTAGTTTGTTCTTGGTATGAGCTTTCGTGTGCATGCACACTTCTTCAGCTCATACCAAGAACAAACTTAGTTGGTCTCTAAGGTGCTACTGGAAGGAATTTTTTATTTTATTTTGTTTTGACTATGGCAGACCAACACGGCTACCTACCTGTAACTAAAAAGAAATGGCGGATGACAGAACTGGAAATTTCTGGTGAGACTGGCTCATACGTTGGGGGCACGTATGCCAGACAAGTATTAACCTTTGTACTGTTTTCTTTTTGGTAAAAAAAAGAGTAATTGTTGGGAAATTCAGTCTTGCTCCCAAGAAAAAATAAAAATCTGAGAATTTCAATTTGTGTAGATCATCCGTTTTCTGAAATCTGTTAATACTGACATGATAATTTTATGGTATGCTTGGGCATGGATTCCGGTTAGAGAAAAAACTTAAATCCTAGTGTCTTCCATAATTCTTTCTTATATATGGTATATCACCATCTACAAAACACAGGAGGATGGATCCCAGCGCCAAGGGATTTCAAGGGGGAAATGAACGGGAAACTTAACAGTGTCATTATTCCAGGGCAAGGAAAGTAGGAGATTATGTCAAAAGCTTCAGTACAAAGGTTGGCTTTAAGAAGGGATTTATACAAAGAAAGAGGTTTCATCATGCATCATTTGAACATTGAGGCTCCATTTAGCTGTCAAGTTAACGGCAATTGATAGATCCAACCTCTATGGTTCATGTCTACCTTGGTTCTAAAAGCTCTTCAGGCAGTATTGTCCCAGAGAGGTTTAAGTCAGAATTTCTATCTACATCTTTGAAGAGTGTATCTTCCCTCCCAAGATGTGGGAGTAGATCTATAATTCACAGTAGGTGCTAGCCTTGTGCTCTTAGGATGCAAGGTACTGCTGTAAGCAACCTAGGTCAATCCAGAATTTTCTCTGGCTAGTGATGAGGGAGGACAATTGCCTTTCCAGTTATCTCTCAGCATACTGCTATGTGAAACAGCAGTAGCGGAAAGGGTCATAAGATCTAGTATGAAGCCCCCATTGTAAAGCGCTACTCAGCTCTTCTGAGTAGTGATGGCGAAAACCATAACTTTGCCTTTGAAAAGCTGGAATCAGTTATAGTGTAGTTAACATCTTTACTCTTGTGTGTTTGTTAAATATGCTGAAGTGCTTGCTCTGCATAGATTAGGGACAAAATAAAGTGTGATCTTGTTTTTTTGTTGTACTGTTTATAATGCAGTCACTATTCTAACTATGATACAGTTGGAAGAACAGTAGGCTTGCTGCTTTTATGGCACGATGGAAGGTAGACGTTTTCTTGCTTAGAATACATTTAAATTTATCTTTCAGATCAGAAGCAATCAAAGGTGCTGTCATTGGCATTGATCTCGGCACGACCAACTCGTGTGTGGCAGTCATGGAAGGGAAGCAAGCGAAAGTGAGTTGGAAATAGTTGCTTATCCGCTTCATTGTTTATCTTAAAATGTACACCCCATTTTTTGAGGAACCTCCTCCACAAAGGAGCGTATAGTCTTAAATAGAAACCAACTCTTCCTGACAATAAAATAGAAAAACCCAGTTTCTGCTGTTTCAACTACAGACATTGTTGCATATTCTTTTATCTTGCATAGGTGCTGGAAAACGCAGAAGGTGCCAGGACGACCCCTTCTGTTGTAGCCTTTACAAGCGATGGTGAGAGATTGGTTGGCATGCCAGCTAAAAGACAAGCCGTCACGAATCCCCCCAATACATTCTATGCAACAAAACGACTAATTGGGCGGCGATATGATGATTCGGAAGTGCAGAAAGATATGTAAGGAAGTTATATTTTCTATTAATGCGAACTGTGCTGCAAACCTAAACATATTTGCACTTGTGGAGCTTTGTAAGCTCCAAATGTAGTTGTGGATGATCTGAATAAAACAATTGAAATAAAGTGGCCTTCACTGGCCAATTTTCCAGACCAAGGTTGGACTTTGGACTAGAGGGTCTCTGTCGTATAATAGTTTAGAGATGGTTTTACAGAAATGCAGCATTTGTTCTTTTAAAATTGTCGATTTGCCTGCTTTGTTGCTTCATTAAAGAACAATGCCAGTGGAGTGATGGTGATGATGCATGATTGATTTGTTGACGCAGGCTCTAACCTTTTAAAAAATACTTGTAATTCCAGCAAAAACGTTCCTTTTAAAATTGTCCGTGCTTCTAATGGTGATGCCTGGATAGAAGCTCATGGAAAGCTGTATTCCCCAAGCCAGATTGGTGCCTTCATATTGATGAAGATGAAGGAGACAGCAGGTTTGTACAGTAGAGCATCTGAGCTGGGAGTGTGGGAAGTAGAGAGACTCGGCATCCCCACACAAACGAGGTGCCCATGACCCATGGATTATTTACCAAATTGTAGGGGGTTTCCCAGGTAAATTTCCACAGTGTACACTGGTCCGGCACCAGCTCATCTTGCCCTCTTAAAAAGGTAAAGGGACCCCTGACCATTAGGTCCACTCGTGTCCGACTCTGGGGTTGCGGCGCTCATCTCGCATTACTGGCCAAGGGAGCCGGCGTACAGCTTCCGGGTCATGTGGCCAGCATGACAAAGCCCCTTCTGGTGAACCAGAGCAGCGCACAGAAACGCCGTTTACCTTCCCGCCGGAGCGGTACCTATTTATCTACTTGCACTTTGATGTGCTTTTGAACTGCTAGGTTGGCAGGAGCTGGGACTGAGCAACAGGAGCTCACCCCGTCACGGGGATTCGAACCGCCGACCTTCTGATCAGCAAGCCCTAGGCTCTGTGGTTTAACCCTTGATTTGAAGCATTTTGCTAGACTTAAGCATTGTGAGCAGCATGGAAGGCGCTCTCCCTTTGGTGGTAGAGAATCCAGTCAAGACCAGGGTTCAAATGAATTAAGTTTATTAAGGATTATAAAAGAAAGAGGAGAAAGGCAATGAGTATGCACAAGGGGGGGGAATAGTATGCACTTCATAAACCTGTACTTGGAAGTCATGCATAGTCTTCCCCAGGCACTTTGGGTGGCTTACAGCATATATAAAACATAGTAAAACATCAAGCATCAAAAACTTCCTGATCGGGAAAGGGGTAACACAGGAAAATATTCCATGTTTTATCTCTACTTAACAGAGCTAGTGTAGCTGATTTGCTAATGTGTCAGATTGTAACCAAAGGGACCTGGATTCAAATTTCATCCAGATATTAGGAGCGTTGATAGTGACTTCAGCCCAGTCCCAAGCTCTGTGTAACCTACCTAGATGGTGGTTGTGAGGAGGAAATGGGACTGTTTCTTGTATGTCACCCTGAACTCATTGGAGGAAGGTCAAAATACAAATATTTTAAAAAAGCAAACCTACTCCCTATCTTTCATAGAGTCTAAATAATCATTTCACTAGCTGGAAGCCATCCAGATTGGAATCTCTGCTTTGACATGTCTGTATATGAACCTATTTTAAATGATGCTTTTTACTTACTAGAAAATTACCTGGGGCATCCGGCAAAAAATGCTGTCATCACGGTCCCTGCTTATTTCAATGATTCTCAGAGGCAGGTAAGGTTGCTGAAATCTGAATCTGCTTCATCTGTGTCTTGTCTTCTGCTGCAGTAGTATACATGGAGTACTTTTCCATATATATATTTCTCCATGGATATGTTAATGCCTGAAGTCCAAAATGCATGTGACTCCATTAAGAACCTAGGAAGCTGCTTTATACTGAATCAGACCATTGGGTCATCTAGCTAAGTACAGTGGATGCTCGGGTTGCACACGCGTGTGACGCAATTTGGCACTTATGCACAAAGCGTGATTTAGTGCTTCTGCACGAG
The DNA here is from genome assembly GCF_009819535.1 of Lacerta agilis. NCBI lineage: Eukaryota > Metazoa > Chordata > Lepidosauria > Squamata > Lacertidae > Lacerta > Lacerta agilis. Next base: position 9,332,218 of record NC_046314.1, read on the forward strand.
CGCCAAAACCCAGAAGTAACCCGTTCCGATACTTCCGGGTTCGGCACGTTCGTTTCCTGAAAATGCGCAACCTGAGGTATGACTGTATTGTCTACACTAACTGGCAGCAGCTTCTAGGATTTCAGAAAAGGAGCAGTCTCAGTCCTACTTAGTGCAGCTTGGGGCTGGATATGGAACCTGCATGCAAAGGAGATGCTCCAGCCACTGAATTATAGCACTTCCCCATTATAGTTGCTTTACAAGAGTTCTCTCAAAAGCTGTTTTGCAGAGGAAACATTGGCCTTTTTTGTAATCAAGCATTTTTTTAACGTGCCATTATTTTCTTCCAAGGCTACTAAAGATGCTGGGCAGATAGCTGGATTGAATGTTTTGAGGGTGATAAATGAGCCAACAGCTGCAGCACTAGCTTATGGCTTGGATAAGTCTGAAGACAAAGTGTAAGTATATAAAACCCTGCTTCCTGTCTTCTGAAAACTTGAGCTCCATTGCTTTTATGTTTCTTAGGTCAGATAAATGAATTGCCAGCTTCTGGGCGGCTTCCTCCAGCTTTTAAGCAAACAATGGAACTGAAAGACTTTCGAGCATACTTTCATATGTAGCCCTCTGTGCTCAGTATAGCAAAATATTATATTCCTGTAAGCAGAGATGCAGGGCAACCTCTGAAATTGGTGGCATTCTCTTCTATGCAACTACATAGAGTACAGTGACCTTCATGCCAAGAAGGAAATAAACCCATGAATTCCTGATACTTGCCTTCATAAGCAGCTGCTTCTGTTTCAACAAGTTGCTTGTTGGATTGAAATTAAATAGTGCTGCAAAAACTGGACATCCTCTGAAATCTTAAGATTCCAAGTAATTAAATGAAGCGACTTGCAACAGTCTCACTCCTTTAACATGTTAGTCTTTGATTAAAAAGAGGAAACTGATGTTCCCCCATGACTGAAGGTGCTAATGCATGTGTGTCCCCCGCCCCCTTTAGTATTGCAGTCTACGACTTGGGTGGTGGCACATTCGATATTTCTGTCTTGGAAATTCAGAAGGGAGTCTTTGAGGTCAAATCCACCAACGGTGACACTTTCTTGGGCGGCGAAGATTTTGACCAGGCCTTGTTGCAGCATATTGTGAAAGACTTCAAAAGAGAGGTAAGTCGCTTGTATTTCATGGTCTGGAGGTGAAACGGCCGCCAGAGAGCTCTTTCAAGTGTTCATTTAACCTTAAAAAAGGGAGACCTGCATGGATCTGACTAACTATTAGAAGAGCTACACGGGCTTCCAAGACAATAAAGCTGTACAATCTCTGCTCCATTGCCATTGGCCTTACTGAAATCCTCTTGTATTTTGCTTTTAAACATGTCTTCACCTCTTGAACATAAGCAGGGGGAAGGCACGTGATGTGGTGTGTTTAGTACAATTTAACTCTCTGAAGGCCGATACACATTTTACAGTGGTGGGCATCTGAATACTTGCAAGGAGGGGGGCACAAGGTCTGTGTGTGCTGTAGTGCTGTGTTTGACTATGGCTCCCTGACACATGTTGCCTGCATGGTCATGAGCTATGGATCTTCATGCCATATGGTGGCAGCTATACTTTCCATCCTTGCACGGCTGTTTGAGGCTGGAGTGGATGTAGAAGAAAAAGCCTCTTCCACAGCACACCGTTTCAGTGCAGTGCCTTTCTTTACGGATGCAACTAAAATTTGGTTAACTCTCAGTCTCGTTTTGTTAGTCATGTCAGATGAAGTTTAGTGAATAGCCAATCCAAATTCATTGAAGTAAATTGATGGTGCTACGTAGGAAAGGCTTGGGCGCTCGCTGGATGTTACAGTGAGTGGATTACATAATTGTTGACATTAACAGGCAATTCAGCACTGCCAGATTTAGTTAGCATCCAATACCGTTTGGCATGCATTTTGTGGCAGTGGAAGGTTTACCTTTTCTCCCTTAAATGTAGCTCAGGCAGGACTGATGCGTACATGAGAAGCAGAGCATAACTGGGACTGGAAATGATCGCTTGGCAACAGAGGGGGCACTTGTGTACCAAGATGTAGCTAGTCTAGTATTAGTAGCTGGAGTGAAGAACAGACACATTAGTTCTAATGTTAATTAAAAAGAATGAAGGAAAGAGAATTCCCAGCCTCGCTGTTTAAAATCCATCAACACAATGAAAATTAGCAAATTGGCTTAAGTCAGGTAAATCTCCGATGTGTTACATCACATATACTGCAAAGCCTTTTAAGTTGTTGGTAGTACAGTCATACCTTGGATCCCGAACGCCTTGATACTCAGACGTTTTGGCTCCCAAACGCTGCAAACCCAGAAGTGAGTTTTCTGGTTTGCGAACATTCTTAGGAACCCAAACGTCCGACGGGGCTTCCGATTGTCTGCAGGATCTTCCTGCAGCCAGTCAGAAGCTGTGCTTTGGTTTCCAGACATTTTGGAAGTCAAATGGGCTTCTGGAACGTATTCCATTCGACTTCCAAGGTACGACTGTACTGTGCTGTTTTATGTGGTTACATGTGCAATTAGTACTGCCAGTGCTATAAAGCACGTGATTTTGAAGAGCCACTTTAAATATTGAACATGTAAGAGAATGTGGGTTTTGTAATGCTGTGCTATGTCACAATAAAATACTATGAACATGTTGTTTGTCCTTTTCCAGACAGGTGTTGATCTAACTAAAGATAACATGGCTCTACAGAGGGTGAGGGAAGCCGCAGAAAAAGCAAAGTGTGAACTCTCTTCTTCAGTCCAGGTGAATAAATGAATTATTTCACCCCAAGCGAAAGCACTACCAAGAGGTGGGGAGTATTTTCCGGTAGTGGAAGTATTGCAGTCCTGCATAAATGTGATAATACTCTAATGGAAGTGTTGCTTTGGGGGAAATTCCTAGAGCCTAGCCAGATGCGTAAACTACTAATCATGTACAATACAATGATTGGAGAAGCACCAAATGTTGGTGACGGGTGGGTTTGCCTTTTTTGGTGCTCTGAGGGAATTAGTTACTACTGAGAAAAAATAAATAGTTTTTCTTTCTGGCCAGAATAATAGATAAGTGCCATATCCTATAACAGTAGCTCATGTAGTGAGCTGTAGCTTGTTCTAGTGATCTTAACTGTGTGACAAGTACATTTTTTATTCAAGCTTTGCAGTCAAGCATTGCTGTTTGGCCAGAGATCTTCTTTGTAACAACAAAGGAGGATTTGTTTTAACCTAAACAATTACCATACATTTTGAGTTGGTGTGTTACAAAATTTGGTTTGAAGGAAGTCCTTGATTCTTCGTCTGGACGGAATAAATACGAACAGCAATTTGGTTACCTTTACAGACTTGAGGAAAGAGTCAGATCAGAAAGGGTGCTTTTTTATTTATTTATTTATCGCTGATGGCTGATCATTCTTTGCATTGCAGACAGACATTAACTTGCCATATCTTACAATGGATGCTTCAGGGCCAAAGCATTTGAATATGAAGCTGACTCGTTCTCAGTTTGAGGGGATTGTGGCCGATCTGATCAGAAGGACAATAGCACCTTGCCAGAAAGCCATGCAGGATGCTGAAGTCAGCAAGAGCGACATTGGTGAAGTTATATTAGTTGGTGGCATGACCAGGATGCCTAAGGTACAATAGATTTCCTGTGACTTAATATACTTGGACCCCTATAATCATCAGTTGTGCCCTTTGGACCTTTGCTTAACTCTTAAGACAGCAAAAGTGACTGGAGTGAGTAACAACTCAGCAGATGGTGTTGGCATGAAGTTAACATTACCTTTCTGCTGCCTTTGCCACTCGTGACTTGGCCTGTTAAAGTTTAACTGTGGCTAAAACCTAGGTAGCTTGAATTTAAAGTCTGTTTTGCAGGGGGAGTTGTTTTTTGTTTTGTTTTTTGAGGTCTTTGCTTTTGGGCTTCCTTCCAGCTCACCAGCATATCTGTCTTCAAGTTATAAATGAGGCAGTGTGTGCCCAGAGGCTTATGCATGACTATTGAAGGCTCCGAAAAGCCCTCATGTAGCACTGAGGCACTGGAGGGTCAGGAGAACAGTGGTGTCATTGCATGGGAGGGGCCTCCTTTCAAGGCCCTGTCCTCCTGTTTTCAGATTCTTCTGTTGGTTTGCTGCTGTGCCTTTTGTTTGTGGACGAAGGCCATATATCTGTCATGTGAAGGCACAGCACTTGGCCCTATCTGTGTTCTGTCCCATGTTAATCACATAAGAGTGTGGATGAACGCACTCAGCCTGCCTCTCCTATCATATTCCCAGTTCATCCTTCACATGTTGGAGGGTGACTGTGTGCAGTGGGGAGCCTGCTCTGTTCCCTACTAGAGATGATTAGCCCTCCAATTTTGGAAGGTGCCCGGGAGGCTGGGGAAAGTCCATCATAAGGGGGGGATAACTGAACAGGGCTGATCGTTATGTAAAAGAATGCTGTGGGTCCAAAAGACAAGCGTTTTATAATTTTATTTCTCTTGGCATATGAGAAGGCTATACAGCCATACCTCGGGTTACGGCCGCTTCAGGTTGGGCGTTTTCGGGTTGCGCACCACGCTGAATTGCAACCTACGTGTGCGCAGACGTGGCACTGCAGGTTGTGAACGCACCTCCCGCATGGATCGCGTTCGCGACCTGAGCGTCCACTGTATTTGTCTCCTGTAAGATAATGGTGGTGGTTTTCTGCAGATATGTGCAATGATGTATATAAATCTCAAAGCTTCTGTTCCTTATTCAGACTGGGCTGCATGTTGTTACTAGAATTAGAGGGAAACTGAGAATGTGTCTACTGTTGAGTAACCTGCAGATTCAGTGGGATTTTTTGCCATTTCTAACCCTCTGCCCCCCCCCCAAAAAAACTAACAGGAATGCATGCTTTACGTGTCCATTCAGGTACAGCAGACTGTCCAGGACTTGTTTGGCCGCGCTCCTAGCAAAGCAGTTAATCCCGATGAAGCTGTTGCTATGGGTGCTGCCATCCAGGGAGGCGTGCTGGCTGGTGATGTCACTGATGTGCTGCTCCTGGATGTGACTCCTCTTTCCCTTGGTATTGAGACGCTAGGGGGAGTTTTCACTAAGCTCATCAACAGGAACACGACTATTCCAACCAAGAAGAGCCAGGTAGGGGTGTGTGTGTGTGTGTGAGTGAGAGAGACAATGTTCTGAGTATTGCTTTATGTGAAATGGTACTGTGGTTTTTTTTTGTACCCTTCTATGGTTTATGCCATGTTCCTTCCTATTCCTCTTGGTCTGTTGCAAGGTCATCATTCTCTTGCTTTGCTCAAAGGTTTAGACAGTACTGTATAGAAAAAACTGAATATTATCATAATTCACAGGCCGTGCAGGACTAAGCTGTTCCTCCATTATGGCAATGGCTATGATTCTTAAGGATGTAACTGTTGTATGCTGCCCAGTTATGTAAGAATCATACAATTGTAGAGTTGGTAGGGACCATCTAGTCCAACCTCCTGAAATGCAGGAACCTTTTGCCCAATGTGGGGCTCGAACCCACAACCATGAGATTAAGAGTCTCCTGCTCTACCAACTGAGCTATCCCAGAGACTCTTAACAATAGCTATGGAGACAGGTTGCTGAGAAGAGTGGGGGGGGGGGGGAGTAGGAGATCCATTGGGAGCACTGCTTTGTCTTACAGCTCTAAGGCATAAGTTACTTTCCCCCAGAACTTCAGTCATTTGCTAGTACATATTATGCTTTCCATTAGCTAATAAGTTAGAGCAGGGGTCAGCAAAGTTTTTCAGGAGGGGGCTGGTCCACAGTCCCTCAGACCTTGTGGGGGGCTGGACCCACCCCCTCCCGAAAGCACGGCCACCAGATGCTGCTGGCCTGGGTGGCAGAGGCAGCCTCCACACCACTGCCACTTCCTTCCCGCTCAGCCACCTCAGCAGGAATGGGCGGCGCCCAGAGGCATCCGCGACTTCTGATTGGCTGCAGACAATCCACATTGCGGATCGGCGAGGCCTCCGTGCCTTGCCTGTTTAGCACGGGGACTGATTGAGCTGGCAGCAGGGTCTGCAAGGTTCGCGGGCTGGATTAACGAGCCCGGTGGGCCGTATCTTAGTTTGGCGACCTCTGAGTTAGAGGCTGTGATAGTTGTAATACTACTTGGAAGAAATTACATTGTCTCTTACTGTTTTGGCTACCTTCTATTCTTTTGGCTTTCCCCTCGGCTGCTATTTTTAATTGCACAACACTGCTCTGTAACCCTGCTGATATGAAATGTGTTTCATTCTGACAGGTGTTCTCTACAGCTGCTGATGGACAGACTCAGGTGGAGATCAAAGTGCACCAGGGTGAGAGAGAAATGGCTGGTGACAATAAGCTGCTTGGCCAATTTACTTTGGTAAGTTTGTTTTCATCTACCGTAATGGTATGAAAATTATAGGAAGTAGTTTCATTCTGCCCACTAGGGTTGAAAGACATTGCTGCACAGAATATGCCACCTTTCCTGCAGCAAAAAAACCCAGAACATTTTGTAATAATAATTTATTATTTGTACCCCGCCCATCTGGCTGAGTTTCCCCAGCCACCCTGGGCGGCTCCCAATCAAGTGTTAAAACAATACAGCATTAAATATTCAAAACTTCCCTAAACAGGGCTGCCTTCAGATGTCTCTTAAAAATAGGATAGCTGCTTATTTCCTTGACATCTGATGGAAGGGTGTTCCACAGGGTGGGCACCACTACCAAGAAGGCCCTCGGCACTGGATCTCTTTAGAAGAGTTCATTATTTTTTCAGTCTAGCTAAGTTATTAGCACCTCCTTTTAACAATACTTGGAAAAAATGAACTGTAGAGTTAATTTTGCCATTGTCAAGGGCAGATTTTCTGTACAGGATCTGCCAGGGTAGACCCATTGAAATAAGTGGGTCTACTTGGAGTTTGATTGGTGGGTGGTCGGTACGGCAAAGGAGAGACCTTGTCTGTGTGGGCAACCTTGTTTAGAGGACCAGTATCTCTATTTACTGCAATGCCTGCTATATATAGAACCAAGAGACCAATTTATAAAACCCCTGTTCACAAATAGAACACACTCGAACAGGGTGGAAAGGGTGAGATGGCTGCTGAGTGATACTGATGACTTCGTATCTTATAAAGTAGCACTATATGTGTTGGCAGCTAAGAAAATCAGGAGAAAAGAACTAGATAAAATAGCGGTCAATTGCAAAGGTGATTCGGACATTTAACCTGGCACATTCTACCTCTGGAGAACCCCTTGCTATTCTATCGTATGCAACAAATAATTTTTGGGAGAAGTGATCGTGGTTTATTGTATCTGCAGTGCCTGATGTTTTTATGCTTATTGCTTTTGTTTTGTTTTGTTCCCATTGTGAATGATGTGATAGCTTTTGGCTAGTGCAATAAAGTTGATGGTGATGATTGACATTGGGTATTTCCCTGCATTTCTATGAATAGGTGTAAGTGTGTAGTCATAGCATAGAAAAGTAGCATAAGAACACAGGGACCTGTGTTTGTTCATCCATCTAAGTACTGTTTACACTGGCTGCAACTCTCTTAGACGTCTTTCCACCCTGCGTACAGATGCCAGAGATTGTACCTTGAACCTTTTGCATGCAGGGCATGTGCTCATTGAGTGAAAATCCTCCTTCAAATAAGCATTAACCTGCAAGTGGGTTTTCAGCAAAACCAGATGCCCCACCTGCAATAAAACATGTCTTTCCTTTATTAGTCTCCACAGCCACAGCAGGTGCTGTAATGCTCCAGCATTTTGACTTTACCACCAAAGGTGCACTCCTGCATTGTCTCCCAAGGCAGATGGGTGCCAACTACATGGAGTTGTGGAAATCATTATCATGTTATTTATATGCCACCCCTCCGACTGGGTTGCCCCAGTCACTTGGTGGCTGGCTCCCAACAAAATATTAAAAACTCAACCATTAAAAACTTCCCTTCTAAAAGTCAAATAGTTGTTGATCTGTTTGACATCTGATCAGGGATCAATATTAGATTGTACAGTACTACTTCAATGTTAGTTTGTTTCACTGAATAGCAAGTAGAATCAGCAGTTGGTCTCAAATGCTGTACTTAATATTTATTGCATAATTAATAAGGAGGCGCAAAGCTTATTAGTAATTGTTCCCTCTTGGTTATCAACAATGCACCTTGTGATTTCAGGTTGGGATTCCACCAGCTCCACGGGGAGTCCCCCAGATTGAGGTCACTTTTGACATTGATGCCAATGGAATTGTTCATGTTTCTGCGAAAGATAAAGGCACAGGACGGGAGCAACAGAGTGAGTGTGCCAGATAGTTGCTTCTTTGAAAGGGGGGGCATTTGATAAGATCTCTGAGCTTTGCTCATGGCCAGAACCAGTCAAGTGTGTGCAGTGATGCTATTACCAACACATCATTCTGAAAACACGTGTGGAAGATTTCTAACTGAGCACAACACAACTGAGAAGCTTGTCTCTCCTGGCTTTGAGATCTTTTACATAAGCGCTCTTCTTAAAAACGACAGTACTACATCAGATAGTAGAAAATGCCAAGTAATATAGGAGGCCTATAGCTCTTTAAAAAGCAAGAGAACAAACTAATTGAAGATACGGATTGCAGAAAGTTAATTTTGGCAATTTTAATACAAATGTGGGGTGTAAATGCTAGACGTCATAATGTTACAGTGAGGGTCAAGCAGACATAATTTTTGTGGTCTACGGGTTTAATTTTGTATCCCTACTAGGCATGTGTTGCTTTGGTTGCAGGAAGCATTCTGTAAACAAAATACCTTTTCATATTTCTGTAGTTGTGATCCAGTCTTCTGGTGGTCTTAGCAAAGACGATATTGAGAATATGGTGAAAAATGCAGAAAAATATGCAGAAGAAGACAGACGAAGAAAGGTAACTTTGCAGTGATGACTTTAGACTGAAATATTGATTCCCAATGCAGTTACGTCTTTGGATAACTTTTGAGCAGATGTCTAGGTCCTCAAGCTAAAATAGATGCTACACTCGCTTTTTAAAATCCTTGAGTTGATAGAATTGGAGCATTTTTTGCTTACAGAGCAATGTATGAATGAGCATCCGAAGAGTTTCAGTTGGGTAAAATGTCTTTAGATGCCTAATTCTGTGTCAGCTTCGTGATCCTCATTGATATGGGAGTTTTAGGGGCACAAAAAGGATATTTTACCAAAGTTGTTGTTTTATTCAGGAACGTGTTGAAGCTGTAAACATGGCAGAAGGAATAATCCATGATACAGAATCCAAAATGGAAGAGTTCAAAGATCAGCTACCTGCTGATGAGGTAGGTGTTCTGCCTTGCGGTAAACAAATTGTTTTCCTTTGTCTCAGTCTAAAATTAATTGTGTATGGATTTGACACGCTGCCTGGGCATGTACTGAATTTGCTTCCTCTTTTTGTCAGAATGTGCAAAACTAATGCTCTCTAAATTGTATAATCCTTCATACAGCAATTTCCTGGTTGTGCTAATTTATCACCGGAGAAACTAAGCAGCCTACGATAATGAGAAAAGGCTTTTAAGACAATTCATGATTTTTAATTTTAATTCCAGAAAGCCTTTGGCAGAGATAATAAATGCAGGGTTCTCCCAAGAAATTAAAAAGAGAAAATCTTGTAAGCTTTGTTATATTGAGGTAGTACCCCCTGTGTGAGAAAGGTTGCTGGGAAAGCCATGAAGGGGCCAAGTCAACTTGGGGGAAGGGAACTATTCTGAGAATCCAATGCTGTTCTGTTCTCTTAAAAACTAGTGATGTTGCTAAATTCATGATCCATCCATTAAGAGTAACAAAATTTGGTGATTTTGTGTGATTGGTCTTGTGCAAAGCAAACATTACATTCCCTTATCGCTTCCCCCACCTACTGATTTTTCTGCTGCTCTGCCAGAACTCTTCCAAGTCCTTCACTAGCAATCTGAGACTACACCCAGTGTGCCTGTCTCTGCTCCGCCCTCTTCATACTTTTTCTGGTTCTGGGAGACCAGTGGAGAGGGGAGCTGGTCACAACAGCAGCATCTACACATTATCATGATTTTCGTGAATTTCAGCTTTTCGCTGTGCCCACTAGCCGTGAACTCACTGGAATAAACAACCGATTTTAAAATATGATATAGAACTGACCTTGATGCTTATGGCACAGTCTATTCATGTCTGAGAGCTCGTGTAGTGGTTAGTGTTTCGGGCTAGGACCTGGAAGACCAGGGTTCAAATCCCCACTTGGCCATGAAGCTCACTGGGTGACCCTGGGCCAGTCAGTGTCTCTTAGCCTAACCTACTTCACAGGGTCGTTGTGAGGATCAGTGGGGGTGAACCTGTTATGAAAACTTCCCGCGGGGACAGGTTGAGAGACTGACCCCCAAGGCGGACGAAGCCTCCGTGCCCTCTGGCTACTGGAGTCCAGGGGCACTGATGATATGCGATTGTTTCCCAGCTTGAAAAACAACACGCACCAGCCAGTAAGGCTAAAAACCTACTTTATTGTAGATAAAGTGCAGAATATATATATCTGCGTAGCAGCTCATAATTCAGAGCTGTCTGTAACACGTCCAGCATCCTTGAGCTGGAAACAGAAAGTAAAGTACATTCGTACATTACAATGACATCACATGTGTGGGAAAGCTGGTAGGGCTGCTGTGATTCCCACAGGGTGAAATATGACTCTTAGTCAAGTCAAGTGACCTCGCTTCTTGGAGCTCGGTTTGTACTAATATCACAACAGAACCATGTATGTCACCTTGAGCTCCTTGGAGAAAAGGTAGGATAGAAATCAAATAAATAGACTTTAAACTTCAGTCACCTGCAGCAAGACCTAGGAGAACAAAAAACGTATTAGACAAATGATTTATTTTTATCTTTATTAACTAACTGGGGTAAAGGCAGGCAGATTGGTTTCCATGGCCTCCCCCTTGCTGAAGGTATCAGTAAAATAACTTCCACCCTGGGAGCTGATGGCCCCTTCTAATTACTGTAGACTATGTGGCTTTATTGAGGTCAAGATCCGCTTTGATAAATGCCAAAAGGGTTATGGACATGTGTTTCTCTGAAATTGCTTTACAGTGCAACAAACTGAGAGAAGAAATTGCGAAAATGCGAGAACTGCTGGCTCGTAAAGAGAGCGAAACCGGCGAGAACATCAGGCAGGCAGCATCCACCTTACAGCAAGCATCCCTGAAACTCTTTGAAATGGCCTATAAAAAGGTAGGAGGGCCGTGTGCCGGAGATTAGGGCGGGGGGCAAGAGCAGCTGGTTTGGAATTCTAGTTGTATTTGTGCTCCTGGTCTTAGCAAGTAAAAGACCAGCTGGGTAAAGGAAAAGTAAGCAAAGCCACTCAAACTATAAGAGAGATTGCTGGACACTGCCAGTATTAGCTGATCATTGCTGACTTTAGGAATGAGAAGTGATCGGAAGGAAAAAAATGTAGCACAAGTTTTGAATGCTTGCATCTTGAGATCTGGTGATTAAGGGAGAAGATTGCAGGCTCCTCAGCTCGGTTGATTGGAGTAGCAGATAGAGGTGTCAAATTTCCATAATTTAATTGAGTACTTGGTGAAAGTAAAGATTTGGTTTAATTTTTGGTCCAGTCAACACTTCCTTGTGGCTCAGCTTGCCAGCAAGAAATAAGTAAGAGGGAGCATCTTCCTGTTAGTCGGTGCTCTGTTGAGCTAACACTGCTTTCCCCCCCCCCCCTCTTCAGATGGCATCCGAGCGGGAGAGTTCTGAGAGTTCGGGAAGCTCTGCAAGCTCTGGGGATCAGAAGGAAGAAAAGCAATGATTCCTCTTGTCTCGCATGGACTGGAGCAGGAAGAGGACAATGTTCCGAAGCTTGGGAGCCAGTGGACCTTCCTGAGCAGCTGTGGGCAGATTTATGTCTTACTGTGTTTTTGCAGTATACTATACATAATTTCCTGAATGTATAAATTTAGTGATGGCGTCCTACTAGTGAAATTATCACCTGATCAAAAATTTATTTCGGAATAGCTCCCCGGGGTCAGTGACATTTTCAAGTGCATCCTGAGGATTCATGGAGCTCTTATTGAATTGGGGGGGGGGAGTAAGCACAGCAGTAATTTCTGAAGGTTTAGAAACCATGTCTTGCAGCTTGAGGGCGGCACGATGAGGCCCATGGGGTGCCTGAACTGTGTATATTCCACCCTTAATTATGGATCCTCCTTTTGGGAACAGATTTCTGCTTTAGCATGAAGGGATTTCAATAGGGCCTGGGTTAAGCAGAGGCAGGGCTTGCCTACTTTGGCAGAGAAAACACAGAACTGCACCTTAGCATAGTCTTGTCTGAAAGGAAATGGATTGTTTTTAATGTAGCTGTTACTATATAAATAAGGCTACTCTGAAGTTCCATGCACTGCTTGTCTAGGCTTTCTGCTCTGCCCAGTGTCTCTTCTTGCAGAAAAAGAAGCTTCCCTATTAATAAAAATGTTCTTATTTGATCAATCCTGTGTGTTTTTAAAAATCACAGCTTTCTTCTGTTTCAAACACCCCCCAGCCTGGTATTGCTACCTGCTACTACCGATATAAGGTGTCAGATGTACTAGAGATTTTAAACAGGTGTTTTGAAAGATCCCTTCACAGGAGTAAAGCTCACAAGTGTACCTTTTTTTCTTTCCTCTTGAGTGCATCACTTAATACAGGTTGGCTCCTGTATTTAAAATGCATCTTTGGGTTATTTGTGGGGCATAGGAATTCGTTCATTTCAAAATATAGTCCGGCCCCCCACAAGGTCTGAGGGACAATGGACCGGTCCCCTGCTAAAAAAAGTTTGCTGACCCCTGCCTTAGAGGCAGCATATTGCCTCAGATACTGCAGGTAGTACACAGCCATAAGGAATGCTAGACATTGAGACTTGCCTTTCATGAATTTGTCTAGTCCCCAGTTTAATGGTGTCTGTATTTTATTTATTGCATTGCATTGCATTTATATACCACTTTCTCCAAGGCACACAAGTTGGCGTCTGTTATCTGCACCCGCTATTTATAAGAACTAGATGGAACTTCCACATACGGAGGCAGTATACCTTCTAATAGGTTAACCAGGGGCCAAAAAATGAAGGAAGGCTATTTTCATGCCCCACTCGTCAACTTTTTTTTGGAAATACCGGTTTACCAGCGTTGAAAACAGAATGCTGGACTAATTTGACCTTTTTAGACTGACCCAGCAGGACTGTTCATGGGTTGTTGTTTTTTTTAAGGCTTATATAGATTCATGGCACATGAATTAGCCTTCAGAGCTAGATAGTCTATCCAGTTTCTATGTTGGCTCAACTCCAAGCATTCTGGGATTACACGGATTGTCTGTACCCATTTCTGTCTGGCTTTTAGCCTGGTCTTGGGACTGAAACACAACTGTTGATTCTAGTAGAGGACCTACACCAGGGGGAGAAAATAGCAGGAATGCAATACTGTTGCTTCTCTTGAGACAAATAAAATTAAAATAACAGACTTAGCAGCTTTGTATACCAAAAGCTGTGATAACCCTCTAAAGTGGAAATGGGAGTTAAATGCTCCACATTTGCTCTTCTCCATGGCACAATTGACACATTGAGTACTGCCAGGCTCTTTCTTTGTTCAACGTGCTTTAATTTATTATTTACTTATTAAATTTGTATACTGCCCTTCATCCAAGGTTCACAGGGCAGTCCATTCCATCTACATGAAACACTTGGGCGAGGTGGTTTTGGGGGTGTCTTTATGTGTGCGTAAATTGCTTTAATGTGCCCTGATATGTCATTCTGCATTATTTGTAAACTAATGCAAGATGCCTGAAAAAATATAAGGCTGTTGGGTGAAAATATTTTAACAAATAAAAACACACCCTTCATGGACAGAGACTGTACATCTGAGTAGCAGATGTTGCAGATAAACTCAAGGGATGACCATCTCCATGTTCCCCTGTTTATGGGCTTCTTAGAAGTCATGGCTGTACTAGATGGGGACTTGGTTTGATGTCAATCTTATGGCAACACTTGGCAGTACAGGTGCTGCAGACAATCAACGGTGTTTACTACCACTGTGTTGTCCTGCATGCAGGTTTCCTAGAAGCAAATGGCTGGCTGTGCATAGGAAACAGGATCTTGAAATGGGTCTTTGGGTCTCACCAAGTGTGGTTCTTTTATGACCAAACCACATTAACCTTGAGTTGGGAGCGTGGTCATGACCAGCTGGCTAACAGCGGATAGCTCTTTGGTAGACTTAAATCACAGGGTCGTGGGTTCGAGTCCCACATTGGGCAAAAGATTCCTGTGTTGCAGGGGCTGGACTAGATGGTCCTCGTGGTCCCTTCCAATCCTATGATTTTATGCATGTCTAGGAAAAAATTCAAAGGTAAAGGACACCCTATGCATGTCTACCCCTGGCTCCATTGAATTACATGGGAGCTAGTCTTAAGTGTACTACTGCTTAATCGATTAAAGCAATTACTATTAATTGGGCTCCCTGGTTTAGCAACAGAAACTTTGGGGAGCGTCTTATTCCAGCTTCTCCCACGCGTCGACGTAGCAAATGGAATCGGTCCACCCCGCCCTGTGGAACTCTTGGACGCGGCTCCACACGTTCCCACCAAAAAGGCGTGCGCGTCTCCTTTAAAGGAAACGCACCCTGACGCGAAAAACGTCGCTGACGCAGACAACGCGAGAGCCCCGCATCCGCCCTGCGCGACCTCCTCCGTGGCAGCAAACTACGCCTCCCGGCATGCCGCGCGCTGCGGAAGGCGTGACGGAGCCGGTAGGCGGGGCGGCTCCGAGGAGCCACCCAACGGAGAGGAAGCTAGGCAGGAAACGCCAACCAATGAAAGGAGGAGAAGTGGCGGAAAGCTCGCTCCTCCGCCTCGCGCACGCGCGTTTCCATACTTGCCCCTCCTCCTCCTCCCCTCTTCCACTGCGTGAGTGCTGGACCGGAACTGACGTCAGGAGCCCCATGTGAGGCCATTGCAACACATGCAGCGCGGAGGAGAGGAGGAGAGGAGAGGAGGGAGGGGGCGAGAGCGAGCGAGGGAGGCGGAAAGGAAAGGAAGGAAGAAGCCGGTCAGCGACGTCACAGGCGCCGTCGCGAGGAGCCCTTCGCTGCCGACCGGAGAAGGAAGGGAAGGGAGGCGGCGGCGGCGGCGGCGAGGCCTGAGGTAAAAAGGCGCGCGCGCGCTCTCACCCGCCCGTTCTTTCGCCTCAGAGGAGCGCTTGGCTGGGCTTGTGGTGGCCGCACTCCCGGGGTGACGGGAGACCGGGGCGGGCCTAGCCTAGCCTAGCCTGAGCTGGGAGGGGACGGCTTTTACTTTTACCTCAGCCGAGGCTCCGTTCTCATTTCTCTCTTTTTTCCTCGCCTCTCTCTTTCTCTGTTCGGCGGCGGCGGCCTTGGCGCTTGACTTGAACAGCCGCAGGAGGGGCGGTGGAGGAGGAGGAGGAGGAGGAGGGAGAAGATGGCGGACGATCCCAGCGCTGCCGACAGGAACGTGGAAATCTGGAAGATCAAGAAGCTCATCAAGAGCCTCGAGGCGGCACGCGGGTGAGGGCGGGGAAGGGCCTGGGCTCTCTCGCCGGGGGTGGGGGTGGAAGAAACCTTCAGTTTCGGGTTATAAAGTGGTGGGGGGGGAGGGGGAGATGGAACAGGAGTCGCTTCGCCTCCCCTCCCCCCTCCCAAAAAATAATAATCGCCTCTGTATAGAAAGCTTAAAATTTAACGGAGAAAGCCAGGCTGAAGTCTTCTCCCCCCACCCCCCTCCTTTCAAAACTGGGTTGGTTCGCTCTCCTGTATGGAGAACTATTCAGTCATGTGGGTGTCACCTGTGTGGAAACCTTCAACTCCCCCCCTTTCAGAAAGCTGTATAAAGCAATTCAGTTCAGACATATGGGTGGCCCCCCCAAGAGTTAGGCCTTTCTTCCTGTTGCCTCTGTTTTTGGGAGGCCGAGGCCCATATGGAGCTACAGGTGCATAGAAGGCAAAGGGAAGGGTTGTGGGTGGGCTTGTCCCGCTTGGGCACCTAAGAAGAGAAAGGTGAATGTTTTGAGTGCCCAGTTCCCAACCTTGAATCCCTAAACAATGAATGTGAAGCATGTGGGTTAGCGTGACTTGGGCCCTGCTTCAAAGGCTGTATTTAGCTTTGTCTCTTGGTACCAAGAGTCATCTTACCCCCACACCCCACCCCATTCCCTGCATTTCGTCATCTGGAGTGGAGACATTCCACTACTCTTGGGTTTCTTTAAAATTTTCCATTCTTAGTAGAGAGATGTATATAGGTGAGGTGCAGTTCTCTGCCTTATGTTGTCTTCGGCTACATTGTTCCTCTTTCACTGAATTACATGCTATGGCTTGCTTTGTAGTCACACTCACCTGTGAAGGAGGGGTGACTTTAAAAAATACCACACTAATGTCTTTGTTTATATAGAGATTAATTTTGGGCCAAAAATGCAGCCTCCTGATTATAAAGCTATGTTTCCTTATGCAGTTTTCCTTTCCATTCTCACTGTATTGTACATATTTGGAGGACTATTTTTTGTGTGCTTAGTTTTTCCTAATAAAGAACCGTAATGGGGAATGAAGGCCTGCAAATGAGATTATCAGGGGGTCACCAGGTGGTAATAGCCTTTGTGGCAGTTGTTTTTATTTCAGAGCTCTGAAGTTCTCCATGCACCGAAGAGAGTGGGAGAGTCTCACTTTATACTGGTTGGGAAGAACAGGCCATGCCTATTTCCTCCTCCCCACATTCATGGATGACTTGAGAGAGGGGAGGTGCTGTGCTTTGGTGATACTGAATTGTCTCTCAAGCCTATCATGAAGTGAGAGTGATGCCTTTCTTCTGAATTATCTGTGTGCCAAAGGACTTGGGAGTGGTGTGGGATCACAAATAGTAGCTCACTATAAAAGCCAGCTAGAATTGGTTGGCCCTTCATGAGGGAGACTACTTAGCTATAAATTCCATGCATGCCACCTGCCTATTCCTGCATTACAGGGGGTTGGACTAGATGAGCCTTCAGATCCCTTTCAACTCTATAATTGTATGATTCTGTGGTTCTTCAGCTGCCAAAGAAAAGCATAGACCAGATAAATGACCCTCCTAAATTCACATGGGAACTTTACATTTGCCACTTTGCTGTGTGTTTTGTGGTGAAGTTAAATCAACCCCCCCCCAAAAAAAAACATGTTTTTGCCCTTGTAGGTTTTTATGTACTGAGCTGAAAGCAAGTAATATGACAGACAGTCTGGTTTTAGGAAAAGGCACATGGTACCCACACATGAGTGCTCTGTTCATTAAACTCTTGTTCTCATTTTAGAATTAAATGAAGTTAGTGTTTGCTGTGTGACTGGACAGGTTGCTAGACATCAAATTTCAGAACTGATACACTCTAGTGGAAACTTGTGCAGATTATGCCTGTATATCATTGATACATTCTCAGAAACATTTTTCTTGTTACCTTATTTTGTGTATGCCCAGCCTCAGAGCTCCAAATCCAAGTAGAATATTTGCTAAAGGAGCTGGACACTTTACTCTTCATTATGGATTTATTGTACCTTGTTTGGAGTCTATAGTTAAATCCCAGTGGTATAGATGATCTAGTAGCCTGATTCAATGGCAACTGCTTATGTCTAATGAGAAATTACTGGCTCTTTTCAGTATATTAGCAATTATTCTTCACACAGAGTGCAAACATTAATTTTATAGGCAACCTTATATTTCCCATGTTGGAGGATTATGTGAAACATGGAATACACATGCCAGAGAGACTGCTGGCACTTAATGTGCTGCCACTGAAAAGAAGTGTTCACTATTGAACATGTGTCAGGGAGACAAGGAATGCAAATTGTTTACAAACTCTAAGTGTTTGTAGCAGCTTGGGAAGTGAGGTGAAAATTCTCTTAGATTGTAGTGGCCAACGTCAGGATACGGAGTGCCACAGACAGTGTCTTGCACAAGGAAACTCCCTCCTTCTGGTGGCAGACATCTAAAAAGCCTTTCCAAAGTGAAGTGCTCTGTGCATGTGTACTGGGCTCCCTGGATCCCACCTACTGGTTAATTGTTGATAATAATAATTTCTGTGTTGGTAGTTGATTGGATACTCTTTCCAGATAGTAAACTTTGATAGCAGTCAAAAAGCAACATGAGAAGGTCTGCTTATCATTACTAATGCTTGTTGTACTGAATTTTAGGTTGCTGAGACTTCAGGTTGACATTTCTGGAGTATGGTGTTAATAGTCTCACAAGCAAATAATAAGGGCAGTAAGAATGTGTCGTGTGTTTTCAAAATAAAAAGCTAACTGTGAAAACTGAAAAGCCAAGAAGGAATGATCCAGGATGGTGTCTTTCAGTGCGTGGAATGTGCCACACAGTACTGGGACTTTAGAAATGATTGTGCGTATCTGAAGTAGGAGTAGCTTCCAAAACGCCACATGTGGGATATTCTGTCTGAATCCCATCCGGTTTTTGTGTGTGTGTGGCATTGCATACTCCATATGGCCTCGTTGCCATGTATCAAAATTTTAATAAACATTACATTCCAGTTACATGCCTGATTAGATTTCACTGCTAATTTGGGGAAAAGGCTGGAGGAAAACTTTTGAGGTTGAGGCTCTGAGTTTTGAATACAGTGTAGCAAATACTAAGGTTTCACAATCCTTACAGCTATGCCCTCACCTTCAAGTATAGATGAACTTGCCCAAATTTTTGGCAAGCTTAAAAAGAATAGTATCAGAATTATAACCAGTACTAGAAACTGAGATATGAAAGCTAGGAGCTGAATGGCACCTTAAACCCAGGTTACGGGAACAGCAACGGAATGTCTAGGCGTGCTTATTTATAACAAGCATACAAAGCTGAAAATGAATGAACTGCAGCTAAAATAAAATGTTCATTTTTAACATGGGATATTCCTTCCCCTGCCCACCCCCAAATATTCTTGAGAGGGTCTTTTCTCCAGTCTTCAGAGAGTAGCTGGAAGTGGGGAGGCAGAAAAAGGTCCTCCTTTCCTTCCACTCTGCAGTTTTAATCTGAAATCTTAAGCACAGTACTGTGCCCAGAGTTCAGAAACTGTTTGCGCTAATGAAATTCCCTGTCGCAAAATGCGCCTAGAACAATGGGAGTTTTGAACACTGATCATAACCTTTCAGTAAGTATTACACTTGGTATGTTTATAAAAAGAAAAAGCCATGACCCTAAGAAGACTCGAGGCAGATCCTAATGTTAATTTTTCAAACTGCCTTTTTAAAAGACGTGTATATATAGCTGAGGATAATTGCATAACCTTTTGCATGCTGCTGTGAGTCCTGCTTTGAGGAACTGGACTTAATTGTTTGTGGTGAACTTGCTGAACTTGTACCCTGTTAAATGCATGTTAGGATTAAGATCATTGTTGAATGTGCTGTGTCTTGTGGGAAAAGCCTTTCTCGTGTCTCTTTACTTTACAATTTTCTAATGCCTAGCAACTGATGTTAGGGTACAGATTACTGCAGGAGCAAAATGGTCTCTCAGTTTACTGCATTCCAAAATGTGGTGGTTTAGATTAAATAGGAAACTTAAAACTTTTTTGGCAAGTGGAGATTCTTGATAATCTGCTTTATGAAGTCATCCACCCCAGGCAGCCCAAAGCATCTCTGGGCTTTGTGTGTGGCATCAGTTAATTATCATACCATGCTGATTATTTTTATTTCTATCAGCTCATGCTGTTGGCTATGTAGAAGAAAGTTGCAGGTATTCTTTGAAATTTTTGTATTCTGACAAAAATACAAGTGTATTGGGGGGGCAAGTGTAGAAAAGATTGAGAAAATTCATGGGTTTAGAAACTGAAGGTGATTGGCTATTGTACTGCTTTGCAGAAGATAAAATACTTGTGTGAGCGGCTCCTTGTGTGATCAGGAAAGGCAGTTCTGCTCATGCATGGAGGTAGGTGTCTCTGATTTTAACTGCAACCCCCTACATCATATTCTGTTCAATTTCTGAGGGTCCCTGAACCCTTGGGATCACCTGGAAGCGGAGCACACAGGTCTGCAAGAGGAAGGAAATAGCAGTCCCAAATTTATAAGCACTACTCTACTGGTGATCCTTAGGAGGCAACCCATGTTTGTTAACTGTTAATATACCAGTACAGGATGACAGTTTTAGGTACACTTATTACAGCATATCAGTTACTGTGATTATATGCATAATTAAAGTATCTCTCTATATTGACAGTGGTAACAGATTTTCTGCTTTTTAAAAAAAAATTGGTAAACTTTCTGATAATCCTAATTCAATTGGAATCTTAATATGTTTGTACTGAGTTTCAGTTACCTCACCCTTCTCCTGCCCTTTCTCCACTATTTACAAATAAATAATGTGTGAGACACCAACATATTTAATATATTTATTGATTGAATCCCTTGCATTTTCAGAGAAGAGATATTGAAATTGCAGGTTTTAAGTTAGCTCTGTGTATGACACGGGTCAGCAAGCTTTTTCAGCAGGGGGCCGGTCCACTGTCCCTCAGACCTTGGGGGGGGGTGGGCAGACTATATTTTGAAAAAAAATATGAACCAATTCCTATGCCCCACAAATAACCCAGAGATGCATTTTAAATAAAAGCACACATTCTACTCATGTAAAAACACGCTGATTCCCGGACTGTCCGCTGGCCGGATTTAGAAGGTGATTGGGCCGCATCCGGCACCCGGGCCTTAGTTTGGGGACCCCTGGTATACAACTTAGTTGGATACAGCTCTGTTTCCTGCTTTCCCCACGGCCGGGGGTGGGGACGGCGGAAGCAAATTGCAACTTTGCAACTACTCGGTTTCATTTTGTGAAATGAAATAAATCCCTTTATGGAAAACTTTCAAACACACATCAGAAAATTGAGGTAAAGCTCATCAGTATGTTACTCAAGTCTTTGCTTTATGGCCCCAATCAGTAAGAAAGCTGCCAAGCATCACATGCCTAATTTTGCTTGCTCCTTTCTGTTGAATCCAACCACTTTAAAACCCAGGTGGAGTGATATTAGATGGAAAGTTAGGCTATCAGTTAATCCTTAATTTGAAATAGTGGGAGAAGGGGGAAGTCTATTTATGAAGTCAGTTGACAAACTTTCATAGGCTAGATTCTTATTTCAGACCACCAATTTCCAGTTCCTAAAGAAACAGTGGCCCAGTTCACATGACAGAATTATTGATTTAATTATTAATTTAATAAAGAATACTATGGAGGTCATTATTTTTGCTTGTTCTAGTATCTGCGTTGTGTTTTTATATTGTAAACTGCCCTGTGATCTTCGGATGAAGGGTGGTATAGAGATTTAATAAGTAATAAATAAATAATAATAATAAACCATTGTTGATAGTATACCATGATCTTGTCTGCTTTGCTTCTCCCCTCTTGCCTGTGGTAGAATGAATGTTTATTATTACTGCCAAACAGCCATCACACACATGTGGTAGAAACAATCTGTAATCCCTGGTTTAGCGTTGCATTCAATCCAGAAATTGTAGTTCATTTCACTCCAAATAAACCACAGTAATTGATTCAGTCATAAGGCTAAACCAGGGGGCTTGACTTGTTTCTCCTGTGTGGTGGATGGTGTGGAGCAAAGCTGGCGAGACAAGCAAAGTCCATGCCCCAACAACTAAGATCAAACATTAATCCTATACTAAATTTTTGTTATTGCACACTACTGCTAGATAGGCGATATATTACATCCTGCTTACTTTATTCATTACATTCATCATTGAGAATATTACCAAAGGAGCTATAAAACCACAACAAATAATATTTACTGCTTGGATTTAACACTACAATTGTTTCAAATCTTATACAATCCTCTGTTCCATTAAGTGGTCCAATAAACAATAGCCTTTCTCAGGAGTACAAATACTGGACTATTTTAATTGAACAGTTTGAAGAAGCCCCAACAATGACTGAACAGTAGCCCAAGTATAAAATTGGTCATCCACGTTCAATACAATCCACTACCACCTTCAATACATTTTTGTGTAAGTACAGTATTAAGAAATCACATGGAAATTTTATTAGCTGGCCTGCTGAATTTAGAGTTGGATTGTGGTAGATGTAGAAGGATAGGAAGCTGTACAAAGCACTGTAGTCCTGACTCCTGTGATCCTTTTTTATTCTTTCCGCACATATTCATGTATCTGAAGTACAGGGAAAGTCTTAAAGTTAATGGAACACAGATATCCAGAGCAAAAGTAAAATTTATTGTCTCTTGTTGGGAACTGCCTGATTGCCAGGTTGCACTCTTTATTTCCAAGATGACTTCAGAGGATAGTGGACTTGGGAGTTAACATATGGGGAATTGCACAGTTTCAAATTGGCTCCTATGTTCAGTATCTATATAAAGCTACTGAGGAGGACTGTCTGGAGGTTTGGAGTGTGGTGTCGTTGATGTACACCCAGCTCTACTTATTCTCCTGTGACCCAGAAGCAACAGTGGCATGTCTGTAAATAAGCTTGAATCCAGACAAACACACATTCTTAAGCCTTTTCTTTTGAATGGAGCTGCGTTCTATTTGAAGCACCAGGTACTGTTCTGGACCAAATTTCGTTCTGGATGCCCAGGTTGTATCTTGGGCCTTGCTGCCTTTTTGCAGGTTAAATTGCTGTGTCAACTATGCTCACACCTAGAGAAGCAAGATCTAGGAAGTTTAATATAGTCTTCCTGATTTGAGATTGTTGGAATTAAATGGCATATAAATAGTTGAAATAAATTAGCATATTGACACTTGACATGGAATTGATTCCAAAAACTGTTTGGAAGATATAATGAATACGGAAGTGGATACTGAGTTTTTAACTAAGATTACTTATGGAGGGCCCACAACTTTGCTGAGGAAGCTCCACTTGTTGCAGATTCACTTCAGGATGCAACCCAGCGTGGCTTTTAAGTGGTGAGGGGAAAAGCAACCTACATTTTTTTCAAGCCTTTTCTTTCGTAGAGGCAACTCACAATTTAAGTGGGGGTTATGTTCCAAGGCACTGTGCATTTAAGTGAAATTGTGTTTATTTGAAACACCATTGCAAAAGCCTGAAAACACCCTGTGCTGCTGCTTTTTGTGACGTTTTTCGGTCATTTCCAGGTTCAGCGCATGAGCATAGTCGCACACATATTGGATGCGCCTAAAACGGTCGTTGCATGTACCCTTGAGTTGCCCAGCACTAGGCTTTTTTTTGCCATGTGACTGCTTTGATTAGAAGCTTGCAGGATGGTTGTGCCATTCTGGTTGTGCTTATCTCAGCAGGAACCACACTAAGGTGCATGCTAATAGCCTAGCAGATCAGAGCTTTAGACTCTTATAAGGCTTGGAGATGGGGAGTTGAAATTCTGATACTTAGAAGAGAAAGCTATAAACATAAGATGGGGAGGCACGCTGAAAATCTGTTTGTCCATGACAGCCTTGGCCAACCTAGTGCCCAACTTGTATCATCCACAGCATGGCTGTGCTATCACATGAAGCCTAATTTGGAGAAGATGTGTGTTCTGTTCACTTGAAGTGCCACTTATTTTTAGTATGAATACAGACTTCTCTTTTGTCTGCCTTCAGAGAGTCTGGTCTCACTGACTGATGTATTTGCTTCCTTACTCTTCCATAGCGGAGCTGCATTACCTAATGTTTTTTCCTGTTTAGTGCTGATGGCAGGAATTATCTAGCATGATGTTAGCAACTCTTTCAGAATGCAACTTCCAAAATGACCCTTCTCAAGCAATTGCTTACCCATTCCTTCAAATTTATTTAAATATTTAGGAATCACCTGTAATTATATATCTCTAAGTGAGTATATAGGGATGCGGGTGGTGCTGTGGGTTAAACCACAGAGCCTAAGGCTTGCCAGTCAGAAGGTCGGCGGTTCAAATCCCCGTGACGGGGTGAGCTCCTGTTGCTCGGTCCTGCCAACCTAGCAGTTCGAAAGCACATCAAAGTGTATGTAGATAAATAGGTACCACTTCCGCGGGAAGGTAAACGGCGTCTCCGTGCGCTGCTCTGGTTCGCCAGAATCGGCTTAGTCATGCTGCCCACATGACCCGGAAGCTGTACGCCAGCTCCCTTAGCCAATAAAGTGAGATGAGCGCCGCAACCCCAGAGTCGTCTGCGACTGGACCTAGTGGTCAGGGGTCCCTTTACCTTTGAGTGAGTATATACTCACCTCCATTCTTCAATGTGCTTTAAAAAAATGTTTTATTTCACACAAGCAATAGGGTTGGCTAGAATACATAAAAACTTACATTTTGGTATTAGTATGCTTAACTTGCACATTTTGGGGTGTTAGGAAAGTAGGCCTTGTTTTTGTGGGGAGCTTAATGTTACATCAGAGACAGATCCTGTGTTTTTGTCTTTAAATAGTGATTTCCATTTGCGCATGAGCAGTTTTGTAAATAAAATGTTCTACCTTGGTCTATGTTTCCCAGAATTATTTTGCCAGTGCCTCCTGTTTATATTATATCCGAGAGTATCCAACAAAGTCCTGTTAGCACAATAATTTATGTCTATGCAATGGGACTTTCTGTCGCTGTGCTCGCCCTGTGCTTCCTCCCAAATCTACCCTGGAGGGTTGGGGGGAAGCCCTGAAAGAATTAGAGAGGAAGAAGTAGGCCTGCTGCAGAGGTTAACAGAGGTCTTTGTGTTAACAGGATGGCTTTGTTGGTGACAACTCAGTTGTGCACTTAGATTGTACTCAGACTATGACTTCACTGTGTGCCTACTCTGTTGCTTAACATTTTCATTATAACATTATTCCACATTTCACTTCAAACCATCTTAGCATTCCATGAATCTGCGCCCCTTTCTGTGTCTTCATGGTGCGCGTTGAGGTGGGGAGCTTTAGTGTGCAGTCTTCTGGGCCCAGGATCCATCAGTTATTGCCGCATTATATACCCCTAAGGTGGAGGTAGAAAGTGTATTAAATAAAAATACATTGCATGTAAAGCAGTGGGTTGTTTGGGATTTTTTATGGCATGCTAGGTCTCCACTGTCTTACGGTATATCAGGAAAACTTAAGTCTTAGAACATGCTCAGATGCTTTTCGTTTAGTTGCCCAGAACCATGGGCTGGTAGTTGCATAATGGAAACTTACTTCATGAAATAGTTCAGGGGCGCAGAGCCTTGCAGAAATGCTCCCAGTCCATCACAGTTTTTTATTGGCCTGTGTAGCCTTGGGCCTACCTCTTCTGTAAGATCGCCTGAAATAAATGCTGTCCACCATGATCTCCAATACGTTTTGAGGAGTATTTACAGCTAAGAACCACTTTACTAAAAAAAAAAACAACCGAAGCTGTGTAAATTCTAATCTACATCACCACTCTGCATCCATATACAGTGGTACCTCAGGTTACATACGCTTCAGGTTACAGACTCCGCTAACCCAGAAGTAACGCTTCAGGTTAAGAACTTTTCTTCAGGATAAGAACAGAAATCATGCCTTGGCGGCTCAGCAGCAGCGGGAGGTCCCATTAGCTAAAGTGGTGCTTCAGGTTAAGAACAGTTTCAGGTTAAGAACGGACCTCCAGAACAAATTAAGTTCTTAACCTGAGGTACCACTGTATTAGAAAACATATTTATAAGTAATGATGTCCATCAGTGTGTGCGTACCACTTTTGTGAAGCCCTTGCTGCTAGATAATTATTTTTATCTAATATAAAGTACCTGAACTTTTCAAAGCACCATACAGATATTCAAACATAGGACTGTTCCTGCCTACAGCCTCAGATTCTAGTAGACAGTATACAAAGTGGGAGGAGGATGGGGTTAGGTAAGAAAGCATTGGAGCCGTTGCACATTCTGGCTGACATTAACCTTATTCTAGAACCTGAGCAGTTTGTGTTGCACAATATGCTACCTGCCCTCAAAGCACTTTTCAGTGAACAGAGTAGCCCATTTGTCATTGCTCTGTACCTTAGCACCCACAACAAGCTTTGCCGAGGGTGGAGTCAAAACACCAGTGTGTGATTTCAGCAGCTAGGCAACTGCTATAGTGGCCTAGTAACCAAAATGGGATTGGAGTGTTGCTGCATCTGCTGTTTATACAAGCTTCCTGTTTGGCTAGTAAATTGGCACTCACTTTGTCTCTCTAATGATAATCCATATCCTAGCTTGCATAAGTTGTGAGAGCAGTCATTTGGTCTAGTGACTGTACTGCTCTGATGGACAAGAGAACTCCCAAATGTGTGTACTGTATTGAAATTTTACCCATATGCTCTTGTGAAAGTGTTGAACTTGGACATAAGCAACATAGGTTTAAATTGCTATTTGTGAAGCTCCTTGGGTGGTTGTGGGGAACCCCTCAGTTGTGGAGCAGTAAGAAGTGTGGTTTTGTACTATAAAGTGTTTTGAAGCCGCATTTTGGTAATCCATATAATGACCTCATGAGCTGTTATTTTGTCATTTGTTTCATAATTTAATTATTAAATAATAAGCAGTGCTAATTGCATTTGTATGACTGCCCAATAGCAAATGTTCTCTTGTCGGCTCATAATTTTTTTAAGAAATGCAGTATTGAAAAAGCATAAATGAATTCTGGCGGAGAAAGTAGAAGAATAATTAACATAAATATGCAACAGAACACACATTATAAATGGAGACGCTCAGATCATTAAGCATATGTTGTTTAAAAGAGCTGAGTGGCTTAAAAAAGTGGGGGGAAATACCACAAGAATGATGCTGGGCACATTTCTCTGGAGAGGCTTTTCCTTAACTGAGGTATGCTTCTGGTTTTTCACTTGTGACTCGAGAGAGAGAGAGAGAGAACAACTTTGGTCCTAGAAAGGCAAAACATTATTTGTGGTAGTTTCTAAAGATATTTTACCATTAGCCTGTTTTGTAATTGTACATATTTTCTGTTATCTTAGCATGATAATACCCAGATAGCCTGAGTTCTAGTTGATCAACACACAGTGTTTGATTACTGAAGCCAACTGAGGATTCCAAATCGTCTGAATAATTGACAGTATTCAGGGATCAGTTTCTAGAGCACTGAAACTACGGAATGCTGAAAGTTAATCTGAATCTTGATTAAGACAGCACAGATCTGTTATCAGTCCTCTTGATCACAATTTGTTCTGATAAGATATTTAACCAGCAGATGGCAGCAGTGTATTCCACAAGATGGCAATTGGTATCCTTTTTTAAAATGACATAAGGAAGTGAAAAAACTATTCTGTCATTGAAGTGATTTTTCATTGCATCCTTGAGTAGTTAGATGTAGAAATTGGCTTGTGTGAAGTGGCTTGGTATTTCTCAAGATGCAGTAGCCTCAAAAGTTTCCTTTACCTTCTGGGTTGGTCATTTCATTTCAGATAAGGCAACTTTAAAGGTATAGGAACTATTTCTGTTTGGAGAAAAGGTATAGATTGTTGGCTCAAAACAAATCAGAATAAAAATGTGCTTCTCCACATAAACATTCAGAAGTTGTGATGAAACTTTTAAATATTCTTACCAGAAATATTAGGAACTCCCTAATAACTGGTGGAACTTCCTTTATACAAAGGCTAGAAGCACAAAGAAAGCTGTGGGAGCTAACTTTGTCATTGAGCCTTTATAACCGCTAAACTAGTATGTTCTAAGAGGTAGCCTTTTACTTCCCCTGTTTTAATTGCGGGGTGGCAAGCTTCAGTCCACAGCTTGATTCCGGGACTGCAGATCAGGTGAGTTTGACCCAGAAGGCATGCCTGCTATTTCACTGTATAGAACATTACCAATTTGGTGTGTGCCTGGGCTCATAGTAGTCCTGTGGTCAGTATAAGCAAGAGGCCTGCATGGAAGGCCTTATTTCCAAAAGGTTGTTGCAAATAATGGAAAGAGAATAAGTCTTGAACTTCTTCCAGGCTTGAAGTCACACAACTTGTGTTAACATAGTTTCTTTTCCTTCTTCCCTAGCAATGGCACCAGCATGATATCATTGATCATTCCCCCCAAAGACCAGATTTCACGAGTAGCAAAGATGTTAGCGGATGAGTTTGGTACAGCATCAAACATTAAATCTCGAGTGAATCGCCTTTCAGTCCTCGGCGCCATTACATCTGTACAGCAACGGCTAAAACTTTATAACAAAGGTAAAAAGTTATTCTGCTTACTTTATGAATAACCTTTTGCTCACTTTGGCATCATCTAAGGTTGCACCCTCTGCTTTTTACAGTACCTCCAAATGGTCTTGTTGTATACTGTGGAACAATTGTGACAGAAGAAGGAAAGGAGAAGAAAGTGAACATTGATTTTGAACCTTTCAAACCAATAAATACATCGTTGTATTTGTGCGATAATAAATTCCATACAGAGGTAAGTGTCATTTTGCAGTTCTGGCCAGATTGTAAATTTGGCTCATGATAACTTTGCTCAGTTTGCAGTATGCTCATGAATACTTATTGTATACAATGTGTTGGTTACTAGATGTTAATTATAACCTATTTCTGAATTCAACATATACTTGTGCATTTTACTTCAAAACATGATTTCCTGTTTTTGTTCACATACAAATATACTAAGCAAGGTTGTTTACTTATACACCAAGCATCCAGACCTTTCCAGAAACAAAGGCTGATAGCCATCACAAATGTTGGGATCCAAAGGTTTATTTTTGTCTGGAAGGTTGTAAATGTAATTGTGAACTGAGCAAATTGCAGACTTTTACAGAACATAAAATGCCAGACCACGTAAGTGATTTCAGTGGACTGTTCCAATGAGATACAGGGAATTTTTTTCCTGGAGTTGAACACTGTGATTTACTAGGCCTTACACATAATTATAGATAAAATGTGTGATAGCTATTGTGTTATTTCTTAGTCCAGAAACAATTCTGATTCATTGGCTAATTTTTCCAGGTAACTATTGGATATCTTGTTTATTCAGAATTGTTGTGCAGCAATAGCAAGGGGACACAATTTCTTGATCAGCCTGTGAGCTTGCCATGTCAGTGATGTGTTATGCTCAGTGTTGGAAACAGAGATATGAAAGCTAGGAGCTAAATGGCACCTTAAACCTAGGTTATGGGTGGAACAATGGAATGTCTAGGCACACTTTTTGTATAACAAAACAAAGCTGAAAAGGAAAGAACTGCAGCTAAAATATTATGTTCATTTTTCACATGTCCTTCCCTGGCCCATCCCCCTAATATTCTTAAGATGGTCTCTTCTCCCGTCTTCAGAGAATAGCTAGAAGTGGGGAGGCTGCTCTTGCTAATGAAATTCCCTGTCTCAAAATGGGAGTTTCAAACACTGGTTATGCTCCTACTTTTCTGGGAGAAACACTACATTAGCAACTGTTATGGGGAAGATGTAAAAACAGTTCCCACTCTCACTGTACCTATTGGGAGAAATTCAACATTTTTCTGATCATTCCTTCAGCACAAGCATTTTGACTTTCCAGACCAAAAAATCCCCCCCTCCTTCCCCTGCATTCTGTTCCAGAGGTGCTCATGACACACACACCCCTGAGCCATTTTTAGGGGGGATGGGGATGGGGCAGAAGCCCTGTTGAGCAAGTAGAAGGCTTTGCTCACGGCTTCGATTGGTGGGACTCGTTAGTTGAACCCTGCTCAATGTTTCCAAGGTGTGCAGCAAATATCATTGGAAAAGGTCTGGTGTTCATGCGACACCAGTTCAGATTGAAATACTTGAACTTGCTTTTTCTGTATTGATCAAAATAAAACAGTAACAGTATGCTTATGGTTCCTTTTTAATATACATTTCTGGCAGGTTTTTGCCAGTGTTACAGCCACCTGCATCTCTGAACATATTTGTAATGTCCAGTTCTTTCATATAGTGTGCCAGTCAATTGAGTTGTGAAAGGCTTTTAATAGCTTAAATTGTTGCACACCCTTAACACTGTTTCTAGTCATGCTAAGTTGGCTACCTTGGGCTGGCCATTCCAGCCCAGTCATATTGCACCGGTGTTTGTTGCTGTCATGGTTCTTGAGCTTTGATGTTCCTGTTTGATGCTCACTTAAAGAATTGCTGATTGCCTTAGGTGAGCAATTAATTGCAGGGTTGGCACAAAATGCAAGCTTCAGACTTTTATTGTGTACTGTATAACTAATACATTCTCCATCAAGCACCAGTTTGAGCTTTTTCTCTTTTGATGCTTGCTTTTCTTTTCCCTTCCACAAAACAATGCATGTTTTTTTTTTGTAGAAGAGTTTTTAATGGGTTGCCCATTTACTACTTCCTCAAGCTGGCTACTGATTATTTCCCCTTACTTAGCTTGTACATCATCATAATCAGAAATAACTTGCTCACAGTTCTCTCTAGCAAGCTTAAAGGGATGCTGCACAGTGAACAGTGGCATTCCTAAATTCAAAAAGGCCCTAGATGAACATAATTAACTTGTTTTTTTACATGAGTTTGAAGAGAGTCAAGATAGATTCTCAGAGTCTAAAAGGGATAAAGGCATTCCTTCAGGAGAACATTCCTCCTCCTAGATTGATCGTATTGATGCAGACTTTCCATAACTATTGAATATCGTAAGTATAACACTGCCATCTGCTGCATTGATTTTCAGGCCCTTACAGCACTACTGTCAGACGACAGCAAGTTTGGTTTTATTGTAATAGATGGTAGTGGTGCACTCTTCGGAACTCTTCAAGGAAACACCAGAGAGGTGCTGCACAAGTTCACAGTCGATCTCCCAAAGAAGCATGGTAATGTGTAAAAATAGCTCAAGAATTATTAATAGTAGATAGGACAAATCATTGTTTATCAAGGAAAGAGAACATGATTGGGAACATTTGTAAGTAGTTCTGTCATGTCATTTGGAAGGAGGGATATTGCATACGTAAATTATTGTTTTCTATGCTATTTGGGTAACTTGAATGTAGTAATACTGCAGATCGATACAGACCAGCATCCCATTGCTTAAAGGCTTTGTGATTTTGCAGAAAGCTGCCATTGCACTAATAAAGCAGTCATTCGACACAGCCAGTAGTAGTGCTTTTTGCAGCAAACATGATCACTAAATAGGCTTGGCTTCATGTGATGAGCACTATCCACGATGTCCTCACACAATAATGCTGTTGTGGTAATTGCAGTTGAGTCATAATTTATAATAATCTGCACTGAAACAAGTTTCTGTGAACATTAATATAGACATGTATTTTGTGTGAACTTGGTTATATGCTTTGACAAACATGTGGTCCAAGCACTTCAAAGTACATGAAAGAATTCTAAAACATTGGCTTTTAAAAAATGGGGGTGGGGGGAAAACTCGGGGATGAAAACAACTTTCATTATTGCTGTGCTTTTACCTCTGTCTCTCAAAGGAAGAGGAGGTCAGTCTGCCTTGCGTTTTGCTCGTTTGAGAATGGAGAAGCGGCACAACTATGTCAGGAAAGTAGCAGAAACGGCTGTACAGCTGTTCATTTCTGGCGACAAGGTGAACGTGGCTGGTCTCGTTTTAGCTGGGTCAGCTGACTTCAAAACTGAACTAAGTCAGTCAGACATGTTTGATCAGGTAAATGGGGATTTTGGCTGATGAGAATTGCCCATTTGTAATGAGGGACTGCTTTCTGCTGTTGGCTTGCTACAGATTTTAGTACTGGTTCTAATGTGATGTTGGGCTTTACAGTTTTAATGATGATAATTCTAATTATATGTGAAAACTGATCTGAGGTTATTGACAAAGAATAGTATAGATATTTATTCAGTGAATACGTAAAATAAAAGAGGAGCCGTTAACTGAGAAGAAGCTTGAAAGAGATGTGCAGGCGCTAATGTTCCATCATGTGACCATTGGAATCATTCAAATAGTTCTGTCTAGATCTGGGTGTTCACCAAATGCTACCCATGTATTTGCATTCTTTGCACAATCAAGGGGGTTTGCAGATTTACTCTTGAAATGATAACAGAGTTATTTGCTACCCTTTTTTGAGGGTGGGATTTCACTGCCTTCAAGGTGAAAGCCTGATATTAGTTACCCAGATTCTCCTGATTTTAGTATTGATAAAATATGAGGAAACCTCATTTGTAACCAGAGGTTTTGTTAACTTCACAGTGTAAAACTTTATAGGCTTCTAACTTACTTTATTAGTTCAATTTGTGCTCTTCCCTCTCCCCCAGCAGTCCATTGGGCTAGAGGTAAAAAGAGAAGGGGACAACCACAGCTACTGGTTTTGACCCCCAAGAGCTTCTGGCTTCTGGCCCCCAACATATCACACCCAAGCGAATGCTGCCTTCATTCAACAGACATAATGGTTGCTCATGCCTGATGCAATGTGTCTTCTAACACCACATCTTTTTATTTATAGCGATTGCAGTCCAAAGTACTAAAGCTAGTTGACATCTCATATGGTGGTGAAAATGGATTCAATCAAGCAATTGAATTATCCACTGAGGTCCTATCTAATGTGAAATTCATTCAAGAAAAGAAACTAATAGGTATGAATAAAATGCTATAATCTGTTATCATAAGATGACACTCAAGGTGTTTGTAAAGCGCGATTTTGGGAAGAGTGTATTGCCTAGTGTGTAGAGCAAGGGGCAGGCAATAGGTTCTTCAGGATCCTAGCGGGTGGAAGACTGGCAGATTGTTTTGATAAAAAAGAAAGTGATTTATTGATTAGCAAGTATTACAATACTATAAGACAGCACCTAATACACAAAAGAAGCCGTCTAGCAGTTATCTATCTCATACTCACTCACCAGTTGCACTTAAGATACCAAGCCAGAACAAGTGCAAGAACAAAAGGATATTGTGTCAAGCACATCTGATGCCTAATTCTAATTAAATAATGAAGTGAGGGACAAGTCCTTATCTATATGATGTATAGTCCTAATTATATTGACAGATAGCGATGTCTAGTGTCAATTCCTCATCATATAACTATTGTTAATCTAAACAAGCCAGCTTCATAAACCACTGTTTGAAATTGGCATGTTTCAAATAAACCACAGTCATTCAGGTTTGAATGACCTGACAAGGTGTTGTTAAAATGGAACACTTCTGAATTCCTCCTTGTAACATTGCTGGAAGGGATGGGGAGCAAGTGAGACTGAAGCTTACCAAGACCCTTTCTTGTCATGCTAAGCTGTGGTTTAGCGTGACTTTGAACCAGGTCACAAGGTGCATAACCTGATAACTATGAAAGTGTCAGTGAGTCAACTGTCCATGCACTGCCAAAGTAATTATCTTCCACCTTTCTGAACATAATCAACATTGTCTCCCTAATGTCACAGCAGCGCGGTGATCTTCGTGAAATTTAGTTGCTCTTGTGTTCCAGTCTGCACTGATTAAAAATATGTATGACATGTTCATTTCCATCTCTCTTGTTTTCTTTAAATGTAGGCCGATACTTTGATGAGATCAGTCAGGACACAGGAAAATACTGTTTTGGTGTTGAAGACACTCTAAAAGCCTTAGAAATGGGAGCAGTAGAGATCCTGATAGTTTATGAGAACCTGGATATAATGAGATATGTTCTCCATTGCCAAGGCACAGAAGGTACGTAGCTCCCCCTACACAAATATTGGGATCTAAGGGAATAGGAATGGTATGTTAATATGGGTAGATCACACTGTAAAGCAGTTTAGCTCTTAGATGTGCTCACACTGATAGCATTTATGGACACAGCGAACATATACATTCTCTCCTTAAAGAAGATAGGTGGTCCAGACTTCTAGCCAGTAGCTTTCTCACACATCCCTCAATATTTTTTGGCCCAGCTTGCATTCTAGTTGCACCTTTTCTCCATATTGTTCTGAGTATGGTGACTGGGCTAAAAATGCCTCTCCACAAAAATTGATGTTCTAGTGTTATAGTTCCCTGAGCTTAATAACATTTGGCTTTTCATTTGTCAGGTGCTTGTGCAATCTGATTGTCTTTGGGAATATGCCTCTTAAACTTCTCTCTCTCTCTCTTTCCCGCTCACTACAGAGGACAAGATTCTCTATCTGACACCAGAACAAGAAAAAGATAAATCTCACTTCACAGATAAAGAGGTATTTATGCAAAGCCGCATCTTTTTTGTACGTTAGCTATGAAGCAACCTCAGACAGTTGGCATATTAGCTATTGATCAAAGTACAGGAAATAGATTTGCTTAGCGATTCTCTTCCATTTTCATCTTTAGACTGGACAGGAACACGAGCTGATAGAAAGCATGCCTCTGCTTGAGTGGTTTGCTAACAACTACAAGAAGTTTGGAGCCACGTTGGAGATCGTGACAGATAAGTCACAGGAAGGATCCCAGTTTGTGAAAGGATTTGGAGGAATTGGAGGTAATTGGAAAGGGCAGATGGCAGAGTGGTGTGAATTCTTACAACAACTAATAATAATAATAATGATGATGATGATGATGATGATGATTTTATACCCCCGGCCAGGGCTGGGCTCATGGCAGCTAACACCAAATATAAATTACAATAAAACGTAATGGGGGGGGGACAGTTAATTAAAATACAGCTTTAAAATGCAGCCTCATTTTAGTAGTAGCCCATAAATCAAGACTACAAAGGGAAGAAACATCAGATATTCACCCGAGCCAGCTATCAATGCTGGTCCTACATGGGCCAGCAAAAAAAAAACCAAGGGAAAATTTATATACCAAATCCCATATAAGGGGTCAGAGTGAGTCTAAGCCGAAGGCCAGGTGGAACAGCTCTGTCTTGCGGGCCCTGTGGGAAGATGTCAAATCCCGCAGGGCCCTGGTCTCTTGTGACAGAGCGTTCCACCAAGTCAGGGGCCAGAGCTGAAAAGGCCCTGGCCCTAGTTGAGACCAATCTAACCTCCTTGAGGCTCGGGACCTCCAAAGTGTTGTTATTTATGGACCTTAAGGTCTTTGCGGGGCATATCAGGAGAAGCAGTCCCGTAGGTACGAGGGTCCTATGAGTATCAATCTATGTTTGAGGCAGTTGTGGTTCATGCTGCTGCTTTGTGATATCTCAAAATGATAATAGAATAATGAGATTGCATATGTATAAAAACAAATTCAGATTCAATACAGATCTGCTGTATCTTTATGTCTACCTTCTCTTGTGGATGCTTCCCATGGTCCTATCTTTCATTCCCAAGTCTGTTAACAAGCTTTTCAGGATAATCTTGGGGAATTGCAGCATTGGGGGGGGGGGTGCACACATGACCTTTTGCTTCCATTTACGTGAAAATCCCTGTAACCAGGAAAGGGGTATGGTTTTCCTTGGGGCAGTATGTCCTGTATGCTCCATCCAGAGCAGAACCGTACATTCTACCGAGCACAGAGGGAATCGGTTTACAAGTAACTCATCTTACAGAGAGAGAGACCCCAATAGTGCATACACGGACACATCTCTCTCAATATTTTATAAGTGATGGAGAATAACTTAATGTGATAATTTCCCAGCACTCTTGTTGGCCGCTGGTCAAGGTGACAGGAATTTAAAGGCGTTTTTTTTTTTTTTAGTCTGTTTGTTTTTTAGTTATATTGCAGATACATACGAATCAAAACTTAAACGTGGGAAAAAAGAAAAAAGATTAATAAAGGTTACAAAAAAGAAAAGGGGGGCTGCTTCATTTTCACATACAGTATAGGCTTGTTCAATGTTGGCTTCTCTCACTACAGATAACAGGCCTTTTACTTCTCAGAATTGAACCCCAAATTTCAACTTCAGTTGGGTCAGACTGTGAGTGCTTGCTTGTTCAGGCTGGAATAATTCTTTACCACCCCCTCTGACTTTAGATTAGTCTTGTCAGTTAAATGCCTCACTTGAAGAATTCACCTGCCAGCTTATGCACAGGTCTCTCCCCACCTTGCAGCTTTACACAGGTCTTTCTCAGAAATGGAATCAATAGAGGTGGGAAGGAAACGTGTACAGTCTTCTTCCAACTCCGGGGTACAAAGTGTTTGTAACATCTTCCTTCTGACGTTTATTTCCAAAGGTATCTTGCGGTACCGAGTGGACTTCCAGGGAATGGAATACCAAGGAGGAGACGACGAATTTTTTGACCTTGATGACTACTAGGTAGTCGACCTGGGTCTGGCAAAACGTGCCTCACCCCTCCAGCATCCAACCCAAGGAGAAAGCTTGCGATGGAATACAAAACAGATCCCTGCCTTAGAATTGGAGTTTTTCCAGAACTTTATCCAGAACACCGGGTTTAAAAGAAGAAGAAAGAAGCAAACCCTACTGATTTGTCATAGTGTCAGTACAGCAGCAATCTACTAAGTTTCTATAATGCCATTTTGGACTAATTTAAAAAAAAATCCCAGTTTTTACTTTTACTTAATGGTGAAATTGGTTGCTCTTGTATTTTATGAAAATGATTTTTTTAACCTTCATGCTACATTAACTGCTGTAAAACCTTCATTTGAAAAATTAATAGATTATACTGGTTTGTTTCTTAAATTGATTGGAGGCAATTAAGTCGCTGCGTTTTGCAGTGAGACGACCCATTTACATGGCGTTCTTGGCTTAGACTGCGGAAGAAGACCCTTAGGAGGTGCACCCATTGCTCTTGGTCTACAGTGGTGGAAGTAAAAGAAATTGAACCCTTATGGCATGCCAGCTTTTAAAGGTGTGATGTGTAAATTCAGACTCCACCTGGGAGCTCCACCCATTTTAATCTTAGACTGCAAAAGCACTGCTTGTATCAATCAAGAAGTATGTTTCATTTGTGGCAATCGAAATGCCAGGGTCTCAGCAGGCTTGATTGGGATTATGAGTTCGTGTGGCCTTCACTCTTCCCTCTTGTCGGTCAATAAACAGTTTCCACAAGCAAGCTAACGCTTCTTATGCTTGGTTCTATTCTTTACTAGGGTTTGGGAGGTGTGTTTTTTTAGTTCTGCTTTGGGACTGCATAAGCTGCCTTGGTGTGAGTTAACATCAAAATTTCACAAACTGCTTTAAATGCAAGTAGCTAGCAAAATGTGACTGATGTCAACCTTGGCACTGGGGGCTGTGAAGCATCTGTAGAAATTAGCAAGTTCTCTTTTTTTTAGAAGCTTGGCGCCAAAGGTTCACTTTAAACACTGTGGGATCGCTCACGCAAGGCAGTTAGCTCACTTTCCTGAATCCCCCTGGGACTGTCTGGTTTTCTAAAGGATACTCTGATATTTTAGTGCCTAGCTGTGTTCACATTTTCCTCTTGTCATTCATGTATTGGTAAAACTCCCCTGCTGGCAAACTTTGCATATCGTTCCAATAATCCTGTCTCACTTGAACTGGAGGGAGGGTTTGTCTTAACGCAAACCTCCTCACAGTGTATTCTTAAAAAGAGGTCCAAAATGACTTTCTGTCAATGTGAGCAATAGAAATTTGTATCTTTTTATAACTCCGCAAGCAGGCAGTGTGTGTGATTGTCCACAAGAAGTGTTCACGTAGGGTGAAGTCTCTTCCAGAAGCAGTACACTTTGATTTTGCCATTGTAAATGGGTCTGCTGTGACATGACAAGAGCAGAAAAATTGGGTGTAAATTTACAATTTTGAATATACTGCTTGTTTCACATTTAGGGTATGCAGCTCCTTTTTTGTAGTTTTATTTTTACTATTTAAGTTTGGAAATGATGCCAAATTTTTGTATCTCTTTAATCAATGTGTTATATCTGGTGATATATATTGCATTATATATTGATGTGTATATCAATATATACCGATATGTATTACACTTACACAAACACATTAAAAGGGTGAGAATCCTAGCCTTTTGCATACTACATAGCCTCTTCAGAGAGCTCCCAAGCAGTGATATCTTGGTGTTGTGATGTACAGAAATGGAGAAGAGTATTAAACCATATTTAAGAATATACCCTGGATTCCTGATTTTATTTGACTCGGGGAAGGATTGCAATATTGAGTTACTATGAACCAAACAGTGAGATTTTCTAACAGTTGGCTAGTGCCTGATACTAAACAATTGCACCAGTGTATCTGGTAATAGGTCAGTAGTGCCTTTAGCACAGTGTTTCTCAAACTTGGGTCTCAAGCTGTTTTTTGGACAACAGTTCCCATCATCCCTGACCACTGGTCCTGCTAGCTAGGGGTGATGGGGAGTTGTAGTCGAAAAACAGCTGTAGGCCAAAGTTTGCGAAACACTGTTTTAACACACCAGTATATTGTTGCACCACTAAAAGCTGGATTTTGAACATATATTGGCTGGTTAGTCTTCCAAACCAAACTACTGCCCCAGAATACGTTGTTGCCAAAATGGTCTCTGACTCAGAAAAGCTATACATTTGTTAGCCTTAAAGGTGCCATAAGCAACTTCCAAGATTATGCAGCAACTGGCTGGCACACAACAACTCCTTTTGGCATTTGTCTGTAGCTGTCACTGCAATGCTTTGCACTAGCTCTTTTACTCAGTACTGTTCTGTTTTCTAGGTCATGTTGACACATTCCTCTCGGATGCCCTGCTTGATAGCAGTTTGGTACAGAATTGCCGCAGTATTCGTCCAGCAGCATGAGAATTAAAAGACATAATTTAGCTTGAGACACAAACACAATCCGGCTTGACATTTTTCTGTGGCTGTAAGGTCCCTACCAGACACACTTGACAAGCAGTAATTGCTAGGGGACCCTGACCGTGATCATATAAGTCATGGGTAGGCAAACTAAGGCCAGGGGACTGGATCCAGCCCAATCGCCTTTTAAATCCAGTCCACGGACAGTCCAGGAATCAGCGTGTTTTTACATGAGCAGAATGTGTCCTTTATTTAAAATGCATCTCTGCGTTATTTGTGGGACTTGCCTGGTGTTTTTACATGAGTAGAATGTGTGCTTTTATTTACAATGCATCTCT
The DNA here is from genome assembly GCF_009819535.1 of Lacerta agilis. Taxonomy (NCBI): domain Eukaryota; kingdom Metazoa; phylum Chordata; class Lepidosauria; order Squamata; family Lacertidae; genus Lacerta; species Lacerta agilis. The sequence continues at coordinate 9,370,846 of NC_046314.1, forward strand.
GGGTTATTTGTGGGGCATTGGAATTTGTTCATTCCCCCCCCCAAAAAAATACAGCCTGGCCCCCCACAATGTCTGAGGGACAGTGAACTGGCCCCCTGCTGAGAAAGTTTGCTGACCCCTAATATAAGTAGTCCCAAGTCCCTCAGGATCTTCTGTGTCTTGGCCTAAAATGGAATGAACTCTGTCAAGAACCCAGCAAAGAAGTCTCAATATAGAACAGGGATGGCTGATCTTCAGATACTGCTAGCCAACTCCCACTGTTCCTTGCCATTGGCCGTGCGTGTTGGGATGCCGACGAGCCACAAAGTAGCTACTCCTGATATGGAAGAGCCCTCCTTGAGCTATGAATAGCTGTTTACTGGCAGAGGAAGCAGAGGAAGACCCAAGGCCAGTTGGAATCAAGTCCCTGGATAGCTCAGTTCGTTAGAGCATGGTGCTGATAATGCCGAAGTTGCAGGATTGGGTCTCCGCACAGCTGTATATTCCTGCATTGCAAGGGCATTGGACTAGATGATCCTCAGGGTCTCTTCCAATTCTTTGACTCTACGACTTTGCAAAGTCGGAAGCCACCCTGCCCTAAACGATGTGCAAGCGCAAACTTCACAAAACCACTAGGTGGCACAAGTAGATGAGGGAAACCCAAGCCACAAAGTACAGGATAGTACAAAAGTTGTGGTTTGGATCTTATCTTACCTGTGCCCTCCATTGTTCTGCAGCATCTTTCCTCTCCCCAAACTGATCTGACAGGGATTCAGGAATGATCTGGGCTAGAATATGGAAGGGGATGTTGGCAGAAAGCACCTCCCATTCCGTGAACAGAAGAGCAACCAGATCTGTTTGGTTTTTTTTTAAATAAAAATTTATTGGGATTTTCCAAATTAAACCAATTACAAACACCCACATCCCATACAAAACAACACAATACACCCAACACACAAAAACAACACAATTACTTAAAAATCCTTCACTTCTTCCAAATCTTACTTGGGACCTCTCGCCCTCTCTTGTGCGTTCATTTCGAATATTCTTTAGTAACTTTGTAACATTGTAAAATCTAAATCCTTACAACTAATCTTAATCTTGCAATTATAATCAACAATTCTTATATCATAAAACTTATTCTTATCAAATAAAACATCATGTTCCAAGTCTTCTTATATCCTTTCTTCTCTTAACTCAGTAAAGCTGTTGCTCTTATTACTTCTAATTCCAACTTCAAAAATAGTATAATCAACACATTTTCATAAAAACCTAAATATTTCTTCCATTCTCCAAATCCTTTTTACCCTCTGACGTTGGAGTACCATGGTTAGCCTTCCTATTAAATGCCCTCACCGCTCCATGTGCGTCCCTCCCGAAGCTGCGCGCTCGGTGGAAGAGGACGACCATCCCAGATAGGAGTGTACCGTTCTTCGGTCAAGTGTATACGATAGCTGCGCTCCCCTGCTAGAACCTCCAAACAAGCTCAAGAGCAACCATATCTGAGGGCATTTTTTTTAAACAAGTCATCTCTGGAAGACTGAACACCACCATGTTCAGTGGTGTCCTCCATTCATGTAACTGAGCTGAAATAAGGTTGCTCTCTTTCCTTCTGCCTTTGTCATCACCTTCAGTTTAGGCCAGGCATGTCCAAAATCCGTTTGGGGGGGCCTTACCCAGGCAGATGGGTGGGGTATAAATAATAAATTATAACCCGGCCCACCGGTCGATTTAATCTGGCCCCTGTAGCAGTATATGTCCTAGGTTAAAACCCTAAAAAAAAAGCTCAGCAATTTCAATCCTAAAAAAGCTCAACGCAGGTTCACTTCATCAAATCTTGTCTTCTTTGAAAAAACTTTGGGCCCCCCTGGTTTAGACTGATTGGAAGAGCATGCAAGCTTTTGAATTTCACAGAATAGAAATTTCAGGTGGAATGGGAAGGGAGCCAAATCTTTGGCCTTTCAAAGCTGATCTCAAAAAAGTAAAAATCACTGCTGATAACAACCTGTTTATTTTGCACGTGGTGATTATTATCACTCCTAGGCTGGGTCCAGGCCGCCAGCTTTGCTAGCTACAAGTTGTGAAAGAGTAAATTGACGGCTATTTGGTGCCAGTGTTCATGCATGTGTATGTGTGTACACCAAAGGAAGAATGCAGCTCTCCCCACATTAGGCTGGTTTTTTCCTATGTGAAAGGAGCGTTTCTGCGTGCATGTTGTTGGCATCCATCTGTCTCGAGAGACAGCACCGAAGTGACTTCCCAGGGGCGCAAACCTGGGCAGTGTGTATGAGGGTCCTGGGCTGCCCAGATGACAAGACCCCCCTCTTGGCCTCACTATGTGGTCCAAAGGAAAGCAGACCCAATACATCTGGCACCAACTTGGCTGCAGTTGTTGTTTGGCAGGAGGTGTACAGGCTGCCAGCCAATTGTCTTGGGGACTCCACTCCGAATTTGTGTAGGGTTTACGCCTTAACCTTTCCTTCTCTCGAAGATGTCCCTCAAAGCAGTGGAGGTTTAGGATCAAGAGTTTTCCTTCTCCTAGATGGGCTACCTTTCCAGGTTGACGAGCCCTATCTGTCCCTCGCTTCCATCTACAGCAAGTACAAAAATTGCCTTCTTAACTGTTGGACCCACAATTGGTATCATGCGCTCAATCCACCAGAGCCTGTCTTTGCATGCCAGGGAAGTCCCCAACTCACCGAGGGTTTGAGACCCATCGGCTACCCTCACCCAATTTAACTTTCCAGTCGAAGCCATTTCCTGGGCTGTGGCCACTGTTGCATGCTGACAGCTTCTGAGAGCCACAAGTGGGAGCTGAGTGCAGGGTGGGGACCAAAGGTGGACAAACTACCCCGGGGGAGCACAATGTCTCCCCCGCCAGAGGTACTACTCTCCTGTTAACACCCACCCCTCCTGCATGCATTTGTTGTTGTTCAGTCGTTCAGTTGTGTCCGACTCTTCGTGACCCCATGGACCAGAGCACGCCAGGCACCCCTATCCTCCACTGCCTCCCGGAGTTTGGCCAAACTCATGCCAGTCGCTTCGAGAACACTGTCCAACCATCTCATCCTCTGTCGTCCCCTTCTCCTTTTGCCCTCCATCTTTCCCAACATCAGGGTCCTTTCCAGGGAGTCTTCTCTTCTCATGAGGTGGCCAAAGTACTAGAGCCTCAACTTCAGGATCTGTCCTGCATGCATACATACATACATATAAACATGCACACTAGATATAAATAAGTGTGTCATTTCCAGTGTGATTATTATTTTTCTGGCAACCTGTGAGAAGGCAGGGCTGAGCAACTAAAGACGGGTTAACAACTTGATGTTCACCACCCAGCCGTTTGCCTATCCCTTCCATTCTAGGCACAATTTAAGAGCAAAACTCGCACCTGTCTCCCTCCTTCTCCTCCAAGCTGAAGTCTGGTGATGTCATAGTGGGCGGCTTATGATGGAAGGCAATCTTTCCTATTGTTCAGTGGTTCTGTGTGCTTTCTGAAGGAAGGGGCCGGGTTGCTACACTAAGGCTGGGTAGGTCTTTCTGGGGTAAGGACTCGGCGGGTTGGACTTGGATGGTGTTTGAATCAGTTTTCAGAAAGGCATGGTTTGCCCTCGGTTTCTGACACTAGCCACTGAATCCAGAATAAGGAGCCATGTAAGAAATGGTTCCCCCAAGATCTGACACAAGGATCAATAACTTCTTTAAAGCTAAGTCTGCTGGAAGGTATAATTGGGTTGGTTGCAGGCCTTAAATCTGCAGTGTGCCATAATTCTGGTAGGGTTCTCGTCCACAACTGTGCAGCTGTATGCTCAGACTTTTCCAGCAAAGAGCTTTGGGGTTCTTGAGGGTTGCACTAAACGACCCTTTAGGTCCCTTCCAACTCTACCATTCTACAATTTGCATCATGATTTTCTTCTTCTTCGTTAAATGATAGCAATGCAGTTCTTTGGGTATTATGCAAGTCCACAAGGTGGGCACTTCTATAACTGTTCCACCTGCTTGTCCTTTATTTCTATGGTAGTTTCCTAACAGGTATCGATAGCTTTCCCCATTCTAGTTTTCAGAGGCTGTAGCTGATTGATACACAAAGTTCGCGTGCAACCTTAAAAAAATCACAGCCACTGTTGTTTTAGGTTTAAAATCAGGAAATTGGGCTACCATCCTATTATCCACATATCTGGGAGTAAGTTCCGTTGAGTTCAGTGAGTAGATATGCAAAGGACTGCACTGCTGGTTTTCTGAAGGTTTATAAGATGCTTGATTGTGTACCAAACTTAGCTGCTGAAATGTGTTGTTGTTGTCTGAAGTCGACACATTCCTCAGGCAAAATAGATGGCACAAAATAGAAGAGACTGAATTTGACAACTAAGCCTGGTTGTTGGTTGGTTTTTTTTGTTTGGTATGAGCTTTCGTGTTCATGCACACTTCTTCAGATAACATGCACATACCAAGCTCATACCAAGAACAAACTTAGTTGGTCTCTAAGGTGCTACTGGAAGGAATTTTTTTATTTTTTATTTTGTTTTGACTAGTGCTTGAATAGTTTGGGGTCAGACCCAGGTGGCGCTGTGGGTTAAACCACAGAGTCTAGGGCCTGCTGATCAAAAAGTCGGTGGTTCGAATCCCCGCAACGGGGTGAGCTCCCGTTGCTCGGTCCCAGCTCCTGCCCACCTAGCAGTTCGAAAGCACGTCAAAGTGCAAGTAGATAAATGGGGACCGCTCCAACGGGAAGGTAAACGGCGTTTCCGTGCGCTGCTCTGGTTCGCCAGAAGCGGCTTAGTCATGCTGGCCACATGACCCGGAAGCTGTCTGCGGACAAACGCCGGCTCCCTCGGCCTATAAAGCGAGATGAGCACCGCAACCCCAGAGTCGGACACGACTGGACCTGATGGTCAGGGGTCCCTTTACCTTTAGGCCTATTATTAGGCAGCAGGTGATGCTGAGGGGACAGGGAATGGTTGTGAGAGAGCTGTGGGTGTGTCATGTGTGTGCCCCTAAAGCCAACTGGCTGCCCTCAGATGCAACATTCTTCTCCCATCTTAACCTTACAACAACCCTGTGAGGCAGACCAGACTGAAGGATAGCGACTCGCCCTAAGGTTGGCCCATGATTGCTGAGCGGTGACTAAAAAACTACTTTAAAAGAAGTGCTTAGCAAGTGTCTGTCCGCCCGGCTGCTAGCTCAGAGCAGTGTCTGCCAGCGATCTCTGGCAATTCTTCAGGCGATCAGCACTTGCAATGTCGATGTCATCTCATTTCCTCCCGAGTGACCTTGGCCATTGATAGTAGCACCTGAACTTTTAATTGCCTTCGCCTTCTCTCCCTATGCTTATGAATGCACCAATCCATCCAACAGCTTCTCGCGCTGCCAGGGCACATCGGAGAGCAAGTTCCAAGCTGTCAGCCTACATCACACCGATGGAACGGATAAAGGATCATGACTAGCAGGCCGGGAGCAGGAGCCAACAGCCATGTTAGCTGACGGGCGTTTGGAAAAACAAGTCTCTGCTAACAATGCACTTTACGGCTCTCGAGATCAGATGGGGCCAGCCTGCCACAACCCTGCTGTCAATCTGTGTGTCAGAATTTCCTGGTGAGTGCGCGTTATTCAGTGGGTCCTTTCCTCTTTCATCCTGGAGTATTCCACCGATACTTAACCAAGATGAAAAGATCTCTATGAAACTCCGAGCACCATAGCTGTCAAGTTTCAGATTTGAAAATAAAGGATCACCTATCCCGGGGACAGTCACATGGCAGTGGTGGGCGGAGCCAGAAGCAAAAGTGGGCGGCACTGGTGTGAACGCGCGCAGTAGGCTTACTGTATTTTGGAAACGCTGCCCGTGGGCTATGATGCTTGTAAGCGTGGGTAATGGCTCCCGCTTGCTTTGAGGCTGCAAGGAGGCGAGGTCTTCACAGTCCCTGGCCAGCAGGGGGTGGGAGAGGAGCTGCTTCCTTTGAAAAAACGGGAAATTAAAGGGATATAAAAAATAAGGGGTGGCAGCGGGAAACAGCTTGAAATAAGGGAGATTCCCGGGGGAAACGGGATAATTGACAGCACTGCCGAGCAGCAGGAGAAGCAAGTATCTGGTGCCCTTGGCATGGGCTTTCATTAGCAACATGAGGTGTTAGGATGCACTGTCCCACTTAAACTGCCGGGCTCTGGAGGACAGCGATGAGAGAATCTGCCGTTTTCAGTTTCTCCAAGGTTCTAATTTTTCCAGCCAAAGTCAGTTCTCCATATTCCTTTGTGATGTGTGTGTGTGTGTGTGTGTGTGTGTGTGTAACATCCTCATAAACCTCTTAGTGTGAATTCCTACTAATATACACATTTTTGTCTGCAGTTTTGCCTTTTGCAAACCAATCAATGAAGCATGTTTTGTATGTTGCTTTCCCTAATACGTTTCACTAGTATGTAACTTTCACAAGCCTTTGTGGTGTAATGGTGAGAGTGTTGGACTAGGACCTGGGAGAGAAGGGTTCAAATCCCCACTCAGCCATGAAGCCCACCGGGAGTGACCTTGAGCCAGTCACTATCTCTTAGCCTAACCTACCTCGCAGGGTTGTTGTGAGGATGAAATGGGGAAGAGATAATAATAATTTATACGCACACTTTAGTACATGGGTAGGCAAACTAAGGCCCAGGGGCCGGATCCGGCCCGATCGCCTTCTAAATCCGGCCCGCAGACGGTCCAGGAATCAGCGTGTTTTTACACGAGTAGAATGTGTCCTTTTATCTAAAATGCATCTCTGGGTTATTCATGGGGCATAGGAATTTGTTCATTATTATTTTCAAAATATAGTCCGGCCGCCCACAAGGTCTAATGGACAGTGGACCGGCCCCCTGCTGCAAAAGTTTGCTGACCCCTGCTTTAGTATATGCTCCTCTGTGCACATTAGTTGGGGGCAGAATTGCATTGCAAAATTTGAAAGTGTGCAAATTTCGAAGGCTGGCTGTGTTTCAGTTCACATGCTTTTTCAGAAAATGTGAACTGGGTATGTTCACCTTTAAATACAAACTGGATTGATTTCTCCCCCATCTCTACTGGACGGTTTCTGAATGTTCCCTTATGTAAACAATGAGTGTGTGGGTGTGTGTGGAAATCACTCAATTCTTGTGTAAGTATCAAATTAGCACAGCACAGATTGAGCAGGATTCGAGCCTTTCTCCCTGATATGCCAGGCTAGGGTTCTTTCCCTCACCCCTCTTTGGTGGGAAGTATTTTACAACCAATAAAGGCACCCCATGCATAGTGCCTTGCTTTTTCCTTTAAGACTAATTGCAGTCATTAACAGTCATCAACAGGTTTTCCACACCCATCAGCCAATCACACATTCCCACCACTTTCCTGAGTAATACCCCTCCTCACTCTCACTATATATAAGGGTCTGGTGACTTCTGTTTCAGTGTATCTGAAGAAGTGTGCATGCACATGAAAGCTCATACCAAGAACAAGCTTAGTTGGTCTCTAAGGCGCTACTGGAAGGATTTTTTTGTGTTTCTTTGTTTTGACTTTTGCAGACCAACACGGCTACCCACTTGTACATGCATAGTGGCACAGTCCATGGTACAGACCCAAGTTTCTACCTCCTCATTATGCTACATGCATGTTGTTGTTGTTGTTCAGTCGCTCAGTCGTGTCCGACTCTTCGTGACCCCATGGACCAGATCACACCAGTCACGCCTATCCTTCACTGCCTCCCGCAGTTTGGCCAAACTCATGTTAGTAGCTTCGAGGACACTGTCCAACAATCTCATCCTCTGAAGTCCCCTTCTCCTCGTGCCCTCCATCTTTCCCAACATCAGGGTCTTTTCCAGGGAGTCTTCTCTTCTCATGAGGTGGCCAAAGTACTGGAGCCTCATCTTCAGGATCTGTCCTTCTAGTGAGCACTCAGGGCCGATTTCCTTGAGAATGGATAGGTTTGATCTTCTTGCAGTCCATGGGACTCTCAAGAGTCTCCTCCAGCACCATAATTCAAAAGCATCAATTCTTCAGCGATCACCCTTCTTGATGGTCCAGCTCTCACTTCCGTACATTACTACTGGGAAAACCATAGCTTTAACTATATGGACCTTTGTCGGCAAGGTGATGTTTTTGCTTTTTAAGATGCTGTCTAGGTTTGTCATTGCTTTTATCCCAAGAAGCAGGCGTCTTCTAATTTCGTGACTGCTGTCACCATCTGCAGTGATTATGGAACCCAAGAAAGTGAAATCTCTCACTACATGCATAGACCAGGTCTAAGCTAGGAGTATTTAAAACCACTGGTCTGAATTCTCCATTCCTTTACCAACTCTGTGGGAGAGGGTAGCTCAGAAGAGGTCACCAGCAATCATACTGAGAGCCTGGCAAGTGGTCTCTCTACTCTTACCATGGAGATGTTGAAGAGTTGGTTGGCAACCCTGCCCACAAGCTCAGTGGTGAAAACCTCCATTTTCATTCAAACCTTGGCCAAGCATGGAGAACAGATATATAGGATGGATGAGTGTGCTGTGTAAATTGACTGCAGTTATTATTATCCGCACAACAATATTTTAAATATAGTGACAGATGGAACATCATTGAACGTAAAGGTTAATGTTGCTAAAGTTAAAACCACCAGTGGAATCTCTTTTAAGCAAATTAGGTATCGGTGCAGAATTCAGACACTGAGAAAACGGAAAGGCATTCGAAACAAAGCAAAACTTTGCCTGGGCACTGATGGGAGTCAGCGCACAGGCAAGCTGCAGAGACCTTTAGTTGCTTTCATAAAAGAATTCGAATCAAACAATTTAGTAAGAATTAGCTTTCCCCAGACAGAAGCAAAGCTGGGACTCTCTGACCTACAAATTCAAAATGGGCACCTGGGATTAGAGAAATTCTAGACTGGTCAAAAGCAAATTAAAAAAAAAAACAAAAACCAGAAGATCAAAGCCCAAAGTCATGGGACAAACTTGAAAGAAAGAAAAAGATTAAATAAGGGACGGGTGACATAATTTCCAGCTAACTCCAGACCTCAGTTCTCAGGGAGCCCCAGCATTACTTGATCGTCTAAGATGTAAAGTAATTTCTTGAACAATGACGAGCCTTGTGGTACCTTACAGACTAATGAATTTATTGTGGCATAAGCTATTGTCTGGTGCATCTGAAGGGGTCTCTGGTCCATGAAAGCTTGTGGCACCATAATAATTTTTTAGTCTTTTAAGGTAGCATAAGACTCTTTTTTCTTTCTGCTATAACAGACTAACATGGCTACGCCTCTGGAAGTAATTTCCTGCAGGAACTCCATAGGTAATAGGATTACATCCCTAACAAAGAAATAAGCAGGAACACTCTGGGTGGCAGGTTTAGCTATCAAGACTTACACAAAGGAAGGGCTCTGAATTTGATGGGCCATTGATTTGGGCAAAGGAGTCATTGTAATAACCAGGAAGAACCATTTACACTTGGCAAAAATCATAAAAGGATGTTAATTAAATTCTAACCTACATTTTTTTTCTATAGAAAGCTCAGCCCTCCCCCTGTTCTGAACCAGATACATCAGATCACAGCAGCTGTGGTGCTCATGGTATACTAGGCAATAATTTTCTACAACTGTAGAATAATATTCTGTAGACAATAATATTCCACAGAGGAGTACAACTAGAATTCCTTCATAACATAAAGTATTTTTATGACGTGGAGCTTAATCTCCTCTTTCGATAGCACCACCCTATGCATGTCTTCTCAGAAGCAGGCTATATTGAATTAAGTGGGATTTACTCCCACCTAAGTGTACACAGGATCATAGGCTTATAATGTCAAATTGTGGATAGTTCAGCCATTCACCATGTCAGGGAACAAAAATTAATGTAACATTTTAGGGATTTAGTGCAACTAAGAATAACAGTGGATACCTAAAAATGTTTTAGTTTAGATTAAATGCGAAGGTGGATAATTTCAAATAGTCATTGAATAGGGACCCAAAACATTTCAATTGCCAGAGTAGATATGGCATTTTAGGTATTATATTTATTAAAAAAATGTTTTCCTGTATTGGTTCTCCTTTTTTAAAAGCATACTTACTGTTACTCTTTGTTGCCTTGAGGGTTGTTTTTGTTTTTGAAAAAGTATATTCTTTTGAAACGGAAGGGATAACTGATTTAAGTTTACTCAGTCATGTGATTCTGTCTTAAAATACCAACGGACTCTGTCGATAATGCAATTTTCTCCTTATTGTGTGCAGATGCCCTGAAACACAAATACCGGTATTCTATATATAAACGATGAACAAGCTATAACCGTATTAATCACAGTGCCTGGAAAAGAATCATGTGAACAGGGCCTAAAAGTTAGGAGTGGGGCTTTTGTTCAGCTGGAACTCAGCGGAACGGAGTTCTGGCACCTCTCAGGTGTGTGCCATTGCCATTCTAAGAGAAAAAGGGAGGTGTTCATGGTGGGTTTGGGCACCTCTTTTCCTCTTTTCCTAGAAAAATAGCACTGGTAGGCAGCTTGGCTCTTCCCAGCTCATTCTGCTTCTGTTCTGTACTGAACTAAGACATGGTTTTGCTTAAGAGCCAGTGTGGTGTAGTGGTTAAGAGTGGTAGACTCGTAATCTGGGGAACCGGGTTCGCGTCTCCGCTCCTCCACATGCAGCTGCTGGGTGACCTTGGGCTAGTCACACTTCTTTGAAGTCTCTCAGCCCCGCTCACCTCACAGAGTGTTTGTTGTGGGGGTGGAAGGGAAAGGAGAATGTCAGCCGCTTTGAGACTCCTTCGGGTAGTGAAAAGCGGGATATCAAATCCAAACTCTTCTTCTTCATCATCTGAATGTGGGCTCATGGTTTAGCTCTCTCCGCACAAATCACAAGCTGTAACCAAGGCTTGTCCTATGGTTTACACTGGCAGGGGTCAGCAAAGTTTTTGTGGCTTGCGTCAGTTCACGGTGCTGCAGACGCCAAGGTGGGCCGGAGTGTGTGCATTCGCACGCATACGCCAACGCTATTTCCGGTGCTCCTTCCGGCGTGGAGGCATGCACAGCTTCCTGAATGGGAAGCTGGCCAGCGTCGTGGAAGGTGGTCCCTGCTCTGCTCCGCGCCAGTTTAGCGCAGCGCACTGGAACCAACCAAGTGGGCGGCGGGGGTCCATGGGCCGGTTAAATGACCCCCATGGGCCACTTGTGGCCCATGGGCTTTGGTTGCTGACCCGGTTTACAGTTTGTGAGTTGTTTAGGAGAGCTGAGCATGAGCCTGGGTTTGAATGACACACTAAGCCAAACCATAGCTTAGCTCAGTACTGCGCAGCAGCAAAATGATCTGTGGAGGAGCAAAGGAACCTCAATTGCCTCTTTGGGAGACATGGGTTGGCACAAAGCAACATGCAAACTGGGCTAGAGTTTGTGCAGAAACAAACAAATGCCCTCCATCAGATTGTAGGATACAGGCAGGGTGATGTGAGAAGCGGATATGTGAAATGTGGCTACCCAGGTTTAAATTCCAGCTCTGTTATGGACCGATGATGCTGGGAACTGCCTCCCTGTAAGGTGGTTCTGTTGTTTTTGCAGACTAAGGATGAGTCAGACATGGTAGTTTTAGTTTCAGTGACTGTTTCGAGAAAAACTTGTAACTGAGATGTGGCTCTCACTTGTGGGTGAATCCATGTCCTAGAATGGCTTGTGGACCAACATTTTAGCAGTCTATAGCTTGATACAGTGGTACCTCTGGTTATGAACGGGATCCATTCCGGAGCCCCGTTTGTAACCTGAAAGGTCTGCGCATGTGTGTGACATGATTCGGTGCTTCTGCGCATGACATCATTTTGCGTGTCTGCGCATGCACAAATTTCAAGACAAATTTCCTGTACGGTAGTAGATGACAATACTCTTTTCTTGATTCATCTCAAGTGTGTATGTGTATCATAATTGGACCAGGTAACATATGACTAATTAATAAACTGTGAGACTCCTTCCCTTGCTCCTTTATAGTGCGAGGGGAACACCTTTTTGGTGTGGAATCTCTGAAGTTCCTCCTGCCAAAGACTTTAAGAAGCGTGACTCATGCCATAATAAAAATATTTGTAGCCTGCCCATTTTTACCCAGGTGCCAGTCACCTTCAACCTTTTCAGACCCTGGACCTGACGTTTAGCACAAATATTGAGACCCGTTTCTTTTTGCTTTTACCATACACTTGATGGCGATAGTGCTGCTTTTGCACTCCATATTAGAGGACAACACTGTCCAGTTCACTTCCTTCATCTTTTGATAAATCCACCTTCACCAGGAGAGGCCTAGGCCGCTTTTTCTTCTTCTTCCCAATATGGAGATTTCCACAGCATTTTTCTTTTCACACTAAAGTCAACTCAAGTTGACTGTTTACAGTGCACTGGGCCAGCGTGGTGAATGGTTCCAATTCCAGAGTGCTCCTACCCTGTTTCTCCTAAAATAAGACATAGCCATAAAATAAGCCATAGCAGGATTTCTATGCATTTGTGAAATATAAGCCGTTCCCCAAAAATAAGCCATACCCCGAAAATAAGCCATAGTGACGTGGTACCTCCCATTAAAACAGCCTGGAGAGGCGTGGCTATGCAGCGTACCGATGTGACACGGTTAAAATAAGACATCCCCTGAAAATAAGCCATACTGTGTTTTGTTGAGCGAAAAAAATATAAGACGGTGTCTTATTTTAGGAGAAACACGGTAAATGCACCATTAGAAATCTGGGCAAAACTGTGTGTTCAACTGGGTGAGCAAATGAGCTGACAAAAATTATGCTTCAAGGCAAATACAGCTCTGAAAAAGGAAATGTTTAAGAAATATACTGATTGCCACTTCAGCCCCATTTTTGGAACAGATATTTTCGAACCCAGAACTCGCTTTTAACCCAAACATGTATTTGGAGACCCATTTATTAATCTTCTACCATTTGGGATGTGGGTGGCGCTGCGGTCTAATCCAGAGCCTAGGGCTTGCTGATCAGGTCGGCGGTCGAATCCCCGTGACGGGGTGAGCTCCTGTTGCTCGGTCCCTGCTCCTGCCCACCTAGCAGTTCGAAAGCACGTCCAAGTGCAAGTAGATAAATAGGTACCACTCCAGCGGGAAGGTAAACAGCGCTTCTGTGCGCTGCTCTGGTTGGCCAGAACCAGTTTAGTCATGCTGGCCACATGACCCAGAAGCTGTCTATGGACAATCACCGGCTCTCTCGGCCAGTAAAGCGAGATGAGGGCCACAACCCCAGAGTCGTCTGCGACTGGACCTAATGGTCAGGGGTCCCTTTACCTTTACCTTTACCTTTACCGGTTGCGACCCATCTTGGATCAGGACACCCCCCCCCCCAGTTGTACTTCCTTCTTTTTGTTGCCTGGCATGACTCCAGGCAAGGATAAGGTTAGGAAAACACTGCCTAGGCGTAGCTGTGCCAATTTCAGTTGTGACGTCTTTTTCTTTCAATATTTTTTTGTAAGCTATGTGGAGAGACTCTGGCTGGCTGCTGTTGAGAACATGATGCTGGAATATGCCCTGATCCACTGGGGCTCTTCTTCTGTTCTTTTGGGGCCTATAAAACAGGATTGGAATTGCTGTTGTTTCACGTTGCCTTGTGTTATGCATTGGATATTTTCATTTCAGATTTTTACACCGTAAACCGCCCTGTGAACTTCCGCTGAAGAGCAGTATTTAAATTTGATTAACGAGGGTGATGTACAAACAGCATATACCCAACTCTTACTGTGGAGCAACCCACCCTGGGTCACTTCCAGACCCTCCCAGGTGTCCCTATTTTCCAGGGAAGTTCTGGATTGACAGAAGCTGTCCCAGTATCTGATCTGATCCTGGAACATCCCGCTTTTCTTTATGACATCCATATTTTCATCGGAGGGTAAAGCAAATAATTTAATTACAGTGCCTATATGATATTGAGTGACAGAATAATCTGGCCACAATAAGGAAAATTTGTCCATGGCATGATTATTTTCCACCTGGTCATTTTGACACTTTGGCACCCTATTTGCAAAATACAGACACATGCTTTCACTGTTGCAAGATTGAGGCTGTACTTGAGGGTCAATTTCAAAAAATTCCACTGGAAAAGCGGTTATGTCCATGTGGACATGGCAGTATTAAGTCAGTGGCTCATGTGCTTCTGGCTTGCACACTTTATAAAGATTTGAAGAGTGAGGTTATTACCCCTCTACTATTGTCCATGCCGGATTGCTCAACCATTGCTACTGTGTCCTTTCTTTTGGCAGATCAAGATGATCAGATGACAGCAAAAACTGCAATGTGGGGGCAATTAGAGTAAGATCTATTATTTGATTATTGATGTAAACCCCCAAAATGTATTTTCTATAGTTAAGTTTTTAACCTCTGTCTTCAGTATTATATTTTATTTTATTGCTATGGCTAGCAGCTGATGCAAATAAATATTCTTCTCCTGCATCGGAGGTTATGCAGTTTTGCGACCCTTGAGCCAAGGAGATAAGGAACTATATTAGAAGATGTCTGATGGCAGCCCTGCGTAGGGAATTTTTAAAGAAATGTTGAATGTTTTATTCTGGTTTTTTATGTGTTGGAAGCTGTGGCTGTGGCAACCTAGTCAGCTGGGCGGGGTATAAATTATTATGATGGAAAAGGGCATCCCTATTAATACCTGTAGCACAACATATAGACTCATGACATGCAAAGCGAGATATGTCAAGCCTTTATTTGTTATAATTGTGATGATTATGGAGTACAGCTGATGAGAACCCCAAATTAACAATTTCAACTTTGGGGTTTTCATCAGCTGTACGCCATAATCATCACAATTATAACAAGCAAAGGCTTGACTTATCTCGCTTTGCATGCCATGAGCCTATCTCATATATTAAACTCCAGTAGCTAATGAAAACAATTGCTTACATAAATGGACTTTTCCACGATATTCTAATTTTTCGAGTTTCACCTGTATATGCTGGAAGCTGCCCAGAAGTGGCTGGGGCAACCCAGTGGAGTGGGTGGGGTATAAATAACACAATTATGAGTATTATTATGATGGAAAAGGATGCCTCCATTTTCACAGGGGAATAACTATTCCCACACGCTTATGCTGCAAACAGTCCTGTGAGGATGAATATAAATGAAATAAGCGAACCGATAAACATACACTCAGAAGCGTTATGCTGAGAACCAACCCGAGATTTACGGTAAATTACGGAAGGTGGGCGGTATACCAATGTAATAAACAGTAATAGCAATAATACTAAAGAGAATAGCCGCCCCCACTCTCTAGCGCTGCCATACACGAACGCGGGGCCCTCACGCCTGAGGTAAAGGCACCCGCGACCGAGCCTTTTGTGAGGAAACAGCGGCCTGAGGCGCCATGAGGCAGCTCAACTGCGCCTGCGTTTTCGGCACCTGCGGCCTAGGCTGGCCTTTTCCCCGTCGCCGGCAGCAAGCTTCGCGACCGGGACCCCAAAAAAGGGCCTCGCCACGGGCGGCTGGGAGGAAGTAAAGGCGCAGCACGTTTCTTCGAGCAAGTTCTTAAAAGAAAAAAAAAATCCGCCGTTGGGGGGAACCGTCCTCGCCACCGCTTTGCATGCCGGGAAACGTAGTTCCTTTAGCCCCTCCGCCGCGAGGAGCGCGAAGCACTCCCCCCCCCCTCGGCGCCATGCATGCCGGGCATTGTGGTTCTTTTTCCCGCCGGCCGGCGCAAAGCCTATTGGGAGCCGTAGTGCCTCTCCTCCTCCCCCACCCCTTGGTGGCGAAAGGCCGTTCCGACGCGGCTGCTGAGAGGGAAACGGCCGCCGCCGTTGCCAACCGCCTGCCCGTTTCGTCCGCCCGCGCGCCGCGTCGGCCTGCTGCGTCACTTCCTCTTCCGGGCGCGCGGCCGAGGAGGAGGAGGAGGCGGCGGCGGCGGGTCAGTCGGTCGATCTATCGGCAGCCGGCCTCCTCCTCTGAGGGAAAAGAAGAAGGTGGTGGTGGTGGTTGGGGGTCGATACGGGCTTTTCTCTCCTCCTTCGCCGAGGAGGAGCCGCCGCCGCCGCCGCCACCATACCCGCCGCCGCCATGGAGCCGGAGTCGGTGATCGAGGACAAGACCATCGAGTTGATGGTGAGTATGAAGGGCCGAAACCGACGCCGGATCCCTTTCTGCCTTCTTCCCTCAGGCCCGAGAGAGGCGGGCGAGGCCTCGCGAGGAGAGGAGACGCCACGACCGGGCGGCGTCGGGGGGGGGGCGCGAAGTGGGAACCGAGAAAAGAGAAGGAATAGGAGGCGCCGGCGCGGTGGGAGCTGGTCTTTGTAGGCCTCGGATTTCGGCGGAGTCGCCTGCGCATCCTCCGCTCCCTCCTTCCTTTTCTTTCGTCCCCGCAGTGGGGAGCGAGGAGGGTGGGGGGGGGAAAGAGGAGGGGGCGGGCCGACAGGCAGGCCGGCCTCGCACTTCCAGGCCAGGTTTCTTTCTCTCCTGCTCTTTCATTCGCAAAGGGAGGGCCGGCCTCCTCGGAAAGCCGCCTTTCGCCGCTGCCCGTTATGTGTCAGCTGGGAAAGAGGGGCGGGGGGGGGGGTGGAGAGCGACCGGCCCCTTTTTGCCTCCCCTCTTTTCCCCACCACCCCGACCTCTACACCCAAGTTGTTTCCCCTCGCCCCCTCCGCCCTGTTGTAAGCCACCCAGAGTGGTTGGGGGCAACCCATACAGATGGGCGTGGGTACAAATAATAAAAATTATTATTATTATTATTACTGTCCCAAGCAAGCAGGATGAAAGCCACGCAAGGTTTTGGGCATCCATGCAGGTGAAAGGCCCCTGGGTACATGCGTCGCTCCTCACCCCCTAAAAAGAGAGGGAGAGTGAGAGAGAATATGCTGAAGGTGACATTTGCGAGGCAAGTTGTCTCGCAATATAAGAGCCCAGTTTCACAAAGCAAGGGGCATGGTTTGGAGGGGCGATGGGCTTGGGCTGTTGCTGTGTGTACATTTCAGTTTCCAGGCTCTTTAGGACTGCAAAGCTTTGATCGATCAATCAGGGCGATTGAACAGCTAGCAGGTTAGATTCGGCCCCTTCTCTCACCCCTGACCCCCCCTCCCCAAAATATCATTGTTGGGGTGAACGACAGGCAAAGAGGTTGGGCCTCAGGACTCCTAAGTGGCCTACTTGCCATGCAGAGAGGCTTGCACAGATGTGCTGGTTAAAGATGGCGAGTGTGCCTCTCCCCCCCCCCCTTGGAGTGTGGTAACTTAAGATTTCATAATTATAAGTGACCATCTTCAAGAGATGCTTTAGAGTACCTTTATTGAATGTTGTTGATTGCGTGCACTTTCAATTGTAATTTGTTAATTAAAATTGGTCATCATATAAACATTAAGATGGTGATGCTTAATTGATTTTAAATCCTTTGTATCAGTTGATAGCCTTAGTTCTCTTTGGGTACATTTGTCTTGGATGGCTACTAAACTATGCTCTACCACTGTAGAAAGATAGCAAGCTAGTGTTCTTCTTACTTACATACTTATTTATTTTGGTACTTTGAGTTTGTTTGTTTGTTTTTAATGCAAAAGACTCGTTAGCAAGCAACACTTTGACAGTTTTAGCTGAAAAAGGGAAATAACTGTCATGGGGTATTGTGGAGCTTTGTTGTATATGCACAGTATGCAGTGGTCTGAAATGTGGCGTGCTCAACATACTATGTTCGTTTTGTTTTACAATTAACATAATAATGAAAGAAATCTGTTTTGAATGGAATACTGTTTATACAAAACAAAGAAATTTTGTTACCTTACAAATCTGCCTTTGCTGATGGAGATTCCCTGGAGATCAGTTCGGGTTTTGTGAGTTCAAGTATGGATCACAACCAAAGAAGTCCTTAGTTGCAGTCGTTCTTTGTCAGGGAAAGGTGTATAAATAAAATTTCCATTTGTCTCTGTGATGGGGACAACCCTTCACATGTGTTCTGGAGCTATTAAACTGGGGCCAGTTCCTGATTATTACATTTTTAGTTACTTTCCTGTTGCCATATATACAAACATGGTTGATAATGTGAAGAATGTGCTTATTTGTTTATTTTTTTCCTGGAAATTTTGTTTCCTTTTGTGTGTCAATACTAAAGCAGAAGCTCCTTTTATGGACTTCAGAAAGTGCAGAATAAATGTAGAATGTTAAATTTGTTTATCTTCATTTTACATTAATGTGCTGAATTTTCCTCAGTAGAACCATTCATTTTACAGAAGCAATACTGTATAGTTTAGTGAAGTGCAAGGGCAAGACTGCAGGATTCAACATTGATGGAAAAGCACATAGCAGTAAAATGGCCACAGGGAAAATGAAGAGAGTAACATTGCTGTAACAAACCCAAAGGCCCAATAGTAAAATGTGGTTAAGTAGAAGCATTTTTTTAAAATAAGAATGGGGTGAAGTGACTTGGCAATGATCAGGAGAGTGCTATGAATTATATGTAATGAACATTTTACTGAGTTGTTGACACTAAACACTGCACTTTGCTACAGTTGGGTTTTGACAGCAGTTGGGATCTATTTAAGCTGACAAGCAAACTGCTAGTTTTAGGAAACATGTAAACTCTGTCTTAAGAATTCTAATCATGGCCAAACACCACAGTAATGTTATGGTTGTGGGTTCTTGCATTTCTTAATCCATTAGTGCTGGTCACTATGATATAGTAGCAGTAGAGCACTTGCTTTGCACCCACAGAGTACCAGATTTGGTGTCTGGCATCATTATTTTTTTAAAAAATTAGTGCTAGGAATGATCTATACCATAATGGAGAGCTGCTCTTAAACTATGCCCTCTTATGTGACTTGAGTGAAGCAAGCTAGCACCTTTCCCTTCCAGAAGGCTGTGGCAAGGTGGGTGGGAGGGACTGAATCCTAATACAGGTGACTTTTTTAGCCTGGCCTTTCTCACCCATTGGGATCAGTGTACTAGTACAGTACAACAACTTGCAGTAGTTACCTTATAAGGTCCAGTCTGTTTTCTGGACAGCAACCCTCCCACCTGGAGCAGCCTGGAAACCAATTGGACAAACTGGGTTTCGTTGCTGGGTAATAGCTTTTTCCCCACTCCCAAGAAATTCTGTACTGGCGCAACCCCCACCCCATCCAGATGTGCTATTAAAAGTTAGGAGAATGAGGAAATCCCAGTAAGTGAGTCATGACAGTGCCATAGGGAGGAGGAAGTTCTCTGTCCTGCTCTGAAAACCTTAATAGTCTTTTCTGCACATTATATCCGGGAAGTCATAGCTGTTTGACAACTCAAAGAGAAAAAAAATGTGTAAAATAAGTACTCACAAACAGCATTGCAGATTCAAAATAAGTGAACTGAATTTTAGGGTAGTATGTTGGATGCTGTTTTGTGGTGCGGATCAAACTTACGCTACATAGATATTGCCTGTAAGCACAGCCACATTTTCTTGGAGCAGATTTTTCCCACTTGCTTCTTTTTGGTATGATTGCTGGATATTTGGTGTGGGAGTCCAGAATCAGAACGTTGAGATAGAACATTAAGATAGGTAAGGTACTCAAACAGACTCTGCATTTGTCTCGGACTGCAAGTCGAAAGCTCTTTTTGTAATATGAAATGTGACACTGGATCAAGGCATTGTTTTTTTTCAGTCTTCAGTGAGTTTTTCAGATGGCTGCAGCATTTACTTTCAGTAATTGAATCCTCAATATGAAGAATAATTTGTGGAAGTGTTTGAACTTTGACAGTGTGGTGTTGGTGTTGACTGCTGCTCTGCAGTTTTGATAACATAGCAGTACTTTTTTCTAAAAAACACCTCTGTGAAAACGTGTACTGTAAAATTAGCATAGACAGGTATGATGAATCAAGCAGCCAGTTCTAGGTGGCTTAATTTTGCCATTGTTAATCTTAAGCATTAAAGTTGTTATTCTAAAAGTGCCAAAAATTATAGGCTTTTGGTGATCTCCTAGATTTTCATGCTTGGAGTAAACACATTGAAATCGATGGACATAATCTGAAGTCCATTAATTTTAGAGGCCCTATTCTGTGACTAACACTAGATATCATCCATTGTTTTACTGTCTTTGGATTTTTAGGAAGGCGAAAAGCAAGCCTTTTGAACCTGATGTTCAGACATGCATTTCTGTAGTATTCTTATCCAAGTGAATCCCATTTACTGCCTAGTGCCCCTCCAGTTGAAAAATGTGAGCTGGGTGAGTGAGTTTTGCTCCTCTGTCACCTGGTGCCCTTCCTATCAAAAAGTTCCTCCTAGAGATCCCCACAGTGATGCTTGGGCTATTTCCCATTTCCTGATCTTGCACTCCTTATAATCCCAGCAGAGGCACTTGTGATCTGTTGCTACCCAGCCCATCAGGAAATAAAGAATGCTTGGTTATCAAACCTGAGTGCCTGCTGTAGTTGCTTAGGTTGAGAGAGAGAGAATTTCAAATGTGTAGGACTGGCTCAAAGGTCAGATTTCTGAGGGGAAGGGCAGTCCAATTATATGCAGCCAGTATTTTGATTGAGCTAAATACTAAACTAATCTCAGTTATATCTAAAATAAAATATAGACACTGAGAACTCTCAGCTCCCAGTGGATGTGCACACAGAAACAACACAGCATAAGCATTGTTTTGTAACGTAGAGCAGTGTTTTTCAACCTTTTTTGGGCAAAGGCACACTTGTTTCATGAAAAAAATCACGAGGCACACCACCATTAGAAAATGTTAAAAAAATTAACTCTGTGCCTATATTGACTATATATAAAGTAATTTCCCACGGCACACCAGGCAACATCTCGCGGCACACTAGTGTGCCGCGGAACAGTGGTTGAAAAACACTGACGTAGAGCATACAAAAATGAGTCAAAATGGGAAAAGACAGTAACAATCAGTTTATTTAGGAAAATAATAACTAGCTCAACACAATTCACTGTACACTTTGCTACTGCTGATTAACCAGGGCCTAGATTCATTTCCCTAACACTCCCATCAAGCTGATTGTGATGGTCATGTGCATGATGAGAATCGATATGTAGAATTCATGTGGCAGTGATTACTGGAGACTTAGGTGAAAGATTTTTGTACCATAATTATGCCACCCCTATTATATATGAAACCTTTTCCAGAGGTTGATCTCTACATGGTAGTGTGTTTTTGCATGCAGATGGTCCTTAGTGTATTGAGCTGCCACACAAAGCAACTATGAATCAAAGTTGCCCCAAGCTTGATAGAGGACTCCAAGCAGGTCCCCATTTGCACAGGGATGGTGTTCTGGGTCATTGCGTGCATCAGCAGGACAGGCATAAGCCCGCCTCACCCTGTTCCGGGGCCAAAAATGGCGCATGTGTCAGGGGTCATGCATGTCTTGAATACGTGCAAAGTGGGAGTTGTCTGTACTTAAAATAGGGCAAGTATTTCCCCCCCTATGTTTAATGAACTGAGTAGTTGATGTTATGACATTGGTCTTGATTTCTGCTAAGCATTCTTTTTCATTTTGATCATTTTCTTGTTTCCAGATCTTTAATCAATGGCTGTACTGTATTCAGTTTTTGTTTTCATTCGGCAAATCCTATGCAATATTGTTTTTCACTTGTATATTTGTCATAGCTTGCAATAGCCTATATATTTCCATTAATTTCAAATTTTCCTCCATATTCTGTTAGGTTGCAGTTTTGCATGAAGGCGCTCTAACTGTAGCAAGAAAATGTACTGGTTTTTACCCATTGTCTGTGCATAAGCAGAACAAAGTTGCAATTTCTATGTGGGATGCCTTCCCGCTGAAGCCCTCTCTCTGTACCGCCAAAATCTGCTCTGAATGGTCCCCCAGCCCTCTGGAGCAGATCTGAAGGAGATGAGGGGATTGCGGGATGGGGGAGAGGAAGGAAAAGTCCCATTGCGTGAACAGAAGTGCACTTGTTGAAGATTGCATTGCAATTTCATAATTTGCACTATTCCATAATTAGCAAATAGCGAAAATGAACAGACTGTAGCAGAGCATATATCCATTGTCTCAGGACCGAAATTCAACATAATTCATTGACAGTAATATTATGACCTTAGTTTTTCTGTATGTTTCACAAGTCTTTGCCATCTTGAACATCTTGCTATCTGTATGAAATATGGTTGGGGAGAAGGAGAGCTTTGGGAATATATGTAAAATGAGCATTATATGAAGTTCCTACTTTCTTCTCTGTGTGTCTCTAAAACAGTTGAAGGTTGTTGCCCAGCAAGAGTGTAATTAACAAATGTGTAAACAAATGAAGAACCATAACTGAAATGCCTTCTTCCATGTACCCGTCTCCATCCTCCTCCTATCTTTCTGTCTGTCCAGCATTGGCGAGGAAATTGTTTTGCCAAGTAACCAGAAAGGAGTTACTTTCAAAGATCAAACCTATGTAGTACTTTGTTCTTGTACATTGTATGTCAGTGAGTAGCAGCCTAGTTTAAAACTATCAGAAAGAGCTGATAGTTGCAAATAACAATTTACCGCTAGTCTGCCATTTTGTGGGTTTCTGAAATTCTGGGAACAGTGTTGCCTTTTTACAGTGTGCTAGCAAAAAAGCTGGCTACAGCATTCTGTTACAGCTAATCCCATGTGGGGTTTGCAGGTAGTCTAGTACAAAGATAATTGATGTTAATCATGATGTGTACCTGAGAGTAAGGATGGATATTCTTTCATTGCTATCTCTATTTTGGATAAGTAGATGTGACAAGCTATTATTTGCATTTCTAGACAAAACAATGTTGCAAAGTCTCCATCAGTGGCTTAATTTTCTTGGTCTCTGTTAAAAGTTAAATGAGGGTGGCGATGATATATTTGTACGTCCTTGTTGTTCAGTCGTTCAGTCGTGTCCGACTCTTCGTGACCCCTTGTACGTCCTAGCAAGTTCTAATTCAGGTTTTGTATTACAGCAAAACTTAACCACACCTATGATGACCACATTTAAAGTTATGTGATATGGCAACTTAAGTCCATGTTTCATTTTTTTTTGTTACAATTACAAATTCAGCTTAACTCTTGCTCAGACATAAAACAACTTAAGTTGGAATAATATGCATTAGTATGAGGCAATGAAAGTGAGACTTATTGACACTCCTTCAGGACCTGTGGATGCTGCAATAGACAGGACAGCCTGATATAGAAATTCAAAGTATCACAGAAATCTATGGGGGAAAGTGATGTATTAGATAAATTTAAAAATGCACTGTATATAAATACTTTTGCTTTTAAAATTATGACTGGATTGCTCAAGCAAAGCTGTTCTTCTGTGTATTAGGCATCTGTGGTTTATAGTAGTACCTGGTTGTTGTTGTTTTTGTAATCACTGCAGATATGATGGGCAAAATAGTCTCACTGTTATATTTATCTGAGGTGGAAATTATACCGGTAATTTTTATATCTCAAAAAGAAGTGCCATTCTGGATCAGGCCAAAGATCAGTCTCCTTTCAGGGAGTCCTCGAGGAGGCATGAGGTTTGTTCCCTGCCTCTAGTGCTTAGGTGTATACTGTCACTGTTTTGGATATTCTGATTAGTTCTATCACCTAGCAGCAGTACAATGGCTATCCTCCTTGATTTGGATTTTTAAGTTGTCTATCAGTGCAATCCTCACTGCATCCACTCAGAAGCAAGTCCCAGGTAAGTGGAATTAGGATTGCAGCCTAATTGCACTTGGTGTTAGTGAGTTCTGCAAGTTAAATTCAAAGAAATGGCACTTGTCTGTCCTGAACCTACTGCCAGTCAACATGGTGTTTGGCATTTCTCTGCTTAAACACTTTCCCTGCTTAAACAAGTAGCAACATGGTTGCTTGTTACATTGCAAATTATAGATGCTGCACTTCATTGCACCTTGGCAGACTCCTTGTTGCAAATGGTTGGTGGAGCTATGGAGGTGAGTATAAGTTCAGGTTAGCCTACAATCATAGGCATGCTTACTGAAAGTATGTTTCAGTGAAATCAATGAGATTTACTTAACAGTTGAATGTGTTTTAGCACTGGGATGCTTGGTCATAACCAGTGAAGTGGGAATGAAAATTTTCTGCTGCACTTGCTTCTCCACTGAAATGTTACCATTTGTAGATATGTATGGTTTTATGAAATTAATTAGTAAAAATATGAATGTGTAAAATACCAATAAGATTTGGTGATCTAAAATCAAAGCTCTAACTTTTTTCAGGTGACTATCCCTAGGAAGTACTGTTTCTTTATATATTTGGCTCTTAAAGCTTCAGTGCCTCACATTACAATTTAATAAGTAGAACAAAGTAAGGGAACTGATGGGATTTGTAGTCCATATATTCTGGAAGGCACTGGGTGGGGATGGCTGTCTTACAAAATTGTGCATCATGTGGAAAAAGAGGATAGAGAGAATTTCTCTCCTTGTTCGTAACACAGAAATTTGGGATCGGCCAATGAGATATATTGATAGTAGATTCAGGTTTGGAAAAAGCAAGTGCTTCACAGAATGACTACTGGTAATTAGCTGTACAGAATTTCCTGTTACAAAATGTGATGAGTGCCATGAACTTTAGTCACATTAAAACAGCTCAGACAGGTTAATAACTGCTATTTAGCATTGTAACACCATTTGTTTTTTTAAAAAAAGGATTTGGGTATTTAGAGACTGGTTAGCTTAACATTTGTTCCAGGAAAACTGGTGGAAATCATTATTAAAGTTAAGATTACCAAGCATACAGAAGAACAAGTCTTGCTGAAGAAGAAAAAGTGTGGGTTCCACAAAGGTAAGTTGTATCTAAATTTTTATTGGAGAGTGTCAAGAACATGTGAATAATTAGTAGACATTGTGTACTTGGACTTTCAAAAAGCTTTTGATAAAGTTCTTCTCCAAAGACTCTTGACTAAGTTTAGCAGTCATTATACAGACCCTCTCAGGAAGATCTCTTAAAAGACCAAGATGCAGACAGTAGGTATAGACAGAATATTCTCACAATGGAATGATGTAAGAAGTGAGATCTCCCAAGGATTTGTAGTGTGACTGGTGCCTTCTAGGTATTTAAAATGAAAAGGGGCTGTCAGCTGTTCAAAAAGGACTTATTCATACTGGGTGAATGGGCATTAAAATGGCAAATATGGTTCAGTGTAAGAAAGTACTGTATAATGTGATGCTCATTGGATCAAAAAGTTCTGACTTCACATGTATGCCAGTGGAGTCTGAACTGGCAATGACTGACCAGGAAAGAGATAATGGAGCCATGGTGGATAATTTAATGAAAATGTGGACTTAGTGTATGGCAGCTGTGAAAAGGGTGAATGTTTGAGTTCATTAGAAAAGGGATTGAAAATAATTTTGCCAATATAATAATATACAGATCTGTGACGCAGCCACACTTGGAATACTCTGTACAGATGTCACCACCATATCTCAATAAGGTTATTGTACAGCCAGAAAAGATTCATAAGAAGGTAACCAAAATGATCAAGGGCAGGAGCAATTTCTTCATAATGGAAGGCTATCTGCATCATTTGGGGCTTTTAAAAAAGGGTGTAGAAGGAAAGAGTGTGACAGAGGTATATAAAATTCAGCCCAGAGTAGAGAAGGTTGATATGAAGATGTTTCCCTCTTACTTTCAAAATATTCAAACCCAGGGTTAACCAATGAAGCTGAATGTTGGAAAATTCAGGACCGATAAAAGGAAGTTCTTCACACAGCACAAAGTTAAACTATAGAATTTGCACCCTCAAGGTGTAGTGTTGGCCATCAACCTGGACAGCTTTCAAAGGGGATTAGACAAGTTCATGAAGTTCATTGCTGCTAATCAGGATTTCTGTGTACTCCCTCCAGTATCAGAGGCATTGAGTGAATGAGTTGGCATCCATCTGTCTCGGGAGACAATGGAAGAATGCCGATGAAGAGTTTTAGCACATGTTGTGACTGTAGAGACCAACTGAGGCAGATGAAAGTGTTTTGGTTTACTTACTACAGGTGCACCATGGCGTTCCTTCTGTCTGTGCTCCTTCCGGTGGTCATTCCTCCTTTAGTCACTGCTGTGGATACACGACCTGACAGCCTGTCTCCAGGCAATGCAGTCATCAGCAAGGGATTCCCACATGGCGGGGTTAATGTTGCCATCCTTCATGTCAAGTTTGCAAACATCTTTATGGGAGTTGGTCTGCCATAGGACTAGTGACTGAAGCCAGCTCCCTGTAGAGCTTGTCCTTGGGGATCCTGCCATCTTCCATTCTGTGTACATGACCAAACTAGTGTAGATGTCACTGGGACAGAAGTGTGAACGTGCAGGGAATGTGCGCTTGGGAGAGCATATCTTTGTTTGAGACTCTGTCCTGCCGTGTGATGCCCCAAATCTTCCTGACACAGCACATACGAAAGGCATCTTAGGCGGTATATCACTGAATACCAGTTGCTAGAAATTGTAAGTAAAGGTAAAGGGACCCCTGACCATTAGGTCCAGTCGTGTCCGACTCTGGGGTTGCGGCGCTCATCTCGCTTTACTGGCCGAGGGAGCCGGCGTACAGCTTCCGGGTCATGTGGCCAGCATGACCAAGCCGCTTCTGGTGAACCAGAGCAGCGCACCGAAATGGCGTTTACCTCCCCGCTGGAGCGGTACTTATTTATCTACTTGCACTTTGATGTGCTTTCGAACTGCTAGGTGGGCAGGAGCAGGGACCGAGTAATTGAGCTCACCCCGTTGCGGGGATTTGAACCACCAACCTTCTGATCAGCAAGCCCTAGGCCCAGTGGTTTAACGCACAGCGCCACCTGCGTCCCAACTGAATACCAGTTGCTAGAAATTGTAAGTAGGGAGAGTGCTATTGCACTCAGGTCCTCATGGGCCTTTGGCTTGATCCAGCAGGGTTGTTCTTATTTGCCAAGAATTGAAAATGAAACCAGTTGCTAAGAGGCAACAGCAGGGGAGACCTGCTGCTTTCAGGCCCTACTGATGGGTGACCTGTGTAAAAAAAAGGATGACAGGATGTAGGCCATTGGTCTGATTCAGCAGTGCTGTACTTTTGCAGACACTGCATATTTTGACTTGATGGGGTTTGTGGATAATCTGCAGCAGACTTGAATGAATATCTCTTTTTGGTGTGTCAAGGCTTATTTATTGGACAAAAGGTTATAAAATGTGGAAGTATCAATTGCAGTATCCTTATAAAGGTAACTACATGTCTTTCTATGAACACAGATGGGAATACTTCACGTAACTGAGAAATTGGGGAATATGTATTAAAACCATGAGTTTCCATTCTTCTTTCTTAGCAAAGGTATGGGTGTGGATGCCGTTCTTTCCACACCTTCCTACTTAATGTGCTGTTTCCCTCTCCATGAATGGGTGGAGCTTTTGACCCTCTGCAGTTTATAGTGGTAAGAAGAAAACAAAGACATAACATGTTTCCTAACTGTATTTAATTTTGACAATAAATGTATCGTGGTTAAACAGATTCTCTGATGACCCAACATCCATGCAGTCTTGTGTGCTAGCTTTACCTGCTCTGTCTTAATCTTACTAGTGACTTAAATCAACCCACATATATTGGTTGATTTTGAGTGGCTAGTTGTGTAAACGCATCTGCTATGATACTTCTGTTGTAAATATTCCATTCCAAGTGTTCTCTTGTTAAGAGAAGCTTCAGAATGTAAAAACCAGGCTTTTGTCCTAATCGCTAAGGAGTACCGTATCTAAAATGATTATGCACAGAGTGCAATGAGTGGCAGCTGCTACTTTTCAGTGTTTTTCCTTCATCTTGAGTTGATGTATCTGACAAAGGAGTTTCTATGAGGCTTCATTTGTCATCTTCATGGGCAGTACACTAACAAACATTTGGTGAACATTTATAATCTGGATAATCTAAGCAGCATCCGACAAGGGAGCTAAATCTGATACAGTTGTCAAGGACCTATGCAGTACTAGTAAGTTTCTAGTGCACTGACAGCCACTGACCCTACATTGCGTTGAAATGTAGCCTTGAAGTGTGTGTGTGTGTGTGTGTTTGTTTGTTTCAGTTAAACCAGGTTTGGAGAACCTTTGGCCCTCCAGAAATTGCCAAACTACAACTTCCATGATCCCATGTCATTTGTCATGCTTGCTGTTGCTAATGGCAGTTGTAGATCAGCAATATCTGGAGGGTCAGAGTTTCCCCACACCTGATCGAAAGCAAGGTTTGTGTTGCCAATAAGAAAAAATAGGCATCAGAAGGTTTGTCAAGGGCAGGTAGCAAGGCCTAGCTGGTTGTATGCAAACTGGGAAATGATATAATTAAAATTCATAGTTTAAACAGAATTAGTTTGTCTGAGTCAATAAATACAATAGGACTGCTTCCTTCATTATTACCATGTATAACAGTGTATAATGATTGCATTCTCTATTGAAGGTGCCATTTTGTTCCCTTTTTAAATTTCCAGAGATAAGTGTTGCCACTTTTACTTAAGCTGTTTTTTTGATGTAGAGTCAAATTATTGGGCACAATGTCTTAATGCAGTCTTAGATGCTATTGCTTAATACAGGCATCTTGGGTACATAAATGACATTGTGATAAGAAAGATGTAACAAATTGTGCATTGGCTATGATCCAGAGAACATAGAAACTGGTTCCATGAGCCCAAGGGAGTTTTGGGCTGGCGTATCTTGAACAGTAGCCCCCATCTTCTGCAGTGCTATATAGAGATCAGTGCTATATAGTGCTATATAGAATGCCTATTGGGAAATAGAAGGAAATTTCAGGAGTTGTTTGTGATTTGGCATGGAGGAATGCCCTTTCAAAGAAGAAAAAAAAAAAAATCCTACTTGTCACACCAAAGTTCATAAGCACACTCAGGTTAACTCTTTTATTCCTGGCTATAGTTTGTGGGTCTGGCATAGATTATCTATAGGTAGTTTGTATTTTAAGGAGAAATAACATTTTTTTAATCCTATTGAAATGCTTTCCTTAGGCCTGTACTGTTGTTTGAGATGTCATAGCTGCATGCATAGTTCATAACCATGGTCATTTGCTCAGGATCGGTTGTCTCAGGTATGAGGAAGTACAATTTCTTGTCTTTAATGTAGTTTCTTGTCTTAGATCCACCAATCCGGTGACCATCTGATTTAATGGCTACCGGAACCCTGCTAGCTGTACAGGTTTCCTTGTCTTTCTAACAACATTAGGAGTGCATATTGGGATTTCGTTCAAGAAAAGAAGTAGATACACCAAGCTGAAGATGATTGGCTGCTCTCTTTTGACAGACAAGTGTGAAAAGGAAACCCCATTCGAATTTCCATTCATTCTGGATTGGTGGATCTGAAGCACAGAAACAGAGTTTCAGGTAAGAAATTCCCTGTACTCAGTAGTGTTACAAATGCAGAGTTTGGTTAACCAAAACTGGCTGCATAGAGTTTACGAAAACATTTAAGCCTTATATGATGGCAGGTCTGTTCAGTGTATTTATTTCACTATACCACTTTCCTCATGGATAAGATTTCTAAATCATTTATCTCCAGTGAAATGTCATTGGTAGATCTGAGTAAAATATGTGATTCTATTAAATAAATAAGGAAAGTCTGCTGAGGTCTAGTTTATGACTTTGTAGTCTGAGGGCTGGATTTTACTATCATTTTAATTTGAACAGCTGGTTGTAAAGTGTTCATAAACTTGGTAGTTCATGGCATACAAAAGCAACTTATAGCCAAATGAAAGCAGCTTGATTTTTAAGTACAGTGGTATGACATGTTTTGTCTTACCTTTGGAGAGTTGGGAACAACTTTGACAAGCTTACAGTCACCAACAGTGTTCGCTCAGAAGTAAGCCCATCTCTCTAAAGTGGAATTTACTTCCCAGTAAGTGTATTTAGGATTGCAGCTCTATTTTTAAAAGCTGTTTAGACAAAGCTCTGTACAAGGCTAACTTGTGTAACCCTTCTTTTCTGGTAGCAGTGACCAAGTTTTCATTTTGGAAACATTTTTAAAACTTCAGATTTAGCGTTGCATGATTCTCTAGCCTGGGCTGGAGAAAGTGAGAAAATATATTCCTGTTTAAAGATTTAGCGTTGCAGGTTCACAAAAATTGCTAGTTCACCATTTTAAAAAACTACTCAGTTGTAGTGAAACATTTTTCCAGGCCTTTTATTAGTTTTATATATGCTCCCACCGGTGTTTGAGATTTGGTCCTATTTATGCAAAATTCTTGTGGTAAAATCTACTGCACTTAGGTTTGTGTTCATTTTTCACTACAATAAGTCAGTTGCACACTATAAAGTGTAAAAAAATAGTGTGGCAACTTGAAATGAATTGTTTTCACTTCCAGCAGTTACTATTCTGGAAGTTGTTTCATACAAAATCATTCTCCTGCCTCCAGGCCAATCCTTACTACTGGTACTGAAAGAGGTCTAAGAAAGAACAGTTCTTGATTACACGCCCACGCCCCCCAGCCATTCATTGTTATTTGAGAAAATTATTTCTGGCTTATACAATACCATTCTGATCTCCTGCTCTCTGAGCCACATGTGCTTTCTCCACTGGTCTCGATTTGACACTGATCCTCATATATGTAAGTAACTCCATTTGATAAGGGGGTGAATTGAGTGAACAGGCACTCTAAAACACAGAATAGCTTGATTCAGATGCCAAGCCAAACAAAGCATTTGGAAAACGGACCTGTGCTGGCACTTTTCCGTATCTGATGATTGCATCTGGGTGAGTTTTGAAATACCTTTTGCAGTTTGAAAGACAACCCCCCCCCCCGGGCAGGAGCAAATTGCTTATTTTGGGGTGAAGCCTCTAAAGGCTACTCTGCAAAAGAATGGAAAATTCCAATAGGGGTTGCAGAAATCTTTTCTATGCATATAGTTACTTTAAAAGCTGTTTTGGCATTTGACTCTTTAATTTTCAAAGGGTACAGTATTTTGGAAACAACTGCCCCATTCCCATTTTAGAGCATGTTAGGCTTTTGCCTAGGGTCATTCTTAGATGCATGTTCTTACATAGGATGAAGCATCTGCTGCTCCCAGAAAATCTGCTTTCCTCCATTCCAAGTGCTTAGCGCTTTTCTGCTTTTCTCTTTTGCTGTGACAGCTGGATCTGTTGCTGGACCAAAATTGCTGATTCACTGATTTCCTCCACCCCTCCCTCTTCCTTCTATAGCATGAATCACTAGGCTGCATTAAAAAAAACCTGCTGCTTACTAGCTGTGTTTTTGTAGACTCTAAACTCTTGGCTGTGCTTTGAGTTTTGTTCCTACCATAACTTGTTCAGATTCCTTGATAGACATTTTATTATGTTTTTAAATGTTTTGGAAGCTGCCCATAGTGGGCATCATCATCATTGAGGAATCACTGTTTATCTGTAGTACTCCTAGTCCATTTCCCATCTGAATGGTCCGTGTTTACAGCAGCATTTTTTGCAGTTGTGTTAGCCTTGAACAATGCTAAAGTCACTGCTGGACTTGAATGAATCAAGTGCTAGAGGTGATCCCTTTCTGTTGTTGTTTTTTCTAGACAGGGCTGGGGAACCCGTGGCCCTCCAGGTATTGTTGGACTAGAACTCCCATCAGTCCCAGCCAACATGGCCAGTGGTCAGGGATGATGGGAGTTGTAGTCAGCAACATCTGGAGATCAAAAGGTTTTCCATACCTGATTTGGATAGACACACTTATTTCTAAGATTGTCATTAATTTGCTACATCCCAAGCTTTTCCAGAATCAAATCCAGTCAAGTTGTTGTCTAAAATGGCAGGTTACCTGTACTCTAGATCAGAGCTTCCGAAACTTGGTTATGTTATTGGATTACAACTGCCATCATCCCTGAACTAATTCCTGAAGTACAGGAAGCTATACTTCTTAGATAAGCATGCTTTTGCATGAAGGTCTAGCAGGAATGGTAACATTTTTCAGTCTCAGGGCTGCATTGCCTTCTGGGCAAGCTTTCCTGGCACATATGAAAGAGTGGGTTAAGAGGCAAATGTGAGCAGAGCAATGTGTATAAATTTTACCTTTGTACAATAGGCTAGTTTCTACACACACAATCACACTCCTCTTTATTCTCCATCCAGGCAAGCAAGAGTCAATTGAAAGCATACATTCTAACCAGGCAAAAACACAGGTAGGGTGTGAGGCAGGGAAGAGCTGTGAGTGAGGAGTGTAGCCTGGGAAGAGCATGTGCAGTTGGAGAAACTCAAGAGGGCCAGATAGAGATTGCAGGAGGACTATATTCAGTCCCCAGGCCCGAGGTTCCCGACCCTGATCTCTAAATTTCCAAGGTTTATTTAACCCAGATCTTCACTTTGCAACCTGTGGAACTAGCTTTTTCTTGATGAAGAAAATTTACTTGCATGCTTAAAGAAAACACAATTGATTCACTGGGGAAAACAAATTTACATATACTTTATAGATACAGTACAAGGATTTGTATATTCAGGCGGCTCCCTCCTTCTGCCCCACTCCTGGCAGTATGGGAATAATGATAGTGGTTTATCTTACAGAATTATTGTCATGATTATAGCAGCATGTCTGTTATATAAAGGCCTGTATTGTTGTTAGAGCCGGCATCTGATGGCTCAGGGTTAATTGTTTGTACATTCAGTTTAAATTTTATGGAATTAGAGCTCTTAAAAATCTGAGCCTGGTAACACATACATGCCAATTAGACAGGATTAAACAAGTCAGGGTTTTTTTTAAAAAATAATAATAATAATCTGGCAATCATGGAAACATTCTAGCACAGAACCATCAATTAAGTGAAATACAGCTGTGGGCAAAATAGATTCCTTGACAATTATACGCCACATTTCTTGTATAACATTGTACAGTCACAAAGAATTTCTATTTACTTGTACATGCTGAATCATTTTTCATATTGCAGAGCACTAAAGTAGAAGTAAAACATCAGAGGCTGCTCTTAAATTGGTCACATGCAGTCTGGGAATGGATGGAGTGTCTCTTGTGTCTTTGGGAGTGATCTGCCAGGTGTGGGTTTACATTGTCCAGCTGTGCATGCTTGCACACACACACACACACACACACACACACACACTACAGTGACAGCAGGAGACAGACATGGGAAAGAATGCAATGATGAGTCTGGGCCTGGGGCCAAACTAGACATGATGGTGACAGGCCTGTGACTTACCTCTCTGCAATCTGTCTCTCTTGGGTGCTCTTCAGTGTCAGAGCTTGGCTGAAAACCAGCGAGCTCAGCTAGAAAGAAAGCATTTGAGAAGAGAGGGTATGGAGAGATGATTGACTGTTGTGGGCCACTTTCCTCACCTGTTTGCCCCATTTTCCTTTGAAATGCTCTGTAGGGGTGTGGCCTGCATTTAAAGAAATGAATCAGCTACTATTGTGTGTGCCATTTGACCTGTAAGGGAGCCTTGGGAGCCTAGTTTTGGAGACTGTATGACAGAAATGAACAGTCCATTCAGTTGTTGCATGTGAGAGGAGCAAACCACCAACGCTGGGTTAGCACTATGTTCACACCAGGGATCATGGTTTGCATTGTTCCAAACAAGCGAAGGTTTGCTCTTTGCTTCCTGATCATGTTTCGTTGAATCAAACTAAACCAGAATTCTTGGTTCAGACACAGCAAGTCAAGCAATTACTGGTTTCACTTGCACTAAAGGAGGAGCAAAGTGGGAATGACATTAGTATTCATGATAAAGCATCAACATATGATTTCATGTGATGTAAAAACTGGGTTACTAGCCATGCTTAAGAGCTACTGATTAAGGGGTTTAGGGGTCACGGTGCCTTTCTCAGCTTGCTCTAGTTTTTCCAGAGTGTTGAGCTGTGTCAAGGAAAGAAATGTACCCATTGTTGTTTGAGCTGTTCCTAGATTTTGGTAGCATGACTCCTGACTGATAGCTTCTGGTGGCAATATGACTCCTGCTGCTGGTCCCTTATTGCTCACGACCCTTTGCAAATAACGTATGTTTTTATATCAGTTTTAACTTTGAAACGTTACTGCATTAGGTGATTTGCAAAGTTAAAGTTTTAATGCAAATACTCTATCAACTCAGACAATCTTACAGTTTCCATTCTTCTTACATACATAGAGGTTTTGTTTCTTTGTTGCCTTGGATTTGCAAATGAAACTAGAACCCGTGTAGGCAACATGGTGCACTCCGTATGTTATTGGACTCAAGCTCCCATCAGCTCTCGCAAGGATGGCCAGTAGTCAAGGAATATGGGAGTTTTAGTCCACGACATCTGGAGGCAACCACACTGCCTATCCTCAATTTAGAAAGAACGCTTTGAAAACAATGACATTTCATTGAGTACCTTGCTGTCAGTTTGTACCTTCCTGTGTTGAATAGCTAATAATAGAAACATCCTTAGTAATAACGCTCTAGAAAGACAAAAACATGTGCCTTAAAGCTGATGAACGTAGTTGACCTTGAACATCAACTATTATTTTGGGGTTGCTGGCATATTGCTGCTAAGACCATCACTTCTTGACTTTTTATTGACTTAAGACTAATCTTGAAATATAGCTCTTGAAATAGCTACTTGAATAAATAGTCTAAAACCTTTCATATTGAATTGCTTAGAGCAGCAGGTATAAACTGATTCTTGTGAAGTTTGTCTGTACTTTAGAGGGAAAGCAAATAATAGCTTAACAGAGATTTTGACTGCAGGGTCCCATATTCTGTAATGGTATTTTGGTGTTCTAGTTGGCTTGGAAATATACCATGTCCATGTATGCATATCAAGGTAAATCCAGGATTCCTGGTTTATCCTGGCATACTGTGAATGAGCAACCTGCTGGTCTCTCATGCTTTGCTTTTCCCTTTGTGTGAGCAGCTCAGACTAACAAATAAGTCAGAGGTTTTCAACCTTTTGGAGTTCATGGCTCCCTTGACCAACTACATTCTTTCTGCGGCACCCCTGTGAAGCTCAGGAGCCCATTATGCCACCCCTTGCCTGCAGAGCCAGCAGCCCCTCGCCCCTTTTTGAACACCCTCCTTTGTGGAGTGTTCCTTCAGCCGCCTCTCTTCTCCCCTCTCCTTGGGAGTCCTCTGGGCAGCCACAACTGCCACCCCTGGTCTCTGAGCTGAGCCCCCCCCCCGCCCCAAAGAGAGGTGCCTTCTCACACCGCCCAACAGGGGCCTGGGAAGTACCCCCTGGCCAGCACCAGAGGCACCATTTGCCTAGGGAGCTTGTAGCCAGAGCTGCTGCAACAAACAGCTGCGCAAGCCTTTGGGAGGCAAATACCTGAGAGAGCATCAGGTGAGGGAGGGAAGGAAAGAAGGACAGAGGCCAGTGTTGCCTGTGGCACCCCTCACCATCATTCAAGGCACCCCAGGGTGCCACGGTACACTGGTTTAAAAACCACTGCAATAAGTGATGGCTGGCATCCTGGGTTGTTGCTTCCAAAGAAGCCAGTTTAACTAAACCAGGGTTTAAAGTGGGCTTTCAAATTCTAGTTTGTGTGGGAGCAAGATTACAAATTTACTTATTTGCAATGTGTAATACCTGCGACTGGGTCTGGCTCATTGGTGATTATTATTATTATTATTATTATTATTATTTATTTGTACCCCGCCCATCTGGCTGGGTCTCCCCAGCCACTCTGGGCGGCTTCCAACAAATATTAAAATACAGTGGTACCTCGCAAGATGAATGCCTCGCTAGACGAAAAACTCGCTAGACAAAAGGCATTCGCTAACGAAAGGGTGACTCACAAGACGAATTTCCCTATGGCCACGACTTGCAAAACGAAAACGTTTTGCGATTCCCCCCCGTCAAACTGCGCTTCCTCCGGCCGTGCTTCGCAAGACGAAATT
Organism: Lacerta agilis; assembly: GCF_009819535.1. Lineage (NCBI taxonomy): Eukaryota > Metazoa > Chordata > Lepidosauria > Squamata > Lacertidae > Lacerta > Lacerta agilis. The sequence continues at coordinate 9,406,449 of NC_046314.1, forward strand.
TCTGCTGTATGACAGCACTCACGGAATGAATTAATTTTGTCTTGCGAGGCACCACTGTACATTAAAATATCACAGATTAAAAACTTCCCTAAACAGGGCTGCCTTCAGGTATTTTCTGAATGTCAGGTAGTTGTTTATGCTCAACAGGTCACTTACATGAGACTGACAGGGAGTTCCAGCACAAAGGTCTTCGGTTTCCTAAAAAACCAGATTGCACAGAAGAAGGAAGCGTTGATCTCCTGTCCCATCAACAGGAGGGATAGGGTGAACTTGAAACCCAAGTAAACAAAATGAAAAACAGATAATTTCCCCCTGCTATTGTGCCCCAATGAACACAACATAGGACCGTTAGTTGAACTGACTGGTTCATTGTTGCATGAAAGGATTAATGAAGAAATACATATGGATGCTGAAGTTGAACTGACCCATATGCTGCAATCCTAGATCTACCTATCTGGGGGCAAGCCCTATTGAACTCAGTGGGGCTTACTTTGAGTAGATGCGCACAAGATTTCACTCAGTGTTAAATCACTATCCTGGATTCAGTGAAGATGGCTGGAAGCTAAAGAGGAAAACCCAAGATGGTTCTGCTTACTTGCTGTAGTTTCCTGGTATTTGTCTACTAAATGATGCTCATGTTGGAAGAAAACAACAGCCTCACTTTGAAGAACAAAACTGCCCTTTGTGACCTGAGAACAATGTGGCTAAGTACCATACTTAACCTTCTGCACTCTTGTGACTTGTCAGCAAATGAAAATAGAATTGTTGTCGTATGGCAGAAGTGTCAAAGAACATATGCTTATCGTATATGCAAAATGAGTCTGGAACTTCTTTTCCTATGTTTCACACATGACTTCTGGTGTGGTATTCCTTGGCCTTGAGTTGGGGGAGCGGAAGGGAGTTACTTTTATTGGGACAGTGGTGTGAGTTCCAGAAGCCTGTTTTCCTACATAGACCAATGAAATGAAATTGCTGTTGCTAAATTGGGTTGTTTGGTGGGTGTTTGTATTTTTTTACTGCTGGTTTTCCAAGGTTTTACGATGGTTTTTGTTTCTAATATAGTTATGAGCTACCTCCAGTACGAGGTAGAAATAAGCTCTCCCATGAGTGGTCAGCCCCCAAATCAAGGTTGTCATCATTTAGCAGTCAAGGCTTCACAGTTGCAATGCACATGCAGTCTAGCACAACATACAAAATACCTACATTTGTATACAAAATCCACATCTTGACAAAAATTTCCTAGGGTCACCAAGGGCCAGTTAGAATTATTAGGGGACTGCATCTGTCTGCGGCCATCTCAGCTGTCGGGGGGGAAAACCGTATTGAACTTTAGTGGCGCTTTCCAGGCATTTTGCCCTTGTGCATTTGCAATCACGGAAGGGGAAGAACGGAGCTGCATTTGCTCCCTCGCCCTTGCCATTCATGCATTGGGGGAGGTTGGAAGCAGGAGAGTCTGCTGCATGCATGTAGGCTACCCACACAATTTACAGCTCTGGTTTGCAGCATTAGAGGTAAAGGTAAAGGACCCCTGACAGTTAAGTCCAGTCACGAATGACCGGGTTTGCGGCGCTGATCTTGCTTTACTGGCCGAGGGAGCCAACATTTGTCCGCAGACAGTTTTACCAGGTCATGTGGCTAGCATGACTAAGCCGCTTCTGGCGAAACCAGAGCAGCGCACGGAAACGCCGTTTACCTTCCCGCCGGAGCGGTACCTATTTATCTACTTGCAATTTGACGTGCTTTCGAACTGCTAGGTTGGCAGGAGCGGGGACTGAGCAACGGGAGCTCACCCTGTCATGGGGATTCGAACCACCGACCTTCCAATCAGCAAACTCTAGGCTCTGTGGTTTAGACAACAGCGCCATAAGGAAAGCCTATAAGTACAGTGGTACCTCGGGTTACATACGCTTCAGGTTACATACTCTGCTAACCCAGAAATAACGCTTCAGGTTAAGAACTTTGCTTCAGGATAAGAACAGAAATTGTGCTCTGGTGGCGCAGCGGGAGGTCCCATTAGCTAAAGTGGTGCTTCAGGTTAAGAACAGTTTCAGGTTAAGAACGGACCTCCGGAACGAATTAAGTACGTAACCAGGGGTACCACTGTATACAGCAGACTACTCACTTCAGACATCCCTCCCTCCAAGTGGATTATGGGAGTGGTGTCTGTGAGTACATGGCAGCAAGGGTAGCAAGTTTGCTATGGAGAGCAAGGCATGTAAATGTGTTACATCGGAGTTCTATGCCCAGAAATGTATTGTCACCATCAGGCCTTTCTCAATCTCTTCCCTGTAGCAACTGCGTTGTAGCTGGAAGAGGCTCCTTAGGAAGCAGAGGCTGTGGGCAGGGATCCAAGGAATTGTGGGATTAATTCCATGAGCCCAAGAGGGCTTTACACTTCAGCAGCCTGCCGTTGTGCCTGGCAAACTGAGTTTTTGAAAACCATGAAGGATTTCAAAAGCACTGTCACATGATGTAGGGTGTGTGTGTCAGCTGTTTTCAAAGAAGAATGAGAAGCCTAAATTTTCATGCAAGCCCATTCTGTGAGTCTAAGCAGCTCTTTAGATCTCAACCAGCAGCCCTGTTCCCTGCAAGATGCAGTCTGTTGCTGTTGCTACAGGACTGGTCCATATGAGCCAAGGGTTGAGACCTCTCAAATTGAATGATGCTTTCTTAGTAGACTGGAAAAAGGGTACATATACTGTCACCCATGAAAGGAACCAGCACTCCTTGCTGCTTAAGTCCTTGGTGATGTTTTAAGAAATATTTGATTTTTATATCTTGTAGGCTTTTTATAAAACTATTGATGATGCAGCCAACTTGCAGCCACATCTGTTACTGCTCTCAGTTTTAGAGCAATTTTCCTTCCTGCCATGGAGCAATACATTCAGTCCTTGTAAAATGGCCATAATGATATGAACTCAGAGGTTGCCACAGATGTGACCAGCAGCAATCCATCATTCCCCCCACCCTCCCTCATTTTCAAGGTGAATTTTCTTTAGAGTGGGTTAAGGGGAGAGAAGTCTTTTTTCCACTACTGGTTAAGCGAAACTTCTTTTGACTGGGACACCATGTGTGTGTAAAATGTGAATTGCACACATGTAAAATACGTATTGTCTTTGCTCATCCTTTTGCTGCTCCGCTGTGTATGGAACGTCCTTTCAGAATGCCTGTGTGGTGCCATCTCTTTTCCCTTCTTCAAATCCCTCCTCAAAACCCACTTTTCCAGCTTAATTTCTCTTCAGTCTTTATCCCTCAGTGGACAAGTGTGTGTATTTACATGCTGCATGCATACTGTTTGCATTCATCCCTTGTTCGCAGCTGTCTCTCCTTGTTGCCTTCCTCAATGTCAAAAGTTAGGTGATTATGTCCTATGGGCAAAAATATGTCTCTTTTTGTTAGTTGTTCTGCAGAGGAGATGTACACTAATAGTACTATGTAAATGATGCAGTGCTGAGAGTGTGTTGCCTCCTAATAACAGCACTCTAATGAACCACTTACAACTTCTGTCAAGTAGCACCTTAGAGACCAACTAAGTTTGTTCTTTGGTATGAGCTTTCGTGTGCATGCACACTTCTTCAGATACACTGTGTTGCGAGGGGTCAGGAGCAATAAAACCCCCTGCGTTCAGAAGCCATAAATCACCAAAATGGGTCCGGCAGGCTTCCCGATCACGCAGTTCCAAAATACTTTCACCTTCATAGCAGAGTTTAAATACACAGCGTTCTTGAAGCGAAACCTCCTGCAATATCGTCTTTGTTAATCAGCAGTCTTTAACAAACGTACACTGACTCCTCCACTGTCAGCAAAGCAGATTTATTACAGCGTAGCATAAATCAAACGCCCGGAGATGAGGCGTTCATGGCTCCTCTCCGGTACAAGCAAAAACGAAAGCAACCTTCTCACACAGACTTCAGACTCGGTCTAAGAATTACAGCAGTCTCATATTACAAAGCATAACATAACGCGTCAGTTCCTGTGTGACGGCGTAGCTAGATCTGTGTGTAACCCTTTCAGATCCTCACAGTTCCGTCTCAGTGTATCTGAAGAAGTGTGCATGCACACAAAAGCTCATACCAAGAACAAACTTAGTTGGTCTCTAAGGTGCTACTGGAAAGAATTTTTTATTTTATTTTGTTTTGACTATGGCAGACCAACATGGCTACCCACCTGTAACTGGAACTTCTGTCAAGTGAAATCGAGGGGCTCAACTAAAACTTAAAAACCAAGCAGACAAAAATCAGCCACGGAAGGTTAAACAAAAACCTCCCTGGACATTATCCTTAAGGAAGGTTAATTCTCTCTAGGTAAAAGGAGGTGCTCATCAAATGAGCACAGGGTTCTTCTTGCTCAGCTGTCCATTTCTCCCTGCCCAAAGACTTTTTCCAGTCTCATCCTGGAGACAAATGGGGAGGCGATGGCATCAGACCAGAAGAATCTTAGCATATTGCTAAAGTTGTGAAGGAATGTAATGGCTTGATGAAACACACAGATGTTATGATACTCGACTTCTATCAGAGCTGTGCAAGTTGTTAAAAGCTTCCAATTCTTTGTTTTCAAATTTAAGGTTTGTGCTTTCTTCTTCCCTCTTTTTTTTCCCATTTTGCAAGAAGGGGGAGGGGGACGCATTGCTCACTGATAGAGAACCTGGTTAGCAAGTAGCTGGTGTCAGCTTCAGTGCCCAACATCTCCAGTTAGAGCAGGAAACCTGTGGCTTTCCACATGATAATGGATTTCAACTCCTGCCACCCCTGACCATTGCTCATGCTAGATGGGACTGATGGGAATTGGGAGTCCATCTGTGAACTAAATGATCTTGGAGAGCAGAATATAGAAGGTTGCCTGAGCGGGTTGCCAACAGAGTTGCCAGTACTGGTCTTGATGGGCCAGTGGTCTACTTAACTGTAAGGCATCTTCAGTTTGTTTTTTACAGGAGCACTACTATTCAAAGCGTTTGCTGAGCTTAAATGCCAAAATGCTCTAGCTTGAAGTAGTGTGTCTGCTGCCTACAAATGAACTGCCTATATTACAATGAAATAATCCTGTCAGTCTAAAAAGATGCAGAAGGTTAGTGTTAGTAGCACACCAAAGTACACGAGAGCAAAAATTAGCTTAATGTTGTAGAAAATGTCTGCCCATGAGTCGACTATTGGAAAGCAAAACTATTGTTCTGTGTTAGGGTTTTGTTTTTTTGTTTTAAAAAAAACATTTTGACTTGATTTGAAGAAAGTTGCTAATCACATAGTCAGAAACAGGATGACCTGTACTGACAGGAATGCATTGGGTTGTGCATCGATCGCCACTTGAAGCATGTCCAGTTTATGGCAATATGTTGTGATTGCAATAACAAATTCCCTAAATTATGTAATCAATTTTGGATCACTTTTCAGAGAGTACACATGTTCCATAAATGTAGCATGAAATGATCGTGTTTAATGTTTACATTTAAACACATAGTTTGCTGTTGAACTGTGTTAACCTTTAACATGTTTGCTTCCTGCTGTTCAATGCAAAATTTACTGAAAGCTGATCTACCCTATGTTCTCCCCCCCCCCCATACTGAAAGGGCTGTAGTGATTAGACTTACTTAGCCAACAATGCTGACCAGCACATGAAGCACCAGTTCACCATGCTGTACAATATGGCGAAATGTATGCCAGTAGTTGCTTAAATAAATAAGTGCTAGCTGGCCAGCATATGTTGTTCTGGGAAGACATGTTTTTCCAGGAAAGATTGACCAGCAATACTGATGGGTGGTGTGATGCCCTCTTTGCTTTCCTGTGCTATAGTGCTTGGTTTGACTTTATTGCATTGACATCTGTGCAAGAACCATCTTTGTCTTGTGGCCCACTGTGATCTGGACTAATTGGGGAAAGGATTGCCTGTTTTGAGTACACAGGATAAGCCTTTGAACTCTTCCAGAGTTACCGGTAATTCCTTGGTTTATTTAAAAACAGACGTGATAGCAACATCCCCCCCCCCCCTTGCATGGGTTAGCACTTTTATTTAATTAATGAACAATTTACCAAAGTTGTGCAGGGACTTAAATACCAGACTTTGTTCCTGAAGCTATTGCCCTCTTATTCACTAAAATTAGAAGTAAATGGTAGTACCTGATGGCCTGCTTATGACCATGTGACTTGTGACCTTAAATTGGAATACAAGTACTTGATAGGAGTCAGCAGTATTTATTTGCAGTATTTTAAAATACAAGCATTCTTGTACAAAGCAATAGCATTATTTGACCCATCCGGGGTAAAAAATTGACCAGTTTCACAGACACAGGAGCCACTCACACACAGTGCCTTCGTCTTACCAGGATTCAAGTTCAGCTTGTTTTTCCTCATCCATCTCAACATTGCTTCCAGGCACCAATCCAGGGATTGCATGTCTTCTCCCAATCCAGATGTAATTGAGAGATAGAGCTGAGTGATGACACCTTGCCTCCTAATGACCACTCCTATCACTTTTAGATTTGCATTTCTCAAAACTGCAGCGCCAGTTTCTTCCAGTACAATAAACTTTTGAAACTCCCGTTTCAAAAGCAGCTTATGGTATAGTGGTTTGTTCTTTGCAATGCAAAAGAGATACCCCATTCAGTGCATTTTGTCAAGTGTAAGGTAGATTTCTGTATTATAGCCTTAACTTTTACATATTTGCTAATGTCAGAGGTGGTGAAAACGCTATTTACTATAAGTAAATATGCCTGTTTAAATTAAAGCCATGGCACTCAATGCTCAGAGCTTCCCTGGTGTTTAATACTGGGGGGGGGGAATTGGTTTTAGATTTATTTGAAAGCCTATGATCCATTTTGAAACTTTAAAGTCTTATGATTTTAAACTCATTTAGCTTATGACCAGGATGAATTATCCTTAAGTTGCCTCTCTGTTAAGTATTTGTGACCTGGGTAGGCTTACTTGCAAAATTATGTAATCTGATGTTAAATTGTTTGGCTCATTAACAACTGATTGGGATTATGTGCAGTACAAGTTAATAAATCCTTAGTAGGGCTCAGTCCTCAACATCAACTTTGACAAACTTTTATTTTTCTTTAAACAGTAACACTTTTTGTCAGAATAACAGAAGAGCTATGTAATAGGCTCATCATAACTGCCTGCACTATTCAATTATTTTCATTCCAAGTTAAGTATATGAGACTTGGAAGGAATCATTAGAAATAGTTGCAGAGAAACTAATTGATTCAACGACAAGTTACGCACAGTAGATCAGCAAGTGAGAAACTTAAGCATTAATAATAATAATAATAATAATAATAATAATAATAATAATATATTTGTACCCCGCCCATCTGGCTGGGTCTCCCCAGCCACTCTGGGCGGCTTCCAACAAAGATTAAAAATACATTAAACTGTCACACATTTAAAACTTCCCTAAACACTGAATCAAGTTCCTCATTTGTATCCAATGCCAGATTTGGGATTATCTTTTTGGGGGTAGTGTATTGGGAGTGGCTTTGTACAAAAAGTGATTAACACTCAAGAGCACTCTGAGCTCCACTTTCAAGGGCTCTGTTCTAATTTATTTCCTCTTGAAGCTCATAAATGGTGGTTAGACCAATAAAAGTTACTAGATAATTGCATCACTAAGAATTGCTACTCTGCAAGCTCCATTTCATTGGGGTTGTTGAAAACCAGTAGATTGGCGGATAAAATTAGTTGCATTTTGATCCCGTAAGAAATCAACTAGTTTTGACAAATTTAGGATCCATTTACATCAGTGAGATTCAAGAGTAACTAACTTGGGGCTTGTCTACACCAGAGTTTATTACCTTTTAATTTGCATAGTCCACATGCAATACCCTCAAACAACACCTGTCTCAATGCTTACCTGATAAGGAGATAATCTGAAAAACTGAGGGAAATTGGGTTCTAAATCACTCTCCTCGGGGTCACAGGTGATTTTATTTGGGTGTTTTTGGCAGGGTGACTCAATTTTCACTTTCTGCCATTCCCCTGTCCATGCCCACTACTTCCTTGACGCTCTCATTTTTTTCTGCCTGTGCTCGTAACTATTTCCTGTTTGCTCCTGAACGGAGGTTCTCCCCTCTACCCCGGCCTTTGATCCCTCATGATTTGTAGAAAACCAGAAGACTGCACAAGCAAATTTACAGTTGCTTGACTTGCCCACTTCATAAGTGGGTTTTTAAAACAAAACAAAACAAAAAGCTGTCTGTGCACATGCATTGGCATAAAAGAATCAACAAATTAGAAGGTAGGGACACACCCCAAAGGGAACACCTACCCGGTATTAGTTGTTTCTCATACACAGATTCAAATATACCGGTAGGCATTTGTGGACCACACTAGCCTCATGTGAATGGAGCAAAAGTAGATTAACAGCTAATTAATGCTCAAATGTGGACAATCTCTTGGTATCAATTCAACCCAATTTATGCTTCAGATAGCATAGGTTATGTATGCAATTGTAGTGTTTGGTGGATTCAGCCCATGATTGATGATCTGGCTAAGCAGTTTGGAGTGGGATTAGATGTTTTTCGTTGCTTACCTTTGGTTAACTACATATCCACTTTAACATACTAATAAGTTACCTGCGTTCAGTAACTTGTGGCATCTAACTGCTTCTTCTCTTCCTTCCTTTTTGTCACCCTGCAGTGTTCTGTGCCAAGGTCTTTGTGGCTAGGCTGCTCCAACCTGGTAGAGAGCATGTGCGCACTGAGATGCCTGCAGAGCATGCCCAGTGTCAGATGTCTCCAGGTGCCTTTCTTCTTTCTTGTTGTAAATGTGTTATGCTTATGCTGTGGTCATTGTTAAAATCTCGCTGGGTTCAATTTAAATATTCTGAATGTTTTCTGTATGATCCTCTTCAGTTTTTGTAGGAGCCCTCCTTAAGAGGGCTCTGCATGATAAAACTCATAATTTGAAAGTAGTACGCATTTTGCTCTACCTGTTGCCTCCAGTTGCGATGCAAATAAGGCTTGCATGCTGCCTGTTTTTGTTTGTGAGTTTCTACACTAAAATCATTGGAATAATTGATGAAGGGTGGTGTGAAAATACAAAATAAATCAATAAATCCGCCAAGCAAACACATTGATACATCAGTTTAATTCCTTTCTCGACTACGTTGAATCCTCCATGTACTGTATACAGCAAATGTTCCTGAGAAAGTTTTTGTAATGTTCAGAGAGAAGAGATTTTTAGATGGAAGAAATCAGGGGCTCTTTTCTGCCAGCGTTAAAATTCTTACAATAGTGCTAGCATGGAACCCAGTTAAATGCCTTGAGCTTCTTTCAAATGAATGAATTTATTTCTTTTTAATTGTGGAGCTCGAGAGCATGTGTAAATAGCAAGATCACTAGCTCTGGTTTCTCTTCACAATGGCACATTTAGTTTTGTATAGGTATTGCTAAATAATAGCATCTAGTAGTGGCGTTTTTTAATTTTTGAGGGCTTTATTTGTGGAAATAGCTGAACTAAGTATGGGAATTCAAGGATTTCACTGTGTGGGCTTAATTGGTCTTTCGCAAGTATGAAAAAGAACTTTCTCCTAAGTTAGGCCACAGCAGGTGGATGGGACTTGTATTTGTGCTTTGAGATTTGAGGCAGCCCTCTTCTCTCTCTCTGTCTCTCCCTCCCCAACCCCTGCATCTCAAAATGCTCGAGGAGAATAACTATTGTTTTTAGGGATGTTTTTTTCTGTGGACCCTAATAAATCTCATAAATATGAGTTGCCCCAAGTCTTCTGAAACATGAATCCTCTATGCCCACGTAGAATAGTGGAATGTTGATCATAATGTAAATCTGTAATGGTAAGGTCCGTGGCAATACTCCGACCTGTCTTTTTACAGGTTTATTGTGCATACTATTTACAGTGCAGAGCTACAAGTACATGTCTGTATCAGTCACTCGCAAAATCCGGGAGTGGCCCCTTCCAGCTGTGACCCCAACATAAGAGTTTCGGTATCCCAAATCTCCACCTCCCTTCCTTGCGTTTCACCCCTCTGCGCACTTGGGGCACCGGAAATGGTGTGCCTCCCTCCTCGCCTGCTGAGTGAGGGGAGTGCAGGGTCTCTCCAACATCCCCAGAGCCTCTGCTCTCAAGACCTGGAGCTGCCTACCCCTCCCCACTGGAGACCTTACTGTTTTCTCCGCTGGAAGAGGAGGTGCTGCTGGTCGGTCAGGTGGGGCCGGGGCTCTCTGTAGCATCCCGAGAGCCCTTCCACCACCCTGCGCTGAGCCGGGGACAGTTCCCTGACAGTAATTCTCTATGTTGGATGCAAATTGTATGTGACATACTGGATTTGACATGGTGATTTGGTGTGTTGTATGGAGGCTTTCCTGGAAATGTAAGGATACAGCCCTCCTTCTTCCGTGAGTCATACAGTATGAGTCATACAGATAAAGAAATCAAATAGGTTTCCAGTCTAAATTGTTAACCAGACCACAACGAAATACTAACATTTGTTTTCTTTCTCTCTAGCTTATTTGCACCTAGGTTATTGATATGAGACTTTACTAAAAAAAAACAAAAAACCCAACAACAACCAGACAATTGGTGTTTTTTGTGGATGCTTCCACCAGTGTCATTCCTTCGGACCCATATCTCAAACCCCCCGTGTTACATGACCTCCCTGGATATTGGCAGAACTAAAACCTTTAAAATACAGCTATTGACCCTCATACAGTGGTACCTCAGTTTATGAACTTAATCCGTTCTGGAAGTCTGTTCTTAAACCGAAACCATTCTTAAACTGAGGATCGCTTTCCCTAATGAGGCCTCCTGCCGCCAGTGCCCTTCCACTGTTCGGCTTCCGTTCTTAGACCAAGGTAAAGTTCGCAAACCGGGACACTACTTCCGGTTTTGTGGAGTTCGTAATCCGAATCGTTCGTAAACAGGGCTGTTCTTAAACCGAGCTACCACTCTATTTCATTTAGTTATCATATTCTGTGTAAATAAAATAGATTTCCTTCTGTATATTCTCTCTTCAGATGGCTCTCTTCTTCAGTAAGGTTATAGAAATGTTAAAGCAGCCAGAAAGCTGTCCCATTGTCATTCTTAACATCACTGGGATAGCTCAGTTAGTAGATCATGAGACTTTTAATCTCGAGGTCATGGGTTTGAGTCCCACATTGGGTAAATAGATTGCTGCATTGCAGGGGGTTGGACTAGATGACCCTCGTTGTTCCTTCTAACTATGCTTCCATTGCAGAAGTGCTTATCAGCAGTTAAATTATGTGTTAGAGAAATGCAAATATAATCCATTATTTGGTATCTTGATATGGTAGAAATATAATACCACACTATCTCTTGAAAGTAAGTGTACAAGGTAATGTTTGAGTCTGCTTTGTAGCACTGGTAGCCTGCACTGAAAAGTACACCTTATGCAAAATGTCCGCTATGTATAGAAAATAGTGGCACAGGAGTAAATAACTGATGTTATATTTTTGAACTGACACCTTCTAGCTGTGTTAAACATCAGATAATAAACTTGTTACATATCAAGGGGAAAAATATTCTCTATTTTCAGTCATTACAAAGGAAATAGTAAACTAAATATCAATTTTGGGGTTGACCAGCAGAACTTTTATCCATTGGATGGCCAAATCTTTGAAGACTACTTCTGCTAGTGTATGGGAGGCTTGTATGTTAATTTCCTGACTACCGTAAATTCAGCAAACGTCAAAAATTGAATTAACACATACCAGGCAGTTACAGGGAACCAGGCAGAGAGCCTTCTTCATAGGGGCACCCTCCCTGTGGAACACCCTCCCTTCAGATGTCAAGGAGATAAAGAATTCACAACCTTTAAAAGACATCTGAAGGCAGTACTGTTTGGGGAGGTTTTTAATGCTTGAAGTTTTTATTATGTTTTTAGATATGCTGTAAGCTGCCCAGAGTGGCTGAGGAAACCCAGCCAGATGGGTGGGGTATAAATAATAAATTTGATGATGATGATGATGATGATGATTATTATTATAACTGATATGTGTTGGACCACACATGATAAATCCACCCTTGATCATTACCTGAAAATGCATGAGCCTGCCCTTGAAATATGTATGGCTATGTTATTTGGTGGAAGTCTATTGCAAGCATGCTTCAGAGTTTGGGATGCTATGGATGACAATACAGGACTGCTTAGCAATGTGAGATTGTATGCATGAAAAGCAACCTTCTATTATCACTCTCCTTCTTTGTAAATGATTATCTTTTTATTATAATTGCTTAGCTATGTATCTAAGCCTTAGCTCTCATCATCTCTCTTATCTGTGAGCTTATGTCATATTTGTGTATTAAATAAATTGATCTCTGTACATGACGCTCTGTACATAACAAGGAAGGTGTCATTTGACTGAGAGAAAACTACAGAACCAGAGTTTTTATGGTGTCATTCTCTGTGGTGTAACATTGAAGTGTTTTGAGACCTTTTCTGTGTGTTTTTAAACACAAATCTGTAGAGTGGAGTAAATTGTGAAGATGGCCAGCTATTCAGAATAGTAAAATTCAAAGAAGATTCTTCCCCTAAGGATCTTTCAAAATTGGGCAAGAGAATGCAAAATAAAATTCAGTGCTGATCATAAATAAATGGCATTTGGAACCATTATTCCTACACATTCACCCCCAAGTGCACACACAGATATCTTAATTGACTTTGATAAATACTTTGCGGTCATTTGAAAATGTCAACTTTGAGCAGTGTGAAAATGTCAACTTTAAGCAGTGTGATGATGAAGAAAGCAAATGTAATATAAAGAATTTGAGAACACATAAAAAGCAAGCAATTACCATCTTAGTTGTAGATTATTAGAATCGTAGGTACAATTTGGCTACATGTACCTGCATTTAGTTGACATTGCTTTACCTCAAACAGTATATCATGTAGTTGGGAAAATTATGTTTAAGAAAGGTGTCTCCAGTGGTGAATGGTGTCCAGTATGGCTAGAGAATAGCTTTATTTAGGGGTTGTTAGCTGTGGCGGGTGGCGCTGTGGGGGACGCAGGTGGCGCTGTGGGTTAAACCACAGAGTCTAGGGCTTGCCGATCAGAAGGTCAGCAGTTCGAATCCCCGCAACGGGGTGAGCTCCCGTTGCTTGGTCCCTGCTCCTGCCAACCTAGCAGTTGGAAAGCACGTCAAAGGGCAAATAGATAAATAGGTACCACTCCGGTGGGAAGGTAAACAGCGTTTCCATGTGCTGCTCTGGTTCGCCAGAAGCGGCTTAGTCATGCTGGCCACATGACCTGGAAGCTGAACGCCGGCTCCCTTGGCCAATAAAACGAGATGAGCGCCGTAACCCCAGAGTCGTCCACGACTTGACCTAATGGTCAGGGGTCCCTTTAGCTTTACCTAGCTGTGGTAGTCAGAAGTGCCAGCTTCTGAGCTTCAGTGTATTGTTGGGTGGTTTCTAATGGGAAGTTCGTTTTATAGCATTCTACAGACCTGTTGCAAGTCTTGATGACTATTAATCTCTGTACTAGATTTGTTACTACCGTATGTCTGTGTTGTCTCTGAGCTCTTAGCCCTTAAATACTGTATAAGGCAGTCTTGCGAAGAAACAAATCAATGGTCTGCCTGCCCTTGTCATAGGGCATAGCTTAAGGTGATCTGTTTGGGTGGTACTTCACATCAGAAGCTAATTGCAGTGCTGTTTTCACACTCTTTGATCTGGGCTGTATCTACATTTATTTTCCCTGCTGTAATGTGCCCATGTGAAAGACAGAGATGCAGTTTTAAATGCGTACCTCTTTTAAAAAATTGGTTTATGGCCATACTGGAAGATGGATATACAATTGCAGCTTAAGCACATTTTTAGCCCTCCCACCATTTCCCCATAGTGTTGTATACATTTGGGAATGGTCTCTTGCACTTTTTAAACTTTTATTGACATGTGGTTGGAAAACCTTGTCACTTTTCAGTTGCCTCAGTTCCAGTTTCTTCTGCCACAATTGAAGCTGCTTGGAACTGCAGGTGGATTTTGTTTTTCCTGTTCAATAGGTCATGCACACTGCTGCTTAGCAATACTTTTAAAAAGAAAAAGAGAGAGAAGTCATTGGTGAATCTGATTTCAGCAGTTTCTGCTGAGCAGAAGTTGGACAATGAACTAAGGACTCAGCTAGATTGGTAAAGAAAAAGTGTAACACTGTGACATCAGATGGCGCTGTGGAACCCCGTCTTTCCCTACCGGATTTCCCTGTATGAGTTTACAACATGTTAACTGAATCGCTTCTTTGACGTCTCTGGATTCAGCCTAAATGGCAATGGGGTGCATTAGAAACATCTATGTGAGATTTCATCAGAATCCAGATTGGTTTTTACCAGGATTGGTAGGTGGGAAGGAGTGGCTTTATCTGCAAAAGCTGAAAGGAATCTATTTAAGGCAGGGAAGACAGTAAGTTGTGACCTGGGTAGTTTGCATTAACAGAAATGGTGAAAGATTCCTGAGTGATGATGAAAACAATAAAAGGCACGTGTGATTTCAGCATCAGAAATACTTTTTTCTTTTCATAAAGACTTTCTGAAGCCACCATAGTTTTTTTCTACCAGCTAATACTCTCCAGCCTGTTCCAACTGAAGTTTGTCCAGTCTCCTTTTTGGTCCTGTTTCAGTTTTAGATCATATGCCTTCTGGGCAGCAATTATATTGGTTTCATGGCTTTGCACACTGCCTGACACCTCAGTGCTAAATAAATATTTTAAAATAGTAAAGTGCTCTAAACAGCAAAGAAATACAGGAATTAAATCCAAAGCAAGTAGTTGTTTTTATCCTTGGTTTCGAGGTGTGTGTGAGTAAAGTTGGGAGGTGCTGAGCGATAACCTGGTATTCTACCTTGTAGCTAACTTGATGTTCTACTGACCTACATTTGCCTCAGCCGTTGCGTGACAAAACTAGGTCAACTTCAGTTTCAGTTCCTAGGTTTTGTCCCATTCGGGAAAGAGGGGTGTTGCTTTCCTCAAGTTTCAAATACAACAGAGAGGAAGATGAATAGAAAATTCTGTGCACTGAAAAACAAAAGAGAGTATTTTACAGGTGCTCAGGCAAGATATTTAGTCTTAATCTAAGTTAGTATACATTGTGTATGTAGAGTTTTGTGTATTTCTTTTAACAGTGTTTTTCTTAAAAAGCCAGGGTCAAACTTCGAATGGCCAGGTCCCATTTTGTTCCCCAAAGTGGTAAAAAGTCTCTCACTTTAAATTATTGCAACGGTATTGGACTGTTCATATTATGCTGAACAAAACTGAACTGCTGTTATGTCTGCCCCATTTGGCTGGCTGTTTGGGCAGGAAGCATGCTTTTATATGGCTCATTCATGCTTTTCGCTCGCTCATGCGAGACCCTGGATGAATGAATGTGCTGTCCCCACCCCCAAAGGCTTTGATACCGTGGTGAGGGCCCCTTCAGTACGGTGGTGTTTAGGCTGACAATTCTCTTTGCACTTTTGTGTTTCTGTGTTTGTTTGGCGCTTGCTCCCCAAATTAAAATAGAAGGTTGAAGAAATGTAAAATTTAGGAAGATAAAATCAACTGTAGGCAGATGATCAAGATTAGGAAAAAAGTAAATTGTTTTAGGGGGAAAGGTCAGTTTTATGCATAGCACCTTTTATTGCACTGGTTTTGGCCACTGTGATATAATGGGTAGTGTTGGACTTCGATTCAGGAAACCTGCAGACGAAATCTCCACTAAGTCATTTCACCATTACCTTTCACTCTGAAGATCAAATGAAAGAACCCACTATATGTTGCCCCGAAGTCATAAAAGCTTGGGTGTGATTCAGATGTAATGAACTGGATAATGGGATTGCAGTCGAAAATGTACTTTTATTGGATAATGTTAAGGAACTTTTAGACCTCTACCCCGTTCCCACTTCTCAACTACAAATATATACCTTCTTCTTTTTTACTGCTAGTTTGCGAGCAAGCATGATACATACTCAAAACAAAATAAAATTAAAAATTCCTTCCAGTAGCACCTTGGAGACCAACGTAAATTTGTTCTTGGTATGAGCTTTCGTGTGCATGCACACTTCTTCAGATATACAGAAAATGGTATCCATTTGTGTCCTCTTAATCAGTTGTGGCAGAATACTCTTTGAACCAACAGAGGCTTCAGTGAATGGAAAGCGGGGTGGGTACAGACAATTTTCTCTGATCCCACTTTCCCTCTTGCAGCTCCCTGTGCCAGGCCAATACGTTCCAGAGGGTTGGGGGACCCTTTGGAACAGCAATGAGACGTGATGCAAGGGCCTGCAGGAGAAAAGAGGGAATTTGTGACCCCCCCTTATTGCTCAGAGGCACCTCTAATTGATCAAAGAACCTTCCATCAATGGCGGGACACAGTTGGATACAATCCAGAAAGCTTGAATTTAATTCTTTCTCTTCTACCTGCATTTGAAACCTCATGTCTGTCAATCCCCTCTTCTGTGTTCGAAAATAATACTCATATGCAAAAAGGCTTGAGGTTGCATTCTTCTGTACTTTGAAGACTGGTTAGGGTGTTAATATTTATAAAACGTATTTAACTATATGTGTTGGATTTGATATAAATGGCTAAAAGTGTTACTTGTCCTTTTGGGATTTGTGTTGCTTTACTGAGTTAGTAGTTATGATTCTCAAGAGACCCTTTATTCCTGTTTGCTAGGAAAGACTGCATAGAGTGAGTAAAACTTGCAGTTAGGCATTTCCACTCCATTCTTTCTCTTATAATCATGCACCAAAAATTAAGATTATTCAGCACTTACATCACATTTTTAATTGCAGGGAATCTGGTTTTGAAAAGGTCATGACATCCTGGATTTTGTTTCTCCTGAATGTTGTAGGATTTTTTTTAAAAAAACAGTAAGGTGCAGTTCTAAAAGGCACATTTCTTGTAAAGATACATTTTTTTTTTGCCCAAGCTTTTCCTGACCTATAAGATCAGACCCTATTTTTGTCTCTATAAATTCCCTGAATTCTTGTTTGTTTTCTTATATGCTCTTATACTACTATTTTGCTGGGTTTATGTTGTATATTGTTTTAGTTATATTCTTTGCAGTTTTGTGTTGTACAGTATTGAGATATTTTTGAAAAAGTATTATACCGTTTATAAATGTTTTAAATAAGAATAAATAAAATATTTTCCTTCCCCTCTGTTGTTTTCACCTGGTGCCTGAAGATATGTAATGGATACGCCAGGCAAGCCTCTACCGGGCGATCAAAGCAGTTTCTGTGCCAAAACCAGGCCGAAAGCTCCACTGACATGGAACTACGAAATCAGTTGAGAAAAATAAGTTCTATCCCTCGCACTTACAGTCTGCAAGATTTGTCACAGCTGTCTATGACAGCTAGTGATGATGCCTGTAATTGCAATGATTTGCAGCACACACAAAAAATGAATTTTAGTGCACGTGCTGTTTTGGAGATCAGGGCCATTTCATTGCCTGGAAGCTTTCCAACATTATGTTTCAGTTGGACTTCACATGTTAAAAGTATTTTGCAAACCTTAGGGCAGACTCAGCCAAAGTTGACCCTCCAGCTGTTTGTGGACTACAATTCCCACCATCCCTAACCACTGGTCGTGTTAGCTAGGGATGATGGGAGTTGTAGTCCCAAAACAGCTAGAGGGCCAAGTTTGGCCATGCCTGCCGTAGGGCTTTAATCCACAATCTTGGGTTCAATTTTTCACTTATTCAAACTTCATGCATTTGGGGAAAGTGCTTCCACATCACGCACATAAGAGTGGCAGTGTCACCCTCGGAGGGTGCCACTTCAGGGGGTCATCACTTCCTTGCCCAAGGAAGCAGGTGGAAAGTCACCCTCCCCATGCACAACCAGCAGGTGTTTGGATTTTACCCATTCTCTCTCTTGATGGCAGCAGCTCTTCTGGTAAAAAGTGCCTTTGGAGACTAATTGCATAGATAGTAAGGAAGAGTTGCTACTCCGGTATATAATTAAATGTGTGTTTATAAGAAACCTGGTGCATACAAAATGGCAGATATTGTGTTTACTGTATGCCAATGAATAGTGTTGGACAGTGACCTTTGAAAGCAGTTGTTTATTTTGCTTCAAAGCCTTAGGGAGCTGTTGTGTACAAGAATAATGAGAAGGAACAAAATCAAAACACTGCATGGGAAAGTATGTTATGTTCACAAATCGTTCAGATTTTCAGGTAGTGGGGCCGAAACAAGCTGCTTAAGTTTATTGATTAAGCTTCCTTGGCATATTTTGATCCATGTCTCCGCCCTGTTGATGACGATTGTAAGAAATTAGGCTTTGCAGATCACAGTGCCTGCCACCGAGGAAGAGAAGAATAAAGGAAAGGGAGATCAAGAACCAGAAGCACAAAATAGCTGAATATAGATTAGCAACACAGCCTATGTTTCAATATTTGGACTTAGAAACAAGGTGGTTGTAGTAATGGCCCAATGGATGTGCGCTCCCCCACCCACGGTCCAATTCTTGCACTACATATTTTAGGCAGTAAGTTGGTTCAATAGTAAGTTGTGGCCTAAAAGAAACAGAAGTACTGTACCATATTTTTCCGGGTCTAAGACAATGTTTTGTTGCGGCGGTGACCTCCCCTACAAAAGCCAAACAACTCCACTCTAAGAAGCTTAACAACTTTGGGTGATACAGTGGATGCTCAGGTTGCGAACACGATCCGTGTGGGAGGTGCATTCGCAACCCGCAGCATTCACAACCTGCAGCGTTTACAACTCACGCTGCTGTGTCTGCGCACGCACGTGATGCAATTCAGCACTTCTGTGCATGCGCAAAGTGCGATTTAGTGTTTCTGTGCATGCACAAGCGCCGAAACCCGGAAGTAACCCATTCCGTTACTTCCGGGTTTGGCGCGGAGCGCAACCCAAAAAGACGTAACCCACAGTGGCCGTAACATGAGGTATGACTGTATCTGCAGAAAAAGCTCAACAACTCAAGGGCAATCTCCCCCCCCCCCAAAAAAAGCTTAACAACTCAAGAAATAGTTATTTTTAAATTTTTGCTTCAAAAAAATAGTAATGGGGTCGTCTTATAGATGGGGTCATCTTATACACAGAAAAAATATGATAACTTTTGCAACAGTTATGTGGCTGTTCTTTGAATACAGAGCCAGAGGTTTGGAGAGAAAAGAAAATTAATCTAGAACAAATTTAGATAGAAGACAAAGTAAAGATGTATTTTCTATTGAAAGTGCAGAGAAAACAAGAAATAGTGGGTACCAGTGGAGGGAGGAAAATAGTGTGTCTGGTAAATTTTGAGAAGTACCGGTATATTCTCAATTTATTGTCTTAAGATGCACCATCTGAGGAGAGCCCTTGGCTGGTATGTAGACTCAGGATCCCAGCTCTTGTTCTTTACAGGTAGACTAGTTTGGATGAGGTATGCTTATTGATACCTGAAAATGGTAGATCTTAACTAAGGCCTGGTTCTTGATTTTGACATATTAAAATTTAATCTATAATGTGGTTTTGCTGCTTAGTTGAGCCAGTTCTAGATTAGATGAGGTATTCGTGGATACCTTGCCACTCTTCAGTTGTATTCTTCATCATATGAGAGTACAATAACTGATGGTCTCTGTAGCTAGTCATATAAAACATTTAATAGAACAACATGCTTAAGATTCACAAATGTGTTAAATAGTTTTTAGACTATACAGTTCCGTTGTTAACCACAAAATATGAATAGTTAGTACCTTTGGTTTGCTAAATGGGCTTCCCTTTTTTCACTTCTATATTTTTCATGGTAGTTTGACAAGGATCCTTCGTTATTTCACTTTCCAGAGGCCTTCATGCCTTTTACTTCCTGTTGTTAGATCAGATGGTGCTGGTGCTGTGCTGGCCACAGAAAGTAAGAATTCCATAATTTCTTGTGGTATTTAATGGACTTACAAATGGCATTTGTCAGATCGCCTATGCAGGGGTGCCCAAACTTTTTTCAAAGAGGGCCAGATTTGATGAAGTGAACATGCGTGACGGCCGACCAAATTTGTTGAACTTTTTTAGGATTGAAGTTGTTGAGCTTTTTTGGGAATTAACTTTTTTTAAGGATTAAACTGCCACAGGGTCCAGATAAAACCAGCCGGGGGGCCGCATTAGGGCCCTGAAACGGACTTTGGACATGCCTGGCCTAGTGAAATTTAAAATTACATCCTTGATGTATGGATAGATTCGTGTGCATGCAGTCTCCAGGCTGTTGCCCCTGTGTTTTTCCCCAAGTTGTGTTGTGCTTTCAAGATTGATCATACAGTTTTCTTCCTCCTTGCCTTAAAGGACCACGTGCCAAAATGCTGAAGGGAGTCAGAAAGCCTCACATGTAAACAGTGGCAGCAGTATGGTACCTGCCTTGGGATTTCTTCCTTCCAGTTGTGGAGCGTATATCTCTAAGTGTGGGGAGTGTGTCTTGTTCCCACTTAGCAGGCACTCTTTGGGGAGCAGTCTGGTCCATTCATCCAGATCATGCACTGCCTTTGCACTGACATGTACATGCTGGGGATTGGTTACTTTCCTCGTGGTGGCCAGGAGCCAGAAGCTCTTAGTATCTTAGAAAGGGAGGTGTCAGCCATATTTGCAATCAATATGGTGTCCTGTCCAATGTAGAAGCCCCGTTCAGCAGAATTCATGTGGGGTGTGGGAGGCATGGAGTTTGGGGGTAGAGAAGTTTACTTGGAAGAGGAGGAAAGGAGGCAAAGCTAGGGTCATTGGAGGAAGAGGGGGAGGCAGTCAAGGAGTTCAGGGCTTACAGATACAAATAATTGCTTGCAAGACTGGCATTTAAATTTGTACAGTATGCCTTAAAATTCAATACATAACAGAGCATGTTTGACATTTCAATTAATTACAGTATAAGTGTGTGTGTGCGCGCTGTACTTCACTATTCCCAAGCTATTCTGCCATCCAAATGAGAAATAATATCTTGTATTTCTGAGGGTGCTTTTTCAGCTTCAAATTTTGTGTGATGCCTTCCTTCCTCTTTATTTTTTTCCTCTTCCCATCAGCTCCCTAACTGGCGGCGCTACCTTAGTACGGCCCTTTCTTTTATTTGTTACATTTACGTTTTTCATCTAGTCAACATACTGTGGCCAAAAGCCCCCTACAGACCGTTTTCTTCTGCCACCTTCTCTCTTCTTTCGTGTGACAAGATTTCTATTTTACAATAGTTCGTGTCCACATTGAAATAAATTTTGATTAATACAGTTTGAAAGTTGCACTAGTAGAACTATTCTGTGAACTTCTGGCGTTCTTCAGATATTAGCTGCTAATGGTGACAAAGGACTTTCCCCTCACAGCATTCAAAAGTGTTCACTCGTCGCAAATGAATAGAGACTTATTTATTCTAGAGGCTGTTTTTAGGGAACGAGGTATTTGCTTAGGTACATATTAACACATTTCCTCAGGTACAGTGGAGCACGGATCATTATTTTTCCTAAAAACGAGTAACTAGATGAAATGGAGAGGTACTTTCCAACCATATGATATGAATATCCTTAGAACTTAGCAGTGCCCCTCTTCACATCAGTTGTGTCCTTCAGGAAAGTGCTTCCTTATGAATGAACAAACACCTAGTTTTATAACCAATCTCATTTCCATTGTCTTCTGTGTTACTGTAATTGAACCTTCCTTGTTGTCCTTAAAAGCTTAACTAGTCCCGGCAAAGCCATGATTACAACAAAACAGAGCAATCACGAATATCTCAGTAAAACATAAACTTGTATTTAGACAGGTTTTTTTTTAATAAGCATAAATTTGTGCATTGTAGCCATAATTCTTTAGGCTGTGGAAATGTATAATTGCCTTATTTACTCTCAACATGGAATAAACGCCCAGTCTCTCTAACTGGTTTTGCCTGATTCTTTTATTCTCTCTAGCCTGCGGTCATACAGTATACCAGGGCAGCCCAACTTTTCATACCAAGTGGGGCACAAGAGTACTTGGACATGGAACTTGCAGGCCGCACACTGCCTTGTCTTCCGCATGTGGTGTGTGGAGGTGTGTGTGTGGAGAGCAAACTCAAAAATTGATGCCCATCCCCACCAAAAAAGGCCTCAAGGGCTCTGCGTTAAACCACTATTCAGTCTTGATAATTCCATTATAAACACACACAACTAGTGGGATAACTCAGTAAAGCACTGTGATTTTTGGCTGAAAGAACTCCTATTCCTCCCCATTCCTGCTGTTCATAGGAACACTGCAGAATGTCAGAGTACCGTAATGCCTAGCATCCATTATAATTCCAGGGTTTGGCTAGCACATTTTAATTGTTGCCTCTCAATATTATTATTATTATTATTATTATTATTATTATTATTATTATTATTATTATTATTATTATCCTCCCATAGATAATCAGCCCTATCTTGAGCCAGAGGCTCCTGTGCTTTAAGCCAGTGTTTCTCAAAGGGTGTGACACACCACATTGGTGTGGCAGGAGAGGATGGCGTGGTGGGAAGATTCAAGGACAATCAGAGAAACATTTAAACATTTCAGTACAGTATGGTATGGTGTCAAATCAAAAATTTGTGTGTGTGTGTGTGTGTACACATACCTGTACAACCAGAAACAGTATCCATGCCTCTCTTCAAGAGCATTGCTATGCTGTAGTTGTCCATGACATATTGTTGTGAACAGGGATTTTCAACTCTGACGAATATGAGATTACCTGGCAAAAGCAAACTCACATCTCTCATTGAGTTAGTATACCTACTTAAGGTACATATGTAAGAGGCTCATTTATATTTATATTTATATTTCATTTATATTTATATTTTTGGAATGATTCGTGTTCTTAGCTGCATTGTTTTATACTTCCTGGATGTTCCATGATCGTATTATAAAGTAGTTGTGTTCTTTGTTATAAATTAAACACTGCTAGGAGTTTTATTTTTGTTTCCCAATGTATTTCTTATCAATAAAAAATTAGGTGTTGTGCAAGCAAAATTTTATTCTTAAAGTGTGGCCCATAGAATTTTTTTGAGAACCACTGCTTTAAACACATCTTGATCTCAACATAGGGAAACAGAAGGGGTCAGAGTCAAAGCCCTGGTATGATGAAAAATTATTCCAAAGAACTGTGGCGTACTTTCATTTTGCTCTTAATTGATTTAGCCCAGGTATACCCTTCTGGAAAGTACGGCAAATAAATAATGAACTCGTTTAATTAATCTTTTTATTAAATTTCTATTCCACCCTTCCTCCCAAAGGAAGGAACAGTGTCCTTTTAGATTGCAGTAATAGATGGATGGGTAAATAAAGAATAAAAGTTGCTTTATTTTCATGATTGATCTGCCTTTTGCAGAATTTGGATTATCTTTGGAGCAGAATAATTTATTTAGTTTTTGACATAGTCAGCTATACACATAAGAAATATTTGGACAGACTGGTAAATTTTGAGTGGGTGCCTATAAATCTGGTTTTCCTCAATAGGCCAATATTTCCCGCAGATTTTTGGTGTTGCAAGAACAGAGCCCACAACTGTTGACGAGAGGGAGAAATGTGTTGCGGAATCAGCGAGATCAGAAATTTATTGGTGATTGGAAATTTTTTATAAATTATTTGAGAGAAAATACACAATTAAATACGTTAGTAGGATTGCAAGAGGCTTTGTAGTAAATAATAAATATTGTTGTAAGAGGAAATAAGCAATGATTATGTTCGATATGAATATTAAAGCAATGATATATGGAAGAAATATAAAAACAAAAAGGGAATAATTTTGGAAACCATATGGAAGGTTTGAGGGAAGTCCTGGCCAAAGGAGGCCAAAATATTAAATGATTAATATGTAATAAATTGTAAAATATATTGTATGTTTGTAAAACCAATAAAAAGGATTATGGAAAAAAAGAAAAGAAATGTGTTGCGGAATCAACCATAACACTTCCACAGAAACATATCTCCATTTGGGACTGTGATTCTGGTTTGGCTTTTATGGCCAAATTACATAAGATGCTAGTCTTGTTTCATCAAGCATGCTTAACCTACCTTTTGTTATTTTGAAGAAAAAGCAGCTACAGGGTTCAAAGTAGGCCCCTCACCAGTTTTCGGCTGAAGCCTCTATCCTTCCTAACCTGGTTGCTCCCCCCCCCCCGAAAGGTGCTGTTTGCATTGGGGAGCAAAAAAGAAAGAAAGAAAAGAAAGCCAGGAAGGAGTGGTTTTCATTAAAAACCAACAGAGAACCCCAGTCAGGAGCATGTTCTGGATTGCAGCCCTGCGGCTGCTTTTTCTCCAGAAAGGTTAAAGCATCTTTTCTGTCCAAGCTGAGGACCTTTATATTCAACTTGAGTATTATTATTATTTTCAAATCTGAGTGTCCCAGTTTATGACTCATGTTTTATTGTATATCTGCCAGGAAGTGCCAATTTTGATGCAGCTTTTGTTGTTTTGTATTTTCAATGTTGTGGTTTGTTCGTTCATTTTGCGAGTCACTCGGAGAACATGTGCTGTTGGGCCACTGTACAAATGTAAGACAATAAATAAGCACGCTTGTTTGAAGCACATCACGACTAACTTCACATGTAGTTTGACCCTTAGCACCCTGCTCTTGCCTCTCCATCATTGGTCTGCTGCTCTGCAATAATGCATTATGAGGTCTCATAGCCAATGGTTGGGAGGAGATCTTTGGCAAAGTAGTGCCAGAGAAGGAGATCTGGGAGAGAAGAATCTGGCCTTGGGACAGTGTTGTTGTGTAAGGCACAACAGATTCCTTCTCACACAGCAAGATTTCCACTTCTCCTCTGCCCTACAGCCCCCGCTGCCACATGCCCCCAGAATCAGCTCCAGAGGGTTGGAGGACCCTTGAGAGAAGATGTGGGTGTTGGTGCAGATGGCTTCACCAGGGAGGAGCAGAAAGAGAAATCCTGCTTCATGAGTTGGAACTGCAGTTGTTTTTGGCATCTGTCTGTCTTGAAAGATAATGGAGTGTACCTCTGGGCCTGAAGTCAGGCTGCCCTGTTAGCAGCACCAGTATATGCTGTTGGATGCAACTCACAATTGCATTTATCTTCTCACCTGAAATATGCATAGGTCGAAGAATCTGATATGTAGGAAGGAAGTCGTACTATATAGACAAAGGCTCAGAGTTCAATAACTTTTTATTACAGGTTCAACGTTTTTTAAAAGACCTTTGTTTTCATACAAGGAAGTGTGTCACTTAACATTTTTTTCATTATTCTCGGATGAGAGACTGAAGTCTAAAATGGACTATTTCTACTAAAAAACCAAATGAGAAGTGATCAAAGAAATTCCATTTCTCTTACTTTCTTACTCTTTGGTTTACTAAAACAATAAGCCTGCAATTTACGTGGGGGTTACATTTTGGGGGTTGCGCCTAGAGCCAAAATTTCATATTGTCAAAACACATTGGGATCTGTGTTGGGTGGGATTGCCAAAGTCATTTTTCCCGGAACCCCACCTACTCTCTGGCCCCCTTTTAATTTTTTGCCACATGCAGATTGCTAAATGCACACAAATTAAATGTGTGTAAGTTGCGGACATACTTTATACATCAGTACATGGTGAATCTACATAGCTGGGTATCAGTATCTAGAAACAAACTGTTGCATGTATCTTATAACTATGAGTAGTATTGTATAGTGTTCTGAATTGTTTTCTGAAATTGGTGTAAAATTTTCATAATAAATGCAGAAGAAAATTCAGTTTATATGTCTATTTATAAGTGTATTCTTTTCATAGAACACATCAGTAATGGAGGATCAGAATGAAGATCAGTCTCCAAAGAAAAACACACTGTGGCAGGTAGGCCTCTCTGCTTCTTCAAAATGCGGCAAATTGATGTCACCTTTCTCTTCTTTTTCTTTTATTATTGTTTTGGGATTACCTTTGGCATTTCCCCAGCCATAGTGTCTTCAGATGCTATTGGTATGCTCTTAAGTTTGGCATATGCAAGAGCTACCAGACAAAATTCAGGGCTGTATCTCCATTCCAGGAATGCTTCATGTTGTGAACCACCCTGAGATCTACAGGTATAGGGCGGTATATAATAATAATAATAATAATAATAATAATAATAATAATAATAATAATAATAATATTGAAGTTATGGCTTGGGTATACCGTATCCTTCTAAGACACCCCCTATTTTGGGGGACTCTGATTTATGAAAATGGGGGGGAGATGGCCCCCATGTATAAGACGCCCCCAAAATTTGGACATTATTTTTTAGGAAGAAAACCTAGTCTTATACATGGAAAAATACGGTAATTAAACTTTTGGGTTTCTTGGTGGTCTACAACAGGGTGGCAGTTACAGAAACGCAGATGGATAATATAATTACTTTTAAGTTTCATCTTCACTTTTGGAAGGTATGCTCCTGGAGGTTTTAATAATCACAGCATCACTGCTCTGTTGGCCAAAATCCTTATTTTCTTTGTTTTGGGCTCCCTAATCTCTAATGGCACTTTACTCAGCTACAAATGCAGCCGTTTTGGAAATGGATACATTCAACATGCCACTGTCACTTGGCATTTATCATTGGGTGAGCTTCAAGGGGTGTAGTGGTTGTGTGACACTAGCTGTTCTGGCTATAAGATGGAAAGCGGAACAGCGCAGAGCGTGCAGAGCTATAGCGAGTACACTTTTAGCACGTCACCCTAACTCTTTAAGGCTGAAAGGCCTTGGGTTGTATGCAACACCGCACAAGCACTGTTCCACTTGTGCTGCAGAGTTTTCCCTTCCTCTCCCTGCATGCAGATTTTGGAGTGTGCTCAGGGGGTACCAGAGGAGAAAGAAGTTCTGTTGTGCACAACTGGAATGGTAGTATTGGGTACAACTCAGAGCTGCAAGCTGATGGATTGTATTTTCTTGGCCAAGAAATATACAGTAGTATATTGCTGTGTGGTTATGGAAAAGTCGCAGGCTCAGTTTGCCACTTGGTTATCCACGCATGCCCTGCATGTATATCAGGAATTGCTACTCATTCTAGGCAAATGTAAATTACAAGGATGTTATGTGTCTCCCCTAATGTTTGTTCTACTTCGTTTACAACCCTTGAATAAGTTGTAAGGTTCATATTTATAAGTTCCAGGAGGCTTTTTCTGAGTTCTGAGGTGGACTGTCAGTGTTATTGCTTGATGTCTGAGGCCCCTGTGGGCTATCGCCAAAGTTCAACAATGGGCTTTGTCTAGTGCCTTTATACATGGTACTGTGAATTAATCTTTGTGGATCTTGAATTTTGGATTCCTTGTTCAGATTCTGGGCATCTGTTTTGCCTTTTGCAGTCACTAGGTGGTGCTGTGAGTGCAAATGATTGAGATTCTCATCAGAGATTAGGAATATAGCTGACATGCTGTTTTTAGTACCCTAAGATTAATAACTGTGGAAATTACCCTAACAGCTCTCCTGTCTTTGCTGAATCTTGTTTTATTTTGTGGACAATTTGTAGAGATTAGAACATTTTTCACAGAATACAGTCAAGTTAGGATAGATGCCTGGCTTGATGCAATTTCCTAATGCACTTAGATACTTGATTTGGTAGCTGACCCAATTTGTTCAGGTTAGCTTTACGTGAAACCACACTTGTTATGTCAGACTGCAACTCTTGCAACAGTTTCAGTTTATGAAATTGGATCAAGTTGTTGTGAAAACTCTTGTGCCATGTTCATGCTGTATATCTTAAAGGCAGCAAACTTATCTGTATCTAGCCACTTAACTAGCTAGTTTGTCATTATCACTATATACGTACGTCAATCAAAAGTATTGTTTGTTTAAGAAACTGGTCATAAACAACTGCTGGAATAATGTGCACAACTTATTCCTTTATGGGGCAGGGGGGAGATCAACTGACAGCAATTCAGATGCTGAAATCCATAATAGTACCCACATAGAAATGAAATGTCAAAAGAATGTACCAAATGTGTGCAGATCCAAAATTCTGATCCAGAGTGCAAAAAGGTGTTCCAATAGCTGTTTTGTTTTTGATTGATTGATTGATTGATTGATTGATTGTTGTTGATTTTAGTTATATCTAACCTTTTCCCCAAATGTAGAATTTGAAATGCTGATATGGTTTAACTTTGTGTTCTTAAAAAAACAGATAAGCAATGGAACTTCATCTGTGATAGTCTCAAGGAAACGACCATCTGAAGGAAACTACGAAAAGGAAAAAGACTTGTGTATTAAATATTTTGACCAGTGGTCTGAATCGGATCAGGTTGAATTTGTGGAACACCTTATTTCACGAATGTGTCATTATCAGCATGGACATATTAATTCTTACCTAAAGCCTATGTTGCAAAGGGATTTCATCACTGCTTTACCAGGTAAGCTGTATCACATTTAAAAGGGGGAATATACAAAAATATACAAAATGAGTGTGTGCTATGATCTAATGGAGTTAATGGAGTCAGTACCTTGCATATTTCAATAGTCAGCTATGTCTGAATAATTGCAGCGGCCACTGGATGCCAGTATTGTTCCATCTAAACATAGAATGTGCCTTGTTTGTCTTAAAATCTGAAGTGCAAACTGTATTTTAAACTTCTCAAACTTACATGCAAGACTTGTGTTGCATTTTTCAATGCTGTGTTTCCTAGCTACTGTTAAAAACTGTCTCAGAGGTAAAACAAGGTCCATACCTTTTCAACTGACCTCGTTATTTTGGTTTTCATGCACCAGGTGCATTGTATTAAAACTAGCTTAGTAACTTTTATTTCTGAATGTTTTATTTCACAACTGGATGAGTAGTTAAAGAAAATGCTTCATACACTTGCTCAGTATGAGACCCACTATTATTGTGCATAGTTGTAACACCTCCTTGATCCTAGACAGATAAGCCCACTGAAGTTGTTGTCACTTCCTTTGACAGCCATCAGGACTTGGATTGTAATTAGTTTTAGACTTATTTATGCTGATATGGGCCTTCCTATTCCCCAGCATATTGATCAGATATATTCACTGTTTCATGCCTAGTATAATCTTGATATGGATGTCTTTGAATATTATAAAACCCTAGATAAAAGGGGAGCAAGGAATGGACTGCTGCAGTGATGCTTGGCTTCCTTTTGTAAACTTGAAGACTTTTATGACCATTGTGCAATGAGTGCATTAAATTAACTTTCCTGCAGTTCTGGTGTCTGACCATGCTGTCTGTTTCTATCCTGCTCATGGAGCTCAGAGCGGTGTACTTAAGGTGCCCAGGCAATCCTCTCATCCCAGACACGGGCCAGAGGCACTCATAAATGACATATGAGTAACGATTCCTGTGTGTTTTGCTCACACATCCCAGCTAGTTGGAAACTGTAATACAAAACAGGCATGAGAAACTGGCTGTGTATCTCACGGCCTTGTCTCATGAGGAAGGACCCCGTAACCTAGCAGGATGCTGTAGGGCAGAGAGCTTTTTATGGCATGGGGAGAAGAGTGGGATTTGGGGAGGTATTACTGTTGTACCAAAAGCTTGAGGGTCTGCCTCTGAAGCCATAATGGATAGCAAAACTCGCTATGGCATGGAATAAGTGAAAAGGATAGGTGACAAGTGCTGCATGGGCTGCTGTCGGTGAGAGTGGCAGGTTGATGCAGCAAGCAAGCAGGTTCTGAATCTAAAAACAAGCAGAAGGTCAAAGCTGTATAAATTGGTAAGCGGTTAGACTCATCAGTATTAGGCTCACCAGACAGGTAATTTTTTTTCTTTTTAAAGGTAGCCTTGTGGTTGGCAACGGGCTGGCATACTTTAGTTGAGTCTGCAGAAACTCCCTATGTGACCTTGAGGAAGTTGCTTTGCTTTGTTCACCCGAAACCTCTGCATGCCTTTCTTAAAATTGTATGGGCTATTATTTACCTACAGAGGTGATGTAAAGAGAAAGAGCAATGGTGTGGGTCCTCCAGAGGCATCCTGAGATATCTATTTCTAGTATATCTTTCTAAAACATTTAGTCAAGCACAGGCCTGTAGGGGTGATAATGGGCTTACCTGAAGAAATGAATTTTTGGACCTTTCCTCCTTCTCTCTGCTATACATAAGGGTACCTGCTGTTAGCCTCCTTTGTCACTTTTTCTCACTCCTGATTCCATAGTTTTTTCCATGCTCTTTCCATAGCCTGGATCTAGCTTGCACCCTAAGCCAGGGCGGTCCAACAAGCAGCCCAGCGGACACATGTGGCCCTCGAGGCCTTTTCTAGCTGCCCTCGGCAACATTTGACACCCTCCCTCCCTTCACAGCCCTCATGCTGCCTTCCCAAAGCCAGGCAAGCGAGACCCTGGGCTTTGAGAAGGAGGCATGAGGGCTTTTGACAGGGACCTGTAGCCCCCACCCCCCATTTCCTTCCCAAATCCTAGTTGGCACTTACCCATCTTTGCTAAGAAGGTGGGAGGGCCTTTTTGCAGGCTAATACTTCTGTGGGCTTATTTACAAGGCTGGCCTGTGCCTGTTTCCTGGCTACATGGGCATTGCATATATGGACCATGCCAGTTTAGTAGTCCTGAAACCTTACGCCTTTTTAAAGGCAGCTGTAATATTTGTTCTCCTTCCCCGCTGTTTTCCAGTCTTTGGTATGAAAATTTTAGACCATCCATAGCAGGAGTCGGCAACCTGCGGCCCATGGGCCACAAGCAGCCCACGTGGGTCGTTTAAATGGCTCACAAGCCGCCACCGAACCGAGCCGCCCTCTCGGCGAGTCACTGCGCATTGCGCTAAACCAGCGTGGAGCAGGGACTCGCTTCTGTGGCGCCGGAAATCGTGTCTGTGCAGACCTGATCCGGCCCATGGAGCAATCTCCGTGGGAGTGAACCGGCCCAGGCAAGGTAAACCTTGCCGACCCCTGATCCATAGCAAAAGGCACTTGGAATTGCTGGAACACCCTTGATTTCTGGCGATATTTTACCATATAACACGTGCCAGCTTTGATGAAATATTAAATGCCTTTAATTTCACATTGCAGTATCTAGAATCTTCAGTCATGTGCTTTAGAAAATTTCCATTGCCCATTTGGGGGAGGGAAGATACTAGAATTTTGGATCTTCTAACAGCTGCCCATTGGCCTTTCAATATACTTTCTGCAAAGGTTTTGTTTGGTTTATCTTCACTGAGCAATGAAATGCCTATCATTTGGGCTGCACGAAACCTTGGTATGTGATACAAATTGTGCATTCTGTATGAAGAGCAGTTTCCATTTCCTGTGACGTGTTTGGTTAGTTTGTGATTGTAAGGATGGTGTCGTATTACTAGCACTGTGAGCGAGCACCAAGTGGCATAGAAAGATTTGTGTTCTGGGGCAATCTTAAAATCTTACAAATCAAGAGGGGGGGGAAAGATGTTTGCATAGTCTTGATTATGGCACACACATGGCCTTGGCCGATTATCCTGTCAGCTGTTCTGAATTAATCCCATAATTGGCTAATGCCACATTAAAATAAAATGTTCTGAAAAGGATAGTCTCGTATAAACTTAAATAATGCTCAAGTTGCTCTCGCTTGCTTCCATCCATTCTGGATTTTGCACCTGTCCGCATGCAGACAAGATGGAAAATAGTTGTGGTCTCTGGCTTCCTTTGAGTGGAAAAAGTGATAATTATGATATGAACTTTCAAGAAATGGCGGTAGAATGTTTAGTTTGCATAGTCTGTCCTTGTCAAGTTAGTTTGTGGTTAGCGATGAAGGCGTATGCTTCAAACGAGGCAAGATGTATTGTCATGCTGTGAATAAGATGTTGTTGAAATAGAGCCTGGAATTGACCCTGCAGGTGTTGTGTTTAGATAGCCTCAACTTTTCTTTCTGCTGGGTTATATTTTCTTGAAAGTTTCCCTGCAGTGTACTTTTTCATAGAACATCAGACAGAAACAATGTCTTGTGGAGAAGGAGTGCTGCAGCCTGAATAACTGTACCCTTTTGCATTTTTAGCTATTCTCCACTGCTTAGTTTGCTCTATGAAAAGGCACTTTGCAACAGTTCAATCTCTCTTTGCACCTAGCAGGCTTGGATTGAAAAGACCATTTTGTTCACTGAGTTAGCTCTTTGCCCTTGAGTTCCTGATAGAGCACTAGGTGACCCAAATGTACCTTTTTATACACCAGGGTGTAAGTTAATGGTTTGAGATACAGTGGTACCCCGCAAGACGAAATTAATTCGTTCCGCAAGTCGTTTCCTTTTGCGGAAATTTCGTCTTGTGAAGCACGGTTTCCCATAGGAATGCATTGAAATTTAATTAATGCGTTCCTATGGGACCAAGCCCGAACCGGCCCCCGCCTGGCCATGGGCAAGGTGGCCACGGCCAAGAAGGGCGGCGAGATTGAGAGCGGTGAGTGAGCGGCTGCGGCGGCGGGAGGAAGCCGGGTGTGGGGAGCGGGGCCGCAGTCAGGGAGAAGCCGAGTGTTTTGGGCTGGCAGCAGCAGGGGGGGATTGGGCCTGGCTGGGCCCAGCTGGAGCCTCCTGCCGCCTGCACCGAGCGAGCGGGGAGATCGCCCCCTCCCCGCGGTCCCAGCCCAAGCCTGAGCCCGGCGGCGAGATTGAGAGCGGTTCTTCTTACTGTACAGTGGTACCGTGCAAGACGAATGCTTCGTTTTGCGAGTCACGGCCATAGAAAATTTCGTTTTGCGAGTCACCTAAAAAATCGCAAAACCCTTTCGTCTAGCGAGTTTTTCGTTGTGCGAGGCATTCGTCTTGCGAGGTACCAACTGTATCTGTCACTAGGCAGTTCTTTCCTTTACCATAGTAGATGATTGTGTTGGACACCAGATTCCCATTGGCCATAGCCAGCATTCCCAGTGGGTAGGGGAAATGGAAGTTGAAGTCCCAACAACATCTGGATGGCTATAAGTTATCCACCCTTGCTTTATAACTAGAACAGTGTTAGAAATTCACCAGGCGCATTTTGCACCTGGCTATCAACCACTTGTGATCAAGTGAAGATGCCCGGATGGCACCTGATGTCTGTCTGTGATATTTTAGCTGCACATACTGAAAAACATGACTTTAGAGCTGTCTGGCCCCAAAATGGCAACTAGACATTCTGTTTTGATGACTGTAACGCTGGTGTAAGAAGATATTTGGCACCTAGCTTATATATCTGAGTTTCTAACACTGAACCAGAAGGATAAAAATTCCTTATATTTAAGGAGCAAAACTGACCTGGGGCTATATATAACCTGCCTAGTCAACTTTGATGGCTTTCCATTGTCCTGTTTAGCTTTTATCTGTTTTTGTATTGAGTAACTTTCAAGCAGTGATGGTCTTTTGTGGCCTTAGGAAAGAGTTATTGAGCATATAAGGTAAATCAAGAATTCTAATAAACTAAAGTAAGTTATATTTAAGGGGAAAAACCAGTAATTTTTAGGTATGGAATACTGTTTCCTGTTTCTGTATGTAATACTAAGTATAATATATTAAATATTGTCATAAGCCAACCATGTCACCAGCAGTGTGTGTTCTTTTCTTAGTAGTACAGCAAACCAGGCACACACATGTCTGTGAACACTAATTTCAGTAAAAATACATCCTTTAGTTCTGTTGCACATGGGATAAATCACCACACTAGATCAGTCATCAGGATTTATTTGTTCTGATTGGTTCTTTCCCACATGGGATCGTTCATTAACTTTTGTTTTAAAAACGATTCCGTTAAGATAAAAGATGGAGAAGGCAGGAAAGGATATAACTAAAATCTGGTCAACAATTCTGGCAGGTCTGCCTCTTACTGGCCAGAATAGGTAGACTCCCATACATTATAATGGCTGGCCAATATCTATAGGAGGATGGATTGGTCTACCTTGAACTGTAGAAACTGAAGTGTTTAGATTTTTAATTTGGGCTCTGATTACTCATAAACTGCAATCTCAGCCTATATAAGCAACCAAAGTGTCCAAAGGTTGAATGTTGCTATTGGAAAGTGAGCTGCTGCTAGCTTCCATTATAAAGTCTTAGTTTCATCCATTAACTTTGGATTATAGAATTGTTTTGACCTGCTCCATGCCAATTCTGCTTCACCACAAGAGAGAGGATGCTTGTGAAGTCTGAAGGAAATTAAACTGTTTTTGAAATGCACAAGCTGTTAACATTTTTAAAATTTTTCTGTCATCTCTCAAAAGCTCATTGCCACTTCCGTCTTCCCATCTAATAAAGTCACCATAGTTAGATGCCGCTGGCACACTTCTTATGAATAGCTTTTGTGGTTGGTACTTTTGTTTTTGTCTTCCATCTGTGTTGAGGAGGAAGCTTTGCCCTTTGATTTCGGCTGCCCCTGAACTATATAATGTGCAAGAGCACAATAGTTTCCTCATCAGATGCCAGAGTAGTATTGACACAGGGTTGTGGGTACTCTGTGCATCAAGGAAAATTGACTGGCCACGTATTGAACAGACATGGCTCATGCCATCCTTCCTTTATTCTGACACTTCAAAGCTTGGAAAGGGTTATAGTTCGGAAGCCTCTTCACTGACCACTGCAAATCATACTTAGCTTCTTTTCTGGCTTCCAACGGGGCATTAGCCACACTTTACCAAGCTTGTCTTTGCAGCCGTAACGGCTTGAAACTTCTTTAAACATCAAAGCCGGGATTCTCAGGCTACTGAATTCTGCAGCCAATGCCAAATTATGTGGTGGTTTTCCTTTGCTGGCTTAGAAAGTACATATTATTGGTTGCTAGGCTTGTACAAGTTGAAACTTTAGAGCAGCGTGTCTAGTTCAGGATGGTAGCACCAGCTGCTGAGCTGTTAACTGCAAGGATGGCGTCCCCTGCTCCCGAAATAAGTTTCCAGCCAAGCAGTGCAGAGACAGAAGAAAATGCATCAAGAACAAATGCTCCGAAGAGCTCCGAATCTCTTTCAAGAGATCAGGAGAACACTTTCCTTTTATATCCACCTCCACACTTTCTCAGTGTTACCCTAAAAATGTGTCAGGAATGAAATACCATGACTGTCAATCACCTGCCTTCCCTAGTACTATGTTAAGCGGTTAATAAAATATCAGTAACAGTTTAATCCTTTTGAACAATTGTCTCCTAATTCTGCTGGAGAAGACCATGACATTTTCCTGACCCAAAGAATTTATCCCAGGACTTCTTGCTGGAAAAGTGCTTGGGGGCTCCTCACCCCACAAAATAGTTATCTGTAGGATATGGGAGAACCTTGGGGCTCCCCCTCAAAAAAAAGAGAGACTTGGGTCTCTGCTCTACAATTTGGGTGGCTTTTCAATTTGTTGGCCAACCAGCATTTCAGTGTTCTAACTAGTAAAATACCGTGTTTTTTAGATAACCAGTAAAAGAGTTTGAAAAGCCAAGAAAATAATAAGCTTGCCAAGTTCTATCCATAACTCACTAGGTTCCTGGGAAGAGGGTTGTTAAAAATCAAACACAGGCAGTCCACGTGGTGGGTTAATTCAACCATGTTGATTCTTCCAGGCAAATATACTAATGTGTTAGACTGAAGGTTAGACACGTAAGAAAAGACCAACAAGTATGTAATGTATGTGGATGTCGTGTGTGTGGGTGCCCAGTTATTTTACTTTAGACAAATGGTCTGGAGAGAAAATGGCTTGAGACTTCTAGTTGAATGTAGATGCTGGTCTGATCCAGCCTCTGCTTGTGGGCATGCCTTTGATAAAATGTTTTTTTAGAAGCCTGGTAACCAATGTTACCATAAAGAACGAAGGCCAGGATCCAGAGCAGTATGGAGCTTTGAACTGGAGTGGCAAGTTCCTAGCCATGTGGCAAGCCACTTTCAAAACAGGTTCGGGGGTGGGTGGGTGATGGGATCTGTTCTTAGGGAGAAAATGTAAAAACTTCACTGGGAGCAAGTGAGCCTTTGGGCATGCTTAAAGTAGCTCTTTGGATCCCAGCCCAGGCATTTTTTCAGATAACATCATTTGGATCCATAGGCACTTTGTCCCATAGGCCTAAGAGCTCCTCAAAGTCTATCACAGTGCTGTGCAATTTGCTATATAGTCAGTGTTACATTGCATTTATCCAAAATTGTGCAGTAATAAATTGGATATAAATATGTGAAAAAAGGCTAAATCTGTTGTGTGTGACTTTTCCCCTGAGGCAGTACAGCTTCATAGCATGCACAGTACATTTGCAGGCAAGAGAGTCATTGGCTATGAAAAGACTGACGGTGCTTTCTTTTTCTTTTCTCTCTTGCTAGAGCAAGGCTTAGATCACATAGCAGAAAATATCCTCTCCTACCTTGATGCCAGGTCACTCTGTGCGGCAGAGCTGGTGTGTAAGGAATGGCAGCGAGTTATTTCAGAAGGAATGCTATGGAAGAAGCTTATTGAAAGAATGGTACGAACCGATCCACTTTGGAAGGGGCTATCAGAAAGAAGGGGCTGGTAAGTATCTGTGCAAAATTTGCTCCTTTGCTTTAGAACAGACACACGGGGCCCATCTGGTCAAC
The DNA here is from genome assembly GCF_009819535.1 of Lacerta agilis. Lineage (NCBI taxonomy): Eukaryota > Metazoa > Chordata > Lepidosauria > Squamata > Lacertidae > Lacerta > Lacerta agilis. The sequence continues at coordinate 9,442,727 of NC_046314.1, forward strand.
TTAAACTCTTAGTGGAAAGATTAAAGGTAAAGGGACCCCTGAACATTAGGTCCAGTTGTGGATGACTCTGGGGTTGCGGCACTCATCTCGTGTTACTAGCGTACAGCTTCTGGGTCATGTGGCCAGCATGACTAAGCCGCTTCTGGTGAACCAGAGCAGCGCACAGAAACGCCGTTTACCTTACCACCAGAGCGGTACCTATTTATCTACTTGCACTTTGACGTGCTTTCAAACTGGACATCCTCTGCTCGTGGTTTGTTCTTGCCATAGCAACAGTTGACTTGTCAAGTAGGCAGCTTTAAGGACTACAGCTGCTCTTGCCTTTTACCCTTAGTGCAGGGGTCCCCAAATAATAATAATAATAATAATAATAATAATAATAATAATAATAATTTATACCCCTCCCATCTGGCTGGGTTTCCCCAGCCACTCTGGGTGGCTTCCAACATAACATTAAAATGCAGTAATCTATTAAACATTAAAACCCTCCCAAACTAAGGCCTGGGGGCCGGATGCGGCCCAATCGCCTTCTGAATCCAGCCCGCGGACGGTCCAGGAATCAAGAGTGTTTTTACATGAGTAGAATGTGTCCTTTTATTTAAAATGCATCTCTGGGTTATTTGTGGGGCCTGCCTGGTGTTTTCACATGAGTAGAATGTGTGCTTTTATTTAAAATGCATCTCTGGGTTATTTGTGGGGCATATTTGTGGAGATTTGTGGGGCATTTTTCCCCCCAAAATATAGTCCGGCCCCCCACAAGGTCTGAGGGACAGTGGACCGGCCCCCTGCTGAAAAAGTTTGCTGACCCCTGCCTTAGTGCATTTTGCAAGGCTTGTTGTTTCTAAACGCAAAATTTCACCTCTCTCTTTTTTATTATTATAGGGATCAGTACCTGTTTAAAAACAGACCCACAGATGGCCCTCCTAATTCATTTTACAGGTCACTGTACCCAAAGATAATACAAGATATAGAGGTATGTTTTCGAAAACCTTGTTTTAAACTGTACTGAGTTTGAAGCTGCGTTTTCATGAAACTTCATTCTTTTGCCATGCTTTTTAGAAATGTGTTTCGGTGTTATAAGGATCTTCGGTAGAAGTATTTTAAAAAAAGAATTATGAGAACGAGCAGCCGTGGATTTAAAGAATTGTGGATTTAAGAAGTGTTACCGTAAAGTAAGGAATTGAGAAATGTGAAAGTATCAAAGCAGAGTAAGTAAGTTGATGTGATAAACTCACAATAACTTACTGAGTTGGAGGAGAAGAAGCTAATGTATGCTGATCCAGGTTTTCCGTGCACATGGAGCTGGTCTGCAGATGGTGGCCACTCCATTTATTACAGCAGAGGCAAAAGATCTATGTGTGCGTTCTTTTGTTCTCTCTTGAGTTTGGTGTATACGTCAGCATTTCTGTGCCCAGAGGATCAGGGCTCTTGGCCTTACCAAAAGCTGAACAGAGCAAAGCTTCCAATATTTGCAAATCTCTTTACTCAGTTACAATTACTCAAATAGGGCACAGGAGAATCTAGCTTAGCCACTAATCCTGCCCTGTCGCTAGAATAGGGCCAAGTAACTATTCCTGCTTAAAAAAAAAAAGTATTAGAAATATAAGTTTAGATCATCAAATTTCTCATTAGGCGTTTCTTTCTCATAGCATATCGCAAGCCTGATGATAATTGGATTACATAGGTCTCAAAGCTTTATTATCATGAGAATTTCTGTTCTATCTAACCTTTGTGCTTTGTGCTTTTCTGGTGGTGAAAGCAAGGGAGAGTGCAGTGGTTTAGAAACTGGGAGAGCCGGTTTATTCTTGGAGAGTATTTATAGCTTTTTAGTAGGCCTGGGCGTAGAGATGTAAAATTTCCAGAAATTTTGAAGCTTGGAAAAAACCCAGTTTTTTTTTTCCAGGAAAAAATGGAAATTTTTGGGAAAATGGGAAAAAATGCTACATTAGCACTTCTTTTTTCTTTTCCAGATTGAAAGTCATTCTGTTACTTTAGAAACATAAAATATGACTATGGACAATTTTAATGGGCATAAAATTATCACAACTAGCGTATTAAAAATAAAGTGTATCCAAACAATTATTACAAACAGAATTTACTTTTAAAATAATATTTATTTGTATTTGTAACAAATGGAGCAACAATCTCCTGAACTGTTTACTAGTTTATGTGGAACAAAAAAACCTCCACAAAACAATTTTAAAAAATCCAGAAGTAACAATTATTCATATTTCCTCTCCACAGTATTTTTTTTTTTAAAAAAAACCACATTCTTATAAAAAGAACTGAAGAAGGAAGTGGGACTAAGTTTCAATGAATGGGCATGAAATTTAATCAGAATCATTTTCTGAGCTGTAATTAAGTATATACTTTCAGGCCCTTTTTGTTGCTCTATATTTTCTTCCAGTGCTTTGAAGCCTAGTGAAGAGGAACAGAACCAATGCATACCACACAGATGCAAAAACAAAACTGAAACCTTTTTCTTTTCTGGTGACAACAGCACCTCCTAAAGGAAGAAATGTATCTTGTTCTTGCATTGGAGAGTTCCGTTTGTAACGTAGGACTTGCTTGTCCTCACAGAAATAAGAATAATCTGATACATATTTTTTAGAAATGATCTATAAAATATTTGAACCCCTTATCTTAAAATATTTTATTCATCGTGTTAAAACATTCCATAATTTATTTTTTTCAATTTTTCAGAAAAAAACAAAAAAGTCTTCAGGAAAAAACCCGTTTCCCCCCGAATTTTTCCGTTTTTTCCCCAGGCCTTCACATCTCTACCTGGGCGATATATCGATATATCGCCCAGGACTGGTATGAGAAGCAGACCTCGATGTCTGCCTCACTCAGCAGTATATCGCTGGTGAAACCGCCACCATTCCTGAGTCCCTTTGCTAGCAGCGTCCACTGGAGGAAGTCAATAGTTCCTTCTTCCAGCAGGCAGTGCTAGCAGAGGGCCTCAGGAGTGGCGGCGGTTTCACCAGCGACATATCGCTCAGTGCGACTGCCACCCCACTCTGCCCTCATACGACGCAGAGGGAGAAACTAGCTGTATCAGCGAGGCGCTGATACAGCTTGTGCCTCCCTGTGCATCTTTAAGCTGCTTGACTGAGGTGCGTGCAGCTGCCCTTGCCTCAGTCAAGCAGTTAAAGGAGTCCCCGGCTTGGCGCTGGCTCCGGCAGGGTGGGGGCTCGCTGAAACTGCTCAGCTGAGGGGAGCACGGTTGCCGCTCCCCGCAGCGAGCAGTTAAAGGAGCCCCAGTGTTCCACCCGCTTGCATGAAATGCACCGGGGCTGTCTCAGCTGGGGAGGGGGAACCTTCTCGATCCCCTGCTGAGCTGTGCAAAGAAGTTGCCTGGGTGAAACCCCCTCAGCTCTCAAGGTGAGAGCTGGGGCAGTTTCACCCGGTTTCTCACAAGCAGGGGCCAAGGCATCTTGTTTTTTCAGCATTGCAGTATATTATTATTATTATTATTATTATTATTATTATTATTATTATTGATTTGAATTTATATACAGTGGTACCTCGACTTACGAGCGACTTGACTTCCGTATTTTTCGACTTCCGAATGACCCCCGGAAGCGAAAAAGTGGCCGCCGCTTCCGAAATTTTTGACTTGCGAAGGGAAAGCGGCGGCACGATACCTCAACTTACGGAAATTTGAATGCGCTTTTTTCGACTTCCGAATTTCCCCCCCGTTCCGAGGCGGCGCCTTCGACTTGCGGAGATTTCGACTTATGAGCGCGCCTTCGGAACGGATTAATTTCGTAAGTCGAGGTACCACTGTACTGCCCTATTGCCGGGGGTTTCAGGGCAGTTCACAGAGTAAAATCAAGATATAAAAGCACAAAATAAAAATAAAAGCAGCAACCCATTAGCGCCCCCCCCCCCACGAAAGAGCACATTTATATAGCCAAACCGCAACGTTTGGCTGGCGATACACCATGATGTTGAAAAGCTGGTATCGCCCAGCCCTACTGTTTAGTGGTTACAGTAAAAAAAATGCCATTGAGGTACAACGTAATACAAATAGTTTTATTATATTTGTTATTTCCCAGCAGTCTAATCTTCTTTTTTTATTTGTTTAAATTTGCAACCTGCACAGTTTCCGAAAGGTTGGGGCCACTAATTCATTTTAAAAATGTTAATAGAAGTAAATCAGACATGAAAAATGCTAAGAAACTTTCCTACCCCCTCCCCTCCTGCTGCTAGAAGCTAACAAAAAAGAAAGTTTTTCAAAAGATGCTTAGGCTTGGACATCAACAGATCACCAAGGAACAAAAATTACACTACTGTGGAGCAGCTATTTCTAGGGGGGACACAGAGATCTGAGGCACATAATTTTTCTTGCTACTAATGTGAGCGGAAGACTGTTTAATTTATTGTGATTAGCTACATCAGTGCACTGATTCAGTTTAAAAGGAAACTGTTAAACTCAATGGCAGTGAGGAATTATGCATAGTAGAGTTGTAACCTGGCCTTTTTGACCCCTCTTTAAATTTGGGGCCAGAAATACATGCAGCTGCAACTAGAAGTTGGCAAGTGATATTGTAGACTTGACATCAATGTGTGTTTAATCCCCAGCAAAAGTCTTATAAGAACACAGTGTTGTGCCTAAAACACACAACATTCCATTGTGTTTGGGAGGGGGCGATTATTGGAAATAGGTAAATGATTTCTCTGCTTCCACAATGGCAGGCAGTTGAGGGCAATAGTTTTATGAAGAGGCTTTCTTGTATTCAGGGTGGTCCAATAACTTCTGGTACTGCCTGGATCCATTGTGCTGACCTGTCAGATTTAACTGTTTTAGGAACTCCCTTAAAGGGAAGACTAGTTTTGGGTTCTTCCCAGGAAATTTTATTTAGGTATGCAAAACTTGTTTTTGTGGAAATCTGACTTGGTTCAGTTAATCATGTGCTTGGACACAGTCCCAAAATATTGTAGTACAATTTGACTCTTATTAGCAGACTGTGTTAATAGGCAGATTGCCAGGTGTACTGTTGATCTCCCAATTCTAAATCCCTGGGCCTTTTCCATATTATCCATGATGCTGGGCCAAATTCTTCATTATTCCTTTAGAATTAGTACAGATATAATTTATTCCTCATGAGCAGTTACAAACACTATTTTTTGCTCTCCTGTCTTGTGACATATGGAAGCTCCCTGTCTCTCCCCTCCGCTGCAAGATTTTGAAGCGGGGATAGAGAATGTGGCCAGACTATTAAAAAGATTCCACTTATTGGACCCAAGGAAGGGAGGGTTAAAATATCCACCTACATTCCCTCCGTCCCCTGAGACAAGATAGAAGAATGGGGATAGATAGATAGATAGATAGATAGATAGATAGATAGATCCAAAAGTGACCAAGAAATTGAAGCATTATTCATTACAAGGATTTCTGGGCAAATCTATTGCTTGATTTTCAGCATATTTCTGGGCAAATCTATTGCTTGATTTTCAGCATATTTCCAGGCATGCTGGAAAGATAACACCATGGCCAATATGCTTCCTTGGAATAAGTAAACTAAAATGGAATTTCACTTCTGTGAACACTTGATTGGAGAATCTCGGCCCTACTTGCCCTCAGAATTCCTCCTCTTTCCACCACTGCCACCACAGACACTCTTATAGCTGCTGTGGAGCTGTTTCAGGCGCTATCGAGGGCAGGGACCAAAAATGAAAGTTAAGAGCTGCACACAGATTAAGCAGCCATCCCGTGGGATGCTATTGTTTTACTATATCACAGCTGAAAACGTCCCTCCAGGCACATGGTGCTCACCGACAGCACATCAGCTGGCAAAGGGCTTATTAGTAGAGCCCCAGAAATGGAGTGAATATATTGAGCTTGTTCCTATAAGGGAAAGGGACACCTGACCATTAGGTCCAGTCACAGACGACTCTGGGGTTGCGGCGCTCATCTCGCTTTATTGGCCGAGCAGGAGCTGGGACTGAGCAACGGGAGTTCACCCAATTGCGGGGATTCAAACCACCGACCTTCTAATCAGCAAGCCCTAGGCTCTGTGGTTTAACCCACAGCGCCACCCGCATCTCCTCATTATGTCATATTAACCCTCAATTGCACTGAAACAGTAGGGTCCAGACACGCAGACTTCCTACTTTAGTAAGAATTACATGTCTGGCTAGAAGCCTTTTTTAAAAAAAAGAAAAAGAAAACCCACGTGTAATTGTCATGGTACAGCAGTACAGTACAGCAGGACATAATACAGCAGTGGCCCTAGACTGCTGAAGGCAGTTGTAAATTACAAGGCTGATAAATTGGAAATACCATCCAAGGGAAACGGTCACTTTCCATAGCTGATGCTAGGACTGCATGCACTCAGTACTGAAATAAATAAAATAAGCAATCAGGCAGCTCAAATTTTGTACTAAGAAAAAGATGGATTCCATAACCCCTATAAAGTCTGAAAGCTTTGCATAATTTCCCTCCACAATTCTGCTATTTTCAATATGGAGGATGCTGAAATCTTAATGCACATCTTAACGCGAGGGGAAGACTCGTGTGGGAAAAGGTGCTCCCTAAGGCCGATGCCATTTCGGTCTTCATAGATCGCACCCAGAGCCTTGGAATTGGACCAGAGCTTAGCCAGTTCAGCAAGAAGATGACTGAATACGCCCCACCTGAGCCCAACTCCTTCTAAAGGCCAGGCATCGGGATTCAGAAATGGAGTATATATCTGTACAGTCTTCAAGGGCAACCTCAGTTAGAATATGCTGAAACAATCCATGAGGCGTCACAAGGCATCAGTCACAAGTATGGCAAAATGAAAGTGCACCAGTGTTAGGTGCTCCTGGTTCTTGGTTTTGTGATTGGCCTGTTATGCCTGCATCAGATCTGCATATATTAGAAATAGGTTTCATACCTGCAGCCTCCAATGTGCCTGGTTACAGAGGGCTGCATTCAGCAGGGCCTTTTCCTGATGGTCCTCAAAGGGCCCACCCACTCAGCTATATTTAGTTCCCTCAAATCCTTCTGCTTTGTAGTCGCATATGTTTCTACTCCTGCCAATTTCTGTGCAGCTGTATACTTTTTGTGTATTGTGGCTACTTTCCCAGTATACTGGCAACTGACACGGCAGAGGGGATTTTACAAATTCTCAAAAATACAAAATATTTTCCCACAGTAGCAACACCACATTAATGTGTCTCTGAAATCACATCTACTCATAGAATTAAACGGTGCACCTGCATGGATCTTACTGATTCACAGCTCTCTGGCCTGAGGATGAATAACACGCTCCAGTTGCTTTGATTTGCAGCCCACATTTATTTCTGGTAACTTTATAAAGGAGCTTTTTAAAAATCTGAAAAATTGCACAAAATGGAAAGCATGTTTCTCCCTAAACCCTTAGGTAGAATTGTTTTGACTGGTTTTTTATTTGGTGAACAGGCGCTTATGTGCAATACCTCAAGAATCAGTGGCATGCCAAAATATTTGACCGATTCAAGTGGTGTCCACGTGGCCGGTGTTAGGAGCTGTAAACAACTGAAGCACATATGTATAGCCATATGAATTAGCCAATTAATACTTATCAACTGGGTTTCTGTGTTGAGTACAACCTGAGTCTTGCAGGGCTATTTTACGCCCATCCAACATGGACTGAATTTATTTTAAATCTATGTTTCCATCAATTGTTTGAAGGGGAGAAAAGACAGGTTTATATCAAGTTTCCCATTTTGTAATAAATGCATTTCCTGGAAGTGTTTATACTACCTAAGAGTACAATCCAGAACTTGTGGTCATGCAACTCCTGTGCCTTTTGTACAACTGTCTCAGTTGTAGTGGTGTAGACAAAGAGGAGCAACTGTGAAATTTACAGGTTTCTCCTTGGCTGTGTGTTCGCATGCAGAAAACAATGCAAGGTCACTTGTTTTAAGACAAAGTTAGGTGTGCACAATCCGGAATTATGGGTAAAACAGTGTTTCCCCATGAGAGTGTTTCCCCATGAGAGGGAGGGAAAGTAAATGTCCACGCTGTTTGGCTATTTGCCACACTAGTAAATATATAACTACTGCAGAGATTTCCAAACTTTTCATGTTGGTGACACACTCTTTAGACATGCCTCATTTCGTGACACAGTAATTCTGTTTTACTAGCAAGCCAGAGGTTAAACTAACCCCTTTCCGGCCCTGGGAGGAGCACAGGGAGAATTTGCAGACACACCTATACACTTGCAGTCAATGCACTAATCTGTCGTGACACACAGTTTGGAAAGCTCTGACCTCTATTCCCTCTCTTTGCAACGTTTGGAGAGGAGTTAAAATCTTTTTTGTTGCCAAAACTGCACCACTGCTGCACCTAAGTAGGCTTGGGGGATAGTGTAATGTTTACAAAACCCAATTTTTTGTGGGATGTAAAACCTCTGTAGGGAGTTGCAAACCCCACAAAACAGTCCAAGACACAGAACATTGAGTTAGATGGAAAAGAAAACCAGGTAATTGGGGAAGGGAGAGGAATTAGCCGTCTGGTGGGAAGTTACTGATGAAGAAGCAGAAGATGTGGCCATGGCACAACAGAATGCTACTTGCCAGGCAGAAAAGGCTAGTGAAGACTCAAGACGAGGGGTACAGAGGGGTACAGGAGGCAGTTATTTCTCTATGCCTCTTCCTCCATTGAATTGTGCTCCATTACTCCCCTTCTCTTTCTCCCTCCCAGGGAATTGAGCAAAAGAGGATGACAAAAGAGGCACATAGATATAAAAAAGGTACAGAGAACCATTTCATAGTTCACACCTGGAAGTTATTTATGTGTCTGTGTGAACCTCCCAGCAAATTGGATGGGTGATGCATAAATCAATAGTAAGGGCTGCGTGAAACACTGTGCAAGCAGAGTTCCACTTGTGCAATGGGACTTCCCCTCTTCCCTGCCCCTCACACTCCCAAAATCTGCTCTGGAGCGTTCCTCAGCACCCCCTTGACTTAATTGTGAAGGTACATAGGGTGGTGAAGGGGACTTGAGAAGAAGAGCAAGTTTTGTTGGGTGCACAGATGTCTCTTGTGCAAGCCCAGCTGCAGTGCTGAATACAGCCCTAAATTATTTTCATATGTCCCCAGGAATGGAAGTGAGAGTTGCCTATAGAAATTGGGGGAGAAATTCAAGATTTTAGCATAACCCAAGATTGGCCAGCCTCCAAAATACAGCAGCAAAAAGAAGAGTTGTGCGCTTTCTAACTCAGTTAGAGTTGTGCGCTTTCTAACTCAGTTTTTATTTAAAACAGACACATTTTAAAAATAGTCCTGATTATGCAAATTCCTAAGAACATTCAGTGCACTGTCCCAGTATTTCAGGTTTGAAGGGACTTTTGCTGTGAGACAGTGACCATGACAGCCCTATGGCTCCACACTGAATATTTCAGGGTAGGCTCTGAGTGGTTTACAACAGCCCTGTGGCATTGCCCAGAGGAATTAACCTTCAATAGAGGGTCTAAGCTTGGGCTTACGACGACCCTTCCATTAAATCCACTGCTTTTAATCCCCATGGTGCAACTTGGGTTGAAAAAGAAATACGCAGCAGCAGGGTAAAAGGTAAAGGTACTCCTGACCGTTAGGTACAGTCGCGGACGACTCTGGGGTTGCAGCGCTCATCTCGAGCCTGTGTTTGTCCGCAGACAGCTTCCGGGTCATGTGACCAGCATGACTAAGCCGCTTCTGGGCAAAAGCTGACTGGTTTGGATTCCCAGTCTTAAAATCCCTCCTACCTCTCAGGTTGCTGTAACAGTCAATCTGTTCAAATTAACACACAAATCCTCTTTCCATGTTAATTCTGGCATTCAGGTATCTCACACTGCAGTGACTTGCCTGTAGACGTGTGATTTTTCCTTTGGACAAACTGAGTTTGCAGATTGAATCGTCTTTTGCCACAGAATTCTATGTTCATTAACTCAGATGCTGCTTTCTACCTGATATGACAACTCTGGGAAGGGGTTAAGGGAAGGCTTGGGATAATTTACAGCACAATCCTCTTCCTGTCTGGTCGTAGACATGTCTACTCATGTTCCATTATGTTCAGTGGCTCTTCCTTCCAGGTAAGTGGGTATAGAATTGCAACCTAGTCTTAAATATGAAATCGTGTCGGGATTCTACATCACCCACCCACCCCCATTTTTTGGTCTCTTTTAGACTATAGAGTCTAACTGGCGATGTGGAAGGCACAACTTGCAAAGAATTCAGTGCCGTTCTGAAAACAGTAAAGGTGTTTACTGTTTACAGTATGATGATGAGAAGATTATCAGTGGCTTAAGGGACAACTCCATTAAGGTAAAAAGGCCTTTCTTGACTACTTTTTGTGTTGTTTCTGGTGAGATCATTTGTTCACATCTACCAAACAATTCTATGATTCATTGCTGCACAAAAGTAGAATATTGCTTGGTTGAAGCTGAAGAAGTCTTGAGCTAGTCTAGAATGCAACATGCTGCCCATCGAACCTCTTCTTGTGAAAAGCAGAAAGAGCAGATCTGAAAAAGCAGGATCTAATTCTTAAAATTTCTCTTCTGTTCCAGAGGTTTATGTATTTATTATTGATTAAGCATGTATTAAACCCTGTTATTCAATTTAAAAGAGAATGCCCAAGGCAGCTATCACAGTATTAGAGCACGTCAGAGCATAACACAGATGAATACAATATATACCTTTTTTAAAAAAATGGAAAAACACATGCACAAAAAGTCTGTGCTTGTAGTCTGCCTCATTCCTTGAATTAAGCATTCCTCATCACAAGAGAGGAGAATGAGAACATGCTCATTGGCACTGCCCGTTTCATTGTGTTCTGGTGGCCTGTCTCTGCAGCCCCTCAATGTGCTAAAGCTGAAACTCTACAGTGGGGAGGCTCATATAGACTCCCCATACTGTTCATTCAGGGTTCTAAGCGGCATGGGCACCCTACGAGAGTAGTGAATGCCTCCTTTCTGCGGACGCTGAGCCTCAACATGGGGAGGGTGGCATTGCCAAGCTGCTAGGAATGTGGCAGAAGATGCAAGGGAAACAAGTATGCTCCCCATGCAGTTGGGAACGTGTGAAGGAAAACACATGAACAGTGTTTGGGAAGGAGGAGAAAAGAGGTTTGGGGACTTTGGGGCATTAGAGGACCATAGATCTTAATGGATTCACTTTTGCACCATCTTATCCAGTTTTAGTTTCTGATGCTTCTGCAAAAACCACACATGCGTTCTCAAGCTTATTTGTAACAAGGGGAGCCAGAATATATTTTTTCTTTAAAATGTTGTAATGCTGGGGTATTAAGGAATAATGGCAGTCATGATTCTGTGATTATTATTTAAAAAAAAAATACTCCCTCTGCACAACACTGTAATTCAGATACTCGGGTGAATTGTGTATTTCTGCCTTTCCGGAGAGGCATAGAAGGTATAGAAGAAACAATTGGGGAAACCCATGTCCTCTCCTGACAGAAGGGACTGTGGACTCATTTCGACATGGCTTTACAGACAGTGATTCTGCAGTCATATAATTCTCCTGGGTTTCTGTTTGGCAGATCTGGGATAAAACAGGATTGGAATGTTTGAAAGTATTAACAGGCCATACTGGCTCCGTTCTCTGCCTGCAATACGATGAAAGAGTAATTGTAACTGGATCTTCTGACTCCACTGTGAGGTGAGCATTTTTGTAGCTGCGAAACTGGTGAGAAGGATGATACAAAGGGAAAATCCACAGCCAGTGAAAGGTACAACCTTTCTTGAGAAAAGAGGGGTCGCCCACCTAAATCTGGAATTCTCTAGATTCTCCCGTGTTCCTGGTACTAGTCAGTCTTGGATTTGCAAGCCAATTAAGGACTGTATCCAACTGAGCAGTTCTGCCAGCACAATGACTTTTAGCTGAGCAGTGGAACTTCCCTGCCCTCCTCTCCTTGCGTGACCCGGTAAATCTGTTGTGGAGGGTTGGGGGAAACCCCCAGAACAGATGAATTAAATGCTGTGAGTTATGGCTTCTGTTGTTACGATTGCAGAAACGCTTCGGACTCTGTGCGACACCTAAAATGATGTTGGATGGGGACCGTTGGCAGTGGATAATGGGCTGGCACGAGGAAAAGACATAGCCCTCTTCTGCCAGCCACGTTTCCCAATAATACGGCCAATATGTTGAATTTGGGGGAGACTTTGGGAAGACAGTTACAGAAGCTCCGTACAGGAAGGGCCAAGCACCCTCTCCCACACACCACTGCTGCCTTACAGCATCCTGATGGCTTACAGCAGTTTGAGAGCAACATCGCTTTCAAGACCTGGGTCTGCCCCATGTCATGCGGTTTTGTCTTCTAACAGCCCTGTAAAAGTGACTTCAAACAACAAATGGGGCTTAACCGCTGGAAGTGGACAGGGCTTTCTGAGCGCTTGGACATGGAGATGGACGGTGTGGTGTGTCTTTGCAAGAATGATGCCCTATTACGGATGATATCTAATTGTTATAGGTTAGAAAATAAGTGTTCAGGAATAGTGTGACATTAGCAGCTTGTGGTTTGAAACAGTTAAAGGCTCACCACTACCGCCACCCATGAGACTAGCTTTTGATTGCATAGCGTTTGATCCCAAATGATTTGATGTGTGTACATGTGCTTTTGCAGAGTTTGGGATGTGAACACAGGCGAAGTCCTCAACACGCTGATTCATCACAACGAGGCTGTGCTTCACTTGCGCTTCAGCAATGGCTTAATGGTGACCTGTTCAAAGGACAGATCTATTGCTGTCTGGGATATGGCCTCACCGACTGACATCACTCTGCGCCGCGTACTAGTTGGCCATCGGGCGGCTGTTAACGTTGTTGACTTCGACGACAAGTATATTGTATCTGCTTCTGGTGATAGGACCATTAAAGTAAGTGGACAACCAGTTTCTCAAAATTGCAAATTCAGAAAGGAGTTATGGGAAGAATAAGTTTGGTCTCTGGCTAACGTGCTGCTGAAACACCCATTAAAGTAGTTTCTAAGGATTGTGTGGCTTTTGGTTTTAACTGGAAAAGCCCTAAAACCAGTTTAGCACTTGGAGTGGTGTCCAGCAACGCTTCCTCTGCGTTCTCCTGCTTCTCCAGTGCTTTAGCAGAGTGTTTGAAACTTCTTACTTCTTCTTGCGCAACGGTGTGTGTACCTTTCGTGCCAGCAATTAAACTTCCACAAAGTCTGGCTTGATTAAAGCAAGTAAGCTTTATTTACAAGCATATAAATCATGGAGCTGCTCTCCGGGGCTAACAGAAGACATGTCCGCTCAAAAGTGAAAGCAGGACTGACTCGGAAATAAACGGTGCGTCACATAAATCACAAAGGCATTGCATACAGCAGATAACCCGGATGTTGTGACACATCCTCCCTGTGGGAGGAGCGAACTGTTGAGCTTCTTTAACCCTCAAAGCTCCAAACATCACAGTCCGGCATTCCCCTAATGCAGCCTTTCTCAACCAGGGGCCCCTAGATCTTCTGTGACTATAACTCCCATCATCCCTAGCCAGCTTGGCCAGTAATGATGGGAGTTGTAGTTCAGGAACATCTGGGAACTCGCTGTTGAGAAAGGCTGCTTTAATGGCTTTAAGCTTTTTTAGATATTTCCCTTTGTAGCACACTGTTGTTATGAGGTTAAGTAGAGCAATTTAAGTGGGAGTGGGGAAAACCTTATTCTTGCCCAGGGGCAGAATGTGACCTTCCAGCTCTCTCTGCCTAGCCCTTGAGATTCTCCCCAAGCACAACCTCTCCTGAAGGGCTTTTGCTTGGCTGGTATGAAAACTGTATTTTGCCGTCATCTCATTTCATCTCTTCTCTTTTAATGCAGAATTTCAAAATTTGCCAAATTGCCATTATGAATGAATGAATTTATTTTTACGATCGCAGACCAACTTACTAAATCAATAATACAAAAATAATACATTAAAATTTACACAACAAAAAAGAATACACACATATATACGTATACAGCAGCATTTAAAATATATAGATTAGAATTGGGGCATTAAAATAGGGCCTAAAAATTGCCATTTAGGGCCCCATTCATAGCGATAACACCGCTTGTTCTCTGAGCTTTATGGCTGCTATACAGTATTTAGCTACTTTCAGGGTAATCTCGTGGTCCATGTCTTCTACAAGGCATAGGAATTCATTTATTTTGTATGAAAATTGCCATTATATCTTTTGTAGTTAAATATTTACTTTCCACTTAGGTCTGGAGCACAAGCACATGTGAATTTGTTCGCACTCTTAATGGGCACAAGCGAGGCATTGCCTGCCTACAGTATAGGGATCGGCTTGTTGTGAGTGGATCATCAGACAACACCATTAGGTAAGGGGTGGGTGGAATCTGGGAAGATAAATGGAAACAGTATTGTTTCATTGCAATCCCCCTTTCATTTGACTTGGCCCAAGCACCAGGTTCCAGTTTTTTGTCGTCTTATCTTGCTGGATTTCATTTTTTTAATGGTTTTGTTTTTTATGTCCTATCTTTCTTCCATTGTGGAACCCAGGTGATAAGCATCTAGCTCCCAGGAGGGCCTGGTCAAACTCAGGAATGCTTAGCTTAAATTAGGCAGCAGCCTCTCGTGCCTTCAGACCACCACCAGGAATCTGTGTGCTTTTCTCGGCCATTCTTAGTATGGTTAGCTGTTTGTCACAAACTTGATCCCCTGGTGCAAGTAGCAGTTGGCCGCAGGTGAGCTTCTGGAAGAGGAAGATGCCATTGCACATGCACAAACCTGCTGGCCTGTTATGTATGGCCAGTGTTGCACAGAGTTCAGCCAAATAATAATAATGACAACCACAAGAACAAATTTATTTATACCCTGTCCACCTGGCTAGGTTTCCCCAGCAGCATCAGCTCAGGGGGGGAGACTGTGCTAGGGTCAAAAGCAATTGGGACAGGGAAAAGCTGTATGGAAACTTGCTTACCGTTTTGAAAAATGGTCTTAATGCAAGCTCTGCATGTTTTGAGCCAAGTAATCAAGCTTAACCATTGATGCTAGAGGGAAGTAGTGAGCCCTACTCCAGGGGATCTGTCCACCGTGGCCCCCAAAGGATTCAGCACCTACAACCAATATTGTGTTGAGTATAGACTTTCCAGAAATAATCAGGTCAAGCTGTGATGGAAATTGCAAAAGGTACATAAGAAGGAACACATGCGTTGTTGCTTTTATTTTGTTTGGAAAAAAAGTTGTATGTGTTCCTTCTTTCAGGCTTTGGGATATCGAATGCGGGGCCTGTTTAAGAGTGCTAGAAGGACACGAAGAACTGGTTAGGTGCATCAGATTTGATAACAAGAGGATTGTAAGCGGAGCCTATGATGGGTATGTGTTTGAAAGCAAAGTTCTGTTTTCACTTGGGAGGTTGGTTTTCTGTGGTTCTTAGTACTCGGAGGGTGTTGAATAATAATAATAATAATAATAATAATAATAATAATAATAATAATAATAATAATAATAATAAATTTATTATTTGTACCCCGCCACTCTGGGCGGCTTCCAACAAATATTATAATATATTATAATACATTAGAATATCACAGATTAAAAGCTTCCCTAAACAGGGCTGCCTTCAGGTATTGTAGTTTTCTCACTGCCTTTTCTCTCTTCGCTTCATAGCAAAATCAAAGTTTGGGACTTGCAAGCTGCTCTTGACCCCCGTGCCCCAGCAAGTACACTATGCTTACGTACATTGGT
The DNA here is from genome assembly GCF_009819535.1 of Lacerta agilis. Taxonomy (NCBI): domain Eukaryota; kingdom Metazoa; phylum Chordata; class Lepidosauria; order Squamata; family Lacertidae; genus Lacerta; species Lacerta agilis. Next base: position 9,458,387 of record NC_046314.1, read on the forward strand.
GGTATGTACATTAACTATACAGATATCATTGTACAACAGTAGTACATGTTGACCATACGTTTGTCTGCTTGTTTCTATATCTACTACCGTGTAATGGAGAGGAAATTTTGGTGTGTTTTTGCCAGAGGATGGCAACACCAGAATGACCCTTTTCTGCAGTGGCTCTCTGGTGTTTCTTTTTAATTCCCTCTCCAGGGAGACTCACCTTGCACCTTCATTACATATCTGTAGGCACCAGGTGAAAACGTTTCTCCTTAACCAGGCTTTTTGCTGATTAGCATTCTATTCCTTTTTAAACATGTTTGTAGGCAGCCAATGGGGGCATTGTTGGTGTGCCCTGTTTTTATTGTGCATTTTCTGTTACCATTTTAGATCGTGAACTGCCCTGTGATCTTCACATGCAGGGTGGTACACAAATTACATAAACTAATTAAATGGATGCAGTAATTGTTGAAAGCAAATATTTGGCATGTTGTCTGTGTGAAATCCAACTTTTCCTGGTTCGTTTCTAAAATGTCCCTTTGTCTTCTGAATGATAATCTACCTGCTACCTCCTTCCTTTAAGAAATCCTTTATGACACGGGACTCTTTCTGATGTTAGTCAAACCCAGAGTAGACCCACTGAAATTAATTGTAGAATTGGGACCCTGCGGGTCACCTCGTCCAACCCCCTGCAGTGCAGGAATGAATGTGACTAACTTAACATTAAATTCAATGGGGCCTACTCTGAGTTTGACTAACATTTTATAAAACTCATGATTGTCGCCTTCATATTTCCTTCCAGCTACAAGCAGAAATGAGTATTTGAGTGCAAGTATGAACACGTTGAACAGAGTCTTCTGCCCTCTTAACCACTAACTCTTTTGCCATTTTCCAGGAACACTCAGGACGTGTGTTTAGACTCCAATTTGATGAATTTCAGATCATTAGTAGTTCCCATGATGATACCATTTTGATTTGGGATTTTTTAAATGTGCCCCCCAATGCACAAAATGAGACACGCTCTCCATCAAGAACATACACTTACATCTCCAGATAACAGTCTGCAATGTACTGCTCTCCAAGGTAAGCCTTGCTATCTTAAGCAAAAAGGATACCCTTTTTGAATCCACTATCCCTGGTAGTGGGCCTGGCAAAAGTGAATTGTTCTGATTTTCTGGTTTTTGTCGTCTGTGCCCTACTATTCCCAGTGGGTGGAGATTCTGGCTGTTTGTCCTAACATCTGGAGCACCCCAGGCTGGGGAAGCCTGAGAGAGACAACTGGAAAACCATCATGGCGCCATTTCTGTTCTCTAAAGTGGTGCTTGCTTGCTTGTTGCATTCCTTGCTGTGGGTAGACCACCTTTGGTTGGTGTTTCCACAACCATTTTTATAAAGTGGTGGCTGGAAGCAGATTATCCACGATAATTGCAACTTCACGCACCACTAACATAACTTGAATAGGCGCTGCCCCTAGGACAAAGCGAATTATCACTAGGGTATGCTCAAAAACTTGTGAGTGATAAACACACCTCTCCTCTCTACCCTGCCTTTCCCCAAAGAAGAGTATATGCCTCAAATGAGAGGCATACTTCTATGAGGAGGACAGTAATTGTAAGGAATGGGGATCTAATGTCCCCTTTCCCAGGCTCCTTGAGACAGTGCGCTATTTGGCTGTCAGCAAACTTTTTCAGCAGGGGGCCGGTCCACTGTCACTCAGACCTTGTGGGGGGCCGGACTATATTTTAGAGAGGAAAAAAGAAAGAACGGATTCCCATGCCCCACAAATAATCCAGAGGTGCATTTTAAATAGAAGCACGCATTCTACTCCTGTAAAAACACAGTGTTTCCCAGACTCCGCGGGCTGGATTTAGAAGGCGATTGGGCCGGCCCCCAGGCCTTAGTTTGCCTACCCATGGGCTAGAGCAGGGGTAGGCCCAGGGCCTGGATCCGGCCCAATTGCTTTCTAAATCCAGTCCACGGACAGTCCGGGAATCAGCATGTTTTTACATGAGTACAAAGTGTCCTTTTATTTAAAATGCATCTCTGGGTTATTTGTGGGGCATAGGAATTCATTCACCCCCCCCAAAAAAAAATATAGTCAGGCCCCCCAGAAGGTTTGAGGGACAGTTAACCAGCCCCCTGCTGAAAACGTTTGCTGACCCCTCGGCTAGAGGCACGTGTTGGGGGAGGGAGCAATCACCAGTGATGGGATTTCAGTCCCCTGCTTTCCTATTGGGCACCAGTCAGCTGAGAGGCGTGATCTGCCATGATTGTGGGGATCACATACAACAGGAGATAATTGTGAATGGGGGGGGGGGCACACAGTTGTAGGCAATAGCTCTTTGCTGTTACAGGCCTTGGGCAATTTCCAAACCCTGGTTTACGCTTGAGTTGCCCTGGAAACATAAAGCAGTGTATCCCTTAAGCAGAGAGTGAGAGGTGTCTGAAAAGTGCAAAACTCTGTAGCAAAGCAACGTCCCCTTGAAGCTGGAGGTTTCACTTTTTGATCCTTTCACTTAAAGCAGAGGTGGAAACCTGCAACCCTTCAGATGTAAGACTGCAACTTCCAATAGGCGCCAGGCAAAAACAGTCCTCTTCTCCCAGGCCTTTGGCTAATTAAACAATCTATGGTCTTTTAAACTGTTGGGGTGGGGGTAACGTTTTTGCTTGTTAATATGTTACTGCACCTAGTTTTTAGAGCAGGAAAACAAGAAAAAAAATATTCTGAATCAAATGTTGTACTGAACTATTTAATAAACAACCGGTATATCAGCATAATATTTCAACCATGTAAAGTGAACAGCAGTCAACAGTGGCATTAAGAACCATCATCACTGTCATTAACAAATGACTTCAACTCCCATCATCCCTGAGCTCTGGCCTCGCTAGCTAGGGGCGATGGAAATTGTAGTTCAACAACATCTGGGGACCCACAGGTTGAGAAAGGCTGATACGGTATGTGAGGTGGGGCTTACCTGTCTCCCCCCCCCCCAATATTTTATTCAAGTTGGAAGAGGGAGGGAAGGAAGGAAGGAAGAGAGGGGGAGAGCTCACATTTGTGTGTGCCTGTGGTGGGCAGCTGCCTCGCCTCACCGCTGAGGTGACTCCGGAACTGGAGCAAGAAGAGGAGGAGGAGGAGATGCTGGGGACAGGAGCTGTGTACTCTCTCTGCTTGCTTTACAGCGAGGCAGGTGGAGGGGCAGACGGGAGCCATTTTTTCGGCGGCAGAGGCATCCCTCCACTCGCGACTGCAGCGGCAGCCGAGGGATCCTGCTGCTGGCCAGCGCATTCGCTCCATAAGACGCACAGACATTTCCCCTTACTTTTTAGGAGGAAAAAGGTGCGTCTTATGGAGCGAAAAATACGGTGCCCACTTTTGTGTTATTATATTGTAAACTTCTCTGTGATCCTCAGGTGAAGGATGGTATAGAAATAAATAAAAATAAACCATCCTTGCCTGCTGTCCATGCTAGCTGGCGTTGATGGAAGTTAGGGTCCAAGAACGTTTGGAGGGTCGCAGGTTTCCCCACCCTGGAGGGATGAGCCACTGCCAATCCAAGTGGGTTGTGCCAGACTGCCAGTGATCAGGCTCTGTTTAAAGCAGCTTCCTATTCTCTGCAGTGTTTCCCACATCACAGGGCAGAAATGTTGCTCCGTTTTATAAAGCTGTAAAATAACAAATATTACTAATGATAGAGGAGCCGTTTTATGTGCTCTGCTCAAGTAATGTAGGTTTCTAACTTTTTAACCAAATCCTGCACCTTTCCCCTTCTCGGTGTCCCAAATGAACATGCCTTTTAAAGTTGATCATTTCTGACAACCCTGGGGCTCGTGGCCATAAGAGAATTTTATTGCCTTCTGTTGAATTCCTTTTTTATGGTAACAGGATCAAAATTGTTACCATATGATAATCTTAATATAATCCGCTATTTAAACAATTTAGTGGAAAATAAAATAAAAAAAATGTTTTAGCCTCTTAGCGGCAAAACTCCCATGTCCATAACTGAGCACCAAAGCTTGCCTCTCTTGGGAAGAAAGAAATAGAAGACTAGGTTTAATTACTTTGTGCTTAATTGCAGTAAGTTGCATTAGTTTCAGGAGAGCCGATAAAGCACTGCACTTGTATAACTGTAATATTGCAGAGAGAACTTAACTCTTGCCTGCATTAAAAAGGTCTTCCTTTAAATCAGTTGAATCTTTCTTGATTCCTAGATCCAGAGCTGTCTTGTGTGGACACAAAGACACTTTTATACAAGATAGTCCTATAGATGTCTCCTGACTTCCCCTTCCACTGTAGCTTTTTGTTCCTCATCACACACCATTCCTGCTTTTGACAAAAAAAATTGGGAGCATGTTCTTGCTCTGCAGCCACAGCTTTACCTGGCTCACACCTGACGTCATATGACAGGGGTCCCCAAACTAAGGCCCGGGGGCCGGATGCGGCCCAATCGCCTTCTAAATGCGGCCCATGGACGGTCCGGGAATCAGTGTGTTTTTACATGAGTAGAATGTTTCCTTTTATTTAAAATGCATCTCTGGGTTATTTGTGGGGCCTGCCTGGTGTTTTTACATGAGTAGAATGTGTGCTTTTATTTAAATCACACCTCTGGGTTATTTGTGGGGCATAGGAATTCGTTCATATTTTTTTTTTTTCAAAATATAGTCCGGCCCCCCACAAGGTCTGAGGGACAGTGGACCGGCCCATGACTGAAAAAGTTTGCTGACCCCTGTCATACGACATCAGTTGCAGGGCAGGTGAGCATGGCTGGAGGCCGGGGAAGAAACCATCTCACCAGCCAAATATCAGCCACAGAATGTATTGGTTAGAAGTGAACAGGATGGCAAATAACCAAATAAAGTACCCAAAACAAGCCAGCCCTAAGGAATTAAAAAATACTTGCCAGACAAACTATGTCTTTGAAGAGTGGTGAAATACTACTGAAAAAGCAGAACATCCGTAGCAAAGAGTTCCCTAAATGACAGCTGTGACCACTGGTGTTTGTAGATGTGTGCGCCGCTTCCTAAAATCTAACAGTAAGCAACTTTAGCCTGTTGAAATTAATTCAGACTTCTTCTCTTTAGGATTCCACAGTCTTTGAACTACTGGACATTTGGCAATTACACACCTGAAGACATCAGCCACCGCTAAAGTCAGAAGTGGTTCTAGATGCTGTGTAGATGCAAAGCAGAAGTCTATATCTAAAGTTACTTTTTCCAGTCCTCCACTCAGTCTGGTCTCCTCTGAGAAACTGACTAGGAATTCACTGAGTCCAGCTAGAAGAAATTCAGTCTGTCCTTCACTGCAATGCAAGATCCAAAGCTTCATGAGTAAATTGCCCATATACACTGAACTGATGGCTTGTTTTTCCAGGAGTAAATCAGGTGTCAAGGAAGGACTTGACCTAATTTATATTTGCTTTGCACTTTTATCTGACTCTGAAGAAGAAAAACATTCTCAGTGAAATTTGGGTGCCAAACAATACCCAGAATGTACAGGGCTTTGCTTGCAAAGCCACCCTCCTCCTCCTGTAGACTTTACGTTTCATGACTGATGCGGATCCTGTTCTGTTGGCTAGGAGTATCAATTGGACTGATAGAGATATTTCTGAATGGATCAGTAATATTTTGGATGATTGTTTACTTATTTCTGCAACAGTAATTTGCTTTAATTTAACGATTGTAAATTGGGCTAGAGTATCTAAACTTAGGTGTACAGCACTGTCCTTTCTTTTAATTGTGCTTTGTACTACAGCCGTCCTCCTCCTCCTCCTCCTCCTCATGTTTGGTATAGTCGAATCCTTCATGTGTGCTTGCCTCATAATTTCCAATACCGTAACTGTATAAGCATGTAGATATATTGTACATAAACATTGTAACCTCCAAGTGCTGGGAGTCAGGGTCTCCTGATACTGTATGCAGATGCCAAGGCGTACGTTTTTAAGCAGCAAGGCATTCTCACTACTGGCACCATAATGGGGTTGGGATGAATTGCTTTAGAAATATTTCTCTGTGAATAGGAGGATTTTGGTATCCATTGGGATTTTTTTAAAAGAAGAAGAAGAAGAAGAAATGAGGTGAAACATCTTAATGTTAAACTTCAAGGACTTTTTTTTTATTTTAAGAGAAAAGAAATTAAAAGTTAAAAGTGGTTCTGATTTTCCACGCTGCAATATTTGCGAACCACCTTAAGCCGTTGGCCAAAGTTGCATACGTGGAAACAGCTTTTACAATCCATTTAGATAGTCCTCGATCTTACCATGCTTATGTGTTGAACTGAAGCAGAAACTGCAATTCCACTGTGATCTTGTAAGAGAGATGGTCTGTGTTCCTTAACAGTTCTGTTGAGAAACCTGGCGGATTATGGCAACGCGTCATTGGAATGTCTTCTCCTTTAAAAGTATGACTGGTGGTGGCAGTTAGTCATATGCTTCCCTGTACAAAAGCAAACTTCCTAGTCTCTCTCTCTCTCTCATCTTTTTAAGTTATTGCTGGGCAATATTGTTTAGTGGCTTCTTCTTAATGCTAGTTTTGAAAATTATTAACTAATAAAATATAATACTGGATGGTCTAAGAACTGTGTAGTTGGCATGGATACTGGCATTCCTTAGTCATAATGGTTTTGTATTTTTTCCTTTGCCGCCACTCCTGATTTCTCTTTCCCTCTCCCCCTTTTTTTTTCCTTTCGGTTGAGGGGTCAAGGAATGTTGATAACCAATATATTTTTTAAGAAATGACCAATGAATGAATATCGCTTATTTTAGTGGAACAGCTATGGCTGGATATTTCACTTGCACACCTGCCAGCTTGTCAGTCGAAAGAAAGCACACGTGAGATGTGAACAAAACGCGCAACTTTTTGAGCTGCTTCTGGTGTTCCACTCTTTGCCTTCCTAGGTGTTACAAATCAACTGCTTTTTGCATTCATGAATTCCCCCCTCGGAGCACTGCTTCAAAGACTTAAGACATGGATATGATCAAATCCATCAGAGGATGCCTTTCCCATGTTCTCTGTTTTTAATATGGTTGACAGTCACACAACTGTCTTACGATAGCTGTAGTAAGAATGACGACCCCTCCCCCCGATGTCATTGAATGGCTGTCAAGTGAAAGACTTTCTACTGCAGCCCTGAAGAAAAAGGTATTTATGGAAAACTATCCTTTTTTTAAATGCATGTGTAAGATGAAATTCATGTTTTTTTTCCATGGGAAATAATGGTATTTGAAGATGCAGCCTAAACTACTTTTGATTGTGCTTGGTGTAACATAGCTGTGGAGTTTGTGACTGGCACCCAAGGAGCTTGGCTCCTGGGATTTAATGATAGTGATCCCGGCTTTACTCTGGACTTTGTTTCGCTAATCATTACTGAGCAGCTGTATGTTACTGCTAGATTAATGTTTCAAAGCACTGGGATAGTCTTATTCTAACTTGTAATTATGTTTGCCAGTTACCTGTTTGGAAAGTTTGTGTATGAACAGCTTATTGGACAACTGTTGAATTGTACAGATATTGTTCATGATATAAGGCTTTGTACTGTGGAATGTGCTTAATAAAAAAATTCTAAACACCTTTTTGTCCATATTACTAACCCAACGTTATTATACTTCAACCAAGTTCTAATTTTGAATGGCTTAAATAAGGTACAGTATTTGTGTTTCCTGTGTAGCTTTGAATGGGCTTCTGTCATCAATCCTACCATCTCCAATATACACAAATGATAGTAAAAGTAGAGTTATGTCTTGATAAAACATTGGTGGATCTGAGCCAAATGGCAGCTTCACAGTCCCACATGCACCGAAGCATTGCTAAAATGATTATATTCATTTTTCATGGGGGTTGGATCAAATTCGAAGCTACTGTTTACAAAAAGTATCCTTGTGACGGGTCTGAACAATAATTTCAGAAAGTGCTTTCCTATAAGTTATGAGACTTTGGGGGGCCTTTGGGCATACAGTGGTACCTTGGTTCTCAAACTTAATCCGTTCCGGAAGTCTGTTCCAAAACCAAAGTGTTCCAAAACCAAGGCGCGCTTTCCCATAGAAAGTAATGCAAAACGGATTAATCCATTCCAGACTTAAAAACAACCCCTAAAACAGCAGAATTTTACTATCTAACGAGACCATCGATCCATAAAATGAAAGCAACAATCAATGTACTGTACTATAAAATAAATAAGACAGTATTGTAGGTGATAAAATATTTTTTTAAAAAAAAAAAAATCTTACTGCACTGATATTTGGATGGAGGGCTTTTATCCATTTCCGCAGTCACACAATCAGTAGCTGAACTGGTTTCCACACAGTCACAAAAACAAATTAACTGGAAAAGTCTCAAAAACAAAAACACAAAATAAATAGTAAAAACAAAAGCGCCAGATTTAATCTGTTCCAGAAGTCTGTTTGACTTCCAAAATGTTCGAAAACCAAGGCACAGCTTCTGATTGGCGCAGGTGCCCCAGAAACAATAGCTGACAGCCGCAGCGGATGTTCAGCTTCTGGGTAGCTCACGACACAATATAAAAACACAGTGAGACATCCAACATTAACAACTTCCCAATACAGGGCTGCCTTCAGGTGTCTTCAGAAAGTTGTGAAATTGTTTGCTATCTGATGGCTACACCTGGTCGAGCTTTTTCTTAGGGCGTTTAGTTCAGGGGTTGGCAACGTGCGGCCCATGGGCCAGATGCAGCCCACGAAAACCATTTTACTGGCCTACAAGCCGCCCCTGAACTGAGCTGCCTGCTTGCCAAGTCTCCCACGCGCTGCGCTAATCCAACGCGGCGCAGGGACTCTGAGCGGCAACAGAAATGACATCTGCGCACGCGCAGATACTGGAAATTGCGTCTGCGCATGTCCAGATGCCAAAAAAGCTTCTGGCGCTGCGCCAGTCCGGCCCATGGACGATCTCCGTAGGAGTGATCCGGCCCATGGCCGGTAAACCTTGACAACCCCTGGTTTAGTTGGTCACCAACAGAGACCAAGCCAAGCAGGCTGCCGTGACTTAACAGCCGAGACAAGGAACCCTTTTCCCCTGACGTCTCTTGTGGCACTCCTGGGCAATCGTTGGTGTGTATTTGTGGGACGATCTGTGATAAATACGGCTGGAGATCCAGCAGTACTATAACTAGACCATGATAAATAAAAAATTGCCCAGTAGCACCTTAGAGACCAACTTAAGTTTGTTCTTGGTATGAGCTTTCGTGTGCATGCACACTTCTTCAGATACACTGAAACAGAAGTCTCCGGACCCTTATATATAGTGGGAGGGTGGGGTGGGGTTTTTTCTCAGAAGGGTAGTAGGAGATGGGTGATTGACTCAATGGGTATGGTAAACCTGTTGACGACTGTTAATGACAGCAATTAGTCCTACAGGAAAAAGCAAGGGATAGTAAGTATGCAGATAACAAAAAATAGCTTTAGCATATGTAATGAAACAAGAATCCAATCACTATTCAAGGGGTAAGCAACCTGAGGCCCGGGGGGGGGGGGCCAGATGCGGCCCATTCGCCTTCTCAATCCGGCCCGCGGACGGTCTGGGAATCAGCGTGTTCTTACATGAGTAGAATGTGTGCTTTTATTTAAAATGCATCTCTGGTTTATATGTGGGGCCTGCTTGGTGTTTTTACATGAGTAGAATGTGTGCTTTTATTAAAAATGCATCTCTGGGTTATTTGTGGGGCATAGGAATTCGTTCATTTCCCCTCAAAAAATATAGTCCGGACCACCACATGGTCAGAGGGACAGTGTACTGGCCCACGGCCGAAAAAGGTTGCTGATCCCTGCTCTATTCAGACCAGGTCTCTCCATAGTTTTCAGTTTAATAAGACCATGTTAGACACTGGACTTCCTGGTCCGGGGGGGGTGGGTGGGCATGAATGATGGGCACTGTTTGGCTGGCTCTTCACAATGTGGTAAGCCAGCCCTGCCGCACTTGGCCGTCCGCCTCATTCTGAGTGGGTCCCCTGATGTTTGCCCCCAAAGTCTTGCCCTGATGGCACCACTGAGAACCTGGGTGCCAGGCTGAGGAGATCTCGGCTCAAATCCCCATTCTGCCAAAAAAAAATTGATCAGGTGAGCTTGAGTCACTCACTGTAGACCAGGCATAGGCAAACACGGCCCTCCAGATGTTTTGAGACTACAATTCCCATCATCCCTGACCACTGGTCCTGTTAGCTAGGGATGATGGGAGTTGTAGTCCCAAAACATCTGGAGGGCCGAGTTTGCCTATGCCTGCTATAGACCTAATCTACTGCACAGGGTGATTGTTTTATTTTTGGTGATGTTGTTGCCGATTGTATTCTGTTTGGATTTATGGTTTTTCTGTGCTGCTGGCTTTTGCCGTAATAAAACTGACTGAATGCACAGGGTGGTTGTGAGAATAAAGTGAGTACAGGAGAAGTGTGGCTTACTGGCAAAAGAGGGGGGGGGCTACCAAGGTAATACAGGACAAGAGTTGGACTTGAGGAACCTCTAACCCTAAGAAACTTCGCGTTCATGTTATGCTCCCATCGCATCCTGTTGGTTTCTTCCACCAGCACCCACATAGCACATAGTTTAATGATTCCTGCTCCAGTGACAAATGGACAGCCAGAAAGAAAAGAAAAAGCGAGCCTTCACATTTCGATTCACTCCTGCCAAGAACCTTGTCGTTTGGCTCTTTCTTGGGGTGTTTCCCCTCCATCTGCACAAACAGAAACGGGCTAGCTTTGCACCTCAGGAATGAGAAGATAAAAAGGGAGATTATTTATTTTTCCACCAAAGTTAGAAATATTTTATAGAGTTTGCAAAAGTTTTTTGTTTCAGGAAATTTCATCATGTCTCCAGGAAAAAGAACCCCTAATTGGCCTCAGATTTACTAACAACCTTTTCATTTTTGTAATCTGAGGAGCTGTAGGTCATCTCGAGGTGACTGTAGTTAGGGTTGGTTTAGTTCCTCTGTGAATACCTAGTCTCTGCAGCAGTTCCCCCACTTGAGAGAGAGAGAGAGAGAGAGAGAGAGAGAGAGAGAGAGAGAGAGAGAGAACCACTCTGGCCTGCTGTTCTAATAGCCAGTTTTTTTGGCAAAAGCTTGCATACCTTTAGCATATGGAAATATTTTGAAGAACACATACCAGGCTTTCAGTCTTAAAAGTGAAATGCTCCAACAAATGAACAAATGCATATATGGGAGTTAAACAAAATGTTCACAATCCTCCCCACCCCTTTCAGTTTTGTTGTAAACCCTCCCAAAGATTTAGCCTTTTATAAGAAATGGTGGCCTTTTATAAAGTGTTAATACACAAAAAATTAGTAAAAAAAACCATGAATGAACTGAAAGACCTAAGCAAAACCTTGCTAGATCAGACAGATGGACGAGTGCACCTTCGGGGGTGAAGTCAAACTGTGGGAAGCTTACAGCACCTGCTGTGGCTGAAGAGACTTGACACAGGAGAGACATGTTTTGTTGCAGGTGGGGCAGATGAAGGCACCCAGTTATGCTGCTGCAGATGTATCATAAAGTAAACAGATGGTATGTCAATATTCAAATGAAAAGTGAATAAAGGAATAGAGCACAATAGCCCTTTCCTGCTCATGATCCTCAGTGACTGGTGCTAAGATGCATCTGACTTTGTCTAACCCCCTTTTAAAGCGATCTAAACTGGTGCCAGTCACATCTTGCAGAATTCCCCAATGAACTAGCGAGGGTGGGATTGTGTGGTCAACTGTCTTCTGCTCAGGTGCCCAGAGATATTGGGCACCATAGCATTCCTGAAACTACAAAGCTGCGGACCTGATGAGCACTTTGCAGGAGAGACCCCTAGAGCTCTGAATGCCAAATGCCAAAGCCTTAAGATGGCTTGGGACTAGACGATCTCTGGGATTCCTGCCTTCTATAGCAGCGGGTGGCGCTGTGGTCTAAACCACAGAGCCTAGGGCTTGCGGGTGGCGCTGTGGTCTAAACCACAGAGCCTAGGGCTTGCGGGTGGCGCTGTGGTCTAAACCACAGAGCCTAGGGCTTGCCGATCAGAAGGTCGGCAGTTCGAATCCCCACGACGGGGTGAGCTCCTGTTGCTCGGTCCCAGCTCCTGTCCACCTAGCAGTTCGAAAGCACGTCAGAATGCAAGTAGATAAATAGGTACTGCTCCAGCGGAGAGGTAAACAGCATTTCCGTGCCCTGCTCTGATTTGCCAGAAGCAGCTTAGTCATGCTGGCCACATGACCCGGGAGCTGTACACTGGCTCCCTCAGCCAGTAAAGCGAGATGAGCGCCGCAACCCCTGAGTCGTCTGTGACTGGACCTAATGGTCAGGGGTCCCTTTACCTTATAGGAACAAGCTCAATATCTTCACTCCATTTCTGGGGCCCTACTAATAAGCCCTTTGCCAGCTGATGTGCTGTCGGTGAGCACCATATGCCTGGAGGGATGTTTTCAGCTGCTTTCATTTCAAAATGTGTTGTAAGTCACTTGGAGAACTTTGGGTAAGAAGTGACAAACAAGGCTTAATAATCAACCAACAAACAATTCATTAATTTGCCAATCAGCTTAAGGGTCAAATGCCCATCTTTTGGTCCCAAAACAGAACATCCAGGGTTGGGATCAGAAACTGGGGCGGTTCCTGTCAACCTGGGATGTCCCGCTTATAACAGGACAGTTGCACGGTATGTTTTGTACCTGCCAAATTGGCTTGGGGAGGGTCAGGAGAACAGGACAGCATGTGGGGGGGGGGGAAAGGAGAGGAGGGATTGTTCCTACTGGCAAGCTGAAATGCTTGCACTAACAGAACGACTGCCAGCTCACTATGTCGACTTTCTCCCATTGATTCAGTTTTGTCTATGCAGTGTGTTGAGGAAGGCTTGTAATTCCGTGATACAGCATCTGCTTTGCTTGGAGAAGGTCCCAGTTGGGTATGCTTAGCCTGGGAAAGAGGAGACGGAGAGGAGATAGGATGTTGTTGTTGTTGTTCAGTCGTGTCCGACTCTTCGTGACCCCATGGACCAGAGCACGCCAGGCACGCCTATCCTTCACTGCCTCTCGCAGTTTGGCCAAACTCATGTTAGTAGCTTCGAGAACACTGTCCAACCATCTCATCCTCTGTTGTCCCCTTCTCCTTGTGCCCTCCATCTTTCCCAACATCAGGGTCTTTTCTAGGGAGTCTTCTCTTCTCATGAGGTGGCCAAAGTACTGGAGCCTCAACTTCAGGATCTGTCCTTCTAGTGAGCATTCAGAGCTGATTTCTTTGAGAATGGATAAGTTTGATCTTTTTGCAGTGCATGGGACTCTCAAGAGTCTCCTCCAGCACCATAATTCAAAAGCATCAATTCTTCGGCGATCAGCCTTCTTGATGGTCCAGCTCTCACTTCCGTACATTACTACTGGGAAAACCATAGCTTTAACTATACGGACCTTTGTCGGCAAGGTGATGTCTTTGCTTTTTAAGATGCTGTCTAGGTTTGTCATTGCTTTTCTCCCAAGAAGCAGGCGTCTTCTAATTTCGTGACTGCTGTCACCATCTGCAGTGATCATGGAACCCAAGAAAGTGAAATCTCTCACTGCCTCCATTTCTTCCCCTTCTATTTGCCAGGAGGTGATGGGACCAGTGGCCATGATCTTAGTTTTTTTGATGTTGAGCTTCAGACCATATTTTGCACTCTCCTCTTTCACCCTCATTAAAAGGTTCTTTAATTCCTCCTCACTTTCTGCCATCAAGGTAGTATCATCAGCATATCTGAGGTTGTTGATATTTTTTCCGGCAATCTTAATTCCGGTTTGGGATTCATCCAGTCCTGCCTTTCGTATGATGAATTCTGCATATAAGGAGATATGATAGCCATCTTCAAATATCTCAAGGGCTGTCACGTGGAGGATGGAGCAAGCTGCTTTTTCTCCTGCTCCAGAGGCTAGGACCTGAACCGATGGCTTCAAGTTACAAGAAAGGAGATTTCCACTCAACATCAGGAAGAACCTTCTGACAGTAAGAGCTGTTTGACAGTGGAACGGACTTCCTTGGGAGGTGGGGGAATCTCCATCCTAGGAGGTTTTCAAGCAGAGGCATCTGTCATGGATGGTTTAGTTGAGATTCCTGCATTGCAGGGGTTGGACATGTTGACCCTTGGGGTCCCTCCCAACTCTACAGTTCTATGATTCTATGGATTCCCCAGCATCTTTAAGGGTGATCGCCGTAGAATTGATGCTTTTGAATTATGGTGCTGGAGGAGACTCTTGAGAGTCCCATGGACTGCAAGAAGATCAAACCTATCCATTCTCAAAGAAATCAGCCCTGAGTGCTCACTAGAAGGACAGATCCTGAAGTTGAGGCTCCAGTACTTTGGCCACCTCATGAGAAGAGAAGACTCCCTAGAAAAGACCCTGATGTTGGGAAAGATGGAGGGCACAAGGAGAAGGGGACGACAGAGGATGAGATGGTTGGACAGTGTTCTCGAAGCTACTAACATGAGTTTGGCCAAACTTTGGGAGGCAGTGAAGGATAGGCGTGCCTGGCGTGCTCTGGTCCATGGGGTCACGAAGAGTCGGACACGACTGAACGACTGAACAACAACAACAACAACAAGTGAAGACAATGGTTTGACTCAGTAAAAGGCAGCATCCTATATTCCTGCCATGGCTGGAATTCTTCCCCTGCCCACCCCCACAAGAATCCAGAGGCCTGTAAATGACCAAGCTACAATTCCCAGCACCCTCAACAAACTACAGTCTCCAGGGTTCTTTGGAGGAAGCCATGTGCTTTCAGTGTGCAGGTATGCTTTGTACACAGCCTGCACCTAGAGTTACAGAGTTAACTTTTGGTTGCGTCAACAGGTTTTCCACACCCATCAGCCAATGACCCATTCCCACCTCCCTTCTGAGTAATACCCCTCCCAACTCTCTCACTATATATTAGGGTCTCGTGACTTCTGTTTCAGTGTATCTGAGGAAGTGTGCATGCACACGAAAGCTCATACCAAGAACAAACTTAGTTGGTCTCTAAGGTGCTACTGGGAGGAATTTTTTATTTTGTTTTGAACTTTTGGTGTGTGTGTGTGTGTGTGTGTGTGTGTGTGCGCAACACCGCACATTTCACAGACGGGTGTACCCTCTCCTCTCTCCTGGATGGGAGTTGCTAAGTCATGCCGATGAGACAGATCCAACACTAACACATTCACACTCTGTCAATGGGAGGAAGTGAAGCTGAAGATTAAATGACCCTGCTTAGCTATTGGCGTTGGCTTTGCGGCTGTACGTTCTAAACGTACGTTAAGATTCCATCTGATGGGAGCACCAGACGGGCAAGGAGGGACAGGCAAAAAAAAGGAAAGAAAGGGGGAAAAAACAACAACTCTATTCCTCAGCTCAGGTTACAGACAAAGGCATGAAAGCCTCACCCCATAATACATAAATTATGATCCATCAAGTAGACTAAAGCAATAATGAGTAGGGAGGGGTCACATGAGTAAGGCGGTGGAAGGGGGGGAAAGTAAACACAGTGACTAATGCCCAGACAGAAGTCCATGTCTGACCACATGAGATAGCACAGCTTAGTGCCTTCGTCTGAGCTGTGAGTCTAGACGATAAATCAAATGGGTTTTTTCTTAAAAAGCTTTGTTGATAAAACACATTTTCTCCACAGCAGTTGGATTTTAATATTTCCTGGATCCATAACAGTCTCTCGGCTCAGAATGGCAGATGCAGTTCCAGGACTGCTAATGGTGGCTGCAATACCACAAGGGAAACATGGCAAGTGTTTCTTGTGGGGCGTGTTGCGAGAAGCCATAGAGGGAGCTTTACTTCCCCCTTCTTCCTGTTTCCTGTTTCCTGTTTCCTGTTTCCTGTTTCCTCGTCCCCGCTCCCCTTTGTCCACTCTAGAACCTGCTTCTCCTGCCGACTCACTCACCGGTCTTCCCATTTGTTCCTGTACAATTTTTCAAACTGGGTGCTTCATTCACTTGATCTCTTTTGGCACAACTTCGCAATTCAGCCACAGTTTTCCTGTAGCTGTAGATAACAATGGCCGCAACCAGGGTTTGTGTGCAACCCTACCCCAGCGAGGCAAGGATGCGTGTGGCTGCGGCGTCGCATAGCTGCTAACCTCAAAGAACAAAACATGGGGATCGCAAAACGCTTCTATTTAATGGCAAGATCCTGCCCTCCCACTGCACCATGTCAGGATTGCAACTGAGTCATCTGGAGCTGCTCTGCGTTACAAATGAAGTTATGATGCGGTTTCTGAATTCTCTTTCTGGCTAATAGGGGAGAGGGAGTCTCTGTTAAATTTACAAACTTAAGAAGAGCTTGCTGGATCAGGGCAAAGGCCCATTTGGTCCAGCACTCTGTGGTCTCAGAACCTTAGGGCTGGACTGTTGATAATGCTGTGAGATGGCTTCTGAGAAGAAGAAGAAGAGTTTGGATTTGATATCCCGCTTTTCACTACCCGAAGGAGTCTCAAAGCGGCTAACATTCTCCTTTCCCTTCCTCCCCCACAACAAACACTCTGTGAGGTGAGTGGGGCTGAGAGACTTCAGAGAAGTGTGACTAGCCCGAGGTCACCCAGCAGCTGCATGTGGAGGAGCGGAGATGCGAACCCGGTTCACCAGATTATGAGTCTACCGCTCTTAACCACTACACCACACTGGCGTAGTGAGGGTGAAATTATTTGTGGCTCAAAGTAGCCAAGAATCATCATTTGCACTGGAATTTGAAAACTCTATTCTTGTCTCTGCGTACTTAAATCAAGGCTTTGTTGGAAGAAAAGAAAGATACCTAACTCCCCAAATGTAATCTCTACTGATGTATATACTAAGGAAATTGGGGCAGGTCTGCAAACTAAATGTCAATTTGTCATGAAATGTTGTTGTTGTTTTTTAACAAGGTGTCTTCCAGTAGGGAACAATGGCAGAAGGATCAATGGGGAAGTGTGGAGTTGTTGAGGAAAGTTGCTGGATGGGTTCAGATTCTCTGAAGCAATTTTTACTGCCTCACCATCTTGCACCCTTCGGAATTCCTAGCACCATCAATGTCCACACCCACTTTCTAGAGTATCAAGATTTTAAAAATCTTTATAAAGTCTCCTGCCCTGGATCTCTTACATTCTTCTCTTACCCTTTAAATGCCAGAGTAAGGCTGTCTCCTCTATTCTCCTAGGCAACCTCTACTGGTTGACAGAAGATATTATTTAACCCCTGTGCAAGTGTAAGTACCAGAAACCATTATGATTAGGGAAGACAGTATTTCAATTTGTGCATCACCAAAAAGAAGTCTTTTATCCCTGAGAGCAGCCTTCGTCCCGTAGCAACTGATATTTGCATGCATTTGAGGGTTTTATCTAATATTGCTCCCACCCATTCTATTTAACATCATACAGGAGACCCCAAACCCTTTCTGATTTTGTAAAGGACTCAACACATGCTTTTGCCTGAACACAGTTTAAGGGGGGTGGGGGGGGGAGTGGTTGTGTTTATCTACCTTGAGGCAGAAAACATCCCAGCCAAAACAAGGATCCTGAACTCTCCCATTGGCACACACACACATACCCTGAAAAGAGAAGTTCAATTTGTGTTTTGCAACGCTCCAGATGAACATTTGCCTGACCTCTGACACAAAACTAAACAACCTGACATTTCCCAGATAGCCGTCTTCCAACTTGACCTTGGCTTCACCTGAGGACTGGGAAGTGGCTCAGACTCAGGCAACCAAGTTCATTCACCAGTTGCCCATAGTTTGGGAATGGTTCCAAACCTTGACCCTTGAAGTCTCCTGTTCTCTGACCTCCTTGCAGACCATCTTCTGCAGCAGACAGGAAAAGCGAGAGTTCACCGAGAAGCAATAAATCTCCTCACCAACTCCAGGAGGATGTGGGATGCCAGCCTAAATTCCTGACATATTAACACCACCGCCAGTCATTGGCCAATGCCTGTCCACCCAGGCCAGGCCAAACAGAAAAGTTCCTCTCAGAAGTTAAAATTAGAAACCAGATATTGTTCAGCTGGACTTCACGATAGTAAAAATTGCTCATAGACTGGAACCTGCTTAACAGATTTAAAAAGTGGACTGTGTGTATATACAGATGGAGCAGGGCTCTGGAAAGAAAGACCACCAATATGCTGATGGCACCCAGCTTTCCCTCTTTGTTCCATCCTTATCAGGAGAGGCATTGAAAGCCCCAAATTGGTGCCAAGGGGAGCAGGTTTGTATTTTTGGGGTGCTCCTAGACCCCTCATGATCACCTGAAGCTCAAATGGCCCAAGTGGGGAGGCATGTCTACGTCCGTCTTTGGTTGGTGCATCTACTATAGCTTTTTCTCTCCAGAACTGGCCCTGCTAAACATCTTCCAAGATAATAATGCCCACTTACATCATAAAGAGCTCATAACCCACCTACTGTCGGCAGCCAGAAACATCATAGCCAGACACTGGAGAGACCTGTCAGGAGTAAGCATGGACCAGTGCTATCAAATAGTATGGAAAACAGCCTTATTAGAAAAACTAACCAATAAGCTAAAACTGACAGGGGGACAAATAGAAGATGCCTACACCCTGGTATGGCTCCTCTTGATCACATACACAGCCCAACAAGACAACAATAAGAATCCACCAACAGCATACGAATCCATCTGGCTAACCTGATTCAAAAATGCACACACACATACCCCGCTCTCACACAAAAACAATTCTCACTACAGCCAACCAAAGACAACCAACCACACCCTAAGCCACCCCCAACCTCTCTCACCACCAAGAAAATACAACAAGCAAATAGTAAGAGAACCCATACAAGCAACGCTGACACAAAACCCCACACCTACACCAAGTAGAAGAACAGAGGCATAACCACCCGACCCCACGCCACTCCCCACTCCCCTTCCCACTCTTTTCTTCCTAACCTAACACTGCAGGTGTCTCACAACAAATGAAACTGATTTGTAGAAAACACAAGTTGAAAAAAGAGAAATGCACATAATGTTGTTGTTGTTGTTGTTGTTGTTGTTGTTGTAAACTATAGCCTTTTCTGGACAGGGATAGCATGCCTACAGCTATCGATGCTCTGTTAGCCTCCAGGATGGTTGGTTAGAGTGTACTTTAGATGACACTACCCTTGAAGATAACAGGGAATCTGTGGCGCTGTGGTCTAAACCACAGAGCCTAGGGCTTGCCAATCTGAAGGTCAGCGGTTCGAATCCCCGCGACGGGGTGAGCTCCTGTTGTTTGGTCCCAGCTCCTGCCCACCTAGCAGTTCAAAAGCACATCAAAGTGCAAGTAGATAGATTGGTACTGTTCCAGTGGGAAGGTAAACGTTGTTTCCGTGCGCTGCTCTGGTTCGCCAGAAGCGGCTTAGTCATGACCCGGAAAAACTGTCTGTGGACAAACGCTGGCTCCCTCGGCCTATAGAGCGAGATGAGCGTCGCAACCCCAGAGCATAGCTGTCAACTTTTCCCTTTTCTTGCGAGGAATCCTATTCAGAATAAGGGAATTTCCCTTAAAAAAGGGAAAAGTTGACAGCTATGCCCCAGAGTCATCCGCGACTGGACCTAATGGTCAGGGGTACCTTTACCTTTTACGCTTGAAGATGAACCAGAACTTGCAACTAGTGCACAGAGTCTGGCATGTTTGTTGTATGAATGAAGAAAGAAAGAAAGGCATTGCTGGCAGGTAATGGCGTGTATCAAGTAGATACTGTGCAAAGATTTAGTCAAAAGTTGGATCAGGATAGTTAACCCTTTGGCCTTCCAGGTGGGTTGGACTCCCATCCCTCCAGGTACTGTGGTGAAGGGTCAGGAAAGTTGCGGAAATGAAGACAGAGACATCACCTTGCCGACAAAGGTCCGTATAGTTAAAGCTATGGTTTTCCAAGTAGTTATGTATGGAAGTGAGAGCTGTACCATAAAGAAGGCTGATCGCCGACGAATTGATGCTTTTGAATTATGGTGCTGGAGGAGACTCTTGAGAGTCCCATGGACTGCAAGAAGATCAAACCTATCCATTCTTAAAGAAATCAGCCCTGAGTGCTCACTGGAAGGACACATCCTGAAGTTGTACTTTGGCCACCTCATGAAAAGAGAAGACTCCCTAGAAAAAACCCTGAGGTTGGGAAAGAATGAGGGCACAAGGAGAAGAGGACAACAGAGGACGAGATGGTTGGACAGTGTTCTCGAAGCTATGAACATGAGTTTGGCCAAACTGCTGGAGGCAGTGAAGCATAGGCGTGCCCGGCGTGCCCGGGTTCATGGGGTCACAAAGAGTCGGACACAACTGAACGACTGAACAACAACAACAAAATTTACAAGCCAATGCTTGCCGCGGGTCTCACCACCACTGCACAATGGTAACTTTGATTACGGGTCCATGTGATTTTGAGCAGAGAGGAAGAAGAGGGGAAGGGCTGTGCATTTAGTCTTGTCTCCTGACCATTGCTTTACGGTGGCAGCTCTTCCCACCTTTCTTTCCCTCCTCCAGGGGCTTTTGATGGGCTCTTTCCCTGCCAAAGACACATATGGATGGTCTTTGAATTTTGCAGAGAATCTCTCCCTCCTGATTGAAATCGTTTTGCTCACCCAACCCGAAAGTGCCAAAGCTTTATATGGGATCTTTTCAGGAATGAGCACGACGTTTCTCTGCAAAGTCAAAGTTCAGACAGCAGCAATATGGGGTGGTTATATAGACTCCTCTTGAAAACTTTGCTATATGTAACTGCATCTCTGTAATTTGTTTTTTTATACTCAGTATGCTCCATGCATTGTTCTGTAGGGTTGCCATATGCCCTCTTTTTCCAGGACACACCCTTTTTTTCATGGGAATGTAAAATGAGAGTCATCATAGTAATCCATAGTTAAAAGTAAAGGTAAAGGTAAAGGGACCCCTGACTGTTAGGTCCAGTCGCGAACGACTCTGGGGTTGTAGCACTCATCTCACTTTACTGGCCGAGGGAGCCAGTGTACAGCTTCTGGAAACACCATTTACCGTCCCGCCAGAGCGGTACCTATTTATCTACTTGCACTTTGACATGCTTTCAAACTGCTTGGTTGGCAGGAGCAGGGACCGAGCAACAGGAGCTCACCCTGTCACGGGGATTCAAACCGCCGTCCTTCTGATCAGCAAGCCCTAGGCTCTGTGGTTTAGACCACAGTGCCACCTGCGTCCCACATAGCTAAAAGTAGAAGTCAGCAAATTGGTCCACTTTTTTGCTCTTCAAAATATGGCAACCCTACACATGGTTATGTCTTAGTTTGCGCACATCTTTAAGACAGACAGACAGACAGATGTGCGCGCACACACACACACACACACAGCTTTTTTCTGGTGGTACGCAGGGGTATGCATACCCCTAAACATTTTGTGAATCTTTGTACTTTTGTACATTTACTGTATTCATTTCCCCCGATTTGAACTATAAAATGGTTCAAACTTAAAACCATGGAGAAACCTGGTTTGAACAAAGGCATTGGATTCTTATCTCATTATACATAACAAAGCTATCTTTAGCCATCTCACCCCTTGCCTTTCCCTGCAAGACTAATTGCGGCCGTTAAGAGTCGTCAACAGGTTTTCCACACCTATCAGCTGATCACCCATTCCCACCACCCTTCTGAGTAATACCCCTCCCCACTCCCTCACTATATTTAAGGATCTGGTGACTTCTGTTTCAGTGTATCTGAAGAGGTGTGCATGCACACGAAAGCTCATACCAAGAACAAACTCAGTTGGTCTCTAAGGTGCTACTGGAAAGAATTTCCTATTTTGTTTCGACTATAAAATGGTGATTTTCTTGAGTCAAAATGAGAGTACCCCTAAACGTTTTTTTTTTTTAAAGAAGAAAAGCGCTGTGTGTGTATATACCTTCTACAAAGAGTATAGGAAAACACACATGCGCCCTTAGAAAAATGGACAAGGAGTATTTCTTTCCCAGTTTCTACAGTACCATTTGGAGCAATGGTATCAGCCTACCAAGGACAAGACTTGTGGGCAGCATTAATTGAGAAGAGGCTTTCGACGTTGTCAACTGGAAAAAAGGAAGTCTTTTTGCTGAATGGAAGCAATTGCCCCCCGCTGCCATTTTGCCAGCCTTTCGGATCAAAACAGAGCGCTTCTAATACGTTTGAGGTTTGTGCATCACTGCTTAATGCTTCCCAAGAACATAGATGTTCATTATAAAATATAACCAGACATGTTCCTGACTACATGATGGTTAGTTTATAAGGCTGTGTCCAAAATTGCTGGGAGTGTGCTCTTGGAAAGTGGCTTTTGCAGAGATGGGGGAAACCTCAGACGTTTTGGAGGTTTGTTCTGGAAAACTTTCCTGGCTTGGAAATTGGACAAGCGTTTGCCACAGGATGGTTAGAGGTCTGGGCGGGGTTGATGTATGGGGATAAATTGCAGAGGCTAAGGATTGTTTTGCTTGGGAAGAGAGAGGCTTCGATGGGAAGTTAGGGACTGCTCAAAGCTAGCAGCGAAAACGTGTAAGCCATCAAATCCCTTTGTTTTAAAACTGCCCCAAAGTGGCAACCGGGACCATCAATTCATCATGGGATCTCTCTCAAGTCAGGAAGGAAGTTGTGGGGGGAAATGGTTGAACTAATATGTGGGATGCTTAAGGTTAAGGACAAGAGACCCCGTCTTCTGTTTCTATTAACTGGGGTCTGAGGAGTTACAATATTTTTCGCTCCATAAGACGCACTTTTCTCCTCCTAAAAAGTAAGGGGAAATATCTGTGCGTCTTATGGAGCGAATGGTGGTCCCTGGAGCTGAATTTGCCCAGGGGCCAAAAGAGGATCATGCTTTTTCTTTTTACAAAGAGAAAAGGGGGTGTTGAAAGGACCCCGCTCAGTAGCTGATCAGCAAGAGATCGGGAGAGAGATAAGAGTCCCGGATCCCTTTCAGCCCCACCCTCCATTGTTGAATGTGCTGCAGAGGGAGGTTGTTTGTTTCCCCAGCGACATGTGACTGGCTGATTAGATTATCTGTCTGGAAACTGTAGAAAAGGCTCTCTTTCCTTTAGAAGCTGCAGAGATGTGAGTTCAACCCCATAAAAATGGGGCTTTTCCTCTTTGCTTTCCCCCCTTTGGAAAAGGAGCTGCAAAACTTTTAGCTGATCCTAAAAAAAAACAAAAAAAAACAGGGTTTTTCCCTTTGCAAAAAAAGCTGCAAAACTTTTAGCTGATCCTCAAAAGAACATTTCCTGTTTCCTCCTCTAAAAATGAGGTGCGCCCTATGGTCCGGTGCGCCCTATGGAGCGAAAAATACGGTAGGTAAAGGTAAAGGGACCCCTGACCATTATTGGTAGGTCCAGCCGCGGATGACTCTGGGGTTGCGGCGCTCATCTCGCTTTACAGGCTGAGGGAGCTGGCCTTTGTCCGCAGACAGCTTCCAGGTCATGTGGCCAGCATGACCAAGCCACTTCTGGTGAAACTGGGATGGCTTCTGTAAATCCAGGACTGTCCCTGGAAAATAGAGACACATGGGGGGGGAGGCTGAGTTATATAAGACCATTGATTTCAATAGGTCTGACTAATGTTGGAGATCACCCATAGTCCCCCTCCACAAACCCTGAATAAGTGCTGGATTAAACCCTGTGGGGGCCCCTAAGCAGTCGAAATCTTGGGGAGGCCCACATGCATGCGGTCTAGCGGATAACATTGAACTAAGAAAGCTGGATTGCAATTTTCTTTCAAGATCAAATCAGTATTATTTTTATCCATTGTCACGGGAGCCCTATAACACACAGGGCCTACTCTGTCTGTTTGGTAATCTGTCACTGCTCTGAATCTGCCTTTGTGAGAGTGATGAGAAACATTACTTCCTCCTCGTTTGATTATTTGTCAGTAAAGGCTGGATGATCCAATGTCAGAGGTGTACATATGGAGAGGAGGGAGGTCAGAATGGATGGCCTCACTTTGCTTAAAGCGGTTTGCCCCATGTTCCATAATGGAGGGGGTGACAAATTATCAAGGAGCAATTACTGCCCTACTAGGGCGGTTCATAAAAAACTTTTTTTTGAAAAATGCCTGCTCCAAAGGTCTTGTCTTACTATACTAGGGATTATATAGCTATATATGAAATTTCATGCATATCGGTTAGTATCTTGACCCTCCTTCACCAAAATAGCTGTTCACTTGGCTGTTTTCCTATGTCGTGAAGGCTGAAGTTTCAGTTCAGTGGAGCACTTACTGTTCCCAACCCTAACCCTGTGGAAAGCCATCTAATTAGACTTTAATTTGATTTTGAGGTGTTTTTAGGAGGTAATTTAATTATTGTTTGGTTTTATACCAATGTTATGTATCTGATGTTAGCCACCCTGAACCTGACTATGGCCGGGGAGGGTGGGATATAAAAAAAAGTTTTTTATTATTATTACTAGTTATTATTCCTTTGTAAGAAAATATGAAATAACGTAAAACCATTTTTGCAGGGGGGGAATCAATGGGGGGGTGGTGACAATAAATTTTCCACACCGGGTACTACCTGACCTTCCTGCGCCTCTGGGGGGGGGGTGACAAAAATTTTTTTGCCCCCGGGTACCAATTTACCTTGCTACGCCCCTGGCTTAAAGGATAAGTAAATGAGAGGATTGGGGGCTCAACGTGGCACCCTCAACCCCAGTGATGAAGCTGTCTGGAGAGGGAAGCCAGTTTTACTCCCTCTTAGCTGCAAAACAGGTCAAAAGCTGTTTATGCTACTTTTTTTGTTAATTTAAACCCGCTCTTTTGGCTCATACCAGTCCCTCAAGGCTGTTTGCTCCATAAAAATAGCCATAAATACCATAAACTTAAAGCATTAACAAAAAAAAGAACCCCAAGAAGGACAATAAAACCATCAGTGTAAAACAACAATAAAATTAAAAAGCTGGAAATAAAAAATAAGCCCAGCAGCAGCAGCAGCAGCACAGTAGAGTTAACCAATGTTTTAAAAGTCTCTACCAGATGTCTAAAAGCAGATGCAAAACGGGCCTGATGTGCCTCACTTAGGGAGACAGTTCCATGTACTGCCACAACAAAGAGTTGCAGCGTGGAGTGCGCTTGCTCCCTGTTCCAGTCTGCCAGCCGTGCTGTCCTGCAGGATACTCCCATTTCATTCCAACACAACCACCCGCTTTTTCATATCCCTGATCCAATGTTTAGTCCTCGGTTCCCCAAACTTGGGTCTGCAGCTGCTTTTGGACTACAACTCCCATCATGCCTAGCTATCAGGACCAGTGGTCAGGGATGATGGCAGCCGTAGTCCAAAAACAGCTGCAGACCCAAGTTTGGGAAGTTCTGATTTAGCCTGTAAGCATTCCGTGAATGGTGAATTCTATGGCAGGAGACATTAAGAAAGGAACTGAAAAGCGTTAGCCAGTGTTGTTGTAGTTTTGTTTTTTTCTGAGTCTGCTGATACTTGTGCATTAGTGGTGCTGTTTTAACCGCCTAAGAAATGGCACTCACCTCCAGACACTGGAAACAGAGGACTACGATGACAGCTAAATACATGGAGAAGAGAAGGTTAAGGGGTGATATGATAGCCGTGTTCAAATATATAAAAAGATGTCCTATAGAGGAGGGAGAAAGGTTGTTTTCTGCTGCTCCAGAGAAGCGGACCCGGGGCAATGGATTCAAACTACAAGAAAGAAGATTCCACCTAAACATTAGGAAGAACTTCCTGACAGTGAGAGCTGTTCGGCAGTGGAATTTGCTGCCAAGGAGTGTGGTGGAGTCTCCTTCTTTGGAGGTCTTTAAGCAGAGGCTTGACAGCCATCTGTCAGGAATGCTTTGATGGTGTTTCCTGCTTGGCCGGGGGTTGGACTGGATGGCCCTTGTGGTCTCTTCCAACTCTATGATTCTATGAAAAAGCTTTGTGTTCAAGGGCCCAGCAGGCTTGCTGCTGAATAGGAGTTGCCAGAGGAGAGCTGTTGCTTCCATATCCTGGTTGGGGCTTCCTTGAATCACCTAGTTGGCTACCATCAGAAACAGATGACTGGACTAGATGGCCATTTGCAGCAAGGAAATTTGGCTATTTAGGGTTTAAGGTGAGTAGGACTTAGAACTGCAGCTGGGAGCTAACCGGCAACTGAGGGCGAAGCTCTTTAAATGTGGGTTTTTCGGTGCTCCCTGTGTTAGTTAACCACCCAGCTGACAAAGATAATAATTGGCAAAGGGGGGAGGTGTTTCTGAAAGAGTCGACTTCAGGCAGCATGAAAGTCGTAAAGTTTTGCAAGGGATGAAGCAGAGCCAGGAATGGGTGGAAAACTTCCTTTTCGGGAACAGGATTAGGTGGGGCTATTTTTTTTTTTTTAAATTATAATTAGAAGGCATTCATCAACACACACACACCTTCTGCAACACCCCTGTGATTAACAGAACTGTCCGCTGGATGTCATTGTTTCGCTACTGAAAAGGGGCCAAGGATTTTTACCGGCAATATATGTTTGGCTTGACGAAGGCATATTATTAGCCCAGTATTTAACACATGGCATTTTCAGGTGTTTGGCACCTTCTCCACTTGGCTGAAGCCAGCTCAGGAAACAGGTTATGCTGCTTGTTTGCTTAGGGTGGGGAAGGGGGTTGCAGTCCTGACATTACTGTACTGAAGTTCTATCACTTGGCCCAAATCCTCAGCAGGTGTAAACCCAGCATTTAGAGCGGCTGCAGCTGTGGCTGCTGCTTCCAGATGAACAGATTTTTATTTTGTGTGTGTGTGTGTGTGTATGTATTCCTTCCTCATCCTTCCGAGAACATGCTTCATCCTCTCCCCTTTCCTTCCTAGCATGTGACTTACTGTCTCCTCCATTCCATATGCCATAGAATCATAGAGTTGGAAGGGACCCTAAGGGTCCTTTAGTCCAACCCTCTGCAATGCAGGAATCTCAACTAAAGCATCCATGACAGATGGCCATCCAACCTCTGCTTAAAAACCTCCAAGGAGGGAGAGTCCACACCAAGCCAGTGTTAAGAGCAGTAGACTTGTAATCTGGTGAACCGGGTTCGCATCTCCCCTCCTCCACATGCAGCTGCTGGGTGACCTTGGGCTAGTCACACTTCTTTGAAGTCTCTCAGCCCCACTCACCTCACAGAGTGTTTGTTGTGGGGGAGGAAGGGAAAGGAGAATGTTAGCCGCTTTGAGACTCCAGGTAGTGGTAAAGCGGGATATCAAATCCAAACTACTACTCCTCCTCCTCCTCCTCCTCCTCCTCTTCTTCTTCTTCTTCTTCTTCTTCTTCTTCTTCTTCTTCTTCTTCATCTTCATCTTCATCTTCCTGAGGGAGACCATTCCACTCTCAAACAGCTTTTGTGGTCAGAAAGTTCTTCCTGATGTTTCTTGTAACTTGAAGCCATTGGTTTGAGTCCTACCCTCCAGAGCAGGAGAAAACAAGCTTGTTCCCTCTTCCACGTGACAGCCCTTGAGATATTTGAAGATGGCTATCATCTTTCACTTTCCCCTTTTCCATACATATTCCTGTATCCTCGAATCTGCCCCAGTATGCAGGCTTCCCTCTTGTTCAACCCCCACCCCCTTGAACACTTGGCAGAGTCCAGGAAGAATCAAGTGGCAAGTCCTTTTTCCTGGAATGTACCACTTTAGGCTACAGAGATGGGGATTACACATCTGAGTGCTGGCTTATATGAGAATCTCCCTGCATGCAGACAACTAGAGTGTCATGGTTCGCAGCAGACTTTCCCCCAATGTGCTAATTTTAACCATGGGCAGGGATTTTTTTGGAAGTATAACTTCAAGGGGATGTTGCTTACTGGGAGATAAAACATACTCTCTCCCCTTTTATGCTTACTTTATTTCTGGGATACCTACCTCCTCCCCCACCCTTGCATGTACCAACCTCAGAGATTGCCAGACACTTTAAGATCAGTGGCAGATTTGGATTTTTGAGTGAGTGCCACATGTACTTTTCAAAAGATAAAAAATTAATCACCCATACCACCTGATGGCAGAAAGTGGGGTGGCCCAGAGGTTTCGTGGGTGCCAAACGAAGACCTCAAGACCATCTTGGTGCCCACAGGTGTCCTGGTGGTGACCAATGACCTATCTGTAGGACTGATGGATCCAGAGATGGTTGGTGAAGCTCCTCCAAAACCTTGAAATAAGAAGAAGAGGAAGAAGAAGAAGAAGAAGAAGAAGAAGAAGAAGAAGAAGAAGAAGAAGAAGAAGAAGAAGAAGAAGAAGAAGAAGAAGAAGAGGCGGAGGAGGAGGAGGAGGAGGAGGAGGAGGAGGAGGAGTAGTAGTTTGGATTTGATACCCACTTTATCACTACCCAAAGGAGTCTCAAAGTGGCTAACATTCTCCAAAGTGGCTAACATTCTCCACGCTGCGTCCAGCCTCCTCCTCTTCCCTGGCGCCCTCCAGAACATGGCGCCGTGGTTCCCCGCACCACTAGCCTCTATGGCTAAGATGGCCCTGGTTGTACCTTTTAGATGCCAGTCTGCCTGCTCCTTCAGAAACTTTACCACCAGGATAATTAATTTCTGTCGCGCTGAACTGCAGTGAAAGCAATCTATAACGTCTAGGATCTAGCAGGTTTTCAGTTATTTTTAGCGTCTATTTCCTTTTATTGTATCTGTTCATCTCCAAAAGGTTTGTGTATTTTTACATCTGCCTTGGTCGATCCAGAGAGGATTGTCTTGAGCCTGAGCTGTGATCCAAATAAAAAATGGGCAAAAGGAACAAGTGCGCAATGTCCTCCAGAGTTTTCTTTTCTCGGGGACACTGGCCATCTAGGCCTGGCAAAGCTCCAGGAAGGCTCCTGGAGGGTTGTTGAGAGAGACTGAGATCAGCTACGGTGTCAGGCTCCAAATTGGCTGCATATTTTTTCCCTGGCTGGGGACGGCGTTTGGCATTTAGCGAAGTTCTCTTTGTATCTGGAAACTGCTGAATAAGTACAAGACCAGAAAGCAGCTGAAAACATCCCTGCTGCAGAGGCAATCTGCAAATGGAATAGATATCCTGGGACAGTTGCCCCATTTAGGATTAACGCTCCAGATGTAATCTAAACAACTGATGCTATGGGGCTGCTTTGTCGAGCCCGTCACACGAACAAATAAAAGAAATCTGAAGAGCAAAAAACAAGCACACGCCGCCCTTTGCTAAAAAGGTTCTTATTAAGCGCTGTTAGAGAGCCAAGATACTGTGACTGGTGTTTGTTATGGTAAGACTCAATAGAATAATTCACGTCTCTTTTGCCTTCATGTTACCCTTTCCCCTTCTCTTTGGTTTAATGAAGCCCCTCTATTACTTCAGCTGTTGCCCATGTCACTCACTGCTACAATTTTCGCTTGGATTTCTGGTGAGCTTTTCAATACTTGGCATCTTCTCTTAAAAAAAAAACCCAGCAGCTCAGGTGATGTAACGTATGCTTCTCATTCCAGAATTGCTAACATATGGACGTAGGGGGCTGCCTTGCACTGCGTCAGACCATCAAGACATCTAAGCTCAGTGTTGCTGTACGATTCCAGTCTCCGAGCACGGCGAGATTCCAAGGGGTTCCAGGCATTCACCCAGGGTTCATGTTTTCTTCGGAACGAGGAACAGCAGAGACTGTGGTGTCTTTAGGATATATGGTTTAGTTACACATATATACAAGCTGAGCCTGCGATGGAGGGGCTCGCAGCACTAACACTCCAAGAGGGTCTTGCTTCTCCCATAGCCAGAGCCTTGAATTCCAACAGAAATCAGGCATGGCTCTGTCTCCCATCTGCCCAGCCTGCTGCCTACTGTGGGAATATGTTTTTAAGGTGCTACTGCACCTGTTTGTTTGGATTTACTTTAGGTGTCCTTCCGCGTTAGGAAGGAAGGACAAAGGATCCAGCAGGGAGTTTTGCTGCATGGATCCTTCCGCGTTTGGGCGAAGCGCGCCAATTTGACCAATGTAACGGTCAGTAGTTAATTTCCCGCCCAAAAGCTAGCATAGAGACAAGGTTGTGATTGGTTAATGTAACTGTTATGACGATGTTTGAGTCTTCAATAAATAGCCTCCGCTCTCTGTAGTGTGTGTGGAGAACGCGCGAGACAAGCCAGAGAGAACATCGGTGCGTGACAAGCCAGAGAGAAACCGAAAGCGAAACCAGCCGCACAGAGCAGTTGAGAGCTTCTTCACCATTCACTGTATTTATTTCATTTTATTTAAAAAGCTTTTATTTGGCCTTCTAAGTTTTGGCCGCTACCTAGTTTAGTCTATCTTCTTCTCCGGAGACCTCCGGAATCTTCGGAACTTCCAGACCCCTGCAGAAAACCTTCAGAAACTCCAGCAACCTTCAGAACTCACAACAGAAACCTTCAGATCATAGCCAGCGGACCTTTTCACGGCGCAGTGGGAGCAGGAACTCCAGAATTACTGGTCGTCCCATCTGCTGGCTATCCCCACAGCCTACTGGCTTCTAGCTTCCGTAACTCAACTCTCAGCTCTGGTCTTTGCAAGGAACATACTGCTGCTGAGCTACGGCTCTTCTCCAAACAAGTGCAATACTTGGTTAAACCTTAATGGACAGGATTCAGCTCATGGATCCAACCTACGGCAGCCCTGCACGAGGATTTCCACTTGCTCAATGGGCTTTCCTCCACCTCCTCCCTCCCGCACCCCCAAAATTGGCTCGGGTGCATCTGTCAGAAGAACCCCTGGGACAGCATGCTGGGGGAAAGCAAGGAGGATCATGCCATCTGGCAAGCCAAAATGATGGAACGATTCCTCTTGTGCAGCACTGAATTTCTCCCAATGCCATTAAACAAAAAATAACCGGGGGGGGGGGGGGTTCCCCTTAAAAAAGAGAGAGGATATAGAATCCGAGAACAGTGGGACCAGATGTTCATCAAGGACTGGACCAAATTTGTAAATTATTTGAAAGACAATTGTATTCAATCAAATACGTTGGTAGGATTGTGAGAAGCTTTGTAAGGAAAGGTACAAAAACCACTGCAGATAAGAATAAGAATGTATGATGTTTTAATGTTTTTTGATTTTAAAGCAATGGTTAAATAGTGAAAAAGTTTGAAATGAAAGATAGAAAATCGCAAGGAAGGTCTGAAGGAAGTCCGGGCCCTAAAAAGCCAAACTGTATAATTATAAGAGGAGATATTGCAATGGAAAGTATTATTGTAAAACTAATAAAAATGATAAGAAAAGAAAGAAAAGAAAGAGAGGATATAAGTAAAGGTAACTCAGTTTGAATGATGCCTGAAATCTAATTGAAGCTCTGTTTTGAAAATGTTTGGTTATCTCAAATCCTCCAGTGCGCCCATGAACTTGATAAGATGCCTGCATCAGCACATTGGTTAGTTCAGAAATGTGTTGGATACAACTGATGCTAAGGTCCCAAAGGGGTTGTGTTGCACTCAAACCATAGGCTGCTCACGACCTTTCAAGGGCAGCTTTAGAGGAATGGTCCAAGTGTGCCTTTCTTTGCGCTTGGCTTTAAGAATAATGAGTCTGTTACTTACTATGTGGTTTGCGAAAGATTGATGATGACGCTGGTAATTATTCATTTCCTTTCTTTTAAGTGCCTGGACGTTGTAAATGCATCATTGTCACTTAGCAGCTGAGCCTATTGATTTATAACTATATAGATTAAACGAAGACAGCTAGTTTGGGAGAGAGAAATAGAAAGGTGCCGATTTGCATCTGCGATAAAAACCAAACAATTTGCTCATGGTAACAAGCCTGTCCCGAGGAAGGAAAATTTCTCTAATAGATCAGGTCCTTTGAGTTTAGTTTTTCTAATCTGTGTGTCTATACACTTGGTGGCAGGATTTGGCCATGCTGACAGTGAGTATGATGAAGTGAGCCAAGACAGGTTTGGCTTTTCTAAGTGCTACATTCCCACTAACTGCACAAACAGTGTCCCTTCCTGCTGACACCACCCATCTCTGGTCCCTGAACTGGAAGTAACCCTTTACTGCTACAAAATGTAAGAAATTCTTCAGAAAGAGAATTTCTTTGAAGGATCAAAGTCTTCGTAGCCATGCTGGTCCCAGACAGAGCAGAGCAAGAAATAAACAATAAGGAAGGCAACTGTTATTAGATGCATTAGATGTTTAAATCTAGGATGCATCAGGAACATCAAACTGAGCAAGTTGGAGTCAATTCTTTATTAGCAAAAACACGATCTGCTGATTGTCAGGCCTAATGAGCAAGGAACTCCTCCCTGGTATGTCTGGCCCCCATGAAGCAGTTGCTGAGACTGAAGGTCCTCGTCTCCCCAGAGCTGTCTAAGTCCCCTCCTAAATCTCTCCTCCATCCTTTTAATGCCTCTTCTGGTTTTGGGAGACCAGCGGGGAGAGAAGCTTGTCGCAGCAGGAGGGGGAGACACCTGTGCCTCTTCACCAGCCTGACTCATCTCTGCCTCTTGGTCTCCCTCCTTGCCTGCTTCAGCATCTACGTCTGATTCTGGGCTTCTCTCTGCCTAGGCCAGGCAAACTCCGGCCCTCCAGATGTTTGGGACTACAATTCCCATCATCCCTGACCACTGGTCCTGTTAGCTAGGGATGATGGGAATTGTAGTCCCAAAACATCTGGAGGGCCGGAGTTTGCCTATGCCTGGCCTAGACTCTCCCAGCTCACTAAGCCCTGTTACCTGTTCAGCTTCCGACATCTCCCAGTCTTCTCCCTCTTCTCCCTCATCATTGTCCCACCACCACTCCCTGGGCTCTGAGCCTTCTTCCCTTGGTGGTCAGCGAGCTAGTTCCTCCCACCACTCCTCTGAATATATTTGAGGCTCAGCCTCCTCAAATATTTTATTGGGAGGGAGGGGGCGAAGGGACCTTGGCCCCTAGGAGTTTATTCCCATGGTGGCAGAGCTCTAGATGGTTTCGCCCTCTGTTTTCTTGAGCTCATTTGAGTTTCCCACTCAGCATTTCTTAAAACACACAACAGTTTTGCAGGATGCAGTTCTTCTCTCTCTCTCTCTCTGTGTGTGTGTGTGTGTGTGTGTGTGCGTGTGTGTGCATGTGTGTGTGTACAAATAATACAGCACAAAGTGGGGCAACGCTGCTTGGGTTGTCATTGAAGGAGTCGTGAAACCAAAAGAGTGCTGCTGCTTCCTTTTTACTAGCCATCCTCTCCAAATGTATACATGGTAATTTGCATTATAAGAAATCCTTATGTAGTAGATAGTGGCTGGCTACTCCCTTTTGTGGGGATCTAGGTTTGCCTACATTGCAAATGAAGTTGGCCGAGCTTCTTGATCTGCAACGACTCTGCCACCTCCAGTCTCCTTTTCATCCCAGCTGAGCTGCAAGTGTATGATGCAGCCCTCCTTTGCTTAATATTCCTCCCTTGCTTAATATCCCCAGATTTTGCTGACTCTGCTTCCCTTGTTTTGCTTCTTCTGCTGACACAATGTTCTCCCTTTCCTCCTCCTGCTCTTTCCTCTGTTCCTCCTCCGTACTCGACACTCTTGTAATTTAATCTCTCAGTCAATGCCTTGCTTTAATCAAGTCTCTGTCATGCCAATTATATCACACATCTTCCCTGCCACATGTGCTTCTAATTCAGCCACATTATTAATGCTCAGCTAGCATTTCTATGAAATGCATTGTGGGACTAATCCCTTCTTGGCCGAAGCTGGCAAAGAGTAGCCAGGAATTGCCCCGTGCCCTTTTGCAGATGGATCTTCTGTTAAAGGAGCCCCGATGGCCACCGGGAACTCCCTCAGCACTTTCTTTGCGGGCAGCGTGCCATCCTCAGCTGTCCGTAGACACATGCATTTTAACCTGCTGGATGATTGTGTTGGATCACGCTAGACTTGTGTGGTTCCCTCTACTGAGGATAAGAAACATGCAGCATTTAAAGCAAATGAAACCGAGGAGGTCAGGTTATCCCACTGTCCCTTCTCTTTTACTGCTCCCTACTGTTGCGGGTGGCGCTGTAGGTTAAACCACAGAGCATAGGACTTGCTGATCAGAAGTTTGGCGGTTCGAATCCATGCGACGGGGTGAGCTCCCGTTGCTCGGTCCCAGCTCCTGCCAACCTAGCAGTTCAAAAGCACGTCAAGTGCAAGTAGATAAATAGGTACCGCTCTGGAGGAAAGGTAAACGGCATTTCTGTGTGCTGCTCTGGTTCGCCAGAAGTGACTTAGTCATGCTGGCCACATGACCTGGAAGCTGTACGCCGGCTCCCTCGGCCAGTAACGTGAGATGAGCGCTGCAACCCCAGAGTCGGACACAACTGGACCTAATGGTCAGGGGTCCCTTTACTTTACTGTTGCTTCCAGAGACAGATGCAGGCAGAAGCTGCGGGTCCATTCCAGTCTTTTTACGCTGCCTCTGCCTCTCTCCATCTGCTTCCCTTGGTCGCCTTTTTTTTTGTTTGGAAACAGTAAGGTGTATCTGGGAACATCTGGCAAACTCCCTGCGCATGCATATGCTTCTGGATGATAGGGCTCATCTGATATGGGTTGGGGAGTTGCTTTTATGTAATGGCCAGATTGGAAGTTCTATAAGTCCATTCTACAGTTCTGAAATTGGCAGCTGAAAAAGTCCTTCTCTCGTATTGGTTCTCTTTGATCGTTAAGGGAGGAATTCAATATAGCACTCTTTTGATCGTTCTGTCAGTGCAAGGATTTCTGCCCCTCCTTTGCCCTGAGGTAGGAACTTTCAGTCTCGGCAACTGATTTTCATGGAGTAGGACCCACCAGGAATGAGCTGCTCTGCTCATTAGGCCTGACAACCAAGTCTGTGGAGATCATGTTTTTGTTAATATAGAGTTAGCTCTGTTAGAGATTTCAGAGTTGCCTATGTGCAGAAATTCATCTGTCTATCTCCAAGCAATTAACTAGTTGGCAGAAAGCCCAGATCTGCTCTCTCTCAGACCCTTAGCAACGACCTGTGATTGGTCAATGAGTTCCTAAAGACTCAGCTCTGTGTGAGAGCTGTGTGGTTAGTGTGGTTAGTGTGTGGTGCAGGTGTTGGTGTGGAGAAAGTGGTCAGTGTAGAGAGAGAGAGAGACAGAGAGGAAAAGATTTTATGTTTTGTTTCTTTTATTCTGTAAAGTCTGTACATAGTAACTTATGGAAACTAGTTGCTTCAATAAATACTGTATATAGTTATCCAGTGAGTTGCTGAGTTCCTGCGTTGTGCTGTCCAGTCAATTACACAACAGCCAGAAGCTTCCAGAAAAGTCTGCGTCTAACTCTGCGGTGTCCAGGAATACGTTATACTCCTGACACTAAATCTTAAGAAGCTCCAACTCTGAACTGTGTGATTACTGACTGGCACACTCCTGTGACAGCTAGGGAGTGGTAGACTTTATGCTAACTACTTTTTTGTTGTTGATGAAGCACTATATGAGTCTTCTTCAGTCAAAAAATAAAACAAAAATAGCCCAGTACTGTTGACTCTCGGAGCAGCTTTTCGTGATCTCAGCCAGAGACTGTTCCCTGTTCTGCTACCACAGAACCTTGAAAGATGTGCTGGGATTTGAACCTGGGACCTTCTGCGTGCAAAGGAATGTGCTCTCTGCCACTGAGCAATGGGCCTCCTCTGAGTTGCGGGTAGAACATCGGGAAGTAGCAAAGAGCGCCGTCGAGGCGAACACGCTGCCGGATCGCTCAGACGCATTTGACAATGCGCATTGCGCGACTGAAGTAATGACAGACTTATCTGTAGGCTTCAAATCCCAGTGCCATGTTGCATTTACCATTTTACGCAAGCTAGCAAAATTTCCCTGTGCCTCGGCGAATTAGTGTAATTGCTGGCAGATGTGGGCTTTCGATTAGTATTCCCAAATTACTCACCATTTCAAGGGGTCCCCTGAAACCCAGCTAGAACACATAGCTGAGAGATGGGAGAAGAAAGGTTGCACTCCTGGTTAATGGGAGCTGACAGGTGGGAGTGACTTTCCTGCCCCTTGGAAGAGGCCAAAATCTGTAATACTTTTTAATGCCTCACCAAGAAAAAACCCCCCAAAAAACAAAAAAACCTGGCAAGCATCCTAGCTGTTCCTTGTGAAATGACACCAGTCTGACAGCTTCTCTTACAACTTGATCTCCAGATGTTAGGCTGGTTTCAAATAGATGCCACAATGGTGTTTTTAATAGTTGAGGATTAGTGTTGAATTTGCAGTCTGTCACTCTGCTATTCCATGACCTTGTTGTTTATGCAAAGATGCATCTCGTAATATGGCAGGCGCATATGAGTGCAGTCACACGGCAAAAGCTTTTGCGCATGGTTCCCACCAAACTTGTCCACCCAAGGTTGTCGTTGGGAATTGCTGGGTCCCACTGTGGCTACCCAGTGTAGTGCACCACCACAACTTAAAAATGGAAAGTGTAATGCTGGTAGTCAACAAAAGAGGTTCAAAGACTCTTTCAAGGCAAATCTAAAGGACTGTAGTATAAACACCGACAACTGGGAAGCACTGGCCTACAAGCGCTCCAGTTGGAGAACAGCCTTTACCAAAGAAGAAGAAGAAGAATTTGGATTTGATATCCCGCTTTTCACTACCCGAAGGAGTTTCAAAGCGGCTAACATTCTCCTTTCCCTTCCTCCCCCACAACAAACACTCTGTGAGGTGAGTGGGGCTGAGAGACTTCAGAGAAGTGTGACTAGCCCAAAGTCACCCAGCAGCTGCATGTGGAGGAGTGTAGACACGAACCCGGTTCCCCAGAAGGTGTCATGGGCTTTGAAGACACTCAAACTCAGGATGAAAGGGAGAAATGAGCTAAGAGGAAGGCACACTTGGCAAACCCTCACCGTGATCAACTCCCGCCCAGAAACCAATGTCCCCACTGTGGAAAGACGTGTGGATCCAGAACTGGCCTCCACAGTCACTTACGGACTCACTGTTAAAACCGTTACAGGTAGGTAGCCGTGTTGGTCTGCCATAGTCAAAACAAAATACAAAAATTGGTTCCAGTAGCACCTTAGAGACCAACTACGTTTGTTCTTGGTATGAGCTTTCGTGTGCATGCACACTTCTTCAGATACACTGAAACAGAAGTCACCAGACCCTTATATATAGTGAGAGAGTTGGGAGGGGTATTACTCAGAAGGGAGGTGGGAATGGGTGATAGGCTAATAGGTGTGGAAAACCTGTTGACGACTCTTAACGACTGCAATTGGTCTTACAGGAAAAGGCAAGGGGTGAGATGGCTAAAGATAGCTTTGTCATGTATAATGAGATAAGAATCCAATGTCTTTGTTCTGACCAGGTCTCTCCATGGTTTTAAGTTTGGTAATTAGTTGCAATTCAGCAACTTCTCTTTCCGGTCTATTTTTGAAATTCCTTTGTAGTAAGACATCTACTTTGAGATCTTGTACAGAATGTCCTGGGAGACTGAAGTGTTCTCCTACTGGTTTCTCTGTCTTGTGGTTCCTGATTTCAGATTTATGTCCATTTATCCTTTGGCGTAGGGTTTGGCCTGTTTGACCAATATAGAGAGCTGAAGGGCACTGTTGGCATTTGATGGCATACACAATGTTAGAAGATGAGCAATTAAATAGTCCTGAGATGGTATGTTTGATGCTGTTGGGGCCAGTAATGGTGTTGTCCGGGTGTATGTGGCAGCAAAGTTGGCATCTGGGTTTATTGCAGGCTCTGGTACCAGTGTCCATATTGAGTCCTGTTGTTGTATTATTGTGGGTGAGGAGTTTAAGATTGGGTGGCTGTCTGTAGGCGATGAAAGGTCTTCCTTTCATTGTTAAAACCGTGTTCATGGAAGACAATCTTACTTGGCTATGAGTGACCGCCAAAGAAGAACCAGTGAACTGCAGGGGTCAGTTTCTCAGTTAAGTATTTCTTCAGGTCCCAAACTGACTCCTCCCAGGTAAAGGTAAAGAAGGACTTCCTGTCCCATCCGAGCCTTGCTCAAGTATTAAAAGATATCCCTGAGCTCTGTCACGTTCCTTGCTTATCCTCAGGTCCTGAATCCTGGCTTGCTTCTTTCTCCTGCCTCCTGGCTTCTCCCTTGGTCCTGGCTGGCTCTTCAGTCCTGACTACTGGCTGGTCTCATGGTTTCCCCTTTCTAGCTCACCTCCAGCTGCTGCCCAGAACCTAACTCTGATGACAGTCTGGCTCATGACTAGGGATGGGCGAAAATGTCAGTTTCGGTTTCTCTCCATTTTCACATCACAAATTCAGATCTCCACATTTCCACATCAGTTTGCATTTTTTAGAAAAGTCTCTGTGAAAATTCACCAGCATCTGACTGCAAGTCTGAGGGTATCTCCTAAGATACACATTTTTGTGTGCAACCTTGCCTAATATACAGCATTTTTGCATGTTCTTTTTCACCAACAGATGATTTATTTATTTTTTATCCACATCTTCATGCACGATGCTTGGCTGGAGAAATGCACTGCAGAAAATACAGTGAAGTGAGAATTTCGAAGGAAGGACATGTTTTGGTTCATGTTTTGTTTCGGGAAAATGTGAATTAGGTAAGTACACCTTTAAATGGAACCTGAATCTAATTGCTTTCCCATCCCTACTGGTGAATGATGCTGCGAGTTTATAGGAATCGATGTGAGAGATCAAATCAGAAATTAGGATGGCTTTTGTAAATCTGGGACTGTCCCTGGAAAATAGGGACACATAGAGCATCTGTCATACTCTCCCAACATTTCTCCGATGAAAATAGGGGTGTCCTATTCAACGATGATGATGATGATAAAAATTTTTATATCCCGACCATCTAACTGGGTTGCCCCAGCCACTGGGTAGCTTTCAACACACACACACACACACACACACACACACACACACACACACACACAACATTTAAAAAACTTCCCAATACAGGGCTGCCTTCAGATGTCTTTTAAAGGTTGTATATTTCCTTATCTCCTCGGCTTGGGGGTCACAAAACTCCATCCCCTCCAACATTTCTCTGATGAAAATAGGGACGTCCTAGGGGAAAGCGGGACATTCTGGGATCAAATCAGAAACTGGGATGGCTTCTGTAAATCCGGGAATGTCCCTGGAAAATAGGGACGCTTGGAGGGTCTGTGGAAAAGGTCTGTAAGACATGCATTTCATTTGCTAACCTGATCCTGTTTAGCATTGAGTGGAGTGAATACTCACAGAAATCAGGTCTTTGAGTGGTCCAAAGCATAATGAAGCCTAGGTCAGATGCTTGTGTGCCTTGGCCTTGTTTCTGTGCAAAGTGTAGCCACCAGATCAAAAACTGGAATCCTAAATAGGGATGAGCAGAGCAATCACAAACATTGTTATCAGTAGGAAATTGACGGATGATTTTAATGTGATGTGGATTCTGTTCAAGCACACGAAAGAGTAGCAGACATGGCATTGTAGGAAATCTTGGGACCACAAATGGGAATATTTTTTTTCAGGCTGCTGGGCTGTAACTCATGGGTAGAGCAACTGCTTTCTCTGCAAAAAGGACCCGAGTTCAACTCCTTCCAGGGCTGAGAAATTCTGAGGTGCTGCTGCCAATCAGTGCAGACAATACTGGCCTAGACGAACCCACCGGCCTGAGTGACTCAGAATCAAGCAGCTTCCTACTCGTGGCAGAATGGAAATGAAAGAAAGTGAAACCAAGCTGCCATTTCTTCTGAACCCACATCTATAAATCCAATGTTCTACTGCCACGAGGACACTTAAGATGCCTCGGGGTGAGTTCTCACATCTTAAGGCTTTCATACGAGTGATTATTCACAGCAAATTACGACATTTCTTTTCTGGAGTTTCTTTAATCTGCCGTCTTTTCTGTTCTCCTACTGCTTGCTGTTAAGTGCTGAGTGGTAACTTTTATGACTTTATAGGAACCTGGAGTTCAATTTTTTTTTCTTTTTTTGAGCTGGCTGACACATGCCTGGAAAGATTTAAATGTATCACGCTCTGATCCCACTTCTGGGAGTTTAACAAATTCTTCTCTGACTTAAAAAAGGGTCAGATCCGTTTGGCATCGTCGTACTGCCTGATTAGGAAGCAAATATAATCTCTGGGTGGGAGCATTTCCTCCCCCCCCCCCACCTCCAAAAGAAGACGATTATATGAGACTTTTGGCCTGCAGGTTAGCATTTGCTGCCCGCCCCCTCTTAATAATTGTTGTAGAGAGCTATTATTACATCACTGACATTTGGGCCCAAAGGAAAGAATTTGATGTAAATAACTCCAGTCAACAAGCCATTGTGTCATAGGGAAATCTCAAAGATGTTCAGCGCCGTAATTAGCAATGCCAGCCTGGAAACAAATGCCCGTGATTTATAAGCGACAGCCATGAAGTCTTTAGGAAAAAATGGTGAAGCACTTAATGGGTCACCTTTATTATTTTTCCTACCATAGATACCCTTGACTCAGAAGTTATGTCACTCTGCCCATATGCCTAGGTATTATTTACACGGAATAAAAATGTCACTGTGCCTTTGGCTGACTACCATTCTTGGATCTGTTTTCTGGTTCTCGGTCTCAAAGGAGGCAAATGGAAGAAGCAACTGGGCAAAAGAAAATTTCAGCAGTGATGAGGGCACCAGAAAGTATTTGCTCAAAGGTACCTGGAAATGGATAAAGGTCAAGGGCCAGCCCATATTCCCTTTGAGGACTATCCAACATTCAGGAGGGATGCATCTTGTAATGTAGTTGTGTGGCTACTCATAAACCAGAAATACACTACAGGTTTGGTTGAGGGAACCTAATATTCGCCAGACTTTGAATTCACAGTCACTCAGACCCAGGATTAGCACATGGCACCGTTGAGCCTTAATATAACACAGGCCACACACACAGTACTGATGCTTGTCCTCCCCCCACACCGCAGGCCAGGGATCTGGGTCTGCAACCTGTTATTTAAAGTTTCACCAAGTGCTCTGGCTGCACCCATGAAGAGCAAAGTTACAAAGTTTCATAAAATGTAATGTCTGTATGCACGGAAGTTAAAAATTGTGTACAGGTTTGCATTTGCAAAGTGGAGAAGTTTCCATCGAGAGAGAGGTTCCACTCTAGGTGAAAGCGGAAAGCTAGCATTTTTCCATTCCAGAGGTAGGTTTGGTAATATTTCAAAAGCTTGCCAGACCCGTTTGACCAGAGGCAACACAGTAGGACAAAGGAGATCTGCATATACCATGGGGCAAGCACCCCCAACCTGCGGCCCTCCAGATGTTTTGGCCCACAACTCCCATGATCCCTAGCTAACAGGACCAGTGGTCAGGGATGATGGGAATTGTAGTCCAAAACAGCTGGGGGGGGGCGAAGGTTGGGGATTCCTGCCATGAGGGAAGCAAAGCAGCTCTCAGCTGTCTTAAAAGATTGTCTGTCTCCAGCCTCTTACAAATAAGCACCTGTATCAAATATAGGCCGCAAATGTTTGGCAGAATATTCATGGAATTTCTGCAAATCATTCTTTTAATAAAATAATCTCCAGTAATATTTTTTTTAAAAATAAAAAGCTTTTACTATGGAAAGATGTAAAGGAAATATGCCACATGGTGCCCCCCATTGGTTTGTTTTTTCAGATGCGAAGGAAACAGTAAAATGTTAAGCCAATGAACACGAAAAGAAGTGGGTCTGCTCCATTTTAGAGATTGTTTGCTACAACCCTCCTCATTTTCCTGCTCCCTCTGTTCCAATGTGAGGGGGACAGTCAAAACTGTACATACAGCACACCACCCATGTGCTCGATGCGTCCTTCCTTTAATGCTGTCATTGGTCGCTTCCTTCCATCGACATGCTTGAACCGCTCCCCACATGCAGCCCACCCGTTGCAGTGTCATTAAAACCCGTTGTGACAACTTGCCCCTTCTCAAACAGTTGGAAGTTTTCAAAAGAGAGGTAGCCAACAAGAGGCCATTAAGATGGGTGGCTTGAAGCCATGCATGCATCAGTTTGGAAGCCAAGACCGGATCTGCATGGACCTGACTTCCAGGTTTTTGCTCTCTTGATTTCCTGTTTAGTCAACCCACCCACTGGAGAACATCCAACCAATCCTCTTGGGCCTCTCCACGTCTCTCTGGCTGTCCTCTTGACAGTCTTAGTGCTAGCAGAGACAGGGAAATGTGGTCAGCCTCGATCACTGTGCTATTGGCAAGTAAGTGACAATACTTACATCACCTCTTCTCTGATTTTTTCACTTCACTGTGTTTAGTTTAATGTGACATGTCCAGAGTCAATTTCAGATGAGAAGAACCAACTTTTTCTCTTATACATTTCCTAGTTCTCTCTTTCTCTTTCTCTCTCTCTCCCAATCTCTCCATCTCTCTCTCCTGCCATGACTAGGGATGAGGGAGCAAATTTGATTTAGGTCTCACTTGAAGTAAAATCTACCAGATTCACAGTTTCCAAAACAACATACAAACTGAACACACGGCTATCCTTCAAAATGTGCACTTACCCAAATTTTGCTGTTTGGTTTGCCAGCTAAACCATCTTTACAAAAAGAAACCAAGCACAAACAGTTCTTCAGAATTCAGAACTTCTCAAAACCACATTACATCTTGGGAAGAAGGATGTTTCTTTTGACCTCAGAAAGTAAGCCAACTAATAGCACACTCCTTAACCAAGTCTACTTAGAAGCTAACCCTACTGATTTCAGTGGGGAATACTGAGAGCCAGTGTGGTGTAGTGGTTAAGAGCAGTAGACTCGTAATCTGGTGAACCGGGTTCGCGTCTCCGCTCCTCCACATGCAGCTGCTGGGTGACCTTGGGCTAGTCACACTTCTTTGAAGTCTCCCAGACCCACCAACCTCACAGAGTGTTTGTTGTGGGGGAGGAAGGGAAAGGAGAATGTTAGCCGCTTTGAGACTCCTTCGGGTAGTGATAAAGCAGGATATCAAATCCAAACTCCTCCCCTTCTTCTTCTTCTTCTTCTTCTTCTTCTTCTTCTTCTTCTTCTTCTTCTTCTTTTTCTTCTTCTGTTCTTTCTCCAGTCATTAATACTTGGCGGTCCCTGAGACCTCCAGTTCTTTGCAAGCAATATGCTGGTGGCTGCTGCTATATAAGAAAATAATTTTCTGCATCCTTTGTTTCTTAAGTCATCCATAGAGTTTAATAATACCAATACTTAAGGAGAGGGTTAGCTAACCTGTACAGTATATATTTACCTAAAGGTACAATGTACTGTTAGTCCAGTAATGTAAAAGAAGTATTAAGAAACCTTTCTTTTTTAGAAACTCTTTAAGTAGAAGCTTTCCTGTATGCTGCTAAAATGTAAGCTGTGAACTTTGATCTGCATTGGCATGTTACTGTGTAAGCTGTGACTAAGGGCCTGAAGATAACAGTGGAAGGTCAACCTTGCACAGGAAGAATTGCCTAGGCCAGAGACAAGATAAGATGGCCTTGCTAAAGTGCGTATGAAAACAAGCTGGCACAGGAAATGTTCCTTATATGGGCACAGGGCTAAAGGTCCTTTGCCTTAAGATTGCAAGAAC
Organism: Lacerta agilis; assembly: GCF_009819535.1. Classification (NCBI taxonomy): domain Eukaryota; kingdom Metazoa; phylum Chordata; class Lepidosauria; order Squamata; family Lacertidae; genus Lacerta; species Lacerta agilis. Next base: position 9,501,624 of record NC_046314.1, read on the forward strand.
AGGAAATGTTCCTTATATGGACAAGGATATTATGTACAAGAGGCAGATTCCTGGGATGGGGAGATGAGCCAAAGACCTCTATAAGAACTGTCTGAAAACTGACTAGCTTTGTACATGCTTGTGTGCTTGAACACAGCATTTACCTTCTGCATGCAGAATAAACTCTTTCTCTGAAGTAATCCACTTGAAGTGTCTTTTGACTCCTTTGATCCCTCCCTTTGGCGCAACGCGAACCCAAGGTTAACGGAAAGGTCTGCAAGAAGGCTACAATACTACTACTAATTTTTTTTATTCAGGTGTAATTTCATATCCCAATTTTTTTAAAATATTAAATCTATAATCTTTATAGATAATTCCTTTATCAAATTGCACTTCCACCACATATGTTAATTATCTCATTCTTTCCAACATGTTTTTGAGTAATTCTTATTTATTCTACTTACCATGTCAGGAGTTATATGTCACCTCAGTGTTATTTTAGAACAGTTTCCCTTTATATTTTTGGGGAGCCTGTGAGCTTTATTCCAAAGATCCTCCAAGGTTGCAATGAGGATATTATTTCTGACATCTTGTGCTGCTCGATCATGTATTCTTTCTCCTGTTCAGGCTCCTAACCATATTTCAAAAGCAGAAAATAAATTCCAAATAATAAATGTCAGATTTTATAACCAGTACCTTGAATTCTGTTAATTCTCTAATAAGATTAGCTGTTATATGAAGCTATTCAAACTATGGTGGATTTTCTGAGTGTATATATTTTCTAATTTCAGAATAGGCAATCATATAATTTCTTTTGACATAGCCTGAATAGTTTACAACTGATTAGTTTATATTTGAATAGTTTCTTCTTTCTCTGTATTCTAAAGCCTTTATCAGAATCCAAACCTTCCAGGTTAGATTTTAAGAGAGATCTATATGGGCTTAATAAACCTATAGAAGAATCCCATATATTTAGCCAATTTCCGATTATATAGTTACCTTTTACTGACTTTATCCTAATGACATTATCACCTCAAAGCAGTTTATGTAATGGGGTTCTTATCAAATCTCTCTCAAACTGAGATGCTGAATTGGGATTATCTATTTCACCATTTTATGTACTTTGTGATATAATACGAACTCAGATTTGTGATTGCCAGAACACTCTCTCTCTCTCTCTCTCTCTCTCTCTCTCTCTCTCTCTCTCTCTCTCTCTCTCTCTTTCCTTCCTTCCTTCCTTCCTTCCTTCCTTCCTTCCTTCCTTCCTTCCTTTCTTTCTCATCATCCAGGGTATTTACTTTAACCCTTCTGCTTTTCTTATTCCAGAGATATTTCTATGAGTTAGAGCACTGCTTAATTTTCTGAGTATATACCCAGCTCCCAAGAGGAGAAAACTCCTGAACAAATGGGAGTGGGGGAGGAGAGAAAATGGAAGTTCTGATATTTTAATATCAATTGGTAAACTCTGAAACGTGAATGTTAGTTCTTTTGCAGGAGCACACAACCCAATATTTAAGGGCAATGCCAAAAATCAAAATAAGGAGCTGGTGTCTTCCTCAACCCACGCTCTTCGCCATATTGCCAACTATGTTACTCTCAAGGGTTACTAATCCCAGGGACTCTGACTCCCATCAGCCAATGGTCAGTGATGATCGGATTTACAGTTCAACATCATCTGGAGGGCCACAGGTTCCCCATCTCTGTACTGATCTGTAGGTTTATTTATGACCTGTCAAAGTTAATTGAAAAAAACAAGCCATTTCTGTCGGAATCACCTCCTTCTGGTGTCAACCGTACTGGAAAGCACCAAGAGATTACAGGCCAAGTTCATCTATCACTGTGTGGTTCTGTGAAATTACATCAGGCTTCAGATTGGTCCTTTAAACGCCACAAGCCATGAGTCAGATGTTACAGATGTGGTCAAGGACTTGGCAAATGGCGCAAAGCTCTTGGCGGATACATCATTAACATCATGAAGCATTTAGCAGGCATTATTAAACATTATGTGAGATGTATGGCGGATGTTATGAATGCTGTCAAGAACTTGGCAAAAGATGCGAACCTCGTGAAGCTCATGAGAGGCACTATAAATGTCACCAGGCATCAGGCAGACATTCAAACATCACAGTAACTACTTGACAAACACTATTACGTACATAATGGGACTTTTGTAACAAAATTGTAAATGGCAGTTTCTAAGTAGAAAGTGGCTTACCTGGTGATCAACAGGTGGGATCACGATCTCGGTGGAGTCCATTGGAAAAGACCCTGATGTTGTGAAAGATGGAGGGCACAAGGAGAAGGGGACGACAGAGGACGAGATGGTTGGACAGTGTTCTCGAAGCGACTGGCATGAGTTTGGCCAAACTGCAGGAGGCAGTGGAGGATAGGCGAGCCTGGCGTGCTCTGGTCCATGGGGTCACGAAGAGTCGGACACGACTGAACGACTGAACAACAACAACAACAACAACAACAACAACAACAGGATAGTATAAGTTACAGGTGGGTAGCCGTGTTGGTCTGCCATAGTCAAAACAAAATCGAAAATTCTTTCTAGTAGCACCTTAGAGACCAACTGAGTTTGTTCCTGGTATGAGCTTTCGTGTGCATGCACACTTCTTCAGATACCAGCACCTTAGAGACCAACTGAGTTTGTTCCTGGTATGAGCTTTCGTGTGCATGCACACTTCTTCAGATACGAGCACCTTAGAGACCAACTGAGTTTGTTCCTGGTATGAGCTTTCGTGTGCATGCACACTTCTTCAGATACTTCAGGTATCTGAAGAAGTGTGCATGCACACGAAAGCTCATACCAGGAACAAACTCAGTTGGTCTCTAAGGTGCTACTAGAAAGAATTTTCGATTTTGTTTTGAGGATAGTATAAAATAATAATAATATCAACATAAAAAAGTTAAACAGAAATCCACTCAGCAGTTGCAATAAATAATTTCAAAACTATAATCAACGAAACAATGGCAAGCCATAGAACATAAAATAATACAATACAAACTGAGAAGTCCAGTCCCTGACACTCCCTTCCTCCCCCCACTTTTTTTTTTAAATCAATATTTTGTTTACTTTGCTGCATTACTGAAAACGTGACATAAACATAGGTTTAGGTCATTTTTCATTTTTTTTAAAAAAAGTTTTTGTTAAGAAAATTCACGTCCAGCATTCAACTAAAAGGCTATCGAATCAGAGTACTGTGAACAGGGTCAGGGGCTGAGTGAGTGTAGGATTGGCACTTGCATGTTCCTTCCATGCACTGCCATAATCCCACCTAGAACCCCACTCCCTTTGTGTATGTGTGTGTTGTTCTGTTGGTGCTTTTCTTGGCCATCTGAGCAGTTGTACCAATGTATCTTTTGTGGCAGCCTCAGTCAAGCCAATTTGAGTACTGTACAGGATTGTGTTTTTTAGTCTGGCTCCAACCCAAGGGTCTGTCTCTCTCTCTCTCCCCCCCCCCCTTAAAATCCACCTGACATTTTCACTTTACTGTACTTTTGCTGGTGCTTTCACCATTCCTCAAACTGGTCAATACTCCCGTTACCCTCTGTGGATGTTTCAAATATGTCAGGCAGGTGTTTCAAAAGCTCCTTCTGCTGCAGGGAAATATACTCTGATGTAATCTGTCTAATTTGGCTCTTTGAGTTACTTTCAAGAACACTTGCTGCTTTGCAATGGAAATAGCTCCCCAACCACTTCAGAGAGGCCTTTGTAATGTGAGCTGGTAAAAACTCTGCAGGTGGAGCAGTCTCCCTCCCTCCCCCCACTTAAAAAAAAATCATTTATTTTTTTTGTTGCTTACTTTACTGCATTACTGAAAACGTGACATAAAAGTAGGTTTAGGTCATTTTTCTTTTCTTTTTTAAATAGTTTTTGTTAAGAAAATTCACAGCCAGCATTCAACTAAATGACTACCAAATCCAGGAAACCCACAAGAATATATTCCGTCAGGCTTAAATTCCCTCAGTTTGGGCAGATTTTTGAGGGATTTGGACAAAGCTGAGGTGTTTTGGCATAAGTGGCAACTGGAAAACAGGAAACAGCTGCGTTCCTCGCTTAATTCTTAAGGTTTGGGGTTTCAGTGCAATTCTAGCCGTGTCTACTCAGAAGTAAGTCCCATTGAGTTAAATGAAATTCATTTCCCAGGTAAGGCTGCAGTCCTAACCTCGTGTACCTGGGAGTAAGCCCCATTGAATTCAATAGGATTTCTGAGATGGCGAATAGCTCAGTCAGTAGAGCATGAGGCTCTTAATCTCAGGGTCATGGGTTTGAGTCCTACACTGGGCAAAATATGCCCGCGTTGCAGGGGGTTGGACTACATGATCCTTGTGGTCCTTACCAAGTTCTACGATGTGAGACACGGTTAGGATTTCGCAGTAAGTGTGCATATAGGAACCTAATACATCTGACTAAGAAATGAAACATGGAAGCTTTCAGTACTACCTAAATAGAGATATGGAATGAGTCTTGGCGCTGACCTTTAAAGCCCTAAATGGCCTCGGCCCAGTGTACCTGAAGGAGCATCTCCATCCCCATTGTTCAGTCCGGACACTGAGATCCAGCTCCGAGGGCCTTCTGGCAGTTCCCTCTCTGCGAGAAGTGAGGTTACAGGGAACCAGGCAGAGGGCCTTCTCGGTGGTGGCGCCTGCCCTGTGGAACACGCTCCCATTAGATGTGAAGGAAATAAACAACTATCTGACTTTTAGAAGACATCTGAAGGCAGCCCTTCAGGGAAGTTTTTAATGGTTGATATTTTATTATGTTTCCAATATCTGTTGGGAACCGCACAGAGTGGGCTGCATATAGATAATAGAATTATTATTATTATTAGTCCTGCATTTCCTCTTTTCGGTCAATATATAAATGGTCACCTTAGTGTTTTAATTGTTGTGACCTGCCCTGGGACATTGGGGGAAAGGGCAAGTTATAACTACTAATGCGGCTGCGACTGCGACTGTGACTGCGACTAATGTAAGAAGATTATGCAGGGAGTAGGGTCTATCCAGGAAAGGAAGTCGCAAAGGAAGTGGCAGTTGCCATAGCAACGGAGCATCCATCTCTCTAAACCAGGCATCCCCAACCTTTGGCCCTCCAGATATTTTGGGACTACAGTTCCCACCATCCCTGACCACTGGTCCTGTTAGCTAGGGATCATGGGAGTTGTAGGCCAAAACATCTGGAGGGCCGCAGTTTAGGGATGCCTGCTCTAAACTGTCAAAAATGTTTTAAAATGTTTTAAACGTTTTAAATTTTGGTTCCTCTGTTTCATTTTCGTCGGGTTGGTGTTGGTTAAATGTTCAGTTGGGGTTGGTGGTTATTTCAACTTGGGTATAACTGTAAACTGTTTATTATTGTTATTGGTTTTTATTGATTTATTGGTTTGTTTGTTTGTTGCTTATCTAGGATATCTTGTTTTTTAACGGTTGATGGGGTGTTTTAGGCATTGTAAGCCGCCCAGAATTATTATAATAATTATTATTATCCAACATGGCAAGGAGTGAGTTGCTCCTCTATAGAAGTGCAGTGGTACCCCGCAAGACGAATGCCCCGCACAACGAAAAACTCGCAAAATGAAAGGGTTTTGCGAGTTTTTAGTTGACTCGCGAGACGAATTCGTCTATGGCTGTTTTTTGTAAGACGAATTCGTCTGGCGAGGTACCACTATAAGCCGGCACCGGACCGCGCCGTGCCGCGTTTTAAAGCTGCAGCGAGCGAACAGCAGCGCTGCTGTTCGCCCACTGCAGCCTTAAAATGTGATGTGGCGCGGTCCAGTGCCGGTCAGAAGGGGTGTCGGCGATCGCGCCCACCATCTTGGGTGGACATGCGCAGTCGACCCAAGATGGCGGGCGCGATCGGCCGACGACCCTTCCGACCGGCACCGGCACCGGAGCTGCGCCGCACCGCGTTTTAAGGCTGCAGCGAGCGAACAGCCCGGACTTTTCCCCCCATAGGAACGCATTAATTAAATTTTAATGCGTTCCTATGGGAAACGGTGCCTTGCAAGACGAAATTTCCGCAAGACGAAAAGTCTTGCGGAACGAATTAATTTCGTCTTGCGAGGCACCACTGTGGTGATCTCTCACAGGAATATGGGAAAAGATCACACTGGAGAACTCTTGGATGTTATTATCTTGTGCTGAAGTCCCTCCGAAAGGACGGAGGCTGGCAGGGGAAGGAAGGAGAGAAAGAAAAGTAGGCCAGTTCAGGTTGAGTCCTTGGCCAGACCAAGGATATGCTGAGGCTATTTGTACAGCAGGAAATGGAAAAGCAAGTGACTTCCTCTCACCTTTGGAGAGGGAAGGCCGAAGCCTGACAGTTTATTTTCTTAGCGTCCGAAGCTCTCACTGCACTGCAAAAAACACGTTTTGGAGCATTCGAAGCCATCAATTACTCCCCCCCTCCTTTAAACAAGTAATGGCTATCTTACCTCATATAGGGGAAATAGCAAAGCTTGAAGCTTTAAATCAAAGCCGTTGCTGAGTTATCCAAACACCAAAATGAAGGGGGGGGGCGGGCTTTTTTTATTATTTAAATGACAGCTGAAATATTTTTCCATAGAAAAGGCTAAGTAGAATCATGCAAAACTTTCTAAAGATATTTCCTTCTGGCATGGGAATTTTCCAATCTGCTGCTTGATTCTCCTTCTGCTCCTGCCCTATTTATTGTTATGTTATGAACCTTTTGCACGGACAGGACATTTGTGGCAGGGAGTGGCGCTTCTTCATCGAGAAAGACATGAAAAGGCTATTTAGTGCGTGCTATTTATGATACTCCTATTTTTAAATGTTTGCCGTTCAGCCAGTAATCACAAGGAACATCATATGACTTAGGTGACCTATTACACAATATCAATAAATTTCTAGACGACTGCATACCTGCCAACACTTCAAAAGTGAAAATATCTTCTAGGCTCCTTCCCTAAATATTAAAAGGCCTCATTCCTGTCACACCTAGCACCTATGGCTTACTCACATCGATTTTTCAGCCAATAACATTAGGTCAGATATTTTAATATTTGAAATATTAAAATAATATTTTTTTGGGAGTGGAAAAGTAAGAGCTGAGAGAGTGGGCAGGTACACATTTGGAATCTCATGTTGGGAAATCTATGCTCTCTCTCTGATTTATTATTATTTATTTAACTTGTACGTTGCTTTCTATTTCAGCGGAAATCTCTAAGCCATTTACACATGTCAGCAAAAATCTAATTTGAAAAAACACAATACAGAATGGAAGTGACAGAGGTCACACCTGCCACATACGTAAATGTAGTGTTCTGTTATACCACTTCAACGGTAATGGCTTCCCTCAAAGAATCCTGGGAAATGTAGTTTATTAATGGATGTGACAGTTGTTAGGAGAACCCCCATTCTCCCCACAGAGCTGCAATTCCTGGAGTTTCCTGGGAGGAGGGATTGATTACTAAACTACTCTGGGAATCGAGAGATTCATGTACCTGTGGCCTCAAGCAGCTGTTTTAAATTTCCCAGAATTTCCAGCTACCTCACGTGTTCTGTGGGGTTGGAAAGACTTGTCAGTTTCACTTCTCCAAGTTTCTCATTTTTCTAATCTTTAATTCAGTTCATTTTGCAGCAATTTGCATTTTTAAAAAAACCCCCACGAAAATTCACATTGTATATGCTGTTTTGAGTAATGTACACAGATTCGCAAGCAATTTCCTCTAATATTTTGTCCGTGTTATCTTCACCAATGTCTTTTTTTTTTTAAATACAAACCTTTCCCCTAATGTATACATTAATTATTATTTCTTCCAAACTGGTTGGAGAACTTCATTGCAAATTTCAGGTAAGTGCAAATCTCTTAAGCATTGCTGTGTGTCGGTTTGCATGTTTCAGAAAGGGTGCATTTGATAGATTCCTCTTTAAATGCAAAATAAATTGAAATCCTCCTTCATTCCTAGTGCTTTGAGATGCTTTGGTAAATTTACAGTGGTGGCTTATAAGGCACCTCCAGACTGTTTATTTTTGCATGTGCAGGTGAATTCTGTCATATTTCACTGATGCAATAACAGTGCATTTGTGGTAAATTTATACTGGACTATCCACACATTAAAAACCCCCAAAACATTTATTAGTTGTTCTGCGATACTGCCCCAATGTTACTGCTTTGTTGCCATCTGGAGGTGCATCCTTGTCCTATAGCAAAACTCAAGAAGGAAACCCCCTCTTTCTTGAGCATTTAGGGTATGGAAAATTCTAGGATGACCTCTCTCTCCTGCTGGTGTGTTACAATTGCATCACCCACCCTAATAACTCACCTTTTCTTCTCTGCAATAATTGGGACTCAACTGCCTGGATCTCACCTGCCATCATCTGCTACTGACCATGATAAGGGAAAAACAACAACCATGAAACTGAAATTTACGGCCAGTTGTACTTTGAAAGAGAATCATATGAAAATGGTGTACCAATGGCATTTAACTCCTACTATGCTGGCTAAAGTTGGGGTGCGGGTGGCACTGTGGTGTAAACCCCTGAGCCTAGGGCTTGCCGATTGGAAGGTCGGCGGTTCAAATCCCTGCGAAGGGGTGAGCTCCCATTGCTCAGTCCCTGCTCCTGCCCACCTAGCAGTTCGAAAGCACATCAAAGTGCAAGTAGATAAATAGGTACCGCTCCGGCGGGAAGGTCAACGGCGTTTCCGTGCTCTGCTCTGGTTCGCCAGAAGCTGCTTAGTTATGCTGGCCACATGACCCGGAAGCTGTACGCCGGCTCCCTCGGCCAATAAAGTGAGATGAGCGCCGCAACCCCAGAGTCATTCGCGCCTGGACTTAACTGTCAGGGGTCCTTTGCCTTTACCTAAGCTGGCTAAAATGTAAAGAAGAAGAAGAAGATGAAGAAGAGGAGTTTGGATTTGATATCCCGCTTTTCACTACCCTAAGGAGTCTCAAAGCGGCTAACATTCTCCTTTCCTTTCCTGCCCCACCACAAACACTCTGTGAGGTGAGTGGGGCTGAGAGACTTCAAAGAAGTGTGACTAGCCCAAGGTCACCCAGCAGCTACATGTGGAGGAGTGGAGACACGAACCCGGTTCCCCAGATTACGAGTCTACCGCTCTTAACCACTACACCACACTGGCTCTCAAGTACAAATACCTGCTGGAAATGTAAAGAAAAAGAAGGTACTTTATATCATATGTGGTGGTCCTGTAAGGTGGTAAAAGCTTTCTGGGAGATGATATATAACAAAATGAAAAATAAAATAAAATAACTTTGTTAAAAAAAAACCAGAAGCTTTTTTAAATTAGGAATTACATGTACCAGCATACCAAAGGACCAGAAAAGACTTTTTACGTATGGAACAACAGCCGCCTGGATGCTACTAGCCCAGAGATAGAAAGATGACAAAGTTCCTACCAGAAAAGAATGACATACCAAGCTGATGGACTATGCCGAAATGGCACAGACTGGAAAACTTTACAAGAGAATGGGAAGAATTTATAAGTTATTTAAGCAGATGGAAACATTGGCAGGATTTTTATTTCTTTTGTAGTCTAATAATTACCATGGAAAATATGGATTGATATAATAGGTTGAGTTTGGAAGAAGATGCAGTTTTAAATGTTTAAAATGGGACTCCAGGGAGGGGTGGGGGAAGTCCAGGGATTCGGAGGACTCTCTGTATATGGATATGTATTTGATATTTTTAATATAATTTTTGTATCGGAAAATCAAATAAAAATGCTTTTTTAAAAAAGAAAAAATAGCCATGATGAAAATGACGTCTGGAGGGTCCCATAATTTCCCACCACCTGTTGATGGGGGGCAGACAGGGAAGCTGCCACAGCTGGGGGGGGGATTGGGTAGGGAATCCTGGCCAATGCCCAGATATGCTGGGCTTTGATGGTGCAAATGTGTTAGTAATAATGCCAACACATGGATGGGAGACAAGCATGCTGTGCACATTTTTGCCGTAGACTTGGGTTGAACGAAACAATTGCTTTCCTTGATTCTACTGGCTGACGCAAGAAAATGTGAAGCTGTCGGACTTCCCCCTAGTTCCACCAGACAGGAATATCTCCTCTTCTCCCGGCTTCATTGCATTCACAATAAACACATTCCAGACATGCTTGTGGCTCATACCTATAGCCAAGCAAAAAAATAAAATAAAAGAGCACTGCCACTTCCTTGGGATTGATATAAACATTTAGAATATTTTTCCATCGGTTGGACCATAGAAAGGCATTGGCATTTGCCAGCCTCAAAGAAGGATTTTTAAAGGATTTTTACTGTCTTGTTATCATGTTTCCTAATGCTGACCAAGACAAGCCAGGCTGGGTTTGGAAACAGAATGCCAATCTTGCCCAACTTAGTGTCCCCCAGATGTTTTGGGCTGCAGCTACCGTTAGCCCAGCCAGCCAGCACAGGGACATTGTCTGGGGGGGGGGGGAATGGATACTGCTGTTCAAAAATCTGCAGGACACCAGGTTGGCTACAAGTAAAACCTTTGGGTCTCACCCTGCCAGAGTAGATTGTGAGATGATACCACTGCTGAAATTGATTATAGGTATAGGCCTCAGATACGCTGATGATACAACCTTGATGGCAGAAAGTGAGGAGGAATTAAAGAACCTTTTAATGAGGGTGAAAGAGGAGAGTGCAAAATATGGTCGGAAGCTCAACATAAAAAAAACTAAGATCATGGCCACTGGTCCCATCACCTCCTGGCAAACAGAAGGGGAAGAAATGGAGGCAGTGAGAGATTTCACTTTCTTGGGTTCCATGATCACTGCAGATGGTGACAGCAGTCGCGAAATTAAAATGCGCCTGCTTCTTGGGAGAAAAGCAATGACAAACCTAGACAGCATCTTAATAAGCAAAGACATCAGCCTGCCGCCAAAGGTCCGTATAGTTAAAGCTATGGTTTTCCCAGTAGAAATGTACGGAAGTGAGAGCTGGACCATAAAGAAGGCTGATCGCCGAAGAATTGATGCTTTTGAATTATGGTGCTGGAGGAGACTCTTGAGAGTCCCATGGACTGCAAGAAGATCAAACCTATCCATTCTTAAAGAAATCAGCCCTCACTAGAAGGACAGATCCTGAAGTTGAGGCTCCAGTACTTTGGCCACCTCTTGAGAAGGGAAGACTCCCTAGAAAAGACCCTGATGTTGGGAAAGATGGAGGGCACAAGGAGAAGGGGACAACAGAGGATGAGATGGTTGGACAGTGTTCTCGAAGCTACTAACATGAGTTTGGCCAAACTGTGAGAGGCAATGAAGGATAGGCGTGCCTGGCGTGCTCTGGTCCATGGGGTCACGAAGAGTCGGACACGACTGAACGACTGAACAACAACAACAACATAGGCCCTGAATTAAGCTGTAGCTGTAACTGCAAACCTACACAAACAGTACAGTGGTACCTCGGGTTACAGACGCTTCAGGTTACAGACTCCGCTAACCCAGAAATAGTACTCCAGGTTAAGAACTTTGCTTCAGGATGAGAACAGAAATCGTGCGGTGGCGGCGTGGTGGCAGTGGGAGGCCCCATTAGCTAAAGTGGTACCTCAGGTTAAGAACTGTTTCAGGTTAAGAACGGACCTCCAGAATGAATTAAATTCTTAACCCGAGGTACCACTGTATCTTTCTTGCTATATTCTAGGCTGGGTACACACTCTGCCCCAAGGACTCTGCCCCAAGGATTCTGGGAATTGTACTTCACTTTTTACAGAGTTACAGTTAACAAACAGAGCTCCCTTAACAAACTATAGTTCCCAGGATTCTTGGGGTGTGTGCTTTACATGTATGATGTATAGGCAAAGGTAAAGGTAAAGGTAAATGACCCCTGGATGGTTAAGGGACAGAGCAACTGGAGCTCACTCTGTCACGGGGATTCGAACTGCCAACCTTCTGATCGGCAAGCCCAAGAGGCTCAGTGGTTTAGACCACAGCGCCACCCGCATCCCTATGCAGCCACAGTCTTGCAGGAGAAAAAGGTCCGTGGCATGGTTTCACAGTGAGAGAAAGAAAAAGGGAGATGGGAAGGGTTAGGGCAGACTCTGTTCTGTCCACCTGAAAAAAGTGGGGTGGTTTTAGTGTGTGTGTATATATGCATTTTTTGCACACAATACTTGGAAGAACAGCATTGCAAATTATGAAGGATAACCGGGCTTTTGAATATTGCTTCAGGAAGTAGGAACTAGATTCACCCTTCAATGCAAACTGACCGCCTCCTTAGCCAAGCCCCTTTGGATAACACAGCAACCATTTTTATTCAGAAAATAAACTTGCCTGATACATGCAGAGCCGGATTTAGGTTTGATGAGGCCCTAAGCTACTGAAAGTAATGGGGCCCTTTATATGTCTAGCTGTCCTTTGTCAACAACAAATTGTCACTGTTTTTTGTGTTGAATATATGCTACATGGTAATTTATGGACACAATAGGTATCTAAAGGCATTTGCACATAACAAAATATGTACATCATAGGAGCCTACACAACACAAAACACTGTTGCTGTATTTTATTTGGTTTTTTATCTTATATTTTGGAAATGTACATCCAGTTTTTTCCCCTTTAATTTTTTTTTGGATCCCCCAAGAGAGTGGGGCCCTAAGCTATAGCTTGTTTAGCTTATTTCTTCTTCTTCTTTGGTGATCACTTGTAGCCGAGTAAGATTGTCTTCCATAAGCCTCTTTTGTCGACCACCAGCATTACGCTTTCCATTTTTAAGTTCGGAATAGAGTAGTTGCTTTGGAAGACGATCACCAGTCCAACGAAGTTGATGTTGAAGAATCATTGCTTCAACACTGGTGACCTTTGCTTATTCCAGTACACTGATATTAGTTCGCCTGTCTTCCCAAGTGATGTGTAAAAATTTTCGGAGACACCCTTGATGGAATCTTTCGAGGAGTTGGAGATGGCGTTTATAAGTGGTCCATGTTTCACAAGCGTATAGTAAGATTGGTCTGCCCACCAATGGCTTGGAAGAATGCATTTCCCATATATATCCCAGCCACCCTCTTCACAAAACTGCTCCGGCATGTGAGCGGACCCTCTAGAGCAGATTTCTGGGGGCACCGTAGGCTGTAAGGGAAATATCATTGCACTAGCAGATGTCCACTTGCAGACACTGGATGTTGCCCTCAGCCCACAGCAGATTTTTAATACAGGTTTGTAGTAATGTTTATTTCACCATAGGGATGTGGGTGGCTCTGTGGGTTAAACCACAGAGCCTAGGGCTTGTTGATCAGAAGGTCAGTGGTTCGAATACCCGTGACGGGGTGAGCTCCCGTTGCTCGGTCCCTGCTCCTGCCAACCTAGCAGTTTGAAAGCATGTCAAAGTGCAAGTAGATAAATAGGTACCGCTCCTTCAGGAAGGTAAACGGTGTTTCCGTGTGCTGCTCTGGTTCACCAGAAGCGGCTTTGTCATGCTGGCCACATGACCCGGAAGCTGTACGCTGGCTCCCTCGGCCAGTAATGCGAGATGAGCGCCACAACCCCAGACGGACATGACTGGACCTAATGGTCAGGGGTCCCTTTACCTTTACTTATTTCACCATAGTAATGGCATCTTGATGCGGTGGGGGTGGGGTGGGGGTAACAGCTCAGGGGTAGGCCCATATCCTGCATTCAAAATGTTCTATGGCCAATCCCTGCCATAAAAAACAGAATTGTGGAATTGGAAGAGACCCTGAGGGTGATCTAGTCCAACCCCTATTAGGTAGGAATCTCAACTAAAGCATCCACGACAGATGGCCATCCAACCTCTGCCTAAAAACATCCAAGGACGGAGAGTCCACCACCTTCCGAGGGAGTCTGTTCCATGGTCAAACATCTCCTGCCACCAGAAAGTTCTCCCTGATGTTTAGTTGGGATCTCCTTTCTTATAACTTGAAGCCATTGGTTCAGGTCCTGCCCTCCGGAGCAGGAGAGAACAAGCTTGTCCCCTCTTCCACGTGACAGCCCTTGAGATATTTGAAGATATCTCCATTTGAGGCTGCCCAGTTGTTGCTGGACTCAACAACCTTCACCACTGGCCATGCGAAACGGAGCTGATGGGAGCTGGGAGTTCAACAACATCTAGAGGTCTACGTATTTCCCATTCCTGATTTGAAGGTTCTTGGGTACCAGGTAGCTCAGTTTAAGGTCCTGGACTGTTATTGCCTTTCAAAACAGACATAACCAGACCAGGAGGATCAATGATATGTGTTAGTATAAACCTCTTCTCCTGTTGGCTTTCTCCTCAGTGGAGGGACAATGGAGGCATTCTTCCATCCTGTGAAGTTGTGTGTGTCCTGGCTTTTGTCTACTTCTGAGTCCACTTGGCAAACTGACTCAGAGGATCTGTTGTATCCCAGCATGTTGAGATCTTATAATCTATGTACAGAGTGGGAAACATTTTCCAGGTGCAACTACAGAACATTTGCTGTGTCCCTCAGGATTCCACCTTTGATGTGCTGATACTTGGTTAGTGGATCTTTCTCAGGACACTTATTTGTCCTGGAGATTTCAGAGTTGAGCAAAGAATAATTAACAAAGGAAGATCAGAGTGGATAAAATTACTTCTTGTTACACACACACACACACACACACACTGCCAAAATTCCAGGGGTCTGAAATAAAATAAGTCTAAAACATTATGGTATTGGACTAAGGCCATAGTTAGCTTAGTCCAGGCGTCTGCAATTTCAAGTTTTCTCGCCAGCACCATCTGAGTGATTAACATTGTATTAAAATCCAAACCATTGTTTGGAAGTATATGAATCTCTGTTTCCTCCGATCTTGCTGTAATTAATGTGCATAAAGATTTTATTGCTTGCATCAGATGCAACTTCCAGAATCTTAAATTGTTCTTTTTAAGAATTCTGGGCTTCCTACCCTTGTCCCACATGCAGGCGAAATATGCATTTTGTCAAAACAAAATAAAAAATATATTTAAAAAATCCTTCCAGTAGCAGCTTAGAGACCAACTAAGTTTGTTCTTGGTATGAGCTTTCGTGTGCATGCACACTTCTTCAAAGACACAATTTTTTGATTGACTTGCCTACGATCCAGGACAAAGCGCCACCTTTCAGATATCCTCCCCCCCCCAGATATTTATTCCACCTTTGAAATGCTGCTAATGTCTGGGAAAATCTGGATGTATGACAGCCCTACTGTGCGGTATTCCAAAATACCGCCCATTTGATGTGTAGTTGGTTGGGTGTTTTTTAAATGCAAATAGTATCAGCTGGGGAGGGGGGAGGTACAATAATGATCGAGATTGCAGCAACTGTGGAGGGGATGATGATTATGATGATGATGATTAAAATTACATGATCCAGAAGGATAGCCATCTCTATCAAAAAAATTTTAAAGTCTGCACATTTATGTTTCACAAGGTGAGAAAGAAGGGTTTTGCACCTTGCCTGGCAGAGAAATCGCATACCTTGCACCCCTCCTGGGCAACAGCTGCCCGCCCACGACTCCCAGGCCTCCTCTGATCTGTCAAAACAAAGGGGGAAGGGGGCAGGAGATCTGTACCCCGGTTCCCCCTCAGTAGAGGCAACAGCAGCGAGCAACTCCTGAAGCCAGCCAGAGCCAACTGTGCTACCAGGCTGGCTCCGGGTTGCTGAGGCTGCCGCTGCCATGTTTCCTGGGGACAGATTTGCAAATCTGGGTACATTCCGGGGACGGAATTTGCCCGGGGACAGATTTGCAAATCCGGCGACTGTCCCCGGGAACTGGGGACATCTGGTATCCCTAACTTAGATTTGGGGATAAGAAACAAACACGTTTATTTTTGGCCAAATGGATCGTCAGAAAATTCTACCTTTCCCCAGTTTCACAGGGCACTCACAAGAGCCCTTGAGATTTTCAAAGCGACACCACGTTGCGCGGCATGAATGGAAGGGGAAATGCAACAGGTCTTTTAAGAGAGCTGCTTCATTCCTGGAAGGTATCTGGGGTGGTTTGCAACAAATGCGTATCTATTTCTTCATCTGGAAATTCTTCCACTGGCACCAAAGATTTAATACCTGACCGCCACTCTTGAGATGTCAGTTCCTAGAAAGCATTCAATATTGTTTTATATGCGGAGGAGAGAGTTCGTTTTCATGTCATAAAGGCATTGATTTTGGGTGTCCTCAAGTTTGACTTGCATTTCTTGTGTCAGTATGGGTTTTTGTAGAAGTCTGTTAGGTGGTGAAAGCCTTTGGCTTGCCATGTTTTTGCAATGGGGATGGGTCTGGGGACAGTTTATCTGCAACTTCCAGAATCTTAAGTTGTTCTTTTTAAGAATTCTGGGCTTCCTACCTTTGTGCCACATGCAGGCAAATATGCATTTTGTGCTATACTTCCACTTCCGGTGTGGTAGAGTTGCCATATTTCAAAAAGGTGTTGAGTTGTTTTTAGGAAACCACTGAAATTGTGTTTTTTTTTAAGGAAACCACTGAAATTGTGGTTGTTTTTTTTTAAAGGTATAGGTCATCACAAAGCACAATAAAACAAAGAAACAGCCATGTAAAATATAGAATGAAAAAATTTACAAAAACTGCAGGAGGATTGGAAGGAATTTAAAGACTATTTGAAACAGCGTGAAAAGATTGATATTTGAGAATGAAATCAGAGGCCATATAAGGTTACAGTTATGAAATTAGTTAAAGATAGGAGATAAGAATTAGATATTAGTATTTCATTTTTATAAGGATTAAGATTAGATGAGAATGATGATTATACAATGTTATGAAATTACTAAAGAGGATTCGCAATGAACGCAGAAAGAGAGGATGTGAGGAGGTCCCCTAATAATGTTAGTAATATTATAAGGATAGTTAAATAAGTGTTTGTTGAGATTTTTAGTTTTCTTCTTTTGTATTTTTGTATTTGTCTTTTTGTCTTTTTTGTAGTTTTTGTAGTGTTTTGTTGTATTTTGTGTTTGTTGTATTATCAAAATTTAATAAATTCTTATAAAAAAAGAAAAAATTTACAAAAACACACCGAAAACACGATTTTTTGATTGACTTGCCTGTGATCCAGGACAAAGCACTGCCTTTCAGGAATTCTCCCCAGGTGTCAATTCTGCCTTTGAAATCCTGGTAATGTCCGGGAAAATCCAGACATATGGCAGCCCTACAGTGTGGTATTCCAAAATACATCCCAGATGGACTGTGTGAACCTGCTTAGCAGTGTGGGGATTTTCTTAATTTGTTTCGTGGGAATCAGTTTGTACACCGTGGTAGGGATATTTCCAGTTGTATACATTTCCATGTGCACCTCTTGTTTCGTTCCGTCCTCTAGAATCTATGGGATTGTGTGGCGTACTTGGTTGGCGTACGTAACTGACCTGTAGAAAAGACTCTATGAATCGAAAACAGAGATGTTGCATGCACCCTTGTTAACTAAGAAAATATAATAATAATAATAATAATAATAATAATAATAATAATAATAGCAGCATTGATTTTGTACAGATGCTTTTAGGTTCTTTGTGTGCACACATGAATGCTTGTGCAGTGCCCATTTGCACCCACAGTAGGATGAATGCAAAATATCCTGTCTTACTAAAGCCATCAATGTAGATAAATAGAATTTAAGATGGTTGGGGGAGTTAAAAAAAAAAAAACCCAACAACTTAAGAAGGATAAGCTAAAATGTCATTAATATCTGCCTCACTCTGGCTGTGTCAGTGTGTGTTTTTATCCAAAGCACTGCATTAAAAAAAGATCACTCTTCTCTGACCTCCTGCTCTTCCTTTTCCACCCAAGAGAAAAAGAGGAAAGTGAGCCAGCAGTCTGGAGCTCAAATATAAACAGACATGCTTTGAAGGCCTTGCGGTATGCTTTGTAGGCTTTGTGTTTCTTCAGCAAGAATTAGAATCCAGAGTAATGTGTCTGAGGGACTCTGTGACATTAAGGGAAGCGTAAGTCTAATCCAAAATATCCCAGGCCTTGGAGAGGCAACGAGCCGCTCTCATGAAACTCATAATTAACTTGAAGAATAGTTCGCTACAGCAGGCAAAGGCCAAGAAACACCTGGGATCTCGATCTGAACCACTGGAAATTCAGGAATGCTGGCATCCAAGTCTGTGATTCAGACCCACAGCAATATGTTTGAAATAGCTCAGACCAAATGTGTCCGCTTGCATTTACGTTTGTCTGAATATCAGAAGAGTGAGGCCGAAGCCGTCAGTTGCACACAAGGCTAGTCCTATGAAGACATGACTGAGGTGGCTTAACTACTGATGGCTCACAGCTGACCTGTGAACAGACCCCATTGAGAACTTGAAGCATGGTGTTTATGGTGAGGAGATATGGAAGCTGCTTGTGGGCGCTGTTCTGAGTTAGCTTATTGGCACAAGGTCACAGCAAACCAAGTGGGAAAATGTGCGGGTGAATCCTTTGTACTACACTAAATAGGTACAGCTCTTCCTGGCATGGTCTGTGCCACGCCCTTGAGATGCCCAAATGAGAAGCCCAAGCAATAAATGGAAAATAAAATCTAGAGAGAAAGATTGGCAGGGGGTTTGTTGGAAGGGTAGAAAGAAGCTGCAAATTATATGCCAAAAAACAAACAAACCCCGAATCCAGGAAATATTTGCTTACGTTTTATTCGTGTTGGAATATTACAGCCTGCAAGTTCATAGACTGTCGAAATCCACAGTCTAAGTTTCGTAAGTCCATCTCATGCAGAGCTCACTCAAATACATCTGACAATGCTTAGATAAGGATCTTTCGTTTCTTTTGCCAATTCATGGAATCCAACAGCCACTGTTCCAAGGCATCAACATGCTCTTCTAGCCATTTCATGACACTGAGGCACTTAACTCCCAGTGCTGTTGGTTGTGCTTTTCCTAGCTTTGGGGCAGATTTCTGAGAAGATGCTTCTCTCAGTGTACTGCACCCCTCTAGCCACTTAGTGGCAGTTGCTGTGTAGTCGGCCAATAACTGTTCTAGGATTTTAACATGGTCTTTTGGGTGCTGGATATGAATCTTTGTAGACTCTTGCCGAGAATTGGCCACACTGTTGCCCTGGATCTCCAATGCTTTGTTGGTCATGTGGTTCTCCTCCAGCCACTTGTATAGGGTAGTATTTGGGTGTCTCAACCACGTGTCTGCTTTGCTGACGTTTTCTTCCCAACATTTGTCATGAAGTAGGATCTCTTTGCTCAACCTGTAATCAGAACCTTCCATATACCTATTATGGAGCTCTTGGAGGGTCCACAAGTACATATTGAGCCATGCGGTGAGATCCTTGCTATGTTGCTTCAGCCATTCCCATAGGTTTATGGCGTGTTCGTTCACCAACTGGTCTAAAGACCCCAAGTGATCTTCCATCCAGTTGTTAAGTTTCCGCAGAAGAAGATCGATGGTCTTAACATGGTCCTCAAATCTTTCTCCCATTGTCTGAAGAACACAATATATTTAAAAGAAATGACAGTGATATAGTTGACTATATTGTGTATGCAGCATAAACCTACCCACACGTGTACTGTCTTGTAAATGAAAACTACTCTTTTTAGTAGCTGACGTATTAGTTGACTAAGAACTCAGGGACAGAGCATATGCCCAGCTTGCAGGACATCCCAGATTCAATTTCCAGTTAAATGATCCTCTAGAGTCACTGTTCTCTTTGATCCTCACATTTCAAACCCCCTCCCCCCCACTTCTACAACCAATGGTTTGGATCCAGAGTACATTAATCACACTTACATAGGTCCTATAAAAACCAGTGGGACTTCAACTGGTAATGACTAACTTTTCACATTTATTTCAATGGTATTTAAGTGTGATTAGCTCGGTTTGGGTCCAGTCCAAATGTATGGTCGTACTAACTAGAAGCAGATCTTTTGTGGAAAACAAGGATTTTGGAGTGGGTTGTTGGACACCAGACTTATAAAGTTTCAGACTACGTGTTAATAAAATTTGTGATTTTGTTCTCAATAACACAAAGGAATATCTGACAAACTGTCTGAGTGCAAAACAGGGCAGGTGGGGAGAGACTTATTAACTGATAAGAACATAATATGAGCCCTACTAGATCAAACAAGAGGTCTATAATCTAGTAGGGTATCCTGTTTATCCCAATGGCTATCCAAAACCCTCTTTGACCACATGTGATCGCTTCAGGTAGAGAGATCTCTCTCTCTCTCGCATGCGTGCATTGCTGGGCACCCACAAACTCGGGCCCAAATCATACCACTTCTATTGTGGATACAGAGAGGAAGATCACCTGCATCTTCAGCCATGTATTCCATAAATCTATGCAAATCAATATATTTGGAAGACTGGAATGCTTATGCAAAACATCTATTGCCCTGTATGTTCTAACAAGCCATACCTGCAGAGACTGGTAACATGAGTGACTATCAGGAGGCTCTTCCCAGCTTCTCCCTGGCTCTGGGAATGAAAAGCATTGGTAAATTGTAACTTATTTTCAAAGCGACCCTGGGGAATGATTAGACTAAATTTAAAATGAATTAATCTGTTCCTAGCATGGGGGGGCAAGGGACGCGGTTGGTGCTGTGGGTTAAACCACAGAGCCTAGGACTTGCCGAGTGGAAGGTCGGCGGTTCGAATCCCCGCGACGGGGTGAGCTCCCATTGCTCGGTCCCTGCTCCTGCCAACCTAGCAGTTCGAAAGCATGTCAAAGTGCAAGTAGATAAATAGGTACTGCTCCAGTGGGAAGGTAAACGGCGTTTCCGTGCACTGCTCTGGTTCGCCAGAAGCGGCTTAGTCATGCTGGCCACATGACCCGGAAGCTGTACGCCAGCTCCCTCGGCCAGTAACGCAAGATGAGTGCCGCAACCCCCCGAGTCGGACACGGCTGGACCTAATGGTCAGGGGTCCCTTTACCTTTACCTTTTAAACTTGTATAGGATTGGATTGTAAACCATTAAAGGCATAGGAGATGACACCTTAATTTCCATCACAGCATGGTGTTCTTTGAAGATTCTCCTACTGCTGAACCCAACAGCCTCATTCCCATGCGCAAAGAATAGTGTTTGCATAGTGACTGTTCAGGAACAGGGCATGGAGTGGATTGTGCTTGCACAGGATAAACTGTTTTCTGGCTGTGAAGCCGTGATTCATCATTGCATTATGCTCAACTGGGATGTTTGCTTTATACGCTCAGTGAATGGGAGAAAGAATTCCATAGTTGGCGCCTCCCATGTAGAAATTGTATGCGCCATGTTTATTTTTAGAGTGTTATTTCTGTATGTGTTTCGTATCTGGCAAAAGCGGTAAAGCTGTAAATAAAGAACGCAGACGCAGCTGTCGAGATCTCTTCGGCATCCCTCCATTTGCACAAACAGCTCAGGTGGCTCCATTTCACCACACCTTGAGCTGAAGTTGCACAATCAATGTCTCTTGACGGAAAACTGCAGAGTGATTTCCACGAATCTGAACAGGGTTCATACAGAAAATGACAACCGATTCTTTTTAGTATGCTATTGAAAGTTACTTTCAGTGCTGTAATAAAAGGAGACACAATGACTGCCTGGTCATTAAAAAAAAGTTTTGCTGGTCAGACATTTCGCTCCTTCTGAAAGGTGAATAGCTTAAATGGCCTTTCAAGATGTTGCTGGACTCCAAGTCCCATCAGCCCCAGTCAGTATGGCCAATTGTCAAGGATTATGGAATTGTAGTTCAATGACATTTGGAGTGCATCAGGTTCCATATTCGTAGCTTAAACCACCAGCTGTTTCTTCTTGTGCGATTCCGGAAGGTCCACTACACTTGAGGCTAATCTAAACAAGATGGTGGTAGCAATGTGTTCTTTTGGTCCTAGCTCCTTCTGCATTCAGCTATAAAGCGGTGTGTGTGTGTGTGTGATAACACCCGAAAGCTGCACAGGGAAGGATAGCTGAACTCTTCCCTCACCTCAAAGTCACAATCTGAGCCCATCGGTCTTGCAGCAGCTAGACTGGTGACTGGGAGTGGCCACCGACACCTACATTGGCTCCCGGTTCCGAGCACAATTCAAAATGTTGCACCCCCAATCAGGATCTGAACCATGGGGAGGGAGGTATGAGCCCCCCTCCCCACTGTGGTCTCAAGGAAGTACCCTTCCCCGGTGCACAAGCTGCTGTTAGTCCCAGAAGGAAGCTTCCATTGGCGCTGTGATCTAAAAAATTTAGCAGGCAGAGTTAGCTTTCAGGACTTGGCTGCTGTCAAGGACACTCACCAGGAAGGAGCATAACGAAATGCAGCACCAGAAGTAGTGGCAGGAGCATGACGAATGAATGTGCACCTGTACGTTGTGGGGGGGGGAGAGAGAAAGAATTTAGCATAAAGAAGACCTAGAATCATAGCTGTCAAGTTTCGGAACTGAAAATAAGGGATCAGCACCCTCACCTGTCCCGGGGACAGTCTACGGTTCTCAGGGACAGTCCACGCCGCGGTAATCCCCCCCCAGGCTACAAATTAATTTACACCAGGATAGAGCTCCCAGGAAAGAGAAATCAGGGCAGAGAAAAGAAAGCACTTATTCACGCAGCACACGGTTAACCTCTGGAACTCCCTGCCACAGGGAGCAGCGATGGCCACCAACTTGGATGGCTTTAGAAAAAGGATTAGGCAAATTCATGCAGGAGGAGAGGACCACTGATGGCTTCTGGCCAGGTTGGCTCTGCTCTGCCTCCAGTTAGGGGCAGCAATGCTTAATCTGAGCACCTGTTGCCGAGAAACATTCGTCTATTTTATCTTCTTTATATATCTATCTGTTTGTTATTAGGTATTTATATTCCACCTTTTTCTCCAAGGAGCTCCCTGGTCCTAGTCCTCATTTAATCCCCACAACAGTCCTGTGAGGTAGGCAGGCAGGCGGGCAGGGCTGAGAAAGGCAGGGACCCAAGGAGTCCCCGGACTCCAACTCTCCTTCCCGGAAATAAGGGAAATTTAAGGGATATCAACAATAAGGGATAGCAGCGGGAAACAGCTTGGAATAAGGGAGTTTCCCCCCCAAAAAGGGAGACTTGACAGCCATGCCTCGAATGCGGCCGAAAAATTGAACGTTCCATTCTGATCACATCAGATTCATCGACCGTCATTTTCTGGGAAGGCAGTGCAAGCTGTCAGGTGTACTACAGCCAAAATTAATTTCTCCCTGGCTGAAAGATCAATATATTTATTTATTTCGCTACTGCTTTGCATTAAAGCGAAGCAAAAGCACCTCCAAGCAGCTGGCAACCTATATCAAAGCATCGAAGAGAACATTCCAAAACTTCAAAATAAAACATTACGAATAAAAAATAAAATCAGAAGTATTCTGCCTCTGGATACCAGTACTGATACATTCAGGTCCTGCTTGTAGGCATCTCATAGGCGTCTGTTTGGTCACTGAGAGAAGAGGATGCTGGGAGACATGGACCATCAGCCTGATCCAACAGGATTTGGCATGGATGCAGACTCTGCCTCTTTTGGCAGGGATAGGATCCACCACCATTTGATGCCAGGCGGCCTTGCTCACATGCCAAATGGCTCAGTGGTAGAGCATCTGCTGCTTTTGTAGAAGGCCCCCAGTTCAAAACCTGGTACAGTGGTACCCCGCAAGATGAATGCCTCGCACAACGAAAAACTCACAAAAAGAAAGGGTTTTGTGAGTTTTTAGTTGACTCGCGAGACGAATTCACCTATGGCTGTTTTTCCCAAGACGAATTCGTCTGGCGAGGTACCACTGGAAGGTGGCACCGGAGCCGCGCGGCACCGCGTTTTAAGGCTGCAGCGAGCAAACAGCAGCGCTGCTGTTCACCTGCTGCAGCTTTAAAACGCGGCACCGCGCCATAGCTGTAAAGGCTTACCTTTTGGCTCCGGTCGGGAAGGGTGTTGTCCGCGTCCGCCATCTTGGATCAACTGCGCATGCCGATCTAAGATGGCGGACGCGGACGACACCCCTCCCGACCGGAGCCAAAAGGTAAGCCTTTACAGCAGAGCTATGGCGCGCGGCGCCGCGTTTTAAAGCTGCAGCGGGCGAACAGGAGCGCTGCTGTTCGCTCGCTGCAGCCTTAAAACGCGGCGCGGCTCCGGTGCCGGTCGGGAGGGGCCCCCGGACTCCCCACCCATAGGAACGCATTAATTAAATTTTAATGCGTTCCTATGGGAAACGGTGCCTCGCAAGACGAAATTTCTGCAAGACGAAAAGTCTTGCAGAACGAATGAATTTCGTCTTGCGAGGCACCACTGTATCTCCAGATAGGACCCAAATTTGAAACCCTGGAGAGCCACTGCCGGCCAGTGAAGATAATACGAAGCTAGATGGGCCAATGGTCTCACTCAGTATAAGGCAGATTCCTATGTTCCTGTTTTCCTAAAACCTATTCCTAGACCAGCTCTTATATTTTTGATATTAGGCAAGAAAAATCAGAGCCCCTGTTCTATTCCGAATGATAGTCTCCTGTTTGGAATATGATTCGGTGATCAACCTTTATTTCAAGGAGCATACAACCTGCTCCCACTCAGCCCATTAGGAATCCCATGGCCTGAAGATGCAGAACAGTTACCCCTCCCAAACATTAACACTAAAACCAATCCATATATGCCTGGGATACTAGCCAAGGTGGTATATTCTACGTATTGCTGGACTCCAACTCCCAACAGCCTCAGCCAATATGGCCAGTGGCAAGGGATGATGGGAGTTGTAGTCCAACAATATTTGCAGACTCTCCAAGTATTCCCATTTTCCAGGGACACTCCCGGATTCATCCCAGTTTCTGATCCAATCCCAGAAAGTCCTGCTTTTCCTTAGGACGTCTCTATTTTCATTGGAGAAATGTTGGAGGGTATGGAGTTATGCGACCGTTGAACCACCTGAAGACAGCCCTGTATAGGGAAGGTTCTTTTTTTATATATATATAAAAGGTTAATGTTTTATTATGGTTTAATACAGTGTTTTTCAACCACTGTTCCGCGGCACACTAGTGTGCCGTGAGATGTTGCCTGGTGTGCCGTGGGAAAAATTGAAAAATTACTTTATATATAGTCAATATAGGCATAGAGTTAATTTTTTTAACATTTTATAATGGTGGTGTGCCTCGTGATTTTTTTCATGAAACAAGTGTGCCTTTGCCCAAAAAAGGTTGAAAAACACTGGTTTAATATATGTTGGAAGCCACCCAGAGTGGCTGGGGTAACCCAGTCAGATAGGTGGGGTAGAATTATTGTTGTTGTTGTTGTTGTTGTTGTTGTTGTTGTTGTTGTTGTTGAATAGAATGTCCCTATTTTCATCGGAGAAATGTTGGAGGGTATGCATTTGGAGTTTCTCATATTGGCTTCCCCTGATATATGTCATATTATACGGTATATGCTTCAACAGGGACCCAGGTGGCGCTGTGGGTTAAACCACAGAGTCTGGGGCTTGCTGATCAGAAGGTCGGCGGTTCGAATCCCCGCGACGGGGTGAGCTCCCATTGCTCGGTCCCTGCTCCTGCCCACCTAGCAGTTCGAAAGCACATCAAAGTGCAAGTAGATAAATAGGTAGTGCTCCAGCGGGAAGGTAAACAGAGTTTCTGTGCGCTGCTGTGGTTCACCAGAAGCGGCTTTGTCATGCTGGCCACATGACCCGGAAGCTGTCTGCGGACAAACGGCGGGTCCCTCGGCCTATAGAGCGAGATGAGCGCCTCAACCCCAGAGTCGGACACGACTGGACCTGATGCTCAGGGGTCCCTTTACCTTTATATATGCTCCCTATCATCTAACTATCAAGCTGGGGGAATAAAAAATACATTCCTCAGCATTAGAGTGGCACCGAAAGGGTCCTTACCAATTTGCGACTGCTATTAACTGAGAAATCAGGTCCTCCTTTCCTCTTTCTCTGGGTGGCCTGTTGGCCCTCTTGCCTCCTACTGCAAAATCTCCAGCCTTTACCTGTAACTACTTGAAGTGTCGATTCCCATGGCAACTAGTGATGTTATAAAGGCCAGTGCCACTAGGTGGGGGAACAGGAGGTAAGAAAAGCACAGGCCTGCAAGAGCAGGAGAAATGCCATTCACGGATCTATTTGAAATGATCTGCATCTAGACTCCGGGCTTTCCCACTGCCCTGAAGTTTCACCTTCCTGGCTGAAGGAAAAGCACCTCTTGTACAAGCACAGCGGCACACCACGGTAAATCTGAACCGCACAGGAAACATTTGTGGGTTTTTTTTCCAGCGGAAGGATGGGAAATGAAATTCAAATGAAAAGATCAATTCCTTTTAAAAGCCTTTTGTTCATTAAATATTAAACCCGTGCAACTTCATCGCATTGGTTGATCAGATCTTTGGTTGCAGCTCTGAGAGAACCCAAGTCATCCATTGTCTATGTCTATGTCTAAAGGTTGTTGTTGTTGTTGTTGTTGTTTAACGTATAGCCAGCCTCTGTGCCACATCAATCCTCTGAAGTTTATAGGCAGATCTCAATAATACAGTTAATTTAACCCCCTTTTTTAATAGTGGAAGTGTGTTCTGTCAAAAAATATCTATGGGCAAACCAGCTCCAACAACATGATCATATTGGAGTTGATATTCATTTGAAAAAGCAACCATCTTTCTGGCACAATACAGTTAATATTAGTGCTAAGCTAAAATGGGGAGGGCATTGGAATGTTTTTAATGTGGCTTTGATTGGATTGGTGAAATGGAAAAATTGAATATTATTTTAAAAATAATATTAGAGCAACACCATTAACCTAAGAGGCCTCTCGCTGTGATTATTGAATAAAGATTTGGTAAGAGCTTCCTTGTCTACTTCCTTGGCTGTCTGCCGTGAGGGGGGGGGGGCGCGTCAGGATTCACTGAACCTGGCACCAAATGATAACGAATGTTCAATACAGACATTGTCTAACCTCCATATTAGCTTAGGCAGGCAAATCTGGGTGACTGCTGGGTAAAAAGGTCATCTGGAGAAGCCTCTAGTTTGGAAGCAGAACATACACGCTTTGCACTTGAACAGGGATTTGAATGTGGGTCTACCAGGTCTAAAGTCTAGCCAACCAGCCACTGTTCCGCTTGTGTCTCCCTTCCAAAAGATTCCACCTTGTTCTGCTTTTTTTGCCTTATAAACCTCCTGGTCCTGCACATCTCCACCTGCTAATTCACTACCACCTACAACTTGGGAAAGACTTCTGCCTGGGGGGCGGGAGAGCAGCTGTCAATCAGAGTCGACAATACGAGGCTAGACGGATCCGTATGTCTCACAGTACGAGGCCATATCATCACAACCTAGATATAGTGCAGCCTGCTAAACCTCAGACTTGGAAAGTATAGGCAGAGTTGCGGGAGCCATGCTGCCAGAATAAACCAACAGCATCTGTTCCCAATCCCGACACTCCCAAATTTCCACAGCACCCTTGCATGTCTTGCCTCTAATGAGCCTTGCAGAGGCCTTCGCGCCTCATTCACTGAGGATGAAGAATGCACTTTGCATCTGCTCTCTGGCTTGTGGAGACAAGTTCACTGAAGTTCTGTGTGGGAAGAGGCAGTCATGTACCTTGTTGTCTCGGCCCCCAATGCAGTCATTCCACATACTTGTTATGAGTTACAGGTGGGTAGCCGTGTTGGTCTGCCATAGTCAAAACAAAATCGAAAATTCTTTCTAGTAGCACCTTAGAGACCAACTGAGTTTGTTGCTGGTATGAGCTTTCGTGTGCATGCACACGAAAGCTCATACCAGCAACAAACTCAGTTGGTCTCTAAGGTGCTACTAGAAAGAATTTTCGATTTTGTTTATACTTGTTATGAGAGAGGGAGAAAAAACGTTTCTCTAACCACCTTCTCCACACCAGGCTACATTTTATACACCTCAGTTGTATAAATGCTCACTTGCTTTCCCTCTAAACTAAAATGCCCCGGAGGTCGCAAACTTTTCTCGTCAGAAATGGCCACATCCTTAAGTTGGGCAAGAAAGCAGGTACTCAGGGTAACCCTTCCCCGTGCAGCCTTTTTGACGTTACTCTTTCCTAACGGTGCCTGGAACACCTTCAGACACTGAGGTCCAACGCCGAGGGCCTTCTGGCGGTTCCCTCACTGCGAGAAGCAAAGCTACAGGGAACCAGGCAGAGGGCCTTCTCGGTGGTGGCACCCCATTCGTGGGACTTGCCCTCTAAAAATGCTTGCGTAGAGTCCACTTTGCTGCTGTTTCAACCCCAGATTGAGGTTGAATCCTGACAAGACAGAAGTACTGTTTTTGGAGGACAGGGAGCGGGCAGGTGCGGAGGGCTCCCTGGTCCTGAATGGGGTAACTGTGCCCCTGAAGGACCAGGTGTGCAGCCTGGGAGTCATTCTGTGTCCAGGGCAGCTATCTACCAGCTCCATCTGGTACGCAGGTTGAGACCCTACCTGCCTGCAGACTTCACTGTGAGAAGTGAGGTTACAGGCAGAGGGCCTTCTCGGTAGTGGCGCCCGCCCTGTGGAACGCCCTCCCTTCAGATGTCAAAGAGATAAACAACTACCTGACATTTAGAAAACATCTGAAGGCAGCCCTGTGTGATATAAAAGCTAAAGGAAGCTTTTAATGTGTGACATTTTAATGTATTTTAATCTTTGTTGGAAGCCGCCCAGAGTGGCTGGGGAAACCCAGATGGATGGGCGGGGTACAAATAAATTATTATTATTATTATTATTATTATTATTATTATTATTATTATTATTATTTGCCTATCATGCCTCTGGTCTTCCCCCAAGGGGTAGCATGCATTTTAAAGTCTCTGTTGCCCAAAGCAGGAGAGGCCAGTTCAGGTGGGAGTTGTTCTTTTGCCCTTGCGTAGCTATGGTCCTTTGGGTGTCTTCGCCACTCAGCTCCCAAATAGCTCCTCCATCTTCCTCCTGATGTCAGAGCTGAGTTGGTGGTGGGACACAGCACACAACCATTCATGCAGCCCCATCCATCTCTGAGGCTTCAAAGTTGGGAAGAAAGATTTCTGCTCATTACGCTCACCAGAGAGTGACGATTAGCGTAAGACAGGGGTAGCCAACTTCCAACAGACTGCGATCTACTCACAGTTAAAAACTGGCAGTGATCTACCTCCTTTTGGGGGGGGGGGTTCAAGTCAAAGTTGTTGAGCTTTTCTTAGGAAGGAAAGCCCTGTTTTGGGGGGTTCACGTAAAAGTTGTTGAGCTTCTTTAGGGAGGAGGAAAGCGACATTGAGCTTTTTTTTTTAAGAAGAAAAACCCTGTTTAAGGTGATTCAGGTCATTTTAGGGGTGTAGGGCAAAGATGTTGAGGGTTTTTTTTAGGGGAGCCAAAGTTTTTTAGCTTCTTTGGGGGGAAACACTGATGTACTGGTGATCTACCACAGGCGTCCAGTGATCTACTGGTGGATCATGATCTACCTGTTGGACATGCCTGGTGTAAGAGTAGTGAAATTGCAGCTAAGAACATCAGTTCATATATATATGACAACCAATGTCCAGACTTTAGTGTTCAAAAGCTTTACTTGCATAAACCTATGGTTGTATCTTATTTACATCTTATTTACAGTCACATGCTTCTCCAAGCATGGGCTTACAGTCTCTTCTAACTTCCAAACAACTGTATTTTCCTCTCTTTCCAGAGCTCGGCACTCAGCCTTCCGTATCTCCATTAGCAGCCCCTATGAGAGATTTCCACTTTTACCCTCTTCTGCAGCTTTGCTCTCTTTCTTTCAAGCAGAGAAGAAACACTCCAACACTCTGTTCAACTTGGCAGTGTTCACAGTGGATTCTAAAACACAGTCCTCTTGCTTCACATAAAATGGAATCTCTCCTTCACTAGATACTTCCCATGTGACCAATGTTAACCAATCGCACGGAAACCACTAGAGAACTCTCTAGAATTCAGTTACCAACCAATCAAATTTGAACACATATTAATGCGTACAAGCATTTACAATTTCAGCGAATTAAATCACTACACTCGACAAGTGGTTCCTCACTTGCCATGGTGAACATGGTGAATGTGTCTGCTTGAACTTTGTCCACCATGTTCTGTTCATTCTTGACAAGTGCAGACCGATCCATTTTATTCAACAGTCCAATGCTGGGCATCACCTTTTGTATTAAAATCTGATTTTCATAATCCTGGCCAGGTTTGTTTGATACTAGTCCAATGTGTCATTAAATTATTCACTGAAGGTTCATACAGTGCTGACATTTCATCTCAATCACACCTTTTTATGATCACTTTATTCTTCATATTAAGTTTCCCCCAAAAGGATATTGACGATAGCAGTATTCGATTTCATTCCATATGTCAAAGCATACTGGATTATGTCCTTGAGAAACACTTTATTCTGGTTATCAGTGCCTCCGCATGAGATCTGTCAGGAGCATCATTCAAGACGGAGCTATAACTTCATCTCACCACAAAAAGAAGCTTCAGTAACAGAACGCAGGTTTTAGAACTGCATCCAAGGCAATCAGAAAAAAGAGGGCATTAGGTAGATTTTGCAACCTTGCAAGAATTCTGTGACAAACTCTGTAAAAGCAGCAAAACAGAATCTGTGATCACATTGCCGTATATACTTGAGTATAAGCCTAGTTTTTCAGCACACTTTTTGTGCTTTAAAAGCTGCCCTCGGCTTATACTCAAGTCAACCATTCCTTAAGAAGTGTACAAGAACGGTGGTTCTTTACTCTCCCCAGGCAGCTTGTTCCATTCCTGAACTGCTCACATAAATGCAAACTTTAGACCCCAGAAAGCAGAAAGCCTATCAGTTAAGGAAGTATTAAAACCCCACAGGTGCTCACTTTCCCTGGCTCCTGCTTAAACAGGACAGGATCCCAGCCTTCTCTGTATAACACAAGGGAACATTGCGCTGTGGGTTAAACCACAGAGCCCTAGGGTTTGCTGATCAGAAGAATGGCGGTTCGAAACCCTGTGACGGGGTGAGCTCCACAGCAGCAAAGGCGGAAGAGGAAGAGGAAGGAGCAGCCCAGAGGGCTGCTTTGGGCTGCTCGTTCCTCCTCTACCACAGTGGCAAAGATGAACCGGCTTATACTTGAGTCAATAAGCTTTCCCACATTTTTGTAGGGAAATTAGGTGCCTCGGCTTATATTTGGGTCGACTTATACTCGAGTATATACGGTAGTTTCTAAATCCTAAGAATGGAGATTTGTTTTCCTTTGTTCTTGTGTACCCCACTATATTACTGCAGCTGTCTTAAGACGTAGAGCACAACTTTAACTACGTTTGTAAAGACATATTGATGTTTCCGAAAAGTCACACAGGAGTTCATCCTCCATCCACACCCTGACTGAATATTACCTAAAAGAAATGCATTGCTCATGTCAATCCAAAGGAATCAATCACCTGTGCATATAGTAAAATAAAATAAACTCCTGTTCTTAGTTCTTCCTATTGGTTTTTAGTTTTAATGTAGGTATGCATAAAAGGAGACCCTGAAACCCTGACAGGTAGCACATTATAATACAGATGATATTTTTATAGCTTTATATAAATTCTCCATATTTGATGGTTAAATGCATTATACTGCAACATTCTCCCTCCCATACTCATTCCTTGTTGTTGTTCAGTCGTTCAGTCATGTCCGACTCTTCGTGACCTCATTCCTACATGAATTAAAAGCAGGGGTCAGCAATCTTTTTCAGCAGGGAGCTGGTCCACTGTCCCTCAGACCTTGTGGGGGGCTGGACTATACAGGTGAAACTCGAGAAATTAGAATATCTTGGGAAAGTCCATTTATCTAAGCAATTGTTTTCATTAGCTACTGGAGTTTAATATATGAGATAGACTCATGACATGCAAAGCGAGATATGTCAAGCCTTTATTTGTTATAATTGTGATGATTATGGCGTACAGCTGATGAAAACCCCAAAGTTGAAATTGTTAATTTGGGGTTCTGTCTCATATATTGAGTCTATCTCATATATTAGTTTCACCTTTTAAGTTGAATTACTGAAAGAAATTAACCTTTCCACGATATTCTAATTTTTCGAGTTTCACCTGTATTTTGAAAAAAAGAACAAATTCCTATGCCCCACAAATAACCCAGAGATGCATTTTAAATAAAAGGGCACATTCTACTCATGTAAAAACACGCTAGATAGGTAGATAGATTTATTGTTACGGTTCTCAACCAGCACACACATATGCATAAAAAACAATCCAAAATAAAAACACGCTGATTGCCGGATTGTTCGCGGGCCGGATTTAGAAGGCAATTGGGCTGTATCCAGCCCCCGGGCCTTAGTTTGCCTACCCATGGTTAAAAGAATACCTGAATACACCTTGATTCATGGAGTATAGAACTATCAGCTATGACAGATCAATGAGACTTTCTTATTATGGATTTTATGGTTGTATTTCATACATTGCTGTGATGTTTTGAGATATCTATCTCTATCTATCTATCTATCTATCTATCTATCTATCTATCTATCTATCTATCTATCTATCTCTATCATCATCATCTATTGCTCATATTTTACATCCACAGGAAGCTGCCTTTTACCAAGCCAGACCATTGGTTCACTTATTTCAGTGGTGCTGTCTACGCGCTTGACTGGCAGTGACTCTCCAGAAGAAGTCTTTCCTGGAGATGCTGGGGACTGAACCATTTCCAATCAAAGTATGGGTTGTGTCAGGAACGTAGCTCATCAGAGCACAGGGGAAGAGTCAGAGTCAGAAATTGAGCTAAGTGAAAGGGGGACCGACTCTTCAGATGAGAGCTGGCTGACAGAGCCGAGAAGAGGCAGTTTGACACCCCCCCATCCCACAGAGGATGCTGTTAGCTCTGAAGAAGCGGGAGAGTTGGGAGGCAGCTAGAGTGTTGCTAGGCAATCAGCAGATAAGCAGAGTACTGAAACTGTGTCAAGTGAAAGTGGGGAGGGGAAAGACCAGCTTCTTAGTCCCCATTCTAGAAGACTGGATAAGATCAGAGGACAACGGTAGGGCAAGAGGGGAAGGGCGGGAATTCGGCGTCCTTCCTGCTGCACGAGGGGCAGAGATTCAGACTGACCAACTATCGTCAATGTGAGCAGGTAAGGAGCCGTACTCTGGATGTGACTTTTTTGTAAATAAACGTACATAAAACTGCCGGGGAGTCATTACTTCTTATCGGGGCATGCTTGCCTGCCTGAGATCGTTACAGGTTGGACCATTGAGTGATGGTCCTTCACGTTATCATATAAGCCACCCCGAAGATTCCTGTGAGCCATTCTTTGTGAGAGGCATGAATTTAGCAAACACACCAATATTCCGAAGCATTAGACTTCAGAACACAAGATACCGGGGAGGAACAAGGGACTTCACAACGGCGGCAGTGTTCATGTTTGGCTTGTGAGCATACAAGGAACATCTGGCTGACCTCATTGGAACGGTGGAAGAGATAGGTCTTTGGTTTGATCCAGCCAGCCCCTTATGGTTTTAGGTAAGTATATAACCCAGCTGCTCACCATTCCTAAACATTAGACTAATTCAATTTGAGCACGCTTCCTCTTCCCTCCCCACCACTTCAAAAAATATCAGCTGCTGCTACCAGACCAGTTCCATCCAGGGTCAGGTGCCAGCAGCACCTCCTTCTTGTTGTGTCTCTGAGCAAGTAATCTTTGGGGAGGAGTAGGCAAAGAGCAAGATGCTTAGTCGTGTGGCCAGCAGTATTGGTAGGGCTTTGTGCCTAGACAAGGCGTACCTTGATAGCCAACTCTGCTCTTTTTGAGGCTGCCAAATGTTCTCTCTCTCTCTCTCTCTCGGTTATTGTTTTGGGCAGCAGACGTCATTGGCATTGGTGAATTATTTCGATTAGAATTTCAGGATCAGACATAAAGGTCACTTTCCACTTCGAGGAAAAGCACAAAGACACACGGGGGGGGGGGAGGGAGGGGAGAGGACGTGTGTGTGTGGGTAGGCTAGGTGGGGGAAAGTGGAAACAGAATTGATATTTGGAAAGTGGGAAAATATGTTTAGAATGTTTTGTTGGGGTATGGGGAAGGGAAAAGCAAGATCCCTTTGCCAGAGAGTCCTTCCACTTTGCTGCTGGCGTGTCTCAAAGGGTTCTATTCCAGAATGTCTGCAACTGAATGAATCACACCATGCTCTTGGGAACTCTTGCAACTTTTTGTTATTCTATACAGGGCATCAGACATCACCTGTAAACGCAGGGAGTGGAAAACTTTGCCATTCCTAAAGCTCACCTCATTATACCGCAGCATGCAATTAGCCATGTGTATGCGTTTAATAGCTCCCTGGACACCATGTGTACATGAGAGAGAAAAATTCAAGTACGCTCGTACAATTCACAACATTACTCGCTGTTGACAGTGTGGCTGTTTTGGAGATTAACATACTAACTAGATTTTTTTTTTTTTTAAAGAGGTCACGGCCAACAAGATTGGTTTCTTGAAGGAAAAAGCAATGCGGGCTAGCTCATGGTTTATTTACTAAAAAAAAAATCTGGAAGAAAAGCATTTATTTTTTTATTTTATTTCAGATAAATCTTTACAAAGGCAGAACCTTGAAACTCTGCTGGTCCTTTACCACAATCTATTATTACTTCTTTGTCCTCTTTATAATATTATGGGATGGGACCTTTAGGTGAATATGCTGTTTTAAACTTCTGTTTACAGTTGTAAGTCACTTTGAGACATTTTATAGATTGTGCAAAAAATAAATGTGGTTGTTATTAATCATGATAATATTAAACATAATAAATTATTTTGCATTTCTTATATGAGCAGGAGATTGAGTTACATTGATTAGGATACACTTTTGATTTTTTTAAAAAATGCAATCCATTGGCCTTATTTCCAGGTAAGTGTGTATAGCATTGCAACCTAAAATGTGTTCTTAACATATAGTTCATTCATATATTTGCAGGGGGAGAAAAAACCCATAGCTCCTGCATCATGCAGTACAGTCCTGTTCTTTCACTTCACCACGGCAGGGGTGCGGGTGGCGCTGTGGTCTAAACCACTGAGCCTCTGCCAATCAGAAGGTTGGCGGTTCGATTCTGCACAACTGGGTGAGCTCCCGTTGCTCTGTCCCAGGTGCAGGTAGATAAATAGGTACTGCTGCGGCGGGAAGGTAAACGGCGTTTCCGTGCGCTACTCTGGTTTCCTTCACGGAGTTCCATTGCGCCAGAAGCTGTTTAGTCCTGCTGGCCACATGACCCGGAAAGCTGTCTGTGCCTTATTAAGTACATAAAGCCTGAACCTTCTGAGCATGTAAATGGCCTTTCCTAAATGTTGGCTCGAATGCTTGAATAGAGTGGGCTTGTATTGCATGCAAAAGGATCTGAAACACACATCAGCAACAACGTATGTTCGCCTCTTCCAAAGGGATTTGATCGGCGCTAGATTAACTTTTGGACTAGAACACACACACACACAAAAATTGGATGTTTATCAGTCGCTAATTTCCTTAGGAATTACATTACTGTGCCTCCCGTTGGAAGGTGTATCATTTTAAAAATAGATTAGCGGAAGAATGAACCGGGAGGGAAATACAGTTAAAAGTATAAAAGTACAGGGCTCTATTAAAAAGCGAAGTGACCTTTAAAAAAATACCACACATGCCATGGACTTCAAATATGATTTCCTGTGTACTGCGCTTTGTAAAAAGCCTGATGATGTTACAACACAGCCTCACATGAGAGGCCCGAACAAGGGAAAGAAAGGTAAGGTTTAGTTAGACTTGGGAGCCGAATGAGCATCATTTGATAGTGCCCATTTGTAGTTCTCATAGTTAAGATGGCTATTTTTCATTTTGCTGGTTCCTTCACCACATTCTCTTTCCTCTTCTGGCTCCCAAGTTTGTGAAAGGGCACTGCTGCGCCACTCTCCCAGTTATGAGCTTCTAGGGACAGGTCTTGAACACTCAAAGGCTGTCTGGGTTGGGCCGAGAACTTCAAAGCAAGTTCGTACATGGAAAAAGAAGAAGAAATAAAATGTGTCATGGAAGGCTTAGAGGTCACTCCAAGTCGAGAGAACCTAGACAAGAAGTTTATTGTCTATCTCAAACGAAAGTACAACAGACACAGGAAACTCCTGACTCCACCTAGGTGTAGCTAAGCCCAGCGACATCTTGTGACTAACCCATTTAATCGTCCTTTCCTCATAAAAGGCCATGCGATTGGTTGTTCCCAAAGCAAACTATTCCACCCAGGCATGTAAAAAAAGAAGAAGAAGAAGCTGATACCATCTCATCTTAAAGATACAGATCTTTTATTTTAAACATACCAGAAACTGATGAAACTCTGTTTGCTGCCAAAATGTAATCATTGCTGGCAATTTTAAAAAGGGCAAGAATACGATGCAAAAATACCAGTTCCAGATTGCCTGAGGACGGGTAGAATTGTAACAGCATCATTTTAACTTGGCAGAAACTTTTTGATTTGTAACATAAGGTTACTTTGAAGACCTGTGACTGCTATTGGCCACTGGTGGGTGTCGCCATTTTCTCACTCCTCAATGTCTGAGAATGTTGATGGAGACAGAGAGATACACCTGGAAATGTTAACAACACACTCTCAAATGGTCTGGTGAATGTTGGAAATATCTGCTACTGTGTCAGCTTTCACTGATTTAGTGTTGAAAATCACTCCTTCCTTTGCACGTTTCCCGGAGATACGGTTGGGATTGTGATAACTATGCCAACCTTCACTGGCGTGTCTCCATAAAATATATACAGCAATATGATTTCTTTGGACATTTGAAGGATGATTCTGGCCCCAGATGTCAACACAAGAACAGGTGTTTTCAATAGAGGTGTGCACTGGAGTGGTTTCAGAGAGCCCCAGATCAGGTAAGGTCTATCCAAAGGGGTGGTGGTTGGATAACTGCATGTTTAATCAGGTTTTTAACCCAAATTAAATACAGTATGTGGCCAATGGCATGGAGCAGAAGAAGGAGACTGTCACCTGTCTTTATTTCCCCCCCCCCACCTTGAAACCAACCACATAGAACCATAGAGTTGGAAGGAACAACGAGAATCATCTAGTCCAAACCCCTGCAATGCAGGAATCTATTTAATTTGTGTTCAAAACCCCGATTAAACATGTGGGGTGGGGAGAAGGAGACACAGGCAAGAGCCTCTGCCTGAATCTCCTTCTTACCCCCTCACACCAACCACATTTCATTAGGATTTAAAATCTTAATTAAACTTAAGGCTTTGCAAGGCTTCCAGTTGGGTTCAAGGCTCACATCAGGTCGGGACCGGATTGTCCCAGATCAGATTGGGCTTGATCCACTGTGCCAAATCAGTCTCTGAACTGGACCAGGGGATGAGGAACAGGGACTGTGCACAGGCCTAGTTTTCAGCTTCCTTCTCGATATGCTTTGGAATATGTCATCTAGGGCAGCCATATTATTTGATTGATTAATGAATGAAATATTCCTGAATGTCCCCTATCAATTGGGCCCCTGTATGCAGACCTCCTGAACACTGAGCCAGACTCGGCTAATTAGAAGGCTTGTGACTCTGTCCCTTTCTCTCTGGAGTTGACACCTTGACCAGCCTAGCCAGATGTCAACTCCAGCTTTAAGGCCAGAGTAGAGGCTGAGATTTGGTCCCATGCAGGGGTGAGGAATAATACCAGAAACAAGATGATGGAGCTGTGTCTGCAATCGTCACCTCCTCCTGAGGTTCTTAGCCCAGCCACTCAAGGAGAGAGAAAATTGGGCCAGGGCTAAGATGAAGAAAAAGAAGGGCAGTGGAATAATAATAATAATAATAATAATAATAATAATAATAATAATAATAATAATTTTATTACTTATACCCCGCCCCGTCCTCTGCTTGGTTCCCTGTAACTTCGCTTCTCACATTGAGGGAACCACCAGAAGACCCTCGGAGCTGGACCTCAGTGTCCAGGCAGAATGATGGGGGTGGAGATGCTCCTTCAGGTATACTGGGCCAAGGCCGTTTAGGGCTTTAAAGGTCAGCACCAATACTTTGAATTGTGCTTGGAAACGTACTGAGAGCCCGGTGTTATGTGGTCTCTGCGGCCGCTCCCAGTCACCCGTCTAGCTGCCGCATTCTAGATTAATTGTAGTTTCCGGGTGACCTTCAAAGGTAGCCCCACATAGAGTGCATTGCAGTAGTCCAAGCAGGAGTTAACTAGAGCACGCACCACTCTGGTGAGACAGTCTGCGGGCAGGTAGGGTCTCAGCCTGTGTACCAGATGGAGCTGGTAGACAGCTGCCCTGGACACAGAATGGACCTGCGTCTCCATGGACAGCTGTGAGTCCAAAATGAGTCCCAGGCTGTGCACCTGCTCCTTCAGGGGCGCAGTCACCTGATTCAGGACCACGTTGTACTCCAGCCCTACCCACCTCCTGTCCCTCCAAAACAGTACTTCTGTCTTGTCAGGATTCAGCCTCAATCTGTTAGCCGCCATCCATCCTCCAACCGCCTCCAAGCACTCACACTTCTTCCAGTTCCTCTCATTTCTGTCCTCTGATTCCTAAGCCCAGCCAGTGGAGAGCGCTGGGGATTACTGCTTTAGATCCGCCTTCCTCAACTTGCTCCCTGCAGATGCTGTTGGACTCCACTCCCATCATCTCTCACCATTGACTGTGTTGGCTAGGGCTGATGGGAGCTGTAGTCCAATAAACTCTGGAGAGCACTGTGCTGGCTACGTCTGCTTTAGGCACTTGCACAGTGATGGTTCTCTTTGAATGGACAGCTTGCGCTTTTATGACTGCTCAGCTTTTCACAGCTGCCTTCAAGCCACCTGCTTGGTTTCAACAACGAATTCCAGCTTTGGCAGTGGTGGGGAGAGTTAGCTTAGTGCAGTTAGCTGCTGGACTGTCCAAAAGGTCAGATGATCGAGAGGCGAGATGTGTCAGCTCCACACATGGGCTAATGAAGTGTCACTGAGGAAAGTCCAGGAGCTGGGATAGTTCTCAGGAGCAACCAGAAAATGGTTTATGAGCCCTGAGCAGGCTCAGTTGGAACCAGATACCTCCCACTGTTTCCCTCTGTTTTTGGAGTGTCAGTACAAAATACTGGACTGGAAATGTGACGGAAAGGGGATCTCACACTGTGTGAACAAAAGGCAAAAGATGTGTGTTGGTTTGTTTTTAGAAGCTAACAGCCTGGAGTATCACTCGTAGGAGCCATCTCCTAGGGGCCAAGGTCCATTCGGTCACCCCAATAAAATATTTGAGTGGGCCACGCTCCCCCAAAGTTGATGGGCATTGCCATTCAAATGGGGTGCATGCACTGCATCATGTGATTGATTATGCAGGGCTGGGCTTCTCCCTCATATTTACTCAAGTTGGCACCCCTGGTATCACCGGTGTTTGGGGTTGAGA
Organism: Lacerta agilis; assembly: GCF_009819535.1. Lineage (NCBI taxonomy): Eukaryota > Metazoa > Chordata > Lepidosauria > Squamata > Lacertidae > Lacerta > Lacerta agilis. The sequence continues at coordinate 9,540,766 of NC_046314.1, forward strand.
AGATGGATTGAAGGAGAGCTGTCAAATGGATGGGATGTTTTGGGAATCAAGAGAGCCAGATTTGACGTAGCAAGTGTTGTATGCCAAGGCAGAGTGAAACTTGTTTCGAAAGTGTTTGGTGCGTAGCTGTCAACTTTCCCCTTTTCTTTTGAGGAATCCTATTCGGAATAAGGGAATTTCCCTTAAAAAGGGGGAAAGTTGACAGCTATGGTCTGGTGTGGACCCAGGGTGTCAGATGCTCTGCACTAACAAACAGCACTCTGGCAGAGGGGGGAGAGGATGACTCCATGGACATATACATGCAAGGTGAAAGGATTGGGACGAGGCCACAAAGAGTTACAAGATGGACCTGCAAGAAAATGTTGTCCTTAACTTCTAGGAAGAGTTTTAAAGAAGAATTGTATTGCTGCAAACCTCAGGGTTCTCCGAATCGCCTAATACTGCCCTCTGTTTCGGCCCCAACCCAGTGAGATGCTGTTACTGTTGTGCAAAAGATGCTGTAGTGTTCCTGAGGTTCAATGCATGTTCACTATGGCCCAGGGCTTTAGTGTGGTGGTACTTGCCCTCCAGTTGAGGCTCCAGTACTTTGGCCACCTCATGAGAAGAGAAGACTCCCTGGAAAAGACCCTGATGTTGGGAAAGATGGAGGGCACAAGGAGAAGGGGACAACAGAGGATGAGATGGTTGGACAGTGTGCTCGAAGCTACTAACATGAGTTTGGCCAAACTGTGAGAGGCAGTGAAGGATAGGCGTGCTCTGGTCCATGGGGTCACGAAGAGTCGGACACGACTGAACGACTGAACAACAACAACTTGCCCTCTGGAATGCATTCCCAACAGCACATATAGTGCAACATTGGCATTTACTTTTAAAGAAATCAGTGCAGAAAGAGTTGCTTTTTAAAAGATAGACAGAAAGAACAAATCTCAGCATGTGCACCATTTTCAGGTTCTAGGGTAGCCAGCCTTCCTGATTTCCCATGCTTCAAATAAAATCCAGGAGAAATTGTCAGGAGGTAACTCCTCCCAAGAGACATTGACATACCAGGAAGCACGGACAGCCAGGGAGACTGCGGAGTGCTGGAGAAGCATTTAATGGAAAGAAACACACCCAAACCCACACCCCAATCTTACCTAGAGATGTGGGAGAATGCATTTTATTCATTTTGCATGCAAAAGTGGACCTACCTAACTTGCACTTTTCCAAAATGTACGTGAACCAAAACACAGCTATCTTTCGAAATTCACAATGCAGCCCTCCATAAAAACGCCTGCATTGCTGGAAGCAACATACAGAAAATATATAGGTGTTAGGGGGGAAATGTGCTTTTCAAAATCAGATAGCAAGGAAAATACGCTTTGCAAAAAAAATAATAATCTTATTTTAGGCAAGATGGTGTACAAAAATCACAGAAAACTGAGGGTGGGGGTGGATGGGAACGGAATATCATGCAAGAAGGGACAGAAGCAACCCACACTGCAACATTTTGTTGCAGGGCTTCGCTAGTTAAGATTATCATTCTTTAGAACACCTCTCAGTTAAGAGAGAGAGAGAGAGGAATAGTTGCTGCTATGAGCAGCCACCACACTCTGATGCACTTAACGTTCCCATACAATGTTTCCCATTGGTTGAAGATAATGTTGCGCTGCAAGCATTTCCTAAAGTACTTTTCACAGAAATGCACTTACAAGCTGTGAGTGAGCTGACAGGCCATGCTGTTTCGACATATGGTCATTATTAAGAGGATGAAGGTACTTGGTTGTGGCTAAGCTGCAATGATGGAGCAGAGTTTTCTGTTTACACTGTAGAAACAACTTTGCCTTAAACAAAATTACTTCCACAAGATGCAGCCAAGCACCTTGGGTCCAGCAACTTCTGGGTGGCCGTAACAATGTTAACGAGGCCTTCCTGTCAAATTAGTTTATGGCTTCTGATTGTTGTTGAAGGGCTGTTCCTGAGAATTTGAAATTCTACCGCGGACTGCCGAGGAAAAGGCATTCGAAAAGGGTTAATTAAATAGCTGGGTTTAAAGAGGCCACAGACTTATTAAAGGCAAAACATGCTAGCTATTTGGACCAGCGAGGAGGGGATGGTGTCGTGCCCCATTCCACTGAGATGTCCAGGAAGACTGCCATGGTTAGCCGGCCAAGATGTTTCCCTGGCACATATTAACTTGTTCTGAAACTGCATCTACTACATCACACATTCCTAGAGTGGGATTCAGCTAAATTGTTGTCTCACCCACCAAATCTGCTATGGAGGGTTGAGGAGAAACCCAGGACAGGTTTAGGGGGTGCATTGTATTCCTGTTCGGGGGAGGTATTAATATTTTATTGAAAAGTTTTCAATTATAAAGAAATAAAGAGGTACAAAGAAAAAAGAGAAGAAAATGAAAACCAAAAGGCACAAAAACGTGTAGAGAAAACAACAACATATTTTTTTATAAGAATTTTATTGGTTTTATTCAAAACAAAGAACAACAAAACACATACGACAACACAAACACAACAATCAAAACATATTGAAAAACAAATACAAACCACCACTAAAACACCAATAATTCTTTTTCTTGTTTAGAACAACAACAACAAAAAATTTCTTGTTTGAATCTATACTGGGTGACTTCCCCCGTTTTCTCTCCTTTGGTTCCACTTCTAATTTACTTTAATAACTTCTCATCTTTAAAAGTTAAATCATCCAAAAAATCTAAACATAATTCTTAATATTTAATTTTACTTCAAACTAACCTATTACTTCTTAACTCACAACAACAACATATGAAAACAACAACATATGAATACGTACGAACAATATCCAGACCCATACATTCTTTTTAAAATTTGATATTATTATCCCAATACATATGTCAATATGAAAAGCCTACTACATTTTGTATAAACTCATTCCAAATACTGCCATATTTATCCATGCAAAGACTACGTCTGTGAGCAGTCTGTTCATAAGTTGGGAGTGTTATCATATTGTTGATCAATTCATTAAAGGGGACCATATATTTATTATTCGAGTTCATCAGTATGAGTCTCTTGGCTGCCATGAGAGCACATAGAATCCATTTTCCAAATGTTAGCTTCCATACAATAGGTATATATGTGTGTGGAATGCGAAACACATAGCAGTCAAGTACAACATTCCTAGAATGGACATGTTAGGCGAGGGATGCTTTGTCTAAGCCAGGAGAAAACTTCCTGCTTCCTCCTGAGCTGGGACAAACTTCCTCTGCATGTGACTAGAGGGAGTGTGGCCTAATCTGGGGTAGAGGAGCACACCGTCTTCTTTTGCTCCTCTCTTCTCCATTTTTGTTTTTCTAAATGTGTGAGCAGAAGTGACTGCCTGTCTGCAGTCACTTGGGACTAACTCCCAAGTGTATGTGTGTGTGTGTGTGTGTGTGTGTATATAATACACACACACACACACACATACACATATATATATACTTTTGTAAACTAAGTCTGCCTTCAGGGATCTAACTGTGAACTGAATGAATGTGAGTAAACTACTTTTATTTTCACTTTAATAAGTTTGCCGTGTATATTCTTTTTAAGAGGGACAAGAAGGGATCTTACCAGGAATCTTATATAGAGTGGTTCAGACGAACCTGCAACAAGCAAACCGCCGTGTGTTTAAAGGGGAATGTTTAAAAGGATGTCATATAGAGGAGGGAGTATAAAAGGATGTCATATAGAGGAGGGAGAAAGGTTGTTTTCTGCTGCTCCAGAGAAGCGGACACGGGGCAATGGATTCAAACTACAAGAAAGAAGATTCCACCTAAACATTAGGAAGAACTTCCTGACAGTAAGAGCTGTTCGACAGTGGAATTTGCTGCCAAGGAGTGTGGTGGAGTCTCCTTCTTTGGAGGTCTTTAAGCAGAGGCTTGACAGCCATCTGTCAGGAATGCTTTGATGGTGTTTCCTGCTTGGCAGGGGGTTGGACTGGATGGCCCTTGTGGTCTCTTCCAACTCTATGATTCTATTCTATGATTCTAAACTCTGCTAAGACATAGAACTTGCTAACGCAAGTTAGGAAGGATATCTTTAAACGATATATCCTCTCCTGCCTCCCTGAACTGGGCCGTCTTAAGCATATCCGGCGCCATGGTGCAAAGATTCCTCCAGCGCCCCACCCCCCGTTTCCCAGAGTTGTTGACCTTTTCCCAAGCCTCTGCGGGGATCGGTCTCCTTCCGCAGAGACTTGGGAGGCAAGCTGCACGCCTGCCAGCCATATGGTTGATGGGGCACAGCTGGAGGGCATGCAGGAGGGAAAGGGGAGACCACCGGCAAAGCCGTGCAGCTCCCCCACTTGCTGGAGCACCCCTGGGAGGCTGGCGCCCTGGTGCAACACGCCAGTAAACCCATTGGGAAAGACGGCTCTGTCCCTGAACATTCCCACATATAGTTCAGAAGAATGCTCTCTGCTGAATTTTTTTTAGCTTCTTCCAAACGGTTATAATTATACAACCCAATACTTTCTCCCAAAACTTAGTAAGTATAGAGCACTGTACAAACCTATGTAGCATTGTATCCTTTAGACTCTAAACCGATGGCAACCTGCCCCTCTTCATCCTATTTTTAGACCTCTGAAGTCCTCCTCTGACTCCTCTTAAAAATGGTCAGTTATGACCCAGTGTATTCCTTCTCCCATTCGCAGTGTGGGGAGGCAGCTGCAAGGCCTTCATAGGCACTCTCCCAGCCTTCCGCAACCTGGTCCTCTTCAGATGCTTTGGCCTACAACTCCCATCACTCCTCACATTGAGGCATGTGACTGGGGCTGATGGAAGCTGAAGTCCAACAACATCTGGTGGGCACTGGGTTAGCAATGGCTGCTCTGTTCCTTCTTCCAGGGGGCCATGGTTTCAATCCTATGAAACTTTGGATGATATAAGCCAAGTCTGCTCCCAAGCTGCTTCTTTTCCCCACACATTGCCATCTCCCCTTCTCCCCACAGGCTTAGCTGTGGAGGACAGAAGAAACTTTTCCACTTTGGTTGCATATGAATAATATATATCTGGACTGTCAGTGCAAAGTTGGGAGAAAATATACAGGCTAATTTTTTATTAAGACATACCACACAGCTCTAAACGAGGTAAATTATATCCAATTGATATGCTGTCTCCTTACTGAGATATGACCTTGATAACCCCTTGTTATAAATTTTGGCTCAAACGCAAAAGGGATGGGGGGAGGAGAGAAAGGAAAAGCCACGGAACAAGTGCCAAAATGTTTATTGCAAACACACTCTGACTGATAGCTCCCTTAGACAAATAAAAGAAGCAATCTGATCCACGGACTCACAATAGATACTCTGCAGTTATAACTTTTAGCTCAAACGCCTGGCTAACAGCCAGCAAAGATGATCTCATGCATTTTTGCCATGTCCGTCTTGTGATTTGAGAAAAGGGGAAATCGGGCTTTTCTTTTTGCCCTACAATTGTGCTTTTCAAATTTTATTCCAGGGCAACCTCGGGTTCCCTGGAAACTTATCAGAGATCACTTCCTGAGAATATCAGTAATAACTGAAAAGCATCCCCAATGCCCCACTGCCTGTGTCCCCCTGCATTGCACAGTCACGGGAGAAGGTTGAAACACAACATAGAAAATGGAAACCCCCTAAATAAGGGATTGGGAACCTGGGACTCTAAATGTTGGTACTGTATCACCCACCATTTCTGACCATGAGCCTAGCTGGTTGGGGCGAATAGGAGCTAGGATCCATCAATATCTGGAGGGCCATTGGTTCCCCACTCCTGCCCTAAAGCTAGGTAACTTGATAAACCTTGATTAAAAGCCTACATTATTCACTAGCAGTCTCTGGACCAAGGATAAGCACCAGGTTAACTACCCAACAGCTGAAACAAAGAACTGGAACCATTGAACTGCCTTAACCCAGTACAGTGGTACCTCTAGTTACGAACTTAATTCATTCCGAAGGTCCGTTCTTAACCTGAAACTGTTCTTAACTAGAGGCGTGCTATCGCTAATGGGGCCTCTTGCTGCCACTGCGCTGCCGGCACACGATTTCCGTTCTCATCCTGGGGCAAAGTCCTCAACTCGAGGTAACTCTTCCAGGTTAGCAGAACCGGGTTCCACACAGTCACGAAAACAAATTAACAAAAAAAGCCTCAAAAACAAAAACGCAAAATAAATAGCCAAAACGAAAGCGCCAAACTTAATCCATTCCAGACGTCCGTTTGACTTCCGAAATGTTCGAAAACCAAGGCATGGCTTCTGATTGGTGCAGGCGCCCCGCAAACAATAGCTGACAGCCGCATCGGATGTTCATCTTCCAGAAAATGTTCGAAAACCAGAACACTTACTTCTGGGTTTTCGGCATTTGAGAACCAAGGCGTTTGAGAACCAAGGTACCACTGTATACTTAACCATTTCTCCAAGCTTTTGATATTGGGGAATGAACCTGCATGGGACACATGTGCTCTGCCACTAGGCAATACTGAGCTAGATGGACCAATGATGTTCTTAGTTACTACATGATGGTTCTTTGTGAGCACCAATGGGCTGCAAGTTTATTGATAGCCCTGCACACTCCCAAAAACCTTGCATGGGGGTCTACCAGCTCTGGTGAGCCAATACACTCAGACACTAAAGGACTTAATCAGATTCTAAGGGCAGTTACCGGTAACTCAGGGGAATTATGGTGCTGGAGGAGACTCTCAAGAGTCCCATGGACTGCAAAAAGATCAAACTTATCCATCCTGAGTGCTCACTGGAAAGACAGATCCTGAAGTTGAGGCTCCAGTACTTTGGCCACCTCATGAGAAGAGAAGACTCCCTGGAAAAGACCCTTATGTTGGGAAAGATGGAGGGCACAAGGAGAAGGGGACAACAGAGGATGAGATGGTTGGACAGTGTTCTCGAAGCTACTAACATGAGTTTGGCCAAACTGCGGGAGGCAGTGGAGGATAGGGGTGCCTGGCGTGCTCTGGTCCATGGAGTCACGAAGAGTTGGACACGACTGAACGACTGAACAACAACACTCAGGGGAAACAATGGTTGGAGGAACACAAAATCACAATATGCCTGTGTGAAGATGGAACACACAGGGAGAGAGGAGAAGTGCGGCAAATTTTGGATGGGTGACCTGAACTTGTTTTCCAGGTGGCTGTTAAACTGATTAATTTTTAAGTGCCCCCTTCCAAGCTTGGAGAACAAGAGCTGTTGCAGGTCATTTGTTCCTTCTCTTGAGAATTTTGCGTGAGTTTCTAAGTCTATGTGAAGAAACCGAGGGAAATTCTGCCCCTGGTTTAATGAAGCAAAGATTCCATGCCCTTTACTAGGTATGTTTTGTTATGCATGACACAAACTAAACAGCAGCAATGCTAATACTGAAAAGCTTTGAAGACTTTGCCATATATTACATAGAGAATCGCTGTGTAGGGGGAAAAGCATGTATTTTGTTTACTTACATAGAGTGACATGTGTACTTTCTACCACAAATTGGGCGGGGGGGGGGGTGAGTGGTGTGGAGGTGCCTCCAGATAGGAAAAAGGAAACTTGAGCTTGCTGGGCACAAATATCTCTGACCCACTCACCCCCCAAATACTCTGAAGGAGGCCATTTATAGGACTCCCATCAACACTAGTGGTGCTTTTGAAGTTCTGGAGTTACTCCCTGGTAACATTTTGCCATTTTAAGACTCTGGCCTTAGATGGGTGTACTACTTCACTTACATAAACATGTGTTAGGTCAGCCCTGCTGTGTTGGTGGGCCCCTGTTTATTCTGCTGTGTGGGGCCCTCGACATCTGCCCCGAAGTATTGCTCTGAGAGCATCACTGGAGCTTGGTAACTTAGTGTTTCTCAAACTCCAGAGGCTCTTCAAGGAAGCTAAAAGCTGAGATGATGGCTTGGAGGTCAAAAATTCCACCAAACATGACCAGGGTGGAGGAGGTGAACATTCTCTGAAGGGGAAACTTATGCAGACCCTCCAAGTGTTTCCAGGGAAAGTCCCGGATTTACAGAAGACATCCTGGTTTCTGATTTGATCCTGGAATGTCCCGCTTTTCGTTAGGACGTCCCTATTTTCATTGGATAAACGTTGGAGGATGTAAGGCTCTCAGTTAGTTGCTCATGAGTAAGCAGCCAGGACTCTGCTGTTTCCTTTAAAGATTTTATTGTGCAAACTATGTACAGTGCAGAGCTAAAAAGTTCATGTCTGTATCAAGCGGTGTCAGAATCCGGGAATGGCCCCTTCTGGTTCTGACTCCAACAAAAGAGCTTCGGTATACGAAAACCCCGCCTTCCATCCTTTCTCTTCACCCCACGACGTCTTTGGGGCGACGGAAATTGCGTTCCCCCTGTATGGTGCTGACCTTCAAAGCCCTAAACGGCCTCGGTCCTGTATACCTGAAGGAGCGTCTCCACCCCCATCATTCAGCCCGGACACTGAGATCCAGCGCCGAGGGCCTTCTGTCGGTTCCCTCACTGCGAGAAGCAAAACTACAGGGAACCAGGCAGAGGGCCTTCTCGGTAGTGGCACCCGCCCTGTGGAACGCCCTCCCATCAGAAGTCAAGGGAATAAACAACTACCTGACATTCAGAAAATACCTGAAGGCAGCCCTGTTTAGGGAAGTTTTTAAGCTGTGATATTTTAAATGTACTTTAGTGTCTGTTGGAAGCCGCCCAGAGTGGCTGGGGAGACCCAGCCAGATGGGCGGGGTACAAATAATAAATTATTATTATTATTATTATTATTATTATTATTATTATTATTATTATTATCGCCCTCGGGACTGTGGGAGTGCTGGGTCTCTCTTGCATCCCCAGAGCCTCTACTCCCTTTCCCCTGTGAACTCTCCCCCTCCTCGCAGGACGTCTCACCGCTCCTTTCGCTACTAGAGGAGGAGCTGCTGGCAAGGTGGGACTGGGGCTCTCTGTAGCATCCGGAGAGACCTTCCACCACCTTGCGCTGCATCGGGGGCAATTCCCTGACAGAGGGTATGTAAGATTCATGGAGGATCTTGGCTATCAGGAGTTGCCAGTCATGATGATTATATAACACTTTCCAGGATCAGAAGCAACGGTGCCTCTGAATACCAGTTGCTAGGGAACAGCAGGAAAGGGCTGTTGCCCTCACGTCCTGCAGGTGATTTGTTCAGAGGCATCTGGCTGGCTACTGTAGGAAATAGAAGGTGGGACTAGGCCGGCCTTTGGTCTGATCTAGCAGGGTTTGTCTTAGTCATAAATCATATGAATAAATCCTTAGTCATATCATTCAGAGCCCCATTCTCTCTTTCCCCCAACTCCCTCTCTCTCTCTGGGTTGGGAGATAACAATGAAGCACCGGAGTTGTTAGCAGATTATTGTTTTGAAAAAATATTGTTTTGCCAAAACAATAAAAAACCAATTCACACCCACCCACCCCATACTGGTTTACACTTGCCTGCACTTGATGTCATTCATTACACTTACATGTGAGAAGCATCTGTTCTGGTCTGTTTGTGTGTGTGTGTGTGTGTGAGAGAGAGAGAGAGAGAGAGAGAGAGAGAATGGAATCGAACTGGAGAACATGTTCCTTGAATCCATTCCATCCCCTTTCCCATTATTTCTCGTGTCTCCTCCGCTGGGATAGGATTTGGAACCTAGGACGTATAGAGTCACTTTTGAAGAAGATTCTGTTATGGAAATAAAAATCCGTGCCTTCCAGGAGTCAAACACATCTGCCTCATGACATGACAAAGTTCAAAGCAGCCTGAGGAAGTTTATGGGAAGCAGCTGTTGGTTGTCGTGGCTAATTAAGAACAGGGCGAACTTGAGAATTTGACACAACAGGTTTACACAGTGTTATTAGGTAAAGAAAATTAATGTCTGTTTTTAATAACAGCAAGTAGCAGAGGTGGCAAAGTGTTTTGAATGACATCATACACCCAGCTGTTTTACACATCTGTAATGTGGAACATCATTCCTGTTGTATAACACTTTATCCTTGCTCTTCCACAGGCTTTGGATGAGAAGATGGGCAAACTTCCCTCCAAGATGGTTGTCTTTGTGGCTGGGTATCAGTGTGGTTAAAGTTAAACATGGATTACTTTTAGATAGCGTTCCACATGTCTCTCTCTCTCTCTCTCTCATATATATATATATATATATATATATATATATATATATATATAATATCTGCTAATTACTTCACTGTGTTTTTGGCACTTTCGCAAGGTTCCTTGTGGTTCCAGCCAAGTTTACATCTACAAATCAAACATTTGCTACAGCTGCAAAAATGTTTTTACTTATTTATAGCATTATAATATTTTATAGCGATGAATAATGACAAGTGCATAAATCACCCATTGATTTGTGTAATGTATATGGTTTTTTTTTGGTTTTTTTGCAGAGGACCATTTACCCGGCAATGGCACAGAAATGATAATGGCACCGGGCGTTGTGTCACTGGCTGTGGGAATCATTTAAGGTGTCTGTCAGAAACCGAAATGTGAGCTCTTGTTTAAATAAGAAGCATAGAAAACACATTTATTCAGCATTAATATGTGATAAAGAGGAATGCCTTGAAAGCGTGCATGTTCAGGGATGCGATGCAAGCAACCAACGGTAAACAGAGAGCTTTCATCATAACATGCTTCAAACAGAAGTACTGGGAATGGGGGAATGGGGTAGTTGATGGTCTGCCACAGCCTTCCCCAATCTGGATGTCTTGGGCTGGCTGGCTACTGTGAGGAGTGGTAGAAGGTGCGACGGACGAACCTCCCTGCCAACTACCCCTCTGCTACTAAGTGTATTACTTCTGAGGTGTTCCGGGTCACTTTTTCTCTTCACCCCACCTCGATGCCTTAAGGATAATCCCCTTTTATTATAACTAGGGATAACTTAGTAACGGGGTTCTCTTGTCCAGCTGTCGTGGCCTGTTATATATATCTTTTGCTCTGGGCTCCTGGGTTAAGAATACCTCTTAGCTCTGTCAGTTCCGGGTCTCTCTCTCATTAGATCCCCCCACTGCGTCAGTTAGCTAAACCCTTTTAGCAACTGTGTAGCCTTACCAAGGTTTCTGCCCTTTTGCCCCTCCTGAGGGAAACTCCAAGACACAAACTATCACCCTGCAGGCCAGTTTTGTCTTTTCCCTGAGTTCACCTCCTCATGAGCATCCATATATCGCTGGACCAAATAAGTGCCTCTTTTCTCTTGGCTCAACAAAAACAAGTCTTTATTTATTTCAGAACATCATGTTTCAAGTACTTCAATAGTTCATCAGCTTAGTTACATCTAAAGTATAAACTCTTTCAGTATAACTGACTAATTTTCATCCTATCCTAGCCTAACCACCACTATCCTGGCACCACACCCCTCTTCTTCCCTGTCTCCACACACACCCTCCCTCTTCACCAACTGCCAAACCGGCCGTTCCCTCCTTTTAAACCGGGGACCGCCCCGCCCCCAAAGGATGAACTGTCCATCAAGATGGAGGTGGATTAACTCCTTCTGAGCCGGGATGTAATAACTTCTCCACCCTAGGGCCAATCCGTCACAGAAGGCACCAGCCGGGGAACCCCCAAGGGAATCCCCAAGGGGTTAGAGCCAGGGGATTGGTGGTGTGATGATGATGAGGGGTCAGAAGGAGAACAGACTGCGAGGAGGAGGTGTCAGAAGCTGAAGAGGTAATGGGGTTTAGCGTGAAGGGAGAGGCTGCGGCAGAGAGAAGTCCAGCAACAGAGGCAGAAGCAGGAGGAGGGGCGCCAAGAAGCAGAGGTGAGGCAGGCCTGTTCAAGAAACCAGGTACAAAATTGCATGCACTAGGCATGTCCAACTCTGAAGAGACTGCGACCTACTCCCAGTATAAAAAGGGCAGTAATCTACCCAGTGTCATTGGAGGGCGAGGAGCGTGGGTGGGTGGGGTGGGTGGAAGGGGAGAATTGCCCAAAGCTGTTGAGCTTTTTTTGGGGGGGAGGAAGCATTGCCTAAATATCCGCTGCTAAAAAAACGCATGCAGCACTAAAGGAGATGCCTAACTACCGACCATCTGATGTGACGGAAGGACAGAGGAATGGGGCGGGGGACGGAGACATTCATTACCCAATTCTTTTAATTCAGCGATCGTAAATGAGACCATGATTGGCCACGAACAGTCAACTGGTTGGACATGTCTGCACAAAATAGCATGCAAAAAAAATGCCTTACAGGTGTATTAGGGGAAACTCCCAAAACATGTTTAAATTGGCACTAAAATGCTAATGGATTTTCATGCTACGAACTGACATAGCGGTGCAGAGAACTGAACTGAACATTGAAAGAAGAAGAAGAAGAAGAAGAGTTTGGATTTGATATCCCGCTTTATCACTATCCGAAGGAGTCTCAAAGCGGCTAACATTCTCCTTTCCCTTCCTCCCCCACAACAAACACTCTGTGAGGTGAGTGGGGCTGAGAGACTTCAGAGATGTGTGACTAGCCCAAGGTCACCCAGCAGCTGCATGTGGAGGAGTGGAGACGCGAACCCGGTTCCCCAGATAACGAGTCTACCACTCTTAACCACTACACCACACTGAAAGAAAAAGAGGAACAGAGAGAAACCGAAATATCGACAGGTTCACGTATCCTTACCTGCCACTCAAAGGCAGGGGTGGCGGACCTGTGACCCTCCAGTTTCTGTACTCCTGCACCCAGTGCTTTTTTTCTTAAAAATGTTTAAGGATACTCTCATTTTGACTCAAGAAAACCACCATGTTATACTTCAAATCGGGAAAAATAAATACAGTAAATGGACAAAAGTACAAAGATTCACAAAATGTTTAGGGGTGTGCGTACCCCTGCATCCCCCCCAGAAAAAAGCACTGCCTGCACCTCACATCACCCCTAGTTTTGCTAGCTGAGGGTGAAGGGAGTTGGAGCCTGATAACATTGGGAAGAGTGATAGGCTCCCTATCTCTGTTCTAATGGATTATCTGCTGGTATTTAATACTACCATGTGTACCCCAGGGCCCTGTGGTGTTTATGGCAGGGGCATAAAAACGTGGCACTCTGCAAACCTTCTCATCCTGCTATGGCAAAAATGTGAAAGGGGTCGCTTTGCCTGCGTTACTTTCTCTGCTCATGACCTCTGCGATTCCAGACATGAGCTCCCACACAAAGAGATACCAGTAGTGTAGTATCTTATTAAAATGCAACATTGCATACTCCAAAGGGTGGCAGGAGGCCAAACAAGTCTTCTTCTTCTTCTTCTTCTTCTTCTTCTTCTTCTTCTTCTTCTTCTTCTTCTTCTTCTTCTTCTTCTTCCTTCTCCTCCTCCTCCTCCTCCTCCTATGGGGAAGACAGCTTGATTTCTACACAAAAGCCTAAGGCAGGCAACTTAGCAATAGTTTTCGGCCATAATGAAAACCATGCCATGAGCAGGCCGGGGACTGGGAGCGGGGGAGAGAAACGAAGGTTTATGAGAAGAAACAGGTTCCCCTGGAATGTGGCTGATGTAGCAAAACATCTAAATGGAAACTGCTAATTTGCCTAATTGATTTAAATTAATGGGGAGATTGCAACAGTGCTTCTTTCTCAGCGTAAGCTATAAAAACCGTGCGCTGCTGGCTTGCGACCCAGGTATGTGTGGCCTTGGAATGTCATTGTTCATCGGGTAACTGTTACAAGCTGTAGCGCCGCATTCCAACACTTTGCTGTAACTGCTTGAGCACCGAAACTTATGTTCCTAGATTGGGTTGCAAGATTCTCCTCCCCCTTCTCCACAGCAATGCGACTCTTGACGAAATATTCCATAGCCTTACTGTACATGACGTTTGCAACACTTACGCCATTTGTTCCATGTGTGTAACTTGCATGATGCAAACTAACAAAAAAACCAACAACTGACTACTTCTAAACTAAACGTGAATCGACTAACAGTGCAGCAGCAGCAGCAGTAGTAGTAGTAGTAATAATAATAATAATAATAATAATAATAATAATAATAATAATTTATACTCCGCCCATCTGGGCGGCTCCCAACAGAATATTAAAAACACGATAAAACATCAAATATTAAAAACTTCCCTAAACAGGGCTGCCTTCAGATGTCTTCTAAAAGTCAGATAGTTGTTTATTTCCTTGACATCTGACGGGAGGGCATTCCACAGGGCGGGCACCACTACAGAGAAGGCCCTCTGCCTGGTTCCCTGTAACCTCACTTCTCTCAAAACAAAATAAAAAATAAAATAAATCCTTTCAGTAGCACCTTAGAGACCAACTAAGTTTGTTCTTGGTATGAGCTTTCGTGTGCAAGCACACTTCTTCAGATACACTGAAACAGAAGTCACCAGACCCTTATATATAGTGAGAGGGTCTGGTGACTTCTGTTTCAGTGTATCTGAAGAAGTGTGCATGCACACGAAAGCTCACACCAAGAACAAACTTAGTTGGTCTCTAAGGTGCTACTGGAAGTAATTTTTTTATTTTTTATTTTGTTTTGACTATGGCAGACCAACACAGCTACCTACCTGTAACTCACTTCTCTCAGGGAACTGCCGGAAGGCCCTCAGAGCTGGACCTCAGTGTCTGGGCTGAACAATGGGGGTGGAAACACAATGTTATACATGTCTACTTAGAAGTACACCACATTGGGTTCAATGAGGTCTACTTCCTGCTGAGAATGGAGCCTTATTCAGTACACAGAGGGTTAAATCCAAGGAAGGCACTGAACGAGTGGGAAAACTTCCACTTGTGCATGGAACTTCCCCTTATCCCTGTGTACCCCCTCACCTGCACTGTTCCACCTGCGCAGTGACATAATTGGATACAACCCTGAATGACTGAGGCTGCAATCGTAGCTCCACTTAACAGGAAGGAAACCACATTGAATTCCACAAAAAGTTACTTCTGAAGATTTGGGTAGGATTGTCCTATAAACCTTCAGTTTATTGATTGGCGGGCCCTCCCTCCTCCATCTACATGCTCAGAAGAGTTAATTTGCTATGATATCTGCACTGGCAAACTATGGTTAATAATTGCCCCCCATCAAAAAAATAATAATCAGGTTTTGAATAAAATTTTCAGAGTAAGCATAAATCATGGGCTGCCAGTTCTGATATAATGGTGATACAGTGGTACATTGGTTGTCGAACTCAATCTGTTTTCTTTCTTTTTTTAGGTCTATAAATTTTTATTAAATTTTACATTACAAATTTAAATCCAAACATTAAACATCAAAATAATCATTTAGGATTCCCTGGGTCCTTTGACTCCCCTCCGCCCTTCCATGGTTGTTGTTGTTGTTGTTGTTCAGTCGTTCAGTCGTGTCCGACTCTTCGTGACCCCATGGACCAGAGCACGCCAGGCACGCCTATCCTCCACTGCCTCCCGCAGTTTGGCCAAACTCATGTTAGTAGCTTCGAGAACACTGTCCAACCATCTCATCCTCTGTTGTCCCCTTCTCCTTGTGCCCTCTATCTTTCCCAACATCAGGGTCTTTTCCAGCCCCTTCCATGGTTACCATTATTAATCTCTCTCTCTCCCCCCCCCCGTTTCACTTATTCCCCAATTTTTTAAAAAATAATCCATTTTTACCATAGTTTTTTGCACATTACAAGCATTATTCAAATCCTGCTGAAGTTGTTTACAGTGTTCTCTTAAGTATATTTTAATTTTTTTAACAATCTTTCTTAAAGTTCTTCTCTTCCTGGTTTCTGATTTCCTCCATCAATTTTGGCGTAGTTGACCATCTTCATCAGCCATACGTCTCTGGTTGGGACTTTCTCTTCTTTCCATCTCTGGGCCGGTAGTAAGAATTGATGCTTTTGAATTACGGTGCTGGAGGAGACTCTTGAGAGTCCCATGGACTTCAAGAAGATCAAACCTATCCGTTCTTAAGGAAATCAGCCCTGAGTGCTCACTGGAAGGACAGATCCTGAAGCTGAGGCTACAATACTTTGGCCACCTCATGAGAGGAGAAGAGTCCCTGGAAAAGTCCGATGTTGGGAAAGATGGAGGGCACAAGGAGAAGGGGACGACAGAGGATGAGATGGTTGGACAGTGTTCTCAAAGCTACCAACATGAGTCTGACCAAACTGCGGGAGGCAGTGGAAGACAGGAGTGCCTGGTGTGCTCTGGTCCATGGGGTCACGAAGAGTCGGACACGACTAAACGACTAAACAACAACAACAACAACATGTTTCCTAGCCTGGGTGTGCTTTTAGAACCAACATTGTTACTGGAACCTCAGGTGACTGTGGTTCAGAATGCCTTTTCCCAGATTTGTCTGATATGCCAGCTGAACCCAGTACTCAGTGAGATTTAGCAACTCTTGTTCATATCTTGGTGACCTCCATATTGTAATGCATTTTATTTGCAAACTCCAACCAAGGATGTCAAAGGAATCCATTGAAAGCAGTCTATTAAGCAAATTGCCTTCCACAAGCCTATTCAACCCCCACTATGGCTTTTCTTTTCCTAGGAATGCATCTTGCCTTAGTTTATTACTTTTTAAATAATAATAATAATAATAATAATAATAATAATAATAATAATAATAATTAATTTTCCAATATTTACCCAATATTACCACAGTTTTGCCAATTATACAGATTCCAATGAAAATAATTCCATTTTTTCCAAATTTATACAATTTAATTAAAGTGGTTTCCTGTGCTCCTTGGTCAATGTTTTTGTCCAGTTCTTATATTGCTGCAGTTTATTAACATCTAATTACATTTCAGTTGGTATATTAAGCTGCATTTTAGCAATTACTATTCATGTTAATACCTTATCTAACTTTCCATGGGATGTCAAATGAGGTGTTCTAATTATTTTCCGTTTCCCTGTGTGTTTCCAATCTGAATATGTCCAATTATAAAGTCCTTGGCATTTTTCTGCTGTCGAGTTCTTGAAATTCCTCCAATTGCTGTTTTCTCTCAGCATAGCTGAGGTGGGGCTATAATCCTGGAGAATTCTCAAAATATCTCATTAGCTCCCTCCCATCGTGCTCTCATCTTGCTCGGTGTTTCCAGACAACAACATACTCCAACATAGTCCACTCTTTCTCACTATTCAGTAAACATCTAGAAATTTCCACAGCCCAAGAAAGAGGGATCCAGCTTCTACCTACCTCGTCCATGGCTCCAAATTCCTTCCATCTTTATGACTGCATTTTGGCCAAAGTCCACTTAAGTTGTATCTCTTCTCTGTTGTTTTAAGAGGGGTAGAGATGGTATCCGCTCTAATTTTCCAAGATAATCCATTCCAGCATTAGAGATCTCCCTCCATCTCTTTAAACCACACACAGCTAACTGTTCTTTTATCATAAGTCTTATTCCATACTGCGATCCAACCTCATTTGTATCTTTAAAATTTTGTATCTGGAAATGGTTGCGGAATCATTAATAAAGAAACTCAAAGTAAACAGGGAACCAGAGGCTCCCCTCTCCACCATCCACCACCCACACCGAATAAAATCTTTTTCTCAGTTCCAAACCTCAGATCAATGCAGCTGGGTAATTCCGCAGTTCTGATTACATCTTCTCTCTGAGCTTGCCTGACTTTAAAGCCTATTAAGAATCCAATTAACAGGAGAACCTCTGCTTCTGAATGGTGGCATAGGAGGGTTTTTGCCAGGTGAAGTGCTTTTACACTCAGCGCCAGAGCGAGAGCCAGGTATCAAGATGGACTGCAAGTGAAGCCCGTTCCTCCCTTCCCTGGGAGGAATTTCCAAGAATGATTTACCCTCTATCATTCTTGTTTTTCTTCGCCTTTGATCCCCGCAATGTCATGAGGTCTGCCTCCATTAAGGCAGATAGGAACCAGAAACCTTGCCTTAGTTTATTACAGCACAAGTTTACAAAATCAAAAATAACAAGCAAACTTTATATGTAAACAGACATGAAAATTGCTTTGTACTGTATGTTGTTTCCTTATTCATTGGTTTATACTTGGTGCTGTCCCCACAGATGCCCCATCACTTTCCTTTGTTCTTTGTTTGTTGACTGTGTAAGATGTTTGTTGTTAGAAATTCCTGATATGCACTAAGGCTGCAGTGCTAACCATGTCTACTCAGAAGTACCGGTAAGTTTTAGAAAGTTAGTAAGTTTGAGTAAGTTTGAGTAAGTTAGTATGTTTGCGTAAGTTAGTAAGTTTGCGTAAGTTAGTATGTTTGCGTAAGTTAGTAAGTTTGCATAAGTTAGTAAGTTTGCGTAAGTTAGTAAGTTTGCGTAAGTTAGTATGTTTGCGTATGTTAGTAAGTTTGCGTAAGTTAGTATGTTTGCGTAAGTTAGTAAGTTTGCGTAAGTTAGTAAGTTTGCGTAAGTTAGTATGTTTGCGTAAGTTAGTAAGTTTGCGTAAGTTAGTATGTTTGCGTAAGTTAGTATGTTTGCATAAGTTAGTATGTTTGCGTAAGTTAGTATGTTTGCGTAAGTTAGTATGTTTGCGTAAGTTAGTATGTTTGCGTAAGTTAGTATGTTTGCGTAAGTTAGTATGTTTGCGTAAGTTACTATGTTTGCGTAAGTTAGTATGTTTGCATAAGTTAGTATGTTTGCGTATGTTAGTAAGTTTGCATAAGTTAGTATGTTTGCGTAGGTTAGCAAGTTTGCTTAAGTTAGTAAGTTTGCGTAAGTTAGTATGTTTGCGTATGTTAGTAAGTTTGCGTAAGTTAGTATGTTTGCGTATGTTAGTAAGTTAGTACCATATGTTTGCGTAAGTTAGTATATTTGCGTAAGTTAGTAAGTTTGCGTAAGTTAGTATGTTTGCGTAAGTTAGTAAGTTTGGGTAAGTTAGTAAGTTTGAGTAAGTTAGTAAGTTTGCGTAAGAGGTGTGCATGCACACAAAAGCTCATACCAAGAATAAACTTACTGGTAGTTGGTCTCTAAGGTGCTACTGGCAGGTTGAAGGAATAGCTTGAACAAATTTAGCAAATTCTGCATGTGATCATGCTTCGGTGACGATCAGATGTGGATTAAAACTTGTAATTGGGAGACTTTCAGAGACCCATTTGCAGTATGTCTTGCAAAGTCTTTTAAAAAAGAGTATAAAGCCATTAAGCAAAGACTCAAGTAGATACAACTATTGCTATTATATCTCAAAAGAATGGAAATTGTAGGATTGAGAGTTCATGGATAATGATGCAGTTTAAATGGATTCTGTGTGTTTCGTAGTTTTAGTTAGTAAGTTTGAGTAAGTTAGTAAGTAAGTAAGTATGTCCTATTGAACTGAGTGCAGCTTACTCCCAGTTGAGTGGGGTTAGGAATGCAGCCTTAGTCCACTTCCTACTGCAAATGTTAAAAGCTAGTGGAATGCATTGTTCAGAATTATTCTTTTCAAATGGAAAGCAATGATCTCTTTTGTTACCGGTAGACTTTATCTGTGCTCCTCAGTTAAAAGTCTGAGCCGCTTTGCCAAAGTGGGGAGAACCATCTGGATTTGACTGCTCATTTGTTTACCATCTTTCCACCAAATCTTTGTTTTAAAAGTGTCCTTGCACTTCTGCCAGCCAAACCCCGATAGAATTTAAAAAAACACCAATGGAACACATCATTCATTATTAAAAACAAAATAGAAAATTCTTTCCAGTAGCACCTTAGAGACCAACTGAGTTTGTTCTTGGTATGAGCTTTCGTGTGCATGCACACTTCCTCAGATACACACGAAAGCTCATACCAAGAACAAACTTAGTTGGTCTCTAAGGTGCTACTGGAAAGAATTTTCTATTTTGTTTTGACTATGGCAGACCAACACGGCTACCCACCTGTAACTGAATCATTCATTATTGTTCTTTTTCACATGGCAGGAATACATTGGAACAAAAAAAATGAAAAGAAAAGAAAAGAAAAGAAGAGGATTTAAAACTGTCAAATACAAAATCATGTTTACCAGAAACATTTAAAACATAAATCAGCTTGAGTGTTTTGTTTCAACAGACGCACACATGACTATTTTCGGTATAAAATATAACTTTATGGCATAAAATGTTGCAATAAAAAGGACTTAAATGTGGTTATGTAAAATAGGCTGCAATCGAAACCCCACTTACCAGGGAGCGTGTTTTATTGAATGGGACTTATTTCTGATAGGCAAGGTTAGGATTGCAGCTATAGATGGCTTTGTGATGGGCTGTTGGACACTTTTTATCTCTCGCATTATTTTTAAGAAACGAAATAGAAAATTCTTTCCAGTAGCACCTTAGAGACCAACTGAGTTTGTTCTTGGTATGAGCTTTCGTGTGCATGAAGTGTGCATGCACACGAAAGCTCATACCAAGAACAAACTCAGTTGGTCTCTAAGGTGCTACTGGAAAGAATTTTCTATTTTGTTTCGACTATGGCAGACCAACACGGCTACCCACCTGTAACTGGAATTATTTTTTAGATTTCATAAGACTCTTTGATGTTTTTCTTACAGCAGTCTAACAGGGCTATCCTTCTGGAAATTCATTAATTCTGAAAAGGAACATGCAATTGAATTGTAAATATATTTTGATGGATGAGATACGCATGTCTATTGTGTGTTTTGATACATGCAAAAAACCCAAAATATATATTTCCACATCAGTGAACAACAAAGCAAAGGGAAGACTTCTGCAAAATAAACCAATTGTAGCAGAAAGTACAACACCCAAGTGGAAGTGTGAATGAATGTTAGAATGAATTGAAACCCTTTTGCACATCCCTACAAAACTGTTAAAATTTTTTTTTTTTAACTCACTGTGTATGTGGAGGAGGGAAGGAGTTGATTGTTGGGATGGAAACTAAGGGAGAGACAACTAGAGTTGCAACTATTAAAAGCAGCAACTCTGAAACTTTGAAAAACTTTGCTGCCCATTTCCTGAAGTGTTTTGATCGGAGAACCCCTTGTTTTCTTTGTTATGCCTCGGGCTTTTGTTCCTATCAGAAAGCAAATTCTTATTTCTCCACCAGCATTAAAGGAGCAACATATTTAAATCTTGCTGCCATGCTTGGCAAGATGGAAATGAAGGATTCCCACAACAAGTGTTTGAACAGCATAGCATACCGTATTTTTTGCTCCATAAGACGCACTTTTTTCCTCCTAAAAAGTAAGGGGAAATGCGCTGAAGCTCCTGGACCACTATTACAACATTTTAAAAACCTTCATATTCCCATGCAGATTTTAAAGGATTTCCTCTTGAAAAATCTCACAGAAACAGGATCTACAGTGCCACCTCTAGGAGGGACTGGCTTTATTGAGTCCATTCATCCCTTGGGAATGTTTTTTTTCACAGAGCTTTGTATCCCCAAAGGGGACCATTCATTTTAAGGAGTGTCTCCACCCAACTACCAGACTTTTAGAAGACGTCTGAAGGCAGCCCTGTTTAGGGAAGCTTTTAATGTTTAATAGACTATTGCATTTTAATATTCTGTTGGAAGCTGCCCAGAGTGGCTGGGGAAACCCAGCCAGATGGGTGAGGAATGAATGAATGAATGAATGAATTATTATTATTATTATAAATAATAATAATAATAATAATAATAATAATAATAATAATAATAATAATAGGGCACCCTGTAAGGTGGACCTGATGCTGTTGGCATTTACTTTTTAAAACAGACTCAGCAACAGCAAAATATAGGGAACCGTTTCTGATCTGAATCACCACATTCATACCATGACCTAAAGCGGCCTGCCCATCCTTTACGTGAGATATACTGAGAAGATGAAACCATATAGTTTCATCCACTTCATGAACAGAACCTGCAAAAGCAATCTATCGTAGAAATATTTGGGTAGAGATGTTTGGATTTGACTAGTAATAACAAAAACAGTATATCGTTTCACTCGATTGCTTGATTCGGTTCCAAAGTAATATTTGTCATCTTTACAAAGGTTAGAGATTTTATTTAAAAATTTCTGTAGCAAAACCGGGGACTTTTAAAAATGCAACATGATGTTAAAAGGGCATAGCTGCAGAACCACTAATTTGCAAGTTGCTGCAAGAGATGTGCCCCTGGGGTATAACAATATCCCAGTACAGAAGAATAATTACAGGTATGTAATATCCTGCACAACACTGATATGAAATAGTAAAATCTAAAAAAAAAAATTAAAATGTTGTGATGTTTTATGTCTGCGTATGCCCTTATGCTTTTTTATTTGTGCCATTGCCATTTCTATATTCTTTTTCATATACAGGAATATCGTTTTTGAAAAAAAAAATTTTTTTGATAGTTTGGTAGCAATGTGTAAAATTACTTTTTGTGAGCAAAGAAATGGACTGCCTTTGGTATGTTACTTACAGGGCTGGTTGTGCATGTTTGTTAAGTTGACGTTTATCTTTCCGTGTTTCGATAGAAAGCTTGATTTCATATCCATTTTCCTTGGTTATGAAGTGTCCGGCTCCACACATCATAACTCACGTTTATATTGGTTTCTATTGCACCTCATAATATGCTGAATTTCCTTCTCACTCTGGTTATAACGAGCCACACATCACATCAGTGTATAATGCTTTTTGGTTTGTAAAATGTTAGTATCCCAGATTAACGAGTCTCTCATCACATTTTACATTAGCTCTACTGGTTTCAGTTATGCATTGTAATTCAATAAATTCCGTTTTTTAAATCACTGTATGATTTTATTGCCTCCTTTTGCACACTGTAACATAATAGTGGGCTTTCATGTATGTGTGTGCATATACGCGCAGAATATGGTATATTCCCAGCTCTTATATACTAAGGACAGTGAAGTTTTCAATGGCCAAACATCATGTTTGCTTGTTTTGCAGGCCTTCAAACCACAATGCAAATCCCATTGGCTTATCCTGGAGCAATAGTTGTGAAATCATATCATATTATATATATCATCATATTGTCAAACTTAGCAGCTGATGATGGACATCATATCTCAGCAGAATTCTCACTTTCTAATCCAGGGGTCAGCAAACTTTTTCAGCAGGGGGCCGGTCCACTGTCCCTCAGACCTTGTCGGGGGCCGGACTATATTTTGAAAAAAAATATGAACGAATTCCTATGCCCCACAAATAACCCAGAGATGCATTTTAAATAAAAGGACACGTTCTACTTATGTAAAAACATGCTGATTCCCGGGCCGTCCACGGGCCACATTTAGAAGGCAATTGGGCCACATCCGGCCCCCAGGCCTTAGTTTGGGGACCCCTGTTCTAATCCTTCTGCATGTGTCTGGAGTAGTCCTCCATATGGACTACAATTCCCATCATCCCTGATCCTTGGTCATGCCAACATCCAGAGGATCCCATTATGAACCATGTGGCAAGTGCAATTTGCATGGAAGACCGCTTAGGTCCATGGATCTCTCCTGTTGGAATGAGATACAGGTGTTTGCTTGTGCAACTGGACATATGTCACTAGGGTTGTAGCAACCTAGCCCTAATTTGCCTTCACAGATATGGACAAAGGGTTTAAGAACTAAGTTAATACCAAGGATCATAAAGACTAGTGGAATGGACTTCCTCAGGAGGTGGTGGGCTCTCCTTCCTTGGAGGTTTTTAAGCAGAGGTTGGATGGCCACCTGTCATGTATAATTTAGTTGAGATTCCTGCATCGCAGGGGGTTGGACCAGATGACCCTCGGGGTCCCTTCCAACTCTACAATTCTAGGATTTTGTGGAGTTGTCGGAGGCATGTAGTCCATTAACAGCAACCCCTGCCTGATGATGCAGCAAACTCAAGAGACTGAGCATCGCCAACAGATGGCTAAGCAGCCTCTGCTTGAAGACCTCCAGCAAGGAAGAGCCCACCACCCATCTAGGTCAGATGTTCTCAAACTGTGCTCCGCAGACCAGTTGTGGTCTACAAGTGCCATTCAGGTGGTCCATAGAAAGGTTGCAGGAACGTTGAGAATCCTTATTGGTCACAGTTTGAGAGTGACACTTGTAAGGGCTTCAATGGGTGAAGCTGCCCCCCCCCATGAAGCAAATGCAGATTTGTAGCTCTTAAGGAAAAGGAAGTACCATTGTGTTTAGGGCAAATACTAGCCTGGCTGCATCCCTGCTAGTTGTGCAAATGGTCCTCAGCTCATATGACTTGTTTCTCTCATTGTTACGTGGAAAGTACTGGTTATTAAAATATGAGTTTTGTTTTTTGATTTGTAGAACAAAGCATGCTTATTAAGTAGTCTGTGACCCTCCCCAAGCACTTTTTATGTTGTCTAAGGAGGAAGGCATTTGAGAACCACTGCTCTAGGTAAGTAATTCTATTATTGAACTGTTCTCACCATTTAAAAGTTTCTCCTAATGTTCAGCCATAATCTGCCTCCTGTAACGTACACTCATTAGCTTCTTCTGACACTTCTCCAGGTATATGAAGAGTAGTAACATCTCTTCTCAACTCCAAGCTAAGAATACCCAGATCATACATGAACTTCATCTTCTGTTATCTGATACTGCACTTAGTATATACGTGCGAACATGGATCATTGTTGCATTGATTGATATTATCATTTAGGAAAAAGTGCTGCTGATATTGATGATAAATAACAGTATCAATCCACGCAAGGACCTTCCAAGGTAGGTCAGTATGATTGCACTGGCAATGCAGATTAGGAAGAAGGAGACAACTCACTCGTGAGTTCATAGTGGAGCTGAAATTCAAACCAGGGAGTTACTGATTTGCGGTGTGATTTCTTAGCCACTCTGCTACACTCGCTTTCCATCAGACTTACTAAAAAAGTTCCACATCTTTGGCTATCCTGGTAGTCATGTGAGCCAGAAGAGTTTACCCTGAATTGAATCCAAACACTTCAGATCAATTTTTTTTTTTAGTGTAGGACCACTGGGAACAGTTCTAGTGATGTCTACTACAGGTTTGTCTGTAACCCCTTATGAGTGGAGTTGATTTCAAAGGAAAGTCAAAGAAATCATGTACAGTACAAGCTTTTCTCCAGTGGTCCTGATGGACCACTTTGATGGAGGTGAATTTTTAGGAAACCTGATGAAGTTTTATTCAGACCAGACGTTAAGTGTGTGTGTTGGGGGGACGGGGACGGGACACAACAAGGAAGCAGTTACCACTGTAAGTGTAAAGAAATATAAAACATTCATCCTATTGTCATCAGGAGGAGAATGGGTTTGGAATCAGTTTGAGGCTACAAGAGTAGTTATAAGACCCAGAGAATCACTGAAAACTTTGAATCCTGTGTGTTTTCCAGGGGACAAAGCATATGTGGTCATAATTGAGGTGGGGATGGTTCAGGTTTACACCTTTAAAGCCCTAAATGGCCTCGGCCCAGTGTACCTGAAGGAGTGTCTCCACGCCCATCATTCTGTCCGGAAACCGAGGTCCAGCGCCGAGGTCCTTCTGGTAGTTCCCTCACTGCGTGAAGTGAAGTTACAAGGAACCAGGCAGAGGGCCTTCTCGGTAGTGGCGCCTGCCCTATGGAATGCCCTCCCATCAGATGTCAAGGAAATAAACAACTATCTGGCTTTTAGAAGACATCTGAAGGCAGCCCTGTTTAGGGAAGTTTTTAATGTTTGATGTTTTATTGTGTTTTTAATATTTTGTTGGAAGCCGTCCAGAGTGGCTGGGGAAACCCAGCCAGAGGGATGGGGTTTTAACAACAACAACAACAACAACAACAACAACAACTTCTAGCCATACCCTCTCACCAATTCTCACACATTCCAAGCTCCAATTTAGTCTTACAAAAAGGGAGTCTGTGTATATTGGGAAGCATGGACATTGGCTTCTGTGCAGAGTGGGCCTTCAAACACAACAAGGTCAGGCATGGCAAGGGGCTGGGGCCAGCTGGTGAAATTTAGACTTCCCCCAAATGTGTACACAATATCTTAAAGAGTTTCTATGCAGGGTCCTTTCCACTTGACTGGGACCCTCTTGGCAACTACATGCACACCAGCCCTATCAAAAGTTATGGAAGGGAAGTTTTCCAACCTAGCATTTTTTAATACCATTCATTTGTTCCAGTGTTTTCAAATTTGCAAACCACCTAGGGTGCTTTGGCAGAAAACCAATATATAAATGCAACAAATAAATAAATACCCCGCCTCCCACCAATAATGATGTGCATATGTACTACTATGACTGTTGCCTTGAACATTGGCAGATCTTCGGCATTTCCTTATGATAGTTCAACCGATGAATGACCTAACGTTTTGCCCCAGCAAGTAGATTGCAAAGGGTAATGGCATTGTGTGAGGGACAATTAAGGGACTTTCAGGGAAAGGTGCCAAAAACATTTCCCTGCTCTTGTTCTTGGGCTCTGCTTGAGGGATTTCCGGGGGCATCTGGTTGGCCATTGTGAGAACAGAATGCATGACTAGAAAGGCCACTGGCTTGATCTATGTTCTTATATTTTGAAGAGCCACAGTAGACCGGGCAGGTCTAGGTGGACCAATGGTCTATTTCAGTATAACACATGTGCATAGGTTTCCAGATGAGGTATCAAACTGGTGCATTTTTGAAATTCAATGGAGTTTTTATACCCTAAGTTAGAGGTGAGCTACAAATTGCACTCTTTGGCTACCAAACAGGTGACCAATTAATAATAATAATAATATTAATAATAATTTTTTATTTATACCCTGCCCTTCCCAATTTAAAAACCGGGCTCAGGGCTGCTAACAACAGATATAAAACATTGATTAAAAACGACTTTAAAAACAGCATAAAGTACAACATAAATGTAGCATCACCAGGGCTAGCTGACCGAGTTAGTCATGCTAGGGCTAGCAAGGAGACCAGGGAAGAGTTTAAATGTGGGGTCCCAGAAGGGTTTCTTCATAGAAAAAGGGAAGGGAAAAAGGAATGAAGGATCAGGCTAAATTGGAGGCCAGATGGAATAGCTCTGTCTTACAGGCCCTGCGGAAGGAGACCAAGACCAAGACATCTGAATGCCACATTTCAGCTGAATTTGAACAGGTGACAGAATGGGATAATTGGCAGTTCAGAGAGCGCATGCTCAGCTCAGCTTGTCTAGAATAATGATGGCTTCTAACTGAAGCTGCCCCAAACATAGAAGGGAAAAGGACTGGAGGGGGCATGAAGCACCTTCATTGCTCCCCACCATTCATGTGCCTTTGGGAAGGAGGAAGCTGTTACAGTATTTCCTGAATCCTCCTCAGCAAAGCAGCTCTTTGCTGCAGGGGAAGGAGTTATGGCAACTGGCTGGGCTACCTCTTTCTGTCTGATGTCATGGACTGGCTGGATGTGGAAGAGTGGTGGGAGGAACCAGACTCAAAGCTAGGGGATTGCTGGTGGGAAGATGACAAGTGGTCAGAGGGAGAAGACTGAAGAAGTAACAGGGTTTGGTGAGCAGGAAGAGTTTGTGGCAGAGAGCAATCCAGAACCAGAGGCAGAAGAGGAGGCTGGAGGGGAGAGGGGCCAAGAGGCAGAGATGAGTCAGGTTGGTGAGAAAGCCAGCCTGTTACCCCCACTTGCTGTGACCAACTCCCCTCCCAACTGGTCTCCCAGAACCCGAAGAGGTATGAAGAGGGCGGAGCAAAGACAAGCAAAATGATGGGGCCTCAGATTGCTTGGGAAGAAACCAGGGAAGGGGGAGACTTAGGGAGCTAAGGGAAGGCAGAGACCTTCAGTCTCCACAACTGCCTCATAGGGGCAAGATCTACCCAGAAGAATTGCTGTGCTCTCTAGGTTCCAGCCCTCCTGAGCTGTCTTGTTTCTTTGAATAAAAAGTTAATTTCACTGACACCGTGTGAGTTATTGCTGACCTGTTCCTGGCACCCACTCCTGAAACTTACAGCAAAGAAATGGATGTACTGCTTTCCATTTGTTCTGACAAAACGTGGTTGCTGCCACCATCTTGACAGGCTTTCAGAGGGATCAGAGAAACTAAAGGACGTTGTGGCTATCAAGTCATGATGGCTATAGGCTGCTCCCAGGGTCAGAGGCACCATGTTGCTGTGAAATGTCAGGAGAAGAGGGCTGTTGACCTCATCTCCTGCTTATGTGCTACCCATGGCATTTGGTTTGCTACTCTGGCGAAGAAGATGCTGGACCAGAGAGGCCTTTGTTCTGATCCAGTGGGTTCCTCTTATGTTCTTATTGCATCTAGCAGTTGGGAGGGATGGATCAGAGCTTTGTTTCCACAGGGGTAGGTTATCCACAAATCTTTTGGATGCTGGGCAGGTGGATGTAGCTTCCAGAAAAATCATTTCATTGTGAGCAGTCAGAAATCATTTGAAAGGGCAGAAGACCTTGCAGAATGTACGAGGCCCATGGAAGTCCATGCAACGTGTTAGGGAACCAAATGCAAAGAATTGTTACAGAATCACCTATGTCCAGGTGTGCAACTTGCTTATATTAAGGTTCTCATAGCCACATCTACTGCCCTTCTACCTGAGCAATGCATGGAGTTTATTTTCCTGCTCCTGCCACCTGCAACCCTCTGTTGGCCACTCAGGTTGCTTGCTGGCATTTCCCAGATAACCTATCCATCCACTCTCTGGTTCTGCCTCAGCCTCACACTAGGTTTGCAAGCCACTGGGGAACATCATCGTATGTCTGCAATTTGGCAGGCTACCAGCGCATCTGGATGCCACATTTCTCTTCAACGTGAACAGGAGATAGAGTGAGATAATGGGCTTTTCAGGGGAGGGCATGCATGCCTCTAAAGCAATCTCGACATAGAAATGGGATTAGATGATTGGGAATAATGTAAATCAGCGATGTTCTGAAACCAGACTCATATATTGCCGGGGCTTTGATGGATAGGGTGGAACGGAGTCATTGACACCCCTCTCTTTGAACACCCTACTCATCAGCATACTGTGTAAACGGACTTTCCAGGAACATTCCACAGATAATATCAATCTCTCCTCCTGCCTTCAGTTAGTAGAGCCCAAAGGAGAAGAGTTGGCAAACAAAAGCGTTACCTCAGCTTAGAAGTCATGGTGAAAGTGGTAACCCACACCGTTTCATGGGCCCTTAGGAATGGTGCCTCTTCACCTCTCCTTTTTCACTACCCCCCACAAAAAAATGTCTCTCAGCACAACAAACAAATACAGTGGTACCTCTGGTTATGAACTAAATTCGTTCTGGAGGTCCGTTCTTAAGCTGAAACCGTTCTTATCCTAAGGCGCGCTTTCGCTAATGAGGTCTCCCGCTGCGCGCACGCCTCTAGTGTGCGATTTCCGTTCGCATCCTGGGGCAAAGTTTGCAACCAGGAGCAGCTACTTCTGGGTTAGCGGAGCTCATAACCTGAAGCATTCGTAACCAGAAGCGTTCATAAACAGAGCTACCACTGTAGTAACTTTGCCATATAGAAAGCAGTACAGTACTTGGGGGAAGGAAAACAAAAGCCTTTTCGAAAGGAGGAAGTGCACAGTGCCATATTGACTGTGAAGACGGCAGGAAATACTATGGAAATGGTTGCATTGTGGGACTCTGAGGAGGAGTTAAAACTGTGACACAGATGTTCTGTCCCAGTTTGGACATATTTGTGACATAGATTTGATAGTTGCTAGGTCACAACGGAATGGAGGAGGGGTAAAACAACAACAACAACAACAACAACAACAACAACAACAACAACAACAACAACAATTTATTATTTATATGCTGCCCATCTGACTGGGTTACCTCAGCCACTCTGGGCAGCTTCTAACAAATTCAACCTCAGTAAGACATCAAACATTAAAAACTTCCCCATGCAGGGCTGCCTTCAGATGTCTTCTATTGGCTTATACCACCGATACTTTTAGGACAAAATGAAGACGTAAAAGTTGGAGCATTCCAGCTGACAGCATCCAAAGCAGAAAGTTCTTTACATGACAATGAAGATAAACACATGTTGGGGAAATCAGGGAAAGTCAGGAAAATTCCTCGTGAGTATGGAAGCTGTGCAGAGGAATGCCTCCCCCCCCCCAGTGGTCACCCCACATTCAAATGGAAGTCGAGCCCCTCACTTCCCATGTAAAGTGAACACAGTGGGGCGGAAACACAGGTGCCCTTACTGTTAGGCAGAGTGAGGCAGTGGCCCCAGGTGGAAGGTGCTGGGCAGTCAGAAGCAGGAGCAAGATGTCAGCTATAGAGCTGTGTGGGGCTGCCCTGTGTCCCCTCCAGTAGCCTTCTTTACACAGGCGCAATGGAGGACACGTCCCACCACCAGTTTTGAAAGCAGGTTCTCTTTGCACCAAAAGTACATGCGGTTGGGGGAGGTTTGCCATCTTGTCTTTTGACTCAGGCAACAAAATGGAAAGGCAGGGGCAACCATAACTGCAGGGGCATAGCAAGGGGGGGGGGGGGGTGGGCCGCCCCGGGTTCCATAATGGAGGGGGTGACAAATTATCAAGGAACAATTTTTTCCCCCTGCTCTAAAGGTCTTATCTTACTATACTAGGGATTATATAGCTATATATGAAATTTCATGCATATCGGTTAATATCTTGACCCTCCTCCACCAAAATAGCTGTTCACTTGGCTGTTTTCCTATGTCTCGAAGGATGAAATTTCAGTTCAGAGAACACTTACTGTTCCAAACCCTAAC
Source organism: Lacerta agilis (assembly GCF_009819535.1). Classification (NCBI taxonomy): domain Eukaryota; kingdom Metazoa; phylum Chordata; class Lepidosauria; order Squamata; family Lacertidae; genus Lacerta; species Lacerta agilis. Next base: position 9,571,155 of record NC_046314.1, read on the forward strand.
CCTGTGGAAAGCCATCTAATTAGACTTTAATTTGATTTTGAGATGTTTTTAGGAGGAAATTTAATTATTGTTTGATTTTATACCAATGTTATTTATCTGATGTTAGCCACCCTGAGCCCGACTTCGGCCGGGGAGGGTGGGATATAAATAAAAGGTGTTTTTTTAAATTATTGCTTGTTATTATTCCTTTGTAAGAAAATATGAAATAACGTAAAACCATTTTTGTGGGGGGCGGGGAATCAATGGGGGGGGTTAACAAGAAATTTTCCGCACCTCTTTTTTGAGGGAAATTCCCTTATTCCGAATAGGATTCCTCACAAGAAAAGGGAAAAGTTGACAGCTATGGGGGCAACACTGCCAGGAACTGGGAAGAGGAGGAATGGTGGAATCCGCCTCCCCACCCTGACCTTTCCAGGGAGGAGGAAGAGGAAGAGAGTTTAGATTTACAACAGGGATTTGAGGGAAGTAGCAGCTCTGAGGCAGATGAGGGGAAACGTTGGGAAATAATGTGAGAGGAGGATGAGGAGGAAGCACCAGAGGGGCGACAGCTGATGGACATAGTGTCTTTAGAAAGCATTCCAGACCCCCCCTCCCAGAACCCGGTGAGCCTTGAAAGTAGGAGAGCAAAGAGCTCAAAGACAGAGGGCACCTAGCAGCACCCGTAGGAGAGACGATGAAATTGGTGAATGAGGAAGTGGGCAAGACCAAGGGGGTGGAGGTTCGCTCAGGATAATGCCATTATCCAAGAGGCTGGGTTCTATAGCCTCTCTCTGTAAATACTGAATAAAAAGTGGACGGTAAGAAACATTCCCTTGTCTTTGTACGTTCCTGGGCAACCGGCCGGGATTCGCTGACAGCAGCCTGACAAACAAAGTCTAAAGATGCATTGTAGCCAGGGGAAAGCAGCTGAGGTGATGGTTGTGTCCTGGGCAGAGGGCTTGCTTTAAATAAATAAATAAATAAATAAATAAATAAATAAATAAATAAGTGACTTCTGATACTGTGTTTCAAAGGTATCTATGTCTATATGCACTATGTAAGCACGGTTTATTAATTGTTGCCTTATATTTCACCGAAAAGCCCAAGGCAGGTATTTTGGAGGCCAAAAGGCACTGATAAAAAGCATTGGTCAACCGCATCTTTACATGGTTTTGCACATATTGCGGCATTTTATGCATTCATTGTGACTTGCACTTATCTTTATCGATCATAGTTTAGTAATTATTTATTGTAATTGTTAAGAGTGAATTTCTGTTTATTATTTGCTTGTGTTTGGGAAGTTAATTATATTGTGTGCTATAATATTCTAACAGATGACTGAACATTACTTTATTTCCTATAAGTGGTTCCATTTTAAAGTAATAATAATTAATAATAATAATAATAATAATAATAATAATAATAATAATAATTTATTTGTACCCCGCCCATCTGGTTGGGTCTCCCCAGCCACTCTGGGTGGCCTACAACAAACATCAAAATACATTAAAATATCACAGATTAAAAACTTCCCTAAACAGGGCTGCCTTCAGGTACAGGTGAAACTCAAAAAATTTGAATATCGTGGAAAGGTTCATTTCTTTCAGTAATTCAACATAAAAGGTGAAACTAATATATGAGATAGACTCATGACATGCAAAGCGAGATAGGTCAAGCCTTTTTTTGTTAAAATTGTGATGATTATGGCGTACAGCTGATGAGAACCCCAAATGAACCATTTCAACATCGGGGTTTTCATCAGCTTTACGCCATAATCATCACAATTATAACAAGCAAAGGCTTGACATATCTCGCTTTGAATGTCATGAGTCTATCTCATATATTAAACTTCAGTAGCTAATGAAAACAATTACTTACTCTATTCAACTCAGTACATAACACTTACATAAATGGACTTCTCCACGATATTCTAATTTCACCTGTATTTTCTAAATGTCAGGTAGTTGTTTATCTCTTTGACCTCTGATGGTAATGTCTTATAGTAAGATATGTCTTGTTGTTGTTGTTCAGTCGTTCAGTCGTGTCCGACTCTTCGTGACCCCATGGACCAGAGCACGCCAGGCACGCCTATCCTTTACTGCCTCTCGCAGTTTGGCCAAACTCATGCTAGTTGCTTCGAGAACACTGTCCAACCATCTCGTCCTCTGTCGTCCCCTTCTCCTTGTGCCCTCCATCTTTCCCAAGATATGTCTTACTATAATGTTTTGTATTGGATCAGATTATTGTATGGTGCGTGTTCTGTATATTTTGTCGCTGTAAACTGCCTTGTGCATAGAAAGGCAACTTACAAATTAAAAGTGAAATGAAATCTTTGAGACTGATTCTTTCTTTCTTTCTTTCTTTCTTTCTTTCTTTCTTTCTTTCTTTCTTTCTTTCTTTGTCATTTCTATTGGATGCTTCCTATGTTTTCTTCAGTGGTGATCGGGGCACTGAGGGCCACATTTGACCCCCCCCCCCAGCATGAGGCTCCCCACCCATGATCTACGAAAAGGAGCATTGGTTGACAGCCAATGAAAATTGGCACATGGTCCAGCCCACATTATGCACCTTTAAGTATCATTGATTTCAACAGGAGCGCCAAGAATATGCTTAAATTACTCCTTCTGAAGTCGGTGGGTCTTAAAAGTGCTCACATTTGACTAGATGTTACTCACGACATTTAATTTGTTCCTTTTGTCCTGAGAGTGACATGTGTTGCTGATTTTGGCGGCAAATAACAAGCATAAATATTACTGACAGGGGGAGGGGGGAACCTATATACATCAAGAAATTGGCATGTGGATGCCATTTAAGAAGGGGATCTGTTCTCTCTGTGTATTTGTAGCCACTCTTTAGAAGTAATTACAGTCACGTTGGCATCTTGCATTCCAGATCGTTGTACATTTTGATTATTTTGTTTCCAAGATTTTCTCCTTTGCCAAACACATTTTTCTATCTCCTTACGTTGGAAATATCTCCTGATAATGCTCTCAGATAAATTCCCAGGAATCAGAACTGGTCTGTTTAACTCTATGTTTAGGTAAGAATGTGGCATGGTGGAGACTGACATTGGATAGCCAATACTGACTGACTGACTGACTGATTGATTGATTGATTGATTGATTGATTAGGGACCGGCTGTGTCAGGTCACACAATGGCTTCCCATGCCACCTGAAACCATACCATCAACCCTCTCCTGCTTCTTGCCCTGTTTCTTGTCTTCTTGTGCCATCTTCAGGTTTCCCCCACAATGGAGTTTGCCTCCTGAGGCTCACAGCAGCTTTGGCAGGGTTTGGTTTTCTTTGGGATTCCAGCAGCAGGGGAAGGGTTAAAAAAAAATCTCCCTGTGTCCCATGACCCTGATTGTTGCCCCACCCTCAGTGGCTGTTATATGCATGCAAATAGATAATCGATACATTAAATGTATCCACACATTTCACGCCTAGCTTGGCTACAAGTTTTTCTTTTAAAAATAACTTGAGATAAAATTGAATGCAATGCAAACATATAATCTCTTACAGCCAAATTTATGGCCCTCTTATGAACTTACAAAAGGCTGCTTTTGGGTTACTTTTCTTTGCAAATAAAGAACTGCGGGGGGTAGCATCTCCATCAGTCTGTCATCATATAATGCAATAGTTTATGTATTGATAATATGGCTTGATACCAGGACTGGCTAGTCGACCCAGTGTTGGCATCCCCCCCCTCGTTTTTATGCCTAGGGGCTAGGAAGAAGAAGAAGAGTTTGGATTTGATACCCCGCTTTTCACTACCCAAAGGAGTCTCAAAGCGGCTAACATTCTCCTTTCCCTTCCTCTCCCACAACAAACACTCTGTGAGGTGAGTGGGGCTGAAGTGTGACTAGCCCAAGGTCACCCAGCAGCTGCATGTGGAGGAGCGGGGACGCGAACCCGGTTCACCAGATAACGAGTCTACCGCTCTTAACCACTACTCCACACTGGCTCTCATCACACTAGGCTCCTGGTCTCTGCATATGGCTCAGAGTCAATATCCTAATTATTGTTCACGAGCTGTTTATAAACTGCTTTGAGGTTGCTGTTGTTGTTTTACAACCAAGCGGTATGTAGGTTTTATGAAATAAACAAATTCATTAATAAATACCCACACCATACGTTTAAAGCATTCTTGTACCACGTTCACAATCATGGAGAATCGTGGGGAATATAGCTTGGGAACTGTAGGTCTGAAAGGTTCATACCCTTAAGGAAATCCCAGGATTCCTTGGGGTAATAATCCAAGCTTGTTGATACCTCCCTTTTATGTGAGGATAGTAGTGTTCTTATCAGGCTGAGCATAGGAGAATTGACCACTGTTAACCATATATCAGGAGTGGGTAGCTTGCAGCCCCCCCCCCAGATATTGTTGACCCCCACCACCCATTAGCCTCAGCCAGCATCAGGGGGCCCAACTTGAATAAAATATTGGGGCCAGGCAAGCCCTGCTCCACGTAATCAATCACAATACACCATCTGAACGGCAATGCCCATCAACCGGGGAGGGGGCTGCCCCCTCAAATATTGGCTCCTATGGCCAGCATACTCAATGGTCAGAGATGGTTGAAGTTGGAGTCCAGCAACATCGGGGTGGGGCTACAGGTATCCCTAGCTAGAGATGGGAAGGCCTGGGGGGGGGGGAAACCTGGAAAATTGGAGGGGGGACCAATTTTTCTTGTTTTTTTCTTGCAAAAATTGGGGGGGGAGTGTGTGGAATAGTCAAACTATATCTAACTTTTTTTTCCTTCAATTTTTCTGCGGGAAAAAAGCGGCTTTGGGGAAAAATGGGGGGAAACTGGTCGCCCCCCATTTCCCCCGGTCTTTTCCAAGCCTTCTCTAATCCCTACAGGTATGGCATAGATAGGATGATAACAGCTACTCATAGGGATGAATGCTGTGATCCCCCCATCTCCTTTTAAAGCTTGCTAGCATTACCATGAGGGACGCAGGTGGCACTGTGGGTTAAACCACAGAGCCTAGGGCTTGCTGATCAGAAGGTTGGCGGTTCGAATCCCCGCGACGGGGTGAGCTCCCATTGCTCGGTCCCAGCTCCTGCCCACCTAGCAGTTCGAAAGCACGTCAAAAAGTGCAAGTAGATAAATAGGTACCACTCCAGCTGGAAGGTAAACGGCGTTTCCGTGTGCTGCTCTGGTTGGCCAGAAGTGGCTTAGTCATGCTGGCCGCATGACCCAGAACCTGTACGCCGGCTCCCTCAGCCAGTAAAGCGAGATGAGCGCCGCAACCTTGCATCTCCTGAGTTAAAAACGCACTTCACCTGCCCTTCCTGCTGCTTGCTTTGCACGGCCTGGCAAACGTTTCCCAGACTGCTGGTTGTTTTCTGACTGAGGATATTCTGCAATGTGGCAAAAATTCTGCTTCTAATAACTTGGCTTAAGAACAAAAATCCTGCCTGGTGCCACATGCTTTCAATTTGGGCAGTGCGCTCTCACATATGGTTTGTGTCTTGCACCAGAAGAATCCATACTACTTTGGCAAGATGCACTCTCAACTGATAAGCCACATCTCTCTCTCTCTCTCTCTCTCTCTCTCTCTCTCTCTCTCTCTCTCTCTCTCTCTCCTTGTACAGTTGGAAAACCAGAGCAGATCTATCTAAAAGTGTGCATTTGCTAAAAAACAAACAAACCATAAGCCTTCTTACTGGGCATTACTGGCACAGACATTAAAAAGCAAGACTTAAAACTTTTCCAATATGCAGTGACTGCGGTGAGAATCTTAATAGCACAAAAATGGAAACAAGAAGAAATACCAACAAAGGAAGAATGGACAGTGAAATTAATGGAGTATGCGGAATTGGATAAAATGACGGGAAGAATCCGAGAACAGCGGGACCAGAAATTCATATAAGACTGGACCAAATTTACGAATTATTTAAAAGACAATGGTATTCAATCAAATACATTGATAGGACTGCAAGAAGCTTTGTAGATTATCGAAGAAATGTTGTAAATATGAAATTATAGTGATTAAGTTGGATATGATGATTTAAAGAAATGATTGAGTTAAGAAGTATAGTATAAAGTAATAGATATTAGAATTTCATGTGGAGGATTTGAGGGAAGTCACGGCCCTAAGAGGCCAAAATGTTAAATGAATGAAAAGATAAATGTGATAGTTTTTTCAATGTATTTATATATATATAAATAATAATAAAAATGATATTTTAAAAAACTGTGCCCTTTTTATCACTAGCAGAAAGGGATTGGCCATGGCATGGCACCACTCTATTGAAGGCAGAGAGCCAGTGTGGTGTAGTGGTTAAGAGCGGTAGACTTGTAATCTGGTGAACCGGGTTCGCGTCTCCGCTCCTCCACATGCAGCTGCTGGGTGACTTTGGGCTAGGCACACTTCTCTGAAGTCTCTCAGCCCCACTCACCTCACAGAGTGTTTGTTGTGGAGGAGGAAGGGAAAGGAGAATGTTAGCCGCTTTGAGACTCCTCCGGGTAGTGATAAAGCAGGATATCAAATCCAAACTCTTCTTCTCTTCTCTATAATGATCCACCCTGGCATAAGAGAATCTTACAGGCTCCTACTGATGTGTTTAGATCCACCTTGTGTTTGGATCTCTAGGTGAAGACATAATAGAAAGGACTGTGCTATTGGATTCACTTCTAAGGTTCATTACATGTTTGGAATAAAAGGCAGGATGGTTTTGTAAAAGGCGAAAGATTTATATGATCTGAGAAGAAGCCAGAGGCTTTTCTTTTGGGAATTATAGGGACAGAACTACCTAAATTGTATAGAAATTTATTCATGTGTTTGACTACAGCAGCAAGAATGCTACTTTCCCAAAAGTGGGAAGAAGCAGAAGTCCCAGCAAAGGAAGAATGGATACAAAACCTTATGGAATATGCAGAAATGGAGAAACTTACCAGAAGAATAAGAAATCAAGATAACAAACTTTTTATATATATATAAAAGAATGGAAATGGTTTATTGAATATTTACAGGTAACTTGCAAACAGATAAAATCATTAGCAGGATTGCTGTAATAACCTGCAGTTTCATGAGAGTATATATTTAAAGTAGATAATCAAATAAGCAAATTAAATGAATTTGGATATGCAGAAGATTTTTTTTTTTAAAAAATTAAGGAACCGCAGAAAGAGGGATTATAAAACTAGTGAAATGTATAAACCTGAAAAAGTATAAATAAAAACTTAAAAAGAAGAAGAAGAGTGATTTTGACACTTCTTCATAATCGACGTTCCCCACATCAAAAGGGGTGCGCATTTTGCGTGGTCGCGAGTAGCCCCCTTGGATCACGGTGCAGCTCCTGGCAGTTGGGTCTGGCACCACCTTCCCAGGTTGGATACCTGTGGACTCCACCTACTCCAGCAGCCGCCCAATCCCGGCTGGGGAAGTGGTGCCGGGGGGGATTGGCCAGGTAGGAGGAGGGATTATACAGTGCACACAATAGAAGTTGAGTCATACCTGGGAAGCTGGCAATGATTATTGGCTGAGCGACATTAGGCCTTTTGGAATGGATGGCAGAATGCGAAGCGGCTGTTCAGGTGTAGGTAGTCTTGGCGGTGAGACCGCGATTTTGCGGTCTCAGGTGGCAGTTGCAGGCCTTGGGCGGAATCCTTTAGTCATCTACAAAATTGGGGGGGAGCGGGGGCGGTGGCCCCTGCCCCCATTGCGGTGGCGATAACAGGGTTCCCGTTAAAGGGGCCTCGGGGAGGCATTGGGCATACGCCCAGAGGTTGTCACTGCCCTCCCCCTCAAGCGGTGGCGAACAGGGGGGTGGGCGGGCTATCTGCTTGAACATATGTTCTCCAGAGCTAGCCCACTCCCCACCCATGTTGGATAACCCTAAAATTTCCCAGAACCCCGGCTGGGGGGCTGGGAAGGATAAACGCCCAATGCCTGAGCCAAGGTCTCCCTACATCTGAATATTAATAAAGTTGTGGCCAATTTAATCCCATAGAACATTGCCACGTGTCGTTATTTCCCTCAGGGGATGCCTGGGGTTCGGGGGACTTCGCCTGGCCACGCAAATGGCACAGATGTGCTGGCCTGGACTTCAGCAGCAGGAACAGCAGCCACACCCCAGGCCAGGCCATCAAAGCAGTGCTAGAGCATCTTTTGGGAGGTCAGGAGATGATTGAATAAGGTCTGTAGTCTGAAGGAAAACAATGCATTCAGCCACAGATCTAGCAAGAGTCCACTTTTTAAATAATTTTTTTTATTGATTATTAGGGGAAAGCATCTTAGTCCAACTGTTATTGTATGACATTACAAAATAAAATTTTACATACAGCGTTATCTTGTCTGTATTTTGTCTTTTGTGTCTTAATTAATCCCCTTTCAACAAAGGAAGGAAGAAAAAAAAGAAAAAGAAAAAAAGAGAGAAATGTAAAAGAAAAAAGAAGAAAAAAATCAAAAGAAAAATAAAACACCTCTCTCTATATAAACTTGCATACCTTCATATTCACAAAAAATAGTTCCACGAGTCCGACTTCCTGTCAAATCCCTTTGCATCTACCTCTCTTAATACAGAATGTGATCCAAACAATAAACCTTCATATATAAATTTTCCAATACATTCTTTGAACATTATACACCTGAAATTTCCAGCACATATCCTTCATTTAACACTCAAAAGCTGGCATGGAAGCAAAGCTGTTGTTATATTTTTGCACATATCTCATATATATATATATATATCCCATTTTCCCACAAATTTCTGCTTGGAATTTCCTCTAAGATTGTTGGTTAATAAGGCCATTTCAGCGTATTCTTGTAATTTACTCTGCCATTCTGAAATTTTTGGGAGCTCCTGGTCTTTCCAACCTTTTGCTACCAATATTCGAGCCGCTGCTATTTCATATAGAAACACTTCTTTTGACTTGGTTGGGATTTCTTGGTCCACCATGCTTAATAAGAATATCTCTGGTTTTTTGGTAAGAAATCTTAATAAGAATATCTCTGGTAATAATAATAATAATAATAATAATAATAATAATAATAATAAATTTTATTTATACCCCGCCCTTCCCAGCCAAAAACCAGGCTCAGGGCGGCCAACACTAATTAAAATTCACAGCAAAAACATAAAAACAATCAATTTAAAATACAGATAAAAATCCAAATTCAAAATTCAAAATTAAAACTGCAGTCTCATTTTCAAATAGCCCACCAATAAAAGAATGAAGCATAAGTATCAAACAGAAACCAACCCAAAGGCCAGGTGGAACAGCTCCATCTTGCAGGCCCTGCGGAAAGATGCCAAATCCCGCAGGGCCCTGGTCTCTTGTGATAGACCGTTCCACCAAGTCGGGGCTAGTTGAGGCCAACCGAGCATCTTTGTTGCTCGGGACCTCCAAAAGATTATTATTTGAGGACCTTAAGGTCCTACACGGGACATACCAGGAGAGGTTTTTAGGTTTTTAGGAAGAGTCCACTTGGGATAGCAGATAGCTTTGTCTTCGAGGAATGTAAGGTTGCAATCCATCTGAAAGGAAACCGTCCTTTTTATGGAGGACATAACTTTTATCGCCTGCTGACAGAATGCGGCAGTCCTGGATTAATGAGCCTAGCAGCTTGGTGGCAGTGGGCTATTGCATTAATCAGCTCTGGTGCGGCAAAGCTATTTCCCTCCTAAATGAGGAAAGGCTCCCACAGGAGCTGTCCAAGTATGATTTTAGCACCCGAACCCTGAAAGCAGCACTTCATTCACCAGATACTGATTCTTCCTTATGTTGCCTGGGGAAAGAATTTCCGATCGGATATTTATTGTCAAGCATTTAGCACTCCCATTACCAGGCGAAGTGCTTTAAATTCCGGGTCCCATTCATTAGCAAACACACCGAGAGGGATAACAATTAATCCTTTTCTTGTACAAGATGTCTAACTGCATAATCCTAGGCATGTCTGTTGTTCTGTCAATCAGTCATGTCCGACTCTTCGTGACCCCCATGGAACAGAGCATGCCAGGCACTCCTGTCTTCCACTGCCTCCGGCAGTTTGGTCTGACTCATGTTGGTAGCTTCCTATCTTTCACTGCCTCCTGCAGTTTGGCCAAACTCATGCCAGTCGCTTCGAGAACACCGTCCAACCATCTCATCCTCTGTTGTCCCCTTCTCCTTGTGCCCTCCATCGTTCCCAGCATCAGGGTCTTTTCTAGGGAGTCTTCTCTTCTCATGAGGTGGCCAAAGTACTGGAGCCTCAACTTCAGGACCTGCCCTTCCAGTGAGCACTCATGGCTGATTTCTTTAAGGATGGATATGTTTGATCTTTTTGCAGTCCATGGGACTCTCAAGAGTCTCCTCCAGCAAGTCCCACTGTTTGGGGAATTGGTTCTTTGTAAATTGTAATACAAACTGACCCGATTCTCATTGGTTGTGGATCTGAGTGCAATTATCCTTCCGATTTCTCTTGATTTTGCAAGGTAGCTTTAAGCTCAAAAATGTAGGATTTTAGGATATGGTATGTTGGTTCGCCAGAAGCGGCTTTGTCATGCTGGCCACATGACCCGGAAGCTGTACGTCAGCTCCCTCGGCCAGTAACGCGAGATGAGCGCGGCAACCCCAGAGTCGGACACGACTGGACCTAATGCTCAGGGGTTCCTTTACCTTCTATATTTCTAAAGGTGTGCTTTGTGGGGAAATATGGAAAGAGATGTGTATTTTGTAAGAAAATGTGTTCAAAAATAGTATCCATGTACGTGTTTGAATATATTTCTGTGTGAGTTAAAAAAATAATGACAGATTAATGTGGAAAATGAAATGGATCAGACCTATAAATGAACATGTCTGACTCAGACTGGAACAGAGTTTATCTCTATATACATGTATGCATGTATAAATGGCAGCCTGAAACTGGGAACTTGGCTAAGACGCTTACAGACCCACCCCCAGAGTTCATGGCTAAGCCAAAACTGAAACACAGGTTCCAATATCCCATTCCAATACTGTCCAATAAACTACAGTACATATGCAAAATAAATTAAGAAGGAATGAGACAAGTTCCGAATAACTCAAATATTGGTGAAATATGCTTCCATCAATAGAATTTCAACATCTCATGCGAGACTGTGTAATTAGTTGATGTTGTGATTATTTCCCCTGTGGTGAAAAGAATGAAAAAGTGTAGAGGTAAAACGAAATGAACAGACAGCTGACTAGTGTAAACTGTGCAGTGTTGCAGTCAGTAGCTGAGAATGATCAGCAGGGTTTGTTGTTAATGGAGCAGAAACTTGACAGAAAAGCTGGAGGAGTAGGGAAATTGTTGAGAAACTGCATCAGTTTCTGAAATTTCCATCATTTATTTTGAAGTAGGACTGTTGTCCCACCCTACTCCAAGTATCCATGGAAGACTCCCTGGAAAAGACCCTGATGTTGGGAAAGATGGAGGGCACAAGGAGAAGGGGACGACAGAGGATGAGATGGTTAGACAGTGTTCTCGAAGCGACTGGCATGAGTTTGGCCAAACTGCGTGAGGCAGTGGGGGATAGGGGTGCCTGGCGTGCTCTGGTCCATGGGGTCACGAAGAGTCGGACACGACTGAACGACTGAACAACAACAACAACAACAACCCACATGTGGGTGTGGGTGTGAGTTTCATTGGAATCACAGATGGGGAGGGAAAGAGTGTTTTTTAAAAAAACTCTACACATGCACCTAGTATTAAATTAAAAAATTGTGGTGATGCTGTACTCTATATATTTAACATAACATTATGAGAGTTAGGCCCTCATTCTGTGGGATGAATTTGGCAACCTTCCTCCGTGCTGCAACTATCATAAATGTTCCTACACCTGCAGAGAGTTTCTCATCAAAGTTCTTGAAAGTCTGAGCCGATGATCTCTTTCTTTTGTGTGCTTTAGTAGCAAAATCTCTGCTCCGGATCTATGCAGGGTTTCACTTGGAATGTTCACATGTATCATCTTACCTTAACAGTCCCTTACATTGTTCAAAGTCAACACAGCAACAACACGGTACTTCCTCAAAGATGTGTTTTTTAACCTCAGCACTGGAATGAATAAGCTGTTTGGTGCCTCAAAGAGATAATTATCTCTGGCCTCTGAGAGCTGGAGCTACCTGATCTGTGCAAAACACAGATGCGGCAAAGGTGCTGTGAAGATATCTGATCCCGAAGAGAGTCACCTTTGTACCGCTTGCTGCAGTGAGTTTTCATTTAGAGGAGAAGGGACCCATTACCTCACCACTGGTTTGATTAATGAGGTACATTTTCTGGTAAAGATCCCCCAATTTAATTCCCGGAATTATGAAGCAATCTAGTCCATTCTTTATGGGTGACCCCAAAACCTGTTATTAAAAACAGCAGTTCCCTAAAACTTTGGGTTTCTGTGAACACTGGGCACATATGCTGTAGGTGTCTGTTGCTCCTTGACTTGAGTTAATACCTTCCCTTAACACCACTCCAGAGCCTGCCTTATAGTGATCCACTACTATGTAATTCTACAACCACCTCCCCCCCCCAACAAAGTAGCCTAAACCCTGCAATTCTAGGGTTAGGTCTTTGCTGAGATCTTCTCCAGATCTTGTGGAAATGGCATCAACCTTGTGAAATTTCTTGCTCTCGAATGGCCCCTTGTCAGCATAACCCTATGAAAACTGCATTCCCATGTTTAAAGGTTGCTTCATTCACTGGGTGAGGGTTCCCCCCCTTTCCTTTTCCTATATTCCTTTCATTTCCTTGGGATTAGCTGATGCCAGAGACAGATGTAACTGGCCTCAGCTAGACAGATGAAAGCTGCAGGTTTTCAGCATGGTTCTTCCACCTCCCAAGGCAGCAGAGGAAGGCTGATTCAGCTATTAAGGACACCAGAAGAGACCTGCAAGATCTGGCCAAAGGCCTGCCAAGTCCACCATCTTGTGCTCACAGTCACAAGCCAACCAGATGTTCATAGTAAGCCCTCAAGCAGATCTTGAGCACAAGAGCACTGTTCCCAGCAACAGGCATTCAGAGTCATAGCACCTCTGTGTCAGTTGTATCCATCATGACTTGTTGTTGTTGTTCAGTCGTTCAGTCGTGTCCGACTCTTCGTGACCCCATGGCTCTCACTGCCTCTCGCAGTTTGGCCAAACTCATGTTAGTAGCTTCAGGAACACTGTCCAACCATCTCATCCTCTGTCGTCCCCTTCTCCTTGTGCCCTCCATCTTTCCCAACATCAGGGTCTTTTCTAGGGAGTCTTCTCTTCTCATGAGGTGGCCAAAGTACTGGAGCCTCAACTTCAGGATCTGTCCTTCTAGTGAGCACTCGGGGAAGATTTCTTTGAGAATGGATAGGTTTGATCTTCTTGCAGTCCATGGGACTCTCAAGAGTCTCCGCCAGCACCATAATTCAAAAGCATCAATTCTTCGGCGATCAGCCTGACTAGGAGTTATTCATAACCTTAACTTTCATGAATGAATGCACTAGGGCATGACTAGGAGTTATTCATAACCTTAACTTTCACGAATGAATGCACTAGGGCAATTTGTGTATCTTGACAAAAATAACATTTAAAAATGCAGAAATGGAGAAATTTGCTTTCAAAAATATGCATGTGCGCTATAATGCCGGTGTATTTTCATGAGCATTGTTTACATAGGGTCTCTTGTTGTTGCAGCTGAAGAAGGAAGAATTTCCGAAACAGGGCCTTGTCCTGGTGCTTTGTTTTTACTCGACACACAAGTACTAAGAAATAAATTTACAAAAGACTTGTAAAACTGAAATTAATCAAACCATTACTGTGGCCTGAGTTCTTGTTACTCCATTATTTCCTGCATCTATTCATGAAGAACTCCAACTTTTTGATGTATTTTCATGAGGATTGTTTACTTTCTTTTTTAAAAAAAGCAAACTGATGTGGAAATGTGGAGAACTGAACTTAAGACTGGAAGCAAATGGGAAGTAGGGAGAAGCCGACACTGGAAGATCCCTCTCAATGACACAGGCCCTCAAGGACCTTCCAAGTATCCTTATTTTCCAGAGACAGTGCTGGATTTTAATAATAATAATAATAATAATAATAATAATAATAATAATAATAATATTTATACCCCACCCAACTGGCTGGGTTTCCCCAGCCACTCTGGGCAGCTCCCAACAGGATATTAAGAGCATAAAACATCAAACATCAAAAACTTCCCTAAACAGGGCTGCTTTCAGATGTCTTCTAAAAGTCAGATAGTTGTTTATTTCCTTGACATCTGATGGGAGGGCGTTCCACAGGGCGGGCGCCACCACCAAGAAGGCCCTCTTCCTGGATCCCTGTAACCTCCCTTCTCGCAGTGAGGGAACCGCTAGAAGGCCCTTGGAGCTGGACCTCAGTGTCCGGGCTGAACGATGGGGGTGGAGACACTCCTTCAGGTACACTGGGCTGAGGCTGTTTAGGGCTTTAAAGGTCAGCACCAACACTTTGAATTGTGCTCAGAAATGTACTAGGAAGGTGTCTTGGTTTCTGATTTAATCTTGAAATATCCCACTTTTCCTTAGGAAATCCCTATTTTCATTGGAGAAACACTGGAGGGTATGGAGTTATTTGACCCCCATTTCAAAGCGATTAGTATCTATACAAGACATCTGAAGGCAGCCCTGTATAGGGAAGTTTTTTTATGTTTAATGTTTTGTTACGTTTTGATATATGTTGGAAGCTGCCCAGAGTGACTGGGGCAACTCAGTCAGATGGGTGGGGTATGAATAATAGAATAAGAATATCAACAACAACAACAACAGCAACAGCAACAGCAACAGCAGCAGCAACAACAACAACAACAACAACAACAACAACAACAACAACGGAATAAGACATCCATACAATGGTACCTTGGGTTACAAACACTTCGGGTTACAAACTCCGTTAACCCGGAAGTAGTACCTCGGGTTAAGAACAGAAATCGCGTGCCAGCGGTACAGTGGCAGTGGGAAGCCCCATTAGCTGAAGTGGTACCTCAGGTTAAGAACGGACCTCCTGAATGAATTAAGTTCGTAACCAGAGGTACCATGGAGGCAAAGGTTAATTCTGTATCCAGGGCGGCTGTCTACCAGCTCCATCTGCTACGCAGGCTGAGACCCTACCTGCCTGCAGACTGTCTCGCCAGAGTGGTGCATGCTCTGGTTATCTCCCGCTTGGACTACTGCAATGTGCTCTACGTGGGGCTACCTTTGAAAGGTGACCTGGAAACTGCAATTAATCCAGAATGTGGCAGCTAGACTGGAGACTGGGAGCGGCCGCCGGGACCACATAACACCGGTCCTGAGAGATCTACATTGGCTCCCAGTACGTTTCCGAGCACAATTCAAAGTGTTGGTGTTGACCTTTAAAGCCCTAAACGGCCTCGGTCCTGTATACCTGAAGGAGCGTCTCCACCCCCATCGTTCAGCCCGGACACTGAGATCCAACGCTGAGTGCCTTCTGGCGGTTCCCTCACTGCGAGAAGCAAAGCTACAGGGAACCAGGCAGAGGGCCTTCTCTGTAGTGGCACCTGCCCTGTGGAACGCCCTCCCATCAGAGGTCAAAGAGATAAGCAACTACTTGACATTCAGAAAATACCTGAAGGCAGCCCTGTTTAGGGAAGTTTTTAATCTGTGACATTTTAATGTATTTATCTTTGGATCCCGATAGAACAGAGGCTATGTCCTTGCGATCTCAAGGAAATTGAATCTATTAGCCACGTTCTCCTACACTGCACTCTGTATCGAGATTTGAGGAAGGAGTTAATCGCACCCCTGTTAAAAAATCTACCAGGTCATTCAATTGAAATGCTGACTAGATATTTAATTGAGGACACCAACCCAGAGCGAACTATGACTGTAGCTAAATTTTGTTATCATGCGGCAAGACTGAGACGCGTCGTGACATCAACTAACAACAGCGATAAAGCCGTCCACCAAGCCATAGCAGATAATACTTAAATTGAATTATTTCCCATTAAATTTTAGCTTAAGTTTAACCTAACACGGGATCTGAAATAGTATTGTTAAAAGACGATATTTAAGAAATATTTATACTATGTACTATCGTTTTATTTTTCTCTTTTACTGGTCTATGACCGTAATAAAGATTTATTATTATTATTTTAATGTATTTTAATATTTGCTGGAAGCCGTCCAGAGTGGCTTGGGGGACCTAGCCAGATGGGCGGGGTACAAATAATAAAATAATAAAAATAATAACACCACTGTATTTTCATCAGAGAAATGTTGGGACGCATATATGCACATAGACATTACACACATTACATATATGCACATAGACATTACACACATGTGCCTCTTATACTGTGCAATGGCCCCCACCCCTGAAAGGGTTAATTAGCTAACCTGTATATATTTACCTGAATGTATTGTTAGTCCAGAAGTATAAAAGTGCCTCTGTTAAGCTTTTCTGTATGAAACCTCTCTGTAAAGCTGTGAACTCTGATCTGCATTGCACTTCTTTCTGGCAAGCTATGACTAAGAGTCTGGAGATAACAGTAGAAGGCTGACCTTGCACAGAGAGGAACTGTTGTCTAGGTCAGAGATAGGATGGCCTTGCTGGAGTGCGCATGAACCAACTCAGGGCTAAATGTCCTTTTGCCTTATATGTACAATAGGAAATGTACAACAGGAAATGTTCCTTATATGGACAAGAGGAAGATTTCTGGGGTGGGAAGAGAGCCAGAGAACTGTCTATAAGAACTGTCTGAAAATTGACTAGTTTTGTACTTGCTTGGCTGTACAAAACACCGCAGGTACCTCTGCATGCAGAAAATAAATCTTTCTCTCTCTGAAGCCAGCAGCCTCAGGTGTCTTTTCTGCTTCCATGTTTTCTCACCGGGTGCAACCATGGGAACCCGTAGGGGCAAATAAGGCTCCACCCCCACCCGCCACCATAAACCCCAACAGTTCAACACTATCTTCTTCCTGTTTTTTGTTTTCATGAAGCAAAGTGAGTTTCCCTTCTTCACAGCTAGAATTAACCCAGACCTGCGTATCTTGTCAAGTTCAGGACTGCTCACCGGGCATGTGTGGCTGCCTAACAGGGAAAGACGTCGTTCCTGCAGAGAGGGTTTTTACGTCATCCCACCTGCCTCAAGGAACCTGCTCCCTCCTCCCCCCCCACCCCTCAGGCCCGGCTTTGAAAAGGCTGCCCTCTTCCCTCCCCTCAGATTTGTTGCACTTAGTTTTAGGAACTGCTACAGTGCACACAGGTTGTAGTGATTTTCTAATATACTGAATAATATGTCAGCAAGACTATTGTGGATTTAGACCAATATATACAGTTTCTCGTCTAAGGAGAACCATATGGCTGCAGGAGAAATCGTTTTATTTTACTTGGATGGACAGTAAGTAGAAACACATTCCAGATTTCATGGGGGGCCTTTTCTCTCCTCCCTCTGTGACAGCTGGAGTATTCCTAATACTTGGCCTCCCAACTTTTTGATAAGAGCGTATATACCACACTAGCCCTCTGAGCTCAAAGCTACATTATAATGCCTGTTGAGCTGTTATGACTAATGACACCTCCTCAAGGTAGTTCAACAGGTCACTCCTGCTGTTGCTGTAACTATTAGTTGGAAAGAGATTCAAAAGGAGACAAAACATGTCCCAGAAAAAAAGCCACTTGCAGCTTCTTGGGAATTGAGAACTGGCTTTTACATACACACTCAAAATCTGATGTCATCCACATTCTTTCAGAGAGAGAGGTTGAGCGTGTTAGGGGGGTGGAGGGAGAAAGAATTAGAAGCACGTGGCATAATTAGAAACCAACCGCTATTATTTCCTCAGCCTCTAAGCAAGGTGAGGAACTTGGGACTCAGCTACATTAGTTTAAAAACAGCACTTTGAATGCATTATAAATATGCAACACCAGCTGTCCCTGGAGAACAAAAAATAATAATTGTGATTTTACATAGCGTTTCCCCCCCCCTTTTTTGTTATGACGATTTAATTTCTGACTTATTTATAGTGGATTCCCCCCCCCCCGTGTGTAGATCCAACCCCCGGACTACAACTCCCATCATCCCTGACCACTGTCAATGCTGACTGGGGGTGATGGGAGTTGGAGTCCATCAGCAATATGTTTTCCACCCCTGCTGTAACTATTGCAGTGTTTCTGTCCCCCATTATAAACAACTCCCATTTAGTTTACAGTCCTCTCCAGTCAATTATCCAAGCCCTGAAATGTGTCCCAAATGCAGCCCTGCGACTGGAGACAGGCCTATACAGGATTGAAGCCAAAGTGTGGTTAGTTACTCTGTACACATGGCTAAGACTTAATAAGACCCCAACTGGGCTTGGTTGACAACTATCAAACAAAATGGTGGAAGGGCATTACAAGAAAACTGTCCTTTTATGGTCTTTCTCTTGAATATCTTTTAAGTCTGGAAATGGGAAGGGCCAGAAATATAATCAAAGAACGAATCTGGGACACAGAATTCCAAACTGATTTTTACCTGATCCTCTAAAATATATAAACCCCAAAGATCCCATTCAGCAAATTACTTAAGTGCACTGGATAACCCTAAACATTGTTGGGCATTTTCCAGAGACCATTTCAATGCTCACCCTTCAGCACAACTAGAGGGCAGATATCATGACATCCCAGCTGAACAAAGATTGGTATGTCCATGCAACTCTAATGAGATTGAATCCATTGGGCACGTTCTTCTATGCTGCCCGTTGTACCATGATACCCGAAGAGAGCTAATTTTACCATTATTAAGGAAATTACCTGGCTGCTCAGAGGAATCTTATATTAGATACCTTCTTGCCGATAAGATCTGGATATCATCAGGCCCGTTGTGAAATTCTGTTTTATAGCAACGAGGACAAGACAGGCTGTGGTGACAGTGATGGCCAGCAATGGACGTTCCCCACATCAAAAGGGGTGCACATTTTGCACGGTCGCGAGTAGCCCCCTTGGATCACGGAGCAGCTCCTGGCAGTTGGGTCTGGCACCACCTTCCCAGGTTGGATACCTGTGGACTCCACCTACTCCAGCAGCCGCCCAATCCCACCTAGGGAGGTGTTGCCGGGGGGGGGGGGATTGGCCAGGTAGAAGGAGGGATTATACAGTGCACACAATAGAAGTTGAGTCATACCTGGGAAGTAGCCGTTGGATTCAGAGCTTCCCCACCCTCCACTCCCTCAATTGACATTTATTTTGCAGGCCAACCTTTTCTTTTCCACAACCACACAGACGCTGCTATGTCAAGGCCGCTGTTGAAGGGCCGGAAAGGACTTCCCCTGCATTGGCAGGTTTCGCCTTTCCCGTAGCAATTCGTCACAACTTTGGCGGTTGCAGGCCTTGGGGGGAATCCTTTAGTCATCTACAAAATTGGGGGGGTGCGTGGGGCGGTGACCCCGCCCCCATTGCAGCAGCAATAACAGGGTTCCCGTTGAAGGGGTCTCAGGGGGAGGCATTGACCATACACCCAGAGGTCGTCACTGCCCTCCTCTTCTAGTGGCGGCGAATGGGGGGGGGGGGCTATCTGCTTGAACATATGTTCTTCAGAGCTAGCCCACTCCCCACACATGCTGGATAACCCTAAAATTACCTAGAACCCTGGCTGGGGGGCTGGGAAGGATAAACGCCCAATGCCTGAGCCAAGGTCTCCCTACATCTGAATATTAATAAAGTTGTGGCCAATTTAATCCCATAGAACGTTGTCACGTGTCGTTATTTCCCTCAGGAGCTGCCTGGGGTTCGGGGGACTCCGCCTGGCCACACAAAGGAGTACTGACCTTAATCTCCGAAATACAGATTTCAGCTGAAGAAGTGTTATTTTTAATGTAAATAAGTTTATTGGTAATTTTTAATTACATCCACTTCTTTATGCGGTTGTGGCATATGTTGTTGTTAACTTTGCTGTCTGGTATTTGACCGCAATAAAGATTGATTGATTGACTGAGCCCTATTCCAGCAGCTGATCTGCTTGTGGCTCCACAAGACACAGTGGGACTGAGAAAAATATGGGCCTCTTATTTGCTCCCCTTTAAGCTTTGCGCTGACAAATCCTATATAGCTCTGTTGCACAAGGATGTCTGGGGTTCACTTTGTGGAATGTGGAAGGTCTTCTTCACTTCCACCTTTCTTGTTTGGGTCCTTTGGGTCCCATACCAAATGGCCATGGTAATGAGTGGTGAATATTCAGTTGGTAGCACTAAGGACTTTCCAGATTTGGGAAAGGTGGGCCAAGATCGAGTCACAGAGAAGTAGCTCAGGAATAACTTCTAACCGTCTGTCTTAGATTATAGAGTCCATTAAGGAAGGGCCTCAGTTTTGTTTCATGTGTTGCAAAGCTCCATGTCAGCTCCAATTATGTCATCAATCATCTAGAAATAACATTGCTGTGGTCTTAATTTTTTTTCCTCCAAAAAAATGCTTTCTTATTTTTGCTTAAATGTAGAGCTGCGCCTACCTGCAAAGTTATACAGCGATCCAAATGAAATAATAAAATGTCAGTGGAACACTTAGCCAAGTGAACCCAAGAATTTAGGTGATGGCCTGCGAGTGTGTTGGCAAACATTATTGTTGTCAGGACATTCTGCCTAAAGTAGAACTCCAGCTGGTTTGTGGAGATCCTCCTGGCTGGAAACTAGCCTGTGTGGGGCAGGGGTGGTGGTGGTGATGGAACTTACTGAATGTGAAGCAGGGTCCTGGCTATAGAACAGGTCTAGAGGGTTGGTAGATTCAAACATACACCAATGATGTCATCAGTTTGCTCTGGTGCCTAGAAACCACCACACAGTCTGCAGACTAAACACACGGACCAGGCGCTCCTTGCTAACCCTATATCTTTTGCTGAATCGGCAAATTAGCAAGATAACAACGCACCAGTCTTGCATGTCTGCTATTAAGTACAACACTGATCAACTAAGGGCAGACAATAGAGATCTTTCCTATGGCTTCCTCTGCCTCCTTTTGTCACAGACCAGCTTTGGAGAGCCAGTGTGATGTAGTGGTTAAGAGCGGTAGACTCGTAATCTGGGGAACCGGGTTCGCGTCCCCGCTCCTCCACATGAGCTGCTGGGTGACCTGGGGCTAGTCACACTTCTCTGAAGTCTCTCAGCCCCACTCACCTCACAGAGTGTTTGTTGTGGGGGAGGAAGGGAAAGGAGAATGTTAGCCGCTTTGAGACTCCTTAGGGTAGTGATAAAGTGGGATATCAAATCCAAACTCTTCTTCTTCTCTTCTTCTTCAATTAGAACCATGTCTACTCAGAAAGAAGTCCCAATTAATTTAGTGAGGGTTTACTCTCAGGCATCATCCATGTGACCATTACAAAAAATACTGCTCTTACTCTAATAAACTTACTTTGCTACATTTGTCATGGAGGACCGCCAGGACTCTTGTAAATTGAGTGCCTATCCGCCCACTTATATAATATTCCACATCATCACAAATATTAGCAAAAGACAGAAAGAAAACCCTGTACCAACAGAAACAAGGCATTTTATAGTCTGTATGTTTACAAGGTAATTAATTTGCTGCAGCTGAAAGGTTTTTGTACATGCCACCAGTGGAAACTGGTCCATTAAAGATACTGTCCTATATCAAGATCAGTCCGCCTTCAGCTAGCCCCCATTTGCTAGCTCCTTACTTATAACCAGTCTGGGGTGGGGGTACCGGCACAGCCCGACAGCCCCTCTTCCTGGGTCTCAGTGTTAGGAGGAGGACTGTGGCAAAACTAGGTTTCAGGAGCAAGAGTCGGGAGCAGGTTGCAATAAATCACACGGCACCAGTGAAGTTAACTCTTTGTTCAAGGAAACTCAGGAGACCAGGTCTAGTGAGCACAGCAACTTGCCCTGGTACATCTTGCCCCTATGAGGCACTTGTGGAGACTGACGTTCCCTGCCTTCCCATAGTTGCCTAAGCCTCCTTCTCCCCCATGTACTTCCAAAGCAATCTGAGACCATGCCAACGCATATGTCTCTGCTCTGCCCACTTCATACCTCTTCTGGTCCTGGGAGACCAGGGTGGAGGGGAGCTGGTTGCAGCAGGAGAGAGAGACACCCTGGCTTCTTCAGCAGCCTGCCTCATCTCTGCGTCTTGGCCCTCCTCCTCTCCAGCTTCCGCTTCTGCCTCTGATTCTGGACCGCTCTCTGCCACAGCCTCTTCCTGCTCACTAAACCCTGTTACCTCTTCACCTTCTGACACCTCCTCCCAGTCTGCTCCCTCTTTGCCCTCTAACTACTCATCGTCATCCCACCAGCAACCCCCTTGCTCTGAACCTTCTTCCCTTGGGCGTTCCCCAGCTGGTGCCTCACACTGCTGCTCTTTGTCCAGCCAGTGCATGACACTAGGGTTAGTTGCCTCTGTCTACCTTTGATTCTGGCTTCTCCTGCTTTCCACTCCACCGGTCCCATTGGGCAGCAGCCCCACACTGTATGCCACATACTTGGAAAAAGTATGGTGTATTTAGACAGGATGTCAAAATATGTGATCATATCCATCAGCTGCCCTGTGAAAATTTCAACCTACAGCCTCCCTGATTTTTGAACTCATGCATCTGTTTTGGAAATAGAGATTTGATAAGTCATATCATGCGGTGAACTTATACACAAGCATAAACGCTGCACTAATAATTAGTTCCAGAAAAGTTCCCATCCTGGGGAAGGTTGCGCACACACGCACACACACACACACACACACAAATCACAATGGCATGTTCTGTACAGGGAAAAGATTTCTGTTTATTCAAACATGATATACTGCCATTTGTTGTGGTGAGGACCTGCCTTTTATTGCATTATTGAAACATCATCAAAGTCTGGAAACCCTAATGGCACTCCAATGAAAACCCAATGCTTCAGTTGAGAAACCCAAATTCAAAGCAGCTCTGTGGACTTGGCAGCCCACATGATAACAATACAATATGTGCTGAAAGCCCATTTGAAAGCAAAATGGAAAAGGCATCAATGCTTCTGGTGATGGAGAGAGAGAGAGAGAGAGAGAGAGAGGGCGCTGTTCTAATGATTTATTCAGTTCTAGAGGAAGGGAGGGAATGTATCCGAAGCCAAATATTACCACAGATTGCAATTTGTTTGCTTTTTCACCAGTGTTCTGCCCAACTCTCCTCACAGGTGTTTGACACAAAGCCCTCTCAGGTAATTGTTCCCCCCTTTCCCTCCAGAACAATTATGACCAGTGGGCTTTGCCATGAGCGTGTGCCGCCACAGGTAAGCGCCCAAAATAAACTACAGAGGGCACCCCAGGGTGTCCTAAAGGGAAGAGACCATGGGTTTTTAGTATTATATTCTTGTCGGTGCTCTGGTGAAACAATCACCTCCCTCTTCCCTTTTGAAATATTGAGAAGGAGGAAAGAGAACGAGATTTTGCAAGATGTTAACGCTGCAAACCTATGCACAGTTGCTTGGGAACAGCTACTGGTGAAATCGAGCCTTTTAAAAATTAAAATACAGTCGTACCTTGGATCTCAAACGCCTTGCGATTTGAACATATTGGCTCCCAAACACCGCAAACCCGGAAGTGACTGTTCCGGTTTGCGAATGTTCTTTGGAAGCCAAACATCCGACATGACTTCCGCAGCTTCTGATTGGCTGCGGGAGCTTACTGCAGCCAATCGGAAGCCGCGCCTTGGTTTCTGAATGTTTTGGAAGTTGAACGGACTTCCGGAACGGATTCCATTCGGCTTCCGAGGTACCACTGTACTAATATTTCACTCCATTTATGGGAACAATTTTATATTGGCTTGCTAACATGTAATACTGAATATACCTGAATATTCAGACAACAAGGACTACGTAGGACCAGAAGGGTACCTAGGGGTGAAACTGGCTCCCACCAGGGGTGCAGGCTGGGGGCACTCACACATGTATGACTATATGTGTGTGGCAACGCACCACCGTTGTTGCGGTGAGATCAAACGCAGGAGAAGCTTCCCATCCTTCTCTCACCGCAGTACAAAGGCGAGCGGTAAAGTGATTTTTAAAAAAATTGTTGTTGTTGTTGTTGTTGTTGTTGTTGCTGCTGCTGCTGGGAGGTGATACAGCTCCTTGCCAAGGGTGCAAGGCTCTGCACATAAAAACAACAGCATGGGGAGTCAATACAAAAGGACTGTCAACACAGTTCAAGGAGGAAGACAAAGCATGTGAGTTGAAGCAGGGAAAATCAGGAAAGAAATGGGGGAGGATGTGGAACAGTGACAGGAGGAGAAAGAAAGTCGCCCATGAGAAGGAAGGAAGGAAGGAAGGAAGGAAGGAAGGAAATGGGAAATGGGAAATGCTATAAGGCAGAGAACCTGGTCATTATCTCCCCACCCTTTGTGGGCCAAGTCTGAAAGGTGGACAGACCTGCCTTCCTGCCAATCATATGATGTGACAATGATGTCAGGTGACATTTAGAAGCCCCTCCCAAGTGCTATCTTGCACAGCCCAAATTGTTACCTTTGTTGCGATTTTTAGTATTAATATTATTTTTTTCAAAGTCAGTCTTTTCACTTCCTTAATTCCCCAGCCTCTTTCTATCTGTATTTCCTTTTTCTGTTATTTGTTTTAACCGATGATGATGATGATTTCCATCCAAAGTCTGTTTGTAACTCTTTGGCTGTAACCAGTGTTAGCCATATTCAGATTAGGCCCATTGAAATTGCTGGAGGTGGCTCTCTTGGTTGATTCATTTCAATGAGGTTACTCTGAGTAGAACCTAGATGGAGTCTTTCTCCTCCTCTTCTTCCTTCTTCCACACATAGTCAGTCTCTTCCCTTCCTTAATCATCTGCAACTCATATTTCTTTCCTAATTTTTATTTTATTTTATTTTAAATTGATTATTTTTCCTTTTTTTACTATTCCTTCTGAGGCAAAATCCTTCAAGGGCTATCCTTCCCCGCCCCAAATATATTCCATTTGCTCACCAATGCAATGAATAGGTGTTGCTAACTTCATTAATTCTATTTATGTGTATTGTCTTTGTTGACATCAGATGTGTATTCACTGCTGGTTTCATTGTCTCTCCTTCTTGGATGCCTTCAGCAGCACATGGTGAATGATCATTAATCACTGGCTGCCAAAGGCTTCACAGAAACAGTGCAGCCAGCCATGAACAGAAGTGAAGTCAATAGGCTGCTAATGAGTAGTCCTATTAATAGTGTACCCGGTAGCAGCAACAGGAAATAATCAATTAGATGCTTGACTAAAAAGTAGTGAAAATTACCCAAGGGCACTTGGGGAAGTCCAATGAAGGTAATTAATTACAGGAGAGAAAAATGGGGGGGGGGACACTTGTGGCTGGAGAGAATCACCAAAATTACTTCCAAAAAAGAGAGACATAGCCAGAGAATTCCAACAGAATTGTTGGGAGTCGCTGGAGGCCACCCAAAACCCCTTGGTGGGCTCTATGTATAATCATGAAAGGGCAAAAAGAAGACTGTAAGGGATGGATACCATGGGTCATGGACTATGGGGGAGCCACTCATGGTCCAATGTCAGGGACCGTGCTGAGGAGGACTGCACTGAGGAGGAATGGTGGGAGCTGCCCCTTCCCCCTCCCCTGAACCTTCCCAGGAACAGGAGGACAGTACAGATTTAGAACAGTGGTTTGCAGAAGGGCATAGTCCAGAAGGCAGAAGTTGGGAAATACATAGTCCAGAAGGCAGAAGAAGAAACACTGGAAGAGAGAGGGTTAACAGATTCACAGTCTTTGGACAGCATCCCAACACCCCCCCCCCCCATGGACAAAGAGAGCTCAGAGAGTATTAGAACAGAAAGCGCAGCAGCAACAAGCTCAGATTACAAGACGCAGGAGTGACATAGATTAATAGAGACAGGGGAAAACCTTAATTGGGAGCACCGCCATTCTAGTGAGATGCATTCTTTTGTCTCTCGCTGTGTTTATTAAAGAAACTAACTGGCAAGACGTTCTTTTCGTTCGATCGGCTTATTTACTGCCACAGGGGAGGAAGCATATTCTCCGAAGCTTGACATCCAGTCCCTAAATAGTTGGCCATTGCAACATTCAGTAGCAATGAAATTTAAAAAGTCTTGCTTCATCACCTATTCCTGCCTTCCTCTTCTAACCCATCCTTATGATGCTTGCCTGAAGCAAATTGCTGCACCTTGCTAAATGGCGGGGCTGGACCCAGGGGATTAGCAACAAACTTACCAGCTGATGGAGGTTTACTGTTCTCATTCTAAAACAAGTAGGATGTGGATGAAAAATGGCGGCAAGCAAAACAGGTGTGCGCCATTCACAAACCACCAAAAGGATTAGCCCTCACAGTTCTTTCCTTGCCCTTTCACAATTACAATTTCAGTTCCTTTATTTTGGCCTAATATATAAGAATGGCAGAGGCTAATGCACCTTCTGCCATGTTCAGCATTAACTGAAATTGAAGATTCTGTCTCGGTGTTTAGAAACTTAGGTCCATTTGTCCCAATAATCTCCTAGCCCAGGGTTTGAAGCCTTTTGAAGGGCTCCAAGATGCGTGATGAGGCCTACGTGGTGTATGACTTATGGCAAAACATCTCTATGGTGGGTGTAAATGTAATACTAATCCCTGCTGCACTGGAGAGAGAATGCTGGACTTTGCCGGATACCCCAAGGGATGAATCTGGCATGGGGGAGGATGTCTACTCACAAGTAACCGGATTATTCCCCCCCCCCCGGCTTTTGGCTCTGGGTTATTACAGCATCGCAAGACTGGCAAGCCTGAAAGCCATATATATATATTGCAAAAAATTAATAATATTTTGTTCCACTACTGAGATTAAAGCAAAGCCAAGATTTCTGTACAACTGCCAGGCGAATCATAGCATGGCATAGCGCATTGTAAGGGGAGACACAGTGTAGTTCTTTGACACACTCCAAATCACTGCCTCACAGTTTCCAAGCTCTGTCGCAAAAGGACCCTGCAGGAGGGAAGATACATAAGGACCAGATGTACAAGCGCGATGAAGATGTGCTGTTCTGTGGGCTTCTTTCTGACACAGAGCTTGGCTCTTTCGAAGCACACTGCAGGCTCATACCTTCGGCGCAACATCAAGCGGAAAGAGAAACCGTAGCCCAATATTGATTGGGACCTTTAATCCCCACACTGGATGTCATGTAATCCAGGATGCCTTTCAAATGCAGGAGGTGAGGAACAGAGAGGTGGGGGGGGGAGGATGGTTTTAATTTTCCATCCCCTCCCCCCTTCTTCTTCTTCTTCTTCTTCTTCTTCTTCTTCTTCTTCTTCTTCTTCTTTCGATTGCTCATGCATTCTTAAAAGTCAGGATAATATCTTGGCTCCGGCCCAGCCGCAGAGGAGATGTGTTCTCTGCTTGGCCCGCTGCCTGTTCACCCTCATGAAACCAAACACACGTATTGGGATGGAAACATAACAGGCCCCGGTGCCAAGGAATAGGTCATATGTACTGCAGCCCTATGGAGTGAAGATTTATAGCAGCGTGGAGAAAAATGTGGAGCAAACAGAACTGGGGAAACTGAACACCCTGTCAATGTGCAATGTTTTGGAGAACACCGGATATAGTTTGGGGGAGGGAGATGCTTAGAACTGCCTACAATTCACAGAGCTACCTGTCAGAGAATCTTTGGAAGGAGCTCATCTATTGGTATGGATACGGTGAAATCAAGCATGAGTTTTGGCCTTCGGGTAAAATTCAGCATGGTGTAGATTAGCACGGTTCTGATTGGCTTTTGCCTGTTGAGTTGACACGATGCTATGCCCCACGTCAGGCTTCTGCATATATGGGGATGGGTTTGCCCCATTCTTTCTGGGATGGACTAGAGGCATGGGTCAACCGATGGCACCGGCTAGCCAATGAACAGGGGAGGGACAGACTGCCTTAAAAAGCAGGTGCCCCTCTTACCAGCAGTGATCTGTGAAGCCTCACCCTTACAGCTTGACAGCACAAACTGGGGTATTAGTAAGATTTTGAGGGTGCAGGTTGCCTAGATGGCCAGAGGCAATATCTTTCTTCGCCTACACACTGCGGACATTTCTCAGAGAGAGGCTATATAATTCGCTGTGTTTTCTAATCGGTCATACCTTGCTGCTCTGGCGTGGGTTGTGTTGGGGGGTGGGATCAAAAGCTAGGCTAGGAACATACAGTAGGATTCTACAAAGCCAGACCCATTGGTCCATTGGTTTCAGAAGATATTCGCAGGGAATGCCAGGGTTTGAACCTGGGACTTTTTGCATGCAACGCAGGTGCCATGCCGCTGAACTATGGTCCTTGGCTGGTGAGCATGCTGGGACATCTTCTGGGCGAAGGGTCTTTTATCCAACCAGCCTTTGGCTGCCAACTGGTTTTATTTATTGAGTTTCTATCCTGCCATTCCTCTCAGTGGTGCCCGGGGGGGGGGGCGGGCTAGAGGGGGCATTGGGTATGGGGGAGTTTCCTCCGCATCATCCCAAGTTGACCAGCTGAGTCTGACCAAAGCCTTGTGTTCCTTCGTACATCTTAAGACTGTCCAGCATTGAGAAATACCATATTGGCCTGAATATAAACCACACTCCACCCCCCCCAAACTGACCGCGAAAAGTTAAAGTGCAGCTTATATTCGGAACCAAGCACTGTGTATCCGCCTCCTAGCACTACCGCCCTGAACAGGGGGGGGGGTAGTAGTGCCAGGAGGTGGGCCGCACCCGCAAATAAGCCTTGAATTTTAAAGGTGCGGCTTATTTGCGAGTGCGTCTTATATTCGGGCCAATACGGTACATTAGTTCAATGACTGAGAGTGCTGCCGCTAAGTTCACACTTCCAGGTTATAGTGTACAGGCAAAAACTGCAGAGCAGTTCACATAAACTACAGTATTAATTAAAAACACCAATAAAATCAAACACTGAAAACAAGTTGACATGAAATTGATCAAGATACAGATAAAGTATTTATGGGTGGTATTCGGCTAAGTTTTACTCAGATGGGACCCACTGAAATTAATGGACCCAGCTTATTCATTTGAGAGGTTTCAAAATAAATAAAGGTAAAGGGACCCCTGACCATCAGGTCAAGTTGTGTCCGACTCTGGGGTTGCAGCGCTCATCTCGCATTACTGGCCGAGGGAGCCGGCGTACAGCTTCCGGGTCATGTGGCCAGCATGACAAAGCCGCTTCTGGCAAACCAGAGCAGCGCACGGAAATGCCGTTTACCTTCCCTATTTATCTACTTGCACTTTTTGACGTGCTTTCGAACTGCTAGGTGGGCAGGAGCTGGGACTGAACAACGGGAGCTCACCCCATGGCGGGGATTCGAAACGCCGACCTTCTGATCAGCAAGCCCTAGGCTCTGTGGTTTAACTCTCTCTTTCTAAAGCAACCCCCGAGGTTCAGATATCGGAAAACCCAGCCTGAAAACAGTGGGAAATGCAGCTCAATTGTTCTCACACCAACTTTGGCATTTCCTTTTGTCTTTTCACCCCACTTAACACTTCATTTCTAAACAGATGCACCTACAGTTGTTTTTCATTAGTACAAAATAAGAGAGGAGGATTCATTTGGGATCTGTGCAGATTCTCCTATTGTTTCTTCCACTGTGGATCTAAAGGGATTCTTGGTTTTCATTTCTCACCTTTCATTTTTTTCCATTCTGTGTGCTATGAGGAAGGACCATGGCTTCATGCTTCTCCTGCAGGTGGTTCCAGGTTCAATCCTTGCTTCAAAGAAATGAATCTCCCAGCTGCTCCCAGGTAGCAGAGCTGGGAAATGCCCATTTCCCAGAGATGTCAGAAGGATGCCAATAGTAGACAACCGTGGACTAGAAGGACCAATGATTGATTCAGACAGACAGCTTGTGGTGTTCGAGGGGAAGCCAAGGCCACTGAATTATCAGATGCTGTTATGTACACAGCTGAATCCTAGAACAATAGGATCCAGACAGGGGCGTAGCAAGGTAAATTGGTACCCGGGGGCAATTTATTTGGTCACCTCCCTCACCCCCTGAGGCATGGGAAGGTCAAGTGGTACCCGGTGCGGAAAATTTCTTGTCAACCCCCCCATTGATTCCCCCCGCAAAAATTGTTTTATGTTATTTCATATTTTCTTACAAAGGAATAATAAGTAATAATAATAAAAAACTTTTATTTATATCTCACCCTCCCCGGCCGAAGTCGGGCTCAGGGTGGCTAACATCAGATACATAACATTGGTATAAAATCAAACAATAATTAAATTACCTCCTAAAAACATCTCAAAATCAAATTAAAGTCTAATTAGATGGCTTTCCACAGGGTTAGGGTTGGGAACAGTAAGTGTTCTCTGAACTGAAATTTCAGCCTTCGACACATAGGAAAACAGCCAAGTGAACAGCTATTTTGGTGGAGGAGGGTCAAGATATTAACCGATATGCATGAAATTTCATATATAGCTATATAATCCCTAGTACAGTAAGATAAGACCTTCGGAGCAGGCATTAAAAAAAAAATAATCAAAAAATTTCAAAGAAATCCCCCCCCCAAAAAAATTGTTGCTTGATAATTTGTCACCCCCTCCATTATGGAACATGGGGCAGACCACCACCCCTCACCCCCCTTGCTACGACCCTGGATCCAGAATGCAGCAGTCTGATTGGTCCTAGAACAATAGGATCCAGAATGCAGCAGTCTGATTGGTCCGCAGGAGCCACCCAATCCAGCACCAGGTGGAAGTGAATCAGCGACCTGATTGGCCTGCAAGAGCAGCCAATCAGGCTCCTGGAGGAAGTGAATCCTCAACCTGATTGGCCTATAGGAGTAGCCTGGAATTAGCCAATCACGTGGGGCCCATTGTGTCAATAATGTATATATAGCAGACGTTTTGGGGGAAAGATTCATTCATTACTACTATGAGCTGAATAAAGAGCATGAAATTCACACTTGACTCCGAGTATATTTCAGATGCGATGGAGACATTGATGGGAGGCTCTCATTGATGATGACTGATATTGTTGGGTGTTGGGGATGGGGATGATGCCACAGGGAAGAGCTGTATCCTGAACTTCCCATTTTAAAATGTGTTGCCCTGGTTTAGTAATCCTAAAAACTGATGAAGTTTATTACAGTTTCAGCAAGGCAAGCACTTAATTTATGGACTTTTGGGGACCACAGACCACAGAAGCCTGAGTGGATTTTCATATCCCAATAAATCAACAAGGGAAGCGTGAAAAAGTTGTTGGGAACCTATTCGGAAATTCCAGATTTCCCAAACATGGTGTAGCGCAATAGACCTTCACCAAAGTCGCCGTCACTCTAACTGAGAATTGGGAGGAAAACCTGACCATGTTTGCTGATGGTTTGGGTTGGTTTACTTTTCTTTTCTGTGGTGGCAGCAGGAGTCAATTTGTGCCTTTTGAGGCTGCAGAAAGCTGCCTTTCCTTTTCATACAGCTGGCTTCCTCTTTGCACGGGGACTAGATAATTTGCAGACATCATCACCACTGAACAGGGCTAAAGTTAGTACAGAAGGAATTGTTGCTGCTGCTGCTGTCTGGAAGCACCTAGTGCTTAAGACAAAGAAACAGAATAAAATAACTCAATGAGTGATTTTGAAACTCCATACATGGTTTGATATGCAGGACACACTTCTAGACTGTCACTATTTTGGGGTGGGATTCAATCAAATTCAGTTTGCACAACAAGCCTGCTTCCTTAAAAGACCAGAATTATTGCGATAAGGAAACTGACAGTGCACTAGAAGGGGTAGGATAGCAGTCGCATGACACAATGTCACCTAATCTCCCTGCAGAAAAATGAATGCTCCAGAAACAGGTCATCAGGAAGTGGCACTATCTGTGCTGAATAGTTTGAGCCTGGTTGTGTTCTTAAATAAGCAAAACAACAACAATAATAATTTATTATTTATCCCCCCCCCCAATCTGGCTGGGATTCCCCAGCCACTCTGGGTGGCTCCCGATTGAATATAAAAAACACAATACAGCATTAATCATTAAAAACTTCCCTAAACAGGGCTGCCTTCAGATGTCTTCTGAAAGTCAGATAGTTGTTTATTTCCTTGACATCTGATGGGAGGGCGTTCCACAGGGCGGGCGCCACTACCAAGAAGGCCCTCCGACTGGTTCCCTGTAACCTCACTTCTCACGGTGAGGGAACCGCCAGAAGGCCCTCGGCACTAGATCTCAGAGTCCGGGCTGAACGATGGGGGTGGAGACGCTCCTTCAGGTAAAAAGGACCGAGGCCATTTAGGGCTTTAAAGGTCAGCACCAACACTTTGAATTGTGCTCGGAAACATACTGGGAGCCAATGCAGGTGATATATGGTCCCGGCGGCCACTCCCAGTTACCAGTCTAGCTGCCGCATTAATTGCAGTTTCCGGGTCACCTTCAAAGGTAGCCCCATGTAGAGCGCATTGCAGTAGTCCAAGCAGGAGATAACTAGAGCATGCACCACTCTGGAGAGACAGTCTGCAGGCAGGTAGGGTATCAGCCTGCGTACCAGATGGAGCTGGTAGACAGCTGCCCTGGACACAGAATTAACCTGTGCCTCCATGGACAGCTGTGAGTCCAAAATGACTTCGAGGCTGCGCACCTGGTCCTTCTGGGGCACAGTTACCCCATTCACGACCAGGGAGTCCTCCACACCTGCCCGCCTCCTGTCCCCCCAAAACAGTACTTCTGTCTTGTCAGGATTCAACCTCAATCTGTTAGCCGCCATCGATCCTCCAACCGCCTCCAGGCACTCACACAGGACCTTCACCGCCTTCACTGGTTCTGATTTGAAAGAGAAGTAGAGCTGGAGACTGCCATGTAAACCTCATCTCCTCAATTTCTTACACTCTTCACTTTTTTATCTTTCACTTCCATGCTGCATATTTATTTATTTCCCAGTTAACATTTAAAGCCCACCCTGCGCCACTCAGGGTGATTTACATTTAAAAGGGGCAGTTTTCAAAACAACAACAACAACCCTCTAACAAAATATGTATGTATATATTGGCAACTTAGTAATAAAATGGGTAACTGTATCTGGCTAGGCCTCTCCCTTTGCAGATGATCTTAGCACAGATAAATCATGACAAGACGAAGACTATTTGGCACACCCCTTGGACAAATTGTGAATGGCTTCATGTGCCACCTGCCGAGAGGAAGCTAGGAAGGGAGTGATTTGTGATTCCCAGCGCCAATGGGTTTGGGAAGACCATGGGACACAAACAGCTCCACCTATTCCAGAAATAGTTTCTGTCACAAACTGCGACAAATAACCAAGGACACAGGTCCAGAAGCTGGAATGCTTGTGATCTTCTGAAGAAGCTCAGAATGTCTGGTGCTACGGCCATGGCCACGCCAAACATTTTTTTAAAGAATAATATTTTATTGCTTTTCAGTTTTTTTTTTGACATTTAAACATATTCTTATTATTTATATATTGCTCACACGAGCCCTTCAACTTCCCTCCCTCCCGCTTCCTGGTTTTCTAATTTTCATCATTATATCCTAGCGTTTATAAATCTTCCACTTTACATTTTTTTCTTTCCACATAGCGTGTTCTCCTTCATGGAGAGCGCGTGTTGCGGTTGGGGACTAGCAAGACACCCCTCTGTCGCTGGGAGGGACTCAGATAGATAGCCAGGGCAGGCGACAGGGTCTCTTGCGTTGATGGGGAGATTTGTATGTAGCAATTTTTGACAGACAGCTCAGGGGTTATATATTCTCGGTGCTCGCAGCATCGGCCCCTTCTTGCTGCGTGCACCGGATCACCCGCCCTCCCCCCCCTTTACCTAGGCTTGTGCGTTGACCTTGCTATGCCTGTCATGGGGTCATCTGATTTTGGGACAGGGGCCTGGTAGGAATTTTTCCATCTGGCTGATTGGCTGGTGCCATTTGGTTTTCGCCTACTGCATAGCAGTTAGTCACAACTTGTAAGGTTGGTGGTTAGGCACTGGTTATTCAATTGGTTGGTAGAGGGGTAAGGATTGGCTGTGGCTGCCCCTCCAATGCTGCTGTTGTGCGGGGAATTCCATTAAAGGAATCCAGGGGCTCTCCATGCTTTTGTCTGTTCCCCTGGTCAGAGGCTAGGGCCACGCAAGAGCCCCTGGGAACATTAGGGGAGAGGCGAGAGTCCCGGGCCCCCTGACCCCATTCTCTCCCCAATGTGGTTTCCCTTTGCTGACTTCCGCTAAGCGGGCGGATGTCAGTCTGTCCCCAGGAGGGGACAGAGAGTCGAACCAATGCCTAAGCAACCACTCACATTTTGTAATTTAATAAAAAAAAGTTGTGGCCCAAAAATTATGCCAATAACCTTAAACAAAATTCCTGTGTGTGGTGTGAGTTAATTTTGGGGGGTGGCTTGGGGACCTCTACACGCAACTCTTAATTTTTAAATAAAAGTAAAAGGGTACAAATCATTGTCATTACATGTCTTCTTACAACCCTGCAAGTGTTGTTAGTTGATTACAATGTTCTTTCAAATATACCGTATTTTCCGGCGTATAAGACGACTGGGCATATAAGACGACCCCCAACTTTGCCAGTTAAAATATAGAGTTTGATATATACTCGACCGCAGATTCTCCACCCGGCGTATAAGACGACCCCCGACTTTTGAGAAGATTTTCCTGGATTAAAAAGTAGTCATATGCCAGAATATACAGTAGTATAAGTTTACTCCAGTCCTTTCAGAAAGCTTGATCCTGCTGGTTTCAGATTTTTCCAGTTTCTTTTTTCTTTTTTTAATATCATTTTTATTGTTTTTATATAAATACATTGAGAAAAACTTTAACATTTATCTTTCCATTCATTTAACATTTATCTTTCCATTCATTTAACATCGTCACAACTTGTAAGGTTGTGGATAGGCTCTGGTTTTAGTGATGGAGTGGCAGAATGGTCTGGCCATCCCTATGCAAAGGGTATTCCGTTAAAGGAATCCATGGGACTCAATGGTTTGGTCAACCCTGAGAGGGGGTTGTGCCTGTGCCCGAGTCCGGCTTTCAGCTGTCCCTGGTGTCCACCCTTGGCTGACCTACGATAGAGCTCTGGGCCAGAGCTGCCTGCAAGGGTGCAGGGAGCTAGTCGAACCAGAGCCCATGCAACCGCTCACTTGATTCTAACCAATAAAGTTGTGGCCTAAATTCTGCCGAAAACCAAACCAAATATCTGAGTCACGTGTGAATTTGTTTCTTGTTGTTGTTCAGTCGTTCAGTCGTGTCCGACTCTTCGTGACCCCATGGACCAGAGCACGCCAGGCACGCCTATCCTTCACTGCCTCTCGCAGTTTGGCCAAACTCATGTTAGTAGCTTCAGGAACACTGTCCAACCATCTCATCCTCTGTCATCCCCTTCTCCTTGTGCCCTCCATCTTTCCCAACATCAGGGTCTTTTCTAGGGAGTCTTCTCTTCTCATGAGGTGGCCAAAGTACTGGAGCCTCAACTTCAGGATCTGTCCTTCTAGTGAGCACTCAGGGCTGATTTCTTTAAGAATGGAAAGGTTTGATCTTCTTGCAGTCCATGGGACTCTCAAGAGTCTCCTCCAGCACCATAATTCAGGAAAGTCCAATGCTGTAAAGAAAAGTATTGCATAGGAACCTGGAATGTAAGAATGTAAGAACCATGAACCTTGGTAAGCTGGATGTGGTCAAAAATGAGATGGCAAGAATAAACATTGACATCCTAGGCATCAGCGAACTGAAATGGACGGGAATTTGTTTCTAGGGAATGGTTAAAAGGTCTAAACAAGCAATTAGATTTGAGATTATGCAGCTCTCTGCAATCCACATTGCAGCATGCAGTTGCAATTCTTGTGCATGGCTATTCCTCGCAGAGGCTGCTGGGGCTCTGAGCATTTTGCTGTGAGTCAGAGGAAGGTGACTGAATGTTGTCCCTGTTCACGGCATGTTTTTGGAAAGAAGTCTTGGAAGAACTGAGGCTGCTTTCCCCCCAAGCTTCCAACATTCTGTATACTTAGAATAAGTTCAGTGATTTTCCAGCCGTGGGTCTTCCTTTGACTCTGTCCATCTCATCTCCAAACGCAACTCAGCGCGGTGTGATTTACTCTCTCTGCCTACAGCGACCTGGCAAGCCTCCAGAAATTTCAGCTCAGCCTCTTCTCCCCCAGAGCCTGCCTCACCCCCCCACCCCCCGAGAGGCTTGATTTCCCCAGCTTCTAGTCAAGCTACTCGGGCTGGATCTGGGCCTAAGAACAATTATACTAAACATGGCAGCATCACTTCCAGAAAACAAACCTGACTCCAGGGAACGGGCTTGTAATTATAGCCACGGCTTGGATGGGGAGGGTAGTAGCATAACTTCGTTTTGGCAGCAGGCCACCATAACCATTTATGTCTTGTTTCCGACTAGACTCTGTTTTTTCAAGCCCTCTTGTTTCTTTGGGACTGACGTTACTCACCTGCTAGGCATATGTAAGGCTGGAGTAAAAAAAACAGTGCTGTACCTGTCTCCTTCCAGCTGCCGCATTTCAGAGTAGGTTTTGTCTCACCACAGCGAAGACAGGCATGGATGTAAACTTTACACTGGATATTTGAGATATACCGGTGTATATATATTTGATATACAGGTGAAACTCGAAAAATTAGAATATTGTGGGAAAGTCCATTTATGTAAGCAATTGTTTTCATTAGCTACTGGAGTTTAATACATGAGATAGACTCATGACATGCAAAGCGAGATGTGTCAAGCCTTTGTTTGTTATAATTGTGATGATTATGGCGCACAGCTGATGAAAACCCCAAAGTTGAAATTGTTAATTTGGGGTTCTCATCAGCTGTACGCCATAATCATCACAATTATAACAAATAAAGGCTTGACATATCTCGCTTTGCATGTCATGAGTCTATCTCATATATTAGTTTCACCTTTTAATTTGAATTACTGAAAGAAATGAACCTTTCCACGATATTCTAATTTTTCGAGTTTCACCTGTATCTGATTGACATCTTATAACCTTTTAAAATGTGTTGGGGAGGGGGAGGTTATTGACTTCTTTTTGTTTTCCGTGTTAATATGTATTTTGTGCCTTTATATTGTGATTTTATGTTGTGAACTGCCCTGAAACATGTGGGTATTGGGCAGTATACAAAACAAACAAACAAACAAACAAAATGTTTGACTTACTGTTATCAGGCAGGTAAAGGTAAAAGGTAAAGGACTGGTTAAGTCCAGTCAAAGGCGACTATGGGGTTGCGGCGCTCATCTCGCTTTCAGGCCGAGGGAGCCGGCGTTTGTCCACAGACAGTTTTCTGGGTCATGTGGCCAGCAGGACTAAGCTGCTTCTGGTGCACCCGAACACCGTGACGGAAACCAGAGCGCACAGAAACGCCGTTTACCTTCCCGCCACAGTGGTACCTATTTATCTTCTTGCACTGGCGTGCTTTTGAACCGCTAGGCTGGCAGAAGCTGGGACCTAGCAATGGGAGCTCACTACGTTGCGGGGATTCGAACCGCCAACTTTATGATCGGCAAGCCCAAGATGCTCAGCGGTTTAGACCACAGCGCCACCCACATGTTATCAGGCACTACAAAAGCAAACAGGAAAGGTGACCGCGAAATTGAAACTAGACAACTCAGGAAGGGCACTTAGCTTTATATCCCTATTTACATTAACCATCTAGTGACTTTCGTTTCTCAATATGGTGGGCGTTAATTAAGGACCCGATCTACACTATACATTTAAAGCAGTATCATACCACTTTAAGCAGTCAGGGCTCCCCTCCCCAAGAATTTTGAGAGCTGTAGTTTGTCGAGGTTGCTGAGAGTTGTTGCTGAGAGATTCCCCCTGGTTCCCCCGACAGAGATACAATTCTCAGTGTCCCCTGAGCAGGGCCAGACTTTGGCCTTTCAAATTTCAGTGGCGCCCTGTGTGGGGCCAAAATTAGGCGTCCCTCTGTAATGAATCAGATCTAAGTTAGGGGCTGTTCAGAGACCCTCAGTGTTTTAGGAGGGCTCCCCAGTTTGAGTGGCAGATACCCCTTGGGAGGCGGGACATTCCGCTCTTTAAAAAGGAGGGAGGAGCCGTTAGTGTGAGGAGAGTGGTGACTGGAAGAAGGAGGGTGTGGGGCCAGGTTAGGTTTAGGTAGGTTAGGATCGTTGAAGATGTGTATATGTTGCTGAAAGGAAGAATTTACACTGTTAAGAAACTAAGCTTATGAACCATCACTGAAACCGTTATGTTCTGTAAGAAATAAAGACCTCTTATTGTTGAGCTAAGAAAATATCGTCGTTCATTTAGTCCAGCGAGTTATATAGGCTCTTGAGGAGGGGAACTCAGGGAAAGGACAAAACTAACCTGAAAGGCGATAGTTTGTGTCTTGGAGTTCCCTCAGGAGGGGCTAGCGGGCGGAAACACTGGTATTGCCACAGAGTTGCTAAGAGGGCTTAGCCAACTGATATAGTGAGGGGATCTAATAAGGAGAGGCCCCGAACTGTAGGCAAAGGAGAGGTTAACCCCTGAAGCCCAGAGCAGAGGATATAACCGGCCACGGCCGCTGGACAGGAAAACTCCCGTTACTAAGAAATTCCCAGATTATTAATCAAAGGGAAGGGCAATAACAGACGGACCTCAGAGGGACAGGTGGGGTGCATTGTAATTTGACCCAGAACACCTGATTAAAAATTCACTTAGTAACAAGGGGAGAGTCTGAAGTGGAGGTTTGTCGCACCCTCACCTCTCGCCTTCTGTTCTGCTCAATTCATGGCATTATATTCGTGGCACCCTGCAGCGCCCCCTAGGCTTGGCGCCCAGTGTGGTGGAGCCATTCCACGCTCTGGGAACTGTAGCTCTGTGAGGGGCTTCCATATGGTGCCATATCACCACTGGGGTATGTTTGCAAATATTCTGATTGCATGTGCAGAACAGATCACATGTTCCGCTCACACACATATGTACTCTAGGAGTGTGAGATCACACCATGGAGAAACAGCTCTGCCTCTTTCTCCCTCCCTATTCTCACTCACTGTATACACACAAACATACACATGGCCAATTATTGCAATAGTGCAATTGCACTGGAATAACTGTGAACTCTACCAAATGCTGCATAAAGATAAACTTGAAACGCAACCCGCATTTCTTTCGTTGATCTTATTGTATCCGTCAAATGTAAGGTCTTGTTAATTCTTTCGATACATGGCTGTCTTTAAACGATTAAGAAAAAGAAATCCTGGAATGCCGAGTACTATTTATTATTCCAAACAAATTAAATATCTCAAGTTTCAGATGTTTCTTGACACACTGGCTTACGACATAAAATCCAATTATTATTATTATTATTATTATTATTTTCAGAGCTCTTCATTTAGTTGCGTTTTGTCTGTAACATAATCAACAGCGATGCACAAGGGGTCCTTTCCAAGCCACAAAAGGAGCCATCTGGGAATAGCTAAAACCCTCTCTGCTTGAAAACTATGGTTTTAATTGCAGAATAGAAGCCTGCATGGATCCTTGATTCTTGCTAGAGATGTTGTGAGCTATCGATGCTTAAAAAGAACCGGACAGTTTTTCCATCTATAAAGTGTCGTAGTCCCGGGATGATTTTTCACCTGTCTTGAGCAAAATCTTATGGAGGTTTACGGGACATCTTTTCACACTGCGTTGCAGATATTGAATATTGTGCCGTTCGAAGCAACTGTACCTATGCATAAGAACTGACTGCTTCGGAAATGAAACATTGCCCAGCCCCATAGAAATATTATTCCAACTTTTACTGGCAGAACTGTCTTCAAAACAGAATTAAAACATCAAAAATATCCATACTTCATTTTGTGCTGCCCAGCACAGGCTCAGCATCATACAAAATATGAAATATGACTAAAATGCGAGAGACATTGTACACTTCTGTAAACCAAGAAAATCTTTAATAAAAATAAATAAAAATAAAAATAAAAATATGACTATATATATATATATATATATATATATATATATATATATATATATATGGGGGGGGGGGAATGAATTCCTATGCCCCACAAATAACCCAGAGATGCATTTTAAATAAAAGCACACATTCTACTCATGTAAAAACACCAGGCAGGCCCCACAAATAACCCAGAGATGCATTCTAAATAAAAGGACACATTCTACTCATGTAAAAACACCAGGCAGGCCCCACAAATAACCCAGATATGCATTTTAAATAAAAGGACACATTCTACCCATGTAAAAACACGCTGATTCCCTTTGCCAAATCATTTTATTAGCTTTTCCAATCATAAAAAAATCACACCATATATTTATAAATATCAATTAATGCATATAATCCAATTAGTCCAAATAAATCCAAATAAATTGCCGAATTATTGAATTTTTTAAGACTTCCCTTGCATCAGACAATGATGCAACTTCTCTTTCCAGTTTGAGATCTTGTATAGAATGTCCTGGGAGGCTGAAGTGTTCTCCTACTGGTTTCTCTGTCTTGTGATTCCTGATATCAGATTTATGTCCATTTATACTTTGGCGTAGGGTTTGGCCTGTTTGTCCAATATAGAGAGCTGAAGGGCACTGTTGGCATTTGATGGCATACACAATGTTAGAAGATGAGCAATTAAATAGCCCTGAGATGGTATGTTTGATATTGTTGGGGCCAGTAATGGTGTTGTCCGGGTGTATGTGGCAGCAAAGTTGGCATCTGGTTGGCATCAGTGCACAGATCTTGAATTAAGCTTATAAATTACCGGTAATACTGTATAAGCCGAATAGTTGTCCAGAATAAATTGATGCCTATACAAAATATGTTTAGATGCAGCCAGGGCATTGAGGTTCTCAGACCATTCTGTAATAGTACACTCATGAAATCTACTTTTGTTTTTCATACATTAACCCCTACACTGCCGTGGTATAATTTAAAAGTACTTGAACATCTGCAGATAGAAAGGATTCTGCAGCACAAGGCAGAGTGACAGCTTCAGAACAAAAGGAATCCATCACGGAACAAGCCCAGATCATATGCTTCAAAGAGGTGTTCTCAGTTCCACACCTCTATTTGTATTAGACTTTGCTTTTCTTTACAAATGTGATGGAGAAAAATATACCGGTACTAAAAATATTATTTTCTGCTAGCTCAATCTCAATTTCAATTTCAGGTCCAAACAGGTCCAAAAAGGTTCCCCATTGTTTAGGCTTTGATTTCCCTGTTCCACATCTCTCTAATTTCCTGCAAAATTGATCTTGAACGTGGGTGTGTAATTTTCTTTTACATCAACATGATTGGGAGAATATATGAAAGAGTAGTGAAAGAATTTAATGCTGATTATGTAGCTCCGTAGTACAGCGCACCCTTTGCTTGGAGAAGGTCCAGCATTCATTCCCTGTTATTTCCAAGGCTGGTGTTTGAAGGCAGCTTCCTATGGTTGCTATTGTAATATATATGTTCAATATTTTTTTTATTTTGAGATGGAAAATATAAATATAAAACAAGAATACATTTATTGTTGTTGTTTTCAGCAAGCTTTTAAATACAGCCCAGCACATAAAGTAAAATTACCTCATTTTATAGTATGCATTACAGACAACTGCATACAGTAGGCAAAAATATTGGTACTCCTCTTACACTGAACATATGGGTCAGGATAATTTTGTCTCGTAAAAGAAGTGGCTGATGTAAATCAGTCAGTCGTTGGCAGACACGGCCAAGTTTTACTTAGGAGGCCACAAAGAGTCATCATTTTTCACTTCCAAAGCAAAAAACTGCATATTCACGGTTGCAGCTGTGTCTTGAACAAGCAAGATTTATGAAATTATTATCAGATCTATCAATTGTTTGTGTGAGGCAGAGCAGGGGAAATACAACCTGACACTCTCTGCAAGACCTGCTTGGGCTCCTTGGTCTGTCTTGTTCTGTAGACAGTAGTTGTCCCAGTACAAGATAATTTGAGTATGCCAAAATGGCCCATTCATTTTCTCCAGAGACATTTGCTTATTTTTATTTTACTAATTATGGGCGACGTCCAAGGCTAGCCTACTCTGAGTATGACTTAGTTGGGTATCAACATTCAAGTATTATCATATACAGTGGTGCCCCGCTAGACGAATGCCTCACTAGACGAAAAACTCGCTAGACGAAAGGCATTCGCTAGCGGAAGGCTGCCTCGCAAGACGAAAAAATTTCCGATTCCCCCCCCCCCGCCAAACTGCTCTTCCCCCATTGTTGCTTCGCAAGATGAAATTTTGATATACGACAGCACTCACAGAACGAATTAATTTCGTCTTGTGGGGCACCACTGTAATTATTTCTATTACTGGGGTAATTTTTTTTTAAAAAAGCAGCTGTTCTGTACATGTTTAAAGGTAAAGGGTAAAGGGACCCCTGACCATTAGGTCCAGCCGCGAACGACTCACCTCACTTTATTGGCCGAGGGAGCCGGCGTACAGCTTCCGGGTCATGTGGCCAGCATGACTGACCCGCTTCTGGTGAAACAGAGCAGTGCACGGAAACGCCGTTTACCTTCCCGCTGGAGTGGTACCTGTTTATCTACTTGCACTTTGACGTGCTTTCAAACTGCTAGGTGGGCAGGAGCTGGGACCGAGCAACGGGAGCTCACCCCATCACGGGGATTCGAACCGCCAACCTTCTGATCGGCAAGCCCTAGGCTCTGTGGTTTAACCCACAGCGCCACCCACATCCCATCACTGTACATGTTTACCTGGTGGCAAGCCATGCTGAACTCTCTGAGATTTACTTCTGGGTAGACAAGTGTGGGCTTGCACATTTAATAACAATAACAATAACAATAACAATAACAATAACAATAACAATAACAATAACAATTATTTATTTATTATACCCCGCCCATCTGGCTGGGTTTCCCCAGCCACTCTGGGGAATATTAAAATATTAAAAACACAACACAGCATTAAACATTAAAAACTTCCCTAAACAGGGCTGCCTTCAGATGTTAAGCATGAAAACAGATATGATTTTGCAGTGTTTTTTGTTTTTCTGTTTAATCGCCCACTTCTTTTTGCCTGCCTCTCTTTCTCCTCCGGTGTATATACATAGATGTATAACTTCCCGAAACTTTGTTTTGTAGGCTTTGTACCACTTCAGGCAGCAGGTAAGGTTCAGATCTTTAAATCCCTGTGCAGAAAAAAAGCATTTTCAGGAGAGAGCTAGTTTAGAGACTTAGCCCTTGACATGCTAGCTTTCTATTGGGGGGGGTTTTGTATGGAGGAGCATTCTGTTGTGGGAGCCCTTGGCTGGATCTAGACACATCAAAGAAGCATTTCAGTTCAACGCATTGTAAACTTTGTATGAGAAATCAGGTTGGCAAAGACGGAAACTCTACACTGCCATCTGTTGCCACAGAGTAACAACAACAACAACAACAACAATTTATTTATACCCCCGCCCATCTGGTAGGGTTTCCCCAGCCACTCTGGGCGGCATATTAAAATACAATAATTCATCAAATATTAAAAGCTTCCTTAAACAGGGCTGCCTTCAGATGTCTTCTAAAAGTAAGTTACTCGTTTCTTTCTTTGACATCTGATGGGAGGGCATTCCACAGGGCGGGTGCCACTACTGAGAAGGCCCTCTGCCTGGTTCCCTGTAACTTGGCTTCTCACAGCGAGGGAACCGCCAGAAGGCCCTCGGAGCTGGACCTCAGTGCCTTGGGCAGAACGATGGGGGACGCTCCTTCAGGTATACTGGGCAGAGGTCGTTTAGGGCTTCAAAGGTCAGCACCAACACTTTGAATTGTGCTCGGAAACGTACTGGAAGTAAAGGAGGTCTTTCAGGACCGGTGTTATGTGGTCTCGGCGGCCACTCCCAGTCACCAGTCTAGCTGCCGCATTCTGGATTAGTTGTAGTTTCCGGGTCACCTTCAAAGGTAGCCCCATGTTGTAGAATGCATATACAATGCATATAAAATGCTTTTTCTTTGCCAGTGTAGCTGAGTCCCATGTCTCTGTTTTGAAGTGGTACAGCCCAGAGAGAAATAAGCTTCTAACCCCCTCTGTTTGTGTATTTCTCCAATGTCCCCCTGACTCCGCCCTCCCCTGAACCATACGTATGAGCAGCATGATAATTTATCATTTTGGTTTTGTCAAGGATCTTGCGGTCATGGCAGAACCTTGTCATATGCAGCTGCTCATGTTTTTATGCTGCCTTACAGACAGACAGATAGAGATTTATGTAAGAGTGTACAACTTTTAGTCCTAGACGTAAATAACATATTTGTTTGTGTGACGTTGTCCATTGATAATAGGGCCCAAATCAAAATGGAAACCAGCCCTCTACAATGAAATCAGTTCCTGTATTTGAAACATCTGCAGTCAGCTGCAATAAAAATCATACACAAGGTCCTCATAAATATCTGGGCCTTTTTTTTATTACTAGCAGAAAGGAATTGGCCATGGCATGCCACCACTCTATTAAAGGCAGAGAGCCAGACTTGTCCCTTCAGGAATGTAGCATCGCTGTGAGGTCACAATGGCAAGTCTCTCTCATTTGGATAGAAAGCATCAGCATGAGGTCATAATGGCCGGTCTCTTTCCTTCAGGTAGGCAGCTTCAGCAAGAGATCACAACAGTCAGTCTTCATCTACTCTCTCTCTCTCTCCACTGAAGCTGATAACAATGTGTGGACATCTT
The DNA here is from genome assembly GCF_009819535.1 of Lacerta agilis. Taxonomy (NCBI): domain Eukaryota; kingdom Metazoa; phylum Chordata; class Lepidosauria; order Squamata; family Lacertidae; genus Lacerta; species Lacerta agilis. The sequence continues at coordinate 9,615,600 of NC_046314.1, forward strand.
GTGTCATGGAAGCAGACAGGAGCAAGAAATTGTGGACACAATCACGCTCATTGAGGTGGGCATATTCTAGAGCATACTCTTTATCTCACTGAAGTGAGTAGCCAAAGTAATGTGTGGGCATGGAGACAACTAATGTCTCTTCCACTGCATTGGGCAGTGTGGTGTAGTGGTTAAGAGCGGTAGACTCGTAATCTGGGGAACCGGGTTCGCGTCCCCGCTCCTCCACATGCAGCTGCTGGGTGACCTTGGGCTAGTCACACTTCTCTGAAGTCTCTCAGCCCCACTCACCTCACAGAGTGTTTGTTGTGGGGGAGGAAGGGAAAGGAGAATGCTAGCCGCTTAGAGACTCCTTCGGGTAGTGATAAAGCGGGACATCAAGTCCAAACTCCTCCTCCTCCTCCTCCTCCTCCTCCTCCTCCTCCTCCTCCTCTTCTTCTTCTTCTTCTTCTTCTTCTTCTTCTTCTTCTTCTTCTTCTTCTTCTTCTTCTTCCACCACACAACTAAGATTGTCACCAGCATCAAAAATCAAGAAGACTGATGGGAATCCCTGCAGAGGTTGGCAGAATTGTTATGGAAGACATTATTTGGGCCACTCCCTCTTCCCACCACAACATTTTGATGCTGACCGCAGATCAAGGGTCCGGGATGAGGGGTTTTGATGGCTTCACACCAACAATACTTGCAGGTCCAGAGCAATTGTTCCCCACCCCTCTTTTCCAGTATTATTACTACTATTACTCCTATCACGACAGAGACACTTAGGGTTTCATTCTGACAATACTTTATTCTGCTTTCCCGACATCTTCCTCACTTGATAGTTTCCGTGTTTCGTGTGATCTTTTTACCTGATGCAGAAGCCCCTTGTGGGAATATAACTGAATCTAGCAGAATTTTGGTGCTCCTTCCCATGTTAATTGCTTCAGGGGAAAAAAAAAACCCTTTGCTACGCTGCTCACCTGTGAAATTATGACAGTTCTGCACTGTCATTTTCCTGCCGTTTTTATAGATTATGCCATGTGACAAAATTGATCGGCCATAGACTCAGGACGGGCATAAGAAGTGTCTTTTTATCTTATGAAATGCACTGGCCCAATGGTCAGTGCAATTAGCCGAGATGGTCTTAAACAGGGACGGTTAAGCAAATTCACAGCAGTATTATAGGTCTTGTCAAAATCTACTAGCCCCAGTAGCTAAATGGAACTGCCAAGTGCATTAAGTTACAATTCCTGTTTCCAGACACCGAATTCAACGTGTGGTTTTCAGTCCTGATGTAATTTCTAGATCTCAGTTGACTTGACCACTTCCTGCTTCTCCTCCAGTCTCCCTCCCTCTCTGGTGACTTATGGCTGTGTGCTGGCATGGTTGTGACAAGAGCTGAACCGACATCTCTCAAGTGAGAAGTTCTCAAGTGAGATGTTCAAGTGAGAAGGTCTCCTGAAATTATGGGGAGGGAGAGCAAGACGTATGAAATTCCCTGACGGGTTCATGGAAAGCATTCCATTGTTGGCAGTAGCAGATTAGTGATCCTTGTTTAAAAATTCTTTTAAACACTCAATTGGCAGCTGCTATAGCTTCTGTTGTAACGTGGGGTTAGTGATTTCCGTAAGTGATTTCAGCTTTCTGACATAGCAGGCAGGAGACAGCTTCTTCATGTAACACTCTTTATTCAGACAAACAAGACTGGGTAACTGAGGAGAGGGAAGCTACATTTATAGGGACAAAAGACTGGCTAGAAAGGATACATTTTGGAGGGAACAATCTCAAGCAATCACAAAGCTGCCTTTTGGTGGGAACCAATAAGACTGAGGATCCAAATGCAGCAACTTGATAGTAGCTGTTCCTTCTGGAACAGGAAGGCAGTTACTTTCCCCTAATGTGAATACAGACAATAAGTAGTACAGATATCATAACCCTTGAATCAATACACAACAGCTTCATTGCAAGGCATTTTGGGGTGGTGGGGAGAATAGCGGCTTCCAGCGGGTGGAAGTGGTAAAACGATGTTTTAGAAAGGAGCACCAGCCCAGTGACACCATCAGTGATGAGTCTCCAAAACCTTTTGAAGATTTTTTCCCCCTCACACACCACCCCAAATCCCTGAATTTTTCCACCCAAATTATCCACCTGTGAATTTTCTGGGGATGGGGGTGGATGGGTGATCGGGCATTTTGACACCCTTCCCACAGTGCCATTGCCATGCTGTGAGGGTTTCTGCAAAGGTTTGCAGTGGCAGCCAAACACGTTATTTTCTGTGGGGCCAGATTCAACCGGAGCCCAAACAGTCTGCAGACCCAGAGGGGTGCTTTGCCCCATCCCGGGTGAAGAGACAGCACAGTCCAGATGGCAGTGGACTGAATTGCTGGGGGGAGGCATCATCTTGGAAGAAAATTAGCCAAACACATATCTGTAAAAACAACAAGAGAGGCACACAGGGCTATGAATCAAACCACTTTTCTTTTCCTTTTCTTTTTTTTTAGTCGGTTGCTGCCAAAATATTGCTAAGGAAAAGTGATCTGATCTGGTGCATTCCTCCCCTCCCCCTTTTTTATTTTCCAGGCACATTTCTGGGAAAATCAAACATTTTTATTTTTTGTGATGGAGTTGACCCTATCTACCTCTTGCCCAAGCAGCTACCTCTTTGTTACTCACAAGAGAGCTGTAAGTGCCAAAAGCAGAGGCAACGATAGCCAAGAAGTTTCTGGCTGCAGAGCTTCACACACACATGACATTGTACTTTCTGTGTATTCTTTGCGATGGTTTTCTTTAAAAGCATCTGTAATCAGGAGGAGGAGATGGAAAAGATGTTTATAGAAGCTATGAAATATTGTTTATGGTTACTCTATTCTAGTAGGAAGAGAGAGAGAGAGAGAGAGAGAGAGAGAGAGAGAGAGAGAGAAAGAAAGAAAGAAAGAAAGAAAGAAAGAAAGAAAGAAAGAAAGAAAGAGATATTTACTTAAAGAAGATATTATTGACATGGACATTGCATTCACGTGGCAGCAGCAAGTACCGTATTTTTTGATCCATGAGACGCACCTGACCATAAGATGCACCTAGTTTTTAAGGGGGAAAGCCCCCCCCTTTTGAGGATCAGTTCAAAGTTGTGCATCTTCTTTTGGAAGAAGAAAAGCCCCATTTGCAAAAGGAGCAGCTCAAAGTTGTTGTGATGCTGCTTTTGCAAAGCAAAAAAAGACCCATTTTCAAAAGGAGCAGCTCAAAGCCCTTTCTACAGTTTCCAGACAGATAATCTAATCAGCCAGTTGCATGTCACTGGGGAAACCAACAGCCTCCTCTGCAGAAAGGGAGCCAGCCACCTTATCTCTCTCCCCGATCTCTTGCTGCTCAGCTGTAAAGCGGCTGCCTTTCAACACCCCCTTCTCTCTTTGTAAAAAGAAACAGCTTGGTCTTCTTTTGGCCCCTGGGCAATTCAGCTCCAGGGACCATGCATTCGCTCCATAAGACGCACAGACATTCCCCCTTACTTTTCAGGAGGGAAAAAGTGTGTCTTATGCAGCGAAAAATATGGTAGCTGTTTTGCAGTTGGATTCTATGCATCTAGTAAGCTTCCCTTCAGATGAGGAACTGGTAGCCCTCCAGATGTTACTAGTCTCCAACTCCCATCATCTCTGACCACTGGCCACAGGTTTGCCATCCCTGCTTCAGAGAGTGCTTAACCCTCTCTGTACACTGGTTCTCTGGGGAGAAACAATTCTCAGTGTGGTTTAAGAACCAATCTGTCTTCCCAGGGAACTCTGCGAATTGTAGCTCTTTGGGGCGAACAGGGGTCTTATAGCAATTCACTCTTAATGAACTGCAGTTCTTCGAATTCCTGGGGAGAACTCATGACTGGTTAAAGTGGTATCAGAGTGTTTTAAATGCATGGCGCGGTTGGTGCATGTGTACAAAAAGCTGTCCTCACTCCTGCCCCAAACACCATACATGGGTATGAGTAGGAAGAAAACTTTCTTCAAGGCTAGCAGCAGTACAGGTCAGGCTACAGGTTTAGGACCCTCGTACTTACAGGACCGCCTCTCCTGGTATGCCCCACAGACAGGGCCGTCTCGTCATAGATGCTGGGTGGCACGGCGCACCAGGGCACCGGGCCCCCCAGGGGCGCCCCCACGAGCCCGCCGGCATACCGGACGCCCCCTCCCCAACCTGCCCCCGCCCCCACAGGCGGGCGGGCGGGTGCTCGCGCGCCGGCGGGCAAGCTGCAAGCTGGCCGCCCTCCGGAGCCCCAGCTGGAGCGCTGGGAAGGGCGTGCAAAGCCCCGCGCCGCTCCAGCGCCACGCCCCTCATCCCCCGCTTGCCCCCCCTCCCGAGGGGCGGCCAGCGCAGGAGGGAGGCGGGCGGAGAGGCAGCACGCTGGGGGCACCGAGGGATCGTTGCGCCGGGGCGGCCAATCCCTTTAAGACGGCCCTGCCCACAGAGGACCTTAAGGTCCACAAATAACAATAGCTTAAGAGTCCCGGGCCCAAAAGAAGCCAGATTATCCTCCACAAGGGCCAGGGCTTTTTCAGTGTTGGCTCCGACCTGGTGGAATACTCTGTCCCACGAGACTAGGGCCCTGCGGGACCTGACCTCCTTCCGCAGGGCCTGTGACACAGAGTTATTCTGCCTGGCCTTTAATCTAGCCTGATCCCCTATTCCTTTTCCCCTTCCCTTTTTTCTAAAGAAACCCTTCTGGGTCCCTACATTAAAATTCCTCCCTGGTCTCCCTACTGCCCTAGCATGACTAACCTGGCCAGTTAGCCCTGGGGATCCCACTGATGTTTGTTTTTATGCTGTTTTTTATAAAAGTTGTTTTAATCATTGTCTTATATTTGTTGTTAGCCGCCCTGAGCCCCATTTTTGGATTGGGAAGGGCGGGGTAGAAATAAATTATTATTATTATTATTATTATTATTATTATTATTATTATTACAGGTGCAGAACACCAAAGGCATGGCCAGAGAGTTCAAGAACAACACCAAGAACCTGAGACAAGATGAAAGCTTCAAAGCTTATCCCGGCAAATAGGCACATCCTTCCCACCAGCTGTTTAAAAGAGAGACACAGCTCACTCACTCACAAGATTGTTCCCATGAGACTGCTTTGCTGGAGGTACGAGCTTCTCCAAGAACTGTGGGTCTGATCCCAACGGCAGAGATGGTTCTGCATTCTTGGTGATGGGAGAGAGGTCAGCCCTGATGGCTTCTCCTCCTCCAGATGTCCAACCTCCCACCTGGCTGTTCAACACCCTTCTTTCCACTCTGGGGATGCGCCAGGACAGGGAACCATTGGGACAGCTTACCCCTTCCCAGCCTCTACCCTCCGGCTGCTCCCTGCCAAGGACGTCCTCCACACCCTCCTCCTTTGACAGCTTATCTGACAGCATTTGCCATCCCAGCCATGAACTACGGTAGGTTGAATTGCGAGGGCCACAACAGAATTATTAATTGGCGCTCCTCCACCTGTCAATGGATCTGACACCTTTGCATCATGAAAACTATAGGCTTGTTCACATGTTACACAGAAGGCAGGCGCAAGCTGTCTTTCCGCATGTACATGTGTTTGCTTGAAAGGTTGCGTGCTTTTTGATTTGCACAGCAGGTACACAGACTGTACGTTCGTGGAATGCTCTCCATTAATAACTGTGTGAGTGTATAGCTCAACTACCTGTGAACACAGGTCCACAGGTCATGCAGTTAAATAACACCGAAGAATTGATGCTTTTGAATTATGGTGCTGGAGGAGACTTGAGAGTCCCATGGACTGCAAGAAGATCAAACCTATCCATTCTCAAAGAAATCAGCCCTGAGTGCTCACTAGAAGGACAGATCCTGAAGTTGAGGCTCCAGTACTTTGGCCACCTCATGAGAAGAGAAGACTCCCTAGAAAAGACCCTGGTGTTGGGAAAGATGGAGGGCACAAGGAGAAGGGGATGACAGAGGATGAGGTGGTTGGACAGTGTTCTCGAAGCTACTAACATGAGTTTGGCCAAACTGTGAGAGGCAGTGAAGGATAGGCGTGCCTGGCGTGCTCTGGTCCATGGGGTCACGAAGAGTTGGACACGACTGAACGACTGAACAACAACAACAACTGGCTTTAAAAAGTAACAATTAATGCACAATTAACCTTGGCAAGCTAATATGTAAGGGCAAACACACACACTTTTGATTTATTATGAATGCACATACCCCTTAGTTGCTCAGCAAATCGCTATTATATAATCTGTCACCAGCGGTCAAGAACTGGCCACATATATCCCACATATATTCACGTATATCCCACACTGAAGGAATGTTTGCTTCTTTCCCCTTCATTGTTCCCTCTGGTATTGCGTAAAGCCCACTCATCACTGTCGGAACGATTTTCAGTTTGGGAGGGCAACATGCCTAGAAACTTGGCAGAAATTCCAGAGTCCAAGGAGACTGTCATTGGAACGCTCGTCTCATTTCTTGCTGATGTGCACTGATTTCCTGCCAATCACAAAACGATTGGGTAGAATGCAGGAGTACAGTCAGTGTAGATACTAGGATTCGAGTTCCTTGCTCAATCTAAGCCAGGCTAGTCGACAGGGTGCCCTCTAGATGCCGTTGGACTAGAATGCCCATCAACCTCTGCTACCATGGCCAATGGTCAGGGCGTGATGGGAGTTGTAGTCCAACAACATCTGGATGGAACCACAATGACTACCCCTGGTCTATGTTGTTTCTCTTCCCCTTGACACTCATGGATGAAACATTACTGGAGGTGTGAAATTCTACTTTCAGCTCATCCCTCGGTCTGTTCATGCCATGGGGTTCAATCCCCAGCATCTCCATTAAAAAGGTGTTCAAGAATCAGGTGATGTGAAAGATCGCTTCCTGAGACCTGCCAATCAGTGGAGAGAATACTGGGCTAGACTGGACAAAGATCCCGACAGTGGAAGAATGGCAGATGAAGCTAATGGACTATATGGAACTCGCTGAACTGACCGCGAGACTCCGAGACCAGAGGGAGGAGAAGGTGCAACAGGATTGGAAGAAATTTAAGGACTGTTTAAAAAATCGTGAAAAATTGGATATCTGAGCAGAATTAGCCTGTTGAATTGGCTTTAGCTAGTTAATGTTAGATAAAAATAGTATATAAGAAGTATTGTTATGAACGATTTAAATGTTTAGGAATGTTTTAGGATATGTAATTTAAGTAATGAAATATATTTGTTAAATTAATATCTTGAAGACTATTAAGAAGAGTGGTGAATGTTAAGAAAATAGTTACAAAGTTACCAAAGTATATTAATATTGAACGCAGTTGAGAAAACGGGGGAAGTCCCCCCTTAAAGAAGGTAGAAACTAGAACTAAATAATGAAGATTTATTGTTCCTGTGTATGTAGGTATGTATAAGTTTTCTTTCATTTTTTTGTTGTTTTTAATGTTTTTATTATGTCTTTTTTTCTTTTAAATTGTATTTGTGCGTGTATTGTGTTTCTGTTGTTTAATGTGAAAACAATAAAATGTCTTAAAAAAAAATCAAAAAAAAAAAGATTCTGATTTGAAACTAGGTAACTGCCAATGAATGGCCTCCCTGGGAACATTTTCATGCTCATTTTGGCAAAATATTAAATCTGCTATTTGACATAGCTTTTAATGACAGGGAGCTCAAGGGTCCTTCAGCTGTTGTTCATATTTATTAGATGCTTGCTGGCGTTTATTGAGACTTAGTTATTTTTAATGTGTTTTTAGCATGTTTTAATTTAATATAATATAAATGGTGTTTTAGATATTTATGTTAGCAGCCTTGTAGGCTATCATGTGTAAGCCATAATGTGGAAAAGGTGGGCTGTAAATGTTCTAAATAAATTAAAAACCAATCTGACAACAAGAATTCCTATATGCGAAATACTGGAGAGAAAGGAAAGTTCATACAAAGGAAGAACAGGAGAATTTAAGAAGTGCAGATGTAAAGGTAAGGGACCCATGGGTGGTTAAGTCCAGTCAAAGGAGACTATAGGGTTGCAGCGCTCATCTTGCTTTCAGGCCAAGGGAGCTGGCATTTCTCCACAGACAGTTTTCCGGATCATGTGACCAGCATGAATAAACCGCTTCTGGCGTAATGGAACACTATCACGGGGATTCAAACTGCCAACCTTATAGCCGTTCCCTTAAAGAAGGAAAATGGGATGCAGGTGGCGCTGTGGTCTAAACCACTGAGCCTCTTGGGCTTGCTGATAAGAAGGTTGGTGGTTCGAATCCCCACAATGGGGTGAGCTCCGCTTGCTTTGTCCCAGCTCCTGTCAACCTAGCAGTTCGAAAGCACGCCAGTGCAAGTAGATAAATAGGTACCACTGCGGTGGTGAGGTAAATGGCGTTTCCATGCGCTCTGGTTGCCATCACGGTGTCCCATTGCGGCAGAAGCGGTTTAGTCATGCTGGCCACATGACCCGGAAAGATGTCTGTGGACAAATGCCGGCTCCCTTGGCCTGAAAGCGAGATGAGCACCACACCCCATAGTTGCCTTTGACTGGACTTAACCATCCAGGGGTCCTTTACCCTACCTTTTTACCTTTTGATGGGGTAGGACTACCTTTACCCTGTGCAAAGGTGTTCACACTAGAAATAAATTAAGAATGGCTTGGGGATACCAACTGGTGTGAAGCCGGTTTGAGAAACAACACGTCAGACAGCAGGATCCTGTATCACAGTACAGGATCCATATGCATTTTGGAGAACATCGCGTGAGCATGGTTTAAAAACTCAGCACAGGGGATGCAGTGAGTGCACAATATATGGGAGTGTGAACACAACCGTAGTCTCTTCAGTATTACACCACAGCAGTGCAAAGACGCACAATTGAATGTGGCAACTCTCTACCCCACAGTCCAGAACAACTTTGAACACTTGTGATAAACACCTGGGATAAAGATGATCACTTGAAAACAGCTCAATGCTCATTTTTCATTACTGCATGATAAGCATGGTTTCAAATTAAAGGTAAATATGGACTATGGGGCTTTTCATACAAAACTGGTTTCGCTTGAGTGCCCCGATTAACTTTTCCACCCTTTCCTCAGAAATCGCTTCTCTTGTTGATCTTTCACTTGCAACCCAGCTGAACAAGAGGGGGGGACGGGACTGGATTCTCTCCAGCAGATAGATGGCTGTCAGCAAAATGGCGGGTGCACACGGCTATCAGCCATGGCCATGCCAAGATACACAACCTCTCCGAACGATCACATAGGCTTCAAGAACAGAGAGCAGTCATGTGGGACATAAGATATCAAACGTAAGAATCTAGATGCCTGCTGGGTGCTGACAGTGTGTATTTAGACTCCCGTGGGTATCTTACACAAATTCCACACATACAGGAGAAATAATAAACACCAAAAAGACCTATTGCAGAGTATACATTTGGGTGGGTGGTATGGTGAACAATTTTGGGGGTGAGGTGAGTGAGATTTGAAGCTCCTTCAGATGACCTATTTGTTGAAGATTCATCATGATTAGGTTGCGCGAAGTTTACAGCTGAGTTAGATTACAATTATTATTTTTATATATAATTTTTTTTTTTACAATTTCCTTTTAAATCCGTACATAAAATGTAATCCAAAAATAAAGAATTCTCCGCATTCTCGGACTTACTTCCTCCCCTCCATGGAGTTCACTGGTAGTCCTTTTTCACTGCATATCATAACGTTCTCTATTTGTCCATAAAACTCTAATTATTTCCATAGTGTTACGGTATTCCTGCCAATGTGTTTAGCTGCTTACAGTGTCTCAAATAAGTTACAAGTTTCCCCCAGTCTGTGCTGGCCCCAAGGGTTTGTCCATGAAGCGAGGTCCAAGTCCAGTCCTGGGTCTAGGGGTCCAAAGGAGGTCAGTCCGGCGGGGAGCGAGGCAGGGAGCAGGTCAAGGTCCAAGGCAGGATCAGGCACAAGGTTGCAGGTTGAGCACACGCTTGCAACTATGTTGCTCACGCAACTTGGGCTGGGTCTGGCTGGCTTTTATCTGGCCCTATGCTTAGGGCCGCCCCGATCCTCTGGAGACTCGCCTCTCCTCCGGGCCTGGAGGCGAGCACTCCTCCTGCAGACACTTAACTCCCTTCGCCTCTCTGCCCTGAGCCTCTGTAGCTCAGGAGAGGCTGGTGGGTTACTGGACCCAGGGGATGCCTCAGCTTCCTCTGAAGAGGCTGGGAGTGGAGCACCTGCAGGCAATGGGTCCTCCCTCCCATCAGGAGCCAGAGCAGACTCTGCTGATGCCTGCACCTGGGGATCCAGCACAGGTGGGGATCCTTCAGGCTCAAGCCCTGGCCCCGGCTCAGCTGGTTCTGGAGGCGGGGAATCCTGTGCAGGCTGGGATCCCTCAGGTTCAGCATCAGAGTCTGACTCCCAGGCCATCACACCATCCCCCCTCCCAGGCCTCCCCCTCAACTGAGGGGCCGGACCAGGCTTGCTGGGGTAAGCTGCATGGAAATCACGGAGGCAGGCAGGTGCGTGGACGTTTTCCACTGGTTCCCATGAACGATCCTCAGGCCCATACCCCTTCCAGTCGATGAGGTATTGGAGCTTCCCCCTGCGGTATCGTGAGTCGAGAATGCGCTCCACCTCGTACTCAGGCTCCCCCTCAACCAAAACTGGCTGCGGTCGTGGATTGTCTGGGTGGAACTCGTCGGGCGGGGCGACTGGACTAAGTAGGGACCGGTGGAATACTGGGTGAACCTTGAGTGATGGAGGTAACTGGAGGCGAAACGCCACCGGTGACACCTGCGCAGTGATGGTGAATGGGCCGGCAAACCGTGCATCCAGCTTTCGTGAGGGCCGAGAAGGATGCAGGTGACGGGTAGAGAGCCACACCCGATTGCCAACATGGAGTTCTGGCCCCTCCTGACGATGTCGGTCAGCCTGGGCCTTGTATGCGTCCTTGGCCTGGCGCAGTTGCTCCATCAATAATTGTTGCTGGGACTGAAGCTCCTGAAGCCAGTCTGTCACTGCGGGGACCGCGGAAGCTGGCAGCACATCCGGGAACAAACGTGGATGGTAGCCGTAGGAGGCCTGGAACGGGGTCTGCTGGGTGGAGGCGTTCACTGCATTGTTGTAGGCGAACTCCGCCAATGGCAAGTGATCGACCCAGTCATCCTGCTGGAAGCTGCAGTAACACCGGAGGTACTGCTCCAGCACCGCATTTGCCCGTTCCGTCTGGCCATCGGTCTGCGGGTGGTGGGCCGAAGATAGACAGACCTCCGTCCCAAGGGTCTGGTGCAGGGCTCGCCAGAAGTGGGATGTGAACTGGACGCCGCGGTCAGAAACCACACGCTCGGGAAGGCCATGCAGGCGGAAGATGTGCTGCATGTACAGTTGAGCCGTCTCCTTAGCTGTGGGTATGGACGGGCAGGGGGCACAGTGCACCATCTTAGTGAAATGGTCCGTGAAAACCAGGAGGCAGGTACAGTGACGAGATGGGGGCAAGTCTACCACAAAGTCCAGTGAGACCGTGTGCCAGGGACGTGGTGGGACTGGTAATGGCTGGAGCAGACCGGGGGGTCGCCCAGTAGGACCCTTGGCCCGCCGGCAGACATCGCAACCAGCAACATAGCGTGCCACATCAGCCTTCAGGCGGGGCCACCAGAACTCCCGGCTTACCAGATGAGTGGTCCGGTACCGCCCAAAGTGCCCTGCTGCTGGGGCATCGTGGGACATCTGGAGAACCTCAGCCCGCAATGGTCCTGGTGGGATGTATAGACGACCCTGGTGCAGCAGTAGGCCCTGGTGCAGGGCCAGCCCTGGATATCGAGGGCATGACCCGTCAGACAGTTCCCGGAGCCGTTCCTGAGCCCAAGCGTCGACCCGTTGCTGTTCTCGCACCCGAGCCTGCAGTGGCTTGGCCTCCTGAGTGGCCAGGAATGTGGCTGGTGGTAAGATAGTCGTCGGTACTGCCTGCTGTACAGTGTCTGCGACGTCCTCGGGTTTCCGGGACAGGGCATCCGCTTTCCGGTTTTGGGAGCTAGGGATGTAGCGGATCCGGAACTGGAACCGGGAGAAAAACAGCGCCCACCGGATCTGCCTTTGGTTCAACTTGCGGGTGGTCTGGAGGTACTCCAGATTCCGGTGGTCCGTTCTCACCTCCACCGGGTGTCGTGCCCCCTCAAGATGATGGCGCCAGACCTCAAAGGCCACCTTGATGGCCAGTAGTTCCCGCTCCCACACGGTATAGTTACGCTCCGCCGGAAGGAGCTGCCGGGAGTAGTAGGCGCAGGGTAACAGCGGCGCATCGGGTCCGTGTTGCTGAGACAGGATGGCACCGAGAGCCGTACTGGAGGCATCAGTCTCCACCACGAAGGGACGAGAGGGGTCAGGATGCTGTAAAATCGGCGCCCTCTGGAAACAGGCTTTCAACCCCTGAAATGCCACTTCAGCCTCCTCATCCCAGGAGAAGGGTGTCTTGGGGCGCAGCAGTCGGGTTAATGGGGTGGTGCGATGAGCATAATCTGCAATGAAGGTCCGGTAATAGTTGGCGAACCCTAGGAACCGCTGTAAGTCCTTGCGGTTCCGGGGCGCTGCCCACTCTCGAACCGCAGCCACCTTCCCAGGGTCCATCTGCACCCCGTCAGGGGAGAGTCGGTGTCCAAGGAAGTCCACTGACCGCTGGTGGAACTCGCACTTGCTGAGCTTGGCATACAGGCGGTGCTCCCGCAAGCGCTGCAACACGGACCGAACATGACTCTCGTGACGGGCTGGGTCACGGGAATAAATCAGAATATCATCTAGGTACACCACCACGTATTTGTCTAGCAAGTCCTGGAACACGTGGTTGATGTACCGTTGAAACACGGCGGGTGCGTTGCATAATCCGAACGGCATAACCAGGTATTCAAACTGCCCATACCGGGTCCCGAATGCCGTCTTCCACTCGTCCCCGGCACGGATCCGAATCAAGTTGTAGGCCCCTCGGAGGTCCAGTTTGGTGAACATCTGCGCCCCCTGCACCCGCTCCAGCAATTCTGCAATAAGGGGCAAGGGGTACCGGTCTGGGATGGTGATCTTATTCAGGGCCCGGTAGTCATGGCAGAGGCGAAGCTCCCCACACTTCTTCTTAACGAAGAGTACAGGAGCGGCAGTGGGTGAGGTAGAGGGCCTAATGAACCCGCGTTCCAGGTTCTTGCGAAGGAAGTCCTGCAAGGCTTCACGCTCTGGCTCCGAAAGAGAATATAGGCGGCTTACAGGCAGGGGCGCCCCAGGCTGGAGGTCTATGCCGCAGTCGAAGGACCGATGAGGTGGCAGCTGGTCTGCTCCCTGTTCCTCAAACACGTCTAAATAGTCCTGGTACACGGCAGGGAGCATTGACACAGCCTGCCCCATGGGGGCAGCTGCTACTAACTCGGACTGAGCATGGGAACCCGGGTCTGGGAAGCGTACAGTCCGATTGACCCAGTCGATCTGAACATTGTGCGACTCCAGCCAGTCCATCCCAAGCACCAGGGGAAACCGGGGCATGGTGGCAATGTCCAGGGTTCGCACCTCCCGGTGCTGCTGGTAGCACAGGACCAAGGGCTGGGTCTCCCGAGTAACCGCGCCCGAGCGTAGGAGCCGTCCGTCAATTGCCTCCACCTGTACTGGTTCCGGCTTGTTCTGAAGCGGCACCTGATGCTGAGTGGCGAAGGCAGAGTCCATATAGGAGCGGGTTGCCCCCGAATCCACCAGAGCGTGGGTGAGAATCCAGGGCCCACCGGGGGGGTATAGACGCACCGGTATCATGAGGTGTTGCAATTCCACTGGTGAGGGCCCATCATGCGATGCTTGGGGCCCCAGGTAGCCTGGGCCATCGGCTACTGGGGTTGGCCGTTTCACCTGCGGCTGGCGTTTCTCAGGGCAGGTTCGGGCGTAGTGCCCACTCCCACCGCAGTAGAGACACAGGTTCCCCTCCCGACGCCGAGTCTTTTCCGAGGGGGAGAGGCGAGGCCGCGCTGCCCCGAGCTGCATCGGCTCCTCCAATGACTCAGCTCTGGCCACGGAACTGCAGGGAAGCACCGGCGCTGGGAGCCCGGAGTGCCGGCGGCCCCGGGCCTGGCGACGGTCCTCCAACCGATCATCTATCTGCAGACTCCGTTGGATGAGGGCATCCAGTGTGGCAGGGCGATCCAACGTGGCCAGCTGATCCAGTACCTCGTCTGAAAGTCCCTCGAGATACTGGTCCTGCAGTGCAGAGTCGTTCCAGGTCAAGTCCTGCGCCAGCAGCCGAAATTCTGTGGCATAGGTGGCCACTGTGGACTTGCCCTGTTTCAACCGCCGAATTGCCCGATTGGCTTGACTCCCCTTCTGAGGGTTGGCAAACGTGGTTTCCAGAAGATTGCAAAACCCCGTATAGTCTGTCAGCAAGGGGGAGTCTTGCCGGAGCAGCGGCAACGCCCACTTGGCCGCCTGGTCCTTCAGCAAGCTGATCAGGAAGTGCACCTTGGTGCGGTCGTCGGGGAAATCCCGAGCTCGCCCCTGAATATACAGCTTGGCCTGGGCGAGAAACATGGGAAAGCTGGCTGGGGACCCATCAAATTTCTCTGGCAGGGCCACGGGGTACTTGCCAGGAGCTGGGGCGGCGGCCCCAGGAGCCGGTAAGGCATCCAGACGCTGCTGAAGCGCCGTAACCACATTGCTTAGCTGCTGCACGGTGTGGGTCAAGGCCTGGTTCTCCTGGGCCAATGCCACCAGCGCAGCCGCCTGGTCAGCCATGGCTATTAGTTCCTCCCGAACGCACCCCAGCGAAGGGGGAGTGCGGGTGTGGCGTGAGCAAACTGTGCTGGCCCCAAGGGTTTGTCCATGAAGCGAGGTCCAAGTCCAGTCCTGGGTCTAGGGGTCCAAAGGAGGTCAGTCCGGCGGGGAGCGAGGCAGGGAGCAGGTCAAGGTCCAAGGCAGGATCAGGCACAAGGTTGCAGGTTGAGCACACGCTTGCAACTATGTTGCTCACGCAACTTGGGCTGGGTCTGGCTGGCTTTTATCTGGCCCTATGCTTAGGGCCGCCCCGATCCTCTGGAGACTCGCCTCTCCTCCGGGCCTGGAGGCGAGCACTCCTCCTGCAGACACTTAACTCCCTTCGCCTCTCTGCCCTGAGCCTCTGTAGCTCAGGAGAGGCTGGTGGGTTACTGGACCCAGGGGATGCCTCAGCTTCCTCTGAAGAGGCTGGGAGTGGAGCACCTGCAGGCAATGGGTCCTCCCTCCCATCAGGAGCCAGAGCAGACTCTGCTGATGCCTGCACCTGGGGATCCAGCACAGGTGGGGATCCTTCAGGCTCAAGCCCTGGCCCCGGCTCAGCTGGTTCTGGAGGCGGGGAATCCTGTGCAGGCTGGGATCCCTCAGGTTCAGCATCAGAGTCTGACTCCCAGGCCATCACACAGTCCCTTTTGAAGTTTTTCCTCATCCTGGTTCCTGGTTTCCCCCATCAATTTGGCCATCTCAGCATAGTCCATCAATTTTATTGCCCACTCTTCTCTTGCAGGAATCTTGTCTTCCTTCCATCTCTGGGCTAGGAGTATCTGCGATGCCATCATCATGTACATGAAAAGTCTTTTTCACTCCCTTAGTATCTCTGCACATATAATTTCTAATAAAAGGGTTTTTGTTTTTTTTAAACAAAAGTTATTTTAAACATTTTTTTTAGCTCATTATAAATCATTTCCCAATTGGGACCCTCGTACTGGTATGCCCCACAGAGGACCCTAAGGTCCACAAATAACAATAGCTTAAGGGTCCTGGGCCCAAAAGAAGCCAGATTATCCTGCATAAGGGGCAGGGCTTTTTCAGTGTTGGCTCCGACCTGGTGGAATACTCTGTCCCACGAGACTAGGGCCCTGCGGGACCTGACCTCCTCCTGCAGGGCCTGTGAGACAGAGTTATTCCTCCTGGCCTTCAATCTAGCCTGATCCCCTATTCCTTTTCCCCTTCCCTTTTTTTTCTGAAGAAACCCTTCTGGGTCCCTACATTAAAATTCCTCCCTGGTCTCCCTACTGGCCTAGCATGACTAACCTGGCCAGTTAGCCCTGGGGATCCCACTGATGTTTGTTTTTTATGCTGTTTTTTAAGTTGTTTTAATCATTGTCTCATATCTGTTGTTAGCCGCCCTGAGCCCGGTTTCTGGATTGGGAAGGGCGGGGTATAATAATAATAATAATAATAATAATAATAATAATAATAATAATAATAATAATTACAGGTGGAGAACACCAAAGGCATGGCCAGAGAGTTCAAGAACAACTCCAAGAATCTGAGACTAGATGAAAGCTTCAAAGCTTATCCCGGCAAATAGGCACATCCTTCCCACCAGCTGTTTAAAAGAGAGACACAGCTCACTCACTCACAAGATTGTTCCCATGAGACTGCTTTGCCGGAGGTACGAGCTTCTCCAAGAACTGTGGGTCTGATCCCAACGGCAGAGATGGTTCTGCATTCTTGGTGATGGGAGAGAGGTCAGTCCCGATGGCTTCTCCTCCTCCAGATGTCCAACCTCCCACCTGGCTGTTCAACACCCTTCTTTCCACTCTGTGGATGCGCCAGGACAGGGAACCATTGGGACAGCTTACCCCTTCCCAGCCTCTACCCTCCGGCTGCTCCCTGCCAAGGATGCCCTCCACACCCTTTTATCACCTTGCAAGTCCAACACATATGATAAAAGGTCCAGAGGGGGTAAATTATAGCTGGTCATCTTTGAGCATTCGTTCTGATTTGTTTTCTGGGGAAGAACAATGAATATTCATCCTGGATGTACATTGGAACAGGGTTGGCCTTTGGATTTGACACTGTTGATTGAGCATCTGCTGAGGCTTGCACTCCCAAAGGAGGAGCGCTGGTGCTTAGAACCCCCTAAACCTGCTCTTCCTTGCTGGAAGAGCTGGAGGAGACCCCAAGGGTCATCTAGTCCAGCCCCCTTGGAATGCAATGCACTGATGGTGTACTGCAGAGCAGAGACAAGAGAATCACCAACCTCATTCGCTTCTATGCCACTGTTCCGCAGTTTAACCATGCTTAAATTGGCTCACAACACCCAAGAGTTGAAGTAATTCCTCGCGACAGCCCCTTGCCCAATGGGGTCCCAAAATCTGAAGCCGACATGGCAGAGAAATAAGCAACACAATCGTACATCTCTTCCAAATTGTTGGCAGCACTGGCCGCAATTTAATATTTCACCGAAAGGGCCGTTACATTGCACAACTTAAATTGCGTTGTCCGTTTTCAGACAGAGAAAATAGTCCGAGGGGAGAGAAAGAAAGGGCAAAGACGGCGTGCAAACCGTATAAATTATTAAATTGATACAATATAGCCATGCCGGTTAAAGTGAAAAAAGAGGCAAAATAGAGGCTGTTGTACATTTTACTGGACAAAAGTGGGCAGGCGTTCCTTAAAAACCAGGAGAAGGCTTGCGGCCGACATCTGAGCACGTATGGAAAACCAAGGAAGGGAAATTAGCACTGTGATTAGTGTACTCAGGTGAGAATAGTACGCCTCTTGCACATGAAACCAGATGAGGTGCGTATTAAAACATCGCATTCCCTCACCAGCCACAGCGGATTCAATAAAACTTCTTGTGCTCCCTGAGTCCCCATATTGAGGTTCTCAACGAGAACAATTAGAACTGCGTGCAAAACCTAAGAGATGGGATTTTACTTCCTCATAAAGAAAATCCTCGACTTCTTGATTAGGATCAACAGGGTGATAGATGTGTGATGTATTTGCAAGGCCATTGTCTCTAACCGAAATACACTTTTTGTTAGTGTAAATGCCCCATTTTAGGGTTGAAGCCAGTGGTGCCTTCATTGGAGAAGACAGTCTGGTTTACCATATTTTGAAGTATTTGAAGTAATATATATTGTCATCTTAAGAGGGAATCCCATAAAATCTAAAAGACTAAAACAACCCAACCACCCTGTGATCTTCAGTTGATTTTAATCATCATCATCAACAGCATCATTATTGGCTACTAAAAGCTAGTCAAACTGTCCGTAAAGAATTATCAGTTGAAAAGCCAGGGAGGCTGTGTGTCTGGCTGTTAACCAGAGGGTTGGTGGTTCGAGCCCACCCAGGGACAACAGTGGGAAGGATTCCTGCATTTCAAGGGGTTGGACTAGATGACCCTCAGGGTCCCTTCCAACTCTACCATTCTATGATTCTACACCAGGGATGGGGAACCAATAGCCCTCCAGATGTTGCTACGCCCCACTCCTGATGTAGGTCTGCAGTACACACTTCATGTTGTTGTTGTTGTTGTTGTTGTTGTTGTTGTTGTTGTTGTTGTTTAGTCATGTCTGACTCTTCGTGACCCCATGGACCAGAGCATGCTGGGCACTCCTGTCTTCCACTGCCTCTCGCAGTTTGGTCAGACTCATGTTGGTAGCTTCGAGAACACTGTCCAACCATCTTGTCCTCTTTCGTCCCTTTCTCCTTGTGCCCTCAATCTTTCCCAACACCAGGGTCTTTTCCAGGGAGTCTCCTCTTCCCAGCTTCAGGATCTGTCCTTCCAGTGAGCACTCAGGGCTGATTTCCTTCAGAATGGATAGGTTTGATCTTCTTGCAGTCCATGGGACTCTCAAGAGTCTCCTCCAGCACCATAATTCAAAAGCATCAATTCTTCGGCAATCAGCCTTCTTTATGGTCCAGCTCTCACTTCCATACATCACTACTGGGAAAACCATAGCTTTAACTATATGGACCTTTGTCGGCAAGGTGATGTCTCTGCTTTTTAAGATGCTGTCTAGGTTTCTCATTGCTTTCCTCCCAAGAAGCAGGTGTATTTTAATTTCGTGACAGCCACCCGCAAGCCAAGAAAACTCCATGGACCAAGAAACTCCATGGACCATAAAACTCCATGGACCAAGAAACACCATGGACCAAGATACACCATGGACCAAGAAAACTCCATGGACCAAAACACATTTCATACTCATAACAAATAGGTTTTCTTTGTCCCATACATTCTCCCATGAACCTTGTCAGTTAAATGGCTCGTTCCCATTTTACAGACAGAGGGAATGTAGACTGAGGTATCATGACTTGCCCACTTACTACATGCCAAGTTGTGTTCTGAACCTGGCTCATCCACACTGCTTTTTATCTCCCCTGTGCATACAGAAAAAGGACATCGTTAGCCCAGCTTGGGCATTGCCACTTCTCCTCCTCCTCCTCCAGTCAGTGCCCCAAGGTTGTCTTGCAGAAAAGTTGCAAAAAAGGGGAAAACATTCATACAAATAAACAACCTATGAAGGAACACCACACGGGTGATGACAGAAGAGAGTAGTGCCAGCCTCTTCATTTCTATGCGCAACGGTTTGTGCCAGCTGACACACAAATGGTGCATGACAGAAACAGATCATGTCCAAGAATGCATACTTTCATACTAAAATCATTGAATTGTCACTGGCAGATGGTGTTTGGGGGATTGGTTTTGGTTAAACACATCTATGAACAGTCTATCCCCGCTTTCAAAGTTCTAGACGTCCTGTTATCCCACTCATCCCATGTTACAAAATATACGATAGGGAAGTTAAAAACCCTTTTGCACCAGAAGGCTTCAGCTAGTCCAAGACTAAGGCTGATATCACATGCACCCTCCGTTCGGAGTAATTCCCAGAGAGTTCAGGATTTGCTTCCAAGTAAATGTGCACAGGGGGGAACATACTGTGCAAGTTAGAACTGGAACGGTCCAACCTACTTCAAGGCCACGAAGTTGATCTGAACAGGTGTTGGGATTCCAGCCTAAGCCTGTCTAGAAAACAAGTCATTTGACAGGGAAGCCCCATCCCTTAATTCGAGGAGAGTGAAGGCTAGTTGTGAATAGACCTGCAAAGGTAGCTTCTGATTTTCTGTCTCATTCTCGGCAAAGTTGAGTACTGCCCACATGCAGCATTGATAAGCAGCCTGGTAAAGAGGAGACTGAGAGAAGATATGATTGTTGTTGTTTTTCAGTCTTTCAGTCATATCTGACTCTTCGTGACCCCATGGAGCAGAGCACGCCAGACACGCCTATCCTCCACTGCCTCCCGCAGTTTGGCCAAACTCATGCTAGTAGCTTTGAGAACACTGTCCAACCATCACATCCTCTGTCGTCCCCTTCTCCTTGTGCCCTCCATCTTTCCCAACATCAGGGTCTTTTCCAGGGAGTCTTCTCTTCTCATGAGGTGGCCAAAGTACTGGAGCCTCAGCTTCAGGATCTGCCCTTCCAGTGAGCACTCAGGGCTGATTTCTTTAAGGATGGATAAGTTTGATCTTTTTGCAGTTCATGGGACTCTCAAGAGTCTCCTCCAGCACCAGAATTCAAAAGCATCAATTCTTCGGCAATCAGCCTTTTTTATGGTCCAGCTCTCACTTCCATACATTACTACTAGGAAAACCATAGCTTTAACTATATGGACCTTTGTTGGCAAAGTGATGTCTCTGCTTTTTAAGATGCTGTCTAGGTTTGTCATTGCTTTCCTCCCAAGAAGCAGGCGTCTTTTAATTTCACAACTGCTGTCACCATCTGCAGTGATCATGGAACCCAAGAAAGTAAAATCTCTCACTGCCTCCATTTCTTCCCCTTCTATTTGTCAGGAGGTGGTGGGACCAGTGGCCATGATCTTAGTTTTTTTGATGTTTAGCTTCAGACCATATTTTGCGCTCTCCTCTTTCACCCTCATTAAAAGGTTCTTTAATTCCTCCTCACTTTCTGCTCTCAAGGTTCTGCCATCAGCATATCTGAGGTTGTTGATATTTCTTCCGGCAATCTTATTTCCGGGTTGGGATTCATCCAGTCCAGCCTTTCACATGATGAATTCTGCATATAAGTTAAATAAGCAGGGAGACGATATACAGCCTTGTTGTACTCCTTTCTCAATTTTGAACCAATCAGTTGTTCCATATCCAGTTCTAACTGTAGCTTCTTGTCCCACATAGAGATTTCTCAGGAGACAAATGAGGTGATCCGGCACTCCCATTTCTTTAAAAACTTGCCATAGTTTGCTGTGGTCAACTCAGTCAAATGCTTTTGCGTAGTCAATGAAGCAGAAGTAGACGTTTTTCTGAAACTCTCTAGCTTGAAGATATGATAGCTATCTTCAAATATCTCAAGGACTGTCACATAGAAGAGGGGACAAGCTTGTTTTCTCCCACTCCGGAAGCTGGGACCCAAACCAATGGCTTCAAGTTACAAGAAAGGAGATTCTGAATAAACTTCAGGAAGAACTATCTGATAGCAAGAGCTGTTCAGCACTGGAACGGACTCCCTAGGGAGTGATAGAATCTCCTTCCTTGGAGGTTTTTAAGCAGAGTTTGGATGGCCATCTGTCATGGATGCT
The DNA here is from genome assembly GCF_009819535.1 of Lacerta agilis. Lineage (NCBI taxonomy): Eukaryota > Metazoa > Chordata > Lepidosauria > Squamata > Lacertidae > Lacerta > Lacerta agilis. The sequence continues at coordinate 9,636,868 of NC_046314.1, forward strand.
TTACTAGAGATTCCTGCATTGCAGGGGGTTGGACAAAATGGCCCCCAGGGTCCCTTCCAACTCTATAACTCTGTCATTCTATGATACAACACTTTATTAGTAAATTTATACACTGCCTAATGCCAAAATAGACTTCTAAGCACTTTGCAAATATAAAAGCCAGCTACACAGACATTAGAATATAGATATCCAGGATTAAAATACACAAATAATATTTAAACCCATTTAATTAAAATCCTCAAGAAAACGGTCCCATTAAAATAACACAGCAATTGAAACAAGAAGAAGAAGAAGAAGAAGAAGAAGAAGAAGAAGAAGAAGAAGAGGAGGAGGAGGAGGAGGAGGAGGAGGAGGAGGAGGAGGAGGAGGAGGAGGAGTTTGGATTTGATATCCCGCTTTTCACTACCCGAAGGAGTCTCAAAGCGGCTAACCTTCTCCTTTCCCTTCCTCCCCCACAACAAACACTCTGTGAGGTGAGTGGGGCTGAGAGACTTCAGAGAAGTGTGACTAGCCCAAGGTCACCCAGCAGCTGCATGTGGAGGAGCGGAGACGCGAACCCTGTTCACCAGATTACAAGTCTACCACTCTTAACCATTACACCACACTGGCTCTACACCACAAGAGACTCAGGTGGGGGAGACCAAGGGAAGGTTTGTGTTAAAGAGGTCCATCTTCAAAAGCCGGTGGAATATGGAACTTCGCTTCAATATATGATTACAGTGGCAAGGCCTTTATATGCAGAAAGATGGAAGGAACTCGTCACAACCAACAATGGAAGAACGGATGTTAAAACTAACGGACTTAGCTGAGATGGCAAAACTGAAATATATAATTACAGAAAGGTCATTGTTAACATTGACTGAAGATTGGAAACCTCTCATAGACTTATTGCATGAAAATGAAATAATGGCATTTAGATTTAAGGATCGAAGATAATGTTTGTTTAGAGAAAGTGGCTTTGTATTGTGGCTCCAGTATTACACTGGAATGGTTGACGTGAATATTGTTTCTATACAGCGTTCAGATGAAGAATCTGAACTTCTTTAATTTTGGAACTTTATTTCTCTTTCTCATTTAATCATTTGTCTATTTCTCTCTCTCTCTCTCTCTCTCTCTCTCTCTCTCTCTCTCTTTCCTGCTTTCCCTTTTCTCTCTTTTTTCCTATGTGCTTATTGTATCTAGATCAATGTTTTAGTTCTGGACAAAAACAAAATATTTGAGATTAAGTTTTCTTTTTCTCATATATATACATATAATCACAACATGTAACACCGTATCCTCTTATTAAATCTGTTGGCTCAACTGAGCCTATTCGACTTCCCTCCCTCCTGCCTAATGGTTTACAAAATTAAATTTTACTTTTTTGCATTTCACTTGCTTTCCTATTCTTGTTATATCATTACTTAAGATATTAAATTACTCAACCTGAATAGGTAACTAGTTCATCTTACAAATCTTTAGATAACCCTGCTAAGGATGTTAATTGCTTACAGTTGTCTTTTCAAATGTAAATTAAATTTATTCCAGTCTTTTTGGAATGCTTGGTCTCACTGGTTCTGGATTCTTCCTGTCAGTTTCGCCAATTCTCCAAAGTCCATCATTTTCATCTGCCACTCTTCTTTTGTTGGTACTTCATGCTGTTTCCATTTCTGGGCAAATAACTGTTTTTCTCTTTATAAATCCATGTATATACATATACAGGTGAAACTCGAAAAATTAGAATATCGTGGAAAAGTCCATTTATGTAAGCAATTGTTTTCATTAGCTACTGAAGTTTAATACATGAGATAGACTCATGACATGCAAAGCGAGATATGTCGAGCCTTTATTTGTTATAATTGTGATGATTATGGCGTACAGCTGATGAAAACCCCAAAGTTGAAATTGTTAATTTTGGGTTCTCATCAGCTGTACGCCATAATCATCACAATTATAACAAATAAAGGCTTGACATATCTCGCTTTGCATGTCATGAGTCTATCTCATATATTAGTTTCACCTTTTAAGTTGAATTACTGAAAGAAATTAACCTTTCCACAATATTCTAATTTTTCGAGTTTCACCTGTACATATACATATACATATACATATACATATACATATACATATACATATACATATACATATACATATACACATACATATGTGTGTGTATGTGCACGCACACACACATATATATGAATATATGAGCTGGTGGAACACCAATAAGGATGGGGTGTCTTTTCAGCAGGGAGTGCTGATCTGGTTTGGGTTACACCCATGCATCCCCGATAGCCCCTTCACATGTCAGATGCACATCAAGTGAAGGGAATTCAATTCCCTCCTTCAAAAAAAGTTCTTTTGCTGCATTGAATTCATTAGTGAAAACCTGATTGCAGTGTTTTTAAAACTAAAAAACAACAACCCTGAGATTGAATGGCTGCCCAGCCACCAGCCATTTTGTGACTCAAAGGTAGCCTTCTTGTAAGAGTCTTTTGAGCTAATATGGCTAAGAGGTGGCTCATCTTAGCAAACAAGGCATGTTCTCCCTTTCCTGCTGTTGACTCAGGTCCTTTAGATACATCAGGTATGGACACTGAAGGACTCATACAACCAAATGAGCTGTTTTGTGTGCATCTACAAAAGACGCCTACACAATGAAGCCCTGGTGGTTAGCAAATTAATGCTACCAGACATGACAGATGTATTCCACCCCTGGTGATGCCCTCATTCAAATGCTGAATGTTCAGCCACTTTTTCCTGGCAGTCAGACCTTGACACTAGTTCAGGAAACCTACTGTACTTGTGAGAAAAAGTGAGGTAAGTGTTTCCAGTTGCTCTCTGAAAGAAAACACAAACAAATGCTTCTACTGAATGTACTTTTTATGTATAAAAAAGCAAATCACCAGGCGCATCCTAATTTATGTTGCGTTAATGATTCCTTGAAATCGTTCAGAAGAAGAAGAAATGTCAGTCTCTAGTGCTAACTGGGAAGCACAAAGTGGATTGGGGGAAGTGGTTCCTCCTGCTATTGGTACTGGAGATGTGGCCCAACTTGGTTCTTTGGAAGATAGGCCATAAATTAACCAGTATACCTACACCAGGGATGGGGAACACATGACCTTGCAGTTGCTGTTGGACCCCGACTCCCATCAGCCCTACACAGCATGGCTAACGATCAAAGATTATGGAAGTTGTCATCAACCAACACCTGGAACTTTCCTTGGGTCTATGAGGGCCTCCTTTGGAGGCTAAGTGTTATCATATGGGTGGGTCTCCTCTCTGCCAATAAAGCCGCACTTATCTACTCCCTACGACTGGCTGTAGGTTTGTGTCCTAAACATCTGTTGATGAATATCAATGCAGATGAATGAGTGTAAACGTGCTAAGTCCATTTGCTGTCACAGCCTGGCTTCTCTCTCTCTCTCTTTCTCTCTCTCTCTCTCTCTCTCTCTCTCTCTCTCGGAGAGGGGGAGAGAGAGATGTACCCCTTAGGCCCTTTTGCTATAAACGCTTTGGCTATGGATCTGGTTTTTACCCTGTTGTAGAATAAGATAAATAGGACATCCAGAAGAATGTGTGGGAGGTGTTTGAAAGAGAGAGAGAGGGAGAAAGAAAGAGAGACTGTGTGGAGCCATGGGAAACATGCTGATGCCAAGGACTGACTTCATGGCCTTGGATCACAGCGATGAGGGGGATGAGCTGAGGAATGCTGATGATCATTGCAGCTCCAAGAGTGGCAAAGGGAAGAAAGGGGTTGCTTGGATCAAAACCCCAAAAATGAAAACTGGTTTTGTTGTGTCCTGTGTAAAAATAAAAAATAAAAAAAGGCTTGCGGACGTTTTGTCAACTAACTCACAGATTTTATTGCATGTCGATATCCCGACCCCTCCCGTGAATAAATAAGACACAAGACACCGTAAATAAGGTTAATTGGACAATAAAAGGCCACAACTTTATTGGTTCCGGATGTTGAGCGGTATTGGCTTTAGGCATTGAATCTAACTAGACTATATCCGACTCCAGTACGACGTGCTGGCAGTCCAGGAAGGGATAACCACTGTTGGGTGAGCCCTTGCTGCTGCACATCAGCTAAGGACTCACCCTGTGATCACCGATCTGGGGCGTGCCTTAGGCCCTCACCACCCACGGCTCCGGACACGGACACGCCCCCCCGGACTCCTTTACGAAGTACCCTTCAGCACTTGGGGGGAGGTGTTGGACCGTCCTCCCCCCCCCACCTCCTAACCTTCCTGACCTTATCCAATGCCTAACCGCCAATCGAGCCAAAACATTTGGCTCGCCGCCAATACCCTCACACCCGTAACCAATATCTAATACCTAATATGATATCTGCTAACCACACCGAACGGGAGCCCAGGAAGAGAGGGCGAGCTCTGGCTGCGAGCCCACTTAAGTGCAGTGGGCATGCCCTAGCCGGCTGCACCGGTTGGTCAGCCAGCTGGGCACCGCACCCAGAGCTCCCCCAATAGCGCCAGGGGATGCAAGCATCCCCTGTGCACGTGGAGGGCTCGTGCTAACTGCAACCCTGCCTCCTTTCTAAGGGCGGAAGGGGCTTTATTATTTTTTAAAATAACTTATTTGCAAACTGTGAGTTCCAACCCAATGTGTGTAAAAGATGCGATGAAATGCAGCAGCAACTGCAAATATACGAGAGGGCTTAGTGAATGATGGTGCAATGAGATTCCCAATGTGATATCTTTGCTTTGTGTGGGAAACTCAGCACAACATGGAGATAGGGCAAGGGGGTTCTGGGTTTCCAAATCATGCATATACCTCTCATTTGCACTTCCAATGTCTTTCTCTCAAGTCAATTTAAGGATTGGATGGTAATCATAGTAACCATTTCATGAAATCAAATGAGTTATGTGCCCAACAATTGGTTTCATTAGGGTCAGAATAAGACCTTTAAATCTAGTATCTATGAAAACAAATTGTGAACGTTAGCAGGATTGACATAAGCATGAGCAGGAAGAAGAAGAAGAAGAAGAAGAAGAAGAAGAAGAAGAAGAAGAAGAAGAAGAAGAAGAAGAAGAAGAAGAGGAGGAGGAGGAGTTTGGATTTGATATCCCGCTTTATCACTACCCGAAGGAGTCTCAAAGCAGCTAACAATCTCCCTTTTCCCTTCCTCCCCCATAACAAACACTCTGTGAGGTGAGTGGGGCTGAGAGACTTCAGAGAAGTGTGACTAGCCTAAGGTCACCCAGCAGCTACATGTGGAGGAGCAGAGATGTGAACCCGGTTCACCAGATTACGAGTCTACCGCTCTTAACCGCTACACCACACTTAAAGGCAGTATAAAGGACAAACTTGTAAATAGGTTTGAATTGACTATGCAGTAAGTATCTGATATAAAATAAGAAACCACAGAGGGGGGAGGGTAGTCGCAGAAAATGTAGGTGGAATTTATTTAGACTTAATTTCTATTGTTGAAACATTGTAAAATGCAGAAATGCAAAATATTTCATATGAAAGGTATACTATATATATAGTAAAAGGTAAAGGACCCCTGGATGGTTAGGTCCAGTCGAAGAGGACTATGGGGTTGTGGTGCTCATCCCACTTTCAGGCTGAGGGAGCCGGCGTTTGTCCACAGACAGCTTTCCGGGTCATGGGGCCAGCATGACTAAACCGCTTCTGGCACAATGGAACACCGTGATGGAAACCAGAGCGCATGGAAATGCCACTTACCTTCCCGCTATAGTGGTACCTATTTATCTACTTGCACTGGCGTGCTTTCGAACTGCTAGGTTGACAGGAGCTGGGACCGAGCAATGGTAGCTCATCCCGTCACGGGGATTCGAACCGCCAACCTTCTGATCAGCAAGCCCAAGAGGCTCAGTGGTTTAGACCACAGCGCCACCCGCAATCATATATATGAGGAAATCTAGTGCTAGTGGGGAACATTTGCCATACTGTTATTCTATACCAGAAAGTTTCTTCAACCCTAATTAAATCTGCCATTGAGTTACTGTTCCCTGTAGATGGCAAGAAACAGTAGTCAAGGTCTTTCTTGTATAAGCATGAATGCTAAATACTTGGTTCTGAACCCCAAGAGATAATGACAAGAAGTCCTGCTAAATTCAACAAGCCGGGGTGAGAAATTGGTTGTCAGATCACAGAATCATAGAATTGCATAGTTGGAAAGGACCAGAGGGTAATCCAGTCCACCTTCATGCAATGCAGGTATCCTGCCCACAGCCACCCCTGGGTGGTCTCAAACCACCAACCTTCACCTTAACAGCCAGACACACTGACACACTGCACCATCTGAGGGAGACCAGAAGCCTCATATTTCCGAATGCCTCAGTGCAGCAGGAATTCCCCATCACGATAGGCGTTGCTGTTCTAGGCTGCAATTTACTCAATTAAAGACTACAGCACAAAAGAAGACACTATTAGGAAGATGGAACAGTAACAGCGAGCTAATTTTAAAAAGGCCATTATGATCTTCTGGGCTAAGCAGCAATACAACTCTGTAGTCAGGAGTAGCCAATATGGCCGATATTTTGGACTCCCGTCAGCCAAAGCCCGTATGGCCAACATACCTTCAACATTTCCACGATGAAAATAGGGACGTCCTAAGGAAAAGTGAGGCCAATCAGAAACTGGGACGGCTCTTGTAAATTCAGGATTGCACCTGGAAAATAAGGACAATTTTAGGGTCTAGACCAGGGGTGAGCAAACTTTTTCAGCAGGGGGCCGGTCCACTGTCCCTCAGACCGTTTTTTTTTGGGGGGGCTATATTTTGGAGACTCCCTGGAAAAGACCCTGATGTTGGGAAAGATGGAGGGCACAAGGAGAAGGGGACGACAGAGGATGAGATGGTTGGACAGTGTTCTCGAAGCGACTGGCATGAGTTTGGCCAAACTGCGGGAGGCAGTGGAGGGTAGGGGTGCCTGGCGTGCTCTGGTCCATGGGGTGACGAAGAGTCGGACACGACTGAACGACAACAAAATATTTTGGAGAGAAAAAAATGAATGAATTCCTATGCCCCACAAATAACCCAGAGGTGCATTTTAAATAAAAGGACACATTCTACTCATATAAAAACATGCTGATTCCTGGGCCATCCGAGGGCCGGATTTAGAAGGCGTTTGGGCCAGATCCGGCCCCTGGGCCTTAGTTTGCCTACCCATGGTCTAGTAGACGAATGGTCTGGGATGATGTGGAGACGTAGCACAAAACACCCAAAAGGAGGCAGTGCTTTTATTACCTCCAAGACCTGCAGGTGACCGAGCCCAGCAAAGGAAGGCATGGTTTCAGGTTTTTTAGTCCATTTCATTTCATTAAGATACGCTAAAGGGTGAGCCTCAGGAAAAGGGTGGGACATAAATTTAGCTGACTAACTAAATACACTTTGGCTCATGTTAAGTATGGAACACCTATTCTTGTCTGTTCTGGTAGTCACATTCCACTGAACTCAAAGGAACACTCCATCATAGAGGAGGAATGGGGGGTGGGAGGGTGAGAAGTGGCACTCTCCGCAACAGAAAACGACAGCAGCAGAGTCAATTTACACCCCTGCAAGCTCCATTGTTTTAACTTGGAGCTTTAGCTAAGAGAAGAAATCAGACACACACACCCCTCCGTTTTTTACTTTTGCTTTTTTTCTTTACTGCTTATTATTAAAACGGGACATCTGGATTTCCATTTCTCTCCTTAAAAGCTATGTGTGAGTTGTGGTTGCCAGAGAAGCACACCTGGGAGTATAATGGGGGTAAGATATAAATGTCTTTCCATATGGCTGACTGATAAACAGCTCGTTCGACACAGTTCAACGTTTAGGATAAATCGAGTGCTATTAAGATGTTCAGAGCGAGCAATGTGAGGGCAAAGTAGGCCAACGGTGATTTCATCCTGTTTTTAGTTACCCCACTCTTGCATAATTTGGGGGAAAACATATATTGATGATGATTTGGTATATATTATAAATATACCCATGGAGATCTGGGAGAAGACTGCAGGACAAGGTGATATAGGTGATCCCAGCTCTGACAAATAAGAAAAAATCAACACTACCCCTTGTTATGTTGGGAATGTCAGGAAATGAGAGGAGAATTCTATCATATATGGTGGGAATTTGTCAAGGATGTATTGGGTGGGGGAAAACAGCAGGAGATTGGCCAAGCCAGCCATACTCAGAGTAGAACCATAAAACTCAATTCAATAAACCCATTGACTTCTATAGGTCTCCTCTGAGTATGACTTAGTTGATACCACCCAATATTTCCTTGGTAAAGAGCATTTAGCTCAACACATTTGCTCTTGCATAATACAGATTACTTAATCAAGATCCTTGTTAGGTCAGATCCTTGCTCTCTAACAGGAGTGCTCCAGTTCAGGATTCTAACCAGTCAGTCTTGCCTTCCTCCTAGATATTGTAAGCCATTAGGGGCTTAAAGGTAAAGGTAAAGGGACCCCTGACTGTTAGGTCCAGTCGCGGACAACTCTGGGGTTATGGCGCTCATCTCGTGTTACTGGCTGAGGGAGCCGGCGTACAGCTTCCGGGTCATGTGGCCAGCATGACTAAGCCACTTCTGGCAAACCAGAGCAGCGCACGGAAATGCCGTTTACCTTCCTAGCAGAGCGGTACCTATTTATCTACTTGCACTTTGACGAGCTTTCGAACTGCTAGGTGGGCAGGAGCTGGGACCGAGCAATTAACCCCAAGTTAATTTGGGGTTCTCATCAGTTGTCTGCCATAATCATCACAATTATAACAAATAAAGGCTTGACATAACTTGCTTTGCATGTCATGAGTCTATCTCATATATTAGTTTCACCTTTTAATTTGAATTACTGAAAGAAACGAACCTTTCTACGATATTCTAATTTTTCGAGTTTCACCTGTACTGGAACTCCCCCTGTGATCACCGTTAGGGGCGTGCCTTAGGCCCTCACCTCCCTAGGCTTCGGACAGGGCCACGACCCTGGAATCCTTTAACAGAATACCCTTCAAATGAGGGGCAGGTGATGGCGCTACCTCCCCTTCTCACGTCTATTGATGTTTTCCAAAGCAATTACTCTATTCCCAGCTCAAGAATGGAAAGGGAAATACAGTACCGGTCGACAACAAAAGAGGTTTATGGACGCACTCAAGGCAAATCTAAGAAAAAATGTTGTATAGGCACTGATAACTGGGAAACACTGGCCTGTGGAGTGCTCCAATTGGAGAGCAGCCTTTCCCATAGGTGTCATGGACTTTGAAGGAGCACGAACTCAGGGCGAAAAGGAGAAATGAGCTAAGTGTGGTGTAGTGGTTAAGAGCGGTAGACTCGTAATCTGGGGAACCGGCTTCGCGTCTCCTCTCCTCCACATGCAGCTGCTGGGTGACCTTGGGCTAGTCACACTTCTCTGAAGTCTCTCAGCCCCACTCACCTCACAGAGTATTTGTTGTGGGGGAGGAAGGGAAAGGAGAATGTTAGCCGCTTTGAGACTCCTTCGGGTAGTGATAAAGCGGGATATCAAATCCAAACTCCTCCTCCTCTTCTTCTTCTTCTTCTTCTTCTTCTTCTTCTTCTTCTTCTTCTTCTTCTTCTTCTTCGAGGAAGGCACGTCTGGCAAACCCTCACCATTATCAACTCCCATCCGGAAACCTATGTCCCCACTGTGGGGATGCGTGGATCCAGAATTGGCCTCCAGAGTCACTTACGGACTCACTATTAACGCCGTGTTCATGGGAGACAATCTTACTTGGCTACGAGTGATCGCCAACAAAGATACAATAACGAATATCAATGGAAACAGGTGTGGCGTCTGCAGAGGTTGGATTCTATCCCCCACTTTCAAATTCCTTCTCAAAACCCACCTTTCCTGTGAGGCAATTGGCTTAACATCTTGGTCTTCCTCCCCTACTGAAACTAAGCCAAGGTATGAGGAACTGAGCGGAAAGAATATTCTTCCACCGTTTACCCCCACTTCCACCTTTCTCTAGGGATGGATGGATGAGTCTATTTCCTGTCCACATCAGTTCTGCATGTGTTCATTTCATAAATCCTTTCCATCCTGTTTCTGCATTAATCTGGTTTTTTTAAAAAATCTGTATGAAAATTCATAGTTCAGCATATATTTTATCTCAATGTACATATTTGTAAATGTATTTTCACCTAAAACACATATTTTTAATGTACTTTGGTACTGTTCTGAGCTGAGAACTGTGTTGACAAATTCAAAGAAGTGTGAAATCTGAAGGTGGACTGTGATCCAGTCTGTGCAGTGGCCTCAATAGTGTGAATTAGGTCAGTTTGCTCAAAAATCCAGACCAAGCAAAATTCTCCTCTATGTCTCTATTTAATCACTTCCCCCACCCCAGACCACTAACTCCTTTGCATTGACTTTTAGACTGTAAGCTTCTCATTGCAGAGGTGTCATATGCGATGTACTATGTAATAGTAGCACCCAGTGAGTAGCACCTGCCAGGAAAGCTCAGATCCGCAGGCCCTGTTAGATGGTAGGTTTGATGTGTTCACATTATTTCACTTGTAGCTAGGGATGAATGAAGCTGTCAGTTTTGGTTTCTCACTGCATCTCATTTTTCTGCTGTTCAGTTCATCCAATTTCCCCATTAGTCTGCAACTGGAAAAAGGTCTTACAAAAACCCATCTAGAACAATGCATTTATGTTGACACCAAATTGGGAGGGGTGGCTAATACGCCAGAGGACAGGATCACACTTCAAAATGACCTTGACAGATTAGAGTACTGGGCCAAAGCAAACAAGATGAATTTTAACAAGGAGAAATGTAAAGTACTACACTTGGGCAAAAAAAAATGAAAGACACAAATACAGGATGGGTGACACCTAGCTTGAGAGCAGTACATGTGAAAAGGATCTAGGAGTCTTGGTAGACCATAAACTTGACATGAGTCAACAGTGTGATGCAGCAGCTAAAAAAGCCAATGCAATTCTGGGCTGCATCAATAGGAGTATAGCATCTAGATCAAGGGAAGTAATAGTACCACTGTATTCCGCTCTGGTCAGACCTCACCTGGAATACTGTGTCCAGTTCTGGGCACCAAAGTTCAAGAAGGATACTGACAAGCTGGAACGTGTCCAGAAGAGGGCAACCAAAATGGTCAAAGGCCTGGATACAATGCCTTATGAGGAACGGCTTAGGGAGCTGGGTATGTTTAGCCTGGAGAAGAGAAAGTTAAGGGGTGATATGATAGCCATGTTCAAATATATAAAAGGATGTCATATAGAGGAGGGAGAAAGGTTGTTTTCTGCTGCTCCAGAGAAGCGGACACGGAGCAATGGACACAAACTACAAGAAAGAAGATTCCACCTGAACATTAGGAAGAACTTCCTGACAGTGAAAGCTGTTCGGCAGTGGAATTTGCTACCAAGGAGTGTAGCATCTGTCAGGAATGCTTTGATGGTGTTTCCTGCTTGGCAGGGGGTTGGACTGGATAGCCCTTGTGGTCTCTTCCAACTCTATGATTCTATGATTCTATGTTATTTTTCCACACACACATGCATTGTTATGCACACTGTCCGCTAATATATGACTTTTTAAACACATTTTTGGGTATGTTTGTTTGTTTGTTTTTTGCAAAATTCAGAGAAGCGCAAATTCTGAAGGATTGACTGAGTTTCTGTTCAGGTATTATTCCAGTAAGTGTAAATCAGGTAGATAAAAATAAATAAATCTGAATTTGTCCCCTATCCTTGCTGGTAGCTTGAATTTTTCCTATTGATTCCCACTTGGCGCACATTTGAGCGGACTGTAGAAGGAGTTGTTCTGAACGTGGTGAATATGTGGAGCAGGTCTGAAGCAGGAATGTCTTATATTTCACGTGCCCCTTTCATTTCCCCCTATCTGGGGAGATCATGCCTGTACAAAAATAGAGCTCTGATCGCAACAAAAACCTTCCAAGGTGCTGTCTAGCAAGTTAGAAAATACAGACTCAAGAAACAGCTCTGTGCATAGGCTATCCACCTTCAGAGACAGACGACTGAGAAATATGACCTGGATAAAGTTCCATTTTCAATTCCAGGTGCAATCTACTGATCTTACAGAGCAAGTTTTCTGTCTTTTAATTCTTTTTCAATATGAGGGAAAATCCCAGCTGAGCAAGAGAGATGGCCTATGACATAATAATTCTAATAATATTATTAATAATAATTTTTAAAGGCTTGCGCTCGATTCCAAACAGCTGTCCGACTCCTTCTTTCGATCCACTGAAATTTATTGTTGCTGAAAGTCCCAAGTATTTCAAAGCCTGCCAAAATGTAAGGCAAGTTGTTCGCAGGTGACCAGTAACAGCTCTGAGCCAAGTTAAGCACTCATGAGAAAAATTAAAGAAGGAAACCCTGTAAAGGACAAGCTGTTTCTGCCACTAGTTACAGTGACACAAGGAACTCATAGTTTCAGCCAAGGATAGCAGAAGCAGGCAGGTGAAATCCCCTTGCTATATTGGCTGGATCCCCACAGAAAAGCCAAGTGCTTCCTTGTTAGTCTTTGGCTGCCATTTCACCTGAGTCTGTGGTGTTTTTATGTCTGGTGTTATACAAGGTCAGTGAGGGGCTGCACTAATCTCAATGACAAACCTGGCATTCCTACCATCCAACATCCCTCAGATGAAAACAGAGACATTTCTCACCCCCCTCCCAGAGGCGTAGGAAGGTCAGGTGGTACCCAGTGCGGAAAATTTCTTGTCACCCCCCATTGATCCCCCCCCCGCAAAATGGTTTTATGTTATTTCATATTTTCTTACAAAGGAATAATAACAAGTAATAATAATAAACTTTTATTTATATCCCGCCCTCCCTGGCCAAAGTCGGGCTCAGGGTGGCTAACATCAGATACATAACATTGGTATAAAATCAAACAATAATTAAATTACCTCCTAAAAACATCTCAAAATCAAATTAAAGTCTAATTAGATGGCTTTCCACAGGGTTAGGGTTGGGAACAGTAAGTGCCCCACTGAACTGAAATTTCAGCCTTCATGACATAGGAAAACAGCCAAGTAAACAGCTATTTTGGTGGAGGAGGGTCAAGATATTAACCGATATGCATGAAATTTCATATATAGCTATATAATCCCTAGTATAGTAAGATAAGACCTTTGGAGCAGGCATTTTAAAAAAAAGTTTTTATGAACCGCCCTAGTAGGGCAGTAATTGTTCCTTGAAAATTTGTCACCCCCTCCATTATGGAACGTGGGAGGCCCACCCCCTACACCCCCCTTTCTACGCCCCTGTGTGTATGAACACTCTGCTGGAAATGATAAATAACTAAATGAACAAACAGTGTAGACATGCTCATACAGGTTCATGTCAGACACATTCTTAGCTCCTTGACTGGCTAGACAAAGCTCATGCACATGGCTGGAATAACCAGACATGATGTATCATAGCAAGGAAGAAATCAGATCTTCAAAGAAGTGTCGTGTTGGAAGCTGCTCTTAAAATCTGCCAGTAGCAGCCTTCAAGAAATGGGTTCAAGAGGCCACCGGCAAGATTGTTTCATTTTTTCCATGGCTGAGAGTAGAACTTAAAACACGGCCTCCATAGAAGAACTCAGATACCACCCCACTTATTTTGATCACAATAAGGTATGCTCACGAGTCAATACATTTAGGACAGGGGTCAGCAAACTTTTTCAGCAGGGGGCCGGTCCACTGTCCCTCAGACCTTGTGGGGGGCCGGACTATATTTTGAAAAAAAAATATGAACCAATTCCTATGCCCCACAAATAACCCAGAGATGCATTTTAAATAAAAGCACACATTCTACTCATGTAAAAACACCAGGTAGGCCCCACAAATAACCTAGAGATGCATTTTAAATAAAAGGACGCATTCTACTCATGTAAAAACACGCTGATTCCTGGACCGTCCGCAGGCCGGATTGAGAAGGCGATTGGGCCGCATCCGGCCCCCGGGCCTTAGTTGGGGGACCCCTGATTTAGGATGACCATCCAAGTGCACTTTCTCAAATTCCACATTTGTTTGTTTGTTTGTTTGTTATTTGTTTGTTTGTTTCAGCTGCCTCGGTCTAAGCAAGCTCTGGGCCGGGAAGCACAGCGCAAGGAAGGCGTCGCCCTGAGAGCATGTTTTCAGAAATGTGTCATTTCTCGCTCTTCTCGCAGTTACATATCACGCCTGGGGTTAAGGCATTCTTATATTCCGTGACTCAGGATCAGGCGGGTTCGTACAGTATCCCGCCTGGGTCAGCTACAGTTTCAAGGCCTACCCCGAGCCGACACACTCTGGGATCCTTGCCCAAACATCTCCCAAGTGGTTAGCATGTTATTTGAATGGAGCCTCGGTGCCTTAGCCCTTCCAATTTGATTTGTACATGGTCTAATGAGTGACAGAGCGAGGAAGCTGGGGTGGGGTGGGGGTTAGCTGTGGGGGGTAGTATATGAGTAGGAACAGTTTATGCAGCTGTGTCAGAGGCAGCCTAAAAGAAATCTCTCTCTCTCTCTCTCTGGTTATACTTCAGCACAACATTGAGCTATTAAATAATCTCTTTCTGGTGCCAGTTTTTCAGTTTGCATGAATTGTCGCTACTAACAATCGCATTGTGTTGTCTTTCTTGACAACGCAAGCCTTACTTGGGTTTACTCAGCAATAGGGATGGGGAAGAATTCAGTGCGAATTTAAAGGTGCGTCTACCTAATCCACAAGATGTAAACCAAAATGCAGCCCTTCTTCAAAACTCGCACTTCTCTGAATTTTCAAGAGCAGCCCTCCAGCCACACGCTAGGATAAATTGTGAGCAAAGAGGCATATATTAGTGAAAATGGCATGTGGAAGGCATTACATTTGGAGAAATTGCTTTGCAAACACATGCATATAAGTGAAAATAGCCTACAAAAATGTGTACATCAGGGAAAAAATTGCGCTGAAGCGCAGACAAATTTTCATAGTGGCTTTCTTAAAATAAAATGTGATGCAGAAATGTGGAGAACTGAATTTAAATTTGGAAAAATGAGAAACAGAGAGGACCGTTAAGCCCCACTGTGTCCAAACTGGGCACACTTTCTGGTAAGTACATTTAGGGGTGCAACCTGAAAAATATTTGCTGTTTTGACACATCTGATTGATCTGCATTTTTTGTGGGGAGAATAAATTCCCTGCACACCTTTAAACAAAGAAAGATGGGACTCAGTGCCAGGATATGTGGAATTCCAATTCAGGAACCCAACGATTTGCTGACTAACGTATATCTCTGCTTGAAGTTTCCCAGAACACACTGGAAAACATACGATTTAAGCCCTCATGGGGGCCTTCTCTCCTACTAATGCAATTTACTGAAACACTAACAGGGCAAAAGTATGTTGCAGGAAGAAATAACTCATTTCCCCAGGACATCTCAAACAGCTAGATAGAGCCTTCGTATTGATCGTGCCTTCAGCCAACAAATGCGAGTGAATGTGGCTTCCATAGCTTCATTTACCCCTCAATTTCCTAAAACCTACATTCATTCAGAGCAGAGGGGATCTCTGATCCATTTTGCAGCACTTAGGCTGCCAGCCTTTGGTTTTCTGAAATGACACGATCCATTTTGCAAATTCACACAAAGTTAAATAGTACTGCCATATGGAACAAAGAAAAGCATTCAGTATTATTGATCGCTCTTTTATCCACTTGAGTCCTGAAAACAGCAAATTTTATTAAAGCAACCTTTGTTGTTGTTTAGTCATTGGACTGCAAAAAGATCAAACTTATCCATCCTTAAAGAAATCAGCCCTGAGTGCTCACTGGAAGGGCAGATCCTGAAGTTGAGGCTCCAGTACTTTGGCCACCTCATGAGAAGAGAAGACTCCCTGGAAAAGACCCTGATGCTGGGAAAGATTGAGGGCACGAGGAGAAGGGGATGACAGAGGATGAGATGGTTGGACAGTGTTCTCGAAGCGACTGGCATGAGTTTGGCCAAATTGCGGGAGGCAGTGGAGGATAGGGGTGCCTGGCATGCTCTGGTCCATGGGGTCACAAAGAGTCGGACACAACTGAACGACTGAACAACAACAAAGTCGTTTAGTCATGTCCGACTCTTCATGACCCCATGGACCAGAGCACTCCAGGCACTCCTGTCTTCCACTTCCTCCCGCAGTTTGGTCAAACTCATGTTAGTAGCTCCGAGAACACTGTCCAACCATCTCGTCCTCTGTCATCCCCTTCTCCTTGTGCCCTCAATCTTTCCCAACATCAGGGTCTTTTCCAGGGAGTCTTCTCTTCTCATGAGGTGGCCAATAACCTTTCAAAAACAAGTCACAATTATTTGCTTAATTTCAGGAGTGGAGGGAGCAGTTCAAAGTGTTGGTGCTGACCTTTAAAGCCCTAAACGGCTTTGGCCCTGTATACCTGAAGGAGCATCTCAGCCCCCATTGTTCAGCCCAGACACTGAGGTCCTCCTCAGAGGGTCTTCTGGTGGTTCCCTCACTGCAAGACATGAAGCTACAGGGAACCAGGCAGAGGGCCTTCTCAGCAGTGGCGCCCTCCCTGTGGAACGCCCTCCCATCAGACATCAAGGAGAGAAAGAACTACACAATTTTTAGAAGACATCTGAAGGCAGCCCTGTACCGGGAAGTTTTTAATGTTTGATGTTTGATTATGTTTTTACGTATGTGTTGGAAGCCGCCGCCCAGAGTGGTTGGGGCAGATATGTGGGGTAATAATAATAATAATAATAATAATAATAATAATAATAATAATAATATTGTGACCGAAGCAATTGTGATGGAGCATTTTATACGCCAAGAAAGTGTATCACAGCACGGGCTTCTTCTGAGACCCATACTCAATATCCAGTTTTGGGCTCAAGGACAACCGAGCATTTTCAGCTAGCTTGCCCCAAGCCAGTCACTGGATCAGTTCACACTAGACCAAAAATAAAATAAAAATAATGCTAAGCATTTGTATAATAAGGGCTGCAGCTCAGTGGTACAGCACCTGCTTTTCAGGGAGTGCTGGGAATGTCCTCTTCCTGAAACTTCCCATGAAATTTCTGCTACCTGATAGGTCCCTCTTTTTTTCTGGTTCCTCCTTCTTCATATTCATGCCTGCCTCTCCTTCCGTCCTGACGCCCTGCCCCCTGACAGCTCCTGACGGCTCTGAGCCGCTCAGCTCGATCTATAGAGATCTGGGACTGTTTCAGTTTGGCTCAGGATTCAGACCTCAGCCGAATCCAGTGCACAGCTATGCTTTTTGCACAGCAAAACTTCTTCATTCGTGTTAAATACTTCCCCCATGCCCTTTCCGTTCACTCTGTGACAGTAATTTGTTGCAGGTTTTGTCATTTAAAATGGTTATTTGCATGGTTAGTTCATTTGATAATTTCTGACTTGCACACTAATCTCGTCACTTTCAATTATTTCTACACAAAACATGTAACCACTTAAAAGGCAGATATTTTCCCCTCCAAAACCCACCAAGAACAGCTTCAGCACAATGGCATACAGCGATTTCACTAAATCTCTTCAAAAACGTTTGAGTGATCTGTGCATAGCTGTCAACTTTTCCCTTTTTTAAAAGGGAAATTCCCTTATTCCGAATAGGATTCCTCGCAAGAAAAGGGGAAAGTTGACCGCTATGGATCTGTGGCAAGCTAATGCTGCTCCCTTCGTTCCTTTAAAAATATGGTTTGTGAGCTTTGCACAAACAAAAGCAATCACACCCTTTTGAACATGTCAGTTGTGGGAATGTTCAGGGAGGCAGGAGAGGATATATTGTTTAATAATATCCTTCCTAACTTGCGTTAGCAAGTCCTTTTACTTAGCAGAGTGTGTTCCCCTTTTAAACACACAGCGTTTAGCTTGTTGCAAGCTTGTTTAAGCTTCTCAATATAGGATTCCTGGTAATCCCCTTTTCTCCCCCTTAAAAAGAATAGACATGGCACAATCTTGTGTAAAGCATTATAAAAGAAGTTTACTCACACATTCAGTTCACAGATGGATCCCTGAAGGCAGACTTATGTTACAAAGTATATACACGTGGGACTACCCCATATGGGGGTTAATCGCAGTGACTGCAGATAGGCAGTCACTGCTGCTCACACGGCAGAAGCAAGATGGAGAAGAGAAGAGAGTGGTGCCTGCCTTGCCCCTTTTGATACCTGGGCAGGTAAGGTCACGCCCACCTCTAGTCACATGCAGAGGAAGTTTATCCCAGCTTAGGAGGAAACAGGAAGTTTTCTACTGATTGGAGGAAACATTCTCTTTCATGTCCACTCTAGGAATGTTGTACTTGACTGCTATCTATGTGTCACATCCCACATCAGTTTCCCTGCTCATGAGGACACAAGATTCCAAACAAGACAACTATTTCAGGTGCACAAATTCTGGAAAGCTATTTTGTAATTCAACCAGACAGTGCCTCCCAGGAAGAACATCATGGGAAGCTGAAGACCAGCCTGACCCATTCATGGGCCAGAGAAAGACCCACTGTAGGAAGCTTGCTCCCCTGCTCCCAGAAAGCTTTTGCCTCCAAGGCTTGCTTTCCTTTTCCTTCCCCATTGCTTTTTCCTTTTGTACCACGTCTGCAAGTGGCAAGCTACATGTTAGGCTAATCTTGTAGTCTGCTCCTGCAGGAAAAGCTTTTCTTTCACAAATAGCCAAAGCAAGGGAGCTGTCATCCAACAGCACCCGGCGTCAGGTTTGCTACTCCCTGACCTGATGGACCCTAGACTGTGATCTTATGAGCAGGGGGTTCTGTCTCCTATGTGAATTGTTGTAGAGTCCCGAAGTGCTTTAAAGGTCAGACAACAACAGTAATAATACTGTCTGTGCGCCAAGAGAAGCAAGGAGGGATGTGCTAATGAGTTACCCTTCATCCACAGACCCACGTCCGAATCCAGACCATTCCTGGCAAGTGGGAAGAAAGCTTGACAAGCAGGACGCATATGTGAGTCAGGTAGAGCTCGAGGAGGAAAGGGGGGGATATGGGAACCCATTTGGATAAAAGGAAATTGAGCCTGCCCTTAGAGGAAATGGGATTTAGCCTCCTCAGGATGCTCCATAACTCAAGCATGCCTTCAAATCTTGAACAAGATTTTTTTTGGTGTTCGCTCAGATATTAAAACACAGGAAGAACGCTCTCCGAATAATCCTGCCACCTGAGATACTTAGTCCAGTTTGACATACTGGAGGAGAATTTAATTTATGGTAAATACCGCAGGACTGATGAGCTGAACTACTTGTTAGCAGATGGCTAGCATCCAGCACATATGCCAGAAGCGGGAGAGGTTAAACGATAACTGCCGCCTGCGTTTCTATAGGGCAGAGATGGCACTGGCACACTTTATTTGCCCTGCTGCTTTGCTAGAAAAGACCCTGATGCTGGGAAAGATGGAGGGCACAAGGAGAAGGGGACGACAGAGGATGAGATGGTTGGACAATGTTCTCGAAGCGACTGGCATGAGTTTGACCGAACTGCGGGAGGCAGTGGAGGATAGGCGTGCCTCGTGTGCTGTGGTCCATGGGGTCACGAAGAGTCGGACACGACTGGACGACTGAACAACAACAAGCTTTGCTGGGCCAGCAGTTTCCTGACCCTACACTTGCAAGGCCCCCTACGATATCAGAGGTGACACGGCTAGTCATGGATCCCATTGGCTCCATTTCTAGGGTCAGGTGGTTGGTTGATTAAGAGCAATGGGGAGGCAACTGAATGTGACGCAAATAGCAATGGAACAAAGGTCACTATCTTACATCAGAACATTGGTCTATCTATCTCCATATTGTCTACATGACTGCTCTCCAGGGTTTCAGACAGGAGATCTCCCAGCCCTTCTGGGAGATGCTAGGGATTGAATTTAGGACCTTCTGGGTGCAAATCAGAGGCTCTGCCACTGAGCCACATAACGCTGGATATAATTTTCATGGTGTTCGACATAAAAGGCGCCATGGGAAAGGGTTTTAGAAGAGCCTGCAAAATGCAAACAAAGCCTAATCTGCAAATGTCTTCATGCCCGCTGACAGCCAAAATGGATGCTATCTCGTGTGCAATTTTATTTAGCCATTTCTTTGATTTATTTCCTGCCCTTTGTCTTTATGGTTCCAAGGAGGGTAGCAACAGTTTCAAAAGCCACAGCAAACATTCAAGTAGACCGATTTAAAGTGCAACACAATATAAAATAGCAGGGGACGGTAGTTATCAAGGCCTCCCCCAACATAACCACAGCAGCATTTACCCAGACCTTTCCCAAGAACATTGTAGCAGGGGCAGAGGAAGGAGGGCGGTGGGGGCGGGCCGACACGGGTGTCACCACTGAGGGGGTGACAAAATGGCGGGCGGCACTCACTGCGGGGCCTGCAGCGCACCAAAGCCTCACGTCTCTCTTGGGAGTGACTGTCAGGATATTTGTACACGCCGAGCTGCAAAAGCAGCAGCAAGGCCAACGTGACTATGTGTCTGTTTTTATCCTGTGTTTTCATCCTGTGAGAAAGCCACCAGTCCTATTAGCTTTCTCACACATGTGATTGTATTGTATCTTACTTTCTTTTCTGGCAAAAAGATGCCGGACACGCTAATGCACAGCTCTGACCTATTGAGCTGGCAAGCAGAGACATACTCTGCATCTTATCTACAATAAAGTAGTTTTAGCCTTAATGGCTTGTGTGTGTTGTTCTTCACGCTGGGAACAATCGCATATGAATGTGCCCCTGGACTCGAGTAGCCAGGAGTGAACGCAGGCTTTGTCCCTACCTGGGGGGAAGTCTCACAACCTGCCCCCGCGGGATAGTGACATGGTGGCTTGGGCGCCAGCAGGCTCCGCGCTGCCCCAAACGGTCCATCCGCTCCCTCCCCCACTGCTGTAGGGAGGCTGAGTGGGAAGAGGCAGGCAGACTCCTCAGAGGCCCCGCAGAGCGTCCTGCCCCGGCTCGCCCCACCCTGTGGGTGGCTGTCCCAGCCTCTGGGTGCAGGGCATGCACTCCGTCGCAGGTGCCCGATCGGTTTGCTCTACCACTGCATTGTAGCAATAGATACAGGCAAGAGATACATCTCCTGGAAACAGTAAAAATCTGCATACCGTTTGTACTGGTCATTCCAAAACTTAGATCTGGAATGGAGAAGCAGAATGGATACCACTGGGCAGATCTTTTGCCTGGTCAAATGCCTACTTGTGCAAGGCTTCCTTTTAAGTAATCCGATGAAGCACATCAGGTATGGGCATCGAAGGAGCGGCTGGTTGAAATCATGCAAGCCAACGCACAACGTCCTGCAGAAGCAGGTGGCAACAAACACGGGTGAAACAAAGCCAAAGAAAAGTGAGCAAAGAGTGTTCCCGAAATCGACATGCCAAACAGTCCCTCCTGACTTTTGTTAGTGCTGATGGAAAGTGGCAACATATAAAAACAAAGTTTACAGCTGACCAGATTTTTTTTTTGATTTTTTTTTTGCAGTAAGTCGAACAGATGGCAAATTCATCCCCACCAAACTTGGCACTGCTAACAAAAGGAACAATATGCACTGTGCTCCCCTAATTTTCCCCTTAGGTATCCTAGCAGGTGACTGGAAAGTCTGATGACAGGAATGACTGGGCTGGAGGTCCCCAAGGTCCAGAACTGGTCTTTTGCATGGTATTACCATTGTTTTAGCCCATTACCTGGTCCCAAGCAGCACCTGCTATCATTATTTTTTGGAAACACCCTCCCTTCTCCCCCAGTAGATATTGACACTATTCAAAAAATGAGAGGCCTCAAGAATGATCCCTGCTACTTAAAAAAGCAGCACTAGTTGTACATAGATACCCTACTGAAAGCAGTCATTTATCTCCAAGCCTTTCCAGCAGTGTGCATCAAAGAACATCTTCCCTGTGTGGATGTGCATGCTTACAAATAATATCCAGCCAGCTAGAAATATTTCACACACACACACAAATGGATGGACATCCTTGTCTGTTTCACAAGGATGAGGAACCCATGGATCTCTAGATGTGGCTGGACTCCAACTGCCATCAGTCCCAGCTAGCAAAGTCCATGATCAAGCTTGACTCCAGCAATATCAGGAGGGCTGAAGGCTTCACACCTCTGGTTTGAAACCAATAAAGCAATGTATGGATCCTACATTTCTCCATTAAGGACATGTTCCATGAAGGAATTGTTCTTCATTCTTCCATAAACAGGACCGGCAAACTGGGGACGTTTGTATTAAACAGCACCCCTGATTCCCCTTAGCAGGACACAAGCAGAGCAAAGGCAGCTCCCTTGACTTAATCACTAATTATAAATATAATTTATCATTTATATGCCACCCATCTGACTGGGTTGCTCCAGCCACTCTGGGCAGCTTCCAACAAATTAAAACACAGTAAAACATCAAACTTTTATATGCCTGTTGTCTATGTCCATGGAGTTTTCTTGGCAGGGATACTGGAGTGGATTGCCAGTTCCTTCTCCAGGTGGATCACGTTTAGTCAAAACTCTCCACTATGACCTGTCCATCTTGGGTGGCCCTGCACGGCATAGCTCATAGTTTCTCTGAGTTATTCAAGCCCCTTCGCCACAACAGGGCAGTGATCCATGAAGGATGGGGTCACAAAGAGTCGGACACGACTAAACGACTAAACAACAACAACAAAACATCAAAACTTTCCTATGCAGGGCTGCCTTCAGGTATCTTCAAAAAGTCAAATAGTTGTTTATTTCCTTGACATCTGAAGAGAGGGCATTTCACAGGGAGGGTGCCACTACCCCACTACCAAGAAGGCCCTCTGCTGGTTTCCTGTAACCTCATTTCTCACAGTGAGGGAACCGCCAGAAGGCCCTCGGAGCTGGACCTCAGTGTCCAGGTTGAACAATGGAGGTGGAGACGCTCCTTCAGGTATACTGGGCCGAGGCCGTTTAGGGCTTTAAAGGTCAGCACCAACACTTTGAATTGTGCTCAGAAACGTACTGGGAGCCAATGTAGATCTCTCAGGACCGGTGTTATATGGCCCCAGTGGCCGCTCCCAGTCACCAGTCTGGCAGCCGCATTCTGGATTAGTTGTAGTTTCCGAGTCACCTTCAAAGGTAGCCCCACGTAGAGTGCATTGCAGTAGTCCAAGCGGGAGATAAACAGAGCATGCATGTACAGGGCTGTCTGACAGAAACCTATTTTTTTATTTTGTGCAGTTCATTAGTGTAAATGAACTGCACAAAAAGCACCACACTGCAACCAGCATTGCTGCTTGCTTCGACTCTTCATCACGTTTCAACATTCTGTGTATCTCTCTCCTGACCCTCCTCTGCCTCCCTCAACCCGGCTTAGTAAACTGAACTTGAAATGTACTGTAAGAAATGAGTGACGTTCTGATGTAAATGTGCATTTCAGCTCTGGTAACAATTTTCCAGTCTCTGTCGTAAAATAGTGGCCAGTGAGGAGGTATAATCATACCAAGCTATGGAGGTCTCCATCTGGGTAATACAGTATGTGGCTGCGGTAGCAAAGACAGACAATAGCTGGAATCTGTTCCCACCTGGGTGCATGGAAACCCTGGGACATTCATCATCATATCATCGCAAGAACAGGCTTCCATTGTTCAGATGGCAAGAGTGTATCCCAAACTCATAAAACCAAGCGAATTCCCCTTGCCCGAGCATAGACACAGACTTGTAACGTTATTAGTTGCTGTATTCGTAGAAAATGTTTCATATGCTTCGCCTTCTGTGGGCAGACAGATTGACATTGTACTGGATGTTATTGAGAAACCTGCATGCTTTCAAAATATAGGGGGACTTCAAAATGAATTATAACGGGGAGGTAGAGGAGGGAAGGGGAAATCCTTATTGAATGAGTCATACAAAATCTTATTCACAGAAGGTAAATAACATATGCTGACATAGCGCTATCTGTCCCAAGCTGTGAAGGGTATACATGTCTCAGATCATACTCTGCTCCTCATATAATCTTGTCATTAGGCCTCAGTGGCGGGCGGGAGGCCGGCATTTTCCCATAATGCACAGAGCATAATTTTGCAATAGGAAATGACTCACATAACTGCCCCATGGACTAGATCGTAAAAATATTGGCAGGAAAGATGATACTATGGACAGGATTCATATCATCACCAACAACAGCAACACACACACATACACTTTTCTGTGGAGTTGTCCTTTTCTACGGGCATAAAAAAACTTCGTTATAAAGTAGGCTTCCACAGCACGTTCAGCTAAGGTTGTGCACAGTGGCCGGCATCCATCTTTATGTATTTAATATTTTTTTCCCATTGCCCCACCCCACCATATCTGCTCCACACCATATACCTCCCAAGTATCAGCTAGGGTAGACCTGTGCCCTGCTATACACAGAAGAGTCCTCTATCTCAAGCGCTGTATAGTTCAAGGACTCAGGGACATTAGTAGAGAAAAAGTGTTTTATATGCATTATAACAAAGGGACGCGGGGGGGGGGGCGCCGTGGGTTAAATCACAGAGCCTAGGGCTTGTTGATCAGAAGGTTGGCGGTTCGAATCCCCACGACGGGGTGAGCTCCCGTTGCTCGGTCCCTGCTCCTGCCAACCTAGCAGTTCAAAAGCACATCAAGTGCAAGTAGATAAATAGGTACCGCTCCGGCGGGAAGGTAAACGGCGTTTCCGTGCGCTGCTCTGGTTCACCAGAAGCGGCTTAGTCATGCTGGCCACATGACCTGGAAGCTATACGTCGGCTCCCTCGGCCATTAATGCGAGATGAGCGCCACAACCCCAAAGTCAGACACAACTGGACCTGATGGTCAGGGGTCCCTTTACCTTTAAGAAGACTTCAGTCTATAATTCAAGTGTGAACGTACCCATGGTTGAATAAGCAATGAGATTGTAAATATATTCTTCTCAGTTATATGTTCATGAAAATAAGGTTCTTTTGAATATAAAGGTAAAGGTAAAGGGGTCCTTTTACCTTTACCTTTATGCATTATAACACTGTGACACCAGATGGCGCTGTGGAGTTTTGTCTTTCGCCAACGGGATTTCCCACTTAGAGGTTTACAACCCGTTTTCCTGAAATGCATTTTTGACGCGTCTAGATCCAGCCCAGGTCTGTTTAAAGATAACGAGTCCTGAGAAGGAAGAGCAGGAGCGTCTTGAAGTTGCATATAAATATTTATCACCTAGGTAGCAGACTGAACACAGTTACAGTTTCTCATTCCCCACGATGATTTGCATTGTTCTTCTGTTTACATTGCAGTCGTGGTGTCTAAATCTGCATCTTCATATATACTTTGTGCACCTTTCCTGCATAATGGTGTCCTCTTTCTTGGTGATATGTATGCAGTCATGCTAGTTTCAGCTTTGGGGGTATTTAAAATAACAAAAAAACAAGGTTTCACATAGCATAGCATAGCATAGCATAGCATGGAGTTGTTTTCTAGGCTTACATAATAAGGGAGCTGGCAGGAGAGGTGCTGGATGGCCAATGTGATTTAGGCCAGAGGGCTGTGTCCTGGGTTCAACAGAAGCCCAACTCCTGAAATGAAATTGGGCCAATCTGGTGGGATCTGGACTTTGCCCAAGTTGGGGGGGAAACGGTATCAGATCGCTGAGCATCAGACGAGAACAGGAGACAGGCATAAAGTGGTAAGAAGGAGAAGCAACGAAAAGGCCTAGGAGAGTAAGAACCTCTCTACTAGTTCTGTCTTCCTGGAAGAAGTTGGGGGGTGGGTACCGTTGGAAGCAGGCTGCAGAATAGGGTCAGGTGCTCTGTCACAGGTGTCTTTCCCGCCTGACCTCTCCTTCTTGCCTGCCTCTCTTTCCTGCCCAATGCCCCACCCCCTGAAGCAGATCCCCACTGGATAAAGGTAAAAAAAAGGTAAAGGACCCCTGGAGAGTTGAGTCTAGCCAAAGGCGACTATGGGGTTGCGGCGCTCATCTCATTTTTAGGCCGGCGTTTGTCCACAGACAGCTTTCCAGGTCATGTGGCCAACATGACTAAACCGCTTTTGACACAACGGGACACCATAACAGAAACCAGAGCGCATGGAAGTGCCGTTTACCTTCCCGCCACAGCAGTACCTGTTTATCTACTTGCACTGGCATGCTTTCGAACTGCTAGGTTGGCAGGAGCTGGGACACAGCAATGGGAGCTCACCGCGTCGTGGGGATTCGAACCGCCGACCTTCTGATCGGCAAGCCCAAGAACCCTCCTTTCAACTACTGTTGATCTAGTGGAGTGCAGGTCCACAAGCCTCTTCCTTCCTATTTGGTTGAGGGGGGGGAGGAGACAGAGCACGCCATTTTTCTTCCCAACCATCTCCCCCCCCCCCCACACACACACACTTGGGATTTTTTTAAGTGTTCTCCATATGAATATTTTATAGTGTGCGATACGGCCTGTGGCTTAGAAGCTATTGTGATAAACCTAGGTTCCGGACAATGCCAACACAATGCTGAAACTAAATAACAACAACAACAACAACAACAACAACAACAACAACAACAACAACAACAACAATTTATTTATACCCCGCCCATCTGGCTGGGTTTCCCCAGCCACTCAGGGCGGCTTCCAACAGAATGTTAAAATACAATAATCTATTAAACATTAAAAGCTTCCCTAAACAGGGCTGCCTTCAGATGTCTCCTAAAAGTCTGGTAGTTGGTTTCCTCTTTGACATCTAGTGGGAGGGTGTTCCAAAGGGCGGGTGCCACTACCGAGAAGGCCCTCTGTCTGGTTCCCTGGTTCTTGCAGTGAGGGAACCACCAGAAGGCCCTCAGCACTGGACCTCAGTGTCCGGGCAGAACGATGGGGTTGGAGACGCTCCTTCAGGTATACTGGGCCAAGGCCGTTTAGGATGTTAGAGTATACATAGATGCTAAATGGATGTTAGAGTATACATTGATAACAAATGGAGATTTTGCTCCAGTTTCAACACATCCGTTGCAGTGCTCCAGGACTTGAAAGGTAACCCTGGGCTGCCCTTGGATGCGAACTATGGCAGAAAAATCCCGAGAAAGGGTTTATGTCACTAGGAAA
This sequence comes from Lacerta agilis, assembly GCF_009819535.1. Taxonomy (NCBI): domain Eukaryota; kingdom Metazoa; phylum Chordata; class Lepidosauria; order Squamata; family Lacertidae; genus Lacerta; species Lacerta agilis. The sequence goes on from NC_046314.1 coordinate 9,663,769, forward strand.
AGTCAAGACAGCATGTAACTCTCTAACTAAATATCTTCATTAGCAACATTTAAATCACTTATAGAAACTGGAAAGGGATCAGACGGAGCATCAGGCTGCAGCTGTGCTGAACAGCTGCTTTAGAAATGGAAAAATATGTTTGAGTTGCGGGAAGGGGAGACATAATGGATTATACTAATGGTACTTTGCACTCTGGAGCTCACATCAGTGTTAACTATGAACCTTGTTTGGAGCTAATTTAATAAACTTGGGGATGCAAATCATCCAATGCATAGTAAATGCCTCTGTTGGGGAGGTGGGGAAACCAATGAAGAAAGTTAGAACCGTTTTGGTTTTGCAATGCGTATTTGCTCATGTCCAGTGCCTTTCCCTGTTTCTGTCTCCTTTCATAGTGGTAACGCCAGGCACTTGTGATCTGAAGTGGCCATATCCAGGATTGTGGGTTGGTCTGTTTTTAGGAAGGGCATGTTCAGTCGTTCAGTCGTGTCCGACTCTTCGTGACCCCATGGACCAGAGCACGCCAGGCACGCCTATCCTTCACTGCCTCCCGCAGTTTGGCCAAACTCATGCTAGTCGCTTCGAGAACACTGTCCAAACATCTCATCCTCTGTCGTCCCCTTCTCCTTGTGCCCTCCATCTTTCCCAACACCAGGGTCTTTTCTAGGGAGTCTTCTCTTCTCATGAGGTGGCCAAAGTACATACAAACCTCAATATCCTGTATCGGTAGCATCTTACGCAAACTATTTATGTAGACATATGTACCGGTATCTATGGCAAGCATCATGACACTAGTACCCTCAAGCAATCTTTCTGAAAAGTTGTTGACAAGATTGTATTGTTTAATATTTTTCATATCCATCAGGGGGAGCTTGTGGCTAGAGGATTACTGGCTGGGAAGTCTCTGGCCCTGAAGAATTTGCACAAAAATTGTGTAAATTTAACGAACCGCGAATCTGAAAGACACAGCACAAGTGCTGAGGATGAAAATGTCGGCGTCCTCCACCCACCCAAGAATAATAATCAGAAGCCTGGGAATTAGAATTGGAAATATTTTGAATTTCCCAAAGATTTGTGCCTGGCAATCAAGCCTTAAAAGTCACGGCAGCCTTTATTATTCACACAGAATTCTTACAGGCAAATAAATCCATATCATCTTGTGTTATATTGACCAGAAGACAAAGGCCCCTGTTCTTTAACAGGTAGCACAGACAGCAGAATTTTATGGCCTCTATGATGAGCAGCATCTGACAAAATCTCCTGGCTGACCTGTCCTTGTTCAGCTCCCCCAAAATAGGGAAGAGCCATAGTTCAGTGGTAAACCATCTGCTTTGCACGCAGAAGGTCCTGAGTTCAATCCCTGGCATCTCCAGGTAAAGCGGGAAGAGAATCCTTATCTGAAGCCCTGCAGACTAGAGCTGCTGAAACCCTGGATAGCTGCTGCTCAGCTAGATGGATTTGATATAAGGAAGTGACCTCATAGTCTCCAACTGCCCCCCAAATGCTGAGAACATCACAAAAGGGGGCCCAACCCGTGAAGGTGCACAGGGGCCCTTCAGTGGTCCCAGCCTTCAACCATGGAGACTACTTTGCACAGGGCCATATTAAGCATATCCGGCGCCGTGGTGCAAAGATCCCTCCGGCACCCCACCCCCCACCCAGCAACTCCAAAACAAGGGAGGGTATTAAACAATGGGTGGACATAGCAGACGACACAGTGATTCTTCAAGCAGCTCTGTTTATTCTCAGGCTGGAACAGAACTGAACTGAAGGGCTCAGCAGCCTGCTTATATAGAACTCAGCTACAAGCAACAGTAACAACTTTCTGTAGTTACCCAATCCCTGAACGTCACTTTCAATCCCTCATTTGCATGTGCGGACCTGAGTGAGAACTGCAGCAGAATGAACTATATACACACACCCCTAGTGGCCTAGGGTGAGAACTTCAATACATAACAGAGGGGGCAGGGGGGAAATGTCCTGTGCCTCCCCCACCACCCCCATCCCTGGCGTGGCGGCAGCGATCAAGCAGGAAAATGTGCTGGTGGACATGCTCTCCAGCGTCGGGGTGCCCGAGAAGACAGCCCAGGAAGGCTGCGCACCGCCTTTCGCCAGGAAGCAGGAGGACAGCAACCGGGAGCAGGGCCGACTTTAGCAGATGCAGAGGCTTAGGAGGGAAGCTGTGCACAGCTTCCACCCTAAGCCTCTGCGGGGATCGCTCTCCTCCTACGGAGGCTTGGGAAGGAAGCTGCACGCCCGCCAGCCATATAGTTGGCAGGGCGCAGCTGCCGGGCGTGCAGGGAAAGGGGAGGCTGCCGGCAAGCCGCGCAGCTCCCCCACTCGCTAGGGCGCCCCTGAGAGGCCGGCGCCCTGGCACAATGAACCACTAACAGCAATGGGAAAGGCCGCTCTGACTTTGCAAGCACAGAAGTGCTGCCTTTCAAACATCTGGTGCCTCCTCTGACGCACAAGGTGGGATGATGGAAGACTCGTTGGTTTTACCACATGCTTTTACCTCATGCTTTTGTCATGGTAAGTCCTCGTGCACTTGTCATATATCATCTAAGGCAGAGGTAGGCAACCTAAGGCCCGTGGGCTGGATGCGGCCCAATCGCCTTCCCAATCCGGCCCACAGATGGTCTGGGAATCAGTGTGTTTTTACATGAATAGAATGTGCGCTTTTATTTAAAATGCACCTCTGGGTTATTTGTGGGGCCTGCCCAGTGTTTTTACATGAGTAGAATGTGTGCTTTTATTTAAATTGCATCTCTGGGTTATTTGTGGGGCACAGGAATTCGTTCATTTTTCTTCCCTTCAAAATATAGACTGGCCCACCACATGGTTTGAGGGACAGTGGACCGGGCCACGGCTGAGAAAGGTTGCTGACCCCTGATCTAAGGCTCCTGCATATAATCATGACATTTGCCGGTAAGGTATGGATACATGCTCTGCTTGGTAGCACCCATTGGGCAGCTCAGCCAGCCCTGTATTCCATTGGCAATGTGCATATATAGGGGGGTGGCACTGATGTAGAATAGAATGTCCCTGTTTCCATCTGAGGAATGTTGGAGGGTATGTGTTCTTTGTCCCGAAGTGCAAGTTACTGTGGCTTTCTACATGGCTTTTTTTCTAGAATTTACATTGGCTAGAATGTACCATCACATTCTTTCCCACAGTAACAATGGCGCATCTGCCACAAGAGAGGCTTTTAACCATGTCCCCGTGCGAAAGCGCTCACAGCCTGAAGATGTGCAGCTGAAACCAATCTACACGATCAGGCTGCCAATAATGTGGGAAAGATTTACGCTCGTGTCTGCGCTGAGCAGCTACCTCCATCAAACAGAAAAAAATAGAAGATATATCAAAGATAGATATAAAGACAAAAGATGCTGGGATTATGTCGGGGAAAACCTAGCAGCTATGAGGTTAGGTGGTTGTTGTTTTAAAGAAAATAGAAAATAGAAACCTAACCTGTTGTATCTGTTATCTGCGAGCACGTACAGTAATTAACTGATTGATTGATTACATGTGTTTATCTAGCACCCTTATCTAGCACCACAGCAATATCAAAACATTAGAATAAAATTAAAAGTGCTACAAAACAATCAAAACAATGACTAAAAAGTCAAGAAAATGTTAGACAACTGCAGAGGCCGATCATCATACAAAAATCTTCAAAGGGTCAAAAGTGAGGGTACCTGCTGGAAGAGTGGCCCATTGCATGGGACCAGATGCACTAAATGCTCGACTTCTGATTGAGCCCAGTCAGGCCTCTGTAATACAGCAAATAAAGTAGAAAGGTTGCAAGGACTCAGGCCAGGACGGCAATCAACAATGGTTTTCTCTATTTTTGTTGTTGAAAGTATAAAACAAATTCCAGTTACGATTGTTAACTCCAGGAAAAAGGCCCTGTTTCGTTTATTCTTCTTCAGCTATCGTTTCTTAGTTTTATGGTCAAAGTGTACCGAAAAATGTACAAAAATAGAGGAAAACCATTGTTTATTGCCATCCTGGCCTGAGTCCTTGCAACCTTTCTACTTTGTTTCTTGTATTCTCCAAGGACTCCAACTCTGTAATACAGCAGGAGAGTAAAATTGCTTCTCCAGATGATCTCAGCAATTTAGCTGGGAGATAAGGGTTCAGGTGGTCCCTAACGCATCCTGTGTGGGGTGTATCTTCACTGAAGCAGTCAAATACAACATTTCCCTGTTGCCTAGAGTGGATACACAGGGGAATGTAACTCCAGTCAGAGAGGACTGCCTGCCGTACGTGCTCTGGAGCCTCCTCCCTCTGTGTGTGACCACGTAGATGGGCATGACCCTAGCAAGTCCTACAATAGGGCTAGCCACGCAGCCATCCAAATCTGGCGCATGCTCACGCCGCCGCTGGGCCGCCGCTGCTTCCGCGGAGTCCTTGCGAACCGCTGAGCGATCGGCGGCTCATGGGGCTGCTGCGTGCGAAAAGCAGCACAGCCTTACGCCTCCCGCTAATGCTCAGCAACCCCACCAGCTGCTGATCGCTCAGCGGCTCGCAACGTCGCCGCGGGAGCAGCAGTGGCGGCCCGAGGGCAAATGCACACATGCTCCGGATTTCGCACATGTGCACTCCATCCTGATGTTGCGTCGTGACATCACGATGCCCTGCCCCCAGGGGGTGCCTCCGTTCGCCGCCCCGGGTAGCGAGGAGGCTTCCTCCATGCCTGCAGCCACCTTCCCCTTTTCTCTTTTCAGACTTCTCTCTTAGACCTCCTCTTCTGGCTCTTAGCCAGCAGCACATGACTCATCCTTACGGAGGATGGAATCCACAAGGTCCATTTCTCTACAAATGTAACTGTAACCACAAGATAAAGCCCACCTTCAAATTACTGCTGTGAACTGAATGTAAGTAAACTTTGCTCTTACTTTTAAATAAGACTGTCGTGTTATTGTTATTTTGAGGGGGAAATAAAGGGGAAACTTACCAGGAACAATCCAGACTGGACAAGCCAGACTGGATCGCTTAACTTAAATGATTCTAATGAATCCACCAACTTGCTTAGTGCAAGAGAATGGGCTCTGCTGCTTGGTCAGCCCTTGCCAATTGTCAGGGATGACAAGCACTGCAGTCTACAGAATCAAGGCTGAATAATTCTGGTTTAGACGAGTGACAATAGAATATATAAGTGAAAATGTGTAGTTATATTTGAAATGAGTGCTTAATGACCGCTCCCCACATCAAATGGGGGGCACCTTTTGCGTGGTCGTGCGCAGTCCCTGGATCCCAGTGAGGCTCCCAGTAGTACGGGCTGGCTTTGCCCTCCCCAGACTGGATACCTGGAGGTCTCCGCCTACCTCAGCCAATCGCCCAATCCCGCCTGGGGAGGCGTTGCCAGGGGATTGGCCAGGGACTTTCCTCCCCACACAACAGGTGAATCTTACCTGTGAAGTGTCAGTTGGCTCCAGAGCTTCTCCCACCCTTCCCTCACTCAGTTAAGTCTTCTTTTGCAGGTTAACCTCTTCTCCACAGGTACACGGGCACTGCTACGTCAGGGTCGCTGTTGAAGGGCCGGAAAGGAATTTTCTTGCATTGGCAGGTTTTGCCTTCCCCCTGGCAAAACGTCACAACTTTGGCGGTTTCAGGCCTTGGGTGGAATCCTTTAGTCTATCTTCCTAAATAGGGGGGGGGGGCATGAAGCGGTGACCCATGCCCCCTTGCAGCGGTGATCCCAGGGTTCCCCGTTAAAGGGGTCTTGGGGGGAGGCATTGGCCATACGCTGAGAGGTTGTCATTGCTCTCCCTTCTGACGACAGCAAAATGGGGGGGGGGTTCTCTGTTTGAACATACGTACTCCAGAGCCAGCCCAATCCCCACACATTCTGGATAACCCTTATGTCTCCCAGATCCCCGGCTTGGGGCTGGGAAGGATAAAAGCCCAATGTCTGAGCCAAGGTCTTCCTACACCTAAAACTTAAAGTTGTGGCCAATTTTAATCCCATAGCACGTTGTCTTGAGTCATTATTCTGCTCGGGGGCTGTTTGGGGTTGGGGGGACTCTGCCTGTCCACGCAATCTAATGTTTGTTAACAAAATGTTGGTAAATGCATTGCTTTATTTGTAACTGAAAAACCACCAATTAATTTTCATTTTTAAAAAAGTAATGTCTGGTTGCAAAGGGCTGGGCATCCCCGGACAACAGTGCTTTCTCGTTCATACAGTAAACCGTAACTGTGGTAGCAATTGACCGAGTTGAGTTAGCCTTGCACCAACCACGTCCTCCTTTCCTGACTTACGAAACAAGAGAAAGCTCCATCTGGAAATGAAGGCGACAGATAATGATGAGATGCGGTATCAAATCGCAGTTGTGTTTTTGCTTTGGTCGGAGGCTTAAGGAACGGCTGATCCAAAGAAAACTACTTAGCAGATTCAAGCAGCGTGGAGGGGGAAGCACATTGACTTGTTAATGTCTCATAGTCTCACATTTCTGCAGTACAAAGGAAAGTGTTTGAACAGCTTAAAAGTTTTATGTTTAAAATAACATTCGGTTTTTTTAAAAAAGAGCATTTTTGTGAGACTCGTTAAGAAACCGCATAGTTCAAGGTGGGAATTCCGGGAAAACCCCTCGGGAAGCCTTGTCCCCCCCTTTTTTTTTGAGAAAGGAAAGGGGCAAGGGTAATGAAAGGTCTTTCCCCTGCTTAGGAAGCAGGCTTCCCTCCAGGATGATGGAAGGGTGAAGAGCTTCTTTCTCACAGAAACAAGGGAATTTCATTTCGTAGTGCTTCCACACTAGAGACCCTTATTGCTGCTGAAACATCATCCACTCATTCCTCAAACCGGAAGTAATAAAACAGGCTGAACTTGCTAAGAGGAAGCCTTTAATCTGAAGGAGCAAGAGGCCTAATAAGGCTTAATATCACTGTTGGCATTGTACTTTATTACATTAAAAAAAAACTACCTGTAATCAGATCACCAGGCAACAATACAAGCATCAGCAAACACCCTTCCTTCAAGCTATTTCAAAGGCATTCTTTGGTGAATTCTCAAATTTGCTCTGCTATAAAAGAAGCAAAGATTTTAAAAGACCGCATGCTCCTTTGGTCAAAACAAAATAGAAAATTCTTTCCAGTAGCACCTTGGAGACCAACTGAGTTTGTTCTTGGTATGAGCTTTCGTGTGCATGCACACTTCTTCAGATGCACACGAAAGCTCATACCAAGAACAAACTCAGTTGGTCTCTAAAGTGCTACTGGAAAGAATTTTCTATTTTGTTTTGACTATGCTCCTTTGGTGTGTTTGTATGTGTGCAGAATTTTTGAAAGCCCCCCCCCCTCCTGCTTATTAAATCGAGTGCTTTTGTAACATCATTGTAATTCTGAATTGTGTTTGTGTACACTGCTTAGAGATTTAAAATATTAAGGGCCGGATTCAACTAAGTTGTTACGCTAGCCGCTGGTGGAGGAAGAGGGGTGCGGGGGGAGCGCACCACCCCCGGCAGCATGATCATGGTGGGGTGCCATCGTGGCTGACCCCCCGCCAGGGCTGGGTGTCATGCCCCTGCAGCTGGCATGCCACACCCCCAGGATGCGCACCACACCCCTGCGGGTGGCGCGCCACACCCCCAGGATGTATGCCAGCCCCGCCCCCACCTGCTCCCTGCCCCCCAGTGCTGGAGCATGAAGCTCCGCCACTGACGCTAGCAGAAGCTAATGCAACAAGTGCCACTAGCACAATAGGACCTGCCTATCTCCAGTGTGGCTTTTGACAAAGTCCCCCCATGATATTCTTGTGAAGAGGCTGGTAAAATGTGGGTTGAACAAGGTAACTGTTAGATGGATTTGTAGCTGGTTGACTGACTGAACCCAAAGCATACTCATTAATGGTTCCTCGTCATCGTGGAAAAACGTGTCAAGGAGTGTGCCACAGGGTTTTGTTCTGGGCCCATTGTTGTTCAATGTCTTTACAAATGACTTGGATGAAGGAATTGAGGGGGTGCTCATCAAATTTGCAGATGACCCCAAACTGGGAGAAGAAGAAGAAGAAGAAGAAGAAGAGGAGGAGGAGGAGTTTGGATTTGATATCCCGCTTTTCACTACCCGAAGGAGTCTCAAAGCGGCTCACATTCTCCTTTCCCTTCCTCCCCCACAACAAACACTCTGTGAGGTGAGTGGGGCTGAGAGACTTCAAAGAAGTGTGACTAGCCCAAGGTCACCCAGCAGCTGCATGTGGAGGAGCGGAGACACGAACCCGGTTCCCCAGATTACGAGTCTACCGCTCTTAACCACTACACCACACTGGCTCTCAGTGGGAGGGGTAGCTAATGCCTAAGAAGCCAGAATCAGGATTCAAAATGACCTTAACAGATTGGAGAACTGGGCCCAAACTAACAAAATGACTTTCATTAGGGACAAATGTAAGGTTTTGCACTTAGACAGGAAGAACCAGATGCACAAATATAAGATGGGGGACACCTGGCTTACTAGCAGTACATGTGAAAAGGATCTAGGGGACTTAGCATATCACAAGCTTAACATGAGTCAACGGTGTGATGTAGCACCACAAATGTTGTTGTTGTTTAGTCGTGTCCGACTCTTCGTGACCCCATGGACCAGAGCATGCCAGGCACTCCTGTCTTCCACTGCCTCCCGCAGTTTGGCCAAACTCATGCTAGTCGCTTCGCGAACACTGTCCAACCATCTCATTCTCTGTTGTCCCCTTCTCCTTGTGCCCTCCATCTTTCCCAGCATCAGGGTCTTTTCCAGGGAGTCTTCTCTTCTCATGAGGTGGCCAAAGTATTGGAGCCTCAGCTTCAGGATCTGTCCTTCCAGTGAGCACTCAAGGCTGATGTCCTTCAGAATGGATAGGTTTGATCTTCTTGCAGTCCAGCTATTCTAGGCTACATCAACAAAAGTATAGTGTCCAGATCAAGGAACGTAATAGTATCACTCTATACTGCCTTGGTTAGACCACACTTGGAATACCGTGTCCCATTCTGGGCTCCACAATCTAAGAAGGATACCAACAAGCAGAAACGTGTGCAGAAGAGGGCAATCAAGATGATCAACGGTCTGGAAACCAGACCTTATGAGGAAAGGTTGAAGGAGCTGGGTACGTTTAGCATGGCAAAAAGGGATACTGAGAGGAAATGTGTTAGCCATCTTCAGATATCTAAAGAGCTGTCACATGGAGGATGAAGCAAGCTTGGTTTCTCCCGCTCTGGAGGCTAGGACCCAAACCAATGGCTTCAAGCTACAAGAAAGGAGATTCTAAATAAACACCAGGAATAACTTTCTGACAGTAAGAGCTGTTTGGCAGTGGAACAGATTCCTACGAGAGGTGGTGGACTCTCCTTCCTTGGAGGTTTTCAAGCAGAGGTTGGATGGCCATCTGTCACGTATGATCTAGTTGAGATTCCTGCATTGCCTGGGGTTGGACGAGATGACCCTTGGGACCCTCAGGTAATATTGCTGAGGATTCACTGCTGCGGTTGGTGTTGGCAGTCACATACAATGTTCTGAGCAGGAACCAGCGCTTCCAGAATCTGAAAGGAATTCCATAATGGGATGGGAAAGGAGAAGTTCAACAGACATCGAGCAAAAATGTATCTATCTACCCATCTGCTTATTTATTGAACAAATTAGATATTTATTTATTACATTTATTCGCCCCTTCTCCATTTCATCCTACCAATAAACACGTGTGGTAGCTTGGGTTGAGAAACAGTGAGCTTCATGGCCGAGTTGGTGGAATCAGGTGGTTCTGTCTCAATCAATACTATGTTTAGATTAGAAAAGAACCATTTACTGGCTAGGGACACAGCTGCTGTCGGCATTCACAGCCTCCTGCAATTGATCCCTGTGTTGGGGGCTCAACTTCCACCCATAACCCATGGACACCTTCAGTAGCAGCCAACTCTGGAGTGAGGGAGGGAAGATTTTTTTTTAATCCGCTTTTATGAGACTTCTAAACATCAGATGTCGACCTTGCTTTGAAGAATAATAGGTTCTCCCTGGGAAATTAAATTATGAAAAGTTTATTTTAATATTGGTATCAAGCTACTACAGTTGTGTTGACATAAATGCCCATTGCGTCTGACATATCCTTGCCTTGTTCGTTGTTTTAAGAGATATGAAAAGGAAGGGGGAGGTTAGCTGAAGGAGTTTTACCCATGCTAAGCAAACGCTGTCATTTTAATCTGAAGCCTGCCCGGTGGTTTTTTTTTTTTTGGTTTTTTTTTGCCCTTCGGTTGACATTTATTGTTTTTAAAACTTCTACGAAAGTGCACTGATGAATTGCTCATTCCCATCGTATTAAGTATGAAATGTTTAAAAGTATATAATATTTCATCTGGTGCCAGCTCCAGGATCACAGCCAGCACTCGTTTGACAACCAGATGACTAACACAAAGGGGTTCCCCCTATGAAAACGCTCAGATTATGTGAATTGGCACATGTAAGTAACTCACAACATCCCCTGTGGAAGGCTGATTGTAGTCATATGTGGGGCATATGGACATCCATGCTGAGAACCAAAGTGCCACACAGACCTGTGGAAAGACTGGACGAAGTAATTGCGCCGGCTGATTGCCGAGTCGCTTTTATAATTCATCACCATGCATTTCTGGAGTTAAATCAGAACAAATGATAAAGACTGAAGAGCAATTCTCTCTCTGCTGTTATTTCCACTCAACATACAGATCAGTCTTAGGGGTTGTTTTCCACCCTACCTCATAGTTGTAGGATAATTACCAGCAATGCATGTTTTCCAGATACGCACGTGGCAGGAGCTGAAGCTCGGAGTCCGGTAAGTTTCCTAGAGAGGACTCTGAGAGACACTCCCACTGTGCCCTGACAAGGGTAGGGTGTAGCCATAAATAATCTCTTTACCTGGCGGGGCAATGTGGTGTAGTGGTTAAGAGTGGTAGACTCATAATCTGGTGAACCATTACTGTTACTCTTCAACAAATACTTTTTTAAAAAATTAAAAAAAACCATTTATTCGAAAGTTACAATACAGTTACAATACAATACATTTTCAATCAATATATCCCCTCCATGGACACCTCTGTGATGATGGTGGCATTAAGATATCCTGTTCTTCTTCAATAAAAGAGAAAAAGGGAGACCAGATACCAAATACTGAGTGAGTAGTTGTTATTTTTACCTTTTACAAGACTGTTTGTGTGATTATTGTTTTAAGGGGGAAATACCAGGAGAATCCATGGATGCAGGTGGTGCTGTGGGTTAAACCACAGAGCCTAGGGCTTGCCGATCAAAAGGTCGGTGGTTCGAATTCCTGCAATGGGGTGAGCTCCCATTGTTTGGTCCCAGCTCCTGCCCACCTAGCAGTTCGAAAGCACGTCAAAGTGCAAGTAGATAAATAGTTACCCCTCTGGCGGGAGGGTAAATGGTTGCTCTGGTTCGCCAGAAGTGGCTTAGTCATGCTGGCCACATGACCCGGAAGCTGTTTGCGGACAAACGCCGGCTCCCTTGGCCTATAGAGAGAGATAAGCACTGCAACCCCAGAGTTGTCGGCGACTGGATCTAGGTCATGGGTAGCTTTATCTTTATCTTACAGCAGCCCAGTGGATGAAATAGAAGTTCTTGGTAGTGGCTTGAGTGCCACTACTATGTCAGAGAGAGAGAGACCAGCTGATAGGACAGCACTTATGCCACCAGAAGATCCATGACATTACCATGGGACGTTCTTCAGATATAGACAGGAAGCATTCCACCAGTGGTGGTTGGGAATTATTGTTGTAGCAGAAGTGGTAGTAATAGTTTATTGATCACTTTTTACATAAGGTGATGTACAATCCTACAATGAAGACAAAGAAAAGCACATCTAAAAGAATTACATAAAGCAACCAGACAGGTTTAAAAGCAAAATAGAGCTAGATCTATTTTCTAGGAAAATAGATCTAGAACAAGATTAGGTGTAATTGATGGTTATATAATGTTAAGAATTTACTAACGATGTTATACAGTAAACGCAGAAGGAGAGGACGTGAGGAAGTCACCCAACAATGTTAAGGAATAGAATGATTATAGTTATTATAGTTATTTTTTGTATTTTTGTATTTTTGTATTTTTTTGTATTTTTTATTGGTTTTTGTATTTTGTATTTTATAATTTTTGTTTTAGTGTGTAGTGTTTGTTTGTAATGTTTGTGTTTTATTGTTGAAAATTTAATAAAATTTATTAAAATAAATAAATAAAAGCAATGCAAATAAACACTCAGGGCAGAGACTTAAATATACATTTAGTATTTTTTTCCCCATCAAGTTGTTATTGTTTATTTATTTGTGTAGACAAAGCTGTTACAAAGCAAGACATGAAAACAAAATCAAACACACTACATAGTTAAAATACAGTCGTACCTTGGATCCCGGACTCGGATGTTTTGGCTCCCGAATGCCGCAAACCCGGAAGTGATTGTTCCGGTTTGCGAATATTCTTTTGGAACCCGAACGTCCAATGGGGCTTCCGCAGCTTCTGATTGGCTGCAGGAGCTTCCTGCATCCAATCAGAAGCCGCAATTTTGTTTTCAAACGTTTTGGAAGTCACATGGACTTCCGGAACGGATTCCATTCGACTTCCAAGGTACGACTGTCATTCAGTCAAACAAAAATTTGCTGCACTGAAGAATTTGACGTATTATCCCGGCAAACCTTTCTCCTTGAAATTCCTGTTCTTTTCAGAAATGTCCTCTAATAAACTCCAACAAAATGTACATTAATTGCTTTACCCACTCCTGTTTGTGGCCCTGACCACTGCTGGCATGTGGCCCCCAGAAGCCTGGCCAGAAGGGATGTAGCTCTTGGTTAGAAAAACTTCCATCAACAGTTGTGAAGGACTATGTTGAAGTCAATGCCTTGCATGACCTACTATCTGTTGCCTTGTAGGACTCTAGCAGCATTTTCCCTGGAGACCCACTGCCTCATTGGCAATGTTCATACCCTCCACATCTGAGGATTTCCTCCTATAGGACACCATCAAGTAAGAATGCAACAGCACCTGTTACCTTCTTCTTCTTTAAGGGTTTAATTAATCCGCTACTTGCAAATAGACCATGCAACCTTATTTTTATTTTATTTTATTTTAAAATAAAGTAACTGTTTTGCAACATTTGGGGTGAAGCTTCGACGGCTCTGGAATAAATGATAATGGAACCATTGACATGCTCAGAGCTGAATGTCTCCCTTGGCTTCAGAGATGCAAGATCTTCATTTCATGTATTAGGGAAAGGGTGAGATTATAATGAAGAAAAGCATCATGGGAATATTTTATTGATTGAGATCAGAGATGGGGCTCATTGGCCCTCCAGATACTGTTCCATCAGCTCTAGCCAGCAGAGCCAATGATCAGGAATGGTGGGATTTGTAGTCCACAACATCTAGATGGCCACAGGCCCCTTTCCTGATCTAGATCAGGCCCCTTTCCTGATCTATATGCCACTTGGGATATACCATTCCACTCCTGGTTAATATTTTTCCTCACAGCATTTCACCTGTGCAACAGAATAATTATGTACAGGGACTGTGGGTGGGTGAAGACTAGACTAAAGGGCATGATGGATGTCCTTTGGCTTAGCAAAGACTAGGGCTGTAAATGAAATATATTCTTATTATATTGTCATGAAACATAAACATATGATTAGAGTTGATGCCAATAATAACCTGGAGGACCACAGACTCTCCATCTCTGATGTAGATGAATCTTTTGATGATCCCCAGAAGGTTTGACACAACTCGTCTGCGTCTGATTCCATTCCTCACCTTTCTCTTACCACCACAAACCTCTATGGCTAGAAATAATATCCAGGGTTTGTTGATATCTCTTATCTAGATTCATTTGATGATATAGAAGTAGAACCAGTTGGAGACATGATGGCCCATCTGCTTGTCCATAATTCCAGTGAAAGCCTCATGATGTTATGAACAATTAGCAGACTGAAAATGCTTACGTATCTACCAACTGGGAAATCAGCTTACAGGAGGTTAAATATCTGTACTTCACTTGCAGTTCGTAAGTCACAGGAGGGTTCTATTAAATTGTTTGTATAAATCGAGCAAATGTCACTGGGCATTCTTACAATTTATGTTTCATTAATCTTCATAACTACCAGCCCAGATGCGTTCACAAGTTCCTAGGTTGTTGGACGATTTGTGTGTGGGGAAAGTGAAGTTAACCTTTCCAACTCTTTTGTATGCATTCCTGCTTCTTACACCTGGCTCTGGCTTCAGGGAAGTTATGTTATACAGGAAAATGAACTGTCACATAGATAGCAATATAAAGAAACAAGCAAATAAGCAACACATGAACACACCCAAATTGGAAACATCACGAAAATGAACCCAACAACATCCTAATCAGCTGCCCTGATAAGTTCATAAGAAGTCCCTGATGGATATGAATGTGAAAATTATTAATATTATTATTTCTGTGACGGGAACCGGGGTTGCGCAACACCCTTAATGAGCTCCATTTCCCAGGATTCTTTGGGGGAAGCCATGATTGTTAAAGTGGTATAAAAATCAGTATAAATATTTGGTGTGGATGGGACCTAGATCAGGTAGCTGGTGTTTGGGAGAAGTGTTTGCTATTATCTTAGGAAGCCACTGCCCATTGGAACATACAATATTGAGCTAAAGACAGTTTCCTGTTTTCTGATGATGATGAAGAAGAAGAGTTTGGATTTGATATCCCGCTTTATCACTACCCGAAGGAGTCTCAAAGCAGCTAACATTCTCCTTTCCCTTCCTCCCCCACAACAAACGCTCTGTGAGGTGAGTGGGGCTGAGAGACTTCAGGTCACACAGCAGCTGCATGTGGAGGAGCGGAGACGCAAACCCGGTTCCCCAGATTACGAGTCTACCGCTCTTAACCACTACACCACACTGGCTCTAAAAACCCTAAAACAGATGAGAAAAGTGAGTAAACTCTAGATTCCATTGGTAACTCTAAGGTCAAGAGATGACAATTCTGGACCTGCCACCACAGACTGTGGCACTTTTCATCCTCTTGAATATTCATGTGCTCCATCACACAACTTGATCCGTAAATCCTTTTTCCATCTCCTTCTTTTGTCTCTCCTTGATCACATTTCTAGTAGGTAACTGTAAGCCACCTGCCTGGTGTGTTTCAAACCCTGATTAAAACATCCCAGAGCATAATTGCTTTACCAGCACGGCCCCTGTGTACATAGCAGTCAGCAGCAGTTAAGACACCCAGAGACCAGGTTTTAATCAGTCTTGACTGAAGGCTGAAAATGATTCACTCCTGTCAGCACTGGGCAGCACAACAAACAGCTTTCCAGAAAACCACTTAAGCAGAAATATGTTGGGATATTTCTATAGTAACAGGGGGAAAATATTTCACACTGAAGTCCATCTGCTGTAACATATAGAAGAGCGATCTGGCGAAGGATCACATTGCCAATTAATCTTAATTTGCAAACTTCATTTTACAATTTCACATGCAGACACGCACACAAAATTGCAGCGAAGGAAAGAGCTGGGAATGCAAGTGGCCTTGGGTTAATCACAGAACTGTAGCATCAGAAGGGGTCCTGGGGATCATCTAGCCCAACCCCCTCCAATGCAGGAACATGCAGCAGTCCTGTATGGGGATCGAACCTGCAACCTTGGCATTATGAGCACCGTGCTCTAACCAACTGATTCGAAATGCAGTGATGTTTGGTGGGCAAATTGCTTACTGAAAATCAATAGAAGGACATAAGAGGAACCATGCTGGATCAGAGCCCAGCTAGTCTAACAACCTGTTTACCACAGTAGACAAACCTCAAACAGATGCTTATGGAAGGGCCACAAGTAGGACAGAATGACGATCATTCTCTCCCAGATAGATAGATAATACTTTATTCGGCTATAAGCCCACAAGGTAAGACAAATCAATAAATAAAAACAGCATTTTACATTCTAAAATATCAACTAAAATATTTCAACGCATAATCTCCTTCGCATTACGCACAAGCTCTAGATGGAAGCTAAAGCTAAAGATGGAAAATAGAGTTTACTAGATTTTTAATAGTCATGAAGCATTCCATGAAGTCTTTTATATGAAAGAACTGAAATCAGGAATCTGGCAACCTGTAATGTTCTATAAGAGTCAATGTCCTGGAGTAGATAAGCTAGATGCAATTCAGGTGGTTTTGCAACAATTTCCAGAATGATTGTTCCTTATGTGGAACGGCTTAGGGAGCTGGGTATGTTTAGCCTGGAGAAGAGAAGGTTAAGGGGTGATATGATAGCCATGTTCAAATATATCAAAGGATGTCATATAGAGGAGGGTGAAAGGTTGTTCTCTGCTGCTCCAGAGAAGCGGACACGGAGCAATGGATTCAAACTACAAGAAAGAAGATTCCACCTAAACATTAGGAAGAACTTCCTGACAGTGAGAGCTGTTCGGCAGTGGAATTTGCTACCAAGGGGTGTGGTGGAGTCTCCTTCTTTGGAGGTCTTTAAGCAGAGGCTTGACAGCCATCTGTCAGGAATGCTTTGATGGTGTTTCCTGCTTGGCAGGGGGTTGGACTGGATGGCCCTTGTGGTCTCTTCCAACTCTATGATTCTATGATTCAGAATCCTTGATCGGGGAACAATGTATAAAAGGCAATTTAACAAGATATGGTAAAGGGATTCTATTGATTTGTTATCACATGCGCATAAAATCTATTAGAAAATCTATTGCTCAGAACATTTGAGGGGAACACATTAAATCTGGCTCTAACAAATGCGAATCTGTGTGACGCAACTGATAAGGTAGACAGATATCGAGGTATCTGGGGCATAGATGTAATGCCCAGATTTATCGGAGAACACATAACTCCACCTGTAGTAAGACTTTGTTGCAAATCAACCTTCTCCAATCTTTGTTTGATGACCTTTTTAGCTGCAATTAGATCTAAATTTAGTATATCGGAAGGAGAGATTCCATAAGACAACAGTTTGGAATGGATTTTTGTTGCCCATGGGCTGGTGAATTCATCTCTCCAAAGGTACTGAATAAGATGGTAATTTGGTAATTTATGCCAAAGGGACAGCCAATAATTAAAGGCATGTCTCCACATCAGAATCTCTAAGGGAGGGATCTTAAGTTTAAGCGAATGGAAGAGTTGCTTACACAGGAGGGTAATTTCAAAAGGCGTCTGAGAAAAAGGTTTTTGCAACGTCACCAGAGGTGTGAGGGCTCTCTCCCACTGTTATTCCTTTGCAACTGGGATTCATACTAAAGACAGGAATGGGCAGCCTCATATCTTCCAAAATTTCTCCCATTTAAATAGGTACATCCTATTCTGTTCTTGTTGTTCTTGTTGTTCCCTGCCCATCTGAGTGGGTCAGTAAATAAACCCACAGTACTTTCTCTGCCTCTGGGCAGCTTCCAACATATATAAAAACATAACAAAACGTTAAACATTAAAAACTTCCCTATACAGTGCTGCCTTCGGATGTCTTCTGATGGTGTATAGTTACTTATCTCAGGGAATCACATAACTCCATACCCTCCAACATTTCTCCAATGAAAATAGGTAAAGGTAAAGGGACCCCTGACCATCAGGTCCAGTCGTGTCCGACTGGGGTTGCGGCGCTCATCTCGCTCTATAGGCCGAGGGAGCCGGCGTTTGTCTGCAGACAGCTTCCGGGTCATGTGGCCAGCATGACAAAGCCGCATCTGCTAGGTTTCTTGAAGTGATATTTCTAACAAAACAAAACAAAATATGGGCTGAAGGACATCTCACCTCTGTCTCCTGCCCAAAGACCCACTTGTTGCTCTACAAAGCAACACACTAGAGATGTGTTTCCCCCTTGGTGCATCTCCTGCCCTGATGCACAACAATTTAGTGTGAGGGAATGTAATTGGGCTTTGAGATAGCCAATTATATCAGACTGTGAGCAGTAGCCGTTGAGCTGCAGAATGGCTGGTAGCAAAATGGTAGCAGATACACAGAGAGGCCATGGGCACAGTGCATGGATTAAAAAGGTAAAGGGACCCCTGACCGTTAGGTCCAGTCGCGGACAACTCTGGGGTTATGGCGCTCATCTCGCTTTACTGGCCGAGGGAGCCGGCGTACAGCTTCCGGGTCATGTGGCCAGCATGACTAAGCCATTTCTGGCAAACCAGAGCAGCGCACGGAAACTCCGTTTACCTTCCCGCCGGAGCGGTACCTATTTATCTACTTGCACTTTGACGTACTTTCGAACTGCTAGGTGGGCAGGAGCTGGGACCGAGCCACGGGAGCTCACCCCGTCGCGGGGATTCAAACCGCCGACGTTCTGATCAGCAAGCCCTAGACTCTGTGGTTTAACCCACAGCGCCACCTGGGTCCCAATGAAAATAGGGACATCCTAAGGGAAAGAGGGACGAACCGGGATGGCTTCTGTAAATCCAGACAAACTAAACGAAGTATCAAAGTGGTGATAATAATGTAACAATAAAACAAAACAAACCACCACAAACTGGCTAATAAATGTAAAACGGAATTTACTAGGATAATAGCTGAATAAAGGTTAACTCATGACCATTCACACATGTCATTAGTTAACCTTTATTCAGCTATTATCCTAGTAAATTCCGTTTTACATTTATTAGCCAGTTTGTGGTGGTTTGTTTTGGTTTATTTTCTGTAAATCCGGGACTGTCCCTGGAAAATAGGGACACTTGAAGGGTCTGCAACCTGTGGTTCACTGGATGCTATTAGACTCCAACTTCCATCAGCCCCAGCCGGCATAGCAAAGGGTCAGGGATTATGGGAGTTGTAGTTCAACATCTGTAGAGCCAGAAGCTTCCTATCCCTGCTGTAGGAGATAGTTCTCTTTATTTGCCTTGTCTAATTGTCACCAAGAAACCCATCCTCCCTGCATGTATCTAAATCAACCATCTAAACCAGCCAGTTTTTTCAAACTAAGCAAGTTTGCACTGGCGGAGGAAGAGGAGTGCGGGGGGAGCGCACAGCCCCCAGCAGCGTGATCCCGGTGGGGTGCCATTTCCGCTGCCCCCTGCCCACGCTGGGTGCCACGCCCCCAGGACACACGCCACATCCCTGGGACGTGTGCCAGTCATGCCCCCACCTGCTCTCCCCCCCCCCGCCCCCCGGTGCCAGAGCATGAAGCTCCGCCACTGAATGCCTGGCCCAGATGGACAGCTAAGTGACTGAACTAAGGCTGCACTAAATAAACCCAGTTACAGGTAGGTAGCCGTGTTGGTCTGCCATAGTCATAACAAAATAAAAAATAAAATAAAAATTCCTTCCAGTAGCACCTTACAGACCAACTAAGTTTGTTGTTGGTATGAGCTTAAGAAGTGTGCATGCACACGAAAGCTCGTACCAAGAACAAACTTAGTTGGTCTCTAAGGTGTTACTGGAAGGAATTTTTTTATATTTTATTTTGTTCTAAATAAACCCACAGTGCTTTCTCTGCCTCTAAAACAGGGGTGGCAAATCTGCAGGGGCGATTTGCTGGACTACAACCCCCCCTCAGCCCCAGCCAGCATGGCCAACTATCAGGAATGATAGGAACTGAAGTCAATAACATCTAGGGGGCCACATATTTCACATCCCTATTCTAAATTATGCTTTTTTACGGAAACACAAAATATTGTTGTTGTTCAGTCGTTTAGTAGTCATGTCCGACTCTTCGTGACCCCATGGACCAGAGCACGCCAGGCACGCCTATCTTTCACTGCACAAAATATAGAGCCACATAATGTGCATGAGGCCCTAACTGCTAACTGGGCAAAATATCCACTTCTATGTAGCAAGTTTGAGAGTCCCATGGACTGCAAGAAGATCAAACCTATCCATTCTCAAAAAAATCAGCCCTGAGTGCTCACTAGAAGGACAGATCCTGAAGTTGAGGCTCCAGTACTTTGGCCACCTCATGAGAAGAGAAGACTCCCTAGAAAAGACCCTGATGTTGGGAAAGATGGAGGGCACAAGGAGAAGGGGACGACAGAGGATGAGATGGTTGGACAGTGTTCTCGAAGCTACTAACATGAGCTTGGCCAAACTGCGAGAGGCAGTGAAGGATAGGCGTGCCTGGCGTGCTCTGGTCCATGGGGTCACGAAGAGTCGGACACGACTGAACGACTGAACAACAACAACAACAATGTAGCAAGTGGATATTTAGCAATTTCTTCATGGTTTGTGACAGAGTAGCTTCCTCATGGTCTGTGATACAGATCCCCTTTTGGTTCTGGTAGGGACCTAAAAGGGAGGGCAATATGTTTGCCCGTTGTATGGAGCTAAGGAAAAGGCATTCATCTGGGACCAGCCCATTGCCACAGTTTTCAAGACCACTGTGGATATTCAGACGCTTCTCTTAGCACATTTCCCTAACATTTTCATGTGCCTATTTGATTTGTCTTCTACATTTGGCAGGGGACAACGAAGATCTTTCTTTCCAGAGAGAGAAATACCCCCTTTATAAATACACACGTGCACATGTGCATGCACACCACATTCCATGTCACGCTAAAACACCATGGAGCTGATAATAACTCATTTAGCAATGGTGAGTTTAGCTGAAGGAACGATCCAAGGACAACACACACTCCCTTTGCATGCTCTTTGTTTACTCTGGGTCTAGGCGAGTAATTAGAGGTCAAGAAGTTTAATTTTGCTCATTTTTGGGGATTGAGAATTGGAATCCATTAGAAAAGAAAAGAAAAGAAAAGAAAAGAAAGAAGAAAAACACACTCACATACTAATGTGCATGGAATGTAATGAAGTTCCAAAGTCTAGCTGGTATTTCAGAGTTTTTTAGATCTATCTGTTAGCGTAAATGGAAATATCAAATGCAAATGCATTTTGTTCACAATTACTATATGGGGAACGAGGAAAAAAGCCATTCTTAGAGCATTTATTTATTTATTTATTTATTTACGCTAGCAGTTGCCACTTACTAAACAGCACAGTGGCTACATGCAGTGAACAATGTTTGTATTTAAATTATAATCTTGCTTGCAACCTAATCCTATGGATTCTACCTGGAGGTAGCCAACACGGGGTCCTCAATATATTGCTGGACTCCAAAACCTATCATTCCTCACCATTGGCTGTGCTAGCTAAGACCTGATGAAATGCAATCACGTAATCACAGAATTAGAGGGACGCGGGTGGCGCTGTGGGTTAAACCACAGAGCCTAGGAATTGCTGATCAGAAGGTCAGCAGTTCGAATCCCCACGACGGGGTGAGCTCCCGTTGCTTGGTCCCTGTTCCTGCCCACTTAGCAGTTCGAAAGCACATCAAAAGTGCAAGTAGATAAATAGGTACCACTCCAGCGGGAAGGTAAACGGTGTTTCTATGTGCTGCTCTGGTTCGCCAGAAGTGGCTTAGTCATGCTGGCCACTTGACCTGGAAACTGTACACCGGCTCCCTCGGCCAGTAACGCGAGATGAGCGCCGCAACCCCAGAGTCATCCGCGACTGGACCTTTACCTTGAATCACAGAATTGTAGAGTTGGAAGGGACCCCGAGGGTCAGTTATTCCCACCCCCAGCAAGGCAATCTCAACACACAGCCCTCCATCCAATTTTCAAATGTTCTAGCAGCTTTATTGCTGCTTTTGCCCAGTCTTGTATCCAATCCAAAACACCAGCATGCGTGGAATTTCCTGTAACAGACAAAGCTGGGGAGGAAGCCACTCCATAGCTGCTAAGACATGATGGGAATGGAGAAGCATCCCTTCTGTACCAGATTTGGGACTAGGAGAGGGAAGAGTAAGGGAAAGAGAAGAGTGTTCCACAAGAAGACATGGGACAGGTGCAAACTTCCATAGTGCACTCCACAAATATAATAATAATAATATTTCATCAAATGTGGAACTGCTAAATCTGACTTGCCTTTAAAAAAAAAAATCACCAAAGGTTGTTTGCTTTGTCATGAAACTTTCTCTTTTTCCCCAAAAGTAATTCTTCACCGATATATATTTCCAGCGTCCAGCCACAAGTATTCATTTGGCTGAAATAATTAGTTGAACATGCTTTCAAACGGGGCAGACAGGATTCATTCTTCCTCCGCCCCCCCCCTTTCTTTCTTTCCACAGGGTTAAGTCAAGTCTGGTAAGGAAGAGAAGCCAGAGGGAAAGTTTTTGTATAATATAGATAAAAGGATGGGCAAGCCCAACTAAACCCGAGAAGGCTCGGGGTGTGTCTGACCCACATCCCTGCAATTTGCGAGGCGGCACACAGGACATAACTTCACCCGGGACACACCTGCAATCCTTTTTTTTCCCTAGTCCAGCAATCCCAAGCAAGCCGTGCTCTCATATAGCTGGGTTTCATTCCCTTTCTCTCTCCTTGCTCCCAGTTTTCCAAAAGTGGATAAGGGGTTGGCTCACATTTTAATTCAAACCATTCATCCACTGCTAATTTCGTGCAGAAGCAAGAATGTCGGACTTCATGAAAGGTTGCTCATCTTGGGAACTAGAACTGCAAATATAGTCAGAGCTGGTAGCTAAACACACACACACACCCCACCCCAAATATTTTTATCTCCATTGCATGAGGACAGGCAATCTCTTCAGGGTAGGTAGAATTATGCATTGTTTACTTGTGTGTTTTTTGTGGTTCATTTGCTGCTGTAAAGCAGGGGTGAGGAACTTGGAGCCCATCCACCTCTGGATGGCCACAACTCCCATCAGTTCCAACCAGCCTGACCAATGGTGTAGGATGATGGGATCTGTAGTCCAACATCTCATGGACCAGAGATTCCCCAGCCGAAGTTACAATGAGAACAGCCTTATACTAGGCCTTTGTGGTTCAGTGTTGCCCCCCCCAGAGTGTCAGACAAAGGAGTCTTTCCCATCACCTAATGAGCCCAGAGATGGGAAAGAAATCCAGTTTTGATTGCATTCAAATATGGAACTAACTAACCTGAGCTCCTCAGACTACTGTGCAAAGCAAAGCACAGCTATCCTTCAGAATTCACACTTTCCCGAATTTTGCAATGCAGTTCTCTAACCAAATGCAATGCACAACAAGATCGATTTCCGAGCACAATTCAAAGCGTTGGTGCTGACCTTTAAAGCCCTAAATGGCCTCGGTCCAGTATACCTGAAGGAGCGTCTCCACCCCCATCGTTCTGCCCGGACACTGAGGTCCGGTGCCGAGGGCCTTCTGGCGGTTCCCTCGCTGCGAGAAGCCAAGTTACAGGGAACCAGGCAGAGGGCCTTCTCGGTAGTGGCACCTGCCCTGTGGAATACTCTCCCACCAGATGTCAAAGAGAAAAACCAACTAGCAGACTTTTAGGAGACATCTGAAAGTAGCCCTGTTTAGGGAAGCTTTTAATGTTTAATAGATTATTTTATTTTAAAATTCTTTTGGAAGCTGCCCAGAGTGGCTGGGCGGGGTATAAATAATATATTATTATTATTATTATTATTATTATTATTATTATTATTATCGATAAGTGTGGACTTGAAGTCTTAGAGCCATCCATTAAAATTTGACACGTACCAATTAAAACAGGCTCCTGTGAATTACTAACTGCTTTGGGGGGGGGGGGAATTGCACAAGTAGAAATCATTGTGCTGATGGAACAGTTGCCTTGGTACTGTGTTGGATTCCACCCACCCACTAAGACTGGACAGATGAAGGAAGGTCAGGTGTAGATTTGGGACTCTTCATATAAGAAGAGATGGATGAACTCATAAGACTGAAACCGGATAAGTGCCTGGCCCAGCAGCTATGCATGTTCAATCACCAACACATATCTAGCTGCAGCTAAAGTTCAATTCTAGCTGACTCCCCAATAAATCATTTGAAGTTCACTGAAAGCTACATTTTATATGGGTGTCTTTCCCCTCCTTGTTAACATACGTTAGCCTATTCTGATTTTTCACATTCCGCAGGAGTTACATCATTCAGGTCATGAATATTCTAGGATTATTTAATAGTTTCTTGAAGCCAGAAAAAAAAATCCTATATCTTAAATAGAGAGCTTTTGTTTCTTTCTTGAATCCATTTTCTCAAGTATCATGTGGGATGTTTTTTCTTTTATTATGGGAAATTCAGAGGTGTTTATACACGAACCTAGCATTCTTCAACCTTGGGTTCCCAGGTTTTCTGGGCTACAATTCCCATCATCCCCAATCATTGGTTAAACTGGTTGGGGCTGATGGTAGTTTGAATCCAACAACATCTGGAGACACAAGGCTGACAAACGCCGCACTAAGATTCCATATCACAAAAATACAGAATCTGTAACATTTGGAAACCTAGAATTTTGAAGAAAATCATTTGAAATCTGACGCTATTATGGTCCTATGTTACCTGGAAAGGATAGTAAGATATTCTCAAACTTCTAGAAGAACAAGATTCCAAAGTTGGTTAGCAGCTCCTAAGAACACCTGCCTGTTGTTGTTGTTGTTGTTGTTGTTGTTGTTGTTTTTGCACACCCTATTTGGACTGGAGAACTGCATCGCGAAATTCGGAGAAGTGAGAGTTCTGAAGGATGGCTGCGTTTCAAGCTTGCATATTGTCTTGGAAAGTGCAAATGATGTAGGCTCATCTTTAAGTGTGGATCACATTTCCCCCCATCCCTACATCATACTGAGTCAGATCGTTAGTCTATTTATAGAATCATAGAATCATAGAGTTGCAAGAGACCACAAGGGCCATCCTGTCCAACCCCCTGCCAAGCAGGAAACACCATCAAAGCATTCCTGACAGATGGCTGTCAAGCCTCTGCTTAAAGACCTCCAAAGAAGGAGACTCCACCACACTCCTTGGCAGAAAATTCCTACTGTCAGGAAGTTCTTCCTAATGTTTAGGTGGAATCTTCTTTCTTGTAGCTTTAATCCATTGCTCCGTGTCCGCTTCTCTGAAGCAGGAGAAAACAACCTTTCTCCCTCCTCTATATGACATCCTTTTATATATTTGAACATGGCTATCATATCACCCCTTAACCTTCTCTTCTCCAGGCTAAACATACCCAGCTGCCTAAGCCGTTCCTCATAAGGCATCGTTTCCAGGTCTTTGACCATTTTGGTTGCCCTCTTCTGGACACGTTCCAGCTTGTCAGTATCCTTCTTGAACTGTGGTGCCCAGAACTGAACACAGTATTCCAGGTGAGGTATGACCAGAGCGGAATACAATGGTACTATTACCATGCAGTGGTACTATTAGCTCATCATTGACTTCAGTACTGGCAGTGGGTCTCCAGGGTTTCTTCTCTCCCAGCCCAACATGGAGATGCTGGATTCTCCTGTATGGAAACCATATGTTCTACCACTGAGCTCTTCAGTTTAATGGTGGAACGGACTCCCTTGGGAAGTGGTGGACTCTCCTTCCTTGGAGTTTTTAAAGCAGAGGTTGGATGGCCATCTATCATGGATGCTTTCGTTGAAATTCTTGTATTGCAGAGGGTTGGACCAAATGACCCACGGGGTCCCTTCCATCTCTACAATTCAATAATAATAATAATAATAATAATAATAATAATAATAATAATAAATAATTTATTTATGCCCCGCCCATCTGGCTGAGTTTCCCCAGCCACTCTGGGCGGCTTCCAACAGAATGTTAAAATACAATAATCTATTAAACATTAAAAGCTTCCCTAAACAGGGCTGCTTTCAGATGTCTCCCCAAAATCTGGTAGTTGGTTTTCTCTTTGATATCTGGTGGGAGGGTGTTCCACAGGGCGGGTGCCACTACTGAGAAGGCCCTCTGCCTGGTTCCGTGTAACTTGGCTTCTCGCAGCGAGGGAACTGCCAGAAGGCCCTTGGCACTGGACCTCAGTGTCCGGGCAGAACGATGGGGGTGGAGACGCTCCTTCAGGTATACTGGACCGAGGCCGTTTAGGGCTTTAAAGGTCAGCAACAACACTTTGAATTGTGCTTGGAAATGCACCGGGAGCCAATGTAGGTCTTTCAAGACCGGTGTTATGTGGTCTCGACGGCCGCTCCCAGATTCTATGGTTCACCATTTCAAAATGGAATAGCATTTTAGCTGAATATGTTTCTGGCAAGGCCTGCTCTACCATTAGGTGCAGTGATGTGACCATCTCAGCCAGCAGAGATGGGCGGGCAAGTGGTGACAGCCCCCCATCCTTTGGATAACAGAGCTGTGTGAATGACACAGGCTTCCCTGCACCTTCTAAGCTAGCCTGCTGACTAGAGGGGTGGTGGAGGATACTGTCCCCCTTGCCCACCTTTGAAATAAGAGTCATCTTATGAAGGGGGGGGCATCTGGTCAACCTTGGGCAACAAAATGACTTGGTCCAGTCTTGAAGAAGAAGAAGAACAGCTCGGTGGTAGAGCATTTCTTTTGAATGCAGAAGGTCCCAGGTTTAATCCCCAGCATCTCTAGGTAGGGGAGGGTGATACCTTGGAAAGCCACTTCTGTAGATGAGACTGAGCTAGATGGGCCAATGCTCTGACCCTGTGCTCCTGTGCTTTGTGGTGCTCAAAACCAGCTGCATCCACCTCCAGATGATTTTTTGCTATCTGATAAGCAGCCTTCCTTCAACCCTGGCAATGTGAGGCAGCAGGCTAGCTGACGAAGTGCACATAACCCTGTCCTCCAATGGAAGAGAACAGTCAGGTGGGTGGTGTCATGAACACACCAGCTCCAAGTGAAATCTTGCAGCCAGCTGCAGAATGCAGTCAGGAACAGGGAAGCTGGGCTTTCACGCCGGCACAGGAAAGCCCGCAGCTGCCAGCGTCGACTCTCTCTGACCTTGGACGGCCAGTTGATAAGTGAGGAATGGAGAGCAGGCTGGAACACAGCCAACGCTCCCCGGAAGCCCAAATAGGTGCGGAAAGCCAAAGGGACAACTTTTTGGAACAGGAAAGGGGCTGCAGCTGACCAAATAAGTCCGAGGTGTAGACGTATAGGAAGGCTGCTAGACAGGAACCAAAATAAGAAACGTAAAGGTTGAAGGTTCAATCTCTTCTGTCAACACAGGAAGACTCCTCAGAAGGGTCAACTGAGTGATGGGGGCCGGAGGCTTGCTAGAGCCGCCCGGAGATAATTGCCTGTTTGTTTGTTTTTTGCAATAAATCCTCCTTTTTAATTATGTGCTGTGTTATCAAGCCAGGAACCTGGACTGCTAACAGGCAGGCTACAAATAATAAAGTGATGATCATGATGATCATGATGATCGTGATGGGACGGCTGGTGCCTCAGCCCCTCCCCACTTTCCATGACCTACCGCCAAAGTGGCTGTCTCATTCTGCGTAATGCAGTGCCCCCAAACTTTTTGCAAACTAGAGAAACTGCTGTGAGCACCACACACACACACACACACACACACACACACAACCAAGCACACACCATAACCTTTTCTATCATCTACAATAGAATGCTTCCTTTGAGCCTAATTTCAGTTGGGGGAGGAGACCCTGTGGGCACCAGAGAAGGCCTATGTCAGGGCATGTGTGACCCCTGGCTTAACGGTAGGGCCAGCCTTGGGCACATCATATGAATCACTTTAGCATACAATTTGGCTCTTATCCACCAAGGCAGATCCTACTCTTGATCACAATGATAACCTACTTTCTCTACGATCCGGTAGCTGCACAGCAGAATTTAAACACTAGTGGCACATTTGTTTCTCTGCTACATCTGCCCCAGTGAAAGGGAGAGTGCTTCTTTCTTGTTTGAACATGTGACCGCCCTTTCTAAAAACTCAAATACTTGTCCATTTATGAGCCATCCATGGCGAGTCAGGATCTACTGCATACTAGTCTGGTGTCAATTAACAGCACTCGGCAAACACCTGGGAAGACTGCAGATGATTGAGTTTGTATAACTGCTTTTCTCTTTCTACAAAATATTACACTAGGCAAAGAAGCTTTTGGACCTGAATGAAAGTAATGGATCTAATTTTAGACAGTACGTATGAATGAAACTTGAAACAAGCTGTGCAGGAAATTCCTTCCACTAGGTCACTGCCAGCAAGTATGTGATTTAATGCTAAATTAGGCAGTGCCTGAGAAAAGGTTGCCACGAGAAGTTATTTAAAAGCTCGATTTGTTTTTTAAAACAATATTTTCTCTAAATATACATTCTAAATATTCCAATTTGAATCGGGATGGGGAGCAGGGTCTGAATCAGCTCTCCAGATCCTGAGAGTTAAGACACTTCTTTGGTTTCCAAATAATGCCTTTGCCTTGATTCCACCATTGCTTCATGTTGCTCTGGTTGACTATATAACAATGGGTAGATCGCCACCCGTAAAAGGTGGACCATCCCCCATCACAGCAGCAACCCAAGCTGTGTGGTGGAGATGGGGAGCTAGAGCCCTCTGAATGCTACTGGACTGCAGCTTTGACCTTTGACCATGCTGACCGCGGCTGATGAGAGTTGGAGGCCAACAACACCTGGAAAGTCAAAGTTTCACCATTCCCACTTGTAAGGTCAAGTTGGTGAAGGTGGATCAATGAATGAATGAATGAATGAATGAAGGCTGTCTTACACTGAGCCAGGTCTACTGCGCCAGGCGACTGCTCCCTTGAGCCCAGATTTCCTTACTGAAGTGAGATGTTTTAAACCAGAACTGCCACTGATGATGGGGTTGGAAACCTTGTCACCAAACCGCACACACTTTTGAGCTCTGACTCCTCTCTCAACTGTACAGTAGGCCATCTGTAGCTTTTCACTTCCTCGTTGGAAAGGGCATGATTGTGTCCACATTCTTCAACCTGCACTGATGAAAAGCTTATAGAATTCCATGGGCTTTTGACCACAATCCAGGATGAGATTTAAGGGTTGAGATATGGAAGCTACTCTAGATAACAATCATTGCCATTTTTTATAGAAAAAGAGGTGCCAGAACTCACTATGAACACCTCTCTTGTTCTCTTATAGTAGCAATGGCACCCACCTGAGACGGGGTGGAACTGAGCTCTGGCGAGTTCCTTCTGAAAAAAGTAACAACAATAACAACAACAACAACAACAGTCAGTCCAGCATTGTGCTTTTAGCCCAAGCATATGCATTTGGCATCTTGGCACTCTAATGGGATGGAGCATTCCATGTCGTGCATTTTCAGTACTCGCATAATGCACACACGGAAAATGGGATCAGGTCCAGAATGTAGCATCCTGAGAATCTCACACTTCCAGCCCTTAATACTGCAACTGTAGATGGGAAATGTTTGTGAAATCTTTGAAGGTAGTGTAAGGGTCTCGTATTGTATCACTGTGTGGTACGTTGGCTTGACAGCCACGGACAGAAAGTCTTTACAGAGGGTGGTGAACACAGCACATGATATCATGGGCTGCCCCCTGAGTCCGCTAGATGACATCGCAAGGCATTGTTGCCTAAGGAGAGCGAGGAAAATTCTCAGGGATGATTCACACCCCGGCCAGCACCTCTTTAATCTTCTACCCTTGGGCAGGAGATATAGAAGTATAATCAGTCGTACCAACAGGCTAAAAAAATAGCTTAAGGATTATATGGAGGATAATGGCATTGGAAGATTCCTATTAGCAGAATTAGGCTGAACCAGATGAGAAATTAAATAAGAGTTAATAAAGAGATAAAAGGAATGAAAATAAAAGCTTATAATTGTGTGACAAACATAGATAAAGAATATCAGAAACAGCGAGATTAATTGGAAGTCTTTTTATTTAACATCAAGAATGTTTTATTCTGTGGAAATTATGTTGTAAACTTTGTTTTTGATTTTTGTATTGGATTTTGAATATCTTTCTTTTTCTTTTTTTACTATTTTTCTTTTTTCTTCTTCCTTTTTGTTTTGACTTAATGTATTCTATTTTTAATGTTTCTGTGTTTGTTAGTTGTCTGAATGTTTTTTAAAAAAATAATAAAGTTTAAAGAAAAAAGAAGAAGAAGAAGTATAATCAGTCGTACCAACAGGCTAAAAAATAGCTTCTACCCGTGGGCTGTTAGGCTGCTGAACAGAAAATAATATAGTGCGACTGACTTTCGGGGTTGGTGTGTTTTGTGACAAGCACGGAGAGTGCAATGAGATTGAGTGTTTGTGTGGCAGGGAGGGAGGCTCAGTTAATTTCATTGTACACAGGTTGTACATTGACAATAAAGGTATTATTATTATTATTATTAGTCGCTGGATAGGATTTCAGATGCCTGGGGTTGGGGCTTCAGCACTCTGGATAGCTCTTTGTCCCTAGCCTGGACTAGCAAAAGCGAATCAAGGAAAGCAAGCATTGCCTCTGTAGCTCACCAACTTTAGCTTCTCTACAGAGAGAATTTGCGTTAACTCGGGTCAGAGTGTTGTGCCTCCGGAGAAGAAGAAGAAGAGTTTGGATTTGATATCCCGCTTTATCGCTACCCGAAGGAGTCTCAGAGCGGTTAACATTCTCCTTTCCCTCCCTCCCCCACAACAAACACTCTGTGAGGTGAGTGGGGCTGAGAGGCTTCAAAGAAATGTGACTAGCCCAAGGTCACCCAGCAGCTGCGTGTGGAGGAGCGGAGACGCGAACCCGGTTCACCAGATTATGAGTCTACCGCTCTTAACCACTACACCACACTGACTCTCCGGTGTCTGCCTGCCTCCTCCCACTCAGCCGCCCTACCGCTGGGGGGGGGAGGCAGCGGGCAGACCATTTGGGCAGCATGGAGCCTGCGCACACCCAAGCCATGGCGTGTCTTCCAGGAGAGACGCATGGTTCGGGTACGCTGCAGGCCCCACGGTGAGTGCCGCCCACTGTTTTGTCATCCCCCTCAGTGGTGACACCCAGGGCGATCCGCACCCACCGCACTCCCCTTCTTCTGCCCCTGCAGAGGAGACACCTTTGTATGCAACTATTCTTTATAGGTCAACTTATTAGCATTCATCATGACACAAACTTTGTACAGGTGAAACTCGAAAAATTAGAATATTGTGAAAAGGTTCATTTCTTTCAGTAATTCAACTTAAAAGGTGAAACTAATATAGGAGATAGACTCATGGGATGCAAAGCGAGATATGTCAAGCCTTTATTTGTTGTAATTATGATGATTATAGCATACAGCTGATGAGAACCCCAAATTAACAATCTCAACTTTGGGGTTTTCATCAGCTGTACGCCATAACCGTCACAATTATAACAAGCAAGGGCTTGACATATCTCGCTTTGCATGTCATGAGTCTATCTCATATATTAAACTCCAGTAGCTAATGAAAACAATTGCTTACATAAATGGACTTTTCCACGACATTCTAATTTTCTGAGTTTCACATGTATATGTATATGTGATTGGTTCTGCAAAACCTCTTTAAGAAGAGAGCAAACGAGGAACAAAATGAGCTGCAAAATTGTCAAAATGAAACAGCGCAGGCGGGAGTCGAGAGAACATGCTTTCTAAAGGGAACGAGGCAGTCAGACAGTTCTGCAGCAGCCTAAACACTTGACTTGACAGATCCCGGCAGCTCCCAGCATTGCCAGCGCAATGGGCTGAGGCATCTGCCAAGAAGCCAGATGCTGCTGCTCTTGGAAATATATATATAGATCCTCCACAGTTTGGCACCCACTTTGTGATTGCCATCCAAATGGCAGTGGATGGAGTGGCCGAATGTGAGGTTACCATTTAGCAAATGTGCCTGTGCACACACTCATATGCACCAAGTCAGCAGCCTTGGAAGTTAGAAGGAAAAGTTTGAGCATACTGTTTTTGCTTAGTTTGACGCCCTCTGAAGTAAATTAAAAAGAAACACAAGCTTATTTAAAAGCAAGGGGTAGTATTTTACTCCGAGTAGACCCACTGACACCTCCTGTTCCTAGCATGACATTTAAACAAACGAGAAAGTAGCGATCGTGGATTCTTACCTCTAGTGAATTTTGCTAAGCAAATGACTGTGCATATATTGCTTTGTCACATGTTACTTAGCGCTTATTGATGTCAAATCTTCCCTTTTGCCCAGTTAACCAATTCGGTGAGTTTGTGGTGGAGCTCACACTGTTGTCTCCGGCTTTTATGGAGGTCTTTGGCAAGGTGAGAACAGAAGAAGAATTCCAAGTCAAGGCAGGGATGATACATTGGGTATAATATCCAACTTTCATCTTGGGAAAAGTAATGGGAAGAAGAAATAAAGTTTACTGCATGCTGTTCGTTGAAAGAAAGCTATATGAAAATGATGTATCATTTGTATCTAACATAGAGTAAAATTGCTAAAATGTACAAAACAAGTTCAAAATTGTGTTGGAAATGTAAGAGAAGGAGGGTACCGTATTTTTCGCTCCATAAGACGCACTTGAACATAAGACGCACCTATTTTTTAGAGGAGGAAAGGGGGAAAGCCCTGGTTTTTTTGAGGATCAGCTCAAAGGGGTGCAGCTTCTTTTGCAAAGGGAAAAGCCCTGTTTTTTTGTGGACCAGCTCAAAGTGGTGCAGCTTTTTTTTCAAAGGGAAAAGCCCTGTTTTTTTGAGGATCAGCTCAAAGTCGTGCAGCTTTTTTGCAAAGGGAAAAGCCCTGCTTTTGGGAGGATCAGCTGAAAGTGGTGCAGCTTCTTTTTCAAAGAGGAAAAGCCCCATTTTTATGGGGTTCAACTCACAGTTCTGCAGCTTCTAGTCCTACAGCCATTCTACAGTTTCCAGACAGATAATCTAATCAGCCAGTCACATGTCGCTGGGGAAACAAACAGCCTCCCTCTGCATTCAACAATGGAGAGGGGCGGGGCTGGAAAGGGAGCCTTATCTCTCTCCCGATCACTTGCTGAACAGCTGTTCAGCGGCTTCCTTTCAACACCCCCTTCTCTCTTTGAAAAAAAGAGCATGATCTGCTTTTGGCCCCTAGGCAATTCAGCTCCAGGGACCATGCATTTGCTCCATAAGATGCACAGACATTTCCCCTTACTTTTTAGGAGGAAAAAATGCATCTTATGGAGCGAAAAATATGGTACTTTTTGCCACATGTGGTGGACATGTGCATTGGTAAAGGCTTTCTGGGGAAATGATATACAGGTGAAACTCGACAAATTAGAATATCATGGAATGGTTCATTTCTTTCAGTAATTATAACAAGCAAAGGCTTGACATATCTCTCTTTGCATGTCATGAGTCTATCTCATATAATCAACTCCGGTAGCTAATGAAAACAATTGTTTACATGAATGGACTTTTCCACTATATTCTAATTTTTTTGAGTTTCACTTGTATAATGAACTAAAGAAAATGTTTAAAAATACATTTTTTAAAAAAACCAGAGGCCTTCTTACTAGGTATAATAGGTGAAGAGTTACCAAGAGAAGATAAAAGACTTTTTATGTATGCAACGATGGCAGCAAGAAAGCTACTAGCCCAGAGATGGAAGGAAGGAGAAGTACCAACAAAAGAAGGATGGCAGATAAAACTGATGGATGGCAGATGAATGGATGGGGAAGATCCGAAACCAGGAAGGTCAAGTATTTTCTAAAGACTGGAGTAAATTTGGAATTTATTTAAAAGACCAATGTTAATAGTTAAAATCTTTGGCACTTGTAATGTGGAATTATTTATGGTAATTATGGTTATATAATAGGTGGATAATGGTAAAAGATGCAGCAAATTTAAACTTAAACATGGAACCCATGGAGGGAGGGAGGGATGTCCGAAGGTTCAAAAGAACCTTGTATTTTTTTCAGCATGTCATCTGCTTAGGGAAAATATAATGAAGATGATGTATAGATGGTACTTGACACCTGTTAAATTGGCAAAAATTTATCATGGTCAAATAATAAGTGCTGGAAATGTAAAGAAGCAGAAGGAACTTTTTTCCATATGTGGTGGACGTGCCCAAAGGTAAAAGACTTCTGGGAAAAGATTTATAATGAAATGAAGAAGGTGTTGAAAAACACATTTAAAAAGAAACCAGAAGCCTTTATACTGGGCATCCTAGGCCAAGAAATCCCAAAATGTGATAGAACTTCATTTATGTATGCCACAACAGCAGCTAGAATTTTGATAGCTAAAAACTGGAAGACAGAAGTAATTCCAACGATTGAAGAATGGCAGATGAAAATGATGGACTATATGGAGCTCGCAGAGATGACTGGGAAACTTCGTGACCAGAGGGACCAGAAGAATGGAAGAAATTTAAATTGTATTTAAAAAATTATTGTATGATTGATAATTAGATATAATTTGGAAGAATTACTGTAGACGTAGAGTTAGGTTAAGTGTTTAAGATAGATGAAATATGAGTTAAGGTAACAGTTAAGATTAATAAGTAGGTATTTTTATAGTAAATACGGTTTTTCAAGATGTTTTAGAAATTACTAAAGATGATAGACAAGGAATGCAGGAAGAGGAGATAGGAGGAAGTCAACATACAATGTGAAGGACAGTTGTTAGTGATAATAAATAAGATTTTTTTGTTTTTATTGTAGGTTTGTTTTTAAATAATTGTATTGTATTTATGTTTGATTATGTTGTTGTTGTTTTTGTTTTATAAAATTTAATAAAGTTATTTAAAAAAAACAAAAACAAAAGAACCTTGTATTTTAAGGTTTGAAATGGTTATGTTTTATATGTATACAATTATCAAAAACCCTATATATATATATATATATATATATATATATATATATATATATATCAGAACAGAAGAAGGATTTGGCTGGCTAAGGCCAAAGGCCCATCTCATCCAACATCCTGTTCTCAAACTGGCCAACCCAATAACTACGGGAATGCCCTCATCGCCCTCTTTTTCTGAAGTGCACAAAAGCACAATGAACATGTTTAATTCTCTCATGGTAACACACACACACACACCTGTTGATGGAACTCACCATTGCCCATCTAATTCCAAGATCAAGCCAAGGGGAGTCCCAACAATCACTGAAGGTCAAACTGCCTCCAACATGGGGAGAATGAGCAAACCAGTCTTGCAAATTAAGTACAACAAATTTACTGACCTGACCAAGCTGGAGTTATGCCAGGATGTGACATCCCTTATTTCTGAAAGAGAAAAACAACCCAGCTCTCTTGTGGTCTGTTAGAATAATAAACAACCTCTAGAACCCACCCACCCTCTTTTTTGGAATCTTGATGTGACAAACCTCTGACTTAGACAATTGGGGGCCACCATCCACCTCTTCCCTTTCTCCCCACTGATATTTTATTTAGAATATTTAAAAAAAATCCCCTGCCTTGTCAATCATGCTAGACTTAGGCTCAACTCTAATTAATTTAGAACTGAAAACAAGCAACAGAAATTAAGTTGGTTTGAATCCACTACTGGCTTCATTCCCAGGAACCTGAAAACGCCTCATTGCTCCTAGAGAGCCTCTTCCCCATCCCCCATCTCTGGTCTGCAATTAAGCACTAGCAATGAGGTTGTGATTGGCAGCGCAACACACGGTTGGCAAAAGGGACGAACAAAGTGAAAGCAAGTGAGAAGACAAAGCAAATCTGTTTTCTTCAGATACTTGGAATGGGAATTTTGTTTTCCTTGAGAAATGCGGCAAAGGGGTGGCTTTGTAGAAAGCAAAATGAGTAGCCTATAGGAGCTGGGCTGTGTGAGCCTATGCATATTGACTCAGAAGTAAATATCAACCTGTCCCTGGCCTCTGTCAGTCTTGCATGTCTTCATTCATCAGGTCGTTTTGTCCCTGGTTTTTTTTGTTTCAAATCTGCAACTAACCAAAAAATCTCGCAACGATTTGCAGTTAAATACAAGCTTTTGAATGCATTTTCTCACAAAACATACATTTCTAAAATAGTTTTTATTTTATTTTTTATTTTACAATGTTACATTCAGTTACATATTTTTCCATTCTACAATGCACACACACACACACACACACACACACGTGGGTATTATGCCCGTTAAATTAACGGGCGCTAGGACACCGCGTCACGCTCAGCTGCGAGAAGCGAGCAGCGCTGTTGCTGGGGAGGGGGAGGCGACGTCGACACTCTCAGCCCGGTCTCTTCCGCGTGCGCGCCCAGCCTCGCAGACACGGCCCTTTGCTCTCTCCCCCACCCCTTCCCGCTCTCACGTCCGTGCATTCCCTGGCTGGCTTGCCGCCTCCTTGCTTACTGACTTCCCGGCTTTCCGCTGTCCCAGGTGTTCACCTCAGGCTGACCTATGCAGGTGCCCTGGGTCAACGCTACCTGCCACAGTGCAGGGAGCTAGTCGAACCAGAACCTATGCTGTAATCCACTTGCTGTAATCAATAAAGTTGTGGCCTAGATTCTGCCAAAAACCAAACCAAAATTTTGCGTCTTGTCTGAATTTATTTAGGGGGTGGTTAAAAGGTCTAAACACACATGCCTTGCTTGGAGGATGGTGGTTCCTTCACCAGGGCAAGACGTTCTGGGCTAAGTAATCCAGGAAAGTGCCCGGGCCACCATTGTTTTGCCACGGTGATGAGAAATTCCATTCTAAAACGAGTTAAAAGTAATTTAAAGAACAATTTCTGGCCACCATGGCAAAGCTACAGCAATGCAGGCGCTCTCCTGACTCACCTGGCCCAGAATGCCTAGGTCTGATGATGGTCCTCCTTTCTCAGGTTGAGGCACTTTTCAAAAAGTGAGTGGAAGAGTAGAGGTGAAGGGGAGAGGAGAGGAGGAGTGGGGAGGGCGGCAACGGTGGTGTCCCCTGCCTGAGATGGCTCAATGTCTTGCACCTCCATGTTCCAAATAACAGCTAACAGATTGAATCCTGACAAGACAGAAGTACTATTTTGGGGAGACAGGGGGCAGGCAGGCAGGCAGGCAGGCGGGGGGACTCCCTGGTCCTGAATGGGGTAACTGTGCCCCGGAAGGAGCAGGTGCACAGCCTGGGAGTTATTTTGGACTCTCAGCTGTCCATGGAGACGCAGGTCAATTCTGTGTCCAGGGCAGCTGTCTACCAGCTTCATCTGGTATGGCAGCTTAGACCCTACCTCCCCGTGGACTGTCTCGCAGGAGTGGTGCATGCTCTGGTTATCTCCCACTTGGACTACTGCAATGCGCTCTATGTGGGGCTACCTGTGAAGGTGGTACCTCAGGTTACATACGCTTCAGGTTACATACACTTCAGGATACATACTCCGCTAACCCAGAAATAATGCTTCAGGTTAAGAACTTTGCTTCAGGATAAGAACAGAAATCGTGCTCTGGTGGCGCAGTGGCAGTGGAAGGTCCCATTAGCTAAAGTGGTGCTTCAGGTTAAGAACAGTTTCAGGTTAAGAATGAACTTCCGGAACGAATTAAGTATGTAACCAGAGGTACCACTGTACAACTAATCCAGAATGCAGCAGCTCGACTGGTGACCGGGAGCGGCCACCAAGACCATATAACACTGGTCCAGAAAGCCCTACATTGGCTCCTAGTATGTTTCCGAGCACAGGTCAAAGTGCTGGTGCTGACCTTGAAAGCCCTAAACGGCCTCAGCCCAGTATCCCTGAAAGAACGCCTCCACCCTCATTGTTTGGCCCAGACACTGAGTTCCAGCTCTGAGGACCTTAGTGCGAGAAGTGAGGTTACAGAGAACCAGCCGGAGGGCCTTCTCAGTAGTGGCACCCCCTTGTGGAACGCCCTCCCATCAGATGTCAAGGAAATAAACAACCATCTGACTTTTAGAAGACATCTGAAGGCAACCCTGTATCAGGAATTTTTTTATGTCTAATGTTTTACAATTTTTTTATGTGCTGTATCTGCCCAGAGTGGCTGGGGAAACCCAGCCAAGTGGGTGGTGCAATAATAATAATAATAATAATAATAATAATAATAATAATAATTGCAATGCCAGTGGTTTTAAGTGGCTCTTTAGAAAAAGAAAAACTTGAATCTGTGTGCAGCACATCTGCAATCAGTCCAACTATAGAAATTAAAATATTTTAAACAGGGAAAGATGTCCCGCAGAAAGTATAGAGTGATTATTCATCAGATATGAATTTATCTCACTTATTTCTCAACATTCCACTTGTCCAGGTTGAAGCCCCTTAAGGTGTAAAGTACTCATATCCTGAGTGGTGTGCAGAAAGTTTATGATTTCAATGATTTATGGACCTTACGCTCTCGGAATAGGAGGTGATTTTTCATTCAGATTGTTTTTCCAGCAGTGACAGTGATGGTGCCAAAATTTGAAATTGGTATGGCCTGAAATGAATTACCCCAGTTTGGAAGGCCCCAAGACCTGCTCTGGAATACAAGCCATGGCTCATGCTGCTTTTGGGCCAGTGATAACCTTCACAATGGCAACCATCTCCTCCCCTTTTCCATCCCGAACTTAGCAGGCAACTTTGACCTTATTCATGGAGCCGCTCTAACCTGCAGTTCTGCCACAGTACCACCCCAACCACAGGGAGATGTTGCGCTCAAATATGTATTATCTCAGCAAATTGTGACAAATCTGATATATAGGCCAATACTATAGCTATGAGCTGCTTAATGCTATTGGGCTGAGGAGGAGAGATTTATCTGAGGCCCACAACTTCACCAACAGACACCTGCTCATTCAACTTCCTACTTTTCTCGTCTCACCTGTGGTCCCCCACACCTCCTCAAAAATGGAGGAAGTTGTAAAAAATGGTTGTTTGATCATCCCAAACAGGGATGAGGAACCTTTGTCCCTAGTCCAGATGTTCTTGGATTGCACCTCTCATTATTGAGCATTGGCAATGATGGCTGGAGCTGAAGGCATCAGATTCCCCACTCTCCATTTTCAAGTATCAGCAAGGACAAACTTGAAGCTGGGATAAAACCTGGGCCCGGCACCCTCTGCAGTGAATGGACTGTGGATGGCTCCTTAAGATGTTCTCATATGCGCACAAACATCCTTGAATACACATGAAAACCCAAAAATAGCAACGGTTGGAACAGTTTAGTGCTGATGTGTAATAAAACTTGGTGTCTCGGTGCATTAGAAGCCTTAGCCATCAAATTATCATTCATCCATATCATAATCGGACGCTTTTTAAGCCTCTTCAGCATTTCTAAGACATTACCCATCATGCTATGGAGGCCTTTGGCTAAGCTCAATTATGTTTGGCCAGGGTCAGGCTAGGGGATGTGTGACACTGCTGTTCAAATCCGTCTCCCACTGCCACCGAGACAGCCAAGCACTGTTGGCCCTTGATGGACATTGCTCAGCAGATTTTTATCTAGACTTCTTAAAACAAAATCTGCTACCACTGACCTCCAAGCAATGAGTTCATTCCTCTCATTTAAAGATCCCAAGTTATGGCAACATTTTTTTTTTTTTTACAGGGAGGGGGGAATATTAGATACACTGCATTTATTTTTGGAAAGATTTGACCCTGATGCAATTTGTCACCCACTGGAGAATTTTTACAATCCTTAATAAAACAAGGGATACAGTTTTGACACCAAGTGTTCCAAGTACAAATAAAGAGGCAGCAATATTTCGGAGGCCAGGGTGGTGATGGCTCTACTTTAGGGAAAGTGGAAAATAACTGAGTGTTTGCAGATCTTCTTAAGTAAAAGGGACAAAGCTCATAGGATGAAGCTGTGGCTTTTACGCATGCCAACTCACCTGTTCCAGGAGATATGAGTGAGGCGGCCAAATGTATCTCTTGGTAGAAGCCAAAACCACATTATACATAGCCAGGACCAGCTTCCCATCATCTTCACAAAGCAAAAATTCAGCTTCTTCTTGAGTTTGATGTCACTGGAGATTTTACTGGGCAATGACTGTGTTCACAACACAGTTCTGTTGATCTAGTGGTATGGTTTTGGGCGCAAAAGGCTCTAGATCAGCTTCCCAGGCCAGATCATGCTCTGAGGGAAGGAACAGCCGCAGAGCGATGAGTAGACCACATTATCTGCATGCAGAAGGTCCAAAGTTCACCTCCAGTCGGGCTTTAAGGTTGTGCATGGAGGGTTTAGATATTCAGTGGTTTTCAGTAAATCCCCAAGGCACGAAAGCTCATACCAAGAACAAACTTAGTTGGTCTCTAAGGTGCTACTGGATGGATTTTTTTATTTTATTTTTTTGTTTTGACTATGGCAGACCAACACGGCTACCTACCTGTAACTGGAACTCCTCAGTTAACACAGGCCGCTGAAATGAAGAGCACTATCCATTCTCAAAGAAATCAGCCCTGAGTGCTCACTAGAAGGACAGATCCTGAAGTTGAGGCTCCAGTACTTTGGCCACCTCATGAGAAGACTCCCTGGAAAAGACCCTGATGTTGGGAAAGATGGAGGGCACAAGGAGAAGGGGACGACAGAGGATGAGATGGTTGGACAGTGTTCTCGAAGCGACTGGCATGAGTTTGGCCAAACTGCGGGAGGCAGTGGTGGATAGGGGTGCCCGGCGTGCTCTGGTCCATGGGGTCACGAAGAGTCGGACACGACTGAACGACTGAACAACAACAAGGAGTGTTATGAGAAACAGCAGTGAGTTCGGTTCAGTACAATGTGCTCTCGGCTCCCACTAGTAGATATTGGGGATCTGGCAATAGAAGAAGCAAAAATGATCCCTAAAGCCTGAAGTCTGCCCACCCTTGGAGTAAGTCACCTCCAAACTCTCCCCACTCACACTCAATATCAATATCCCTGTATCAATATCTACTGATGGGCTGTTAAAACTGGGATGGGATGGGACAGGGGACGAACGAATGTTTTCCCTCTGTTCATCTTCGTTTCCAGTGTTGCATCCCTAAATAAAAACACATTCAAAACTAGTCCATTTTTTAAAAAATTAAAAAAGAGAAATAAATAAAAGCAGCATTCTTAAAACCGGTATACGTTAAAAAAAAACCCCACAGATTTATCACATGACACGCTTGAGCAGCGCAGCTCGGACAGACAATGCTGTTTTTCACTTAGGGTGGGAAGGAGCTGACTGCCTTGCACAGACACAGCAAGAGGCCGAGCTCGCTGTACCCTCGCAGAGAAGGAAAAATACAGATGTAGAAACAGGTGTTCAGGATATATCTTTCCTACCTCACATCCCCGTCCAAACTAATCTACATTTGAGGGCACAAAGTGCTGTGAGCATTCCTTTTTCTCCTCGTACAACTTGCTTTCATTCCCCCAGCCCACAGCTTTCAGCACCAGGCGTACTCCATCCACACAGAACATAACTTGCATACCTCGCTCGACCACAAATACACATCCTACTCGCAGTCGCCCATGTTTATGGGCACAGCCTTGGTTAGAGAGTGTTAGACCTCACTTAAGGATTTTGGCTGGCGCTCAAGGATGCGTGGATCAAAAGGGAGACCCTCTTTGTCTCGGCGTCCCCAATTATCTTAGGGTTTCAAATGTTCGGGCATTTCCCAGCCTCCCCTCGCTACACACTGTTGTTGTTGTTGTTAGTTAGTTAGTTAGTTAGTGCTGTTAGAAACACATGCACACACACACAGAGCTGTTTTTGCGAAAAGGATAGAATTACGGTACTGATGGAATAAAAGGAGGGACTCCTCAATATTTATACCCCAGGCTGGCACCAATCAGCTTTTGTCAGCTCATGTGAAACTGCTAACACAAACCTGGCGGTGTGTCCGAACTCCTCAAATACACAGAGAACAACTTGTCCTCTTTGCCTTGCATTCCTCCCCACCCCCCATCTGCATGGATTTTTCAGCACAACATGTGAACAGATCTGGCAGGGGGAGAATGATGCCCATAGCCTCGGGGAATCCCCGT
The DNA here is from genome assembly GCF_009819535.1 of Lacerta agilis. Classification (NCBI taxonomy): domain Eukaryota; kingdom Metazoa; phylum Chordata; class Lepidosauria; order Squamata; family Lacertidae; genus Lacerta; species Lacerta agilis. Next base: position 9,705,250 of record NC_046314.1, read on the forward strand.
GGGGAGGCAAACCGAGTGCTCGGAGGAAGCTGGCCAACACACGTCTGTCAACTTTTGCCCACCTTGGCTGATAATGGCTAACTAAGACAGACTGGTTGTGTGTTTTAGGGAGATGGTTGATACTTCCCTGCGTGAGAGTATTATTTTATTTTATTTTTCATTCAGAGAGGCAGTGTTTAAGCCCCAAGTGTTTGTTTTGCTAAGTATCGGTATTTAACGTAATATTTTTCGTTAGCTATATAACAATGACCACCAATAGAATCTAGGAATTCTAGATTCAAAACCTCCACTTCAAGAGAAGAATTAACATCCTTACAAATTCAGTTGTGCAATGAAAAGCATGGAAATAGTAAATTAAGGCCAGTGCATCTGGCTGTTAACTGAAAGGTTGGTGGTTCAAGCCCAGGGATAGCTGTGAGAAGGATTCCTGCATTGTATGGGGTTGGACTGGATGACTCTTGGTGTCCCTTCCAACTCTACAACTCTATAGGTACCTGCCTTTGTCCCTGACCATGTAAAATCAAAACCTGCCTTTTGTAGCCTCGTAGCCTCCAGAATTTCAGACTACGATTCCCATCATCCCTAACCATTGGCCAGGACCGGTGCTAGGGTTTCTTGCGCCCTAGGCAGACCACCTTCTGCCCGCCCCCCACCAAAGCCTGCTTTAGCGGGAGGTGGGGGGTGGTGGAGAGGCAAGCAGCAGTTTCTCCGCTGTAGCAGAGAAGCTGCTGCTCGCCCGCCCCGCCCCCCGCCAAAGCATGCTTAAGCGGGAGCCGGGTGTGGTGTAGGGGGCAAGCAGCACCTCTCCACTAAAGCTGCTGCTAGCCCATCCCACCCCCCACCCAAGCCTGGCCAGCGCCCCCTCCATTTTGGCGCCCTAGGCAATTGCCTAGTTTGCCTTAATGGACGCGCCGGCCCTGCCATTGGCCATGCTGTCTGGGGCTGATGGCATCTAAGAACGTCTGAAAGCCACAAGGTTGGGAGAGCTGCAATAATGCACTGCATGCTTGTTGTGCTTGCTTACCATTTAACCTCCATACACCCACATTTTCCTTTGGTCTCTCTGTCCCAGTCCTGCTTTGTTTGTTTGTTTGTTTGTTTGTTTGTTTGTTTGTTTGTTGCATTCGTAGCCCAACTTTTTTTCCAAGGAGCTGAAGCCGGCACACACTATTATCTCCTTCCTCATTTAATCCCCACGATAACCAAGAACAACCAGCGAGCTCCGAGGCTGAGCAGGGATTTGAACCCTGGTCTCTCCCCAGTCCTAGGCTGAAAACTCTAACCACTACACCACTCTCGCTGCATTTTGTAGGAAACACTGAAGTGGAGATGCACAATCATATTGTAAGCAGCACATTTTATCTGCAACCACTATGTGAGCTGGTGAGAAGTTTGCTTTGTCCCAGCCCTCGTAATGTCATAATTTGTGAGCTGGCAAAACACAGTGTCCTAGAAACACATCTTCTAGCTAAGGGGAAGGTATTTGGCTCCTGTTAAATTGCTGAGTTACAGCCATATATCATTGCCCATTGATGCAATACTCTGAAACAGCGTTTCCCAATCTATGGGTCATGAAGTCATTTGCAAGTGGGTCACGATGCACTTGGTAAGTGAGCCCAAAATATCCATCACTTCTAATCCTTAACTGGTGCGATGATGACCTCTTGCAAGCTGTTTTGTCAGCTTGTTAGTACAGCCCTATTCCCTACACAGAGCCACAATTCCCAGAATTCCCTGGGAAAGGATTGTGAGGGGAATGACCGCTCCACACATCAAATGGGGGTGACAGTTGTGTGGTCGCGTGCAGCTCCCTGGATCCCAGAGCGGCTCCTGTTAGCTCGGAGCTGGCGTCACCTTCCCCAGGCTGGATACCTGTGGTCTCCAACTACCTCAGCCAGCGTCCAATCCCCCCTGGGGGAGGTGTTGCTAGGGGATTGGCCAGGTAGGGGGAGGGACTACCCAGCCCACACAATAGGTGTAGCTTACCCAGGAAATGGCAGTCGGGCTCCAGAGCTTCTCCCATCCTCCACTCCCTTAAGTTGCAGAAGAAGAAGAGGAAGAAGAGTTTGGATTTGATATCCCGCTTTTCACTACCCGAAAGAGTCTCAAAGCGGCTAACATTCTCCTTTCCCTTCCTCCCCCACAACAAACACTCTGTGAGGTGAGTGGGGCTGAGAGACTTCAGAGAAGTGTGACTAGCCCAAGGTCACCCGGCAGCTGCATGTGGAGGAGCGGAGACACGAACCCGGTTCCCCAGATTACGAGTCTACCACTCTTAACCACTACACCACAGGTTAACCTCTTCTCCACAGGTACGCAGGCGCTGCTATGTCAAGGTCGCTGTTGAAGGGCCAGAAAGGAATTTCCCTGCATTGGCAGGTTTTGCCTTTTCCATAGCAAAACGTCACAACTTTGGCGGTTTCAGGCCTTGGGCGGAATCCTTTAGTCATCTTCCTAAATGGGGGGGGGGGCTGGGGCAGTCAAGCCATGCCCCCAGAGCGCCAGTGATATCAGGGTTCCTGTTAAAGGGATCTTGGGGGGAAGCATTGGTCATACGCCGAGAGGTTGTCATTGCTCTCCCCTACAGGGGAATCATCCCCTACAGGGGAATCATCACCTGAATGCCCCTTCCTGATTGGTGGTGGGGGTGTTGTTGTTGTTGTTGTTGTTAATAATAATAATACCACGCCCATCTGGCTGGGTTTCCACAGCAACTCTAGGTGGCTACCAACAGAATATTAAAAAATCCAACATTTAAAAAACTTCCATCAAAAGGGCTGCCTTCAGATGTCTTCTGAAAGTCAGATACTTGTTTATTTCCTTGGCAGCTGATGGGAGAGCGTTCCACAGGGAGGGTGCCACTACCGAGAAGGCCCTGTGCCTGGTTCACTGTAACTTCACTTCTCGCAGTGAGGAAACCACCAGAAGACCCTCGGAGCTGGACCTCAGTGTTCGGGCTGAATGATGGGGCTGGAGACACTCCTTCAGGTATACTGGGCCGAGGCCGTCGAGGGCTTCAAAGGTCAGCACCAACACTTCGAATTGTGCTCGGAAACGTACTGCCCCCAGTGCATATCAGGAGCTGGATCCTAGCCTGCATCCTGCTTTGGTGAATGGGGATGGTGGCCTGGATTCAGGCTGTGCCAGGGGGCGGAGCCGAAGGAGCTGGAAGGCTACCTTTGGGTCCACCCCTTGGCCATTTAAGCAGCCCTCACCTGGGGCCCTGCCTGTTTTCCCTCCACCGGGTTCCCAGCACCGTTAACCAACTACCTTTAACAAGCTGCACACTTGTGCAACCGTACGCTTTTAGAATACATTTTTACAGTTTATGAAGCAATATCCTGCAATCCGACGGTTGGCGTTCCGACATTTCCATAAGCAAAACCATGAATAACTTTGTAAGTATTATAAATATTTTCCCAAAAACTATTCCACATTAATAGGGGTGTAAAGTAAATTTTTGCTTGGATGGCTCAAGCAATGGTTATGAAATAGGCAAACTCACCATGGAGATGCAAGAAACCAATGACTGCTAAAGCCCTAAGGTGCAAAATTCATACGGGGTTCACCATGCCAGACAAATTTGGACTTGTGGGTAGGCATAGCAAAATGGTTGGGAAGAAGAAGAAGAAGAGGAGGAGGAGGAGGAGGAGGAGGAGGAGGAGGAGGAGGAGGAGGAGGAGGAGGAGGAGGAGTTTGGATTTGATATCCCGCTTTATCACTACCCGAAGGAGTCTCAAAGCGGCTAACATTCTCCTTTCCCTTCCTACCCCCACAACAAACACACTGTGAGGTGAGGGGGGCTGAGAGACTTCAAAGAAGTCTGACTAGCCCAAGGTCACCCAGCAGCAGCATGTGGAGGAGAGGAGATGCGAACCCAGTTCACCAGATTACAAGTCCACCGCTCTTAACCACTATACCACACTGGCTCAAGAACAGGGGTGGATAACCTTGGGCTTGGGGGCTGAAGGTTATGTCTCCTCAGGTTATGTCTCACCTCTCACTGTTCCAGCTCTCTACCTTCTTTGTACCTCCAAAACAATTTGGTTAGGGACCCAGGAAGTTGCTGAGAGAGGAAACAGTGAGAAACTTCCTTTCCACAAATTTACTTAACTAATCTTAGGATTCGAACCATTGTCCTGGACCATAGCTACCGGGATTATGTTTTTATAAAGGTGGGATAGAAATTATAGTAATAAACACACTGCTACATGAATAAAACTTTGGGAGGAACTTTGGCATATAAATCGTAAAAAAATGGATTAAATAGTGACACTTTGGCAACATCCCGCAATATTTTTAAAAATGGCCATCAAACCTCTTACCTTATTTCCCCTTTCCCTACCCCCACATGCCACTTGTTCCTCATTTCAGTACTCAGCGGTTGGATTGTTTAAGAGCTTTCTCCCCTATAAATATTTTTAAAAATTCAATAAAACAGGAATAAAAATTACCAGCACAATGCACCCTGTGTGTACGATTTAAAAAAAGGCAAGGAGCCTTTTAAGGAGGACTTTAAAAGAAAAGAAATGAAATGGACAGCCTGTCTGAAATAAGGCAGTATTTGGTTTATACCCCTTTTCAGAAAAGAACACTTATCAGTTAATTCAGGGTAGGGGAACTTTTGCAGCCCGGAGAGGGGGGGTTGGATCCCCTTCTGGGCAACTGTCTGGGGGCAACATTCTGACAGAGGGCAGGGCGAGTGGGAAAAAGTGGGTGGGACAATGAGTGGAAATTTTACCTTTGTACAGTTGGCTAATTTGTGTGTCCGCGCGTGCGCGCACACACACACTCCATCCAAGCAAGCAAGAAGGGACACATTTCAGCTGGGGGGGACCACCACTGTGGCTTGGCAGAGTAGATGTGGCTAGCAGGGTGGTCTAGGGAGAATCCCAAGGGCCAGACAGAGAGACTCAGACCCATCAAGTGTCCCTGTTCTCCAGGGAATGTCCCGGATTTACAGAAGCCATCCCGGATTCTGATTTGATCCCGGAATGTCCCGCTTTTCCTTAGGACGTCCCTATTTCGCTGGAGAAATGTTGGAGGGTATGGAGTTATCCAACCCCCGATGCCAATGAGATCAGCAACTATACAGCCTTTGGAATACATCTGAAGGCAGCCCTGTATAGGGTAGTGGTTTTTTATGTCAGATGGGTGGGCTATAAATAGTAAAATAATAATAATAATAATAATAATAATAATAATAATAATAATAATAATAATAAAAGATGTCCCATTTTCATCAGAGAAATATTGGAAGGTATGGAGTTATGCGACCCTGAGCCAAGGCAATGACATCTTTAGAAGACATCTGAAGGCAGCCCTTTATAGGGAAGCTTTTTAATGTTTAATGTTTTTATATACTGTAGGTTGGAAGCTGCACAGAGTGGCTGGAGCAACCCAGTCAGATGGGTGAGGTATAAATAATGACATCATCATCATCATCATCATCATCATTATTGAATAGGATGCCCCTATTTTAATCAGAGAAATGCTGAAGGGTATAGAGCCCAGGCGCCGCATTGTCCTGAGGTAGTAGTAGTAGTAGTAGTAGTAATAATAATAATAATAATAATAATAATAATAATAATAATAATAATATTGTTATTATTATTTATACCCCACCCATCTGGCTGGGTTTCCCCAGCCATTCTGGGCGGCTGCCAACAGAACATTAAAACATGATAAAAGATCAAACATTAAAAACTTCCCTAAACAGGGCTGCCTTCAGATGTCTTCTAAAAGTCAGGTAGTTGTTGATTGCCTTGACATCTGGTGGGAGGGCATTCCACAGGGCGGGCGCCACTACCGAGAAGGCCCCCTGCCTGGTTCCCTGCAACCTCACTTCTTGCAGTGAGGGAACCGCCAGAAGGCCCTCAGAGCTGGGCCTCAGTGTCCGGGCTGAACGATGGGGGTGGAGATGCTCCTTCAGGTATTCTGGTTGCCTATGTCTGAGCTAATTGGATGCAGAAGCAGGGTCGTGCCAGCTAGCCCCACCCCTAATGTTGACATGCTCCTTGGACCACCACATCTGCCACTCATGCATTCAGCTGTTTGAAAGAAAGGGATCCATATGGATTTCGCGGATGGCCTTTTCAGGCATTCGACTGCATGTACCGAATGTGTGGTCACTGTCAAAGGGGAAGCAAAGGGCTACTTGGTGCGTCTCTGATTTGTGCTGTTGCACATTCATTTAAAAAGGTGAATGCTGCAGTGTTGTCTGAAGATGGCTTTCCTGCATCTTACCACTTTGGGCATTCCAAATGCTAGAAAAAGCTGGGCACACCCTACTGGGTAAATATGCATTGTCGTAATTCCTTTTTTTTTTTTAGTACCTCTGTGCACACCCTTAAAGGGCCAGGGAATTTTTATAGACATCTGTGAAGGTCTGCCCAACCTCAGGTTTCCATTTTTATTTAGGAATGTGCATGCACTATTAAATCATTCTCTGGCTTGCCTACCTCGTGCTACTATAGATGGAATTTGCCGCTTCCATGTATCTCTGAAAGTCAGGGAAGTCTTCACCAACTACATCTATCCCTGGTTTACTCAAATTTCACCCCGTTTTTACTTCATTGCCCTTCATCTTGTTGGGCAGGGACTGTAGCTCAGTGACAAGAGCATGTGCACTGTGAATGAAAAACACCCCACTTCAGTTCCTTTCTGTGCAACTCTAGTTAAAGGCTGCAATTTTAAGCCTCCTTAGCTATGGTTTTTCCAGTAGTGATATATGAAAGTGAGAGCTGGACCATAAAGAAGGCTGATCGCTGAAGAATTGATGCTTTTGAATTATGGTGCTGGAGGAGACTTGTGGGAGTCCCATGGACTGCAAGAAGATCAAACCTATCGATTCTGAAGGAAATCAGCCCTGAGTGCTCAGTGGAAGGACAGATCCTGAAGCTGAGGCTCCAATACTTTGGCCACCTCATGAGAAGAGAAGACTCCCCGGAAAAGACTCTGATGCTGGGAAAGATGGAGGGCACAAGGAGAAAGGGACGACAGAGGACGAGATGGTTGGACAGTGTTCTCAAAGGTACCAACATGAGTTTGACCAAACTGTGGGAGGCAGTGAAGGATAGGCATGCCTGTCGTGCTCTGGTCCATGAGGTCACGAAGAGTTGGACACGACTAAACGACTAAACAACAACAGCTAGGATAAATCTCCTCTAGCCATGCAGCAACTAACTACCAAGTAAACAAGCATGGGATCATGTGGATCAAGAACACAGGAATCCGCCTTATCAAACCATTGTTTCATCAAGCTCAGTATTGTTTACGGTGACAGGCAGTGCCTCTCCAGGGTTTCAGACAAAGGTCTCTTCCAGCTCTACCTGGAAATGCATGGAGTTCAACCTGGAACCTTCTGCATCAAATCAGATGAGCTAACGAATTTTTCCATATCTGCACCTGTCAAGCACTTTTTCCTCATACCTTTATTTTAAAAAAGGATATCCCCTCTGGGTATACCCATTTATGTTTTATATATTTTCTCTTTAAAGCTTCCACCAGAGGTTTATACCCTTCTCTCTCTTTTTTACGTATTTTTTTTTAAATATTCATCAAATATTTATTAGAATTTAATGAAGAGATGGATTAGGGAAGTCAAAGAATAAGATTATCTAATAATTTAGCCTCACTGTTATGAACGGATGGCTAAAAAGTATCAATATATGTCTCTAAATTAATTATTGTTATAATGAGATATTGGCCAAAAATGAATATGGAAGATATGGATGTATTCATGTAAGTATATTGTACGTGTATTGTATGTGTATGTAAGTTTTTTCTTTTTTCTCTTTTGCATTTGTATTGTAGGTCGGTGTGTTTGTATGTATGTTGGTTTGCATATTTCTATTTTCGTATAATAAAAGAAAGAAAGAAAAATCAGATGTGCTAACCATCAGTGTGAGGACACAATGGCCAGTCTCTCTCATTGAGATAGGAAGCATCATCATGAGCTTATAGTGGCCTGACTGCCTGCCTCCTGCTCTCCCTCCCTCTCTCCTTTAAGCAGATAGCATCAGCATGAAGTCAAAATAGCCACTGCCTCTCCTTCAGTGATGCAGCTTCAGCATGAGTTCCCAATGGCCTATTGAAGTAAGGGTAGTGAAATCGCAGCTAAGAAGCTCAAATCATATATATGACTGACACGCTTCTTTGGAAATTAAACCAATGTCCAGACTTTAACATTCAAACACTATACTTGCAGAAACTGATAATTGTAGATGGATTAAAACATAATATTTACAGTCACATGCTTGTCCAAGCATGGGCTTACAGTCTCTTTTTCTAACTTCCAAACAACTGTATTTTCCTCTCTTTCCAGAGCTCGGCACTCAGCCTTCTGTATCTCAAATAGGCCATGCCATGCAGCTCCTATGAGAGATTTCCACTTGTACCTTCTCCTGCAGCTTTGCTCTCTTTCTTTCAAGTGGAGAAGCACTCCAACACTCTATTCAACTTGGCAGTGTTCACAGTGGATTCCAAAACACAATCATCTTGCTTCACATGGAGTCTCTCTTTCACTAGATACCTCCCATGTGACCAGTGTTAGCCAATCACATGAGAACCACTAGAGAACTCTCTGGAATTCAGTTACCAACCAAACAAATCTAAACACAAGCTAATGCATACAGGCATTTACAATTTCAGTGAATTAAATTACTATACTTAACATGGCCAGCCTCGTCCCTCCAGGAATGTAGCATCGCTGTGAGGTCACAATGGAAAGTCTCTCTCATTTGGATAGAAAGCATCAGCATGAGGTCATAATGGCCGGTCTCTTTCCTTCAGGTAGGCAGCTTCAGCAAGAGATCACAACAGTCAGTCTTCATCTACTCTCTCTCTCTCTCCACTGAAGCTGATAACGTGTGGACATCTTGTGTCATGGAAGCAGACAGGAGCAAGAAATTGTGGACATAATCACTCCCATTGAGGTGGGCATATTCTAGAGCATACTCTTTATCTTACTGAAGTGAGTAGCCAAAGTAATGTGTGAGCATGAAGACAACTAATGTCACTTCCACTGCATTGGTGTAGTGGTTAAGAGTGGTAGACTCGTAATCTGGTGAACCGTGTTCACGTCTCCGCTCCTCCACATGCAGCTGCTGGGTGACCTTGGGCTAGTCACACTTCTCTGAAGTCTCTCAGCCTCACTCACCTCATAGAGTGTTTGTTGTGGGGGAGGAAGGGAAAGCAGAATGTTAGCTGCTTTGAGCCTCCTTCTGGTAGTGATAAAGCGGGATATCAAATCCAAATCCAATCCAATGTTTCAACAAAACATGAGATTCTACCTTATACTCGGTCGGTCCATTGGTCCATCTAGCTCAGTATTTTTGACACTGACTGGAAGCAGCTCTCCAGGGTTTTGGACCACAGTTTCCCCCAGACCTACCTGAAGATGCCGGGGATTGAACCTGGAAACGTCTGCATGCAAGGTGAGTGCTTCGCCACTAGGCTATGGCCTTCCACTTCTCAGGTTCCAGATGCAAGGAAATAGCCTCTACTTGAGCCCCTGGATGCCAGTACAAATACTGGGCTGGATGGTCCTATGACTCTGTATAAGCTTCAGATGATGTTAATCAATCTGGAATATACACATTTAATTTGTTCTCCCAAGGCTAGGTAAAGAGCATGCTGCTGACGCTGCGGGGTGGGGTGGGAGTGATTCCAGCTATGCGCCTAATTCCTAAACAATTGAGGTTTAACGTTTTAATAACTATTTGCATTTTTCCAGCGCTTTACCGCTGCTGTGGTAACATTTCTAAAGGCTATGTAGCCCTTCCTACTCCGCTGAAGGCATTCAGTTTTCTTTAAAGATTGTGCACAAAAACAAAATCTGGATTACTTTCCAACTACCAGCTGAATTTAAAGAGACATTCTGGTCCTTCATGGGTCAATATATATATATGTGTGTGTGTATATATATATATATAAAGAATGTTCATCCCTGCTGCGCCAGGAAAAAGTACGGCATTGAGAAATCAAATGAAGAGTTTATTAATCTTCTTAAGGGCAAGAATTTAGGAACTGGAAAAATGATGTGTATATATAACATGTGCATGTTGCAACTTGCAGACCCTTTTGAATTCAGACCAGGCCTGTTCATTGTGCAACCTCCTCCGGCTGTTTTGCAGCCTGTGAAAGGCTTGGTTGCAGTTGCGTGTAGAGGTCCTCAAGCCCACCCCCAAATAATTTACACCGCACACAGGAATTTTGTTTAAGGTTATTGGCATAATTTTGGCCCCAACTTTTTTTTTATTAAATTACAACATGTGAGTGGTTGCTTAGGCATTGGTTTGACTATAAGTCCCATCTAGGGGACAGGCTGATTTCCATCCGCTTGGTGGAAGACAGCAAAGGGGAAAACACTTTGAGGAGAGGATTGGGGTCGGGGTGGCCAGGACCCTCCCTCTCCCCTAATGTTCCTAGGGGCTCTTGCGTGGCCCTAACCCATGACCAAGGGACGGACAAGCATGGAGAGCCCCTGGATTCCTTTAATGGAATTCCCCGCGCAGCAGCAGCATTGGAGGGGCAGGCACGGCCAACCACTTCCCCTCCACCAACCAATTGAATAACCAATGCCTAACCGCCAACCTTACAAGTTGTGACTAATTGCTACGCAGTAGGCAAAACCAAATGGCCACAGCCAATCAGCCAAACGGGAAAATTCCTACCAGGCCCCTGCCACAAAGCAGACGACCCCATGACAGGCATAGCAAGGTCAAAGCGCACACCTACAAAACGAGGGGGGGACGGGTGGGAGATCCGGTGCACGCAGCAAAGAGGGGCTGGTGCTGCGAGCACCCAGAAAATATAACCCCTGCACTATCTATCAAAATTTGCAACATACAATTCTCCCCAACAACCCCAAAAGCCCCTATCAGCATCCTTGGCTAGCTAATTAAGTCCCGTCCCACAACTCCAGCAGGGTGTCTTGCTAGGCCCCAACCGCAACACGTGCTCTCTAGGAAGGAGAACACGCTTTATCCTGCCCACACTGTGAACATGACTGGGTTTAGGTCACGGTGCCCTCTATTATAAATAACCGTACTTTTAAAAATAGGTAATTCTTGAGTGCTTAAAGCACTTCACAATTATCTGAGGCATCCATTGCAGACCCACTCACAGTCACACACACACACACACACACACACACACACACCAGGAGCAAGGCCAGAACCTGTCTTTACTAGATCAGGGAAAGGAAAAGTACACCTGATGAGTTCTATACTAAAAAGGATTCCTGGGTGTGACATCTCCTTATTTGCCAGTTTGTGTAAGCATACAAAGCTTTTCACAATCCAAACAACAAAGCTTTTCACATCCAAACCTTCAAACATTGGATCTGTGGTTATGAGTAGGATCTGCAGCATTAACCCAAGTTAGGAAGAGAGCAGAGGGAATTGTCGCAGATCCTTTGCATCCCGGTCATCATCTGTTTGATTTACTTCCATTTGGACGTCGCTACAGGGCTTTATATACAAAAACGGCTAGGCACAGGAACAGTTTCTTCCCTTGCGCCATTAAATTGTTAAATTTGTAGTTATGTAGCGGAAGGGGAGGCCAGTTATGGGTGGGGTTCTTTTGCTGTGTTATTGTATTGTGAGTGGAATAGTGTTGTATAAGGTACGTTTATATAGCAATGTAGCCGAAGCAAAATTCCAAGTAGGTTGGTACTTGGCCAATAAAATTAGTTCTATTCCCTCCCTATTCCTATCTGACATGCTGCACATTCCATTTTTCATAGATTTACTTGTCCTACAATTTGCTTATCCTCTACCTATGAAGGGACTTTGTTATCTGCTTCACTTGTACGCTGGTCCTTTCATTCCCTCTTTCACAGGGAAAGGGCCATAAGATAAGAGATGGAATTTCTATGCAGAAGGTTCCTGTCCGCTTTATTTAATGACAACATGAGAGGAAAAGGCTAAATGAAAGGGCAGGTAAATAATCCATGAAAGAAAAGGGCTTGATCTGGTTACAGCGGAGCCTCCTGTTCCTGCTTCTCATCACCACTGTTGTCTCAGCCAGAGCAAGAGACAGATGAGCAAAAAATCGAGTTGTGATGGGGAAGTTGGTCTGGGATAATAAGGACGGAAGGATCTGTTCCACCACTTTCTCATTTCTCCAATCTTAATTTCAGTTCTCTGCATTTCTGCAACTCTTTGCAGATTTTTTATTTAAAAAGTAAGCATGAAAAACCATCAGCATTTAGTGTGAATTTCTCCTAATAAGCACACGTTTATACGTATGTAGTTTTGAGTAATGCACATGTTTGCAAGGGACACAGGTGGCACTGTGGGTTAAACCACAGAGTCTAGGGCTTGCTGATCAGAAGGTCGGCGGTTCGAATCCCCGCGACGGGGTGAGCTCCCGTTGCTCAGTCCCAGCTCCTGCCCACCTAGCAGTTCGAAAGCACATCAAAGTGCAAGTAGATAAATAGGTACTGCTCCGGCGGGAAGGTAAACGGCGTTTCCGTGTGCTGCTCTGGTTCGCCAGAAGCGGCTTAGTCATGCTGGCCACATGACCCGGAAGCTGTAGGCCGGCTCCCTCGGCCAGTAAAGCGAGATGAGCGCCGCAACCCCAGAGTCGTCCACGACTGGACCTAACGGTCAGGGGTCCCCTTTACCCTTTACCTTTATGTATGAACAAAACAAAGAGAGCCTTGCTCAAATTATGGTTGTCCAGATGCACTCTAGGATGAGAAAGTTTATAAACTACTGATTTGGAGTTAAATGAAAGATGACCAGCCCCACATTTCTGTTGTCATGTAATGCTTCTTGTAGGCTGAAGGATGTATGAACATCTTGTCCCAGCTACTGTTTTTCAATTTATTGTCGTCAGTAAAGAAAATGAGAAACACATGTGGGACTGTATCTTCCAAGCAACGTATTCCTATCATGGCATGAAATGAGTGGTTCTTCACATGCAATTAGATGTGCAGCTGTGGTCAAGCACACGCACAAATGCACACTCACAATTTTTATTAAGTACTTATGCAGCATCACATATGCTATGCACATGCAAACATTTGTGCATGGCAAATAGGCATGGGAAAGTATTTACATGCATAGCTTTAAACTTCCCACAACAACGCCTGGGAATGTGTTAGAGCTAATTTAGTCAATATTGTGCATGTCAAAAAAAATCTGATGACTTTGCCGTTTGGATATTGCTGGCTGCACTTTTGGCTATTAGTAGTTGTTATTTGCTTACAGAGCAAGTAAAGATGCCGCAAATGTTTTAAAGTTCCAGAAGCCAATAGGTTTTAATTAATCTGGATCCCCTAAATAGTAATCCAGATCCAAATTTTACAGTTAGAATAATGTAGCAGTGTAAAAGCATTCTGACAAATTATTTCTGACCAAATATTTAAAAGTTTGTTTCATTGGATGAGGTTTTGCAAGTTTATTTGGTGTCAATATTTTTTTTTGTTTGGTTATATTCTTAAGTTGCAAGCAATTTCCTGCTGTTGCCATGACAAAGTCACAGCTCCCGGGTTTATGCAGCACCCACAGGATGCAGTCTCAGGGCAAAACATGCATATGATGAATCTGTTCACATGACTATGCAGTTACAGAAAGCTATACTTGCCTAGACATCACCATGCCGACAAAGGTCCGTATAGTTAAAGCTATGGTTTCCCCAGTAGTGATGTATGGAAGTGAGAGCTGGACCATAAAGAAGACTGATTGCCGAAGAATTGATGCTTTTGAATTATGGTGCTGGAGGAGACTCTTGAGAGTCCCGTGGACTGCAAGAAGATCAAACCTATCCATTCTGAAGGAAATCAGCCCTGAGTGCTCACTGGTAGGACAGGTCCTGAAGCTGAGGCTCCATGAGAAGAGAAGACTCCCCGGAAAAGACCCTGATGTTGGGAAAGATGGAGGGCACAAGGAGAAGGGGACGACAGAGGATGAGATGGTTGCACAGTGTTCTTGAAGCTACCAACATGAGACTGACCAAACTGCAGGAGGCAGTGGAAAACAGGACTGCCTGGCATGCTCTGGTCCATGGGGTCACGAAGAGTCGGACACAACTAAACAACTAAACAACAACCACATACTTGCCGACAGTGAGTCGGTAATTCTAAAGCAACCACAATTTTTTCATGAGCATCTTTTTTTACCTTCTATGTTCCATTTGCACTTAGGGGTGACACAGATCTGTGTTTGGGACAAGCGAATAAATTTTGGACTTTCCCCAATCATTTCTTTTAAAAATCACTTTAAAATTTCTACAAGAACGCTTCTCAGATTTCAGTGTTATTTCACCTTTAACCGGGAGACAACCAGCTCACTTGAGTGAAGGTTCCACTGTCAAAGTGGTCTTGCTATTAAGAGGTTTCTTTTCGTGTTTAATGAAAAATCTGCCCTTCTATAATGTGTGCCCAATAGGGGCATGGCACCTGCCAACATCCAGAAGAATGAACTGACAAAATGATACTGGATTCTACCACGTGTTTGTGGCAAAACAGGTTCTATGCCTTTTATCTGATTCTTCTTGTGAGGTTTCATGGTTTGCTCTCTGGACTCCCAGGGATGAAGAGAGTTGGAGTCCACCAACTCTTTGGGACCCCAGAAGTTGTTGGACTCCAACTCTCTTCATCCCTGACCATTGGCTAAGCTGGCTAGGGATGATGGGAGTTGTAGTCCAACAACATATGAGTATCCTTGGTTGAAGAACTTGGTTAGGGATGTTATGCATAGAAGATACATTTTGATTAAATGCAAAGTAGCAGAGTAGCATACAGCTAAATAACTCTTCTTTCTAGGTGATTGAGAGCTTCTTTATAAAGACTATACAATGTCCAGATTCTTTATATTCAAAAGAACCTTACTTTCATGAACATATAACTGAGAAGAATATATTTACAGTCTCATTGCTTATTCAACCATGGGTACGTTCACACTTGAATTATAGACTGATGTCTTCTTAAAGGTAAAGGGACCCCTGACCATCAGGTCCAGTCGTGTCCGACTCTGGGGTTGCGGCGCTCATCTCGCTCTATAGGCCGAGGGAGCCGGCGTTTGTCCGCAGACAGCTTCCGGGTCATGTGGCCAGCATGACAAAGCCGCTTCTGGCGAACCAGAGCAGTGCACAGCTAACTCCCAACAGACACTTTTTCTGCTTTACTTTAAGTCCTACTGCTTGGAAGTGTTGGAGCACTGTCCGTAATCTGGTGGTAAAGTCCTCTTTTGATGATGCGGCAATCAGCACATCATCGAAAAACGGTGTGACTCCGGGGATGCCTTTAAGGAGACGGTCCATTAGGCTCTGAAATAACCCTGGGGCCACGCAAACTCCAAACTGTAGGTGTTTGACCCTGAAAACACCCCTGTGAATCACGATTGTCTGGGCATCTGCGGTGGCCTCATCAATGGGCAGCTGCTGATAAGCTTGCGCTAAATCTAACTTCCCGAAAATCTTGGCCCCAGCCAGGGTCGCTAACACGTGGTTCACTACAGGAATTGGGTACGCGTGGTCCTGTAAGGCCCGGTTCAGGGTGCATTTGTAATCACCACATATACTGACTGAGCTGTCCGGCTTAACCGGTGTGATGATTAGGGTTTCCCAGATTCCCGAATCTACCGGCTCTAAGACCCCTTGTGCGACTAAGCGATCAAGCTCCTCATCAATCCAGGGTTTAAGCACAAACAGGACTCTACGGGCCTTGACCCGGATGGGTTGCACTGTGGGGTTGAGCCGTAGGGAAATCAGGGGTCCGTTGTACAGGCCCAGGGTTCCATCAAAGACTGATGGAAACTCCTGGCAGATTGATTCGAATTCTGCCCCTGGGGAAATCTGATTAAGCCCTGAAATGCTTAAGCCTAATGGCCCGAACCATGCTAGGCCTAGAAGGCTAGTGAATGGGCCTTCAGTTATGATGAGGTTCAAATTCTTGGTGTACTTCTTAAACTGGACCTTTAAGGTGCCCATACCCTTTAGCTGCATTCTTTTCCTGTGGAAGTCCCGCAGCACTATGGGGGCCGGGCAGAGAGGAGGACCACCGTCAGGACAAAGCTCTTTCAGAGTCTTAGCAGATATTATGGAGTAGGATGAGCCGGTATCCAACTCCATAGTACACTGGGATCCCTCTATCTTGAGTAGCACCCTAAGCTTATTGGGCCCCGGGGACGGAAGTTGCAGTACCCTGGCTGAAGAGGTGGACTGTAACTCCTCCTGTATGTAGGCCTCATGGACAATTTGCTAGGGTCGTGCTCCAGAGGTCTTGGAGCGGCAGACTCAACCAATGTGCCCAGTCTTCCCACAGCAGTGACATGTGGCATCCCGAAACCTGCATGTCCGCCGCTTGTGGCTTTCTCCGCAGCTGGTGCAGGTCCCTCGAGGTGCATCAGATGATTGATGGTTCGACAATGTGCTCGTAGCTTGGGAGCTGTGGTGTCGGTCGGATCGGTCCAAAGCTCGCTGGACATCCTCATTGTGGGAATCTACGGAAGATGACTGGTCTCGCTGTATGCGGTGAGTTCTCCTTTCGGCATGTGGGCTGTAGGCTGCCTCGTGGACGTTATCCTTCTCAAAGGCTGTGGCCATATTTATTGCTTCCATCATTGTGATGTCATCTTTTGCCAGCAGCTTGCGGCGGAGACGGCTGTCTCGCATGCCAGTGATGAACCTTTCGAGAAGTCGTTCCTCGATGTCAGTGATTTGGCAATACATCGCAATACATCGCAATTGATGTATTCACTCGCTGACTCTTGCACTTGTTGCACTTTGTGCGCCAAGTCGTAGTGGCGGTGGTTCTTAGTTGGCTGAGGCGCGAGGTGTCTTGTCATAGCCTGTGTCAGCTCATCGAAAGTGCAGGCCTCTATGTCCCTGGGTGCCATCAGACCTTTCAGTAGAGTGATGGCAGAACTTCCCAGCACCGTCAATAGCACATCCACCTTGTCTGCCTCCCTAATGAAGCCTTGTAGTCGGACGTAGCTCCTTATTCGACGGAGCCACTGTGGCCATTCTGCAGGATGGCTCATATCGAAGTCCGGTGGCGGCCGACTATGACTGGTGGCCATCCTCAGACCTGAAGTAGTCGCTTGTGTGATTATGGGTGGTTGCGAAGATGCGGCAGGCGCGGTCTCGTTTCTGGGGCTTCTTGCTGAGTCCAGCGTGGCGGTGTTGTTGCGATTATTGTGAGGCGGCAGGCGGCTGTGCTGCATTGCAGTCTCAGGCCTCTGGTATCTAGCAGAAGCTCATGTATCCCATCCTCGTCGCCAATATTAAATATTCAGGAAAAATCAGAAGCCCAATGCAACTTTGTTTATTCAACAGCTCACTCCCATATTAAACAAGAACACACTCTGAAAGCCCCAGCAAGAAGTGCCAGTTGGCAGTTGACAGTTGACAGTGCTTGCCATTAGAACTTTTGTCCACCTACACTTCTACGATTGGTTAGAATCATAACATGTGTTAAACCCAATACATAACAGTTTCACTTCAGACAGATCACACTGACACAACACTGTCCTCAGCAGTATACTGAGAAGCCACTCTCAGCAGTTGTTCTCCCTCTCACACACAGAGAGAAGCAGAAAGACAGTTAAAAATAACAGTTACTGGAATAACAGTCACAACAGAATTGAATGTCTCTCTCATGTAACTCACAGTCAGCTAATCACATGAGAGCTATGCTGGGGGGGGGAACCCATGTTAAAAGTATACAGTTAACATAAGTAAACATTCCCATTTCAGGAAATTAAATCATTATCCTTAACAAGGGAGACTTTATCATTATCCTTAACAAGGGAGACAACCCCCCAACACTGCCCACTCCTTATTTTATCTTCATTTAAAACCAGAATTGGGAATCTGTGACCTCCAGATGTTTCTGAGTTACAGCTCCTGTTATCCCTGACCATTAGGCCTGCAGACTGGGGTTGATGGGAGTTGGAGTCTCATGACATCTGGAGGGCCACAGGCTCCGCATCCCTCTTTTAGAACTCTTTATATATGAAAAAAAGTGTTTTTGTAATTCTTTGGCAAAATGAAGCACAGCTCAAAGATCTACAATAGAAAGTTGTTGGTTTTTTTTAAAAAAATCTTTTTAACTGGAGGGGAACTAAAGCGCCATCAGAGAGACACTTCTTTGGCTTTCCTGCTAATGTAGACTTTAACCCATCCAAATAGAATTCTGATTCTAAGGCCAAATATAACATCAAATAATGAAAAACTTCAATCACAAACATTAACACAAACAGGCATCAAGGATATTAAACAATTCTCAGAATGCAACAGGCCAAATCTGCAAATTGGGAACAGGTCCTTTAATTGGCAGACTATTAAAGACAGCTTTCGATTGCCATGCCCGGGATCTGTACATGAAGTACACATTGTGCATATCTTAATTAAGTGTTTACATTAAGCCCTTTGTGTGTCATGCCAGAGTCAGGTGTTTGTTTTGGCTATGAGAGCCTAGTTTTCAGTCATGGATGCCTTAAAGCGATGCTTAGGTTTGGATAGTTACATCGGCACCAAGAGCACTGGATTATCATATTACATGCCCAGCTATTGAGAGCATCCTGCAGCAGAATTTGCTTTTTGAAAATCAGCTTTTTTATTACAATTTTCTTTTTTTAAAAAAATCCAGAGGCTAAGGAAACATGCACACTGGCTGAATTCTTACCAGGGCAAGCTTTCTCCGAACTGCTCAGTGGCGTAGCATGGGGGGTGGGCACAGGGGTGTGAAATTGTTAGCAGTGCAAAATTTCAATAGCCAGTGTTGCTTCAGTACAGCTGCATGCTTCTATTGCTGGACTCTGTTGAAAATGGCTTCTCCATGCGAACCAGGAAGTGACCTCTCCAGACAATGGAATGATTCTTCTTTCCTTATCTCTGCAGTTGTGATCTCCTGGGTGAAATGGACACTGTTAGGCAGTTGAATGCCCATGTGTGCTCTGTTTCCTTCTCTCTCCCCCCCCTTTACATGGCCCCGGGCACTGGCAACCCATGCTATGCCACTGCAATTGCCCCATTCTCAGCTGTGACCTCCTGCATGCAAAATATGTGCTCTACCACTGAGCTGACAACATTTTGCTTACAGCCTTTGCCAGTGAGTTATGTTTTAATGCAATTTAGCTGTAATCTCAGAGTATTTTTGTGAACTTTAATTAATAAAATATGTCTTGTTTTCTCCATGCCTGAAAGGCGTCTGAACGAGGGCCAGCTCCCTATGCTTTTTCTGACATGTGGTGTAACAAGTAGACCACCAAAATCTATTTACCAATAAATGTTTGTTTACATTCCACGAAATCTAATAACGCTTGCTCCCTTCTTTCTGAATAAATGCCGGCCATAGTGGAAAGCATGAGAAAACAAACATGGACTTAATTTCTAGCCTAGGCCAAAGAATTTGTTTTGTTTTGTACCCAATTTGCCCAGTCTATTGGGCTTTTGGCATTTCCCCTATTTTGAACCTTGGCCAAGACAATAAGAAAGGAGTGCAGGGGGAATGTTGTGAGGTATCTACTTCAAAACCACAGAAAAATTCCATGATGGTGGTTCATTTATAGGAGGATGGACTTTCTTGTATTTGGGTTCCCTCCAGTGTTTTGTTGTTGTTGTTCAGTCGTTCAGTCGTGTCCGACTCTTCGTGACCCCATGGACCAGAGCACGCCAGGCACGCCTATCCTTCACTGCCTCTCGCAGTTTGGCCAAACTCATGTCAGTAGCTTCGAGAACACTGTCCAACCATCTCATCCTCTGTCGTCCCCTTCTCCTTGTGCCCTCCATCTTTCCCAACATCAGGGTCTTTTCTAGGGAGTCTTCTCTTCTCATGAGGTGGCCAAAGTACTGGAGCCTCAACTTCAGGATCTGTCCTTCTAGTGAGCACTCAGGGCTGATTTCTTTGAGAATGGATAGGTTTGATCTTCTTGCAGCCCATGGGACTCTCAAGAGTCTCCTCCAGCACCATAATTCAAAAGCATCAATTATACACAAAGTAGACCCACTGAGTTTAAGGGATAAGATCCGTTAATTTCCATAGGTCCTATTTGAGTTGAACTTTGTTGGCTACAGCCCTCTGTGTTTGGATGCAGTGAGAAGAATCATAGAGGAATAGACAAGTTCATGGAGGACAAGGCTATCACAAAATCATAGAATTGGAAGGAACCCCGGGGATCATCTAGTCCAACCCTCTGCAATGCAGGAATATGCAGCTGTTCCATATGGGGATCGAACATGCAACCTTGATATTATCAGCACCAAGCTCTAGCCAACTGAGGTATCTAAGCTCAAGGTCGCGTTTCAGCTCACCAGCTGGAAATATCACTCCTCCCCTCACCTCTGCAGACAGTTCTGGGGGTTCTCCTGGCCTCCCCAAGGAAAAAAATAGTGGGCACCGGGAACATATGGGGGAGAAGGGGGAAACTCCATGTGCAAGAGGAAGTCCTTGCATTGGGCTTTCTCTGACAGCACTTGTTAAATGAATCCCACCTATGGAAACGGAAGCTTGTGAAAGCTTTATCTAACCAGTATGAATGGGGAGCAATTAGTTCAGTTCGTTTTGCAATGAAAATATACCTAATTCAAACTTCCTGAACCAATACACGAACAGAAATGCTGTGTTCCTTCGAAAGTGACACTTCTCTGAAATTTGTGGTGCGGTTGTTCAGTTTTTAGAAAGTACAAAAAAGAGCATAAGAGCATCTATTAGGGGGAAGTCTGCACAAGGATGTTATATTACTGAAAATAATATGCAAAAATTTCATTGCCTTAGGGGAATTTGCTTGCCAAAGAAAATCATATATCAGGAGAAACACAAAGTTTTGCTCATGCTAGCTGCTGAATTCCTTTTTACTTTTGTTCTCTATCTCTGTTTAGGTGATAAGTAGAAAGACGCAGGTGGCACTGTGGTCTAAACCACAGAGCCTAGGGTTTGCTGATCAGAAGGTCGGCAGTTCAAATCCCCGTGATGGGGTGAGCTCCCGTTGCTCGGTTCCAGCTCCTGCCAACCTAGCAGTTCGAAAGCATGTCAAAGTGCAAATAGATAAATAGGTACCACTCCGGCGGGAAGGTCAACGGCGTTTCTGTGCTTAGTAATGCTGGCCACATGACCCGGAAGTTGTACGCCGGCTCCCTCGGCCTATAGAGCGAGATGACCGCACAACCCCAGAATTGTCCGCAACTGGACTTAACGGTCAGGGGTCCCTTTACCTTTTTACCATGCGCATTGCATGAATAATAGGGCCCGTGGTAAACATGTCCTCATGCTGGAACCCCTGTGTGCATATTGGATTGTTTTGTGTGTGTGTGTGTGTGTGTGTGTGTTGGTGGGGGGACGGCTACTAAACTTTTCTGGGAAAAGATGGGAAAAGGAGACGATGGAAATCTTAATTCCTTAAAAATAAGAATGGGCACATGGTTGACAGGAATTGGATTTGGGTACAAATTAAGGGTTATAAAATAATTGAATTGGTATGCCCTAATACATAATATTATATATATGGCCTACAGAGCGAGATGAGCACCGCAACCACAGAGTCGGACACGACTGGACCTAATGATCAGAGGCCCCTTTACCTTTTAATACATAATAACACACAGTTGTTGTTTTTTTTAAAGAAATAAAGAATGTTGGTAGTTCCAATTCCCATCACCCTGACTTTTGGCTATGATGAGAGCACCATTGCATCTAAGGGCGGTGCTGGGTGAACCGTTCTGAATGTGTTAGAAGTGGTCTGAACCCACATCTGCTACCCTGAAAACAGCTTCTCCTAAATGCAGAAAAGGTGCATTTAAAACACTTCCACTGCACTTCATAGAATCATAGAATAGTAGAGTTGGAAGGGACCACAAGGATCATCTGTTCCATCGCTCTGCAATGCAGAAATGCTTTAACCAATGTGGGGCCAACCCTGAGATTAAAACATCTCATGCTGTACCAACTGGGCTATCTCAGGCCTGGCTAATTCTGACCTCTGCTTTTGCATTATAGCGTATTACAGCTGAAACTTGAAAAATTAGAATATCGTGGAAAGGTTTATTTCCTTCAGTAATTCAACTTAAAAGGTGAAACTAATATGTGAGATAGACTCATGACATGCAAAGTGAGATATGTCAAGCCTTTATTTGTTATAATTGTGATGATTATGGCATACAACTGATGAGAACCCCAAATTAACAATTTCAACTTAGGGGTTTTCATCAGCTCTCCTTGTGTGTGCCCCTGTGCCCCCACCCAAATCTGTTCTGGGGGTTGCTGCACATCAAGGAGCTGTCAAGGAGCCAGCCCATCCACAGGGCAGGCAGACACACCGAAGGCACGGAATGCAATTGGCAGAAAACAATGGATTCGATGGAGGCGTTGCTGAAACTCAGCTCTAGGCATGGCCCGCTCTCTCTTGCCACTCACTCTGGATCCCTCCCAAACAGACGAAAGCTGTGTCAAGAGGGTGAGCTCCTCCTCTGGGCCTGTCTGGTGCGTTGCCCAGCAACACACAGGACCCTCCTCAAGTGAGGGGAAAGAGGGGAAGGAGAGTCAGCAGCACTGGGGCTGTCTGAGTGCATGCTGTGCCTCTCAACTTCTGTCCTGGTAGACCCTCCTTCTCCTGACACCCCTCAATCACTCAAATCTCTTGCTTATATCAGCTCCTGGCTCATCCCTTCTTCTTCTGACTGCTCCTCAGTGTCCCACCACTGGGATCTGAGCCCTAAGTTGTCATCTTCAGAGCCCTCCTTGGGGGGCTGTTGGGAGGCAGGCTTCCACCACTCTTCTTCATCTAGCCCAGGCAGATGAAGCCCCCCAGATGTTTTGGACTACGATTCCCATCATCCCTGACCACTGGTCCTGTTAGCTAGGGATCATGGGAGTTGTAGGCCAAAACATCTGGAGGGCCGCAGGTTGGGGATGCCTGATCTAGCCAGTCCAAGTCCTCCCTGTGGGATCTCCCAGCTCTCCTCCTCATCCAACCGGGCCCTGTCACTGCAACTCCCCAGAGCAGATTTTGAGAGTGCAGGGGACACACAGAGGGAGGCGAAGGAGAGGAAGTCCTGGATATGGCTCTCCCGTCTTTGTGGTATGTCTGCATGTTGATTCCCTCCCCACCCACCCCCGCCGAAAATAAATGAATGTGTGTTGGCTCCAAAACCCTTTCAGGCCTTTGAGGGCAATCCTCAGTTATGCTAGCTGGCTCCTAGAACATTTAGATTGCACCTGCCGGCACTACAGCTGGTCCGTGAATTAAGCTACATTTAATTTGTCTTTCCGATACTGAGCCATTTACCCTTCGTGGGTCCTGGAACATATCATTTACAATTAAAAAATAATGAAACGAAATTGTGAGATCATTGCCGTTACTAACCCCAAGGTTTAGCAGGTTGCAAATGTTTTTACTAAAGCCAAATTGGGGCTACCCCCCTCCGCAATATTCCGAATCCTTTAGAGATCTCAGAGTAATAAACAATCAAGCCAGATTCAAATGAACTTCAAAAAGCATGAATCCTGTTTTATTAGGTGTCCAATTCACAGCTTTTCTCTCTGAAACCTGACCCCTGAGAGGCAAGCTACAAAGCAGGCAAGCTACAAAGGACCTTGGAGCCACTAGGCAAAAATGTGGAAGGAGAATTTGCTGCTGATTCTCACCATACAGCCTCTAGGATTATACGGAGAGCTTCCCTAGATGCTATCCAGGCCAGCACTCATGCAGACATACTTAATTTCAGTTTTGCAATTCCATGTCCCAAAACAAATCTTTGCTTGCTTTTAATACGTGTGTGCTTCCTTAATCTAGAATGATAGGATCCTTCTTCTTCTTCCTTTAAAAAAAAGATAAAACATTTAATTTGTGTTTCTATATCTAAAGGTAAAGGTAATAATAATAATAATAATAATAATAATAATAATAATAATAATAATTTCATTTATACCCCGCCCTTCCCCGCCAAACCGGGCTCAGGGCGGCTAACACCAATAAAATCACAACAAAAACATAAAACAATTCATTAAAATACAGATTAAAATACAATTTAAAATTTAATTTATACTGCAGCCTCATTTTTAAGTAGCCCACTAATCACACCCAAAGAATAAAACATCAGGGTTAAACTGAAACCAACCCAAAGGCCAGGTGGAACAGATCCGTCTTGCAGGCCCTGCGGAAATATGCCAAATCCCGCAGGGCCCTAGTCTCTTGTGATAGACCGTTCCACCAAGTCGGGGCCAGTACTGAGAAGGGCCTGGCCCTAGTTGAAGCCAACCTAGCATCCTTGTGGCTCGGGACCTCCAAAAAGTTATTATTTGAGGACCATAAGTCCTACCCGGGACATACCAGGAGAGGCGGTCCCTTAAAGGACCCCTAGACAGTTAAGTCGAGTCAAAAGTGACTCTAAGGTGCGGCACTCATCTCGCTTTTCAGGCCGATGGAGCCGGCATTTGTCCAAAGACAGCCTTCCGGGTCATGTGGCCAGCTAAATTGCTTATGGCACAACAGAACACTGTGGTGGAAGCCAGAGCACACAGAAACGCCGTTTACCTTCCTGCCACAGCGGTACCTAATTATCTACTTGCACTGATGTGCTTTTGAACTGCTAGGTTGGCAGGAGCTGGGACAGAGCAACGGGAGCTCACTCCGTCATGGGGATTCGAACCGCCAACCTTTTATCCCATGTGGCTCCTTTCAGAAGAGCCATTTGTCATATTTATAGTGGGAGTAAAGGTACCCCTGACCGTTAGGTCCAGTCGTGGACGACTCTGGGGTTGCAGCACTCATCTCGCTCTATAGGCCAAGGGAGCCGGTGTTTGTTAACAGACAGCTTGACTAAGCCACTTCTGGGGAACCAGAGCAGCACACAGAAATGTGTTTACCTTCCCACCGGAGCGGTACCTATTTATCTACTTGCACTTCGTGCTTTTGAACTGCTAGTTGGGAAGGAGCAGGGACTGAGAAATGGGAGCTCACCCCGTCGTGGGGATTCGAACCGCCGACCTTCTGATCAGCAAGCCCTAGGCTCTTGGTTTAGACCACAGCGCCACCTGCGTTCCATATAGTGAGAGTAACTTATCCCAAAACTGTTCTTTGAATTGACCCAAAGTGATAAAATTATTGAAAGAGTGGACAAATACAACCATTCGATATATATCATAAGATCATGAGAACTTCATTAAATAATATCTGCAACCACATTAAACCAGAGTAGGGCAGCCAATTCCTATTGAGAATCAGAAAAATGTGATAGGAGAAATAAAGCTTCTTGTGCTGCAATCCTAACTCCATTTACCTCAGAGTAACCTTCACTGAACTCAGTAGGACGTACTTATGAGCAGGGATGATTAGGTGTGCTCCGTATGTGACACAGATTTACCTCTCCAAGGGTTGTATTCAACTTAGGAGAGGCCCAAGCCATCTTGCTGCCTGAGGTGAAGGGCAAGATGGTACATTCCAAATTAGAAAAGCAATGACAAACCTAGATAGCATCTTAAAAAGCAGAGACATCACCTTGCTAACAAAGGTCCGTATAGTTAAAGCTATGGTTTTCCCAGGAGTAATGTATGGAAGTGAGAGCTGGACCATAAAGAAGGCTGATCGCCGAAGAATTGATGCTTTTGAATTATGGTGCTGGAGGAGACTCTTGAGAGTCCCATGGACTGCAAGAAGATCAAACCTATCCATTCTGAAGGAAATCAGCCCGAGTGCTCACTGGAAGGACAGATCCTGAAGCTGAGGCTCCAATACTTTGGCCACCTCGTGAGAAGAGAAGACTCCCTGGAAAAGACCCTAATGTTGAGAAACATTGAGGGCACAAGGAGAAGGGGACGACAGAGGATGAGATGGTTGCACAGTGTTCTTGAAGCTACGAACATGAGTTTGACCAAATTGCGAGAGGCAGTGGAAGACAGGAGTGCCTGGCGTGCTCTGGTCCATGGGGTCACGAAGAGTCGGACATGACTAAACGACTAAACAACAACAACAAACTGGTAGCTGCCTCTTCCTTCAGCGCTGGTGATGGAACAGATTCCTCCACCACTTCATACTGTAGCAAGCTTCGTTAGGGGCTGCAGGGAAGACAACATGGCACACATTCCTAGCCACTTTCTACCCCTTAGAATTTGCTGCCTCGGTTTGCCTCATGGTAGGGCTGCCTCTGATTCAGCTGCACCGTTGCTCGAGCGAAATGACTTCTGCTTCTGCAATGAGACTTCTCCACTCCCATCACCACCACCTCTGTCCATCCCATGCCATCCCCAAACCTGCTCCACTTTGATGTAATAAAACAATGTAAACCATCTTTTACTTTTGACTAACAGTTAATAAAAGCAGATAGTTTCGATAGCTTGAAAGGTTTCTATATATTAAACCTGACCTGGCTACTGTTTATCTAAATCTGAAAGCTTATTCTAGTAGGTTACAATTGATTTGAGAAGACAGCGCTGAGTGATTCCTCCCCCTTAATAATAGTTGTTATTATTATTATTATTAATTATATAATTATTATAATGGGGAGGACCGGTCAGATGGGCAGGGTATAAGTAATAAATAATATTATTATTTATTATATATATATTATTTATTATTTATTAATAATAAATAATAAAATTTATTTATTTATTTATTTAGATTTATTACTTATACCCCGCCCATCTGACCGGTCCTCCCCAGCCACTCTGGGCAGCTCCCAACAGGATATTAAGAGCATAAAACATCAAACATCAAAAACTTCCCTAAACAGGGCTGCTTTCAGATGTCTTCTAAAAGTCAGATAGTTGTTTATTTCCTTGACATCTGATGGGAGGGCGTTCCACAGGGCAGGCGCCACTACCGAGAAGGCCCTCTGCCTGGTTCCCTGTAGCTTCACTTCTCACAGGGAGGGAACTGCCAGAAGGCCCTCGGAGCTGGACCTCAGTGTCCGGGCTGAACGATGGCGGTGGAGACGCTCCTTCAGTTATACTGGGCCGAGGCTGTTTAGGACTTTAAAGGTCAGCACCAACACTTTGACTTGTGCTCGGAAACATACTTCAATCAATACCCAATTACCCTATGCTACTGCCTACAGTTAACACTCAACAACTAGGTACTGAGGACTATACTTGCAGTCTTCAGTCTGGCCCACAAGTTCTGAAGATTATTTGGCTTCTCTCTGGACCCCTATTGAAGTCTTCATTTTGCTATAACAACATTTACTGCCTCAGGCACTCAGCAACACTCTTGATTCTTGGTTTCCCAGCTCCCTTGAAGGCTGCCACTGGGGACATTTGGTTTCTCCCATCCACCTCCTTCGGCTCTAGCCAATGATCTCAGCTCTGGGCTTCTCTTAGTTTCCCCAAGCCCCTTAAGCTACAATGTCCTGCTCCTGGTTCCAACTTCTTCAGTTCATCCATCATTTATTTTATGGTGCTGTTTGTGGTGTTACAACCCACCATAGGTCAGACAGCTGTGGCCCACAAATTGATACTGATCGAGCAGTTGAAAACCAATACAGTGGTACCTCTGGTTAAGTACGCTTCAGCTTAAGAACAGAAATTGTGCTCTGGTGGTGCAGCAGGAGGAGGTCCCATTAGCTAAAGTGGTGCTTCAGGTTAAGTATGCTTCAGGTTAAGAACGGACCTCCGGAACGAATTAAGTACTTAACCCAAGGTATCACTGTACTTTAAAGAAGTGGCCATCAATATTTCCAGACTCGGGACCCACCTTCGACCCAAACATGCATCTTCTTATTTATTTTTTACCATTCATTTATATGGTGGCCATGTTGCTTGAGATCAGGCTGCGACCTGGATCCCAGCTCACCAGCTGAACATCATATCCCACATAGCTTAGGACATGGAAATGTCAATATAACAAGCATGATTCTATTTCCCAAGAAAATCTAGAATCTTCCCATAGTGCATCCCATCACAAAGTTATCAGCAGTGGCGACATGCATTGAGGAATGTGGGGGGATAAGGAATTTGGAGTTTGGTGTTTTGTTTTGTTTTGTTTTGTTGTTTTTTTAAAAAAACCCTGTATCTTAAGTCCCTGCTGATTTAATTATAACCAAGCACTGGTGTGGGTACAGTGTGGTTATTTTGTATATGTGTTTGAGGCGTTGTGGTCAATCTGTATGCAAATGTGTCTGGGTGAGCTGTTCTCGGTAGAGAGGCAGCACAGTGCCCCAAATTATGCGGTCTCTCTTGGGCTTGCAACCTCGTTCCCTCCTCCAACACGAGGGCTGCTCCTCTTTCATCTCTTGGATCCAAATGCACCATAATAAATAAAATTCTTCCTGTCTGAAAGATACATTAATTTTGGTGGTCTCAAAAGTAATGAAAATAAATACTTGACTTGGCATGCGGAGCCCCTGACTTGACTGAAGACCAGAATGTGTGTACTTGGAGTTGTTTTTACAAGAACATAAGCTTTAAGAAAATCTTGGCTTATGAGCCCATGTGCCTTGTTTGTGGTGGGGTGGGGTGGGGGGGAAGGAAACGCGAGATGTGGACAGTAAAGTCTAATAGCAGAGTTCAGATGTTTTCTCACTGGAACGCAAGAGTGGAGTAAGGAAGCATTGCCCAAAAGGTATATTGGAAACCTGGGTCCCACCCCTGGACACCAGTGATATTGCTTGCCAAACAAAAGCACAACAGCCCACCACAAATGGTGGTATTGGCCAGCAGCGGTGCATTTGTGACATTTGTCCTTTATGAGTCTGCCTGGCAGCTGGCTGTGCCATTGCGTGTATGCCAGTTCTCGTAGATTTCAGTGGAACTTGATTTCCAAATTATTGGCATGGTTGAACCACAGCAGAGCAATTTCGGGCAAGATTCCTGAACATGCTTGTTGGAAGCAGGTTGGTTTCGACTGCAATTCTATCTCCCAATCTGTGCTTCTGGGTGTGGGTTAAGAATTTAGCAGACTCATCTGTCCTTTGGCAGCAATGTGGGCGGCGGCGGCTGCTGCAGTCAGAGAAAGATTTGCACTTCCTGAAACAATTGACAGAACTGGGGCGCAGGTATTCTGAAATGCACACTTCTGTGAATTTTGCAATGCAGATCTCCTATGCACCCACCCCAAAATGTGTGGGGGAATTATGCATGCAAATGCATACGTTAGATGAAAATAACTTACAAAATTGCACAAAAAACATGTCTACCAGGAGAATTCAGACTAGACTGTTGATCAATTTTCATCAGGACTTTTTTTTTAAAGGAAATTTGCAAACAGATGTGGAAGGGCAAAAGAGCAGTTCAGGTGTGTACCACAAAAGACTTGAGTCTCAGCCCCTCTGGACCACTCCTAACACTCCATGCTTACCACCCGAAAATGTATTTGGGATCACAGTTGTGCTACCCTTTGACTTCTGCATCCTTTCCTAAGAAGAAACCTCAGGGATTAAAGAAATGCCATCTACAATGGCTGTTACATATCCCTAGTAAACAGACCAAAAAAATACAACAGATGGGAAAATATAATAAATACATTTTTATGATGCACGTGGAAAGCCAAGCAACTATAAAATGGCAGGAGATAAAAAACAAAATTACAGAATTTCAGCATTGCTAACTAGTTTCCCTGGCACAAGTTTGGATGAAATTAGGCCATCAAAAAGTCAGACCATCATTTGGGGGAAATCTGCATGGACAGATAAGATTGCCTTGCAGAAGTTAGAGGATAAGGAGCAGATAGAAATCTGCCCTCGGATGGCTTCCAAGTGTAGCAGAGTCATGGTATCGTTTTTATTTCCTGTGTTGTTGTTTTTTTATTTCCTGTTGCTAGCAGCAGCCTTGTTGACTCTCCTCACCCTTTGGTAAATGAAACACCTCTGGCTTTGTTTTCTTCGAAACCAGAGAATATAATATGAAAGAGATACCTGATGCCACTTTCAAAAGTTTGTCCTGATCAAACAGTCTTGATTCACTGAAGCCAGAGAATGTCTGTACATGATGCAAGACCTCTGACATAAGTCAGGGGTCACAAACATGTGGCTCTCCAGATGTCGTTTGACTCCAACTCCCATCAGCTCCAGACAGCATGGGCAATGGTCAGGAATGATGGAAATTGTAATTCAGAAGCACAACGTTGGCCATCCCTGATATGGGATAAGTTTCTTTATTTAAAGTGAAATGCTTTGAACAAACATTCAAACTTTCCCTCTGAATCAAAAATGTCTAAAGGGCTGTTGGGTTTTTTTAAAAAAAATACCCAGAGGACCCCAAAGTTTCTTTCTAAAATGAGAAACCAAAAAATTGTCTTAGACAGCACAGGGTGGCGGTACGCATCTGTAAATTGAACTGAGGATTAGTATATTACACCCTCCTATGCGTAGCAAATGATATTGTCTATCCAGAAGGCACACTCATATTTAATGTAAAGGTAAAGGTAAAGGGACCCCTGACCGTTAGGTCCAGTCGCAGATGACTCTGGGGTTGCGGCGCTCATCTCGCTTTACTGGCCGAGGGAGCCGGCGTACAGCTTCTGGGTCATGTGGCCAGCATGACTAAGCCACTTCTGGTGAACCAGAGAGGTCAACATATAGTCCCATAATATTTCCATTTGAGTCTCCTGTTCAATTGCTGATTTTATTTTATTTTATTTTATTTTATTTTGTTTTGTTTTGTTTTGTTTTGTTTTGTTTTGTTTTGTTTTGTTTTGTTTTGTTTTGTTTTGTTTTGTTTTGTTTTGTTTTTTATTTTAATGGGATTGTTTTATTGTATATTTTAATTATGGATTTATCTCTCTCTGTGTGTAATGAAAATGTAAGAATGTCATAACACAGCCTTCGTTGGAGGATTTGTAGTGCTACATTACAATACTGGATTTGCATGAAATCAGGAAAGGGTAGGGTAACGAAGGTGGAAGCGGCACACACAATGGCAGTGACAGTGGTGTTGGGGGGAGAAGAGAGGAACACTGAGTGGTGAAAGTGGAAGTTGAAAACAACAGCAGAAGCTTGAGTAAAGCAGGGGTGGGGGAACTGAGAAGGAAATGGCAGTTTTAAACTATACAGTGGTACCTCGACTTACAAATTTAATCCGTTCCGAATGCATATTCGCAGGTCGAAAAATTCGTAAGTCGAAAAAAGCGATTTTCCCATAGGAGTGCATTGGAAACGAAAAATTCGGAAAAAATTGTAAGTCGAGTAAACCACATCTAAAATTTGTAAGTCGAGTAAACCCCATCTAAAACCGCCAACGGATGTCCTTCGGATGTTGAAAAATTCGTAGGCGTGCTGGCACTTTTTTCATTCATAAGTCGAACAATTCATATGTCGAGTAATTCGTAAGTCGAGGTACCACTGCAGAAGAGATTTGAGTCAAGGACTGTGCATTCTTTATCTCTCTCATATGAGGCAGCTGAAGAATGGAAGAGGGAGAAATTGTGAGTACAGTAAGAAGGGAGGAACACTGAAAGGGAAAAAGTAGCTGTTTTAAACATTGTCAGAAAGCAAAGATGGTGAAACTATGTGAGAAAAACGATGGTTTTAAACAATGGCAGAAGTCTGAGTAAACCATGGTTGGAGCGGAAATACTGAAATAAAAAAGTGACCATTGTAAACAGTGACAGAGGTTTGAATAAAGCAGGATTGAAGGCACACTGAGAAGGATTTAAAAAAATAATGATGATGATGAAAGTGTTTTGAATAGACTGATCGGGGGGTAACACTGAGTGAGGAGAAGTGGGAAGTTGAAACAAGGTTTGGGTACAGTGAGAAGGGAGTTTTGAAAGGCTGTGTTGTGGTAGTTGGTTTTTTTTTGTTTTTTTGTTTGTTTGTTTTGGTGCTAGCTGTATTTTATACCCATCTCTACTATTTCTTGTTAAAACTGGATTGCGGCGGTTGTTCTTAAAAACACTCCTCAGTCTCTCCATCCCTGCTTTACTCAACCCTCTGCTGTTTCTTTAAAAAGAAAAGAAAAAGCAACTGGGAGTGGTGTCAAGAGTCAGAGTCAGGAGTAGGTCAGCAATAAATAAATAATAAAAAAACACTGGTGCCGGTGAAGTTAACTCTTTATTCAAAGAAACCAAAACAGCACAAGCCTAGTGACCACAGCAACTCTCCCAAGTAGGTATTGCCCCAATGAGGCAGTTGTGAGGACTGAGGGTCCCTGCCTTCCCACTGTTCTCTAATGCCCCTCCCATGGTTCTTCCCCCCCAGCATCCTAAGGCTCCATTGTCTTTCCTCTCATTGCTGTGCCTTCTTCATTTCTTTGAGGCCAGGGAGAAGGGAGCTGGTTGCAGCAGGAGGGGGAGATTCATCTGCAGCCTGCCTCATCTTTGTCTCTTGCTCCCCCTCTTCCCCTGCCTCTGAGTCTGGACCGCTCTCCGCCACAGCCTCTTCCTGCTCACTAAACCCTGCTGCCTCTTTGGATTCTGACACCTTCTCCTCCCAGTCTGGTCCCTCTTCTCCCTGGGCACTGGCAACCAACATTATGCCACTGCTTTATAATAGGATCATGGGACATCCAGAAAATATACAGCAATGCAGCTACATAAGCATATGAATCATTTCCAAAATATATTGTCCTTGAATCTTCACACTGCGCCTGCCACACCCATTGAAAACCACTGCCCTAATATAAGCGTTTCTGCAAGCAATTCCCCCATGTGTATTATCACATTTTTGTATATTACTTTTGGGATCTGTAAATTAGGTTAGTTTGTATTAAAATGCAAAATGAAGGAATTTCTCCCTCATCCTAGCATAACTTCCATAAAGAACAAGCACTTTCAATGAGAGATGCAAATTTATTAGCAGCCTGCTAGCTACACTAAGAATCTGCCCCTATCTATCTAGTCTTATTCACATTATAAGTTATTCTCAACCTCTCCATCTTTAAATTTGTATATTGAAACACAGACATCCTTCAAAACTCACAATTCAATGTTTTGCAGGGCAGTTCTCCAGACAAGTAATGTGTACAAAATTGCATATACTTGGGCAAAGTATGCATACAAATGCATATATTTGTGAAAATGCCACGCAAAAATGGGGAAATTGGTTTGCAAAAACGTGTACATTAGGGTAAATTCACACTAAAATGCTGATGAAGCTTCATGAGGACTTTTTATTTTAAAAAAATCCACAAATTCATGTGAAAATGTGGAGAGGTGATCTCAGTATTGGAAAAATGAGAAACCAAAACTGAGATTGACAAGTTTGTCCATCTCTACTTGCTCCTACAAATGAAAAAATGATATTAAAACAAAATCTTATATGTGTCTACTTAAGCATATCTCCTTTCCAATGTGGTGTTTTGGCAAAATTGTATACTGGACCCCTGAGAAATATGGAATTATTTTCTCTGAACCATTTCCAAATGCCATCCCAGCAAACAGAACCATGTAACCTCTAAGGCCTTCTATTTCTCCTCCTCCTCCCTCCCTCCCTTTCTCAAGCTGCCAGGGAGTTATATTACCTGCAACAGCTGAATCTAATTAGTACCATAATCACAACAAATATTTTAAAGGTCTAGAAAGTTGCGAAGGGAAATTTGCTTCCCTTGGGGAGCCGCTTTGCCCAGTGCTCTTGGTGGAAGTTGTGTCATAAATGACTCATTTTCAAGAACTGTCACATGACTCTGTATTTTGTTTTCATTAAATGAATAATATGAATCAAGGGGATGAGCAGTTGGAGAATGTTGGCTCTGAGTCAAAACGTCTAAACTCACCCCCCCCTTTCCTGACATCACCAAACATTGGTCCATTTGTACTGTCAATCCTACATTGGACTGAAGGGTTGAAGGTAATCTGGTGTCCTCTAGATCAGTGTTCCTCAACCTTGGGTCCCCAGATGATTTTGGCCTACAACTCCCATCATCCATGACCACTGGTCCTTCTAGCTATGTATGATGGGAGTTGTAGGCCAAAAACATCTGGGGACCCAAGGTTGAGGAACACTGCTCTAGATGTTGTTGGACCATAATTCCCATCATCCCCAACCGTGCTCACTGGGACTGATAGGAGTTTGAGTCCAACATTAATCTGGAGGGCGCCAGGTTGGGGAAGGCTCTGATCCAGGCATAGGCAAACTCGGCCCTCCTGATGTTTTGGGACTACAACTCCCATCACCCCTGACCACTGGCCCTGTTAGCTAGGGGTGATGGGAGTTGTAGTCCCAAATCATTTAGAGGGTCGAGTTTGTCTATGCCTGCTCTGATCTTTCCCACCTGGGTGACTCTGTAGAGCAGCCGATACTATCAGGATTATAGTTTATCAACAGTGACAGCAAGCCTAGAATAATGGGCTTCTTCTTCTTCTTTGGCGATCACTCATAGCAGAGTAAGATTGTCTTCCATGAACACGGTTTTTAACAATGAGTCCATAAGTGACTATGGAGGCCAATTCTGGACCCCCACGCCCTTCCACAGTGGGGATATTGGTTCCCGGGTGGATGTTGATCATGGTGTGGATTTGCCAAGCATGCCTTCCTCTTTGCATGTTTCTCCCTTGCGTCCTGAGTTCGAGTGTCTTCAAAGCCCATGACACCTTTGGTAAAGGCGGTTCTCCAAGTGGAGCGCTCGCAGGCCATTGTTTCCCAGTTGTCGGTGTTTATACTACACATTTTAAGATTTGCCTTGAGACAGTCTTTAAACCTCTTTTGTTGACCACCAGCATTACGCTTTCCATTTTTAAGTTCGGAATAGAGTAGTTGCTTTGGAAGACGATAATCAGGCATCCGCACAACATGACCAGTCTCCAATGAAGTTGATGTTGAACAATCATTGCCTCAACAGTGGTGATCTTTGCTTCATCCAGTACACTGATATTAGTTCGCCTGTCTTCCTGTCACCTTTTAAAAAGAGATTGATAATTTTGGCTTCCCTAAATGGTCAGCTCACCATTAAAACTTCCAATTGCTCATTGGCATCTGTGCCGCTCCAAACCTGATGTCACATATGATATCAGTTGTGGTGCAGGTGAGCATGGTTTTGGGATACACCCTCCTTGGCCACATTGGGCCCTCTTTTCCCTGCTGCTAACTGGGTTGATGCAAGCATGGGCAGTGTAGTAGCAATAATAATAATAATAATAATAGTAATAATAATAATAATAATAATAATAATTTATGATTTCTACCCCACTCATCTGGTTGGGTTTCCCCAGCCACTCTGGGCAGCTTCCAATAAAAGATTAAAAATACATTAAAACACCAGTCATAAAAACTTCCCTAAACAGGGCTGCCTTCAGATGTGTTCTAAATGTTATATAGTTGTTTATTTCTTTGACGTCTGATGGGAGGGTGTTCCATGGGGCGGGCACCACTAGTGTGTGTGTGCAGGGGCGTAGCAAGATAAATTGGTAACCGGGGGCCAAAAAAATTTTGTCACCCCCCCCCCAGGCATGGGAAAGTCAGGTGGTACCCAGTGCGGAAAATTTCTTGTCAACCCCCCCCATTGATTCCCTCCCCCGCAAAAATGGTTTTGCGTTATTTCATATTTTCTTACAAAGGAAAAATAACAAGTAATAATAATAATAAACTTTTATTTATATCCCGCCCTCCCCGGCCGAAGTCGGGCTCAGGGTGGCTAACATCAGATACATAACATTGGTATAAAATCAAACAATAATTAAATTACCTCCTTAAAACATCTCAAAATCAAATTAAAGTCTAATTAGATGGCTTTCCACAGGGTTAGGGTTGGGAACAGTAAGTGTTCTCTGAACTGAAATTTCAGCCTTCACGACATAGGAAAACAGCCAAGTGAACAGCTATTTTGGTGGAGGAGGGTCAAGATATTAACCGATATGCATGAAATTTCATATATAGCTATATAATCCCTAGTAAGTAAGACCTTCGGAGCAGGCATTTTCACAAAAAAAATATCAATTTTTTTTCCTAAAAAAAATGTTCCTTGATAATTTGTCACCCCCCCTCCCTTATGGAACACGGGGCGGACCGCCCCCGCCCCCCTTGCTACACCCCTGTGTGTGTGGAAGTCCTGGACTGCCCAGATGACGACCCCCCTCACTGATGTGGCCCAAAGGAAAGCAGAACAATACATTTGGCACCAGCTTGGCTGCAGAAGCTGCTGGAAGGAGGTGTACAAGGTGCCATCCAACTGTCTTAGGGACTCCACTCCGGATTTGTGTAGGGTTTACTCCTAGGCCTTTTCTTCTCCCCAAGATATCCTTCAAGGCAGTGGAGGTTTAGGATCAGAGTTTTCCTTCTCCTAGATGGGTTCCCTTCCCAGGTTGACAAGCCCCATCTGCCCCTCACTTCCATCTACAGCACATGCAGAAACCACCTTACTGACCGCCGGATCCACTATTGGTCTCATCCATTCCATCTGCTAGAACTTGTCTTTGCATGCGGGGGAACTCCCTAACGCCCCACAGGTTTGAAGCCCATTGGCTACCCTCACCTTGTTTAGCCAGCCCGTCAAAGCCTTTCCTGGGATGTGGCCGCTGTTCCATGCTGACAGCTTCCAAGAGCCCCAGATGAGAGCTGAGTGCAGGGTGGGGACCAAAGGTGGACCAGCAGAGAGACACCTCCCCTAACACTTAGCTACTTAAATCAAGATTGAAGTTCGTGGCTAATCCTGATTATCAGTACCAACACAATGAGCTCTAGCACGCTTGGCTCCATGTGGCCTGGTGTGGAGCACTTGGTATTAGAATTCACTTCAGAACATGCTTGGTCTGTGGGGAATCCCCTTTGTTTCTGAAGACCTGTTGTTGGTCTCCATCTGTCTCAGGAAGAGTGCACCTTTGAGTGTAAGGTCAAACCATTGGAGAGTTACAGAGACTGATGTGGCTGTAGAGACTGAAAGTGGAGAGAGATGTTTTGTTGCACCTGGGGCAGGTGAAGGTGTCCAGTTTTGTTGCTACAGGTGCAACATGGTGTTTCTTCTCTCCGATCTCCTCCCAGCGGTCATTCCTCCTCTGGCCACTGCTGTGGATACATAACCAATCTGTCTTTCTCCAAACATGCTGATATGTTAATACTATGTCTGTCCCCTTAATTGCAGGACACACACACAAACTGCCAGCGTGGGGGACCCAATCCTTTGCCCCAAGTAGGTTTGTGATCTGGATCAGGCTCCACATCAGTGATTTGCACTTTGAGCAAAGCTCCCACTGAAACAAATATTAGTTGCTTCCCTCAATGCAAACCACAAAAGCAGAGAACCCTGTTTGGGACCCCTAGTAGGGTGCAAAGGTTTAAAAGCCCCTCCCACCATGCTGGTATCCCAGTTCAAATGGGAGCCCCCACACTGGTAATCTGTGGAAAAAACAACAAAAAACAACCCAGTACCCCACACATAAGAGCCCAGGTATATAGCTAACATAGCATCAGCTTTGGCCCTGAGGGAACTCAATTTTCACTCCCAGAAAAATCTCTTCAGTTATGGAATAAAACTTGAGACAGGGCAGTGTGGACCTTGAGGTCTGAAGCTAAAAAAGCAAATAGCGATATTTACTATGTAATGAATGTTCCAACCTGAAACATGTTTACTTAGAAACAAATCCCACTTATTTCAACAGAAAAGTCTTAGGATTGGAGCCATGCAGCCCCATCCTAAACATGTTTACTTAGAAATAAATCCACTCTGTTTAACCAGACTTACCTCATGGTAAGTAGCGCTTTTAGGATTTCTGTGTTGTAAGTCTCCCCTCATTTATTTCCCTTTTTGAAGTTTACGGTATTGTTTTGGATGGAAAAATGCAAGGCTATGCCTTTGCAAATTATCTAAATTGCCCCAGCTGGTAACAGAGCACAGGTGCATCACAGACACACTGTCTTTCTCCAGACATGCTGATATATTAATACTATGTCTTGCTAGCAGTGGTGTGGACGGGCTTGGGAAGGTGGCGGGAAGGCTCTTAGACCCATCAGAGAACTGCATCTCCCTTCCTAAGCCAGACAGAAGATTCCCGGGCTTTGGGATGGAGGTGCCAAGGGAACATTTAGGGCACTGACCTAATCCCCCTAGTCCACCTCTGCCCGTCAGATGTTTTTGGCCTACAACTCACATGATCCAAAGCTAGCAGGACCAGTGGTCAGGGACAATGGGAATTGTAGTCTCAAAACATCTGGAGGGCTGAGGTTGAGGAAGACTGCCCTACCTAGTCCATCAATCACACACTACTGCTTGCCAAAAATTTTGTGACCACATAATGATGCTGCCTGTTTGAAGGACAGAAGTGGGTTCCTTTGTCCCATGTGAAGGGACAATAGAGACACTGATCCCCAGGCCCACACATGCCACTTGCGTGCATGAGATAGATCCCATTTGCTTCGTTTGATACAATCAATGCACATTTTCACATGCATGCTTCCTGATACTTGCATCACATGTAATGTGCACATTTTTGCAAATAACTTTTCCCCAATGTAACACGCACCCTCGCTCAGCCCTGTTGCAAGGATAAAATGGGCAAGGGATGGACCATCTAAACTGGGGTGTGGGGTGTGCTGGCCTATGGTCTATAGGCTGACTATGGCTCTTTCTGGCACTTGGAATCCCACCCCACCACCACATCCCTCATCAACCCGGCTTGACACTCCAAGTGTTTTTGCCTGGCAAAATGTATTCCTAATCTAGGATAATGTCAGAGGTGAGCCAGCAGTAAATCACACTGTGCAAGTTGGTGCTAACTCTTTATTAGCAGCTGCTGAATCTGAAGGTCCCTTCCTCTCCACAGTTGCCTAAGTCCCCTCCTCTCCAGGGTTTCTCCTGAGCAATCAGAGACTGAGCCTGCCTGCATCCAACCTCTCCTCCACTCTTTTCACCCCTCTTCTGGTTCTGGGAGACAAAGCGGGGAGGAGAACTTATCTCAGCAGGAGGAGGAGACACCTGTGACTTTTCACCAGCTTGACTCATCTCTGTCTCTTGGCCACTTTCCCTCCTCCCATTCTCCTGCTTCAGCTTCTGCCTCTGATTCTGGACTTCTCTCTGCCACAGACTCTCCCAGCTCACTAAACCCTGTTACCTCTTCAGTTTTTGACACCTCCCAGTCTTCTCCCTCTTCTCCCACTGACCACTCATCATTGTCCCACCACCACTCCCCGGGCTCCGAGCCTTCTGCCTTTGGAGTTTCTCTAGCTGGTTCCTCTCACTGTTCCTCTGCTTCCAGTTTTTTCCACTTGTCTGGATGGAGGTCCAGGGGCAGGGGGTGTAGAAAGTAGTCTACTGTAGAAAGGCACAGCTTTACATTTGTTGCTCCTCCCAGTTTTCCCTCTGTCCCTGCCCATCCCTGGCCTGTAGCCTTTGGAATGTTTTGAGAGCCAGTTTGGTGTAGTGGTTAAGAGCGGTAGACTCGTAATCTGGGGAACCGGGTTCGTGTCTCCACTCCTCCACATGCAGCTGCTGGGTGACCTTGGGCTAGTCACACTTCTTTGAAGTCTCTCAGTCCCACTCACCTCACAGAGTGTTTGTTGTGGGGGAGGAAGGGAAAGGAGAATGTTAGCCGCTTTGAGACTCCTTCGGGTAGTGAAAAGCGGGATATCAAATCCAAACTCTTCTTCCTCTTCTTCTTCTTCCCAGAAGGGAATGTGGCCCTTTGTAGACTATCCTGGCCTATTAGAGGAGGGGGAGACGGATGCTGAAAATCAAATAAATAAATAAATAAATATTTAAAAGAAACTGTATTTAATGCAAGAAAATAGTTCTGTGCTACTGAATGCAGACAGGAAAATGCATCAGTTTTCATGCATCCCTAGTTAAAAGCCAATAGCTTTCATGTCTTTACGTAAGGAGCAAAGGTTTGGGAGACTTGCATATTTGTCCCATCTATTTCCTTTAAAGCGTAACTGCTGATTTTTAGAGGGACGTTTGGGTATCCACAGTATTTGACTTGCTCCTAATCCTCAGAGCTGTCAGAATACCACAGCGTCAGAAGATTGGCAGATGAAGTTAATGGACTATATGGAACTCGCAGAACTGACCGCGAAACTCCGAGACCAGAGGGAGGAGAAGGTGCAAGAAGAGTGGAAGAAATTTAAAGAATATCTGAAACAACGTGAAAAATTGGACATTTGAAGTGAAATCAGTGAATATAATAGGCGTTAGCTATATACGGTAATGTTAGGTTAAAATAGTATATTAGAAGTTAAGAATGTGTTTTTTATGTATAATAGTATGGTTAGTAATAAGTTGATAGAGATAAGATAAGATGTTAGTTGATTTAGATTAAGAATAATGGTGAATGAATATTAAAATAGTTACAAAGTTACTAAAGTAAATTCGAACTGAACACAGAAGAGAGAACGGAGGAAGTCCCCTAAGTAAGATTTGAAATAATGCTAAAATAATAATTAATTGGTGTGTTCCTGTGTTCCTGTGGTGTTAGGTATGTATCAGTTTTATTTGATTGTTATTTGTATTTTGTAGTGTATTTGTATTTTATGTAGTTTGTATGTTTTCTATTCGTTGTTTTGTGTGGAAATACCAATAAATTCTTTAAAAAAAAACAAAACCAGAATACCACAGCGTCTCGTAGTACCGAAACCCTGAACTGTCTCGTCATCCT
Source organism: Lacerta agilis (assembly GCF_009819535.1). Taxonomy (NCBI): domain Eukaryota; kingdom Metazoa; phylum Chordata; class Lepidosauria; order Squamata; family Lacertidae; genus Lacerta; species Lacerta agilis. The sequence continues at coordinate 9,745,647 of NC_046314.1, forward strand.
TATAGGGCTTAGCTATACTGTCAATGCAAACATGTTTCTTTTAGCGCATTAGTAACGAAGGGCTCCCTCTGCTGGTTTATTAAATGCATGAACCATTGGGGAACGTCCAATGTCTTTTCCTTCCAACAAACTCAAGAAATCTTCCGGAGACTATTGGCCTAGCAGTTGATGCTGTTGGGGTAATGGCAGTGCAAGTTCAGGAGTCAACATGGCACCTTTTATAGAGTCCTGGAACAGGAAATCAGATTCTTTCAAAGAGCTAGCAATGGGGAAAGTGTATTATTTACCTGTTACAGGTATGCAGTGCAGGAAAGCTTTATTTTGGGGTGGGGTGGGGTGGGGGGAGTCTGCTACGATAACATCTCTTCATCAGACTGTTACAAAGTAGTATTCATTATTAATACCTGCCATGCATCTCAGGATTTTGGAACAATGGGTTAAATACTCTAAGAGATTGATTTTTTTTCTTTTTTGTCCCTTGGTAGGGCTGTCTCCTCCCTCCCCCTTTCAACCCATTATTTCTTTTAGAAATGCTCCCCTTGAAAGGCTGCTGTGTTTTGATCATCAGTTGCAAAACAGATGAGATGGATAAAGAGAAGGTGACTTGAAATGGAATGGAAAGGGGGGGGAGAGAGAATGAGGATGAACTACAAGAAAGGGAACATGACCCCATTTTGGAGGGTTAACAGGAGGGGGGAAACTGAGCCTTGGGGTAGATGATATAGAAAAGGATAAAAGGTCAGAAAAAGTACTAGTGGGTGGAGTGAATCTCCAGTGGATTTTTAAAAAATAATAGACATAAAAAGCCAGGAATGGATTCTAGTGTGATTCAAATAACGGAGGAGTCGTCCCTTGAGATGAATCATTTTAAAGATTTTAAATAGTACTTTCCCTGCCATCACAGTTCTTGTTATCTAAGCTAAGCTAACTGAGCATCTCAGAAGTAAGCTTCATTGAGTTTAATGGGGCTCACTCTCAGGTAAGTTGGTGTAGGATTTCAGCCTATACGCATTTATTTGGGAGTTGGGACTAAGTCCCATGGAATTCACGGGGACTTAGCTCTGAGTAGACACCTATAGGTTTGCACCGTGAACCTCAGCAGTGTCCTTCCATTTTCCCATCTCCCAAATCCATCACTGGAACGGACTTTCGGGGTTTTTGTTTAGCTATAAAACTCCCATCTGGAGCCGGAGCCAATTCTGAATGGACAGAACGTTGCCAAGGATTTGGTGCAGCACTTGTAACTGAGCTATAAAATGTTGCGTTCCGTTTTTAACGCAGGAGTTCTCCAAGGGAAGCTGGTGCTGATGCAAGCAGTGGCCATTAAGAGTTCACCAGAAGTTGCTCTACTCCTCTGGGAGCAAGAGATCTATTTTGCCAGCAGGACTTCATTGGTGACTTACATCAGTGGAGGCCTGGCCTGGCCAATGGGTACCAGTGCTGTCAAGTATCTCGTTTTCCCCGGGATTCTCCCTTATTTTAAGCAGTTTCCCGCTGCTCTCCCTTATTTTTTATTTCCCTTAAATTTCCCGTTTTTAATGGAAGCAGCTCCTCCCCTGCTGGCCAGGGACTGGGTGGGAAGACCTCGCCTACTTGGAGAGAAAAGCCTCAGCCCTCAAAGCAAGTGGGAGCCGTTTCCCGTGCTTACAGGGGGGTGTATTCCTCCCCCTGCATCAGCCCCTATCCGTTGCCGCCGAGCCCCTCAGCCGGCCAATAGGGTTAGCTGGCGGGCGGAGCCTGGCTGCCTTTGAGCAGCTGCTGCTTCCTGTCCTGTTTTGATGGGATCAGACAAGAAGACGATGCGGCTCCATCGCGCAGAGCACATGGCTGCCCTCCTCTTTGCTGGCTGCCCTCCTCTTATTGCTGCTCCACCCACATTGCTGCTCCACCCACTTTTGCTTCTGGCTCCGCCCACCACTGACATGTGACTGTCCCCGGGATAGGTGAGACTGCTGATCCCTTATTTTCAAATCCGAAACTTGACAGCTATGATGGGTACCAATTGGTCAAATAGCTGCCAGATGTTGATACTGCGATTCTTTGGCCCCAGGCAGATGCTCTGTATCAGCGTTCCCCAACCTTGGGCCTCCAGCTGTTTTTGTCCTACAACTCCCATCATCCCTGACCACTGGCCTTGCTACCTAGGGGTGATGGGAGCTGTAGTCCAAAAACAGCTGGAGGCCCAAGGTTGGGGAACACTGCTCTATATGATCAAGAGAAAACGCCAACAAAGTAGATAAACTATTGCGGTACCAGTCGCAGTGCCACCCTCCCCCAGGCAGCGAGTCCTAAGTGGTGTGAGAGAACAAACTCATAAACAGACAACGATGGAGATTAAAAATGGCCGCAACTTTACTGATTGCAGGTATAGGTGGAATTTAGGCTCAGGTATTTGGTGTATATAAATCTTATCCTCCTGCCAGAAGGCTGAAACTGCATCAGGGTCATGCCAAGGAATGTGGCCATTGATCTACCAAGCTGGTTGCCATAAGGCTGTCACTGGACGCTCCATGGCTCATCTGCTCCGCGCTTGGCTTCTGGGCAGAGACTTCCACCAAAACCCCTCTAACGAGGTACCCTAAATACATTGCTGGTTCAGGACTGGGGTATACACCACTTTACCCAAATGGTCGGACTCTAGTATACCCCCCCATGCCTTAACCACCAAAAGTTGTGTTGTTTTTATATGAGAAAGGCAAAACCTCTCAACCGGCCAATTTGTCTACAGGCAAATTCCTCCCCGGCTCTGAATAAGGCAGCCACTGGCAACCATAGCAAGGACAGGATGCCAAAATAGATGGATGAATGGAACAACCTAGGGAATGAAGACTTCAAAGCAGAAACCTAAAAGTAAAATTACAATGAAAAGGGTAATGAGGAATAGACCATAGAAGTAACAAAACAGTTAATATAGGAAGGGGGAGGTTGCTCCTTGGCCATTAACAGAGGCGTAGGAAAGTCAGGTGGTACCCGGCGCAGAAAATTTCTCCCCCCCCCCATTGATTTCCCCCCTGCAAAAATGGTTTTACGTTATTTCATATATTTTTACAAAGGAATAATAACAAGTAATAGTAAAAAAAAAAAAAAACCTTTTATTTATATCCCGCCCTCCCTGACCGAAGTCGGGCTCAGGGTGGCTAACATCAGACACATAACATTGGTATAAAATCAAACAATAATTAAATTACCTCCTAAAAACATCTCAAAATCAAATTAAAGTCTAATTAGATGACTTTCCACAGGGTTAGGGTTGGGAACAGTAAGTGCTCCACTGAACTGAAATTTCAGCCTCCGTGACATAGGAAAACAGCCAAGTAAACAGCTATTTTGGTGGAGGAGGGTCAAGATATTAACCGATATGCATGAAATTTCATCTATAGCTATATCATCCCTAGTATAGTAAGATAAGACCTTTGGAGCAGGCATATTTTTTTATGAACCGCCCTAGTAGGGCAGTAATTGTTCCTTGATAATTTGTCACCTCCTCCATTATAGGACCTGGGTCAGTCCGCCCCCTACGCCCCCCTTGCTACGCCCCTGGCCATTAATAAGCTTCTTCAACAGCCTTCTCTCAGAGTTACAGGTAGGTAGCAGTGTTGATCTGCCATGGTCAAAACAAAATAAATAATAAATAAAAATTCCTTCCAGTAGCACCTTAGAGACCAACTAAGTTTGTTCTTGGTGTGAGCTTTCGTGTGCATGCACACTTCTTCAGATTCTTCAGTACGTCTTCAATATAGCGGTGAGCAGCTGTTATATTAACACTTTGACAGAAGGCTGTTGAAGAAGCTCATGTCAAAATAAGACCATGGCATTATATTAAAAGTGCATTCTCCTCTGTATCCTTGGATACTTGAAAAATTATGTTGAAAAGTCAAATCTCCTATTATAATGAACAAGTTCCGTTACAACTATTGGATATTAAATAAGTTAGACAACAAAGGGGAACTGTAAATAAACGAGAAATTGGAATAATAGTGTGTTAGAAGAAAGAAAGAGGAGAAACAGAAAGAAATTATAGCTGAGTTGACTGGAAGTCATGCACAGGGTGGGGTGTGGGGTGTTGGAAGGTGGTGGGTAGAGTGTGATGAAGATAAGGAAAGTATGATGGAGTGTTTGGTTTTTAAGATGTTGAAAAATGTATGTAGGTTGTGTATGTTTTGTCGGAAATATGTGTATGTATTATAATTTGAAACATTAAAATAAAGCATTTTTATTTAAAAAAAATATATTAAAAGTGCATTCATTAACAAGAAATAGGAATGCAGGGAAATATGGTTTGGGTTGCCTTTTAATGGGAACATACCAAATTCGCGCTTCACATAATAATAATAATAATAATAATAATAATAATAATAATAATAATAATTTATACCCCACCCATCTGGTTTCCCCAGTCACTCTGGGCGGCTTCCAACAAAATATTAAAACACAATAATCCATCAAACATTAAAAGCTTCCCTAAACAGGACTGCCTTCAGATGTCTTCTAAAGGTCTGGTAGTTGTTGTTCTCTTTGACATCTGGTGGGAGGGCATTCCACAGGGCGGGTGCCACCACCGAGAAGGCCCCCCTCTGCCTGGTTCCCTGTAACTTGGCTTCTCGCAGTGAGGGAACCGCCAGATGGCCCTCGGCGCTAGACCTCAGTGTCCGGGTAGATCGATGGGGGTGGAGACGCTCCTTTAATGTTTTATTATGTTTTTATATGTGTTGGAAGCCACCCAGAGTGGCTGAGGCAACCCAGTCAGATGGGTGGGGTATCATCATCATCATCATGGAATAGGACATCCCTATTTTCATTGGTGACATGTTGGAGGGTATGCATAAACCGCCCGAAAAATCAGCAAGGAAATGGCTAGCTTGTTGTTTTTAAAAACTGTAGGAAAACCTATATGATGAAATATGTTATCAAGCCTCCAAAGAATGTCTAGAGTAGAAGACTTTGGATTGGGAGCTTGAATGGAATTTTCTTCCTTTCTCCACCCCACCCACCCCCCTCTCTCTTCCCCCAATTTCAGGGCAAAGAAATGCAACAACTCTCCTCACATCCAGAGCACAGTGTACGGAGACCCCGGCTAAGAGAAGACACAATCCCACAGATACAATCTCTAGAAATCACGAGGTGACAGATGAATGGTTGAGGAGCCCTGAATAACTAAATAAAGTCCGCCATGTTTTCCTTAGCAAGTAAAGAAAATACTTTTAGCATTTCACGGTCACTTTTGGGGTCAAGGAAAATCTCGAATCCAAATACAACAAACCCAAGAGGGTGATACTGCCAAGAGTCTGATGGTTAGGGTGAGGAGCTCTGCCGAGGAGGCTGAGGAAGAAGCCTACTGATGATGGACTTAATTTGAGCTTTGCTTGGATCCTGGGAAACAGAGAGCTGTTTCCTTTTAAACAGACTTGATTGCATCTAAGCATATATAAGCAAACACCAGCCAGATAGGCTGATAGCAGCTTGTTGAGCTGGGAAATAAGCAGCTGCCATTTAAAAGCCACTGGGAGGTTGCTGGCTGTGTGTATTTTTATTTTTATTTAAATGATATCTTTTGTCCCCCCCCCCCAGTTTTTTTTGTTTTTTGTTTTTTTACAAATATATATTTAGTTTTGGCTGTTTTAAAGATTGACTTTTCTGTTTGCTGGGTTGTTATAGGTGCACATTTATTAGTTGACAGTGTTTCGTTTCCTCTTTGTTCTATGTAACAATGAAAATATTTCAATCCAGCCTGCCATTTTGCTATTTTCAGGAAGTGCACAAAAATTATTATTATTATTATTATTTTAGAAAGAATAGAAAACGTTCAGATAAAAATAAAATTCTAGAATATCCATCACAGTCAGAAGCTGGAAAACAGACTAGGGTTTCCATATTTCAAAAAATAAAAATCTGGACTGAGCTTTGTGTGTGTGTTTGTTTGTGTGTGAAATCTCCCCAAAAACAAAAATTGAAGTTTTTGAGCTGTTTTTGAGGGAAATCGGCAAAAAAACCCAACGCTTTCTACACGGGTTGCCATACACCTGGGTTTCCCCAAAGATTTTAACTGATCTTCAGCAATTCCACCCGGACGCTATTTTCAATGGACAAATACCATAACGGCTGCCATCACATTTTAGCTGATGTCAAGGAGGAAAAATCTGTACCATACATTGAAACTATAATTGGAGTGTGTGGGGGGGGGGGGGGAGAAGCTTTTAAATATAGATTTCTTCTAACAAACACATTCCTGTATGTAGTTTTGACCAACATACTCATTCTTTAAAAAAAAAAAAATTGCAAATGATTTTTCCCAATATCATGCATTTTCACTAATGTTTTTTATGCTGAGTTTTCCCAACTGTAATGCAGAAGTCACCAGACCCTTATATATAGTGGGAGGGTGGGGTTGTTTCAGTGTATCTGAAGAAATGTGTGTGCACATGAAAGCTTATACCAGAACAAACGTAGCTGGTCTCTAAGTTGCTACTGGACAATTTTTTATTTTTTATTTTATATTTGGAATGTGTTTATAAAAAACATAACAGGTTATAAATAATCATATATGTATTTGGATAATAATATTTATATACAGTAACTCTATAGTAGACAAGCATATAGGGGATTGCTTTCATTGATGTTTAATCATTTAGTCATGTCCGACTCTTCGTGACCCCATTTGTTTGTATAAAGTGATGTACAGTCATACCTCAGCTTGCGTTTTTTCAGGTTCCGAACGCGGCAAACCCGGAAGTGTTTTCTTCCGGGTTTCACCCAGCGAGCATGCGCAGAAGCGTTCTGCATGGTTTGCGCATGCACAAAGCATTCTGCGCAGTTCGCACATGGGAAGAAGCACGATATTGCACTTCCGCGCATGCACGATATCGCTGCTCGGGTTATGGACTTTTCGTGGTGCGAATGGCACCCCGGAACGGATCGGGTCCATAACCCGAGGTACCACTGTATAATATACCTTTTTAAATTTTATTTTTGCTTTTGCAAACCTTTTTTATTTCTATTTTATTTTTGTTCAACTGAAATATTTTAAATAATAAATAAATAAATACAGCTTACGGTAAAGGCAATTTTAATTAAACCATTTGTAAATTGTCAGAATAAATAAATAAAATTTCCTTCCTTTAAAACATTTTCAATAATTCTAAGGGGAAAAATATATATTAACCATTTCAGCTGCATCAAACGATCTCGTCTTCCATCAAAAGTATATGAGAAAGGCCCAGCCGTACCAAAAGGCTAAAAAATAGCTTCTATCCATGGGCTGTTAGGCTGTTGAACGAAAAATAACATAGTGAAATTGACTTGCGAGGTGGTGTGTTGTTTGATAAGAAATTGAGTGTTTGGGGCGGGGGAGGCTCATTTAATTTCATTGTACACAGGTTGTACAATGACAATAAAGGTATTATTAGGAAAGATAATAAGAGTATATTATAAGGAAAGATAATAAGAGTATATAGAAGATATGAGAAGATTGTAGAATGCAAAGATTAATGTAATTTCAGAACGTAGAGGAAATCGAGTGGGGGGGTGGAGAGAAGTGGGGGAAAGGACAAAAGAATATTATGCTTAATTGACGAGTTAAATGATAAATACAGTTATGGGTAGGGATGGGAAGGATGTGGTGACAGATTTGGTATGTATGTATTGTGATGCATTTGTATTTCTGTTATGATGTAATATGGAAAAACCGATGAAAAAGGCTAAATAAATAAATAAACTGTTTTTTCAAAGCCTGCAGTGAGCACACGATACCATGGAGAGCTTCGGATGACATTCATTTCCCAGCCACCTGAGGTTTGCCTGCATCTCCTCTTCCTAACCCAAATACATATGTTGGTTTTTATGACACCATAGATTTATGTATTTATCGTTTAAGAAATGTACATCCCACCCTCTGCCATATGTTCACAGGGCGGGTATGGAAAAACACAAAACCAACGTACACAAATCACTAGAGCTCCAATTAAAATTAGGAGTGTATAATTCAGTCCTTTCCCTGATAACAATTCACATCAGAACTCCCTACTGTTGTTCAAAGGCCCCCATCAAACAGAAATGTCTTATCCTGACATTTCCAAGGTAGGGACTGGCCTGATTTTGGATGTTCCATAACTAGAGCTCTCCAGCCAAGAAAACCCCTATAATCCCTAACAGAAACTCTTCAGGCCTTTATTGATATACTCATTTTAAACACCTTTTCTGTCTGGTCATGTATCATTTCCCAAAATTTCCTCACTTTCTTGCAAGTCCAACACCTTGCGAGTCAAACACCACACACCCAGAAGTGAGTGTTCCGGTTTGCGAACGTTCTTTGGAACCCAAACGTCTGACGCGACTTCCACACCTTCCGATTGGCTACAGAAGCTTCCTGCAGCCAATCGGAAGCCGTGCCTTGGTTTCCAAACGTTTTGGAAGTCAAACGGACTTCCAGAACAGATTCCGTTCGACTTCCGAGGTACCGCTGTCATTTGTTTTGTGTTAAGAACAACACTTAGCACCAGGCTACACACATTTGTTTTAAGGCCCTAAAATGTCGCTACAACACTATCCTAGAGGTTATCACCCTATATGTACCTACTGGGGACTAATGGCACAAGTCTAACCATTTCTACTCAAAAGTAAATCCTATTGAATTCAGGGAGGCTCACAGGGCCTTACTTCTCAGGTGTCCTATACAGGATTGTAGCACTATCCTGTTTTCATTGATTGGCAGGGGCTAATCATATCTAATAACCCCACTGAATGGTGTTCCATCTAGATATCACCTCATATAGCATGATTATTTTTGTTCTGATGAAGAGAACAGCTTTGAGTCAGGCCAAGAGACATCCAGCTAGATGCATCTTTCGAGCAGTGCCATTAGATTTACAGAGTGGATTAATCTGTTTGCACGTCACTCACAAAGACCCGAGAGTGCTGTAGAAGGCTGGTTGTTATCTTCCTGGTAGCCCTTGCAGGGCCATTTATGGCACTTCCTTACTGCAGAAAACTCCCGGTGCAATTTGGAGTAGAAGGACAGCACTTGAAAGAATAAAGGGAAATCCTCATAATTTTGTTTATTGTTTCCGACAGATAAAATGCCCGGATTCTGACACCAAATGGAAATCAGTCTTGTCTTTTGCGCTTGCTTGCAACTCATGAAGTAGTTCTCTTTCTCTCCTTAAATGCTCCAACTCTGTGAAAAGAGGAAAATAAATAAGTTGTAAAAGTATCTAGAGAAAGATCTCTCTGCTCAACTAAGTTGGTTTTGTCTATTACGACACCAATCGGAAAGACTCTCTGTGTGTTTATGGTAAAATTAATGCATTATATTAACATAAATGAATGCAACAAAAATGGGACACATTTCAGGAAAACCAGACATATTTTCATGATTATTGAGAAAGCAATATAATCCATCCAAATATTCAATATTGTTTAACTACAGTTTGTGTGTGTGTTTGTGTGTCTTCGTTTAGTGGAACGAAAGTTAAGAGGTTAATGTGCATAATAACCAGCCATTGTGCACATTTGCCAGGCCTCATGGAGAATATGCACATAACCCTCCCACAAAGAGGAAAGTGTGCACATTTCCCACTCAATGTACATTATCTGCAACAGACCTAGGAGAATGTTCATACAGTGACTGAATTTTGTACATTCTCTGGCCAGCATGCATAATCTCCAATAGGCTTTGGGAAATGTGCATATCTTGATTGCATTTTGAACATTCTTGGGCCAATGTGCACATTCCCCAGACAGTATGTATAATATATGAGAAGCATTGTCTATTTCTTGTTCTGAAGTGCACAGTTTGCACTCCCAGGGCTGCTACTGACCCACTGCCTGATCTTACATGGTCCACAACATACCCTTTCACTGATAAGCCAAGCAGCAGAAAGAAGGGTGTGTGTGTTCCAGATAAGGATTGTTTACTTATTAATTTTATATCCTACCTTTGCTCCAAAAGAGCCCTTTCTGCAGCCAAGTCCCATCACCACCTGGAAAATAGAAGGGGAAGAAATTGAGGCAGTGAGAGATTTTACTTTCTTGGGTTCCATGATCACTGCAGATGGTGACAGCAGTCACGAAATTAAAAGACGCCTGCTTCTTGGGAGAAAAGCAATGACAAACCTAGACAGCATCTTAAAAAGCAGAGACATCACCTTGCCGACAAAGGTCCGTATAGTTAAAGCTATGGTTTTCCCAGTAGTGATGTACGGAAGTCAAAGCTGGACCATAAAGAAGGCTGATCGCCGGAGAATTGATGCTTTTGAATTATGGTGCTGGAGGAGACTCATGGACTGCAAGAAGATCAAACCTATCTATTCTGAAGGAAATCAGCCCGAGTGCTCGCTGGAAGGACAGATCCTGAAGTTGAGGCTCCAGTACTTTGGCCACCTCATGAGAAGAGAAGACTCCCTGGAAAAGACCCTGATGTTGGGAAAGATGGAGGGCACTAGGAGAAGGGGACGGCAGAGGACGAGGTGGTTGGACAGTGTTCTTGAAGCTACCAACATGAGTCTGACCCAACTGCGGGAGGCAGTGGAGGATAGGGGTGCCTGGCGTGCTCTGGTCCATGGGGTCACGAAGAGTTGGACACAACTAAACAACTAAACAACAACAGTCGCACTTTAACCATTCTCACCTGTTCCGCAGCACAAGTGGGATTGCAGAGAGGAGAGAAATTTACACCTCCCCTTCAGCTCCTGTGATTTCAATGGAAATCCCTATTAAACACAGGAGAGTAGCACCATGGATCAATCATCACAGGGGAGGAGAGATTTCACCAGCTAAATAAGGGCCACCCAGCAGGAAAAAGGGGGCTGGAAGAGAAAGAGACTGGGATAGCTCAGTCAGTTGAACATAATACTCTTAATCTCAGGGCTGTGAGTTTGAGACCCACATTGGGCAAAAGATTCCTGCATTGCAGGGGGTTGGACTAGAGGACCCTTGTAGTCCCTACCAGGACTCCAGTTCTATGATTCTATACCTTTGATCCTACTCACTGCCATTTCAATATTCTCTTGGAGTAATTTCAGCAGTGGTCAGCAAAACGGAGAAGGGAGGGCAGGGTTGTGCCTGGCTTCCCAACTGCCAAGCATCACTGCTGCAAAACTGATGGCTTCCTAAAGGGACCCCTAACGGTTAGGTCCAGTCGTGGATGACTCTGGGGTTGCGGCGGTCATCTTGCTTTATTGGCCGAGAGAGCCGGCGTACAGCTTCCGGGTCATGTGGCCAGCATGACTAAGCCACTTCTGGAAAACCAGAGCAGTGCACGGAAACGCCGTTTACCTTCCTGCCGGAGTGGTACCTATTTATCTACTTGCACTTGGATGTGCTTTCGAACTGCTAGGTTGGCAGGAGCAGGGACTGAGCAACGGGAGCTCAGCCCATCATGGGGATTCGAACCGCCGACCACCTGATCGGCAAGCCCTAGGCTCTGTGGTTTAACCCACTGTGCCACCTGCGTTCCATGGCTTCCTAGAGGGTCCTTAAAAACAAAGAGGTCAGTCCACTGACCTGCACTCCATTCAGCCCCTCTGAGTCGCCATTTTCATTTTGCACAGAGTCTATCTATGGGGAGAATTCAAAGGGTGCCTGCCAGCAACTGGGGCCGATTCAGAGTGCTGTGCTTGCTGCTTGTTATTGCTGACCCCCCCCCCCAAAAAACCCCCTGAGAAATAGGAGGGAGCCCACCTGAGGACAATGTGCAAAGGGTTTCCTCCACCAAGCCTGGAGCTGGCTCTGACACTACTGCTCCTCTGATCTAAGTTGCCCACCCCCTCCAGTGTGCTGTTTTTAAGGCTGTTTGGGATTTTATTGCAAGCATCTGTATGTAACATTGCACTAGGCCCTGATGTAGACACGACATTCAAGTTCTGGCTGGAGAACTTTAGAGAGGCAAGCCCAGAAGAGTGTTATGTCCACTGTCTGAGAGCAGAATCCCATGGAGGGGTGGAAACAGCAATCTAGGACAGCTGCGAGTATGCTTAGTATTAATATCAAATACGACGGTAATTCGAAACAGAATCTTCTGGGTACAGATCTGAGCTGTGGAAGCCAAGTTATGAAATGATATTAGCATCTGGATCTTAGAGGCAGCGGAGGAAGGGCCTGCCAGCATTTGCCATATGTCCCATCTGTAGAGAATATTTAAAATACGTAAACACAACGAGTTAATAAAGAGAGTTGCAAAGAGAAGTGCTTCTCCCTGTTCCAGTGGCATGGCAAATTATCAAAACAGCCAAGTCCAAATGGAAAGTCTGAAACGGAGAAAAGCAGATGTAAAATGGCAGAGGTCTCTCCTGTTTATACCCCTTATCTGATTTGGAGACGCCAGCAAACATTTGTGATATGCTTATCTTGTGATGAAGGGTTTAAAAAAGATGTTGTTGCCAAAGGTCTCTCGTATTGTTCCTAAAAAGCAGTATCTTATTGTGAATTGAATTCTTTTCCCGGGCCATTTCTTTGCTTTCCAACGCAAGCGATGCTCATCTTAAGAGCTGCCTTGATTATCTTTATAGAAAGGCAGGACGTAAATGAGAGAGAGAGAGAGAGAGAGGGAGGGAGGGAGGGAGGGAGGGAGGGAGGGAGAGAAACTTCAAGTGATGTCATGCTAGATGCTTTTTCAATGAGTTTAAAAGTTAATGATTTTTAATGCTTATTTCTTATTGGATTTATGTTGTTTCTACTTTACTTTCCTAAGGCTCATGGCGGCTTCCAGAAAACTGAAACAATAAAAGTAACAATAAAAACAAATGTACAACAAGAATCAGTCAGCACAATTAAATCAACAGATGGACAACAGCAGCCAGGCAGCAATCATGGGAATTTTGGAAGAGGCAGATTTTGTAAGCTCTCCCAAAAGTCAAAAGGCCCCTTCTACTCAATTTGGCTCTTGCCTTGTTATCATTAGACTCAAATTTAAACAATAACCTTAAATGCAGAGATATAGTATTTTTTTCCCCTAATGTCAGCAGTCCAAATAACAATAGCCAAATTCTGGAAACAACCTATAGAAATCCCCATTGAAATCTGGGTAAATAATATTTGGAATGTGGCTCTATCGGAACGCTTTATTCGCCACAGAAAGGCACTTCAGGGTTAAACATTCTTTACTTTCATGAATGAGTCAGAAGATACTTTTATTCCAACCACAACACAAGAATCTCTGTGGAAAGGATACTTGAATTGATAATGCATAAATAAACGTATTGCTTGTGTACTGTGTACTGTATATGAAACTTAATGTACCTTTCAACAAGCTACTGTAGTTATATATTGTTCTTGATCGGAGCAGCCGCCGAGACCACATAACACCGGTCTTGAAAGACCTACATTGGCTCCCAGTACGTTTCCGAGCACAATTCAAAGTGTTGGTGCTGACCTTTAAAGCCCTAAACGGCCTCGGTCCAGTATACCTGAAGGAGCGTCTCCACCCCCATCGTTCTGCCCGGACACTGAGGTCCAGTGCTGAGGGCCTTCTGGCAGTTCACTCGCTGCAAGAAGCCAAGTTACAGGGAACCAGGCAGAGGGCCTTCTCGGTAGTGGCACCCGCCCTGTGGAACACCAGATGTCAAAGAGAAAACCAGCTACCAGACTTTTAGGACACATCTGAAAGCAGCCATGTTTAGGGAAGCTTTTAATGTTTAATAGATTATTGTATTTTAACATTCTGTTGGAAGTTGCCCAGAGTGGCTGGGGAAACTCAGCCAGATGGGCGGGGTATAAATAATTTATTATTATTATTATTATTATTATTATTATTATTATTATTATTATATTAATATTATTATACATGAAAACCAACAAAAAGTTGAAAGACTCAAACAATCCTGATCCACCCAGCCAGGTCACCCCACAGCCTTTGAGGGACCTGTGATCCTTGTGATGCTGTTGGACCAGCTCCCACCAGTCGCAGACTTGCCCTTCCCATGACTGTCCACACGTTATGGGCAAACATCTGCAGAGGAGATCCTGCTGTATGTACATAGGCTGTCCTCCTGACTGGGAACCCTAACCACACAGGTTTCCCATCTTGGGGGTGAGCCCTCAACACATGGTTGAGCTGACAAAGACGTATAGAACAAGCCAATCCTCTGAGACAGATTTGGGAGTGCACAAAGGGATCTGTTCAGGGAAAGAGACGAAAGAGAAGTCATGTTGTCTTTGCATCCACCTGCTTGCATGACTTTGGATCGCAGACTGGTGCCCTTTCTACAATATATAGCAGGGGTAGGCAACCTAAGTCCCATGGGCTGGATGCAGCCCAATCTCCTTCTCAATCTAGCCCATGGATGGTCCGGGAATCAGCGTGTTTTTACATGAGTAGAATGTGTGCTTTTATTTAAAATGCATCTCTGGGTTATTTGTGGGGCATAGGAATTCATTCTTTTCTTTCTTTCTTCAAAATATAGTCCCACCACATGGTCTGAGGGACGGTGGACTGGCCCACGGCTGAAAAAGGTTGTTGACCCCTGATATATAGGTTCCATTCACAGATGCCCACCCTGATGTGGGAGCTGCTTCAGAACCCATATTGCTGCAGTGTGGATACTGGGATCGCTTGGTAGTGGTGGAACGGCATGGACCCTTCTCATTAGATCTTTACCTGGCAAGGACAGAAAGTGGCGAACAGGTGGGAAGAACCCACACAACCGACCCCATCCAATATTGAAAAACAGAACATAGCAGCATGGAAAATTGGCTTCTGAGCCACCATCAGCATGTGGACTGACTTTGACAGGAGGGCTGGACAAGTCATCTGTCAGTCATCTAATGTCATAATGTTGTCGGGTGATTGACAGCTGCTAAAAGCCCAGGTGGCTGTTTGGCATTTGGGAGGTACTGAATAAAGCATTTTGCAAGTCCCATAGGGCCGGCAAAGCACTTTGCGCAGCAGTTGCTAAGTACCTGGCAGTCAGCTGATGGTCGGATGCTTGGGAAGTTCTGGATAAAGCGGCTTTCCAGCCACTACCAATTGGCCCTCTTTTAGCCAAGCTGTGCCACACCTCATGACAACAATTATGCCCAAATATGACAACAAATATGCCCCAAACAGCCTCACACCAAATGGGGGCATCTGCCAGGTCAGATTAGGCCTATTGGACCAGAGGTTCCCCACTCCTGACTTACAGGGATGAATGGTCATTATGAAGCTTAGTGAGCCAGGCTAATGAATCCTAAATTGTTTCCTAGACACCTTATAAAGTATCTTAGAATGTGAGCTAGAGTTGAAAACTCAAAATTACCTTCAAACCAGCAGGAGACAAAATAGCCACACCATTTTTATTTCCATAGCTCTTTGTAAGCTCCTGACTGTAAATTGATGCGAGGGGGCAGTTTTGCTTGGGGTCATGAAATCATAGATTCGTAGAGTCGTAGAGTTAGAAGGAACCCCAAGGGTCATCTGGTCCAACCCCCTGCAATGCAGGAATCTCAACAGACGCATCTCTGACAGATGGTCATCCAGCCTCTGCTTAAAAACCTCCAAGGAAGGAGAGACCACAACTTCCCAAGGGAGTCCGTTCCATGGTCGAATAAGCTTGTACTGCGTTCATCAACTGAGCATTTGTATGCAGAAAAGCATTGGCAAGGATAGGCCTAAATAAGACAAACAGGGAGGTGGGCAGGAGGCCCGTTTCCAATTTGTGTCAAATCTGAGATGGAGCAAGAATCCTAGTGAGATGCGAAAGAGGAGCAGTTCATTTAACCACATTTTGATCTGGTTAGTCTAAAACAGGGGTCAGCAACCTTTTTCAGCTGTGGGCCGGTCCACTGTCCCTCAGACCTTGTGGGGGGCCGGACTATATTTTGAAAA
Source organism: Lacerta agilis (assembly GCF_009819535.1). Lineage (NCBI taxonomy): Eukaryota > Metazoa > Chordata > Lepidosauria > Squamata > Lacertidae > Lacerta > Lacerta agilis. Next base: position 9,761,443 of record NC_046314.1, read on the forward strand.
AAAAAAAGTGAACAAATTCCTATGCCCCACAAATAACCCAGAGGTGCATTTTAAATAAAAGCACACATTCTACTCATGTAAAAACATGCTGATTCCCGGACCGTCCACGGGCCGGATTTAGAAGGTGATTGGGCCTTAGGTTGCCTACCCCTGGTCTAGAAGAAGAAGAAGAAGAAGAAGAAGAAGAAGAAGAAGAAGAAGAAGAAGAAGAGGAGGAGGAGGAGGAGGAGGAGGAGGAGGAGGAGGAGGAGGAGGAGGAGGAGGAGTTTGGATTTGATATCCCACTTTTCACTACCTGAAGGAGTCTCAAAGCGGCTAACATTCTCCTTTCCCTTCCTCCCCCACAACAAACACTCTGTGAGGTGAGTGGGGCTGAGAGACTTCAGAGCAGTGTGACTAGCCCAAGGTCACCCAGCAGCTGCATGTGGAGGAGCGGAGACACAAACCCGGTTCCCCAGATTACAAGTCTACCACTCTTAACCACTACACCACACTGGCTCTCAAATAAGCAGAAACATTGATGTTCCTGAGATGGGGTTATAACTGGGTTGCGGCCAGAGCCTCATAGTTCATTTTTATGCCCTAGATTGGGGTCCCAGTACAAAATCTGGCGGGTCTTCTTCAACTCTTGCACCTTTAAAATCATGGCCCATAGACACGCGTGGTTCCAACCTCTGGTTTAGCAACACCACAGTTCCTGGATCGGTAAGAGGTTTGCCCTTTTCCTCTTAGGCATGACTTGAGTAGCAGACTCTGCCAATGAATAACATTTCACTATGCTGAAGTAATAGTGAAAAGAGAATGATTCAAGATGCATCTGCAGGGCAATCTGATACTGGCTTGGGGTTTTGCTTATTGCCAAGTCACTACTTTGCTCTTTTTAACCACTTGGAAACGAGTTTCGCTAAGCAAGGTTGATGAGCCAATGAGGCATCTTAAATTTGCAGCTTCTTGGAGCAAAGGAGATCACTGAGCGATGTGATAACATTGGCAGCGGAAAGTACGGTTCTCAAATTTTCGGCCAGCTTCCAAATGAATGAGCTGTTAATAAGGCAGAAAGGCTGGCTTCAGGCTCACAGCAGGATCATCAAATGTTTTGCAGACCTTAACAAGATATCGAAACCGTTGGGTATTATTATTAGTATATATTTAAACATAGATTATACTTTAAACGTCTCGATTAGTCACCTTCAGAGTAACGGTACGTTTTATTTCATGAAAAATATTCAGTATTGGCCTTTGTTAAATCATGATGTTCTTTTCAGAATGGGGGCAGCTACCTGATGTTACTTGAGCTCATAAAGAGGAAAGTAGTATAAGGAAATATAATAATTAGCAGCATGCATTTCTACTGAGAACTAAATAAATCTCTAGATTTAAAAAAAAAAATGCTATATATTGCTTTTACAGTAATGTAAACCACATTGTGCATTTTATATCCCTGGGATTTTTAATAAGACTCAATGAACTGGGAGTAGATCCACTGAAATCAATACAACTATTCTTGACATCCGTCTGTCTCAGGAGACAATGGAGATGTGCACCTTTGGGTGTGAAGTCAAACCATTGGAGAATTATAGGGCCTGCTGGGGCTGTAGAAATGGGAGATTTTTTGTTGCAGCTGGGGCAGATGTATCGTGGTGTTTCTTCGGTCTGTGCTCCTCCCAGTGGTCATTCCTCCACTGGTCACTGCTGTGGATACATGACATGTCTGTCTCCACGTACAGTGATTGTATGCAAAGGATTCCCTCCCACAAAGTGCGAGAGGGCCCTCAAGGGTGGTTTACATTACTGTAAAAGCAATATACACATTGCAATGCACATGGGGGGGGGGTGTTTCTCCATATCAGAATTCCTTTGCAGATCAAATTCAAATCTCAGACTGAGACTGTTCTGCCCTTTGGCGCCCCATAAAAGACACTCTTGTGCAGAGATGACTTCCAACACATGTCCCATGGGGCTAGCTGAGCAGTACAGTACAAAAAAAAAAAAATAGGTGTTGCTCAGAAACAGCTACAAACATTTATGGCTTCCCTGTTGGATTCCCAGGATCTGTCCACCATTTGCTAATTTTTACAGGTTTGAAATGATAGAATTGGCACCCAGTTGGTGGTCAGGTGCCACTTTGGAAACAGATGGTGCCTGGAAGGACTCGAGGAAGACGGAGGCCACTTGGGAGATTAAGACATCTGTAAAAATACAGGTTGGGGGCTAGAGAGAGAGTTGGTGCTGATTTTTAGATCACAAAACATTCAGCACTTCACACCTCTGTTGCCTAAATAAGGTCAGACACAGACCTTACTTTAGGGATGGGTGACTCTGTCGATTTTTTGTTACTCATTATCCCAGACTTAAGTTTGGTTCCTCACATTTCCACATTCATTTGCATCTCTTTGTTTTATTTTTTAAAAATCCATTGTGAAAATTCAACAGCATTTTAGTCCAAATTTCTCTCCATCTTGCAATTTTGCCTAATATACATGTTTTTGCAAAGCATTTCCCTCCAATATACTGCATTTTTGGCATGTTATTTTCTCTGATATATGCGTGTTTGTGCACATGTTACCCTAATAAGTGCCTTTTCATGAGCATTACTTGAATGCTTCAGATAATTCGGAAAAGTGCAGATTTTGAGTTATTGTATTGGAAAGTGCAAATGTGGAAGCCCTGCCTTTAAATGCAAACTAAATAAAATTTCTCTGAGATTTTATTCTTCCTGCCCACACTTCACTGGCTTTCTCTGCCATTGGTACTGTAGATCTACAAATTCCAGGAGCACATTGTCCAAAGAACGAACAAGGAAAAGGGAGAGGTGGTTAACGCCAGGAAACTGAAATTAAAAAGTAAAGTCTCCAAACTGATGCTCAATGGGAATTGATTGTTTTGCATAATCTGGACAATGGGATTTGATTTCCAAAAAAATTCATCAGGGTCACTGGAAGAAAAAGAAAGAATAACAAAAGATGTTGAAATGAATGCAAATTCTAAAACAAATCATAAACTGAATTGTTTATGTATTACCATACTGTGTCATGGCTATCTTCTACTTGAATATAAACATCTATTCATCCCTTGCATTCATCTTGCATTCCTTGCATCCCTTGCATTCATCTTAACATCTATTTTTAAAACAAAATAAAAAAATAAAAAAATTATTTCCAGTAGCACCTTAGAGACCAACTAAGTTTCTTCTTGGTATGAGCTTTCGTGTGCATGCACACTTCTTCAGATGCACACGAAAGCTCATACCAAGAACAAACTCAGTTGGTCTCTAAGGTGCTACTGGAAATAATTTTCTATTTTGTTTTGACTATGCTCCTTTGGTGTGTTTGTATGTGTGCAGAATTTTGAAAGCCCCCCCCCCCTCCTTTTTAAATCGAGTGCTTTTGTAACATCATTGTAATTCTGAATTGTATTTTTGTACACTGCTTAGAGGTTTAAAATATTAAGGGCCGGATTCAACTAAGTTGTTACGCTAGCCACTGGCGGAGGAAGAGGGGTGCGGGGGGAGCGCACCACCCCCGGCAGCATGATCATGGTGGGGTGCCATCGTGGCTGAACCTTAGAGACCAACTAAGTTTGTTCTTGGTATGAGCTTTCGTGTGCATGTACACGTCTTCAGATACACATGCACACGAAAGCTCATAACAAGAACAAACTTAGTTGGTCTCTAAAGTGGTTGGACAGTGTTCTCGAAGCAACTAGCATGAGTTTGGCCAAGCTGCAGGAGGCAGTGAAAGATAGGCATGCCTGGCGTGCTCTGGCCCATGGGGTCACGAAGAGTCGGACACGACTGAATGACTGAACAACAACAAGGTGCTACTGGAAGGATTTTTTTTTTTTTTTTACTATGGCAGACCAACACGGTTACCTACCTGTAACTGGATCTATTTTTAAGTTATCTATGACGTTTATATCCCATCTTTCCTCCAAGGAATTCAAGGCTGTCTCCCTGCCTTTCCTGTCTTCATAACAACCCTGCAAAGGCAGGTTAGGTGGTGCCTGACCCAAGAGGGACTGGTGAGCTTTTTGGCCTGAGCAGAGATTTGAACTTGGGACTATCAAGTCTTAGCCCAATGTTCCAACCACTACTGTTTCTCTTTCTCGTAGATGTTTTTCATTTAGAATCATAGAATCATAGAGTTGGGAGAGACCACAAGGGCCATCCAGTCCAACCCCCTGCCAAGCAGGAAACACCATCAAAGCATTCCTGACAGATGGCTGCCAAGCCTCCGCTTAAAGACCTCCAAAGAAGGAGACTCCACCACACTCCTTGGTAGCAAATTCTACTGCCGAACAGCTCTCACTGTCAGGAAGTTCTTCCTAGTGTTTAGGTGGAAACTTCTTTCTTGTAGTTTGAATCCATTGCCCCGTGTCCGCTTCTCTGGAGCAGCAGAAAACAACCTTTCACCCTCCTCTATATGACATCCTTTTATATATTTGAACATGGCTATCATATCACCCCTTAACCTTCTCTTCTCCAGGATAAACATACCCAGCTCCCTAAGCCGTTCCTCATAAGGCATTGTTTCCAGGCCTTTGACCATTTTGGTTGCCCTCTTCTGGACACGTTCCAGCTTGTCAGTATCCTTCTTGAACTGTGGTGCCCAGAACTGGACACAATATTTGTATATGTTATTTTACATTGGGGTGTATCCAGTGGTTTCCTCCAGCTGATGGAAGGATCTTTGATTCAGTAGAGGTCCCCATCAATGAACTGGGGAAGAATGTGATTCTTCACCACTCCTACAGCAAGCATCACCTCCCAGACACTCTTCCAAAGTGTTTCCCAACCGTACAAAGCAGATTTGGATGCAACCCATATTTTATATAGCTCATGGACAGCAGATCCATGCCAGGTTAGCCCTGAGAGCTCATGGAATCTTCATGTTTAGAGGTAGCCTATCCCCAAATACCTGTTGGGGGGGGGGTGGGACAGCAGGGAAAGGCTGTTGCCTTCATGCATTGCTTCTGGGCTTCCCAGAAATATTTGGTTTGGTTGCTGTTGTAGTCAGGATGCAGGGTTAGGTCAATCTTTGGCCAGACCCTGCAGGGTTTCGCGTATGGACTTAATTACAGTGCCCCTCGGTAAGACTGCTATCAAAATGCATCGAGCAAATTTCATGTAGTAATAAATTACTACTTTTGAAACACCAGTTTGAGGCTTTGTGTCTGCATTTTTCTTAAACCTAGAGAACACTACATCTGTTCCTTGTTTCTTTCCAGGGCAAATGTCCTGAGCTGCAAAGTGGGTCTGGTTGATGAAGTCTGAATTTATGATTCATACATGGTGGTCCATGACTTCTGACTGATCCTCAGCTATCTTAGCTCACTTGCCTGTAACTATGAGGGTCAGGGATTAACTGAATTTGATTTCTGTTAATATTATTACCATGAGCTCTGGCATGTCAGGCTGAATGTTAAAAATCACATCCCATGCCAATCCTGAGGTATGGTGACTGCACAGTTGTGGAATTCCCTCCCTAGTGAAAGCTACTCTCTGCCAGTCTTTGGACTCAGTTTTAAACAAATGGTCTCACTTCATAAGGCCTTAAGGGACTTACTTTGATTCTTCTTTTTTAAAAAAATATTTCCATTTTACAATATTCAACACTAAATATAAATCCAATAATGTTCTCTGCGACTTCCCTCCCTCCTCTTCTGCAGTTTCTTATTTTTCTATCAAATTCTTACTGCATATTTTAATTTACCCTTTTAACCCATTTATCCTTTTAAATTCCCTTAGAATCCTTACTGCCCATGTTTATATCAATCCTGCTAAGGTTTTTAATTGTTTAAACAAAAAGTTTGTTTTCATATATTAAAAAAAAAAAAATTCTCCATTCAGCTACAAAGAGTTTTTCACCCTGATCTCTTAATCTTCCATTTCACCATCTCTGCATATTCCATCAATTTTTGTTGCCAATCGTCTCTTTTTGGGGTCAGTTCCTCTTTCCAGTTTTGTGCATATATCATTCAGGCAGCTGTGGTAGTATGCATAAATAGTTGCGGTTAAAAAAAAAAATCTTTCGGCACCTCTTCTGCAAATATACCTAAAAGGAAAGCTTCTGGGTTTTTTTTTAAACAAAAGTTACTTTAAACATTTTTTTTTTAATTCATTATAAATCATTTCCTAGAAGGCTTTTGCAACTTCACAGGGCCACCACATGTGAAAAAAGTACCCTCTTTCTCTTTACACTTCCAATATATATTGGATTTAGGCTTATACATTCTTGCCAGCTTGCTAGGCATCAAATACCATTTATATACATCATAGTCACGTAGTTTTCTTTTAATGCATAGCACACTGTAAATTTTAAATCTCCCTTCCAAAGTCTTTCCCACACTGCCATATCAATATTACTGTATAACCTATATCCATTGCCCAATGTATCATTGGTGATTTAACCATTTCATCCTTTGTTTCCAATTCTAATAATAATTTATACATTTTAGACATTACCTTTTGCTTATCTTTTAGAAGGTCTTTTTCTAAGACCTTGTGAGGTTTGAGTTGTAAAGCCGATTTTTAAATCAATCTTAAAAGTCTCATTTAGTTGGCGAGAGCCACATTGGTGTTTTCTTTTCCAGCAAGTTTTTATATTTATCCCATGCTCTGTATAGATTTTTCCTAATTATATAGTTGGTGAAACCTTTATGGATTCCAGTTTTCCCATGCTACAACTATGCATGCCAGCCAAATTTATTATCATGTCCTTCAAGATCCAAAATATGTGAGTTCTTCTATAAAATCCACCCCTTTAACCAGCAAAGACAGGCTGCCTCGTGGCATAGCCTTAAGTCTGGCAGGAAGAAGCCACCTCTTTCTTTTGCATCAATCAAAATTTTATATTTTATTCTTGGTTTCTTCCCTTGCCAGATAAATTTTATTACGTCTCTTTGCCATTCCTTAAAGCATCCTGCATAACTGACAACTGGAGCTGTCTGAAACGTAAAAAGTCATTCTCGGCAGAACATTCTTTTTTAATATGTGCTGCATTTTTGCAATTTCATATTATCATAGAACTGTAGAGTTGGAAGGGAACACAGGAGTCAGTTTCGCTGTGTGTGTGTGTGTGTGTGTGTGTGTGTGTGTGTGTTTTATCCTCTTAGTTGTGAGCTGCCTTGGGAGAATTTATTCTTGCAGGTGGAATAGGAACTATACACACACACACACACACACACACACACACACACCTAGTTACAGGTAGGTAGCCATGTTGTTCTTGCCATAGTCAAAACAAAATAAATTTACAAAAATCCTTCCAGTAGCACCTTAGAGACCAACTAAGTTTGTTCTTGGTATGAGCTTTCGTGTGCATCTGAAGAAGTGTGCATGCACACGAAAGCTCATACCAAGAACAAACTTAGTTGGCCTCTAAGGTGCTACTGGAAGGAATTTTTTAATTTTTTATATGTATCTAGACAGTGCTGTTTTTCTAGAAAAAGAGGTGCCAGAACTCACCATGAACATCTCCCTTGTTCTCTTATAATGACAATGACACCCACCTGAGAACTGAGTTCCAGCGAGTTCTGGCTGTAAAAAGCCCTGTATATATTTAGCACCTCCTGGCAAATAGAAGGGGAAGAAATGGAGGCAGTGAGAGATTTTACTTTCTTGGGCTCCATGATCACTGCAGATGGTGACGGCACGAAATAAAAAGACGCCTGCTTCTTGGGAGGAAAGCGATGACAAACCTAGACAGCATCTTAAAAAGCAGCGACATCACCTTGCCGACAAATGTCCGTATATTTAAAGCTATGGTTTTCCCTGTAGTGATGTATGGAAGTGAGAGCTGGACCATAAAGAAGGCTGATCGTCGAAGAATTGATGCTTTTGAATTATGGTGCTGGAGGAGACTCTTCAGAGTCCCATGGACTGCACAAAGGTCAAACTTATCCATCCTTAAAGATATCAGTCCTGAGTGCTCCCTGGAAGGACAGATCCTGAGGCTCCAGTACTTTGGCCACCTCATGAGAAGAGAAGACTCCCTGGAAAAGACCCTGATGTTGGGAAAGATAGAGGGCACAAGGAGAAGGGGACAACAGAGGATGAGATGGTTGGACAGTGTTCTCGAAGCGACTAGCATGAGTTTGGCCAAACTGCGGGAGGCAGTGTAGGATAGGGGTGCCTGGCGTGCTCTAGTCCATGGGGTCATGAAGAGTTGGAAACGACTGAACAAGTGAACAACAACATATCTAGCAGAGTGCAGCGCAGCCAGTTATGTACTTCCAACCTCCTCACCCAGCACCCACCAAAAGTAGCCTATTGCTCATTCTCACCGGAACAGCTTCTGTTTCTTCTTAAAACACTCCTCCCACAATTTTGTCTAGGTTAGCAAATGACAAACCTCCCCTTTTTAAGGAGCTGGATTTGGCCCAAGGTCAGCCAGCTGTTATTCTCTGCAATACAACGACAAGGGGAAACCTCTGGCAGCAGCTCCAGTGCTAAATCAATGATAAAAACTATGTCCATGCATAAATGAATTGCTAAGCCAGCCGCACAGTGAAGAGGTAAATGTTTTAAGATTTTTTTTAGCCAAAGAGAGTTTAAAGTTGAGCAGGATTTTAAATCAACACAGCTCCGTGTAAAAACACGCTTCCACCCACCCACCCCTCCCTCCTTCGTAAAGACAAGCACAGAAGTGTTAAGCTTGCTTCTTCAATCGTTTCAGATTCACATCTGAAGGGCGTTGGGAAGAACAGAGTCAATATTCCTGTTACCCTGTTCGTTTGAATTTGTGCATATTTGTGCAGCTGTCGCTGGAAATCTTAATTTGAGCAGAAGTCCAATACAACACCACAGTGGCCAGCTAGGAAGGCTCAGCCCTGAAAAAATAAACACAGGGGCTAACTAAAATCAACAACAACAACAGGAGGAGCAGCAGCAGTGGCGGCGGCCTGGGGAGAAAGAAGTTTGATGCCGATGCCAAGCCAATCTCTCGTCATTCTTGATCGGCAGATAATAAAGTGGAACTTGGAAGAGAGCTTTGCTCTCAGAGCAGACCAGCGCATTATCGGCAACCTCTCTGCTCCTCTGACAGAGTTTTTTTTTTTTTAAGGATTTCGCTAGGGTGAGGCAGATTTTCAGTGACATGCTGGTGAAAGATAAGCATTGCATCTACCACATAGCCATGGGGTGTTCTGCGCCCCCCTCCCAATTCCTGATCCATGCAATCCAAAGATTTAGGTTTGATTCAAATCTCTTTGCCTATTTTTAAGCACTCTGTAGTGTCCTAGAGAGCTGAGGTGAGTGAGTGAGTGAGTGAGTGAGTGAGTGAGTGAGTGAGTGAGTGACCGGGTGGGTGCCTTAACAGTATCTGTTTGGACTAGTTTGGGTATTATTATTTTCTACGTTCTGATTTATTCCCCAGATTTAGGGTTCTGCAAAGATTATTTTTAATTACAGGTAGGTAGCCGTGTTGGTCTGCCATAGTCAAAACAAAACAAAAAATAAAAAATTCCTTCCAGTAGCACCTTAGAGACCAACTAAGTTTGTTCTTGGTATGAGCTTTCATGTGCATGCACACTTCTTCAGATACACTGAAATAGAAGTCACCAGACCCTTATATATAGTGAGAGAGCGAGGAGGGGTATTACCCATCAGCCAATCACCCATTCCCACCACCCTCCTGACTATTTCAGTCAACCTCACTGAGGTGACTAAACTGTGCCTGGACTGTACCATCTCAGGCGGAAGGTCTGAAAGTCACATGATAATATAAATGCCGCAGTATTTTTAAAAAGGCTTCTACGTAATTAGGGAGAAGGACACCAACCTAGCCTTCTCCCCCATTGTGCACGTTTTTTTTATTTGCGTATGTGTGTGTGTGTGTGTGTGTTCTTTCTCAAATGATCCCCTACTTAAACTTTGAAGTGGCACTGAATGTGAAACAGGTTTCCTACATCAGTGAGAAGCAGGCCGTAAGATGTGGCAATTAGTCGAGGACTGACTGGATGAAGGACAGAGAAGTTTGTGAGAATATGAATAGAAACTAGCCTACTGTACAAAATTCACATTTATTGCTCAGCTGCCGGCACAAAAATAGAATGAGTTGTTCTGTTCACAGATCCACTTCACAATGTATTCCTTAGCATGATCGTGTTCAATGATCATGAACACATGGCACTCATGTTGATCAAGGTTGTTGGGGGATACGTATGTGTGTTCTCCATCCTGACTTTCGAGGCCAAAATAATAATAATAATAAAATGACCCAGGGCATATTCTGCTCCAGATCAATGAGTACAGTCATTCCTCAGGTTACGGCCGCCTCAGGTTGTGTTTTTTCACTTCCGGGTTTCGCACTGCGCACATACGCAGAAGCATTCTGCGCACTTCGCCCATGCGCAAAAGCGCCGCTCTGGTTGCGGACTTTCTGGGGTGCGAATGGCACCCCGGAACGGATCGTGTCCACAACCAGAGGTACCACTGTACATGAGATAAATGTATGGGGCCGATTGTTTGCTTCCTCTTCCTCCAGATTGTGAGAAAGTACATTACATTGTTCTCTAAGGCTGGATTCAGGTGTTGGGCAAATAGAAGTTGAACCCATACCTGCAGATTTCAAGGGGGGGGAGAGAAATGAAACATATTGAAAGGCACCTGCTGCAAACATTTGATTTCCCTACTTTAAAATTAAAGTGTTTGTGTGTATGTGTGTGTGTGTGTGTGTGTAAATAATTTTTAGGGCAACCTACAGTTTTCGCTTGATTACCCTGTCATGTTTAATGCAACAATATATCAGCTGCTAATAATAAAAAAAATTAAGCTCAGTCCTTCTCTCTGGAGAGCTGCTCTGAACCATGGGGCCCTAAACCGTAATGTCTGCAACAGACATGCTACCCAATTAAATTGTTAGGGAACAGGCTTTTATATCCTTAACACCTAATTTGCTATTGTTTCTTTTAAAGTGTTTGGCTTCCCTGTGGCTTTTGTGCTCCTTCTTCTGTTTTATGGCTCTCGGTGTGTGTTGTGTTGTGTTGCATTGCATGCAAGTATTCTAGAGGCCTACTTAAGAGTCCCCTCACAAATTTGGTACAGGGGAAAATATGGGACCTGATCTCTTCCCACCGACCGAGATAACACCACTGTGCCAATGAGGCAATTAGACCCTTTGAGCAGCAATTTTTGTAGCACTTTATTAGTGACAGAAGTCCAATTACCCCCTTGTTTTCTTCCTTTGAAGGAGATTGAACACAAAGACAAGCAATGATATACTGACTACGAACCTTTCAAGTTGCAGGAGAGATGGCCAAATTCCTGATACTATGTCAATAACTCACATTGCTGAATTTTTGTAGAGAGTAGTATATTTGTTCTGGATTTGAAAGAGGCAGAAATGAAATAGGGTCAAAGTAAAGGTAAAGGTGGGACCCAGGTGGCGCTGTGGGTTAAACCACAGAGCCTAGGGCTTGCTAATCAGAAGGTCTGCGGTTCGAATCCCTGCCACGGGGTGAGCTCCCGTTGCTCGGTCCCAGCTCCTGCCCACCTAGCAGTTCGAAAGCACGTCAAAGTGCAAGTAGATAAATAGGGACCGCTCCAGCGGGAAGGTAAACGGCATTTCTGTGTGCTGCTCTGGTTCGCCAGAAGCGGCTTTGTCATGCTGGCCACATGATCCGGAAGCTGTCTGCAGACAAACGCCGGCTCCCTCAGCCTATAGAGTGAGATGAGCGCCGCAACCCCAGAGTCGTCCACGACTGGACCTGATGGTCAGGGGTCCCTTTACCTTTTTTAAGGTAAAGGTAAAGGGACCCCTGACCATTAGGTCCAGTTGTGGACGACTCTGGGGTTGCAGCACTCATCTCACTTTACTGGCCAAGGGAGTTGGCATACAGCTTCCAGGTCATGTGGCCAGCATAACTAAGCCGCTTCTGGCAAAACCAGAGCAGCGCACGGAAACACCATTTACCTTCCCACCAGAACTGCTATGTGGGCAGGACCAAGCAACAGGAGCTCACCCCGCCACGGGGATTCGATCCGCCGACCTTACAATCGGCAAGCTCTAGGCTCAGTGGTTTAGACCACAGCGCCACCTGTGTCCTAGGGTCAAAGTACATCTTATTTTATTTTGTGTGGGAAAGAAGGGATTGGGTAGCATAATTTATCAAAATAAACACGGGCGAAGACAGTCAGATAGTCAGGGACTGCCACCTCTGTTGTCAATATGTTGAGTTGAATTGTAAATGCGTAGGATACATTTGAGGATAATGAGTGTTACAGTTTTTATCATTGTTGTAAAATATATTATAATAGGTTGCGCTATTAGTTTTTAATTATATTTTTGAGTAGGATACCATTTTTTTTTTATTGCACCGTTGTACGATTTGGTGATGGACCTTGGCTCATACGGATACGGATTTGGAATATTTATTTGGTACTTTAAAATGTGATCCTGTGCATGTCTGCTCAGAATTAAATTTCACAAGTGGGGCAATCGAAGCCCCCTTTGCACCAGTCTTGCAGTGGGAGATTGGATTGGATGGGGGTGTCCTTTCAATTAGCCCTGCCGATCTCCCTCACTCCAGAGACATTTCCCAATTGCCACCTTCTTACAGGAAGGGCAATTCTGGTATTTTAAACAACCAGTCCTCCAGGTGCATATTGAGGTGCTATTGGCTCATGGGAATTGTATTGCACAAGCATTTAAAACTTTTGAACCTGCATTTTTTTATACCTCCTTTGTCACCAAAGTATGGGTGATGCTTGATATTAGAATATGCACAATGACTGAGAGAAAGGCCGGATTTAGGTTTGATGAGGCCCTAAGCTACTGGAGGTAATGGGGCCCTTTATATGTCCCTCTGTCCTTTGTCAACAACAAATTGTCGCTGTTTTTTATGTTGAATATATGCTATATGGTAATTTATGGACCTAATAGGTATCTAAAGCCATTTGCGCATTAAGAAAATATGTATTTTATCAAAGTAATTGTTGAGAAGTCCAAGCAGAATGTAGGCACCCTGTCTATAGAAATGAGCAAACCAGTGATATTTTAGGGAGCAGGCTAGCAGGCATAGCCCATTATTTACATCATAGAAACCTACACAACACAAAACACTGTTGCTGTGTGTAGGTTTTATTTTATTTGTTTTTTATCTTATACAGTGGAACCTCGGGTTGCGGACGTAATCCATGACAGAGGCACGTCCGTAACCTGCAGCGTTCATAACCTACACCGCCACTTTTGCGTGATACGATTTGGCACTTCTGCGCATGCGTGAGCTGTGAAACCTGGAAGTTGTGGCAGATTGGCCCTAGGGTGGAGGAGGTATGACATCCCAGTGCAGAAAGAGTTAAGCCACCTTCATTTTGACAGACAGTTCATCCTTTGGGGGCAGGGCGATCCCCTGTTTAAAAGGAGAGAACAGCCGTTTTGGCAGTTGAGAAGAGGGAGGGTGTGTGTGGAGACAGGGAGAAGAGGGGTGTGGGGCCAGGATAGTGGTGGTTAGGCTAGGATAGGATGAAGATTAGTCGCTTATACTGAAAGAGTTTATATTCTAGATGTAACTAAGCTGATGAACTATTGAAATATGTGAAACATTATGTTATGAAATAAATAAAGACTTGTTTTTGTTGAGCCAAGAGAAAAGAGGCATTTATTTGGTCCAGCCATATATGGATGCTCATGAGGAGGTCAACTCAGGGAAAAGACAAAACTGACCTGCAGGGTGATAGTTTGTGTCTTGGAGTTTCACTCAGGAGGGGCAAAGGGGCAGAAACCTCGGTAAGGCTACACAGTTACTAAAAGGGTTTAGCTAACTGACGCAGTGGGGGGAATCTAATGAGAGAGAGCCCCAGAACTGATAGAGCTGAGAGGTATTCTCAACCCAGGAGCCCAGAGCAATATATATATATATATATATATATATATATATATATATATAACAGGCCACGACAGCTGAGAACCCCGTTACTAAGTGATCCCTAGTTATAATAAAAGGGGATTATCCACACAGACGGACCTCAAGAATTGAGGTGGGGTGGATAGAAAAAGTGACCCCGAACACCTCAGAAATAATACACTTAGTAACAGAGGGGTAGTGGGCAGGGAGGTTCGCCGCAGAAGTAATCATTTCCGGTACTTCTGGGTTTCCCGCGGTCCGCAACCTGAAAACATGTAACCCAAAGCGTTTGTAACCCAAGGTACCACTGTATTTTGGAAATGTGCATCCAGTTGTTGTTTTTCCTTTAATTTTTTTGGGGGCCCCAAGAGAGTGGGGCCCTAAGCTATAGCTTGTTTACCTTATATGGCGGCACTGACTGAGAGGGGAATGAACCGAATCAGGCACATTCGGTTTAATTTTCAGTTATTCCAAAATGAATGCACAAATGGACACGAATGGCATTTCCATTCACTGACATGGTGACAGGAGCGAGACATCAGTGGAACCTGCACAAAAATGGAACTTTTACTTGCACGAGCCGTGTAACATGGGAGCAGTGAGCCAACATGAGCTCACCCTCTTCCATTTGGAGAACTGAGAAACTGCAACTTGTAGCTTTCTAGCTCATGGAAGAAAACAGGCAATCTTGGAAGACTTTGCCGCTCCCATATTTGTATAAGTCGCCCTCTGATGTCTACTCAGAACTGACTTCAATCAGAAGCGCTGTATGGCCAAACCTATAGAGAGGATAGGGAGACAAGTTTCCTTGCATTGGGAACAGTTGTTTTCTTAAAATATTTAGCTTGCTGTGCATTTCATATGGGAGCAGATGAGTCTTTGAAGAGAAACAACCCAACAAAAATAAGGAGAGAGAAAAGGTTACTTAATTTCAATAAACTAAAAAATTCACATAACGAATTTATTTGTAAGCACAAAGGAAAGGTTTCAAAGATGGGGTGCTTTTATAGAAAACTAGACTCCATTGGTTGAATTTTACATATAAAATTTACTCAGGGCTTTTTTTCAGCCGGAACTCAGTTCCTACACCTCTCAGGAGGGCACCATTGCCCTCCAAAGAGAACGAGGGAGGTGAGGTGTTCATGGTGAGTTCCAGCCCCTCTTTTTCTAGAAAAATAGCACTGAATTTACTTATACCTAGTTCACAATTATGTTAAGGGATAGAATTTATTGTGTTGATGTTTTAAAGTCTATTATGAAACAGGCAGCTACTTCTTGTTATAAGGACTTAAACTGTTATTTATGTATATTTGCTTTGATTTTTCTTTCCTGTTCCACTTTCCTGTATTCTTCCTCTCTTTAAGTGTAATTTTTAAAAGTTGGGTTTTTAAAAGAGAGAGAGAGAGAGAGAGAGAGGCTGAGCCGAAAATTCACATAATGATCGAGGGATAGGAAAGGGACTTGTGTTACACGCTGTATTTATTCCTCGCCGTACATTTAAAGCACATTTATGCTATTTAACGAGGGACCCAGGTGGCACTGTGGGTTAAACCACAGAGTCTAGGGCTTGCCAATCAGAAGGTCGGTGGTTCGAATCCCTGCGACGGGGTGAGCTCCTGTTGTTCGGTCCTAGCTCCTGCCCACCTAGCAGTTCGAAAGCACGTCAAAGTGCAAGTAGATAAATAGGGACCGCTCCAGCGGGAAGGTAAACGGCGTTTCCGTGCGCTGCTCTGGTTAGCCAGAAGCGGCTTTGTCATGCTGGCCACATGACCCGGAAGCTGTCTGCGGACAAACGCCAGCTCCCTCGGCCTATAGAGCGAGATGAGCGCCGCAACCCCAGAGTCGGACACGACTGGACCTGATGGTCAGGGGTCCCTTTACCTTTACCTTTATGCTATTTAACATTCATTGCTTCCCCACAAATTCGCGGGAACTGTAGCTTACCTCTCACAGAGGTGCAGTTCCAAGCACCCTTAATAAAATGCTGTTCCCAGTGTGCTGTAGTGGTTAAGAGCGGTAGACTTGTAATCTGGGGAACCGGGTTCGTGTCTCCGCTCCTCCATATGCAGCTGCTGGGTGACCTGGGCTAGTCACACTTCCCTGAAGTCTCTCAGCCCCACTCACCTCACAGAGTGTTTGTTGTGGGGGAGCAAGGGAAAGGAGAATGTTAGCCGCTTTGAGACTCCTTCGGGTAGTGAAAAGCGGGATATCAAATCCAAACTCTTCTTCTTCTTCTTCTTCTTCTTCTTCTTCTTCTTCTTCTTCTTCTTCTTCTTCCCAGGATTCTTTGGGAGAAGCCTTGTGTTTTCAATGTGTGGTATTGATGTGGCCACAGTGAGGCAAGATTTAAGAGGTGCCTCTAACCACTATGCACAGATCACACCATGCACGCTCGAGATAGGTGGACGAATGCAGGAGGGAAGCCCCCACGTCCTCTTGCAATTCAGTAAATTACTTTCACATTGGGGGGAAATGTTGTTTTCTCACAGCTGGTCTGCTAACATGTGCACGTGTCTTTCTGGATCATGTGCATGTGCTACTATACCTATTTGACCGTCTATTTTGCACTGCAATGAACTCCAAACATAGCTTGGCTTTAATACTGTATGATGCTCTGCTCAACCACTATGGTGTTGTATAATGTAATGAAGGAGGGCAATCTGAGTCGTGCTGTAATCGAATCCAAAAGTAGATTTGCTTCTCTTTCCTTCCTGGCTGACTGATTGTTAAATCTGTGGATATCCTAAACTCCTGGGTCATGAGTATTAACCTAGCATAGGGAAACTCACAAGTTCATGTTACTTTCCTACAGCTGTTGAGTGGTATATAATTATTGACAACTATTATTCGTGTTATATATATAGTACTTTAACAACCAGTCCCCTTAGCCTTTATTTTTTGTTAAAGGATATGCTTCCACACCATTCCGTACATCCAAATCACAGGCATACACGTATCAGATACAGGACCGGCATTTCATGATTATAAAAATGGGCAAGAACACGAGTTTGCACTAGCAGAAATGCACAAATTGTACATACAGAATGCAAGCAGTCTGCTGAGGGAGCTTCGAGTGCAAGAAGAAACAGGGTCAAAAGTATTTAAATTAATGCTGGTTCTCACTAACCTGAGCAGAAAAGCAGAAAAAGACATTCAAACCGTAAAGGTCAGGCCATAGAGAGTCAATGGTTTGTTCTGGGTCACTGGTTTTACAAATAATCAAAGGCAGAATCATTTGTCAAGGATATTGTTAATTTAATATTATGGGAAGTATTCCGTGTAGACCCATTAAAATTAATGGACCTAAATTGTGTTCACTAATTTTCAGTGAGTCTGTTGTTCAGTCGTTCAGTCGTGTCCGACTCTTCGTGACCCCATGGACCAGAGCGCGGCAGGCATGCCTATCCTTCACTGCCTCCCGCAGTTTGGCCAAACTCATGTTAGTAGCTTCGAGAACACTGTCCAACCATCTCATCCTCTGTCGTCCCCTTCTCCTTGTGCCCTCCATCTTTCCCAACATCAGGGTCTTTTCCAGGGAGTCTTCTCTTCTCATAAGGTGGCCAAAGTACTGGAGCCTCAACTTCAGGATCTGTCCTTCTAATGAGCACTCAGGGCCGATTTCCTTGAGAATGGATCGGTTTGATCTTCTTGCAGTCCATGGGACTCTCAAGAGTCTCCTCCAGCACCATAATTCAAAAGCATCAATTCTTTGGCGATCAGCCTTCTTGATGGTCCAGCTCTCACTTCCGTACATTACTACTGGGAAAACCATAGCTTTAACTATACGGACTCAGAGTCTACTCTGAGTCAGTCTACTCTGAGTAAATACTATGCTTACCGGTAGCTTGTTTTCATTCTGTGTCTGTATCTGTTTGTTAACCACCTTGAGTCTCTGTGATGAGATCACTTAGCAAATAATGTAATTTCTATCGCACCTAACAAAGATTACTAAAAGAGGTATTGCCACCTCTATCCTAATGCAATCCATTAACAGGAGAACTTCCCTTAGCTAAACACAAAGTCTTTGGCTCGTGTAATTTTGCCCTTGGCAAACATTATTTTGCCCTTGGCATCACATCAATGCAGAGAGCCTGATGGTGCACAGTATAAGGTAGGAGGGGTGTTTGTTCTTGGAAGACCCTGGATGGTATTATGAATGTGCTAAATGAGCTATTTTTCTTTGTCGGAATCAAGAGCTAACTGTGATGGATCCTTCGCTCGCTTGCTGACTCACTATGTTATAGAATTCTGTTGGAAGGCCAACAAAATTGCACAGAAGAGTGCATGTTTGTGATGTGATGGACATTATCTGCTGGGACTTTTGAAAGGCATTAAAAAAAAAATCCCTGGCCCCAAGGAAGCACAGGGATCATGGAACAAGAGGACGAATCCTTTTATGGGTTTGCAAATGGACAAATGAAGGATTCAGACAATGGGGCAGTCTTTACAACAGACCGTTTTCAGTGGAGGGAAGTAAGCAGGGGACTCTGGAAGAGGTGTACGTTGGTTCTGTGCGCAGCCTGAATTGCAAGTCAAGTAGGGGTGATCCGGATGAGGTTATCACATTCCCAAGTTAGCTCACACTGTGAGCAAGGCACCTGAAATCAGATCAGGGATTCCTTAAATTCCTAAGTCACTCACCTCAGTACAATTTCCCTCTCTCAAACTTCAGTTGAAGAGCTCTTCTTGTGACTCCTAGCTGTCCAATATTTTTTTTTTAATTAATGTTTATTTCCCCTTTGCCTCCTTTAAAGTAAGTTCTCCGGTGTGCTGCTCATTGTCAGCCTAATTATTACCCATTTACCCATGGGTGCCTCCTTCATGTTTTAAGACAAATTGCCCACCAAACACTAGGTGCTGGGTGATTTCTATTTCACCCACCTCAAAATGGTAAAGTCTGTCATTACAGAAGCACCCATGTCCTCATCATTTTGAAAGCCGGTTGGATTCATCTTCTCAGATTGGACAACCACGTCTGAAAATTGCACCCAGTTCTGGAGGAGGAGGAGGAGGAGGAGGAGGAGGAGGAGGAGGAGGAGGAGAAGAAGAAGAAGAAGAAGAAGAAGAAGAAGAAGAAGAAGAAGAAGAAGAAGAAGAAGAAGAAGAAGAAGAAGAAGAATGGACTTTCTTCTGCTTCTTTAAAATAAATATATAAACTCCCTGAATATCCTTGGATGGATCTGACTGCAATATGGCAAGCTTAATCCACTCCAGAGCAGCACATTTGCCTGCAAATTTCAGCTAGTTCTGTGAAAAGGGGGGTGGAGGAGTGATAGCCATTTTTAGGTTCCACTAAAATAGGTCTGTGTTCTGCAACCGTTAGAAAATACAAAATCAGGCTGTAATCCTATGCACACTTATTTGGTAGCAAGCCCCTCTGAATTCAGTAAGGCTTACGTCTAAGTAAACATGCATAGGATCAGGCTGTCAGTGTTCAGAAACGTGAAGAAAGACACAATTGCCCTATTTTGAAGAGCAAAAAAGAGGACACATTTGCCGACTTCTGCTTTTAACTATGGATCGCTGTGATGACTCTCAATTTACATACCCATGAAAAAGAGGATGTGTCCTGGAAAAAGAGGACATATGGCAACCGTAGGAGACTTTCAGGACATCAGCAGCTACTCTTTGAACGAAAGAAGGTTTTTTTCCTTGGAGTAACCATTAATTAACCTGAAAACAGAGTGCTCTGAAATGCTGACACCCATTCTTTCAATAGGTCTACTCTGAGTAAAACTTAAATCCCAACCAATTCCTTGGAGAATGGCTGCAAAGCAACTGGTTAATGTAATGACAATACTTGCTGATACTGAGGGCAAATTGTGCTGAACAATCCAAAGGTCTTGCCAAGTGTGTCTGTGTTTTTACATGAGAGAAGGGTCATATTTACTCCACCTCTGAATAGCGTAGGACTAATTTTATTACCAGGGTTCAGAAAACTAACTGGAAGGGAAACAGTGTCCTCCATCTAGCAAAAGATCCGACATGGTGTAGTGGTTAGAGTGATTGGACTAGGACCTGGGAGACCAGGGTTCAAATTCCGACTCGGCCATGAAGCTCGCTGGGCAACCTGGGACCAGTCACTGCCTCTCAGCCTTACCTACTTCCCACCGATGTTGATGGGATGAAAGGGAAAACGGGAAAACCACTTGGCCACCTGGAGCTCCTCGGAGGATTTGCGTCAAATAATAATTAAATAATAAAATGGGGACGTTGAGGGGGCTGCTGGCCAATTCACACAATCAACCGAGGCCTGGTACCTGGCGTGCAACGTACCTCTTTAAATCTAAGTCTTCCATCCCAGTGACCAGGGAGGATGCTAAGAAACAACTGGAAACCAAACACAGACATAGGATTAATGTTGCTCTCAGCAGCAGACTTCTTTCCTGCATTAAAGTCAACACATCACCGAACACTTACTTCACATTCTCCCTGGGGTGGCCCATGAATTCCCTTTATAAGATTAAGGCAGTCTCCATCTCTTCCCCACCCACCATCCACCCCGCCCCGCAGAATAATTTGCATTTCTTTAATTTTTGCATCAATAGACTCATTACGGGCCTTTTTGGCCTTGCGGTTTCCTCCTTTAATGTCCCCATCGTTTTCTTCTATTCATTTACGCTCGTTTTGCATTCATCCCTTGTCCCAAATTCCTCTCTTTGCAGTTAAAAATAACAAAGTTGCCAATGTTTTGGAAGCTGCTGGGATGATTTTTCTTTTCCCTGGAAAAGGTTTTCCCCCCTCGCTCCTTTTTTGCCCTCCCAGCCTCGGAGTTCAAAGGGACAAGTTTCCAGGCACACACAGGCACAAGCACACCCTTGCCACCAGGAGGGAAGGAGGTGGGGCTAGGAAATATACTGTTTTTTCCTGCAAATATTCATTTTGGTGTCAGCTAAGGCTATGATATTGCTGCCATTAGGCCAGAAAAGAGCAAATGAGTTAGGCAGACAGCAAACATGAAGGTGATTTTATAATTTAAAAAATAGCAGCATAAAAGATCAGGGAAGTTGAAAGAAATGATGAGAAGCTACAGGATGGATCCAGGCTAGGTTCGTCTCACTTGCTGCTGAAAGCAATGGGTCTTAAGTCACTGTGATGAAGTATCCACACTGATTTCACTGGGTCCTAACTTAGTCCATGGTTGGACACATTGGAATGGTGGGAGGAATCTGCTAGAAACCACCAAAGGAAGAAGGCTCAGACCCCAGGGAGTGGTGGTGGGATGACGATGACTGGTCAGAGGGAGAAGACTGGGAAGAGGAGGTGCCAGAAGCTGAAGAGGTAACAGGGTTTATTGAGCTGTGAGACTCTGTGGCAGAGAGAAGTCCTGAAGCTGGAGCTGGAGAAGAAGAAGAAGAAGAAGAAGAAGAAGAAGAAGAAGAAGAAGAAGAAGAAGAAGAAGAAGAAGAGTTTGGATTTGATATCCCGCTTTATCACTACCCAAAGGAGTCTCAAAGTGGCTAACATTCTCCTTTCCCTTCCTCCCCCACAACAAACACTCTGTGAGGTGAGTGGGGCTGAGAGACTTCAGAGGAGTGTGACTAGCCCAGGTCACCCAGCAGCTGCATGTGGAGGAGCAGAGACGCGAACCCGGTTCCCCAGATTACAAGTCTACCGCTCTTAACCACTACACCACACTGGCACTCACTGGAGAATGGAGGAGAGATGTCAAGAGGCAGAGATGAGTCAGGCTGGTGAAGAGTCATGGGTGTCTCCTCCTTCTGCTGCAATAAGCTCCCCATCCCCTTGTCTCCCAGAACCAGAAGAGGAATGAAAAGGGCAGAGGAGAGGTTGCCTGCACGCAGGCACAGTCTCTGATTGTTTGGGGGGAAGCCCTGGAGAGGAGAAGGCACAGACAGCTGTGGGGAGGAAGGGACCTTTAGTTTCGGCAACCGATTTCATGGAATAAGACCCACCAGGAATGAGCTGCCATGCTCATTAGACCTGACACGCAACCAAGTATGTGGAGATCATGGTTTTGCTAACCAAGACTTCACTCCAACCCTGAACTGTGTGATTTCCTGAGGCTTGTGCATTTAACTAATCCAACTCAATGTAGCTGTATTCCATCTCCTGGGAGGTCAGGAACACTTCTTGTCACCAAGGGTAATAATGGCAAAGAGATGGTGCGACGAACCTCCCTGCCAACTACCCCTCTGTTACTAAGTGTATTACTTCTGAGGTGTTCCGGGTCACTTTTTCTATCCACCCCACCTCGATGCCTTGAGGTCTGTCTGTGTGGATAATCCCCTTTTATTATAAGTAGGGATAACTTAGTAATGGGGTTCTCTTGTCCAGCTTCCGTGGCCTGTTATATATATATATTGCTCTGGGCTCCTGGGTTAAGAATACCTCTCAGCTGTCAGTTCCGGGTCTCTCTCTCATTAGATTCCCCCCACTGCGTCAGTTAGCTAAACCCTTTTAGCAACTGTGTAGCCTTACCAAGGTTTCTGCCCTTTTGCCCCTCCTGAGGGAAACTCCAAGACACAAACTATCACCCTGCAGGTCAGTTTTGTCTTTTCCCTGAGTTCACCTCCTCATGAGCATCCATATATCGCTGGACCAAATAAATGCCTCTTTTCTCTTGGCTCAACAAAAACAAGTCTTTATTTATTTCAGAACATCATGTTTCAAGTACTTCAATAGTTCATCAGCTTAGTTACATCTAAAGTATAAACTCTTTCAGTATAACCGACTGATCTTCATCCTATCCTAGCCTAACCACCACTATCCTGGCCCCACACCCCTCTTCTCCCTGTCTCCACACACACCCTCCCTCTTCTCAACTGCCAAAACGGCCGTTCCCTCCTTTTAAACCGGGGACCGTCCCGCCCTCAAAGGATGAACTGTCCGTCAAGATGAAGGTGGATTAACTCCTTCTGAGCCAGGATGTAATAACTCCTCCCCCCTAGGGCCAATCCGTCACAGGTGGCACTTCATTTTTGTTAGTGGTGATGATTCTCTCTCTCTCTCTCCGAGTTAAAGTATTCAGTAGGGATGCCCTATTGATTTATCTATGCCCATTCCACAGATTTTCTAGGTGTGGGTCTGGTTGCATGAAGTAGGTTTTTCCTCTGCTGTTGACAGACCATCACTTCAAACTTAAGAGACACTTCAGAGCTGTGGTGTCTGAAATAAGGAAGCATCCAGGATGCCCAACTGAAGTATGGAAAGAAAGGACTTCTCACATGCTTGGTGGGCTTAAAAGGAAGGTTGCTTACCTTTAAATGTTATTCTTCAGCTGGGCTTCTGTGTAGTCACTGTGTTGGGACTTCTGCAGCTAAATTTAGTTTAGCTTTGCTGAGTTCAGTTTAATATTTGTATCCTGCTTCTCTGTTCAGTCCATCAAAGCAGCTGAGGTACATCTGAATAGCAACTCAATAAATCTGCGGCTGATCGCACTAATAGTTTAAAAACAGCAGGTCATACACTAAAAGTTTATTGTTTTTTAATATTAACCCTAATATTAACCCTAATATTTTATTGAAAGAATTTCAATTATAAAGAAATAAATGATAAATAAATAGAGAGAAAGTAGGGGAAGTGGGGGGGGGGACAAAGGGGTGTATGCATACACACACACACACACACACACACACACACACTGCTTTTTTCTGGGGGTACACATACCCCTAAACATTTTGTGAATCTTTGTACTTTTGTCCATTTGCTGTATTTATTTTTCACAATTTGAGCTATGAAATGGTGATTTTCTTGAGTCAAAATGAGAGTACTCCTAAACATTTTTCTTAGAAGAAAAAGCACTATGTGTGTATATATTTTTTAGAAACTCCAAATTAAGAAAACACCCCTCAGCACTAACCGTGTATAAGACAAGCCCCAATTTTAAACCTCATTGGGGGGGGGGGTGGAACAAAACCTAGTCTTATACATGGAAAAATATGGTATATATTGGATGTAATGTAATATACTCCCATACACTCCTATATAAATTTATTTAGTGTTATTATCCAAATACATATGTAGATATTAATAGCCTACTACATTTTGTATAAACTCATTCCAAATGCTGCCATGTTTATCCAAACAGAAGTCTACGTCTGTAACAGTCCGTTCATAAGTTGCGAGTTTTGTCACATTGTCAATCCATTGATTAAAGGGTATCATATATTTATTATTTCACTTCATCAATATCAGTCTCTTGGCTACCATTAGGGTGTGTAGAATCCTTTTTTGTTGTACTGTTGTTAATTTCCATACAATTGGTACAGTATATAGTTTTAGAAAAACACACCAAAAAAACCTATTTCTCTTAGAAAGAAAGAAAGAAAGAAAGAAAGAAAGAAAGAAAGCTTTACTAATCATCTAAAAATAGAGAAAAATTAATGTTGGTGAATCTCATTGTGGAGAGAATTCTACAATCTTGGGGCCACCACTAGACAGGCCCTATCTCTTGAACCTGCCCACATATTCTCATAAGTGAATGGGAGAGGAACTGAGTCTCTGAGGCAGATTGGAAAGGAAGGGGGGTTCAAATGGAAGAGGTCTGTTCAAATGGAATCAGTCTGTTTCTGAGTCTGTCTGGTCCTAAGTGAGATGTGGGAAATCCATACCCCACCAGATATCGCTGGACCACATTGCTGGCATTGGCCATGCTGCTCAGGGCTGATGGGGCTTGGACTCCAACCACGACTGGAGGACCACCCTGCCCTCAACCATAATCCCAAAGTGGATTTGAGTTTATGCTAACCGAAGCACATCCATTCCTGACTGAACAGGCAGACATGTTCCACTCAGGGCACTGTGCTCAGTTTGTTTGACCAGAACAGTGTCACAAGGGGTATTTCTGTATTCTGTTAACTTTGGGTCATAGGTGGCAAACCTGCCAAGGGAACAGAGACTCGCTGTTCCTTCAACACCATGGTAAATTAACCCTATGTCCCCGTCATTCTTTCAGGATTGCAACTATTTAAAGGAAGAACTAGAGGCAGCAAAAACACACACACCAGTTGACCCACAAATTCTACATTTTGACAACTCTGCTGTTCTCAGGGCTGGTTGTAGGGGCAAGCATACATTTCCACATTCCATCTCTGATAATAATTTTGAGATAAGATATACTCTGCCCTCTTGTAGCCTCTTCAGAGTAGGAGGGTAAGAATAAGAGATGCGATCCAAGGGCTTCTGCAGTGATGCTCAAGTGTTCCTCAATAATTTAGATGTGGACATTGTGCTTTTGTGTTTTTTTAAACCTTGCTTCTGTCACAAAGTGGCTTGTGAAAGCTAATCCAACACAGCAAAATTCAAACGAAAGAAATCAGGGACCGCTGACTCTTCCTATTCCTCTGCTGATGCTCTGGTATTCTCTTAAAGTGTTCCTTTGTTCCAAGACTTGGCTGTCAACTTTGTGCATTTTTATGAGAAGGCATCCAATGATTTAGGGTCTGCTCTTGCTTGCCAAGATCAATTGAATGCCTTACAGTATTTATTTATCAGGCAGATTTGTCCCCAGCCATTCCATATAAATATTTCCAGTGCAATTTACAATATGTCTCTCTGTGTGCATAATCTTAAAACTGTTGTTGTTGTTGTTGTTGTTGTTGTTGTTGTTGTTGTTGTTGTTGTTTTAAAAATGAGAGGACATGAATGAAAAGGGGCAAACGAAATTTCATCATTAAAACAATGTCATCAGAGCTTAAAAGACTTGAGATTTTTATTTATTTTTAAGGTTATTTTCCCAGCAAGGTAAAGGGAACCCTGACCATTAGGTCAGTCATGTCCGACTCTGGGGTTGCGGCGCTCATCTCACGTTAGTGGTCGAGGGAGCCGGCGTACAGCTTCCAGGTCATGTGGCCAGCATGACTAAGCCACTTCTGGCAAACCAGAGCGCGCACGGAAACACCGTTTACCTTCCCTACCTATTTATCTACTTGCACTTTGACGTGCTTTCGAACTGCTAGGTGGGCAGGAGCAGGGACCGAGTAACGGGAGCTCACCCCGTCGCGGGGATTCGAACCGCCGACCTTCTGATCAGCAAGCCCAAGAGGCTCAGTGGTTTAGACCACAGCACCACCCGCGTCCCACTGTGGTCTAAACCAGCACAGTAATTAAAAAAATACGCAGCCTATCTGCCATTAGTTGAGTCTCCCTAAGAGAAGCATTCCACAGACAGGGTGCTACCTCACCTGATAGGTGTTCTCTGGATACCACCTGCCTCACCTGAGATGGCAGGGGCACCCAGAGGAAAGCCCTCAAATATTACCTCTGTGCAGGAGATTCTTCAGGCGACTGGGTCTCAAACTCTGTAGAGCTAGGGACTCCAAATGTTGTTGAACTCCAACACCCATCAGACTGTGGCCATTAAGGCAACCCTTACTATTTGAATTATATCTGGTCACCCGGATTGGTTGTTGGTCTTGGAACAATAAAAAGGTTCATATACATCTCCAAACACATGTTCAGGGTCCATATGTAATTCTATAATAGCTTTAATGAAGTCCAAATATTGGACCCTGGTGTGTGTGTGTGTAGGGGTTATCGGAATCAATCGTATATTCACTCATAAACTCAGAAAGTGCTCACATGGTAATGTAAAACCCTTTTCATCTCGAGCTTTCCCGGTAAAGGAACCGGGCTGCATTAATCTGTGTCAGCTGCAAAAAAGCTAGGCCTGACCCAAAAGGATTTTTATAAGGATCAATACGAAATGTACAGAAGCTTGCTAGTTACAAAAGCAAGCTGTGCAGCCGTCCTCCCAAAGAGGCTCTCAGCAAGAGTCAGAATGACTCAAGAAGCTGTAGGAAGTTTTCAGTCCATGTTCAAGTTCCATGGGGTCAAGAGGTGGTAATCATGAAAAGGTTTGTCATTCATAATTAGTGATGAACACAAACACCCCCCAAAAAATCCCACCCTGACTTTACCACCTTGGTTGCAGACTGCAGAGTTGGAAGGCAGGTTTCGGTAATTCTGCAAGAGTCCTGCAAAGTTCAACCCCAATTTCTGGTGGTCATGGAACTCCCCATTACTGTGGGGCACTACTATAATCATAGAGAGGCTAGAAGGGTTAGGAGCTGGGGGCACTGTTATACAGTGGTTCCGCTCCTTCCTCGTGGGCCATGTTCAGAAAGTGGTGGTAGGGGATGAGTGTTCAGACCCCTGGGCTCTCACTTGTGAGGTGCCTCGTGGTTCCGTCCTCTCCCCCATGCTTTTTAATATCTATATGAAGCCGATGGGAGAGATCATCAGGGGGTTTGGGGTGGGTGTTCATCAGTATGCGGATGATACCCAGCTCTACCTCTCTTTCAAATCAGAACCAGTGAAGGCGCTGAAGGTCCTGTGTGAGTGCCTGGAGGCGGTTGGAGGATGGATGGCTGTTAACAGATTGAGTTTGAATCCTGACAAGACAGAAGTACTGTTTTTGGGGGACAGGAGGTGGGCAGGTGTGGAGGATTCCCTGGTCCTGAATGGGGTAACTGTGCCCCTGAAGGACCAGGTGCGCAGCCTGGGAGTCATTTTGGACTCACAGCTGTCCATGGAGGCGCAGGTTAATTCTGTATCCATGGCAGCTGTCTACCAGCTCCATCTGGTACGCAGGCTGAGACCCTATCTGCCCGCAGACTGTCTCGCCAGAGTGGTACATGCTCTAGTTGTCTCCTGCTTGGACTACTGCAATGCGCTCTACGTGGGGCTACCTTTGAAAGTGATCTGGAAACTGCAATTAATCCAGAATACGGCAGCTAGACTGGTGACTGGGAGTGGCTGCCGGGACCACATAACACTGGTCCTGAGAGATCTACATTGGCTCCCAGTATGTTTCCGAGCACAGTTCAAAGTGTTGGTGCTGACCTTTAAAGCCCTAAACGGCCTCAGTATACATGAATTAGGGTCTCAACCCCCATCATTCAGACCAGACACTGAGATCCAGTGCCGAGGGCCTTCTGGCGGTTCCCTCACTGCGAGAAGCAAAGCTACAGAGAACCAGGCAGAGGGCCTTCTCAGTAGTGGCGCCCGCCCTGTGGAACGCCCTCCCATCAGAGGTCAAAGAGATAAGCAACTACATGACATTCAGAAAATACCTGAAGGCAGCCCTGTTTAGGGAAGTTTTTAATCTGTGACATTTTAATGTATTTTAATATTTGTTGGAAGCTGCCCAGAGTGGCTTGGGGGACCTAGCCAGATGGGTGGGGTACAAATAATAATAAAACAACAACAACAGCAGCAGCAGCAGCAACAACAACAACAACAACAACAACAACAACAACAACAACAACGGAATAAGTGGAACATTCATGGAAAACAAGGAAATCAATGGCTACTAAACATAATGGCTCTGTCCTTCCGCTATCGCCGGCAGTATGGCTCTGAATGTTAGTTCATGGGAAACACAAGTGGAGAGAACGCTGTTGCACTCAGGTCAGTGGTATAGCATGGGTTGCCAGTGCCCGGGACCACACAGAGGGGTGGGATAGGAGGAAGGGAAACAGTATGCATGTGCATTCAACTGCCTAATGGCATCTGCATCATCCAGGAGATCACAAGCCGCAGAGATAAGTAAAGAAGGGATGTTCCATTGCCTGGAGAGGTCAACTTCCTGGTTCGCATGGAGAAGCAGTTTTCAACGGAGCCCAGCAAGGGAAGCTCATAGCTGTATTTAGGAAGCAACGGGTGTTGAAAGCTCACCCCGTTGCAGGGAGTCAAACCAGCGACCTCCCAATCGGCAAACCCTAGCGCCACCCAATTGCACAGTCTCAATAAATCACCTATACATCTGCAGTATAAAAAGTATGTATGAATGGATTTTTCTTCTTTTAGTCTACCACAAAGGATTTAAACAATGCCACCCATAGCTCTCTCTCTCTCTCTCTCTCTCTCTCTCTCTCTCTCTCTCTCTCTCTCTTTTAAAAAAGGTCCTTGAAACTGAAATAAGACCCACCCATTCCCATATCACCTAAATCTAATAAAAATATGTAGGTGACTGTTGTTCATTATGTAGTTCCATTATCTGCAGTAAAAACCCATCTGGTCTCATCATGTAGCATATCAGTATACAGAGATGAATTATCCAGCACAAGAACTCCTGAATCCTTGTTCCCCTATCTTGTTTATGAAGGTTGGGATCCAAAGAAAAGTGAGTGGATCTCTACTCATGCAGATACAAGTTATATCCCATGTACCACTTGCAACATTCAATGGTGAATTCATTTGAAATCTCAAATATACAGTATAAAGGCTGCCTTAGGACAACACAATTATTTTTTTAAGATATTAAAAACCTGGTCCTGAAATAATGGGGCAGTTTCTGGTTCCAATTTGCTTTCGTTGTTGCGAGATTCATCCAGAGAAGTGTTTCTTTCTGTTTTAATTTCCTAAATAATTCTATTCTTCCCTCTTGCCAGTGTTCAGGAG
Organism: Lacerta agilis; assembly: GCF_009819535.1. NCBI lineage: Eukaryota > Metazoa > Chordata > Lepidosauria > Squamata > Lacertidae > Lacerta > Lacerta agilis. The sequence goes on from NC_046314.1 coordinate 9,790,654, forward strand.
TGCATCCTGTTGCTTTTATTTAGTGATAGCAGCAGCAGCCACACTTAAGAGAGATGAATCAGCAGGCCTGGGGAACCTCCAAGATTTGCAGATATATAATCTGAAAGAAACCGGTGGGCCCCACGCCGGAAATGTCCCGGACTAAACATGCTCAATGCCCACAGAATGTTGACTGACTTTTGGAGTTGGGGGGGGTGGTATTTGGTGGCAGGGCTAATGGAATGGAGTGTTCTGGAGGGAGGCAAAGTGTACTGGCTGGAACAGTGAATAGGAGCGCTGCAGGCTGAAACATTTTGCTTTAGATCTCCTTCACCCGTCTGCAACCAAGGCTGAAATCCTTCACACATTTTTTTCTGAGAGAAAGTCCCACTCAGCACAGTGGGGCTTCTATCTCAATAAGCATTCACAGGATTGTGCTATAAAACTTCAATCTGATGCCCGCCCACCTGGGCAGAGATGTTCAAATCTGTCAGTTTTGGTGTAGTGTGGTGTAGTGGTTAAGAGCGGTGGACTCGTAATCTGGTGAACTGGGTTCGCATCTCCGCTCCTCCACATGCAGCTGCTGGGTGACCTTGGGCTAGTCACACTTCTTTGAAGTCTCTCAGCCCCACTCACCTCACAGAGTGTTTGTAGCCAGGCTACTACCGGAGACCCTCGGTGCTTTCTGAAGAACCCCCCTCCCGTGTCACTCCCATTTGTGAAGAGAAGAAGAAGAAGAAGAAGAAGAAGAAGAAGAAGAGAAGAGTTTGGATTTGATATCCCGCTTTATCACTAGCCGAAGGAGTCTCAAAGCGGCTAACATTCTCCTTTCCCTTCCTCCCCCACAACAAACACTCTGTGAGGTGAGTGGGGCTGAGAGACTTCAAAGAAGTGTGACTAGCCCAAGGTCACCCAGCAGCTGCATGTGGAGGAGCGGAGACACGAACCCGGTTCACCAGATTACGAGTCTACCGCTCTTAACCACTACACCACACTGGTGAGGGAGTTTAACCCTCCTTGAAGTTCGAGCCTAAATTTCGCTCGCCAGGAGCATTGTTTGGCTCAGCCCTATTTGTACACAGGGATGTGAAGGTTACTTCGGCCTTTTGCTTTCGACAGAACCAAAATAACGATAAGCGCGAGAATCCGGGGCCAAAGAAAGAACCGGCGTCTCTCTAAATGCCTTCTCTCACACACACACACACACACATGTTCATTTCGGCATTGACAGGTCTGCAAACAGGAACCATTCAATGGACTGGACTTTCGCTCTCCCCAATTAAGAACAGCCTCTCATTGCTCCCTCCTGTGGATATGGCCAAAGATGGAAAAGGCCCCACCTGGGGCACTTAACCTCTCTGCCATTCATGCTGCCTTTGCTAACTCTCCAGGGCCCAGTAAGTTCAGTCCCCTTCTTTAAAGGCAGACCCTCTTTTCTTAAGCTTCTGAGTAGACTTGAATGAGTCTTCTTTTTTATTATTATTAATATGTACCTTTGGAAACATTCATAAGGGCATTATTTAAGCGAGGAGCAACACCTGTTAGAAATGTTCAGCTCCGTATAATTAAACCATTTCTTACAGCTCGGGAAATTTCTGGGAAGGCCTAACGGTTAAAGGAATCAATCCCCATTCATTTGTTTAGAAAGGGGTATGGGGAACTAAGGGGAGCCATCACAGCCAGTGGTTACGTCTCTGGAATAAAAGCAACTGGAGGAGACTAATTGTACTTTCCCCCCTCTTTGTTTTATTATCGCCAGATACTAAATATAGCTGAACAAGTTTTAAGAGGGTCACTCTCAAACACACAAAATCCTTTACATAAACGTTGCTGATCAAAGGCCCAATCTGCTAGGGTTGCCATACATTCGGAATTTCCCAGACATACCCGGAATTTGGCTGTCGGGAACAGCATCCAGGCAGAAGTCGCTGAAATGTCTGGGGAAATCCACAGGTATGGCAACTCGTATCGGAAGTGGTGATTTTGGCGATTTCTGGGGGAAATAGCTCCAAAACTTTAAAAAGCTAAACAACTTTTGTGTCTGGATTTTCACCTTCTGAAATATGGCAACCCTACAGTCATGAAATTAGAAGACGCCTGCTTCTTGGGAGAAAAGCAATGACAAACATAGACAGCATCTTAAAAAGCAAAGACATCACCTTGCCAACAAAGGTCCATATAGTTAAAGCTATGGTTTTCCCAGTAGTAATGTACGGAAGTGAGAGCTGGACCATCAAGAAGGCTGATCGCCGAAGAATTGATGCTTTTGAATTATGGTGCTGGAGGAGACTCTTGAGAGTCCCATGGACTGCAAGAAGATAAAACTCACTGGAAGGGCAGATCCTGAAGTTGAGGCTCCAGTACTTTGGCCACCTCATGAGAAGAGAAGACTCCCTAGAAAAACCCTGATGTTGGGAAAGATGGAGGGCACTAGGAGAAGGGGACAACAGAGGATGAGATGGTTGGACAGTGTTCTTGAAGCTACTAACATGAGTTTGGCCAAACTGCGAGAGGCAGTGAAGGATAGGGGTGCCTGGCGTGCTCTGGTCCATGGGGTCACGAAGAGTCGGACATGACTGAACGACTGAACAACAACAACACAATCTGCACCATGCATTTAAAGCAGTATCACCCTACTTTAAACAGTCATGGCTTCCCCCAAAGAATCCTGGGAGGTGTAGTTTTTGTTAAAAACAAACAAACAAACAAACAGGATTAACCTGAATGAATAAACTCTGTTCTGCTCACAGACAAGCATCAATACGATTCACAGCGTTTCCAGCAAGTCTGATGTCAGATGATTCTAGAGCCTTCTCCTAAGTTTCGTAGAGCGGCATGCAAGGTTTGCGGTATTGTGGTCTTTGTTTTTTGTTTTTAAAAAAAGTAGAATTCAGTCTACTCGCTAATAAAATGTAGCCTCCTCTTTGATGAAACTGTGTTCCAAGAGAGCAGCTGGTGATAAACCGTGGTACACTTGATACTGCTAGTGGAACGTAACGGAGGTAGAATGTGAAACTTACTCCAAGAAGGATTTGGCTTGGACTCCCAGCCTAACATCCCTGTGGAGCCTTCCATTATCTTGAGTGACAAGGACCCTGGCATTATAGCTCACTGTGGAGATGCCCCCCTTCCTCGGGCATCAAAGTCGAACAACATTAGCAGAGCACAGAATCTGGAACTCTTTCAGGCACTCTGATCCCCGCAATTCCCACAGCATCTGGTAACTGCAGCTTATTAATTGTTTACCAGAATGTTTGCCACTTAAAATGAAGCCATTCCAGGTACTTCGAGCTTAACTGACGCTCGGCCCATTGGTTGCCAGAAGTTTTCCAAGTTTGTTTTCTTCTGTGTGTTGAGAGACAGCACAGCCCTTTCTCGTCTGGCTGCAAAGCAGCCAAGAAGGGCTTTTGATTTCCGTTCTGGTTTGCAAAGCTCTTGGCTTCGATGGAAAGGTGTTTAATGAAGCACGTACCGTAAAGGTATGCGCTCCGTCACAAAGTCCCTACTCCTGGCTCCTTCACAATGCACGGTTACACAGAAGCCTTATATACATGAAGGAGGCAAAGCAACCTGTGAGAAAAAAGAACCTGCAGATGAAAGCTTCCCATTGATGAAATGTCCCAAAGAATGGGCTTGAATCCTTAATTTGACTCTGCCTTTGTACAAAGCCCATTTCCCCATTGATTTCAGAGTTAAGAGGGAACAGGATTCAAAACTTGAATGATTGGTCAGAATATTATCAGATTAATGAAGTATGCAAGACAGATAAGAAACTTGGTTTTCAGGTGGAAAAATCTAAGTTGGAGACGGAATTGCTGGAGCCAAAGATCAAAAATTTATCCAGAATGTACAATTTATTGCTCGAGTGGCATACAAAAGATGAAATGGTAAAATCAACAATGATAGATTGGGCTAAGGGTGTGGGGCACAACATCATGATGGAGGATAGGGAGAAATTGTGGAGAACTGGTATAAAATTTTCAGCATGCAATATTCTTAGAGAGAATGTTATGAAGATGATGTATAGGTGGTATTTAACACCGGTTAAATTAGAGAAAATGTATCATGGGCAGAGTAATAAATGCTGGAAATGCAAGCAAGTAGAAGGAACATTTTTCCATATGTGGTGGACGTGCCCAAAGGTAAAAGACTTCTGGGAAAGGATTTATAATGAATTGAAAAAGGTGTTGAAAAACACATTTAATAAAAAAAACCAGAAGCCTTTTTATTTGGTATTGTAAATCAGGAAATCCCAAAATGTGATAGGACTTTCTTTATGTATGCCACGACAGCAGCTAGAATCTTGATAGCTAAAAACTGGAAGACAGAGGAGTTACCAACGATAGAAGAATGGCAGATGAAAATGATGGACTATATGGAGCTTGCTGAACTGACCGGGAAACTTCGTGACCAGAGGGACGATGCGGTGGAAGAAGATTGGAAGAAATTTAAAATGTATTTAAAAGATTATTGTAAGATTAGAAGTAAGCTGAAAGATATGCTAGGCTGTAGATTTAGAAGATAGATCTAAGGTTTATAACTGTTTGAATAAATGATAAGGATATTAGATAAGAAGAGACGATAAGGGTTAATTAACAAAAAGATGATTTTAACAATGTAAATAAATTACTAATGATATTTCAAGGAATGCAGGAAAAGAGGATGTGAGGAAGTCAACCCACAATGATAAGAAAATAAGATAGTTGAATTAAGATTTTTAAGTGTTTATTTTGTATTATTGTTTTTATTGTTTGTTTATGTTTATGTTTTTGTTGATGTCTATGTTATACTTTGCTAAAACTAATAAAAATTTATTTAAAAAAAAACAAAAAACGACTGCGGATCTTGGTGGGTTTTGTCGTGCACATTTGTAATTCCTCCTCGTGAAATTGTTAAACCAAGTGCTCCAGTTCACTGCATCTGCCTTCTCCTGGCAAATTTGGGCTCTATGTTTGTCAAATAGGAATAGGAATAGGAATAATTTTATTGGCCAAGTACCGACATACTTGGAATTTTGCTTCGGCTACATTACAATATATACGTACCTTATACAACACTATTCCACTCACAATACAATAACACAGCAAAGGAACCCCACCCATAACTGGCCTCCCCTTCCACTACCTAACTATGAATTTAACAATTTAGTGGCGCAAGGGAAGAAACTGTTCCTGTGCCTAGCCGTTTTTGTATATAAAGCCCTGTAGCGACGTCCAGATAGAAGTAAATCAAACAGATGATGACCGGGATGCAAAGGATCTGCGACAATATGTGAATATTTCACATTCAAAATTGGAAAAAAATATTATCAATGGTTGTGGGGTGAAAGGATAAGAAGGGAAGGCCATATGGATGTTGTTCTAAATCTTGGAAGGTTTGCAGATTGAAATAAATGGAAGAAGAAGAAGAAGAAGAAGAAGAAGAAGAAGAAGAAGAAGAAGAAGAAGAAGAAGAAGAAGAAGAAGAGGAGTTTGGATTTGATACCCCGCTTTTCACTACCCGAAGGAGTCTCAAAGTGGCTAACATTCTCCTTTCCCTTCCTCCCCCACAACAAACACTCTGTGAGGTGAGTGGGGCTGAGAGACTTCAAAGAAGTGTGACTAGCCCAAGGTCACCCAGCAGCTGCATGTGGAGGAGTGGAGACACGAACCCGGTTCCCCAGATTACGAGTTTACCACTCTTAACCACTACACCACACTGGCAAGCAATATAATGAGTAGGAGTCCTGGCTTTATAGAAGAGTTCATGAATTCTCTGAGCAAGGGAAGCCTTTCTTGGAGACACATTTCTTCAGGGTTTCAGAATTAGCTGACTACTGAAGGACTTTTATTAAACCAGGGACAGGGGTCAGGCATCTGTTTTTATAAGGAACTTTTTGATACCTCTATGGGCCCATTACAAGGTCTCAAACTTACCTGGGAGAAGGAAAAGTTGACTTTAATTGGGGTGCAATGTGGACATATAAGCTCTATAAATCAACCTCTGCTTATTTTAAGGGAATATTCCTTTAAAAAATCTGCACAGGTGGCACCAAGCTCCTGTGCTGTTTTCTCCTATGACATCAAATACCCCACAGGATTCCTTGCATGGTTGCGGTAGCAGGGGGACATTCTTCTACTTACGCTGGAAATGCCCTCTGGCATCCAAATTTTGGACTGGTGTTTTTGAAGATGCATTTAAAAAAAAAATTAAATAGCCCATTCAAGTCTCCCCACAATTTGCCCTTTTGAACTTGTCGGACGATCAAACAGCAGTTTTCCAATCTAAGAAACTTTTTACATGGACGCTGGCTGCAGTGAGAAGTTCTTTGGCCCAGACATGGAAGACAACACACACAGGATTTAAACCTCTCGTTGTGGTGCAAGAATATGTGGACTCTGGCTATTGCAGGGAAAATAACTCACAAATTACCACGTTTCTAAGGAAGACCCAGAACATTTCTATGCCATTTGGTAAGATATCATTTCTTATGTGTGAAATGTGGCTCTCGTGGTGTGTTTCGCAGCTTTGTTTTTCCACGTTATCTGCTCTCTGTTTATTTGGAGAATGCAACTTCTGTACTGCTCCCACGTTTTCTAACTTTGATTATTTCTGCTTGTTTGTACTTGTGATTTTATATTAATTAAAAAAACTTTTTGTAGAAAAAGAATTAGCTGGTTTCAGAAAATGCAGGTTCAATCATTTGCTGCAAGTATGCTATGGACAGAAGGGGCTCATTGTTCACTGATTATTATTATTATTATTATTATTATTATTATTATTATTATTATTATTATTAAACCTATGTAGGGAGGACTCAAGAGGAGCAAGGGGAGTGATCTCCTCCATTCTGGGCTGCATCAATAGGAGTATAGCGTCTAGATCAAGGGAGGTAATAGTACTACTATATTCTGCTCTGGTCAGACCTCACCTGGAATACTGTGTCCAGTTCTGGGCACCACAGTTCAAGAAGGATACTGACAAGCTGGAACGTGTCAGAAGAGGGCAACCAAAATGGTCAAAGGCCTGGAAATGATGCCTTATGAGGAACGGCTTAGGGAGCTGGGTATGTTTAGCCTGGAGATGAGAAGGTTAAGGGGTGATATGATAGCCATGTTCAAATATATAAAAGGATGTCATATAGAGGAGGGTGAAAGGTTGTTTTCTGCTGCTCCAGAGAAGCGGACACGGGGCAATGGATTCAAACTACAAGAAAGAAGATTCCACCTAAACATTAGGAAGAACTTCCTGACAGTGAGAGCTGTTTGGCAGTGGAATTTGCTACCAAGGAGTGTGGTGGAGTCTCCTTCTTTGGAGGTCTTTAAGCAGAGGCTTGACAGCCATTTGTCAGGAATGCTTTGATGTTGTTTCCTCCTTGGCAGGGGGTTGGACTGGATGGCCCTTGTGGTCTCTTCCAACTCTATGATTCTATGATTCTATTATATATAGGCTGATGCTGGAGCTCAGATATGCTGAAGGACAAGAGTTAAAAACAACATGGAGGCTGTGTGGAAAGACGTGAGGAAGGAAAGCTTTCTTTAAAAATACCTCTGCAAGAATTCAGGAGGCTACCATGACACTGGCACTTGGGTGACACTTGACATCTCAGGGTTTATCCAGGTTTACTTTTTGCCCCACTGTTTCCGGGCACTGGTCTGTGCTTAAAAGCTCCATGTCTGAGCATTTTATTATTATTATTTTGACACGGAGCTTTCCCTGTGAAATCCAACACTTTATCGCTCAATCAGAGCAGACATCAACTCAGACTGTTTCTGAGGAGCTCTGCCTGCTTCGAGCTGTGATTTGTGTTCCAAGGTGCTCCGCATAAAACAAAACTGTGTTCCCGTTTGCTCTTGCAGGGAATCTAAAAAGGGTTATGACTTTCACCCCTTCTTGGCAGAAGTGGATGAAATTTGAAGGCACAAGAGAACTTCCATGGTTAATTAAGTCTGCCAGATTGCAGGGGCAGAGGCCTCTATGAGGAAGACAATCACTTTCCTCTATGTTCCACATTAGGGCAATACCTTTATTATACAAACTATGGGTCAGATTCGACTAAGTGTGGTGGAGTCTCCTTCTTTGGAGGTCTTTAAGCGGAGGCTTGACAGCCATCTGTCAGGAATGCTTTGATGGTGTTTCCTGCTTGGCAGGGGGTTGGACTGGATGGCCCTTGTGGTCTCTTCCAACTCTATGATTCTAAACAATTGTGCTTACAGAAGCCAGAGCAACGAATCCCACTAGTGCAATAGGCTTCCTGTTCTCATTGCCTTGTCAGCTTCCCCACTACCCAAATCAGCTAACGGGAGTTGAAAGAAGCCCCGGAACCGTGTATTGATGGAGGAGAGAGAAACCAATTCTATCTCGCAAGCAAAAATTCCTGTACTGGCAGAATGTTCATAATATTGTGATGTCAGATTCTTCCATAAACCTCCAAAATCTGTACTAGTTTCATACTTTTAGATTAGATTAGATTAGATTAGATTAGATTAGATTAGATTAGATTTATTTATTGTCATTGTCCGTATATACACAGTATACACAACAACGAAAATCAAACACCCAAAGACCGGATTTACCATACACATTTGCACATATCTCCAACACTCTCATCCTTATTAAAACATAACATAATACAGAGTATAACATAACCTATTAAAAGCATAGCATAACCTAAAAGCCTGTCTCATTCCTTACTACTCACTGCTTACTATTACTTACTACTGACCCTGAGATCATTATTAAGTGCAATCAAAGCTCTTGGATAGAAACTATTCAGAAGGCGTGTGGTTCGAGTTTTCATTATCCTGTATCTTCTGCCCGAAGGCAACAGTTCAAAAAGGTTGTGAGCAGGATGGGTGGGATCTCTCGGGATGTTGTGTGACTTCTTCAAACAGCGAGACGTGAAGATCTCATCCTCCTTTTGAGGAAGGAGTAGGAGTTTGCCTCCTGCTCTTTCTTAAAATAATTAAGAGATGGCCGAGTGCTGTGCATTAGCAGCTTCAAACCAGACAGTTTAGTTTTCTGGTGCTTGTGTTGGGGGGGGGGGAGAGAGACATCCTCCAATAGGCATTACAAGGTGAGTCTGTCCTTAATACTGCCTGTGGAGTGCTGAAGAGCTTCAGAGGGAAAAAAAATTCAAGCAGACCAGTGGGGTTAAAAAAGGGGGGGGTAAATGAAGTGTTTAACTTTTTGTAAAAATCCTTGGCTGCTCTGCTTTTACACCAACAATAACTAAAACTTGTCCAGAGCTCTCCAATGCTCTGTAGACAACATTTAGACACACTTACTTCTTGCAAAACTATGGGCCTGGAATGGAGAAACAGAGAGACATAGCAACAGAAAAGGAGGGAGTACAAAAAAAAGAAACAGCTCAGAACAGCACAAGGCTTTGTGAGGGGCCTGATCTGACACAGAGCACTTTGCAGGTTGACTTGGGGAGAGGCATAAGCCCCTGATTTACCTTGTTATTTGGCCGAGAGCAATGCTGGAGGAGACTCTTGAGAGTCCCATGGTCTGCAAGAAGATCAAACCTATCCATTCTGAAGGAAATCAGCCCTGAGTGCTCACTGGAAGGACAGATCCTGAAGCTGAGGCTCCAATACTTTGGCCACCTCATGAGAAGAGAAGACTCCCTGGAAAAGACCCTGATGCTGGGAAAGATGGAGGGCACAAGGAGAAGGGAACGACAGAGGACGAGATGGTTGGACAGTGTTCTCGAAGCTACCAACATGAGTCTGACCAAACTGCGGGAGGCAGTGGAAAACAGGAGTGCCTGGCGTGCTCTGGTCCATGGAGTCACGAAGAGTCGGACATGACTAAATGACTAAACAACAACAAAGCAGTTTCACAGTGCTACAATTTCTGCTCATATAATGCATTTTGCAATTGTTTTAAAGCACATTTGCCTGAAAATTCATAAATTTTGCACACGAAGATTTTCAAACAATCTTCGCTAATACAACGCAGCCTTGTATGCCATTCCCACTAATAAACACATTTTTGTGCCCACTTTCCCCTAATATACTCATTTAAAAATAAATAAATGCACAATTTTGGTTAGAGAACCGCATCTCAAAAGCTGAAAAGGTAGCTGCGTTTTTTCATTTGTGTCTCGTTGCGAGAAGTTCAAACTAGATAGGCTGGTATTCAAATGTGACGTGAAACAAATTTCCCCTCCTATCCTTAGCTGGCTGTGAGTAGAAAAACAAGGGAGCAGATTTATCCAGATATGACATGACTGGCAAAATAATCACGTACCTCAAGCTCAGAGCACATGTAGCGGGGTCAGCACTATGGAGAGCCTAGAAGGACTCTGCATGTGACTTTTTAAATTCTAAAGAAAAAGAAATCCTGTTTGAGCAGAGCTGTAGCCTGTTCTTTTGTAGGATTACATCAGCATGTTGTCCTGCCCTGCATGTGCAAGTGTTGGTATTTATTATTCAGCAGCTGGGAAAGTGAATAGTCTGGAGGCTTAGAGTTCATGGGGAGGGGGCTGAACTTTACATTCATTTGGCTATTTTTTTTTACTGATGGGAGACAGGCTGGGCACTTATCCTGTTTTCCAGAAAACTGCTGAACAAGGAGAAGAGCTTTGGACAACCTTCCTCCTTCCCTCCCTGCCCCCCAACCCGGCCAGGAGCCATGTGGGGAGGGGGGCCAACAAGGTATTGAGAGGCAACATTAAAAGGGCACCGTTAATTGCTCTGCTAGCTTATGGCGCACAAACTGGTTAAGCCCAGAGCACCTGGATATAAGACCATTTACTTCGCTGGGAAGAAAACAATGTTTTGCTCTCCTATCGCCCTGGAACTAAAACACCATGTTACAGCTGCTGTTGTTACCCACCACCAGAAAGAAGGTCCCAAGGCAGGTTAAAACATTATAAAATACAGCATTAAAGTGTGTGTGTGTGTGTGTGTGTGTGTGTGTGTGTGTGTGTGTGTAAAAGGCCAGGATAATAATAATAATAATAATAATAATAATAATAATAATAATAATAATAATAATAATAATTTTATTTATACCCCGCCCTTCCCAGCCAGAGAACCGGGCTCAGGGCGGCTAACATCAATTAAAATCACAACAAAAACATAAAAACGATCAATTTAAAATAACAGATTAAAATACAAATTTAAAATTCAATTAAAACTGCAGGTCTCAATTTCAAAATAACCCACCAATAAAAGATGAAGCATAAATATTAAACAGAAACCAACCCAAAGGCCAGGTGGAACAGCTCCGTCTTGCAGGCCCTGCGGAAAGATGGCAAATCCCGCAGGGCCCTGGTCTCCCGTGATAGGCTGTTCCACCAAGTCGGGGCCAATATTGAGAAGGCCCTGGCCCTAGTTGAGGCCAACCTAACGTCTTTGTTGCTCGGGATAAAGAGGAGCATCTTCAATATATGATGAACACTGCATAATTATACTTTTTTAGTATTGATATTAGCATTGGTTTTAGTATTAATACTCCACCCATCAGGATGGGTTACCCCAGCCACTCTGAGCAGCTTCCCACAAATTAAAACACAGTAAGACATCAAACATTATAAACTTCCCTATGCAGAACTCCCTATTATAAAAGTCAGATAGTTTATCTCCATGACCTCTGATGGGAGGGCGTTCCACAGGGCAGGCGCTACTACCGAGAAGGCCCTCTGCCTGGTTCCCTGTAACCTCACTTCTCGCAGGGAGGGAACTGCCAGAAGGCCCTCAGAGCTGGATCTCCGTGTCGGGGCTGAACGATGGGGATGGAGACGCTCCTTCAGGTATACTGGGCCGAGGCCGTTGAGGGCTTTAAAGGTCAGCACCAACACTTTGTATTGTGCTCGGAAACGTACTGAGACAATGGTACAATGAGGGTGGCAGATGCACCTCTGTGAGAAGGGAATTCCACAACTTAGAGGCTGCCATAGAAAACTCCCTCTCTGGGTTCACCACCGCTGTACCTATGTAGGTAATGGAACTGCTAAGAGGGCCACCTCTGCTGATCTTAATACCTGGGAGGGTCTGGAGGGAAGGAGGTGGCATTTGTTATGCAAGCAACAAAGGGCTACACTCGTGACTAAGGTCCCATCCACAGCATACCCTTAAATCACATTTAACACACACAAATCCCAGAAACTGGTTTGTTATGGGAATTGTAACTCTGAGAGGGGTAAACATCCCATGGTAAAGGTGTATGGAATTATGCCTGGTATGAAAATTAAGAGAAGTAGTGGTGGCCACCAACTTGGATGGCTTTAAAAAAAGGATTAGAGAAATTCGTGGAAGGTAAAGGGTAAAAGTAAAGGACCCCTGGATGGTTAAGTCAAATCAAAGGCTACTATGGGATGTGGCGCTCATCTCGCTTTCAGGCCAAGGGAGCTGGCGTTTGTCCACAGACAGCTTTCCGGGTCATGTGGCCAGCAGGACTAAACCACTTCTGGTGCAATGGAACACTGTGACAGAAGCCAGAGTGCACGGAACAACAACAACAAACTTTATTTGCATAGCCTACAGGAAATGCCATTTACCTTCCCGCCACAGCGGTGCCTATTTATCTACTTGCACTGGTGTGCTTTCGAACTGCTAGGTTGATAAGAGCCGGGACAGAGCAATGGGAGCTCACTTTGTCGTAGAGATACGAACCGCCAACCTTCCGATCGGCAAGCCCAAGGGGCTGAGTGGTTTAGACCACAGCGCCACCCGCATCCACTTCCTGTAGGTAGAGAGGCCCTGTAATAGATGGGTTGCCTTCTTGCCAGCTCTTTGCCCTGCCTGCTGCTTCTCTGCCCGCATGCTGCTGCCCATTTCGGTGAGATGACCACTACACTCATACTTCTGCTGGCCACCTCACTAAGAGAAGAATATACAGGGTCCACCATCTGCTCCCAACTAAGCCCACCTCACTGAGAAAGAGATTGTGCTGACATATACCTGCTTTTGGCAGCTTCCTCAAGAGAAATATTCTGCCCACATGCTACTGCCTGCCTGAGTGGAAGAGGAACAAAGATGAACGAATGCCTCTCCCCACAAGATGATGCTCCCTGTCTGAAGGACAGGGGCTGCCCACTGTGGCCAATGCTAGCCACCTGAGGGAGAAAAACTGGCCACTGTGATCTCATGCTGATGCTGCCTATGTCACAGACTGGCCACTGTGTTCTCACACGGATGTGTCCAACCAGAAGGAGAGACACAGGCCATTGTGATGTCATGCTGATGCTGAAGGAGAGAGAAACTGGCCAATGTACCAGCCCACAACTGCTGTTCACCTGAATAACAAGGAGACACTGCCTGGCACGCCAACACATTGCTCACCATGTTCATGAGAATTATGTCCTTTGCACCTTGGACCAAACTGGAGTTTCTTAACTTGCTTTTACTCTCCTGTTCCTGCATATTAGGTTCCCTTACGAGAGGTCTATAATAACAAGGTAATGAATCAACACACATTAATTTGTACACAAAAGCTAGGTAAAGGTAAAAGGTAAAGGACCCCTGGATGGTTAAGACCAGTCAAAGGCGACTATGGGGTTGAGGCGCTCGTCTCGCTTTCAGGCTGAGGGAGCTGGCATTTGTCCACAGACAGCTTTCTGGGTCATGTGGCCAGCAGGACTAAACCGCTTCTGGCACAATGGAATACCGTGACAGAAACCAGAGCCGCAGCGGTACCTATTTATCTACTTGCACTAGCGTGCTTTCGAACTGCTAGGTTGGCAGGAGCTGGGACAGAGCAACGGCAGCTCACTCCGTCACGGGGATTCAAACCGCCAACCTTCTAATTGGCAAGTCCAAGAGGCTCAGTGGTTTAGACCACAGTGCCGCCCACTTCATGGAGGATAATCCTTTCCATGGCTGCTAGCTGCAATGGCCGGAGGCATTATGCCTCTGAATACCATTTGCTGAGAATCACAAGTGGGCAGGCTGCTGTTGTTCTCATGTCCTGGTTCTGGGGTTCCCATGGTCCTCTGGTTGGCCACCAGGAGAACAGGTTGCTGGACAAGATGGAGGACCTCTGGTCTGATCCTACAGGGCTCTTCTTACCTCTTTAGATTGAGGAAGCATAACAGACCGAAGGACAATGAGTTTCATAGCCAAATGTTTATTTTAACCTGGGTCACTCCACACAGGCTGGTGATGAACCACCAGGGATGGTGTTCTGTTTATACAGCCACCCTTGCAGCTGGACCAGAACTGGAAGTGTGAAGCAGCACTCAGCATCCACGATAAGCCTCCTCTTCTTTGTGTTGCTTAGTACGTTGTGTCCTTTGGAGCTGTAACATCAAACCGAGTAGGAATTTCCCTTTTCTTCTCCTGGAGCTGGCTGCAGTAGTTGTCTCTCTTCCTACTCCCACTGCCTTTACCCTTAAGTAGTTACCGTTAATTTGAAGCAGCATGTTGTGTATGGGATACTTCAAATGGCTCTTTCCAGCGCATTTCGCCTTTGTTAGCAGTGGATTTCACCCCCATTGTGTGTAGCCAGCCCAGTTGCTTAGCTTTTGTGTGGTCCAGCCGCATCACACCCCAAGGTGGTATAGTTGCAGGCCATGCCATTCCCCTGTTATTTACAATGCCTAATTAAGATCCCACTTGCAACTCTTCACCCCACCCTTAATTCTTATATGAAGCAGCCAACGAAAGGTTTTGATTTCCTTTTTGGCTGGAAGACCTTTTGGCTTCTGTGAGCAAAGGGGGATTAGGAAGGGAAAGCACATAAAGGTATGTGCAAAATCACCGCGTCAAAACTGCTCTCAGAACGCTGTCTCCAAGGGATGAAAAATGTTATGAGCGGAGAGGGCTAATTGGAAGCTGGTTCAGAGATTGCACACTGGGTGGTAAAAGGCCAGGCAAGCAGGCACACGGTTTGATCAGCCACACAGCACAGACACGTCTAGCATTCCTCCCTTTTCGCAACGTGGCTGACACCCTGGGAAAGATCCTTTTTTTCCATCTAGCCCCCACAGCAGCCCAGACGCAGGAATCAACTGTAGCACAAACAAAATGTCACATCTCCCTCGTTTCGGAGGGGCTGGAACAAATTCTGGTCCAAAATCTGTTATGGCCCCATCCTAAGCATGCTGAGAAGTTCCACTGGGTTCCATGAGACATACTCCCAAGCAAGCATGCATAGGATCACAACCTTGAGGTCATGGGCATTTTCGTCCCCGTGGTCTATGGGCAGAAATCAACCAATCAACCTGGGCTATATTTAGCACGTACTGATTGTGATCTGATTGAAAGATCTAGGAACTGAAGGTCACCACCGCTCTGAATTCACAGCAAAAGATTTGTGCGATTCCTAAGAAAAAGTGTGGATCCATAGCGCTGAAGGACGGAGACAAAGCCTGAGTTGCTGTCCAAAGACAAAGAAGTCTGGTTCCTCCACCACCAACAACCATTCAGTAATCCTATGCTCTACTGATGGGGCCTGCCTGGTGTAACCCTACCTAGGGCTTGCCATTCTCCCATCACCCTTGGTTTCCGTGAGACTCATCTCCTTCCCCTTCCTTCTCAGATCTCACATAGAAGGTCGACACGTTTTAATTTGGCACATTATGGACAGACGAACCAGCTTTTCATCCTATCAGGGTGGCAAAATGAGTAGGAAAGAACATACGTGGTAGTATGATAGGTATACCTAATCACGTTCTTTAATTGTTCTCAATTGTCAGACGTACAGCCAGAACACAGGGCAGTCCTGGATGTATGAATTACACCTTCAATCAGTTACAGTGCTATTTAATCACATCTAAGTCCTATATAGGGATGCGGGTGGCGCTGTGGTCTAAACCACAGAGCCTAGGGCTTGCCGATCAGAAGGTTGGCGGTTCGAATCCCCATGATGGGGTGAGCTGCCATTGCTTGATCCCTGCTCCTGCCAACCTAGCAGTTCGAAAGCACATCAAAATGCAAGTAGATAAATAGGTACCGCTCTGGCGGGAAGGTAAACGGCGTTTCCATGCGCTGCTCTGGTTTGCCAGAAGCAGCTTAGTCATGCTGGCCACATGACCCGGAAGCTGTACGCCGGCTCCCTCGGCCAGTAAAGCAAGATGGGCACCGCAACCCCAGAGTCATCCGCAACCAGACCTAATGGTCAGGGGTACCTTTAATTTTACCTTTAAGTCCTATATACTGCAACATTTTTTCATAACTGTACCATTTAGATATATTACCAATGCACCTACCTAGCTAAGCAGTCCCTGGTCGTTGTTGCTAAGTGGATGTATTTTATTGTGTTTCTGAATTTTCTCTCTTAACACATAATAAGTTGTTGCACGCTACACTGTAATTGTTGCGGTTATGTTAAAGTGCCGTTGTATAATTTTGCACTGTATGACACTGTGATGCCATGGACTTATAAATAAAATTAAGAAGAAGCATGAGGATGGGATGTGCATTTTATTTAGAAAATTGTTGTGTGTACATTTGCTGAAACTCACACTTGAACTAATTTATATTTTTAATATTTGGCTTTGGGCAGGGGTGGAGTGAGATTTTAAAGCAACAGTTTAGGAGAGGGATGCAAATCCAGATATTTCTCCTCATTTTACAAAGAGGCCCAGACTTCAGCCAAGGAGCACAGTTATAGTCCACACACAGGTAACAAAAGAGCCCGTTTCTTTCCATGTGAAAAGGACAACAATGATCGGCGCATTCCATTGGTTTTTAAAAGTCACAGTAGGAAGCGGATTAAGGCTGCAGTCCTCACCCCATTTACCTGGGAGCAAGCTCCAGCAAGCTCAGCTGGACATACTTCTGAGTAGACCTGGTTACAATTGCCGCCTTGGTGCACAGTGGCTGCTTCTAAGCAATAAAACAACTTAGACAGCAAAAACACCAAACTACACTTCGGGGTGGGGGAGAGTAAACCAATGAGGCATCCGTTGGGACAGCGGCAATTATATACCAGTGCATGTGCAAATAATAGATAGAAATAGAAATACTTTATTGTCACTGTATCACATGTTTACACAAAATAAAAATAAAAAACAAATCCTTCCAGTAGCACCTTAGAGACCAACTAAGTTTGTTCTTGGTATGAGCTTTCGTGTGCATGCACACTTCTTCAGAAAGCTCATACCAAGAACAAACTTAGTTGGTCTCTAAGGTGCTACTGGAAGGATTTTTTATTTTTTATTTTGTTTTGACTACGGCAGACCAACACGGCTACCTACCTGTAACTCACATATTTACAGTGAGATTAAACGAGCCCCCCTCCCCCCCCCAATCTCTCAGTCCTTGTCACACTCGGTGTGCTGTCATACTACCACCAACCCCAAAGGTCAGCTGCAATGTTGCTGTCTTCCATTCAGCAGCCACACGGCCCATGGGTAGAAACGGTTCTTTAACCTGTTGGTGCGGCTTATCATGTGGGCAGGAGATTAAAATGGTGCTGGCCAGGGTGTGAGTCATCCCTGAGAATGTTTCTCGCTCTTCTGAGGCAACGGTCTCTCGCGATAACATCTAGCGGACTCAGGGGACAGCCCACGATTTCCTGCGCCGTCTTCACCACCCTCCGTAGGGACTCTCTGTCCATGGCTGTCAAGCCAGCATACCACACCGTAATGCAGTATGAGAGAACACTTTCTATCGTGGACCGATAGAAGGAAATCATCACTTGCTGTTCAACTTTGTTCTTTCGCAAGATCCTTAGGAAATGAAGTCTCTGTTGGGCCTTCCTAACCACCTGGGCTGTATTGACCTTCCAAGTTAGGTTTTCACTAAGATGTACTCCTAGGTATTTAAATTTATGTATTTATTTATTTATGTATCTATTTACATACAATATGTTAAAAAAAGCAACACTAAGACAGAAAACATTCACAGGAAGGGTCTATGCCTGGGCAAGGTAGGCAACCTAAGGCCCAGGGGCTGGATCTGGCCCAATCGCCTTCTAAATCTGGCCCGTGGACGGTCTGGGAATCAGCGTGTTTTTACATGAGTAGAGTGTGTCCTTTTATTTAAAATGCATCTCTGGGTTATTTGTTGGGCCTGCCTGGTGCTTTTACATTAGTAGATTATGTCCTTTTATTTAAAATGCATCTCTGGGTTGTTTGTGGGGCATAGGAATTCGTTCTTTCTTTTTCCCAAAATATAGTCCGCCCCCCCCCACAAGGTCTGAGGGACGGTGGACCAGCCCACGGCTGAAAAAGGTTGCTGACCCCTGGTCTATGCCATGATGGAGGGAGGGCTAGAGCCCATCATTCTGACCCCTTAGCTTTCTATGTCTATAACATCCCACTTGCAGTCTGAAGTGATTCGCTCCAGGAACAGGTTGGCTACCTAAGGGAGAATTCAACCCTAGCTGAGAAAATAGTCACAATCTGCACTGTCTGCTTCAACCTGAAGTTTGGCTTCTGAGTCACTCTGTACAAGATCTATGTATCCTCACTCAAGGCAGTCGGTGTTGGATCCAAAAATAGCTATATTTCCCCCCACAACCACCTTTGGGGGCCAAAGTGGGTTACATTTACAGGCACAAGAGCTACTCCGGACTGGATGAAGCCTGCAAAATCACAAATTGGTCCACAGGCTCTTTGTGGGGGAAGTAAAACCAGTGTTTTTTTCTGGGGGGGGGGGCGCAGGGGTACATTTTGTGAATCTTTGTACTTTTGTCCATTTACTGTATTTATTTTTTCCCGATTTGAACTATAAAATGGTGATTTTTCTTGAGTCAAAATGAGAGTACCCCTAAATATACACACACACACACACACACACACACACACACACATATATATATATATATATATATATATATATATATATATATATATATATCTGTTTCTTTCTGGTGGTTGTTTGTGGTGGCTGATATGCTTTGCAGGCTTCCTGGTCGGCCTTTGCAGGTCTCCGATAGGCCTTACAATTTGAGGCTGTCAAGAAGGCTGCTTGCAGAGTTATGAAGAACTGGGGGGTTTTTTGTCTTGATTTTTGCTAAAGCAGAGGAATGTAGGCTTTTCAAAAAATTGAAAGTAAACTTTTAACTTGTAACAGACAAACAAATACAAAACCCATCCACTGCTGTGTTTCAACCAGTGCTTTTTCCCTTTAAAATGTTTAGGGGTACTCTCACTCTGACTCAAGAAAATCACAATTTTATCATT
Organism: Lacerta agilis; assembly: GCF_009819535.1. Lineage (NCBI taxonomy): Eukaryota > Metazoa > Chordata > Lepidosauria > Squamata > Lacertidae > Lacerta > Lacerta agilis. The sequence continues at coordinate 9,809,696 of NC_046314.1, forward strand.
CAGATCGGGGGAAATAAATACAGTAAATGGGCCAAAGTACAAAGATTCACAAAATGTTTAGGGGTGTGCGTACCCCCAGGAAAAAAGCACTGGTTTTTAACAATCAGCTATCCCAAGTTCTTCTGTACTATCTGCAGGAAACATTTTTGAGTGTTCACTTTTTGCAAAGAAAAATAGAAATATTATATAGGAAAAATAGAGCTGTGTCGGACCTGAAAAAGCACAGCAACTGTGTGCTCTGTAGCCTTAAGAGAACCCCAGTCTACCTGGCGGGTGGGAATATTGGCACTGAGGAAGCCTTTGCATTTCTCAAACTTTATTGCCTACATCACCTCTTATTCTTCATGGAAGGATCGACTACTTACCCACGTTCTTCATCTGTTGTGAGAAGAGGAAAAGCTTGGTGGCTTCTTGTGAACTAGAAGGAAGTGAATATAAATCAAGCTGTCACCTCCACAGAGGTTCTTCTGAATGCCATTCCAACCAGTAATCTGAGCTGTGGATTCTTCCTATCTCATGAGAAATCTCCTTTTTCAAAGAGTGTACCACTCAGTTCTAGTCAAGACAATTATATAACCAAGGGCAGAGGTCTGCAACCTTTAAGACCAAAAGAGCCACTTGGACCCGTTTCCGAAGGGAAAAAAAAAACTGGGAGCCGCAAAACCATTGCAACATTTAAAACAAATATAACACTGCATTTTATTTTTAAAAATCCGATTTAAATTTTAAAAAATCCGATTTAAATATTAAAAAATCCGATTTAAATAAAAAAATCCATTAAAAAAAAAAATCATTCATTTTTATCCACCCTGGGGACCACTACCAGGTCACAGCCTGATCCAAGGTGGGTTGCAACAGCATACAAATATTTGATTTGTTGTTTTTTTTAAAAAAAAATGAGTCCTCAACTGCACACTTGTGTTAAATGTTTGTCCCATGTCTTATTGAAGACTGCTGGCTTTTACAATAATCTTAGTGTCTTTTACCCTTAATATTCCAGACCAGAGGCTATGTTCACCTCTTCCAACCTCCTCTCTTGCTAAATAAAGCACAGAATTGCACCAGAGAAGCCTGTGATGTTTGTGCTGACTTGCATACAGGTGGCTGTAGTAGTTCGTAGTGTTCAAACCTTTTTAGGGGAGTTCCCTGCCCCCTTAATGACAATGGCGATAGATTTTGCACATGAACACAGATCCAAGTTAGGACTCCTCTCTTCCACACCAACAGGTGCTTTGTCAAGGCTCCCCTAACACACACTCAGGACAGAGGAAAAACTGCAAAACGTCCCGGCCTTGCTCCGGGGCGGAGAGAGACGCGCGCCTGCGAGAGCGCGGTCTGAGGCTGCGAGCGGAACCAGGAGCGAAGGAGGCAGCGGCAGGGAAACAGGCGCCGCTTCCTCGACCATTTTTAAAAAGAGGGCTTCCCCCCTCGCCCTCGCCTGCCACCCGCCGCCCCTGGCCCAGCCCGCAGCTGCCTACCTCGTCGTCGCCTCGACGCAGCAGCCAGCAGCCTTCTGAGAGGAACCGCGGCCAGCCCTCCCCCGCGGTCCCACAACCCAGCCAAGGAGTCCTGGCCTCCAGTGCCCGTGCGGGGACGCGTCTGAAGGCCCCCTTCCTGCCCCCATCCCGTCCCGCCTCCCAGCTGCCTCTGGATGCCGCGGGGTCCCACATACCCGCCGACCCCGGAGCTCCCCTGTCCGCCCCAAGGCCGCCTCCCACGCTAGGAAGACTCCCGGAGCTGGGCAGGGTTGGTCCTGCCAGGCAGGCTTGGGGGGCAGCCTCTCCCATGGGCGCCTGCTTCGGAGGCGGGGTCTTCAAAGTTCCCCCTCCCGCTCACCCAGCTCCATCTCTTCCCGAAGGAGCGTGTGCGCCTCAGGCACGCTCCCTGCCAGAACCCTCGGCTGAGCTGCACCACCTCTACTGCGTCCCCACCGCCTCCAAGCCCCGCTGCCCCGCTGTTCAAGGCCAGGTGATCCTGGGTACGCCCCTGAGCAGCGCCCTCAGCCTCTGGAGGGCGGGCCGCCGGCCAGCTGGAGGGCGGTCGCTGCCAGCTGGAGAAGTGGGCGGGCGTATCCGCCCCGGAGCCGCGGCAGCCGTGTAAAAGAGCCGCATGCGGCTCCGGAGCCGCAGGTTGCTGACCCCCGACCAAGGGAATAATCCTTGGTGATTTCCTTCCAGCATTTTTGTGTCCCTTTGCCAGGCCATAATGCCTAATGGACATTCAGGATCATTTAAAGGTTTATTAGCAACATCCTTACACCGTTCCGTTGCACACACGATCAAGTTAATGAATGAATGGTGAGGAGCTGGACTTATTTAATGCTTATTTTATTGCTCAGTGGTTTTCAAATTCCAGATTCATTGACAATGGTGTGAAAACCTGTGTATGTAGGCAGACTCAGGTCATAGGTAAAGGTAAAGGGACCCCTGACCATTAGGTCCAGTCATGGACGACTCTGGGGTTGCAGCACTCATCTTGCTTTACTGGCCGAGGGAGCCGGCGTACAGCTTCTGGGTCATGTGGCCAGCATGACAAAGCCGCTTCTGGCGTACCAGAGCAGCGCACGGAAACGCCGTTTACCTTCCCGCCGGAGCGGTACCTATTTATCTACTTGCACTTTTATGTGCTTTCGAAATGCTAGGTTGGCAGGAGCAGGGACCGAGCAACGGGAGCTCACCCTGTCGCGGGGATTCAAACCGCTGACCTTCTGATCGGCAAGCCCTAGGCTCTGTGATTTAACCCACAGCGCCACCCGCGTCTCTATGTGGATGCTAAGTAGGTGATTTGATAGCAGACACTGTGTACCAAATAACGAACTGAAGCTGTGGAAGAGGCATGAATTAGCTTTGGAGGCTGAATGGGGAACCTTTATCCCAGCAATGCTGCCATGACACATACGAACCAATGGAAAAATAATAACCAGGACATTCTTTGTTTGCATATGCCAAGCATAGCAGCAGCAGCTCAGATATTTATATATGCCTGTAAAGGTTTCAAGTGTGTAGTTAATTTGATTAGATTATTTCCCGCCCTTATAATGGGACCCTAGATTTATACTTTTAAGCCTTTGAGCTTATTAATTGGAGCCCTAAAGCTCTGTCTGGCCTGCGAAAGTACACTGGAGCTCAGCAGGGCAGCCTTCCATCAGGAAAGAGAACTGCGAGAGAGAATGAAGACTGACAACATGGCTGCAACGAAAAAAGGAGTGAAAGGGATCCAAACCTGTGACGCGACCCTCCTTGGAAAGTACATCTCCCGAATACAACATGAGTGCCAAAGCATTATGGAACATTTTAAATTTGGGAGGATGGGAGGTTGTTGCCAAGAGATGCCTTAGGAAGCCAGTTCTCCGTGCATTCATGGGAATCATACTAACTTACCTTAGAGCAGGCATGTCCAACAGGTAGATCGTGATCTACCAGTAGATCACTGGACGCCCGTGGTAGATCACTGGTAGATCATTGACTCCCCCCAAACAAACTGAACAACTGTGTTTCCCCTAAAAAAAAGTTGAATATTTTACCTCCCTGAAAAAACTCAACAACTTTGACCCGAACCCCAAAAAAGGGGGTAGATCACTGCCAGTTTTTAACTCCGTGAGTAGATCGCAGTCTCTCGGGAGTTGGCCACCCCTGCCTTAGAGGGTTAGCCTAGTGCCCTCCAGATGTTTCTGGACTTCAACTCCCATCATCACTCACCGTGACGGTTGGGGCTGATGGGAGTGGGTGTCCAACATCATCTGGAGGGCACCCTGGCCACAGCAGCTGTATCACGACCTCCTTTGGGACAGTGCTTTTTTGTGATGGTACTCACCAGTACAGCATACCATCCCCTCTTCATTTTGCCAACCATGTTGTGCTGGCATCTCCAGCACTGTTATGTATTTCTGCACCTCGTCTCCCCCCCCCCCATGTGAAAAGTGCTACTCACAGCTCTCTACAAATGTTGTTATTGTTTTCCCAAGCGAGGATGGCCTATGATCCAAGGTTAATGGTTCCCGTTTCCACAAAGAGTCCCCACAAGTTTCAGCCACATTTCTTGCCCACTAGTTGTACCTGCAGTGAATGCCATACCTGAAATAACCAACGTAGCCTGAGTTTATGCTATCGTATATCCTAAAGAAAGAGTGGGAGGGGGCCTGTTTTCAGCCCCAGGGAGCCATTCCCTTCTGGGCAACTTTTTGAGGTGTGGACAGAGCAACAGATATAAGTTTACCTTTGTGCAACAGGATACTTTCTGCACACACCTCTCTTTCTGACATGCATCCAGAGATTCACAATACATTATCAAAGTTCAAGGATACATTGCAGTCAGGCAAAAGCGCTTGGGAGTATGAAGTAGGGTGAGTGAGGGGTGTGGCCTGAGGAGAGTACTAAGGGCACATAGAGAGACCAAGAGGGCAACCTTTGGCTCCCAAGTTCTGAGATAGAATCATAGAATTGAAAGAGACCACAAGGGCCATCCAGTCCAACCCCCTGCCAAGCAGGAAACACCATCAAAGCATTCCTGACAGATGGCTGCCAAGCCTCTGCTTAAAGACCTCCAAAGAAGGAGACTCCACCACACTCCATGCCAGCAAATCCCACTGTCGAACAGCTCTCACTGTCAGGAAGTTCTTCCTAATGTTTAGGTGGAATCTTCTTTCTTGTAGTTTGAATCCATTGCCCCGTGTCCGCTTCTCTGGAGCAGCAGAAAACAACCTTTCACCCTCCTCTATATGACATCCTTTTATATATTTGAACATGGCTATCATATCACCCCTTAACCTTCTCTTCTCCAGGCTAAACATACCCAGCTCCCTAAGCCGTTCCTCATAAGGCATCGTTTCCAGGCCTTTGACCATTTTGGTTGCCCTCCTCTGGACACGTTCCAGCTTGTCAGTATCCTCCTTGAACTGTGGTGCCCAGAACTGGACACAGTATTCCAGGTGAGGTCTGACCAGAGCGGAATACAGTGGTACTATTACTTCCCTTGATCTAGATACTATACCCCTATTGATGCAGCCCAGAATTGCATTGGCTTTTCTCACCCCTGTCTGTCCTAAAGTGATGTTGTGGCCATTCAAAGGCACTTAATGAACCCAGGGCTCTTTCCTTTGATTCCAATTCACTCCAGTCTTGGGTCAACCCCTCAGTTTCACAGGTAGAATAATAAATGAAAAACTGAAACAAATTGAGGGGTAGTTGTTACGGGTCTGTTGCTAATGTCCTCGAGGCTTGACATTCCTGAGTGCATGCACTGGCTATTTTGAATAATAGCCTCTGTGCTCTTCTGAGAAGATTTATTGGTTTCATTCCAGACATGTTCTATTCTTAGGAATGCTTGAAGCATACGTGTCAGGGGCTGGGCAGAGGAGGAGGAATGGCGGAGACCCTTCCAGGGAGGAGGAAGAGGAAGACAGTATAGATTTACAACAGAGGTTTGAGGGAGGTCGCAGCTCAGAGGCAGATGAGGGGAGAAGTTGGGAAATCATGGGAGAGCCTGCTCCTAAGGTCATATCTTACTATACTAGGGATTATATAGCTATATATGAAATTTCATGCATATCGGTTAATATCTTGACCCTCCTTCACCAAAATAGCCGTTCACTTGGCTGTTTTCCTATGTCACGAAGGCTGAAATTTCAGTTCAGAGAACACCTACTGTTCCCAACCCTAACCCGGTGGAAAGCCATCTAATTAGACTTTAATTTGATTTTGAGATGTTTTTAGGAGGTAATTTAATAATTGTTTGATTGTATACCAATGTTATGTATCTGATGTTAGCCACCCTGAGCCCGAATTCGGCCGGGGAGGGTGGGATATAAATAAAAGGTTTTTTTGATTACTTGTTATTATTCCTTTGTAAGAAAATATGAAATAACGTAAAACCATTTCTGCAGGGGGCGGAATCAATGGGGGGGTTGGCAAGAAATTTTCCACACCGGGTACCACCTGATCTTCCCATGCCTGGGGGGGGGGTGTGTGACAAAATTATTTTGCCCCTGGGTACCAATTTACCTTGCTACGCCACTGCTAGAAAGCATTCCAGACCCACCATCTCCCAGAACCCGGTGAGCCTTAAAAGTAGGAGAGCAAAGAGCTCATTGACAGAGGGCACCTAGCAGCACCTGTAGAGGAGATGATGATGATGACGACCAATGAGGAAGTGGGAGAGAACAGGGATGGAGGTTCACTCAGGACAACGCCATTATCCAAGAGGCTGGGTTCTATAGCCTCACTCTGTAAAGTTTGAAATAAAAAAAAGACAATAAGAAACTTTTCCTTGTCTTTATACTTTCCTGGGCAACCAGCCGGGAACTGCCGACAGCATCCTGTCAATAGGTGTTCAGCTGCAGGATGGGATGATAAGGGTATCATATGGTTGGAAGTGACCTCAACGGTCAGCCCTCTGCCGACCCAGGACACCTACCGCTTGCAGCAGCCCTGCTGGATGGGCATCCTAGGTGGGCAGCTTCTGTTTCAAAACCTCTAACCAAGGAGAGTTTGCCACCTTCCAAGGCAGGCTGCTCCACTGTCAAACAGCCTGTATCACCTGGAAATTCTTTCTAATGTTTAGCTAAAAATCCCCTTCCTTGCAATTTGAACCTCTCTGGAGCATCAGAGAACAAACTCGCTCCGTCTTTTATGTGACGGCCCATCAAACATCCTCTCCCACTTCTGCTATTTTGTTTCTTTAGAATGGGTTGCTTCCAATGTTGTAGAAGCAGAGATGTTCTGGAATAACTGAATGGTTTAGCTTTTCCCACCCCAGTGCAGCATCTTGTGTCTTCCTCCCCCCCCCAAAAAAAAACCTCTCCCTTGCCGACAGTAGAAGAATGGCAGATGAAGCTAATGGACTTTATGGAACTCGCCGAACTGACCGCGAGAATCCGAGACCAGAGGGAGGAGAAGGTGTCGCAGGATTGGAAGAAATTCAAAGATTATTTAGTCAAATGTGTAAAATTGAATATTTGAGCAGAATTAGCTAGCAGAATTGGCTTTAGCATGTCTATGTTAGATAAAATAGCGTAGAAGAAGTTTAGATGTGAATGTTACGAATGTGTAAGAGTATCTAAAGATATTGAGTTTAAGTGAGAAATTATATTTGTTTAATTAACTTAAAGTTTATTGAGAGACAAGGTTAAGATTTGTGGAAAAAGATACAAAGCTACCCAATTTATATACTAGTTTTGAAAGCAGGAGGGGGAACGGGGGAAGTCTAAAAGTATGTAAAGAAGATAGAATCAAGAAGAAGATTGAGATAGGTGTATGTTTAGTTATGTATTTGTGCTTTTCTTATGTTCATTGTTATTGTCATTGTTATTGTTGATTGTTGATTGTTTGTTGTTTATCATGTATTTTTGTATTTTCTTTTGTTTATATATGGAAAATAAAAAAATCTTTATAAAAAAAACCCTCCCTTGGAGGTTAGGAGACCCAGAGGAAGAAGAAGAAGAAGAGTTTGGATTTGATATCCCGCTTTTCACTACCCAAAGGAGTCTCAAAGCGGCTAACATTCTCCTTTCCCTTCCTCCCCCACAACAAACACTCTGTGAGGTGAGTAGGGCTGAGAGACTTCAAAGAAGTGTGACTAGCCCAAGGTCACCCAGCAGCTGCATGTGGAGGAGCGGAGACACGAACCCGGTTCACCAGATTATGAGTCTACTGCTCTTAACCACTACACCACACTGGCTCCCAGGAAAATCCTGGGGTGGGGTGCTGGATCAGGATGGAGGAACTGCAGGAATATTTTGGGGGGGGAGAGGGCTGTCTCACATAGTGGAAATGTCTGTCCATTCACACCGGGCTCCTTTAGATACAACCAAATGTTTTCCTCCCAAAATGCTTTAAATTCACCCAAGCCAAGGAATCGGAACAGAGCAGAAAGTTCTGCCCATTCTGCTGCACTCACAGAACCTAAGGACAGAGTGCTACCTACATACCTCACCTTCTCCTCTGCCTTGTCAGCGTCAATCAATTCGTATTTGTTTTCGGCACAATAACTGCCACAGCGTAGTGCCAAGCCACATTGGTAATAAATACCACCTTTATTTGACTGGATCTAGTTGGGAAAATCAGCATTGGGGAGCCTGGTCTCTTTTATGAATATCTCCCCCCACCCCTGCAGGTTATTGCAGTGGCAGGTGGTCCATTTTTCTGCATTAACATCTACCTCCCTCTGGCATATACCCTAGCTGTGGTGGTTAGGATTTGGATGGGCCCAATAAGTAAACGGAAGAACCACGTGAGACAGGGAGGGGGGGGTGATGGCTATTACCCACCTAGCCCAACCCAAGAAGAAGTTGAAGAAGCAGCTACCTATCAAGATAGACCATTGGTCTGTTTTTCCCAGTGTTGTCTAGTCCAAACTGACAGCAACACTCCATGGTCTTGGGCAGAGGTCTTTTCCAGCCATGCTGCTTAAGAGTCATTCAATCAGAGATGCCTAGTGAACCTCAGACATTGACTTTGCCTTCAAAGCATGAGCTCTGCCACCGAGCTATGGCCCAAGTCACTGCAACAGTATCATCACAAAGGCAACGTTTGAGTCTCAGTGTCCCTTTCTTCCTCAACCCCTTCTCCTTTGACCCCTGATCAGTCATCCTGAAGTTCCCAACGTAATTATTCTGCTGCCACGTAGGTGGCCAAGCAACTCTGCCTCTTCTACTATTGCAGCAGTACCACCATGCATGGACCACTTTCTGGATGTGGACTTCCCACCAAACCCACACCCCTGACATTGGTTGTTTTGGGGCTTGCATTATAGCCAACTCATGCACAGAAACCTGTTTTTACACATAGATAACTGCTGCTGCATCGGGGTGAAGAGAGGAAAACCATAATTTGGGATGGAAAATCACCTTTGAAAAGAGAGGTAGAAATATGAGACAGAGAGGAAGTCACTGTGGTCTAACCCTCTGAGCCTCTTGGGCTCGCTGATCAGAAGGTCGGCGGTTCGAATCCCCGCTTTGGGGTGAGCTCCCGTTGCTCTGCCCCGGCTCCTGCGAACCTAGCAGTTCGAAAGCACACCAGTGCAAGTTGATAAATAGGTATTGCTGTAGCGGGAAGGTAAACGGCGTTTCCGTGCGCTGCTCTGGTTTCCATCACGGTGTTCCGTTGCGCCAGAAGCAGTTTAGCCATGCTGGCCACATGACCCAGAAAGCTGTCCGCGGACAAACACCGGCTCCCTCGGCCTGAAAGCGAGATGAGCGCCACAACCCCATAGTCACCTTTGATTGGACTTAACCACCCGGGGGTCCTTTACCTTTGACCTTTACACGTGTGAATCGTTTCCCTGATACAACAACTTCTCTCTCTTTGCTAGGAGAATGACTAACACCATATATGTATTCTGAACAATCACAAATATCTCTTTTTTTATTCTTATTTAAGGAAAATAAAGTTTATTTTAAAAGGCTTTTGACTAAGAGTGCATTTTAAACAAAGTACATAAACTTCCGAAGGTAAGCACAATAGCCTTTGTCACCTAGTCTGGCTTCCCTTTTGTCCCGGACACGGCTGGTTCTAGTGCACTCCCCATTATAACTTACATATGGACTATACCGAGATGCTTACGCTGGACTTTCACGTCAATCCTAAATACATTTACACTCAGGAGGCAAGTGATTTGCCCCACCCCACCCCCCACTGGCGCTTATATCCCCGTAAATGTCTTCCCAGAAGGTGGTGGGGGAACTGGCAGCCATTTGCAGAAGATGGCAACGACCGGCACTCTGATAATCCTAACGCACATTTAGCCGGCGTAGTCGATTTAACACAACCCTCCAACAGGGTCTCCTGTTCTTAATGACAGTTCTTCCCAACGCTGGTCGGTTCCAGCTCAGACAGAGGAATCAAGCCACCTCTGGCTGCCCAAGAACCCACCTAGGGCAACTGAAGGGGTACCATACGAGTGAACCCCACAACCCTGCTAAGCCATGTCGCCCCCAGGGGAGCTTGGCACAGGCAAAACAAGGTGTCTGTGAGAGCAAATGCACAGAAACAAGAATCCTTTGCATGCCGCGTTTTAAAACTCTGCCCATATTTAGACAAGGCAGGGCATTTTGCAGGAAGTCAAAATTACAGAATTTGAAAATAAAAATCCGTTCTACAATCCGGGGGGGGGGGGAGAGCAATTGAGCTCCTGGCAATGCCTGATAATGAATTCTGAACTCTATCCTGGATAGCCTAATCTCCATGAGCTCAACCCCAGGCAGCAAGTGTGTAGTTCAGTGAAAAGCTGAGGTTGCGGGAGGGAGGGGGAAATGTGTGAACAGCAGTAATACATGTATGTGTTTTAAATAATTCTTTTTTTTTTAATTGTTGAGGCAGTAATACTTGGTTCATGGAACTGCAATATACAGAGAGGTGAAATAAATAGCTTATATATATAATATATATTTATATATATAATAGAGCTGGTTTTAAAATAATTCCCTTATCATTGGTGTATTAGGTTATTTTACTTAGTCACTTGAAGGTCGATAGCAGCATTCTCCAGAAGTGAGCGAAATGATGCAGGATCACAGAGCCGTGACACCTTATGTCGTCAGAAAGGGTTACAAAAGGACTGAGGTACTGAGCCCTCCACGGAAGCTCAATGACTGATTTGCAGACCATCTTGTCTCGGTCGAGATCGCAGCAGACAAATAAAAACAGATCACCGCAACACCAGAGAACCATCCAAGGAGTTTCGGGGACTTTGGGAAAGGTGAGCGTTGGTTTTCTTTGGTTTGTGGTTTTGGTTCCTACTGTTATTTTAAGGTGGACTCGTTCCCCTCTAGAGGTTGGCTTGGAAAAAGTCACCCGTTCCAAAAGAGAAATAAGCACCTATATGTCAATCCACAGAAGGGGGAGGGGAAGGGGGAAAGTCAATTTAAATAGAGCCATTTTTTTTGTTTGTCTTCAAGTCACAATAAATCTTTTACAGCTTCCCCAGTGGGTTTTTTTTTCCTTTTCTTTTCTTTTTCAATCCAGTCTTTAAAAAAAAAAAATCAACACAATGTACAAAAATAGAGCTTCTCCCTTATTTTTAGTGTAAAAATATTTCTCTGGAACAGTCTATCTTTTGTAGTTCATTTGCATGACACTGTCTTTGTCTATCTTTTAACTGGGGTTGGTGGGTCGTATTCTCCTAGTCCGCTTGGTCACTGTCGTATACTTGAAAGGTTTCTGTAATTCCACTTGACCCTTTGGGTATCTTTTCATAAAATGAACATCTTGCTGGTTCTCCCGTGTCTTGGGCCCTTTCCGGGGCCTCCCCTTTTTGGTGAAGCCGACGTACCACCCCGTGTACTTCGCCGACATCAGAGCCGTGTAGTTGTTCTCTAGGACTTTCTCAATGAAGACACACTCTTTGCTGGTGCCGTCCGGCTGAAAATGAAATGAAAGAGAAAGAGAAAGTCAACGAAAATGGCAAATTTTCCACACAGCCAGTTGACCAAAGTACACTTCATTCTGGGAACATCCATGGCAGTGCCCATTCCTATAGCTGGTTCTATAGAAAGAGAGGAAGATTGGTACGATTTGGTCTTGTTTATTATGTTATTATCTCTTCTTTATTAAAAATTTGTATACCGCCCTGTACCCGCAGGTCTAAGGCCAGTTCACAGCATGAAATCAAAATATAAAAACGCAAAATACATGATGAAAAACAAAAACAAGAGGAACCCAATAACCCCCCACCTCCCCAACACATTTTAAAAGGGCACTGGATGTACAATTCAAGCAAGCAACATATCTTTCACAATGTCCTAATTAGACTGAAGGATGTTGGGAGACAAAATATTGCGGCAGCTGTAAATAAAATTTGCTCTCCCATATTCTATGATTTGAATATCCTAGATAGCAGGGTCAACTATGTTACTAAACTAATAATACCAGCCCAACGTAGGGCATTTATGTTAGCCCGACTGAATATCTTTCCCTCGGCATTTGTCAGGGGTAGATATCAGAATATTCCCAGAAACAAGAGATACTGCAGATGTTCCCTGAATGTCCCGGACACTGTGGAGCATATTCTCTTTTATTGTCCACTACACAGTACGCTGCGTGAACGCGTGTTGTCCCCCCTTTTGGACGGCTTGAAACCGCAGCAGGGTGGAAGTGTTGGATTCTGTCTCTCTGACATTGACCAAGGGGTGACTGTGGGGGTAGCCGAGTTTTTGGCAGCAGTGCTTCAAGGAGTACTTTAACAGGAGGAAATTTTAGATTTTACTAATACACACATACAATCAGCCTATGAGTTGAATTGTTGTTTCTTTGTGTATATATATTTTAAAGTTCCTGTATGTGATTCTTTCTCTCGCGATTTTACTTGTAAATGCCTAATAAAGGTTTGATAAGTAAGATAAAAACAAAAACAAGAGTAACCCAATAATTCCCCACCTCCCTAACACATTTTAAAAGGGCACTGGATGTCAGTTAGCCAAAGGCCTAGTTGAAGAGGAACAGTTTTGCCTGGTGCCTAAAGGTATATAATAAAGGCGCCAGGTACTGCTAATAGGTATTTCCACTCTAAGCATTCTCAAAGAAAAGAAACCTATCCATTCTCAAAGAAATCAGCCCTGAGTGCTCACTGGAAGGGCAGATCCTGAAGTTGAGGCTCCAGTACTTTGGCCACCTCATGAGAAGAGAAGACTCCCTGGAAAAGACCCTGTTGTTGGGAAAGATGGAGGGCACAAGGAGAAGGGGACGACAGAGGATGAGATGGTGGGACAGTGTTCTGGAAGCTACTAACATGAGTTTGGCCAAACTGCGAGAGGCAGTGAAGGATAGGCGTGCCTGGCGTGCTCTGGTCCATGGGGTCACGAAGAGTCGGACACGACCGAACGACTGAACAACAACAACAACAGGGACATAATTGTCAGTGGGAGTTTAGTTGCCTTGCTGTGTTCGATCAGGTTCAGTAGTTTCCTGATGGGGTCTGTAATATTGCGACCAGGGACGAAGCCAGTCTTTCCACAAATGTGGAGAGCATTCCACAAATGGGGAGCCACTGCAGAAAAGTCCCTATTCTCGTGTTGCCACCCTCCGGACCGCTCATGGAGGAGGCACACGAAGAAGGGCCTCAGAAAATGATCTCAGGGTCTGGGTAGGTTCATACGGAGAGAGGAGGTCATTAAAGTATTGCTGTCCCGGGCCATTTATTCTTATTATTATCTAATAAGAAGCGCTGCTTGTATGCCATGATTGCGTGTTAAGATCCCAAGACCTCCCTCAATAAATAAAGACACAATTGACACAGAATTTAGTTTAAGGTTATTGGCATGATTTTGGCCATAACTTTGGCCACAGATCATGAGTGGTTTGCTTAGGCATTGGTTCCCGACTAGCTGCACCTGACCTCAGCAGGGCAGCACTGACGACTGGACACCGGCAGAGGTCAGTACAGGTAAACATCATGGGGGAGCACTGGACCAGGCTCAGTCTCAAGCTCACCCCAAATGCTCCCAGGGGCTCTGGCGTGGCCATAACCCCTGGAAGGGGATCGGACAAAAGCAAGGCGAGTCCCTGGATTCCTTTAATGGAATACCCTTTCGCGCATTGGAGGGGAAGGTGTGACAACCTCCCCTCAACTCCACATTGAACCAATGCCTAACCGCCAAACCTTACAAAGTTGTGACGATTTGCTACGCGGCAGGCAAAAGCCAAGTGGCGCAAGCCAATCCGCCAAATGGGAAAATTCCTACCATGCCCCTGTCCCAAAATAAGATGACCCACGACGGCATAGCAAGGTCATGATGGACCCTAAATAAAGGGAGGGTGGGCGGGTGATCCGATGCACGAGGCGAAAAGAGGAAGCTCAACGCAATGTGCAGCGCTACATATAGGTCCCTCACTTATTGCATGAACAATCCCAATGGTCAGAATTACCCCAGCAACCAAGGGACCACCAATCAGGTTGTTGTGGCTATCCAATTGCTCCCACCCACTCAAGGAGTGAGGTCAGTCCTGATGATCTCACTGCAACACGTGCACTCTGTGAGGAGGACACGATTTCTGTGGGAGTGCAGAATAAATTAAGCCTCTTCCTATTTTTTTCTTGTTGAAAAGTAGGTTTGTGGCCTTTACAGCTATGAAAGAATGCTTAAAAGTGTTAGGGTGAAATGCCAACTGAAATATTAGAGGTTAAAGAAGGAGCCATGTGTGTTTATTGGCAGGTGGGGGTGGGGTCTCAGTAGTTGGGGGAAGTTTCATTTATGACTAGCAAAACTATATGCAAAATTTATTATCACATCACTATATGGGAGCACGGAGCAGCTAGCGATACGGTTTTGCCCACTCAGCGGTAGAACTCTGTTTTTACAAAAAGACGATCAGAAAATCAGATCTAAAAGCAATAAAGGAGACAGCAAAAGCTGTAGAACCATTTAAAAAATGCCAGTTATACTCAAAAGGCCCAATCAAATAGAAAACAGCAACAAGAACAAAATGCAGAATACATTTTGTGAACAATGGAAAATTCACGCAACTGTCCATAACATATACAGGTTGCAGAATCTAGCTGCTCTTCAAGCAGAATTTTGATTGCCTGGCCACATAATGTACCTGGCTTGTTTCTTTGTTTAGCACAGAGTATACACAACCCTGTATATAAAACTGTTACAATAAGTATAACATAGTCAAACATGAAGGCTCCTTTTGACTGTTATTTGAAAATCAGTCCAGCACATCATGCATGAAATTGCATCAGGGCTGCCAACCATGGCTAGAGAGAGCCAAACATGTTAGGCCTGTAAGGATCTGCTTCCACGGCTGGCTGTTTCCTCCTCTGCTTAAATTTCATAAAACCCTAAGTGGCTGTAATCATATGTGAAGTTAAGCTTGAAATAAAAAGTCTCCTGATGTGTCTCGCTTTTATTAAAATAACAAAACTGTGTATTTTCTACTAAATATCTGGGTTTGGAGGCAATGAGCCAAGAGTTCTGTAACCCCAATGATCAGAAGTCGAAGTACTGGAATCAGGCAAGGTTAGGATCTGAGCCTGGAAAATGGCATTAGCCACCAAATGTATGCATTTGAAGGATTTGTGTACAGTGAGTGAAGAGATCAAAGTCAGCTCATGTATTTGAGGAGCACATGTTGGACTTGCTTCAGATAAATTTAATAACTGTCTTGCTTTGTGCTGAATAGCACAAATGGATTTCAGGATTTGTTTCTGCCAAATTGGAGCCAAGAGAAAAAAATTCTTCAGCATGTCTCTGGAATGGATCGATTGCTTCTCTGCCGGAAATATACAGGGGAACCATAGTGTTATGATTCCAGAGATCTGGAGCAATCTGTCATCTCTCCTTTGGTCTGACAACTTAGCTCAGTCAAGCTTTTTCTAATACTGCCAAATCAGCAAACTTCAAAAGTATGAAAACACATTGCTGACATGATTGCTATCTTTTGAGTACTGGATTAAATGAGTTTTTTTTTTAAAAAAAAAAAAAAAGAAAAGAAAAGAAAAGAAAAGAAAGAAAACAGAATAGAAGAATTGAGTCAGATCTCCATACAAATATAACCAAAATGCAAATTCAGTCAAATATAGGTCTAGGACAAATGCTTAGTACCTTTACTGGAAATGAAGTATGTCTCAAATCAGGCTTGTTCAAGGGTTATGCCCATAGCACTTCCACTTTTAGAAGGAATTTCAGTAGAAAAAGTGTTCTTGATTTCTCCTAGGACCAGTCTCTGGTTTATAACTCAACTCTCCTACCCATTAAGAAATGTTGTTCATATATCCATGCCTTTAAGACTGCAATGTTGCCTGGGAAGTAATCCTGTTGAACTCAATGGGGCAAACTTATCAGTAGACATGTATAGGATTGCCCTGTGCAATCCTTAATTAGTATACTGTATAATAAGATTGTAAGGATGTGGTCACGCTGCAGTTCCCACAGCCACCAACAGGCGGCCACATGGACTGCTGCATGATGGCAGAACAGCAGGCAGGCTTCGTAGGCATGCAGGTGAGCAAGGAAGCAGATGGTTTAGGCAAGTCACAGAAGAGCAGCAAGGACAGGCTGGGGCAGCTTCCCAGAAGCCACCCTGCTCTGCCATTACGGCACACCTCACACTGATAATGTCATTTTAGCCTCATTAGCGAAGGAGGAGATGCATCAGAGCAGGGGAGCTGCCCTCTCCTGCCCCGCTTGTTCCTCTGCAGTTTGCCTGAGCTACGATTTGGCCAAGCTGGCAGGGGGCAAACAAGCAGGTTGGTGGATGAGTACAGAGGAGGGAACCAGAGGCAGATGGAGGTAGGCAGGCTCATGGGTGGAGTGAAAAGGTTCAGTATGAGGTGGGCTTGCAAGCCTTCCTGCGCACCTGCTGCTGTTGCTGCCGGAAGGAGGGGAACAACAGGGAGAAGATCAGCCCTCCATCATCATCCTCCCCCCTGCTCTTACCATGGCGGCATCTGCATATGAAAATGCAGTCTTCCTTCTGTCTCTTTGTATCTCTTGGTGGCAGTGGAGCGGGGAGGAGAAAATTAAGTTGATTTCTCTCCTTCGTCTCCCTCCCACCCAATATCCTTCCTGCAGACGTCTTTTCTCTCCTTCTCATGGCAGTACCACCCCACAGCAGCAGAGGGGAGGGGGCAACGAAGGGAAGGAAGACTTTCTCCCCTACAACAACGGCAGTGATGAGGTGAAAAGGTAGGGATGGGGCGGTTTTGGAGGGGGAACGGGGGTTAGGTTGGGTGTGATGGGTAGGTGGGGTTGCTGAGCAACGAGAGCAGAGGCACAGCCCCTAGTACACCTTATTTTCTTTCCTGCAAGCTTTTACTGCATCCTCTACGGACCAGAGGGGGCAGGAAAGGCAGGTCCCTTGCAAGCGAGTTTTACTGTGCAATTCTATACGTATCCATTCAGAGGCATGTCGAGCCAAGTTCAAAAGGCTTTACTCTCAAGTAAGGGGGTATAGGATTGCAGCCTGAGATGCTAGTGGCTCACACGTGGAGAATTCGCCATCCACTCCTTCCTGCTGCAACCTCTGCGGCCTCTGGATAACCTCTCCCGGGGAACAGAGACACAGCTGAGGATGTGGGGTGGAGAGCACTGTAGCGGGGGGGGGGGAATCAGGTGCAGGCAGCTTGCACAAGTTCTTTTAAGTTTGCAGTCCTAAATTCATCCTGAAGTATGCGTCTCCACCCCCATCGTTCAGCCCGGACACTGAGGTCCAGCTCCGAGGGCCTTCTGGTGGTTCCGTCCCTGCGAGAAGTGAAGCTACAGGGAACCAGGCAGGGGGCCTTCTCGGTAGTGGCACCCACCCTGTGAAATGCCCTCCCTTCAGATGTCAAGGAAATAAAGAACTATCTGACTTTTAGAAGACATCTGAAGGCAGCCCTGTTTAGGGTAGTTTTTAATGTTTGGTGTTTTAATCTTATTTTTAATATTCTGTCAGAAGCCGCCCAGAGTGGCAGGGGAAACCCAGCCAGATGGGCAGGGTATAAATAAATTATTATTATCAAAATCAAAATCATCATCATCATTATCATCCTATAAATACTATCTCGTTCTTTACTTAGGCGAGGAAAATCCACCCAAACAGGCCTCTTGATTCAGACCCGAAGTGGTTTTGAATCAGTTCAGAACTGTGATAAACTGTAACTTGACCCCCTTAAAAAAATTAATTAATGCATATATGTAATTTGAAGGAGGAAACGGCACGTCCTCTAATGCTGTCAGTTGTCTTTGTCAAATGAGATGGCAGAATGAATTTCAGTCCTCAAACATTCGTTTTGCAATGACCAGCATACCAAGGGCTGGAGGGAACAGTTTTAGGGCACATTCCCCTGGCGATGAAAACAACAAGCTCAATGCCAATATATACACCTGTGGCGCAGCCACATTTCGACATTGCTGAGCATGCTCACGGCAGCTTCCTAAGTAACAAAGAGCTCTGGGTCAAGTATTTTACAGACAGACTCTTGGCATCCGTATTCTGAGTCACATTTTCTGGGAAACGGCATTTCCCTGGGGTCCTGGTGGCTTGGATGCTGCCGTTGCGACACTATTGCACGGGGAAATGGCGCTCAATTTGTAACGTTAAGCACATTATGTTCGGCATAGGTTCATCTTCTGAGACAGGGAATTGAGAACTTTGGTACCATCCCGTAAGATGGTAGGTACTGCTTGCCCAGGATATGATATCTGAAAAGGGAATAAAGCGGTATTTCCCATGAACCATTGCTATGGTTTTCCCAGTAGTGATGTATGGAAGTGAGAGCTGGACCATAAAGAAGGCTGATCGCCGAAGAACTGATGCTTTTGAATTATGGTGCTGGAGGAGACTCTTGAGAGTCCCATGGACTGCAAAAAGATCAAACTTATCCATCCTTAAAGAAATCAGCCCTGAGTGCTCACTGGAAGGGCAGATCCTGAAGTTGAGGCTCCAGTACTTTGGCCACCTCATGAGAAGAGAAGACTCCCTGGAAAAGACCCTGATGTTGCGGAAAGATGGAGGGCACAAGGAGAAGGGGACGACAGAGGACGAGATGGTTGTACAGTGTTCTCAAAGCTACCAACATGAGTCTGCGGGAGACAGTGGAAGACAGGAGTGCCTGGCGTGCTCTGGTCCATGGGGTCATAAGAGTCAGACACAACAATGGACCATGGGTGGGGAGGGGGATGGGAAGGGAAAAAGGAAAAAACTGTACGGGTAATTCAATACTTGACGGAGATTATACAATGCATGTAAAAATTCTCGTACAATAAACATTTTTTTAAAAAAAGAGTCAGACACAACTAAACGACTAAACAACAACAACAACATGCTGGATGTTGCTAAAAGGAATAACAGTGATGAGAGAAGAAGGTATTTGACAGTCCTTGTGCACCTAGGTGAGCCTGCCATGTGCAGTTTTACTCGGTACTTCAATTATGGGGAGAAAGCTTAGGAGATCCTTCCTGAAAGCCATAAACTCTGCTCCTGACTCCCTCCAATTAAAGCCAATCCATGCCTCAGTAATCTACTAAAAGCAGCATCTGGGAGGGGGCATCACAAAGGGTCGGGGGTTACAGCCTTTTGCCCTCCCCATAATTTGAACATGGCCAATCCGTAGTAGGGGAGGTGCCATCACATCTCTCTGACACCTCTTATATATTCATTGTTTCAGAAGAACAACCTCAATGCCAGCAGAGAATGAAGTCCTGGTTGCTGTTGTTTTTGGAAGGGGGCTATTTTTTTCAATTGCAATGAGGTGATAAGCCTGTACGGCTACCACTTTTTTTTTCTTTTATCTTTTTCAAGCAAGATAACATTGACTTTACGTCACAACATTGTAATGAGGGATATCTATAACGGGGATAAATTACGCACGTTGATGGGTCATCTCCAACAGGAAGGAAACGGAGTTGAAAAAGAGCAAGCGCCCTTTGAAAAGACCCATGGAACACTTACTGGATTGATTGTCCAGAGCATTTGGTTAATTATCTCTCCGGTAGTAAACAAGGAACATCTTGAACTGAGACTAGGCAAACCTGCTGAAACATTTGCTACTCTTATATTTACATTCCGCAAATCGGCCGGCTACTCTCCTCACCTTTTATAGTCCAATTTGGTCTACTCGTAGCTTTGCTTTTACGTTTTAGGTCCTCTAATCTGAAGGATCAAAGGACAGTCTGTTGTGGCTGCACAAATGCTCTCTTCCAGGCAATGAGGGCGCTCGGCAGAATTTCTCTTAAAACTATGGGGCCATCAGAAGGGTATCCACATTTACTCTGAAGGCAGTCGTGCAGATTTCACAAGGACTTACTCCTAAATTGAGGGGTTGTTTTTTGGGTGAGTGGGGTAAATTCGTTTTTTTAAAAAAGTAATTATTTTTTGCGTTTTTACATACGAAACCACGACAAACTAAGGAAACAAAACAAAACACCTAAGGACTTCCTCTCTTTCTGTGGTATCTTCCCTCCCTCTTCTCCATGTATTCCAAGTTACAAAGGTCTTCTCTTCTTACTAGTTATCTCCTACTCCCTCTTATACTGCTGAATTTATTCAAGTCCTGCTAATCTGTTCAGTTGTTTATACCGCTTTTTTAAAAGGGTGGGTGCTAAATTCAGTTCCGTTCACTTTTTAATATCAACCTGCTCCGATTCACGCTTCTCGAAACAGCATGCAAAGCATAGCAATCCTTCGAAATGTGCGCTTCTCCAGATTTTGAGATGCAGCTCTCTAGCCAGATAAATCACTTACAAAAATGCAAATACGTGAGGGAGATGCATATGTTAGTGGAAATAAAATACGAAAATGTGTTGCATGAAGAAAAATTCATTGCACAATGTGCACGTTGGGCAAAACTGCATACACAAAAGTGTTTATTAGGAGACACGCACACTTAAAATGGTGACGGATTTTCATGAGGGTTTTTGTTTGAAAAAAAGAGAAAAGAATTGCATACTTATGTACACCTTCCTTCCAACTACGTGTACTTGAAATAGAAGCCTGAGCCAACGCAGAGGAAATGTAGCAATGACAATGTTGTACTGACTTAATATTAAATACAATGTTCACATTCAGCCATCATAAAATGGGAAGAAAAACGGGAAGAACAAGGCCTCAGCCACACTCACATCAAATTTGGCATGTGTGTGCAATGTAGCTGTTTTGAAAAATACAGAAAAGGACAGGGTAAACAATGCAGAACAAATCTTCATCCTTGCAGCAGAAGAAAACAAGCATGAGTGGTTTGGGTTAGGGCTGGGCCAAACTTTCTCAGAAAATAACTTTCTAACAAGTTTTTGGTTGTTGTTTTCTTTATCAAACTCCCCCCGAACTATTGGACAGTTTTAGTTATCCCCTGGGGAATGTTCAGTGAAATGGCCATCTTAGTCTCCCCACTTGAACATAGGTAATAATAATAATAATAATAATAATAATAATAATAATAATTTATTTTATACCCTGCCCATCTGGCTGGGTTTCCCCAGCCACTCTGGGCAGCTTCCAACAAAATATTAAAAATACATTAAAACATCAGTCATTAAAAACTTCCCTAAACGGGACTGCCTTCAGATGTCTTCTAAAAGTCAGATAGTTGTTTATTTCCTTGGCATCTGATGGGAGGGCGTTCCAAAGGGTGGGAGCCACTACCAAGAAGGCCCTCTGCCTTCTGTAACCTCACTTCTCGCAGGGAGGGAACCGCCAGAAGGCCCTCAGAGCTGGACCTCAGAGATGGGGTGGAGATGCTCCTTCAGGTATACTGATATTCAAAATGCTAAGGTGCCTGGAATGGTGGCAAACCTTACATAATTTTATCAGGTGTTTTGGTTTGGATTTCTGATGACATGTTCAGCAACTTGTTATTGGACCCCAACTCCCAATAATATTGCATTTTAATTTTGCATTTTAATTTTGTTGAAGGAAGCTGTGGGCTTGATCCCCTCTCCTTTCATTTCTCTCCTTCTCGGCCAATATGAATAATAGAGCTTCATTCAATGATGGGCGACCAAAATTTCCAAAAAAGAGGGGTGTCTGAGAAGGGAGTTTCACTTTCCCTCCCTCAGGAATAATCCGTGAAATCTTCTCACCCTCCCCTGCAACTTTGCCACTTACAAACAATGTGGAGAATTTTAGCTGGCTGTTTTCATGTAACCCTTAAAAAAGGTAAAGGTAACCCTAGTTTTGATCATATACTCTGTTTCTTGCCAGGGGGTATGACCAGGGTTTCTAAGAAAACAATCAGTTAACCAGTATACTTTTATAAACTGACCTAAACAGTTGCATGAAACCTCAACTCACCAAGCCTTATGCCCATGCTATGATTTCCAGTAATCTTTCGAACAGTTCTGTAAGGTAGTCAAATGCTGATATTGCAATATTGTAGGCTATGGGGGTAATGGACTGTCATAAGCCATTTAGCAAGCTGAAATTTGAACTTCCTGCCTTGTTCCCTTCAACAGCGCACTCTCCACTTGCTCTCAGAATGCTCTGTTTGGTGAAAAAACAGAGGTCCATCTCTGCTGTTTGTTTTTTTAAGAAACTACCTCAGAGAACAGTGAAACCACCCCTGACACCCAATAGCGTTTCTGTCCTCACCTTTATCTCCATTACTTAGTTAATGGATGTTGCTTACATTCTTCTCCACTTTAGCCTGACTTGCTACTAAGCGAATGATACAGCCTGGTCTGCGCATGGGGCAGAAGGAGATGCCAAAAGCTGCAGTGGTAGAATGGACCCACCTACTTGAGGCTGTGGTGCAGGAATCCTGTTTTTAATCCCCCACATACACCTGTTTTTGTTTTTTGGTTTTTAAGAAAGAAATTGAAAACCAGCATGCCTCCCTGTGTGATGTCCTCACTCAGGCTCTTTAAACTTTCTACTCCCAGGGCCCACGTGAGATGGCTGAAAATTGTTGAGGCCCTCTAGTGACAAAATGGTGGCACAAAATGGTGGCAGATGGAGACCTAATCAGTTGGCAGTTGCTGAAATCGTTTCCTGTTGATATCTAATCAGTCTTTGGAAATGGCTACATTCTCTGTCACTGCATTTTCCTTGTGGTAAAAGGTTCCAAAACTCAGCTTTCCTCAAGCTAAGTACAGCCTGCCCCGTCCCGAATTTAGGCAGAGCTTGCTGATCGAAAGACTAAGTTGTTTCATATTTCTTGCTTCCTACTCTCGCCTGCCTCTCAAAATATTTTGTACCTATCTTCTGTAATTTCTTCTTCCACTCTCCTTTCACACTCAACTTGTATCTAACTCCCCATCGCACACACCCCGCTCACGAAAAGAAATCCTGCTATTTCATTCCTCCTCCCTGGTCCTTTTTGTATTCATTTCTTCTTCTTTGTTGTGTACCATTGTGCCTTAAATAGAGCTTCCCCTGCCCCCGTCCCCCAGCCTTGTCTTGTCGGTTACCTTACAATAAAGAGTTGTTCATAAAGAAGTGTCACTGGAATTATTGTTCCACGAACCCAAGACACAACACTCTTATAATAGCTCGACGCTCTTATTCCTTTAACTGTAATTATCACTTTTTAATTTGTTTATTAACAACAACAGTGGCAGCAACAGCCTTTCACCTCTCATTTCTTTCAACACTTCCTCTGCTCCTTCCTTCCGTCCCCCCCCCTTAATTCAGCATGCAATTTGCTGATGCTCGCAGTGGTCCAACCAAAGGTGATGACATGTCTAGGAGGTCGATCAGGCAAGTGAGGAAGCCCTGGGCAGGATGTGTCACTAAAACCCACCTGTTTGAAAAACACTGTGTTGGCTTTTAATCATAAGGTGCTTTTTTAAAAACAAGAAAGTTTTTTTAAAAAAGGTGGCTTCCTCAACTGTAGCCTAACGTTTTGCAGTCTATTCAACCCCCTCAAGTTTCTACCACCCCATTCTGCTACACATACAGTTGAAACTCGAAAAATTAGAATATCGTGGAAAAGTCCATTTATGTAAGCAATTGTTTTCATTAGCTACTGAAGTTTAATATCTGATGAAGTATGCATGCACACGAAAGCTCATACCAAGAACAAACTTAGTTGGTCTCTAAGGTGCTACTGGAAGGAATTTTTTATTTTATTTTGTTTTGACTACGGCAGACCAACACGGATACCTACCTGTAAAAGGAGTTTAATATATGAGATAGACTCATGACATGCAAAGCAAGATATGTCAAGCCTTTGCTTGTTATAATTGTGATGATTGTGGTGTACAGCTGATGAAAACCCCAAAGCTGAAATTGTTAATTTTGGGTTCTCATCATCTGTATGCCATAATCATCACAATTATAACAAATAAAGGCTTGACATATCTCGCTTTGCATGTCATGAGTCTATCTCATATATTAGTTTCACCTTTTAAGTTGAATTACTGAAAGAAATGAACATCTCCATGATATTCTAATTTTTCGAGTTTCACCTGTATATCGGGTCCTCCCTTAAAGAGGGCACGTATTGCGGTGAGACCTGGCAACCAAACCCTGTGTTGTGGGTGGGTTTGATTGACAGCCACAACACCCAATCGGTAGGTCCCTTGATGCAGGGTTCAATCTGGCCAATGGGACGCAAGCTAAAAGGATCGAGGGGCCTATAAATACCCATGCACGTGACCCAGAGCTTCCTCTTTCGGTGCGTGCATCGGAACACCCGCCCACCTCTCCCTACTTTTAGGGCTGTTGCGCTTGACCTTGCTATGCCGTCGTGTGTCGTCTGTCGTTGGGACAGGGGCATGGCAGGAATTTTCCCCACTTGGCTGATTGGCTGTTGCCATTTGGGTTTCACCTGCCGCGTAGCAAATCGTCACAACTTGTAAGGTTGCGGATAGACTCTGGTTCAGGTGATAGGGATGGGAGAACGCTATCGTCATCCCTATGTGAAAGGTAGTCCATTAAAGGAATCCAGGGACTCAATAGTTTGGTCAACCCCTGAGAGGGGGTTTTGCCCGTGCCTGAGTCTGGGGGGACATTTGGGTGGCAGATAGAGCATGTCCCCGGTTTTCTGCTTATCCAGGTGTTCGCCCTTGGCTGACCTATGCTGGAACCCTGGGCCGGCGCTACCTGCAGAGCAGGGAGCTAGTCGAAGCAGAGCCTATGCAACCAATCACTTGCTGTAATAAATAAAGTTGTGGCCTTAATTCTGCCAAAAACCAAACCAAAATTTTGAGTCGTCTGAATTTATTTGGGATGAGGTTAAAAGGTGTGAACACGCAAAGGCCAGAAAGCAAGAAAAGGGCTGGCTCCACCATTGGGCAGAGTGAAGCGGTGGCCTCAGGCAGCTGATCTGGGCTGACATGAAAGGGCAGCAAACTGATTTATTTATATTGTATCTGGACTCCCAAGGAGAAGTGCTTGTGGGATTTTCTTATAGACTTGTGTATTGTGCATCTTGACTGAGCGGGAAAGTAGGAGGGGGAACACTTGCTGCTTCGGGCAGCAAAATGTACTGAGCCAGCCCTGAGAGGAAAAACAAAATTGGATCTAGTTTCCCTTTCCTCACACAACGCTCTCATGAAAAGAACCAAAAAAAAAAAGCTCCTTGAGCAGATGTTACCTCCTGGGTCCAGAAGGGTACCTATGGATCAAACCCTAAAATTCTCTGTGCATTACACCAGCACCAGTATTTTCTGTGTACCATTATCAGATGTTTCAAAGGAAAGGAATATACCCAGCTCACTACGGCATCAGAGTAATAACAACTAATAAATCTATCGAAAATCTTGGCAGATTGTTGTGGGTGTCAGGGAAGATTGTTGATCTGGAGCTACATCTTTTGCATAATGAAGCCATTGCATCAAACTGCCATAAGAATATTCCGTTCTCAGCTGTCTGACTCCATGCCAAGAAATCCTGAAAATATTACCATCGAGATTCCCTATGGCCTATGCATTTTCAGCTGCTTCATAGCACTGAAGGCCAGGCCATCCCTAGCAGTAAATGAATGCCAAGTGTTACTCATTACATGCATTCTTCCTCCAGCATGCTGGCCTCTGAACCTGAAAAATCCTCCGAGCTGCATACTCTGGAGTCTTGGCAGAGAGCTCAGCAAAGATGTCGGAGGGGCACTGCAACAGCTACGCAGGCACAGAATATGCGTTGGAACGGGAAACAAGAGAAGTCGTGTAATCATGGAGTTTGTACAAAGGCCCATCTTCGTTTGTGCACAACATCCATCTGTTTGCGCAAAACTTTGCACAACAAAACAACTCCATGTTTTCGAACAAAAACGGGGAAGAACAGAGGGAATAACTCAACGAATGGATGCTCTAATGGCCTGTTGAATGGGAGGCAGAAATCAGGTACCTGTGCTGATTCCATGTGCTGATTATAATCAGACTTAATAATAATAACAATAATAAGATTTTTTATTTATACCCCACCCTTCCCGATTTAAAAACCGGGCTCAGGGCAGCTAACAACAAATAAGAAACATTGGTTAAAAACGACTTTAAAAAACAGCATAAAATATAACATAAATGTGGCATCCATGTCAATAATTTTTTTAAAAAAAAAAATCAGGGTTATTTTGGGGGGGGGCAGTTCAGTAAACATCAAGTGATCACCAGGGCTAACTGCCCAAGTTGGTCCTGCTAAGGCCAGTGAGGAGAGCAGGGAAGAATTTAAATGTGGGGTCCCAGAAAGGGTTTCTTCATAGAAAAAGGCTAATTCAAATTGAAGGCCAGGCAGAATAGCTCTGTCTTACAGGCCCCGTGGAAGGAGAACAAGTCCTGCAGGGCCCTAGTCTCGTGGGACAGAGCATTCCACCAGGTCGGAGCCATCACTGAAAAAGCCCTGGCCCTGGTGGAGGATAATCTGGCTTCTTTAGGGCCCGGGACCCTTAAGCTATTATTATTCATGGACCTTAGGGTCCTCTGCAGGACATACCAGGAGAGGTGGTCCTGTAAGAATATCCCCCAGATGCTTATAATCATGGAACCATAGAATCGTAGTGTTGGAAGGGACACCAAGGGTCATCTAGTACACCCCCCTGCAACGCAGGAATCTCAACTAAAGATGGCAGGTGGCCAGCCAACCTCTGCTTAAACACCTCCAATGAAGGAGAGGGCACCACCTCCCGAGGGAGTCCATTCCGCTGTCAAACAGCTCTTAGAAAAACTTGGTACAACTGTGTCCCACCACTGAAAAATGCTACTCTTAATCTGTAGTCAGATTGCTCTATCGATGAATGTAGAATGAGGAAGAAGCGGGGGGGGGGGAGGCAAAGGAAGTGCAATCAAACCCCAAGATAGGAAGTATTTTAAAAAGCCCTATTCAGGTACTACCACTCTAAGGCAAAACAGGTACAGCAGGGATGCACAGACAGGTGTTTAGCCCCATTTTTGAGGTCACACAACTGAGACCTCATTTTGACCTCTTACTGTTAGTTCTCCTAAATGTAGACCGGAATCAACTGGCAGGACTCAGGGAGGTCTTCAGCTGATCAGCAAGGGTTCCTAATTCCCAACAGTTTAACAACAAAATGACTTCTCCCCCAGCTGAGTGCTGAAATGAGGGCAGCTAACCAGAAACAGACTTCTGTGTGAAATGACAATGAGCTCAGTTCAGTTCTGGTACTGAGCACAAATTCCTAAGGCACAGGATATACTCTAAGGCATCCTGTTCATTAATTCTAGCTTTTATGCCTGGCCCTTATTGGTAGATCTTGTGGTTCTTGTAAAACTCAAAAAAAAAAAAAAACCAAAACAGATCCGGAAAGCCTGAAGTCTGCCCACTTCACTTCTATGTGCTAAAATTCTCCCTTGTGATCTGCTCCTTCTATTGCCTCCAGTAATCTGATGTGAAAAGCTGCCCCTGATATCATTAAAAGTCCTGTTCGTTGAAGATGGAGCTCAGATAAGGACCGTGGGATGTCGGAATGGGAAGAGAATTGTGTCCATGGTTTGGGTGAGTTAGCGAAATTCCTACCCTCAACAAACCTGCCACCAGTATCTTTCGGCAAAATCTGAAGCGCTTTGAAGACAGCACAAACTGACGATAATATACAACAGCTTAGCAGAGATCTTAAATATTTACATTTTATTTTATTTTATTTTTTGTTCTACTGCATGTCAGATTGACATTTTGTAGCATTTTAAAAATTACCCACCTGGCAGAGTAATCAAATTGGGATTCAACCACAACAGAAAGGTCGTTGTTTATATACATTAATAACTTCCATTTTTAAAATACGCAGTCAAAATCCAGCTTAACTAACAGAGGAAATGTATGCCTTAACAGAATGGATAAAGGTAAAGGGTAAAGGGACCCCTGACCATTAGGTCCAGTCGTGTCCGACTCTGGGGTTGTGGCGCTCATCTCGCGTTACTGGCCGAGGGAGCCGGCGTACAGCTTCCAGGTCATGTGGCCAGCATGACAAAGCTGGATACATTCACTGAATTTTACAGTCACTGATAGAATGATTCACAGCTTTTCAAATGTCAGCAGTGGAGTGT
Source organism: Lacerta agilis (assembly GCF_009819535.1). Classification (NCBI taxonomy): domain Eukaryota; kingdom Metazoa; phylum Chordata; class Lepidosauria; order Squamata; family Lacertidae; genus Lacerta; species Lacerta agilis. Next base: position 9,837,543 of record NC_046314.1, read on the forward strand.
GTGAAAAATCCTATTACCATTACTTGCTTCGTATGTTTCCTTTAGTGATGCAGCAATAAACTGAACAACTTCAAATTTTGATCTAGGTATTAGGGGGATGCACAGGCTCTGTGTGTCCCTCCAATAACGAGGCAAATCTGAGATATTCAGGAAAGTCTTCCATAGTACCTAGTTAGACAATTGCGGTGGTCTACTTCTTTGTCTGGACTTTGGAAGATTTCTTACCCAGAAATCCCACGTATCATCAGCCGCCCTGCCCCCCACCAAAAAAAAAACAAGGGAGAGAATGTGATTTCTGTTTTCCCTAAAATGCTAAAGTTTGCCCTATATTTTTTAAATATGCCAGGCTTCATCCCATCAGAAGGGGAGGCCATGCCTGCAATTTGCACCAAATCCTGGCCAAAAATACAAAAAAGAGGTAGTTTATTTTAAAAAAGAGAATAATAATAATTTATTAATACCCTGCCCATCTGACTGGGTTTCTCCAGCCACTCTGGGTGGCTCCCAACAGAACATTAAAAACACGATAAAAGATCAAACATTAAAAAAAACTTCCCTAAACAGGGCTGCTTTCAGATGTCTTCTAAACGTCAGGTAGTTGTTTATTTCCTTGACATCTGATGGGAAGGCGTTCCACAGAGCGGGTGCCACTACCGAGAAGGCCCTCTGTCTGGTTCCCTGTAACCTCACTTCTCGCAGTGAGGGAACCACCAGAAGGCCCTCGGCGCTGGACCTCATGTAAGGTTCCTTGCTTGAAAATCCTTGGGTGGACCTCCCACCCATCAGCCCCAGCTTGCTTAGCCAATGGTCAGAGATGATGGGACCCAAAATTGTCCCAGGTTTCAAGAACACTGATTTGGATGTAAGACTTCAACAGATCATCTAGTCCAGCCCTTTGCTCCTAGGCAGACTAGCCTGTCCCGAAAACACCCTCAACTAAATGCTCAGCTAATTTGACCACGAAGGATTAAGTCAGCTGGCATTGGGCTGGTCCTCAGCAGTCATTTCTAATAACTTGTTTTGAATTCTTGTGTTTGCATTGAAATCATGATCTAGGGAAGGAAAATGCTTGCGCAAGCTACCCAGAAGGTTGACAAATCATTACGGAATGTGCATTCGGGTGTGGAGTCAGACACACATCCCATTGAAAGCAAGGAAGAACCCAGCCTGCAACCACATTTGGGCGTATGGCAATGCATACCCCATTCACATTAGTGGTTCCTACAAGCAAGGGCATCCAAAGCCCTCTGAGAAATTGCCACAGATATCTGGGACCATGAGGCTCCAATGCAGGAAACTTCCTGGAAACACAAGGAGGAAGGAAGCACCTCTCTCTAAGCTGAGCTGCACTTTACTTTACCAGTATACAGGTGAAACTCAAAAAATTAGAATATCGTGGAAAAGTCCATTTATGTAAGCAATTGTTTTCATTAGCTACTCGAGTTTAATGTATGAGATAGACTCATGACATGCAAAGAGAGTTATGTCGAGCCTTTATTTGTTACAATTGTGATGATTTTGGTGTTCAGCTGATGAAAACCCCCAAGTTGAAATTGTTAATTTTGGGTTCTCATCAGTTGTACGCCATAATCATCACAATTATAACAAATAAAGGCTTGACATATCTCGCTTTGCATGTCATGAGTCTATCTCATATATTAGTTTCGCCTTTTAAGTTGAATTACTGAAAGAAATGAACCTTTCCACGATATTCTAATTTTTCGAGTTTCACCTGTATATGTGTGTGTGTGTGTGTGTGTGCATTTCGTCATAACTGAATAGATTCCCCAGTGAATTCACAACTGAGCCATACGTATTGCGTGAATCTAAGTAAAATGCCCTCGTGTTTTTCCTCCAGTCATTCTCTCTAACTTTCCTCTCTAGACCTTCACTCATCTAGGAAGACATGTCTGCCTTTTGCAACCACATTTAGTTTCAAAGATGGAACACATCGTTTTTAATTTGACAGACTTATTGAGGTGAAGCTGCAAGTTGCTTCACACTTTGAAAACGGGGAGGGAGCCCTGAATCTGCTTTTCAGTGGTTTGGTATCTTTGTTACCAGAAATGACTGTAGATATATGTTTCAGTCATGTATTTTTATGTGTGGGGGAAGAGTCACAGGTTTGGAATTTTCACCCCAGTTTTTGGGTTTGGGGTGCTGTCAATGCTTTTAAAACCATGGTTCCCAACGTGGGGCACAAGCCCTGCAAGGGGGCAATTTGATTTTTAGGGGGGGGCAATTTGAGAACGAGTTATTAACAGTTAATGGCCTTTTAGGCTTCCTCCAAGTGAATAGATCACTTTTTGAATAATAAGAATTATATGTCACGGGGGCAGACATCAGGATTTTAGAGATGGTTAGGTGGGGCATGCCCCCCCAAAAAAGGTTGGGAGCCACTGTTTTAAAATGAGGAACATCCAAATGTGAAATCGCCCATCTGCCTGAAGCAAGGGGACCTTCTCCCATGCTGTCCTTTCCACTCAGTATTTCTTCTTCCTCTTTGTAAATAATAATAATAATTAAAAGAACGCTTCATTTTCTATACCCGAAAAGATACCCCTCCTATCACCTTGATCAGGAAGCAGGGGGGTTCTTTTGTTACTGGGCAATATTATTTATTCAGAGAAGACTCCCTGGAAAAGACCCTGATGTTGGGAAAGATTGAGGGCACAAGGAGAAGGGGACGACAGAGGATGAGATGGTTGGACAGTGTTCCTTTATTAAAAATAGTAATTTTAAAAAATACAGTTCAATGCACAATTACTCAGGTGTGTGCAGTTAATTGAAGGACTTTTGACTAATTCATCTACCCGGTTGAGAGACAAAAAACCCACAACCCTAATGTCTACCTCCAAGGATGAGCATATCCCTGGAATGCCTTTGAAGGGTAAGTAAATCGAAATACGCCTGCTTCTTGGGAGAAAAGCGATGACAAACCTAGACAGCATCTTAAAAAGCAGAGACATCACCTTGCCGACAATGGCCCATATAGTTAAAGCTATGGTTTACCCCGTAGTGATGTATGGAAGTGAGAGCTGGACCATAAAGAAGGCTGATTGCCGAAGAATTGATGCTTTTGAATTATGGTGTTGGAGGAGACTCTTGAGAGTCCCATGGACTGCAAGAAGATCAAACCTATCCATTCTGAAAGAAATCAGCCCTGAGTGCTCACTGGAAGGACAGATCCCGAAGCTGAGGCTCCAATACTTTGGCCACCTTGTGAGAAGAGAAGACTCCCTGGAAAAGACCCTGATGTTGGGAAAGATGGAGGGCACAAGGAGAAGGGGACGACAGAGGACGAGATGGTTGGACAGTGTTCTCAAAGCTACCAAGATGAGTCTGACCAAACTGCGGGAGGCAGTGGAAGACAGGAGTGCCTGGCGTGCTCTGGTCCATGGGGTCACGAAGAGTCGGACACGACTAAACGACAACAAATTTGATGTGTGCAGACATGTCAGTAGACCCAACCATGTTAAACAGGAGATCGTGGTCATTCCTTTCCAAGGGATGATTGCTCTTTGGGTTTCCACAATGAAAGCTTTTTGTATTAATACACACACACACTGCAAAATAACCTCCATTTTAAAGCTGCAATGTAAACAAACCCAAATCCCTATTACCCTTCGACGAACACTTCTGGCAGGAGTCAATGTTAAAGTTTAGCCAGCGTAGTCTTTGGCATCAAGCAACAATTTGTTTGTGGTCCTCCAAAACTACAGAGATCCCCACCATCTGGTATTACTGTAGCAACTCTCTGGTAACTTTAAATATATATTGGCTTGGAAAGCAGTTATCTCACCAGAAAATCTTAAAGTTTCCCAGTGAAAAACCTTGCTTCATCTGTTTTCATTGTATAGTGAGTTCAAGTTCAGACCATGCAGAGTGAGTGACTTATGTGCTTCAGGCCTTGATGTGAGCACGGGAAAAACTGCTCATGAAAGATGCAGGAAAGGGTGGAAAGAATAAAACATTTAAAATTCCAAAGTTATCTCAAAAAATAATGAAAATATTAAGGTGATTTCCTGGATGGTTTGAATTTCAAGTCCTTGTGGCTTCTAAAGAAATCTTGAACAGATATGGGAAAGGTTATGGAGCTAATTTGGCGTGGGAACAGTGTGCTGCATAATGTAAATGCAATTCCTTCATATATATTAGCATTATATTTTAAAATATATGAGTGAAAGAAGTTAGCAAGACCAAAAAAAACAACAACAACCCTACAACCAGAAAACTAGAAGAAAAGTCTGTAAGTTCCTTGATACGGCCAGTCTAATGGAAATGATTGTGCTGGAAAGGGAACCCTTGTATTCATTCCCCCCCCCCAAAAAAAATCACTTACTTGCTACCTATGAAAGCACCAGTATTTGAGGTGATTTTATTACATTTAGTAAATTTGGAGAGCTAGCCAAATAATCCACTAGTGTCTTTGAGAGATATCCAAGGTCTGATTTCTAGTTTTTCAGCCAACAGAGTCCAGCAATGCTTCACCTTCTGGATCCCAAACTGCTTACTTAAAATATAGTGGTGGAATTGGTACTACTGCTACTACTGCTATTAAACCTGTTATTATTTATTACATTTCTATTCCACCATTCCTCCCAAAGGAGCTTAGCGTATTGTCACAGCCTACTGACTGTATTTGCTACAGAAGGTTTCCTAGTGTCCTTTCTTGGCCGTTTGATGCCTGCAGGAGTAGAACTGGGGACCAAGTGGAGCTACATGGGACGTGCAATTTGTAGTAAGCAGCAGCAACTCAGAGCTGATTAGCTGTGAGGGAGTCAAAGAAGGGCAGCTGGAGACAGAAGGTTTCATATGAAACTAGATATCAGAACAGGAGATAAATTGCAGCACCACGGACAGCTCCAAGGCAGACAACTTGCTCCTACCACCCACCACCAGATCCAAACTGATGGTATAACAGTGCTGGTTCAGAAGAGCCATCAAACCCTATCTTTCCTGGACGATGCTCTGCCTTGGAGCCTAGCATTCTGGCCTATACATTTCCCAGAATCATTCAGATGAGTCATAAGTAAGCTTTGCAAATCCTCTGGCATCTCAGAAAAAGAGGAATAAGTGCCCCTGGTATCCTGGCTGGTTGGTGAGATTGTTCCTTAGGAGGGCTCCAGCTGCCTGCTCCACTGAGCTGCTGAACCTGAATCTGTGCTGCTTCCTTCCTGGCCTGCTTCTCCCTTGCCTTGGATAAGGGCAATTTGGACATATCTAGTACAGTGCTTTCCAAGGTGCTATTGGGGTCCCTGCATTCCCTTTCCAAACTTGCTAGACAGATCCATGCCCCCTAGCAATTGAACATGGTCTGTTAGCCTATCATAGAGTTGATGGCATTCTCAGCTAAACAGGAGCTCTGCTTTAAAAAGAAAACGGTGGGGGGAAACTAGTCTCCTGTCCCAAAATTCTAGGAAAGCCATAGCTTCTATGATATTTGTGAATACTGTAGATTATCAGCAGAGGGTGTGGGATCATATACAGGTAAATCTAATTAGCACTCCATCATTCCAGGATAACTCCCACCTAGTTAACCAGTGATGGTCAAGTCCTACAGAGAAGCAGACACAACTTGCTGGAAGGAAGGAATATGTTCTTCCTGACCATTCAGCTGGATATTCCTGAAAAACCCTCTGTACAGACGGAACACAAGGACTGTGCAGGTCAACGAAGCCTTAAAAACAGCCCTTGGGGGATTTTGCCCAGCCTTTTCTGAGCAAAGGACCTCTGGGTTACAATTATTCCAGCAATTTGCCTGTATTTTGCATGTGTGTTTATATATATATATATATATATATATATATATATATATATATATATATATATATGCAAAATTCAACATGAAAATCAAAACTTAGAGGGGTGGGTTAAATGCATGTTTTCAATATTAGAGAGAGGGAATGGGCAGTGCAGGCAGGCTTGCCTCCATTTAAACTGGAATAAATGAAATGATATATAGCCTTGACCTTGACTAGCCCGCTCATGTTTAAAACTATTAGCCTTGTCTACACTAGCTATATTTGCTACGTTGGCTGATTTCGCTACATTTTTTCCGTTAATGTAGACCAGCTGTGTGTATGCACGGAACACAAACATACAATAAACAGATTTAGAATCCTGTTCGTAATATTATAGCCAAATCTAGCTGCGAAGTGACAAACAATAATGAACGGGGGGGGGAGGAGGGGGGGAGACTCCAAGGAGATTACATTCCAGGATCCTGAGACGGCTCCATTGGAAAGCTTGGCACAGAAGTGCTAGCTGGTGGAGATGTAAATTAGCTTCGACAAAGGAAAGAGGGGAAGGAAGAAAGAAAGAAAGAAAGCTTGCCCTTTTGAGGTCCAAGGATTCGCACCCGTGCCTGGGTAGTCAGTCTAACAAGCTTCAAGGTAGGTAGCACCCCCTGCTTCTGAAATGGTTAACTTTTGTCAGACGTCCCCAAATTGAGGATAGCAACAACCTGCTCTCATTTGTAATACCCTTTGTAGATGATTATATGAAACAAAGATTTTAAACTCAAACCAGGTTTTCCACTGGGGGAGCATCCAAAGATGTTCGCCGAGAAGGAGAAGAAAGCCAGATGGCATGTGTTGGTATAGTTAAGAGTTACACAGAGTAAGTCGATAGGAAATGAGTGGGAGGGGAAGGGAAATCACAGCCCACAGTTTCATTATTGGCAAGCGAACACTCCGGGGTGATTGCAAAAGAGCTTTATGGGTTTCTTTCGCTCCCAGGGTAGACTGAAATATTTGTATCATAACACAGGCACAAACCCCTTGCATCCAGGGGTTTACTGGCTGTTTAGAAAGCATTTGGTATATTAAAAACGCAGTTACTCAAGCTATTGCCACAAAAAGAGCTGAAACGATGATACTAATTAAAAACATACCCTTTGGTATCGCTAATATTTGTTTCTCTTTTTTCTTCTTCTTTAAAAAGAAAAGCTGTTAATAATGGGCAATGCATCTGGACGGGAAGATTTTCCTTCCAAAATGGAATGTTCACACAGTAACCCTCTTGCTCAGGCCAATGTATTTTATGAACTTGTCAGCAATTGCGGTAGGATAAGGCAGGGGGGAGGAAAAATAATCTAATGTGATACACACACACACACACACACACACACACACACAAAATTCAGGCTTATAATTTTATAATCTGACACCGTAAAAAGTCACATGGAAGGAACGAAACCTTCCACTTATATTAAAAACTAGAATTACACGCTGGCTGGGGTTCAAATATTGAAATTAAAAGATTTCACTTTGGAGACTTTGAACTGAAATGTTGTAATTCCTTCCATTTCTAAAGCCACGTGTCCTCTGATCTGCATTTCTCAACAGCTAACCTTTACCAACACCAGCTGTTACTCCACTAGTTTGTAGCTGAATATTCTACCCCCTTGATACTTCAAACAGCACCCCATTTCCAGTTTTAAGCTCGGAAACAAGTATTTCAATTATGCAAGTAACCTGAAAGCACCGTGAGACCGTAGGGCATATGGAAACTTGGCCGTTCCCAAACTTTTATTTATCTGTGCAAAGTATTTAACCTCCCTTCACCGAAAGACTCCAGGGCGGTGTACCAAAATCCAGCTAGAACCCTATTTTTCATTTGTTTTGGATTGAGGGTGTTTTCGGCTTTTATATGCCTGTTGTCTTTGTCCATGGAGTTTTCTTGGCAGGGATACTAGAGTGGCTTGCCAGTTCCTACTCCAGGTGGATCACGTTTGGTCCAAACTCTGATCACTGCAGATGGTGACAGCAGTCACGAAATTAGAAGACGCCTGCTTCTTGGGAGAAAAGCAATGACAAACCTAGACAGCATCTTAAAAAGCAAAGACATCACCTTGCCGACAAAGGTCCGTATAGTTAAAGCTATGGTTTTCCCAGTAGTAATGTACGGAAGTGAGAGCTGGACCATCAAGAAGGCTGATCGCCGAAGAATTGATGCTTTTGAATCATGGTGCTGGAGGAGACTCTTGAGAGTCCCATGGACTGCAAGAAGATCAAACCTATCCATTCTCAAGGAAATCGGCCCTGAGTGCTCACTAGAAGGACAGATCCTGAAGTTGAGGCTCCAGTACTTTGGCCACCTCATGAGAAGAGAAGACTCCCTGGAAAAGACCCTGATGTTGGGAAAGATGGAGGGCATAAGGAGAAGGGGACGACAGAGGATGAGATGGTTGGACAGTGTTCTCGAAGTGACTGGCATGAGTTTGGCCAAACTGTGGGAGGCAGTGGAGGATAGGCGTGCCTGGCATGCTCTGGTCCATGGGGTCACGAAGAGTCGGACACGACTGAACGACTGAACAACAACAACAACAATGAGGGTGTTTTCTGACCTTTGCCCATCATGCAAGCAGCAGCAGAGGCGCCCCAGCAAAACCAGATTTGAATCGCAGGTACCACGGGTGTTAAGGCAATAACAGCAGTGGTACAAGCCAGCGGAGGTCTGTGCGTTAACAATAGATCATGCAACACCAGTAAAATCCTATTGCCACTGCTGGTCACTGATTGCACATAGCTACTCTAAAGCCCATAGCTAGTCCAGCTGGCATGAGCATAGGCTGCTGGGTTCAATACACATCTCGCACAGCTGTCTTCTCAGAATCCAATAACATCCCACTGCAGCAGCTCTGGCACCTGGTTTCCATTTGGGAATGTAGTTTGGAGTTCTAGGCCTTTCCTGATTCAAAAATAAATTCACTTCTACCCATGACCTTTTATTTTTCTCGTCATGGTGGCAATGTTAAAAGTTTTAATTCTGTGTAGTAGCCAAGGAGGGCATTTTTTATTTTATTTTTTATTTTATTTTTTTTTAAAAAAACCCTCCTCTGTTTGTGTCAAAGTCCAGGCTTGCCAACAATGCTGGTGTGTGGGAAACAGTGAAAGTTACGAAAAACAAGTGAATTCGTTTAAATGTAATATCAGCGAAGATGCTCAGCTATGTCGTTTGTTGCATGCATCTGCTGGGGGCAGGATCAAAGGTAACAAAATATTTCTGTAATGCTACAACCACGAAGCCCACCCTTCATAAAATCTCAAGATTGCAATATTAACTTTATGGCGTTATATTTTTACTCTTCGCTCAGGGATTGCACAGCCAAACCCCTTAAAAAACTGAGACGACAGTTCCTTTTATGTATGTGCCTGTGTGCATTTTTATTTATTTATTTAAACCACCAAGGTAGGAGAGATTTATATCATGTAACGCAAGCTCTCAATTGTTTTGGAGAGATACACACATCTTTTATCAATTTATGCAACTGTAAAATGGAAACCTGTGTGTACCCAAAGAAATCAGTAATAAAACCCCAGTGGTTAGCCACAGTACTTAATTTTATGGATTGGGGGGGTTTCTTTTTCTCTCCCTCCCCCCCTTTTCTTAAAGTAAAGGCTTGAATGCTTTAAGAATTCCACATTCCTCAAGTCCTGCTTTTCATTTGGGGTTGACAGGCAAAGTTCAGAACACATCATTATGGGGTTCGCAGTCACTGCTAAAGGTAACGCTCATATTACAAATGAATTAATAGAAAACACTTACCTTCCCTATTAGCTTGCCTTTCCTGTTCATGCAAAGGTAAAAGTCTGTCTCTTTCCCTTTGATCCGGACTTGACTGCCAAATGTGTCTGTTTCCACTAGAAGCTGGGCTTGTAAAGGAAGAAGAAGAAAACAGGCATTTACCAGACCGGTCACAGAGCGAATGAGTAAAGAAGAAGATACCATATTTTTCACTCCATACGGCGCACCGGACCATAGGGCGCACCTCATTTTTAGAGGAGGAAACAAGGGAATTTTTTTTTCTGGTTTTCCTCATCTAAAAGCCCCGTTGTTTTTTTTGAGGATCAGCTAAAGGTTTTGCAGCTTTTTTGCAAAGGGAAAAGCCCTGTTTTTTTGAGGATCAGCTAAAAGTTTTGCAGCTTTTTTGCAAAGGGGAAAACCCTGTTTTTTTGAGGATCAGCTAAAAGTTTTGCAGCTTTTTTTGCAAAGGGGGAAAAGCAAAGCTCCTTTTGCAGAGGGGGAAAAGCAAAGAGGAAAAGCCCCGTTTTTATGGGGTTCAACTCACATTTCTGCAGCTTCTAAAGGAAAGGGAGCCTTTTCTACAGTTTCCTGCAGACAGATAATCTAATCAGCCAGTCACATGTCTCTGGGGAAACAAACAACCTCCCTCTGCATTCAACAATGGAGGCCTGGGCAAGAGGGCGGGGCTGAAAGGGACCGGGGACTCTTATCTCTCTCCCGATCTCTTGCTGATCAGCTGCTGAGCGGGGTCCTTTCAACACCCCCTTTTTCTCTTTGTAAAATAAAAAGCATGATCCTCTTTTGGCCCCTGGGCAATTCAGCTCCAGGGACCACCATTCACTCCATAAGACGCACAGATATTTCCCCTTACTTTTTAGGAGGAAAAAAAGTGTGTCTTATGGAGCGAAAAATACGGTACCCGTTTTTGCATAATCTTTTGAGGTGAGACAGAGCATCTGTGCTGTATCCCTGGGGCAGAGGAGAAGACAAGCAAAAAACAGAGACACACTAGCCCTCATGAGCTACCAATTACATGACTGCTTATGCTAGAATTTTATAGGAATATAAGGCTGCCACAACAGTCAACAGAACCCTGTAGAGTTGGGGATATGTTGCATTATTTCTATAAAACAAACCACGCCACTGCCTGGCAAACGTGGCCTTCAGGTTCCACATCACAAAAGCGAGTCCTACTGACTATAGGTCCTGTTGGAAAGAACTAAATAAAAGGGGGGAAGCTTTCTGGGGGTACTCAAGGGTATGCAGTGACTGCACCTTATCCCCCCCCCAAATGTTAAAAGTGTGGCACTTCCTGTAACAACTTCATGGGGAGTAGAGGCACTTTTTTAGTACTTTTCTTTTAAGGCACTGGAGAGACCTTGTTGTGCTGCTGTTCTAAGACCACTTGGCACAGTGTAATGTGAACCACCATAAGATATAAAAGACACCATATAAATGTAATAAATAATAAGAATACAGTCGTAGCATGGATCCCGAACGCCCTGGAACTCGGACGTTTTGGCTCCCGGACGCCGCAAACCCGGAAGTGATTGTTCTAGTTCGCAAACGGTCCTTTGGAAGCCAAACGTCCGCCGGGGCTTCTGATTGGCTGCAGGAGCTTCCCGCGGCCAATCAGAAGCCGCGATTTGGTTTTTGAACATTTCAGGAGTTCCGGAACATATTCCATTTGACTTCTAAGGTACGGCTGTACCAATAGATAGGATAGATCAAGGGAAAGGAACTGGATACAGCCACTGGCAGAGGAATGAGGGGGGGCGAGGGGAGTGCACTGCCCCCGGCACCATCGGGGAGGGGGGTACCATCTCGGCCACACACACCCGGACGCTCGCTGTGCACCCAACTGCGCTGTGCGCCACGCACCTGCAGGCAGTGTGCCATGCCCCAGGACACGCGCCACACCCCCAGGGATGCGCGCCAGCCATGCCCCCCACCTGCTCACCACTGCCAGTGCCAGAGCATGCTGGTCTGCCACTGGATTCAGCCAGCAGACTGGATCCTTTTCTCTCACACACCCTGCAGACCAAGTTTGTCGGGTGGGTGGGGTTATGCACCTGTCAATCACCCAACACCACCTCAGGCATCAAAATGTCTTGGTCCAGCCCTAGTAAGAGGGCAGAGAGTGGGGAGCCACTGGCCTGTGGCAGAGCAGGTACTGTGCTTCCAGGAGACCCCATGTTCTGTTGACCCCCAGCATTTCCTGTTTAAGGTTCTCAGGGAGCAGGAAAAGACCTTTGCCAAAGAGAAAGACATATCCCAGAGGTCCAGGAGAGCTGCTGCCAGCCAGAGTAGGCAGTATAAGGCAGCTTTGTGTTCTCGTTATTCTCATGGCTTCTGTCCTCTCATGTTTCTGTTATTCATATGTCAAGGGGGGGAGGGAATACAGTCTTTGTGCTATGCATAATGTTGATTGTCAGATAAAAACAACTTTCAGTGAACTTTGTCCTGTGGATTCAACAACAAAACATAATCACAAAAAGATTTCACATTGCCCATTGCATCCTGAGCCAAATGGTGGATTTCAATCATGTATGTAAAGCAGGTCTGCATCTTTTAAAATTCACATTTGTCTCCCTTTTCCAAAACATTCCCATGAAAGCTGGGTAGTTTCAAAACTACAAGATACATCACCTCACCCTCAAACTAAAACAAGTATGAGTAATACCCAGGCTGATTTTAATTTGAAAAATATCACCTTAAAAAGATGTCGGTTCCCTGCTGTGAAAATTAAAACCATCTGGATGGCGTTATTTCCAATAATTAATCTAGCTCTCTTTTGACACTGTTACTAATTAAAATACGATACCCCCTTTTTTCAAGTAAAGAATTTAAATAAATTTTAAAGAGCTAATAAAATAATGTAATAATTTTTTGGAAATAAATGAAAATTACCTTTCCTCCTACTTGCGCAGGCTAAAAAAATGCTGTGGCTGTACCTTTTTCTGCTAACAAGAACTAATTTAGTCAAGGCAAGGCTCCAGGTAGCAACAGCAAACAACATTCATTCACACAAAAACCAAAGACTAGTAGACACCGTGCAATGGTTCTTAAAGGCAAAATGCAAGGTATTTAAAGAGAAAGATTTAGAATAACATTTCCAAGACCACAACTATGAACTCGCTTACATAGAAGGAAAGACAACTGAGTTCACCGTAAAGAATCGTGGTGTCAACTTGTTCCTAGGCACCCAAATAACTAAGCATAATAACGATAATTATTATTATCAGGAGAGCCAGGCTGTCACATGGGTTAGAGATCCAATCCTGTGATCTATTGAAACCCATTAGGAGCAGGGCAAAGGAATAAACCAACAATGGAAACATTTGCTGGGGGGTTTTCTTCTAGAGTGATTGCAGATAAATTATTTGTCATTTATTCTGTATTTTACATGGCATGAAATTGGGCCCAAGCTTTGGGTCTCCCCAAAGCTGGCATAATTTCAGATCAGTTGTGTAAGTCCATTCGACTTCTAAAATGTTTGAAAACCAAATCACTCCTGCAGCCAATCAGAAGCCACGGAAGTCCTATTGGACGTTCAGGTTCCAAAAGAATGTTCGCAAACCGCAACAATCACTTCTGGGTTTGCAGCATTCGGGAGCCAAAACGCCTGAGTTCCAGAGTGTTCCGGATCCAAGGTATGACAGAAGAAGAAGAAAAAGAAGAGGAGGAGGAGGAGGAGGAGGAGGAGGAGGAGGAGGAGGAGGAGTTTGGACTTGATATCCCACCTTTCACGCCCCTTGAGGAGTCTCAAAGCGGCTAACAATCTCCTTTCCCTTCCTCCCCCACAACAAACACTCTGTGAGGTGAGTGTGGTTGAGAGACTTCAGAGAAGTGTGACTAGCCCAAGGTCACCCAGTAACTGCATGTGGAGGAGCTGGGAAGCGAACCCGGTTCACCAGATTACGAGTCCACTGCTCTTAACGACTACACCATCATAGAATCATACAACTGTAGTTTTGGAAGGGGACCATCCAACTCTCTGAGATGCAAGAATCTGAACTAAATCATCCGTGTCAAGTGACCATCTAACCCCTGGTTAAAATCCTCCAAGGAAGGAGAGTCCACCGCCTACCGAAGGAGCCTGTTCCACTGTCAAACAGCTCTTCCTGTCGGAAAGTTCTTCCTGGTGCTTAGTTGCAATCTCCTTTCTTGTAACCGGAAGCCATTGGTTCAAGTCCTACCCTCCAGAGCAGGAGAAAACAAGTTTGCTCCATCCTCCGTGTGACAGCCCTTGAGATATTTGAAGGTGGCTATCATATCTCCTTTTAGTTTCCTCTTATCCATGCTAAGCATACCCAACTCCCTCAACCATTCCTCATAAGACTTAGTTTCCAAAGCCTTGATCACCTTACCCAAACTACCACCCAGCCTGTGGGCAAACTTCTTAAAATAGATATTGTGATACATTTATTTTTGGCTGCCTACATTTTAAAAACATCGGTATTGTATTAGATTAAGGGATATTGAAAAACAAAGCATTGAGTCAGCTGTAAAATCTGCTCCCCCAAGTTCTATGGTTTAAATACAACCTATAACAGGGACTCTTGAGAGTCCCATGGACTGCAAAAAGATCAAACTTATCCATCCTTAAAGAAATCAGTGCTGAGTGCTCACTGGAAGGGCAGATCCTGAAGTTGAGGCTCCAATACTTTGGCCACCTCATGAGAAGAGAAGACTCCCTAGAAAAGACCCTGATGTTGGGAAAGATGGAGGGCACAAGGAGAAGGGGACGACAGAGGATGAGCTGGTTGGACAGTGTTCTCAAAGCAACTGGCATGAGTTTGGCCAAACTCCGGGAGGCAGTGGAGGATAGGGGTGCCTGGCGTGCTCTGGTCCATGGGGTGACGAAGAGTCGGACACGACTGAACGACTGAACAACATAACAGGATCACTTATATCTCGAAGTTAATCATTCCCACCCAACACAGGGCATGTTTGTTAGCCTGACTGAATGTTTTCCCCTCAGATTTTGTTAAGGGCAGTTATTTAAACATCCTTAGAAATGGTAGACATTGTGTATGTAATTTGAATGTGCCAGACACTGTAGAACATATTCTTTTCTACTGTCCACTATACAACCAGCTACGTAAACACATTTTATCCTCCTTTTTGGGTGGTTTGATGGGTGGCACAATGAAAATATCAGATTCTACCAGTCTGATATTAACCCGCAAGGATGGCTGAGTTTCTGTCAACAGTATCTCTTACAGTGGTAAATGGTTAGCGGGAAGACACTCCAATGAAAATTTCTGTTACTATATATCTTATATGGCTGTTTCTTTGTATATCTTTTAAAATTGTTGTATACGGGTGTTTTAAGATGGTCTATACCTGTAATGGCTAATACAGCTTTGGAGAAAGAACGAAAAATGTATTGTATTCTTTTGTTGTTCACCACAACCTACATTTTGCCCCTGCAGTGGCATGTATTGAGTGGGGGGGGGGAGTATTTGATCCCCTGCTAAATTTGCCCGTTTGCCCCCTGATGAAGAAATGACCAGTCCATAATTTTAATGGTAGGTTTATTGTAGCTGTGAGAGATGGAATAACAGCAGGAAAACCTGTATGTGACTGTAATGAAATGTTTCGTTTTGCCCTGAAATCATCTAGCAAAGAACGGAAACAACTGCTCCTTCTAACAACAATCTCAGGTGGGGCGTGTCAACAGGTTTGTAGCCAGAACAATGATAGTAGTAGTAGTAGAAGAAGAAGAAGAAGAAGAAGAGTTTGGATTTGATATCCCGCTTTATCACTACCCGAAGGAGTCTCAAAGCGGCTAACATTCTCCTTTCCCTTCCTGCCCCACAACAAACAGTCTGTGAGGCGAGTGGGGCTGAGAGACTTCAGAGAAGTGTGACTAGCCCAAGGTCACCCAGCAGCTGCGTGTGGAGGAGCGGAGACGCGAACCCGGTTCACCAGATTACGAGTCCATCGCTCTTAACCACTACACCACACTGGTACCATCAAGAAGTCAGGGGGAGGCATCAGCATGCTCAGGGAAACTCTGAGGCACGGAGATATGCAAAAAGAGTCTTTTAAAAAATATATATATAAGGGAAAACCCGCCCTAAAAAGCAGCCCAGTGAAGACCGTGCACGAGCAGTAGCCATAGACCGTTAACTGTCAGTTGGTGGAAACAACGGAAAACTTGGCGGGGTGGGTGGGTGTTGAATGGAGCATTGTGGAGGAATAAATGGTTGGCTGGCTACGAACCTGAACAGGAATACTCCCATAAGGAAGTGAGGGGACACTTCTAAGATTTCCTGCAGCTCCTGCTTACACATTGTAATCCACCACTCAGCACTCGGGTGCAAAGCCTTGATGCGCAGGGCAACAAGCAGCTAGACTAGGAAGTGCCACTACAAAATGACAGAGCCACAAGAATACTCCGGAGTGCTGAAGTGATACTCTTTCAACACTCAGGTATTAAACCCTAAGGATATGGAGGCCTCTTCATTTGCACTTTTGTGTTTTCATATAAGCACTTTCTGGTTCAGCAGATTATTTTTTTCTGAGAAGCCAGCCTCTGTTTTATGGGACTTAGTTGCAACTAATTGAGTAATGCTAACCATATGGGATACTGTGCTAAGTGCAAAGTGGTGATGTCACGCAGAAACTTTACCCTGGTGTTAGGAAAGCGGCATTAGGGCTACCCTTTCATGGTCTATTCTAGAGGCAGTTGGAAAATGGAGGTAGGTGCAAGGCTCAGCATTGGTTTCGTAGCAAATGGGGCCCGTTCAGTTCAATCTTCAGTCATTAGTCAGGGTGCAATCCTATCCCCACTAACCTGGGAGTAAGCCCCATAGAATTCCACAGGACTTACTTCTGAGTAGACGTGGTTAGGGTTGCACTGTAAATGAGTGCCAAGAGTAAAAAAGGGGGTGGGGTAAAAATGGGCCCTAATTGTAATCCTATGCCTAGAATTAGAATATTAGAGTTGGAAGGGACCCAAGGGTCATCTAGTCCGACCCCCTGCAATGCAGGAATCTCAGCTAAAGCATCCATGAAATACCCATTCATCACTAATTTTGGAGGAGTTCTCTCACGTTGCATTTTCCATTGTTGGGGCAGTGGATCCTATATTGGCTTCGTAGCCCAACTGTACCACCTTCTGGTGCCAGCAAGCTACGGCTCACTGCGTTTCTGAACCAATGACATAACCAGGTCACATGTCTGGTTATTTTTCTTAATTTAAGAAAACAGCTCATCAGCCTATTCTCCACGTAGGTAGTTATCTTAATTAGATTCCCGGTGGGGGGATCTTGTAGAAGAAATACCATCTCTTTAACTCGGGTTCTGCCTTTACAAGGGAAAATCTTCTGCTGGCAAGCTTTCCTCATATTTGGTCCATTTTACCTAAACTTCACTGAGAACTCCCGCTGGAGAAGGAGGAAAGGGCAATTCCTTAAACATCTAGGTGAAAGGGATTATACGTATATGGATGTCTATATGAGTGCTGAAAAGCGATAGTCCAGCTATGAAAACATTAAGTCAGAGGAACACTTGATGGTGGGGATGCCAATTATCTTTCAAAGATTTCCCTGGAGTGAGAGGATGGGAACCAGAAAGCTAATGAAAAGATATTAGGAGGGAGTAACAGGAAACTGCAAAACAAAATGACTCGAGATTTGTCTGTATCAAATAACTCCATCTCGCCTCTTTGGGCTAAATCAAAAGGGATGCCTCGATACGTCTGGCTAGATAGCAAAACGGGCTTCATGAAAACACATTTCCCAGCCGAATCTAAGCGCCGCATCGCCACCCAATTATTCTGGTCTCTGCTGGGTCGCATATTCCATCCCAAGAGAGTGTAATTCTGCACCCGCCCAGAGGAGGGTGTGGTACGCTTCCCACAGAGCCCTATTATTTGCTTATTTATACAATTTCTGTCCCGCCTTTCATCGTGGACGATCTCAGGGTGGGTAACAACAATTTAAAACACAATAAAAACCCGGGGAAACGCGTTCAAATAAAGCAGTGAGGCACAATCTACCTTCCATCTTTCCCAGCACAGCCCAATAAAAATCATACTTGAAATTCCCGGCAGAAGAGAAAGGTCTTGAACCAGTAACCGGAAGGTGGATAATATCGGTGCAGGCCCAGCTTTTAGGGTTATGCCTCTGTGTGTGGCACGACGCTGCTGTTCCAAGTGACGTGTGACTCAGCGGGGCCATTCCGTTGCAACCAGGGTGTTCCTTCACCTTAAATGATCACATGCCATTTATGTTGCCTGTGTACGCCACTCCTTCTGCACCACGGGGCCTTGGGGAAGGGTGAGGTACTGGGTGCTGGCAATAGGGTGCAGCTGGGCCTCCTCACCCACCCAACTGAATGGCGATGCCAAGCTGCGGTACATTCAGAAGAGGAGCAGCTGGAAAGAGTACGGCTATGAAAGGACCATGTGGAAACCACTCTGCTTGCCTGCTCTCCACGAGTGCGGGACTGAGCCCACCATCAAAAACACTTTTGCTGTTAGCTATAAAGGGACACGTGGGTGGCGCTGTGGTCTAAACCACAGAGCGTAGGGCTTGCCGATCGGAAGGTCGGCGGTTCGAATCCCCGCGACGGGGTGAGCTCCTGTTGCTCGGTCCCTGCTCCTGCCCACCTAGCAGTTCAAAAGCATGCTTCGAAAGTGCAAGTAGATAAATAGGTACCGCTCCTACGGGAAGGTAAATGGCGTTTCCATGCGCTGCTCTGGTTTGCCAGAAGCGGCTTAGTCATGCTGGCCACATGACCCGGAAGCTGTACGCCGGTTCCCTTGGCCAATAAAGCGAGATGAGCGCTGCAACCCCAGAGTTGTCTGTGACTGGACCTAACGGTCAGGGGTCCCTTTAGGATGAAAGAGTAAGCTAAAGAGGGGGTAAGAGTAAGTGCATGCTCTGGCCTTGTCCGCCTCTGGCCTCGTTCCTGCCCACAGCCAGCATGCCACCAACAGCTTACTCCTGAGGAAACATGGCACTTGAGAGAAACTTCTCCACCCCTGCTGTTTATGAACTGTCAACTCATTCTCCGAGGGTTAGTCTTTGTGTGGCAAAGTGGCACCATCCACACACAAGGGGGTAGGTGGGAATCAGCAGGCAAAGTTTGAAGAAGTATAGGGGAGGAGCTTAACAAGAACTGAGCGTGCTCAATGGGCACAGGATGCTAACTGACTGTTGGCAGGAGGAAATGGAAATGGGGGGGGGACACAAGCAAGAAATGGACAGGAGAATCTTCAAAGGCTGGCCAGTTGGAATCCCGAACAAGAACATCCCACATTGCAATGCCGCGCACACTTCCTCAGTCTGCACCCAGTTGCCATCTGAAAACAGACTATGATGCTCAGGTCAGTTCTAGATCTAGAAATAATTAGTAAAGGTAAAGGGGCCCCTGACCATCAGGTCCAGTCGTGTCCGACTCTGGGGTTGCGGCGCTCATCTCGCTCTATAGGCCGAGGGAGCCAGCGTTTGTCCGCAGACAGCTTCCGGGTCATGTGGCCAGCATGACAAAGCCGCTTCTGGTGAACCAGAGCAGCACACGGAAACGCCGTTTACCTTCCCGCTGGAGCGGTCCCTATTTATCTACTTGCACTTTGACATGCTTTCGAACTGCTAGGTGGGCAGGAGCTGGGACCAAGCAACGGGAGCTCACCCCGTGGCAGGGATTCGAACCGCCAACCTTCTGATCGGCAAGCCCTAGACTCTGTGGTTTAACCCACAGCGCCACCTGGGTCCCTTAGAAATAATTAACTGCTTATTATTTCCCATCATTCTTTCCTACATCACTTTCAATATCCAAAGTACTTTACAATCCTCTTCTCTTATACCCTCACAACAGAAACCACCACAACCTATGATGCCGTTCTGGAAGATGGTTTTGTTCTACTTCCACTCCCGGAGACACCATTTCCCCAAATGCCACCTGCCAGAAATCGCAAGAGGACAGAGTGCTATCACACTTCTGGGTTTCCCATACAGAATGGCTGGGGGCAATATCTGGCCATGAGTACATAAATACCGTATTGATTTGTTAATTATATAATATGAATTTTGCTTTAATTGTGATGCTTTAGCTTATTTTGTTGCTTTATTAGCAGTGTTTTGTAGATTATAATTGTTTCACTGCTGATCTGTTGATCATTTGATATGATTTAGGCTGCATTTGTGCTGTTCTATCACGTTGTTGTTGTTTTTTTATTGCATGTAAGCGGCACAGGAATATAATCAAGTCCAAACAAATCAAACAGCTCCTTCATATATTTGCGGGTCAAAAAATGGCTGGATTTTAAAACAGGTGTGGTTAACCTGCAATGTCCCAGATGTTGCTGAACTCCAAACCCACAACCCCATCAGATCCAGCAAGTATAACCAACAGTCAGGGGTGGTGGGGTTGTAGTTCAGCAACATCTGGAGTGCCAAAGGTACGCCACCTTTGTTGTGAAGAGTAAACAGACTTTCTGGGTGTAGAAAATGCCTAAGGTGCAAAGCAGCCCATAGAACTGCTGAAATATATCCAAACACTGCTCCCCTCCCTTTTTTTTTACAATCCAAACACTGACTCCAACGATACATGATAAAATGACCTTGCATCCACTCCTTAATCATGACATAATGAAGAGGGAGCTATGCCAAAATTATGTAAAGTCTGTGGGGAGTAATAAAACCTGCAGGCTATGAACAAGTGAGAGAATCTATATTGCCTACATATTGAAATCTTATCCATATAAACATATAGCTCCATCATCTGATATTTCAGTTGCTCGCTCTAGTATACATAAGATGCTGTTGACATTCTTGAAGAGAAGGAAGCTACTTGCAGCATGAAATGGATGCAGTGCTGTCAAGTATCCCGTTTTCCCCGGGATTCTCCCTTATTTCAAGCAGTTTCCCACTGCTCTCCCTTATTTTTTATTTCCCTTAAATTTCCCATTTTTAATGGAAGCAGCTCCTCCCCTGCTGGCCAGGGACTGGGTGGGAAGACCTCGCCTACTTGGAGAGAAAAGCCTCAGCCCTCAAAGCAAGTGGGAGCCGTTTCCCGTGCTTACAGGGGGGTGTATTCCTCCCCCTGCATCAGCCCCTATCAGTTGCCGCCAAGCCCCTCAGCCGGCCAATAGGGTTAGCTGGCGGGCGGAGCCCGGCTGCTGCTTCCTGTCCTGTTTTGATGGGATCAGACAAGAAGACGGTGGGGCTCCATCGCACGGAGCACATGGCTGCCGCCCTCTTTGCTGGCTGCCCTCCTCTTTGCTCCGCTCCGAGCCCGAGCCCGCTTGGAGTTTACAATGCTGCTCCACCCACTTTTGCTTCTGGCTCCACCCACCACTGACATGTGACTGTCCCCGGGATAGGTGAGACTGCTGATCCCTTATTTTCAAATCCGAAACTTGACAGCTATGAATGGATGTAAGAGAAGATGCAGGGATTAGGGATGGGGGGGCACGAATGTAGTTCACATTTGTAGATGAACTTACTTAATGCACACTTTACAAGACAATATGCAAACCGAAAACCAGCCACCCTTCGAAATTCACACGTCCCTGAATTTTGCAACGCAGTTCTCCAGTCGAGTAATGCATACAAAAATGCATATAGTCGAGTAAGTTCTGCATATAAACGTGTCTTAGTGGAAATACCATACACAGATTCGTTCTGTTAAGAAAACTGCTTTGCAAAGATGTGTACATCAGGTAAAATTGCATACAAACATCTGCATATTAGAAGCCTGGTTTATTTTTGGGTCTGTTTTGAAGACGTATGATTTGGTCCAGAGTTTGTTGTTCCATATGTTCTGCTCAGACCAGACACATTAAACATTGCTGCGTTTTTAATATGCCTTGCTTTGCTTGATTTTAAGGGCCCGGTTCTCATTTGAAAGTCATAATCTCTGGGGACAGAGACCTCAAGGTCAGGTCTTATGCTGCCCAAGCCTTTCAGAAGCAACACGGACCATTTGGGGCACCCATGGCCGGCAGAATACAAGCAGAAAATCCAGGCACATTTAGAATATTCCAGCACTTCTACTAAATAGCGTGTCTTTTCTAGATTCATTGCTAGAGGCAAAGGCGAAGAAGCGTGATATATGAGAAAACAATAAATAACGAAAACGGAGAAACCCAAATTATGGGAACATATTGACTTTCCATCTTCAAAATGGTCCTACTCCTGGCCAGCGGTTCGGTTGATTTGTATTTACTCAAAATCACGTTGCCAATTGGAGCTTCAGTGACTGGCTGCTCTTCTCCAGTGGCCAAGAAGGAGAGATTTCAGCACTACTGTATTCTCTTCCCACATCAATCTCTCCGTGTGCCAGGTTCGACACTGTCCAAAAGTGAGCCTCTTCAAGGTCACACTGTTGTGCTTGTGAGCGCTCCAAGCAGAAGTTAATCTGGAGGAATTTGTTGAACATTAAAAAGCACTGGTTGAATTCAGATTACAAGCTGTGCCTAATATAAAAAGATGTTATTTGCTCTGTATGGTGAGCAGGTTTTATTGCTCTGTGCCCTCCAATAAAAGTTGAAATTATGATGATTCATTTTACGAGTGGGAATATGCGTGTTTGTATATTTGCTCAAAGGAGCTCATTGTAGCTTCTTCTTCTTCCCCCAGCAAAGTGAGAAATATCCTGAAACGAAGGTTGCACTATGCTACTGTATCCAGCAGGAATGATACTTGTGGATCTCGAATTCAGGTACGCATGGTTGCAGGGTGGGGGGCAGAGGGTAACAATCTATACCCAATATTTGCTACTACCTTAAAAATGAGAATCAGCTTTTGTTTATGACAAGCAGATACAAAAGTAAATTAAAATATAGGCCTTTGGGTTCAGTGGAGGCTTCCTTAGGTGGGTGGGCAGGTTTCTCTGCTCCCTCCACCCCTCTTCAGATCCCACGACCTGCCACAGTGTTCCAGAGGGTCTCTCCATCTTCCAGAGCAAATTTGGGGAAGAACACAGAGCAGTGTAGGTCTACCGCTCCCATTAATATAGCCCGTTGTGTAATTTTATTTTATTTTTGCTGACATTTTTCTGAGGAGGTGAAGGAGATATATAAGTCCTAGCACCATCTCAGCTACATCACAATCTCATCCCTAAACAGACACACAACCATACTGTATCAGAATTATTTGTGTGTCTGTATACACGTAGGGATGCAGGTGGCGCTGTGGTCTAAACCACAGAGCCTAGGGCTTGCCAATCGGAAGGTCGGCGGTTTGAATCCCCACGACGGGGTGAGCTCCCGTTGTTTGGTCCCAGCTCCTGCCAACCTAGCAGTTCGAAAGCACGTCAAAGTGCAAGTAGATAAATAGGTACCGCTCCGGCGGGAAGGTAAACACCATTTCTGTGCCCTGCTCTGGTTTGCCAGAAGCGGCTTTGGCATGCTGGCCACATGACCCGGAAGCTGTCTGTGGACTAACGCTGGCCCCCTCGGCCTACAGAGCGAGATGAGCGCCGCAACCCCAGAGTCGTCCGTGACTGGACCTAACGGTCAGGGGTACCTTTACATTTAGCTTTATGCACGTAGCATATGTCCACAGCTGTAATGGTGGTGGGACAATTGATGCATGCCTACTCAGGAGCAAGCCCCATTGACTTCAATGGAGCTTACTCTCCCAGATAAGTGTATACAGGATTGCAGCCTTAGAGTCTTAAGCGTTGAAAAACAGCCTTAGAGTTGAAAAACTCCCCCCTCCCCAAAAAGGACCCCCTACGTCCTACAGCTCCCTTATGAATGTGGAACCAAGCATGACAATATGTGCAAGTCTGTAGCTAAAAGCAGATCCACTGACTTTATCATCATCTCATCATACGCAGTGATGTCAGAACATTATGCGCTTCACGCCACAGTATTTTCTGCTGCTTCAGGTGGAGGAGGGGAGAAATGCTTGATATAGTGACATCATCTCATGTACTTTGATCAGTGTTGGATTTATGTATAAGCTAAACAAGCTATAGCTTAGGGCCCCACTCTCTTGGGGGGCCCCCCAAAAAAAATTAAAGGGGAAAAACTGGGTGTACATTTCCAAAATATAAGATAAAAAAACAAATAAAATAAAACCTACATACAGCAACAGTGTTTTGTGTTGTGTAGGCCCCTATGATGTAAGTAATGGGCCCCGCCTGCTAGCCTGCTCCCTAAAATATCACTGGTTTGCTCATTTCTATATCTAGGGTGCCTACATTCTGCATGGACTGATTGCATGGCAACATGCGCAAATGCATAGCTGCCAACTTTTCCCTTTTCTTGCGAGGAATCCTGTTCGGAATAAGGGAATTTCCCTTTAAAAAAAGGGAAAAGTTGACAGCAAATGGCTTTAGATACCTATTAGGTCCATAAATTACCATGCAGCATATATTCAACACAAAAAAACAGTGGCAATTTGTTGTTGACAAAGGACAGCTGGACATATAAAGGGCTCCATTACCTCCAGTAGCTTAGGGCCTCATCAAACCTAAATCCAGCCCTGGCTTCGATCCCTGAATTAGGGGAAGAGGAGAGGGACCTCAGCATGGGGTTACTGTTTGGGCAACGAAGTCGCGTCTGTCATTATGCCCAGTGCTGCCCTAAAAAGCACATGCATAGGAATCGTTTTAGCAGTGCACACCTCTCTGTAGACCAGGGGCCAGCAAACGTTTTCAGCAGGGGGTCGGTCCACAGTCCCTCAGACCTTGTGGGGGGCCGGACTATATTGGGGGGGGGTGAACAAATTCCTATGCCCCACAAATACCCCAGAGATGCATTTTAAATAAAAGCACGCATTCTACTCATGTTAAAACACCAGGCAGGCCCCACAAATACCCCAGAGATGCATTTTAAATAAAAGCACGCATTCTACTCATGTTAAAACACCAGGCAGGACCCACAAATACCCCAGAGATGCATTTTAAATAAAAGCACGCATTCTACTCATGTTAAAACACCAGGCAGGACCCACAAATAACCCAGAGATGCATTTTAAATAAAAGGACACATTCTACTCATGTAAATACATGCTGATTCCCAGACCGTCCGCGGGCCGCATTTAGAAGGCAATTGGGCCGCATCCGGCCCCCGGGCCTTATTTTGGTGACCCCAGCTGTAGACAGAGAGCAGCAGCCCAGGCCAAACATCTCAAAAGGCATTAGCTTAAATTGCAAGAGTTTTCTGATCAACCAACAAGGTGAAGGAAAGAACCCAATTAACAGTCAAATTCTGTTTACTCAGAAGCATGCCTCACTTGGTTTAATGGGACTTACTTCTAAGTAAGTGTGCACGGGGCTTACAGTCCTCGCTCTTCACTCCCTGTCTGTCAACCAACTCATCTCAAATCAATGTTAGTCACTCTTTTTGCAAAGGGATGGCAGGCAGTCGTGAACTCCACACACACACACACCCAGGGCTCTCTTCAGCCTTCCTGCTTCACAGCCACAACCTACAACTTCAGGGTGTCAGTTTCCTCCTTGGGTACAGTGAAGAAAAAAGAAAACCAGTGCCTGGCAGATCTCTTGCTGCTGGTGGTCAAGAGTGCAGAGAGGCAATTCCATGTGGCGGTATTTCCCCTCTCTGCAAGAATTATTGGCGCAAGCTGTGTACATTGCAAGTTCTCTGCGCCGTTCTCCTCTGCAAGGCAGCTAATAAGCTTCACTGTATTTTCCTCTTATTATTCCCGCAGTTCTAAGGCTCTCCGTGCTACAGGCCTCACACATTCAAAAGCATTGCCAGCTTCTTTCCCTCTTCCTTGCAGCTTATCCAAGAACTAAATCACAGATCATAGAATTTTAGACTTGGAAGGGAACACAAGGGTCATCTAGTCCGACCCTGTGCAATGCAGGAATCTTTTGCCCAACGTGGGACTCGAACCCACGACCCAGAGATCAAGAGTCTCATGTTCTATCGACTGAGCTATCCCTTGGACACCGCCTGGGGAACAAACTGGCTCATAAGCACAGGTGGCATTCTAGAGTGCTACTAATGTGCTTCCTATTAGTGCTTGGGGTCAGGAAATGGCAATTTGCAGGGCAAAAAGGTCAGTTCTAATTTGTATAGGAACATCCCGCAATGTTGGGTGCCCTGCTTCCCTTGCAGCTAATTCAGTTGCGGCTAGGGTGGCCGTGTAGCCTTCTTTACAGAGGACAGCCTTCTGTCTGAAGGGCTGTTAGAGGACAGTCCTTTGAAGGACTGCACGGTCCAAGTGTGGTTGGAGGGTAAAGGGTCAGGCAAGCAGGGGGTCTGAAGATGGCCATCAGCTGTTAGGACCTGGATACCAGAACAAGCAGTCACACTGGGGGTTTCCCAGTGTAGTGCTGATGAGATTTCTGCTTGCCTGGCGGAATGACCTCCTCTCTCTCTTCCTGCTCTGCTCCGTTTTGCGTTGCTCTGGGGTTTCTCCTGACCCTACAGAGCCAATTTGGGGGCATGTGGGGCACAGGGAGGAGAGGGAAGAAAGCCCTGAGGAACCTGTTAGTTGAATACAGCCTACTATGTTTAAATCAGCACCTATAAATTAGCATATGCAAATATTATACAAATTTGTGTCCTCCTTTTTATGACACATTAAGTGCTCACCTATAAATTAGCATATGCAAATATTATACAAAACTGTGCCCTCCTTTCTATAATGCATAAGTGGCTACTCTAATTACAACCAATGGTGCTTACAAATGATCACTTTACCAAGTTATAACTTACTGGTATAGACACAACTTATATAGTAAGCCGGTCGAACCCAGGGACGATTGAGAAATTCGCTTTAGTTCTCATTTAAAGGCAACTCTGACAAATTTGCACTTTCCAATACAATATGCAAACCGAAACACAGCCATCTTTCAAAATTTGCATTTCTCGGGATTTTGCAAAGTGGTTCTCCAGCCAAGGAATGTATACAAAAATGTGTATATCAGAGTAGTAGCAGTAGTAGTAGCAACAACAATAACAATTTATTACTTATACCCCACTCATCTGGCCGGGTTTCCCCAGCCACTCTGGGCAGCTTCCAACAGATTAAAAATGCATTAAAACATCAGTCATTAAAAAACTTCCCTAAGGTATATTAGCAAAGATGTGTTAGGGAAAATTATTTTGGGGGGAAATGTATATATTAGGCAAAATTGTATGCAAGTCAGTATATTAGGAGTGGCAGTAAAGTGCTGGTGAATTTTCAGGATGACTTGCAAAAGAAAGAAAAAAACTGCAAATTGATGTGGACATTTGAAAAACCAAGCTTAACATTGGAAAAAAGAAACAGAGAGAAACTTTTAACCATTCTAACTTTTAACAACCTGGCTAGTGGTAAGGAGGGTGGGTTGGATGTTCTGAAATTTCAGCCCCTGGAGATTATCTGCATGGTGGTTGCTGTAAGTGGGCAGTATTGTCACCTCAAAGAGGTGCAGCGGGTGCAAAGTTGCCTCTTAAAGAGAATCCTAGGCAGGGCGTTTTTTTCAGCTGGAACTGGTCGGAACTCCGTTCCGGCAGCTCTCTGGTGGGCTCCATTGCCTTTATAAGAGAGCAAGGGAGAGGTTCATGGTGAGTTCCAGCCAGGGCTGTCTCGTCCATTGAGGCTGGTGGTGCGGTGCGCCAGGGCGCAATAGCCTGGAGGGCGCCTCAGCCCTCCAGTCCCGCTGGCAGCGCCTGCCGGCAGCGCCCTCCAGCTGCCCAGCAGAGCGCGGGAGCACGAGCCGGCTGCCCTCGCCTCCCATCCCGGAAGCACTGGAAGGGCGCGCAGAGCCCCGCGCCGCTCCAGCACCATGCCCCTCATCCCCCGCTCGCCCACCCCCCTCCTGAGGGGCGGCAAGCGCGGGAGGGAGGAGGCGGAGAGGCGGCATGCTGGGGGCGCCGGAGGGATAGCCGTGCCAGGGCGGCCGATCTCCTTAAGACGGCCCTGGTTCCAGCACCACTTTCTAGAAAAATAGCACTGATCCTAGGAGATATCTGACAACATGAGGAGTAAGGATGCTTGAAGAGTTCCGTTTCTGTGACTATCAATGTGAACTGACCTGGTACTTACCTCCTCGACCAGGCATGTCCAACTCCCAGGAGACTGCGATCTACTCCCACTATAAAAAATTGGCAGTGATCTACCCATTGGGTTGACCAAAGTTGTTGAGCTTTTTGGGGGGGGGGAGCCTTCACCAAAGTTGTTGAGCTATTTTGGGGGAGGAACACCCAAAGCTGTTGAGCTTTTTTAATTTGGGGGGGGGGGTGTTCGATAGATCAGGGTCACGTGATAGACCAGGATCAACGAGAGATGCCCTGCGATCGACCGGTTGGACATGCCTGTCCTTGACTAATGTGCAGATCAGAACGAAATCCTTCCGATTTTGCACTGCTTCAAATGTTGTGACACAGTGCCAAAATGAGTTAAAAATGCATTTGTCGTTCAGTCGTTCAGTCGTGTCCGACTCTTCGTGACCCCATGGACCAGAGCACACCAGGCACCCCTATCCTCCACTGCCTCCCGCAGTTTGGCCAAACTCATGCCAGTAAAAATGCATAGCTTACAGTAAAACATGCTTGGGCGTGTGAACCCTGAGATGATAGGTATATTAAAATGTGAATTTTCATGCGGGCCGTTTGCAGATAAATGCAGGAATGGAATGGGCTGATGAGCACGCACATATGAAATTAAGATATACCAGAAATAAGCTGTCCATCTCTACTGAGGTTTGCGTCCCTTGTGCCTGGTGTACAAGCAAGCACTGAAAACACGGCACCTTCAGTGTGCTAGATGCTGGCCCCGCTTAGACACCCGGTAAGATGCAACTTCAAATGCCCTGATCCTGTCTAGTGAGGCCAGCAGGCACCTTGCCCACAGCACGAGGGGCTTGGAGGAGCATGCAAGGCAGGACCACCTTGTATGTATGTCTCACTTCTCTGGCACAGAAACCAGGCAGAAGCCTGGAGCAGACAAGATGGTTTCCTACGCAGCCACACTTTGCACGCTCCAAAAAGGGCATGTGCAACAGAGAGAGAGAGAGAGAGACCTGCTTTGCTTCTCTTTGCACATGTCCAGAGAGAACGGCAGAAGGAGTTTTGGCACAGCTGAATGGAAGCACGTCGCTCCCTGCCAAAACTTTGCAGAGCTGAACCACTTGGTTCCATGCGACTGAGGTAATTTGGCTTTTGTTCTTCGGGAGGTCGACTCTCGTTGCTCTCCAGCTAGACCTATTGGGGATTGGAAAGTAGTCTGCTTGTAAGTGATATAGGCGATTGGCCATATAATGTTTTTGGAGCCCTCCCTTCCTCCCCCACCACCACCACCACTCCACAGCTCCAGCAGTATAGAACTCCGCTAGTTTACGTGGCATCTAGCCTTGTCTTGGTTCTTTTCCCCATCTGCTTTTGCCAGCCTGTAATGATCATGGGTTAATCCAACCTTCTCAATATGGTACCCTACAGCTGTTTCAGAATACAACTCCTATCAGCCCCACCCAACAGAGCCAATAGTCAGGGACAGTGGAAATTGTAGCCTAAAACGTTTGGAAGGCACGAGATTGGGGGAAGCCACTGTAGTCTCTTAGAGGTGCTGGGCCTGACTGCAAGATCTTTCCTCAGGGCAAGGATTCCAAGGATCAGACAGTTATACCTTCAGCTTCCTTGCAACTCAATGGTTCTAGTGCTTTTTTTCCTGGGGGAAAGCAGGGGTACGCATACCCCCCCCCAAAAAAAACATTTTGTGAATCTAACGGGAGAAGAAACTAAAAATAAATAAATAAATGTTAGTTTCTTCTCTAGCACGGTGAATCGTCAGTTCCATTGCTACCCCTGATGGTGGCCTCATTTCCTGTCATGGTGTTTCCTGAGTCTCAGACGGAAGCGAGCGTTTAATGTGTGAAGTAGGAGTTGGAATCTAGCATGGTGATTGGTCAGTTTTGTTGTATTTGCTGTATTTATTTTTTCCCGATTTGAACTATAAAATGGTGATATATATATTTTTAGTCAAAATGAGAGTACCCCTAAACATTTTTTTTCTTTTTTTTAAAGCACTGGTTATACTAATTATTTGCAGAGTAAAGCGTTTTCCTAACAAGACTAAACCAGGAATCTTTGGAGCATGGAAAACATGCACTACTGTGGACAGCACACCACTCATCCAAGTATCAGTGGCACCCATACAAAACAGATCTGGACACACCCAGAGACTAGGAAGGAAGCTGCCTTACAGACCCCAAGTCAAACATTTGGTCTAAACAGCTCAATGCTGTCAATACTTACTGGCCAAGCCACTTCCGCCTTAAGGAGGAGGTGGAGTTGCGGGCATCATGACACCCCCCCCACGTGCGCAGGGGGTGGGAGGCCGGCCCTGCATGACTGGGAGATTCCCGGCTGCATCACACCCCTGGTCGGCCAATCAGGTTGGCCAGGGGGTGTGGCCTGCCCCATAAAGGCAGGACGGAGCCGGGGATCTCCCTCTTTTTCCGCCTTCAGCTGCTCCAGTTTTCCCACCCTCCCGCCCTTTAAGGTTTTCTTTCTTTGACCTTGCTATGGACTTTGGACCTGGTAGGAATTTTTCCACTTGGCAAATTGGCACAAGCCACTTGGTTTTCGCCTATTTTCACAATTTTCAGGGTATTGGCGGTTAGGCATTGGAATAGTTCTGTAGGTTGAAAGAGGGGAGGTAGCGCCATCACCTGCCCCGCATATTTGAAGGGTAGTCCATTTAAAGGATTCTGGGGGGCGTGGCCCTGTTCGAAGCCTAGGGAGGTTAGGGCCTAAGGCACACCCCCTATTGGTGACCCCGGGGAGCTCCTAGTTGATATGCATCAGCAGGATTCCCCCTACTGGTGGTTAACCCTTCCTGGATTTCCAGCAGATGGGCTGGAGTCAGATATAGTCTGTTAGTTCCAATGCCTAAGCCAATACCGCTCATGTAACCAATAAAGTTGTGGCCTTTTTTTAGCACATTAACCTTAAATAATTGTGTCATGTGTCGTTATTTCTACCGGGGGGGGGGGGTCAGGAACTTGCCACGCAACAGCTCTGCAGGCTTTCAGCCAAGGGTCTTTCCCAGCCTTTCCAGGAGATGCCAGGGATTAAACTTGCAACTATTTACACTACCACTCAAGCTCAGCCCCTTCCAACATCACTTGCCTAACCAAAAGCCTTCATAAGCACCTTGTGTTGCACTGTATATTTTGCGTTTATAGCTATGGAGTAAATGAAAAGGAAACTGCAACAGTTGTTGAGACATCAGACCCTCCAAGTGTCCCTATTTTCCAGCGACAGTCCCAAAATTACGGAAGCTGTCCCAGTTTCTGATTTAATCCCGGAATGTCCCGCTTTTCCAGAATGTCCCGCTTAGGACGTCCCTATTTTCATCAGAGAAATGTTGGAGGGTATGATTTATACGACCCCCTGAGCCAAGGAGACAAATAACTACAAAACCTTTAGAAGACATCTGAAGGCAGCCCTGTTTTTTAAAAAAAAAATATTAAATGTTTTATTATGTGGCTGGGGCAACCCAGTCAGATGGGCGGGGGATGATGATGAAGATGATGATGATGGAATAGAACATCCCTATTTTCATCGGAGAAATTTTGGAGGGTATGCAATATCTCTGTCCCATGTGATTCTCCCATTTATAAACCACCTTTTCAATAAGCGATGGATAAATGTGATCATACTATTGAAATCTCTCTCTCTCTCTAATTTTGAAAATCCAATAAATTCTTATTTTTTAAAAATGAAATATCTCTCTCTCTCTCTCTCTCTCTCTCTCTTGGTTCATTTAAAGGTTCTATCTAGCACCAAACAATTTATTTTTGTAGCGATCCAATATACCATAGAAGGTGTTTGTTTTGGGTTTTTTAAAAAAAAAATGATGCCTGGATTAATTGCAGGATACTGAGTGCAAATTGCAAAACATTTCCCAGTTAAAGGCTGAGTCTCGGGGGGAGTTTAATAAGACTGGGAGTGGATCCTTCGAGGGTTATTGTACACAGGAAAGGGATGCTCATTCAGGGGGGGAAGATACCAGATCTATCATGTGGCAAGCCCCAGTGCGTATTTCCTAAAAGCAAAAAAAGTGAAGAGTAGGTTTGCACCCAACTGATTTGGTAAAAAGCACAACCCCTTGCCAGTTACGTTCCCAGATGCTGGTTGAGAAGAAAAGGGTTGTATTCTTGTGTTGTTGTTTGTTTTCTGCATGATAGCAGCCTGCCACGAGTTTGGAAAAGACTATCGGCACAATGTCATGCACTTTCATTAGGCGAACTGTACCGGGGGCTTTGCTAAGAATCGGCATCATAATTATCCACTTATATTTCACATCCCTCCCTCTGTAGTGAACTAAAGTGGCCCAAGTGGATCCGAAAAACAAGGAAGGGAAGAACCATTTCACAGGGTTTTCCAGTAAGACAATTTCCCTGCAGCCTAACGTTATTTTTTTTACTGAAGAACCAAAATCTTCAGGGCCTCTGAATCACCCCCAACAGGGAAAACATCATACTGACTGCAATGTGCTTGGAGGTCAAACAAAATCAATAGAGCGCTCTCTTAAACTGTCTTTATGCTAACCCTCTTTTCAGAGGCATCTGGGGCGGGGGGCGGGGGGCGGGGAATGGACCTTCTTTTATCATTCTCGTGATGTGCGTCTTAACCGCTAAAGGAGAGCAAAACAAATCCCGCCGTTCTTTCCGCCAGACACCTCAGCTCAGATGCTTAGTTAGTCAAGTCATCCTATCTGTTTCGTTGCATGAGGCCATTGCTCGCCAGGAAGAAGTGAGGCTGCTCAGGGTTTGGAAAGGATGGGAGAAGATCGGAATATAAATCAATGTCCCCGATTGATCAGAAATTATATTTAAAGCAGGCCATCAATAAGTTTAACACAGGTCGCAGCTTAAAGGGCATGCCAATTTAGCCCCCAGAGATGAAATGTGCAGGGTTTCCTCAGTCATTTCTTGCCAAGAAACAAAATACAGGCTGCAAAATGGATTTGGGGGGGGGGGAGTTTTGACT
Organism: Lacerta agilis; assembly: GCF_009819535.1. Classification (NCBI taxonomy): domain Eukaryota; kingdom Metazoa; phylum Chordata; class Lepidosauria; order Squamata; family Lacertidae; genus Lacerta; species Lacerta agilis. The sequence continues at coordinate 9,869,995 of NC_046314.1, forward strand.
TCCTTCTGCGTCAGTGAGGAGTCAATCCTTTATTGACATCAGGCAGGTGCCTTCCTGGTACAGCTTTAGATAAAATAAACTAATGATAATGATAATTGTTTGGGCAAGCTACCCAGACATGTAAATTTATTACGTACAGTGGACGCTCGGGTTGCAAACACGATACGTGCAGGAGGCGTGTTTGCAACCCGCAGCGTCCGTAACCTGCAGCACCATGTCTGCACACGCACGGGTTGCGATTCGGCGTTTCTGCGCATGCACGAGTGCCGAGCCCGGAAGTAACCCGTTCCGTTACTTCTGGGTTCGGCGCGGTGAGCAACCCGAAAACACACAACCCGAAGCAGTCATAACCCAAGGCATGACTGTTAAGTCCAGTCACGGACAACTCTGGGGTTGCTGCGCTCATCTCACTTTACGGGCCGAGGGAGCCGGCGTACAGCTTCCGGGTCATGTGGCTAGCATGACTAAGCCATTTGTGGCGAACCAGAGCAGTGCACGGAAACACTGTTTACCTTCCCACCGGAGAGGTAACTATTTATCTACTTGCACTTTGATGTGCTTTCGAACTGCTGGGTTGACAGGAGCTGGGACCGAGCAACGGGAGCTCACCCGCCGCGGGGATTTGAAGCGCTGACCTTCTGATCGGCAAGCCCTAGGCTCTGTGGTTTAGACCACAGCGCCACCCGCATCCCATACAGTAAAAACATTTCAAACAAATAAAAAAACTAATAATAATAATAATAATAATAATAATAATAATAATAATAATTTATTTTTGAACTAAAAAATATGATAGCAGTTCTATGGGGGGGGAGATCCCAAGAGGGAAAGCTTAGGGAACTGAATGTGTTTAGCCTAAATAAAAGGGGATTAGGGGTTGTATCTATCTTCTCTTCTCTAGAGGAGATTTTCAGGGTGCTTGGGGGACTGCAGGGCAGAGGAGAGGAGGGGAAGGTTTCATTGAGCATGCAGGAGTCTGTTGCAGAAGTGGAACAACCATGTTGGATGCAACACTCCATGATTGCAATCCTATACCCACTTACAGTGGCATAGCGTGGGTTGCCAGTGCCCGGGGCCATGCAGAGGGAGGGAAATGGGCATGTGCATTCAACTGCCTATCAGCGTTTCTGTCACCCAGGAGATCGCAACCGCAGAGATAAGAAAAGAAGAGTTGTTCTGATGTCTGGGGCAGTCACTTCCTGGTTCTCATGGAGAAGCCATTTTCAACAGCAATCGAAGCGCATAGCCGTACTGAGGCAGCATCGGGTGTTTAAATTTTGCACCCCATACCATTTTGCGTAGCCACACGCTGCGCCACTGCCTACTTACATGGGAGTAAATCCGAAACTTTCATTGGATTCCACAAGCCTAGGATTGCGCTGTAAAATAAACCGAAAATTTCCCTAGTACAAGAGCCTAACATCCTCCTGGAACACTGACAGCAAACAGGAAAGCCTTTAGTAAATCAGTATGACAAAAATGATGTGTAAGGGAAGCATCTGGGGAAATAAGTGCAATTAAATCCCAGCACTACATCCCCCAACCTCCCCCCCCCCCACACCCTGGTTTGGATTGATTTTTTCCAGTGGCTACAGAGCTTTAAATTTAGTTGTCAATAGAATAGGTGAAAATTCAATACCACACTGGCTATTGGCCAGCTAATGTGTTACCCATGAAAAATTAAAAGTTGTAAAGTCAATTGCAAACGCAATTGTATTCTCCAGTAATAATATAACACAAAAATAACTTCTGATCAGACTGCACCAAGTGTTTCATGGCTATATGCAAAAGAGAAAATGTGGTTTCCTGCACCTTTTCCCTGTAGCAGAAGGAAATTTCAGGAGTAGTAGCTTGCATGACAAAGGTGTTCCTGCTAAAAGCAACCTCTGCTTCACAGCTTTGACAAGATGCAGGAATCTTGTGTTCCCCTTTCAGCTGCCCACCCTAGCTATGCACCACATTTGTGCCCTTATCAAAATGGTGAGAGAGCCTATTTTTAGGTTCAAAAAATATAGCAAGTTGCTAACCCTCATGGTTATGCTTTAAAAAGTGTGTGTTAAATCTAAAGGTTCTGAAAGACGGACACAAGGTTAAAAATGACATGCAGCCAAATCTTATGCATCTTTACTTAGAAGTAAGCCTTTCTGACATCGGTTACTTTAACAGTGCAACTCTATACATGTTTACACAAAGGTCTGATTCCAGTCCTATTCAAAGGCATACTCATAAGTAATTTGGGAGGTAGACGGTTGCAGTCCTACTCTCTAATAAGTGTACAGAGGACTGCAACCGTGCATCCCAAACCTATTGCTGTCTACTTTGAAGTAAGGAAGGCTCACTATACTCATAGAACTGGCCATTGATAAGTATCACATACTTCCACGCTTACAGTATAGTCCTACATATGTCCCACAGAGCCAAAGGGATCTTATTTCCATCGAAATTTAGTGCAAACTAAATTGCTTTTTTCAAAGCTCCATGACCCACAAGGCCACTCCAGAATTCTCGAAACATTTGGGCTGAAGTCCTATACAGTGGAACCTCTATTTGTGACCATAATCCGTTCAGGACGTCCGCCCGGAGGTCAAAATGGGTCACTGGGAGAGGCACTGTTGTGCGCAGGCACGGGCGGCGATTGCCCGCTTCTGCGTATGTGCCAACAGCGATTGCCCGCTTCTGCGCATGTGCGAATGGCGGCAAACCCGCCAGTTACTTATGGGCTTGCCGCGGTCACGACTTGGAATGGCCATTAAGAAGAGGGAGTGGTAAGTAGAGGTTCAACTATATACAGTTACTAGGGTCAGGAGTTACTAGATTCATCTACTGAATACAGCACAACTTACTTTTGAGTAAATAGGCACAAGATTTACAGCAGGCATAGGCAAACTCAGCCCTCCAGATGTTTTGGGACTACAACTCCCATCATCCCTGACAACTGGTCCTGTTAGCTAGGGATGATGGGAGTTGTAGTCCCAAAACATCTGGAGGGCCGAGTTTGCCTATGCCTGATTTACAGTAAATAGCTCCAACATGAGTATCACACTGATAGGTAAATGCACCATACTTATCAGTGTTTGTCCAACCAGGAAGGCCTCGTGTGTTATATTAAAGAGATGTCACTAAAACACGCATGCCAACTGCTCCCCTCGGGGGCATTACACATCTCTGATGCGGCATTCAAGGCTGAACAAGCCGACCATCCCATTTCCTGTTCTAGTGCAATGAAAAATACCATTAAGACAAATGGCCCAAACCAATGATCTAAGGATGTGCAGATCTCCCACATCATTTCCAAAAAATTTCACCACTCCTATAGAAACTCCTTCTGCTTCCCTGGAGAACAGCATTGAGGAAACCTGCGGCTTTCCGTTTAATGATGGACTACATCTCCCATCATCCCTGATCTTTGGTTCATAGTGGCTGGAGCTGATGAGTGTTGATGTCTAGCAACATCTGGAGGACTCTTGAGAGTCCCATGGACTGCAAGAAGATCAAACCTATCCATTCTCAAAGAAATCAGCCCTGAGTGCTCACTAGAAGGACAGATCCTGAAGTTGAGGCTCCAGTACTTTGGCCACCTCATGAGAAGAGAAGACTCCCTGGAAAAGACCCTGATGTTGGGAAAGATGGAGGGCACAAGGAGAAGGGGACGGCAGAGGATGAGATGGTTGGACAGTGTTCTCAAAGCTACTAACATGAGTTTGGCCAAACTGCGAGAGGCAGTGAAGGATAGGCGTGCCTGGCGTGCTCTGGTCCATGGGGTCACGAAGAGTCGGACACGACTGAACGACTGAACAACAACAACAACAACATCTGGAGGGCAGCCGGTTCTCCCAACCCTGCCTTAGAAACTAACTTGCATCTTCATGCTCATGTTTTTGATACCTTTCCTGATCAAGAACCAGTGCAAATTCACCTTGAAGTTTGACTTTTGACAACATTTGGGGACTGCTGCTCCAGTCAGTCAGTACTGGAGTGGAACATAGCTTCCAGGCGGCCTTTATTTTTGGGTGGGATTCAATCACATGCTGGCAAATTCAGGCTGCACAAGTACAGTTCACTGGGAGGTCTTGCACAACAAACCTGGTTCCCCAAAAGACTGGTCTTCTTGGGATGGGGAAACACATTGTAAAGTGTGGGTGGCGCTTGCTTTGACACAACATCATCCAACCTCCCCACAAATGAATCATGTTGAATGCTCAACAAACAGGAGGTCTGGAAGCACTCACAATTGTCACTGCACCAGCACAACAGGCAAAATAGTTGTCTTGGCGTTGTGGACTGATCCAGAGCATTGTGCCGGCACAGCAGCTGGAGTCAGCGTTGCCAGACTGGCTCTAGCCACAGCTGCCTTGCCAGATAGGGCTTGTCAGGAGTGGTGGGAGCCACCCGTCGAAGAGCCCCCCAGGGAGGATACAGAAGATGACGACTTAGATCCCGGGTCCTGGTGGTGGGACACTGGAGAGCAGTCTGCAGAAGGGACGAGCTGGGGGGTGCTAGAAGCTGGGGATTTGAGCAATCAAGGGGGTGTGTGTCAAGAAATGGAGGGCCTTCTCCTGGTCAGGGTTACAGGTTTGACAGTCACAATGTGAATGCAGGCTCAGACAGAGGGGAGTCAGAGGTTGCCCTTGCTATACAGCAGTGGCCACTCCCAATCTGCTGGCTCGCCTACCCCTCTGGAAACCCAGATCGAGGAGAGTCCTGCATGTTGCTGAGCAATGGGCCAGACATGTCCTCAACATAGTGTCTGCTTGGGAAGGATCCATAGTGAAAGGCTGGAAGGGGAAGAGGTCCAGCAATGTCTCAGCTGGACTAAGACAAACCAGAGGACTCTACCGTGTTGTTGTTTTCTGTTAATATAAAGCTAATTGCATAATGTGCCACCCGTGCTTCCCTGCCCTGTGGTCAACCTGGGCTCACTTGACAGCTCCTTGACAGCTCTTAACAATGTTGTGAAAAGCTGGAACGACGAGAGCAGGACAGAGATATGACTAATAATAATAATAATAATAATAATAATAATAATAATAATAATAATTTATTTATACACCGCCCATCTGGCTGGGTTTCCCCAAGCCACTCTGGGTGGCTTCCAAAAGAATGTTAAAATACAATAATCTATTAAACATTAAAAGCTTCCCTAAACAGGGCTGCTTTCAGATGTCTCCTAAAAGTCTGGTAGTTGGTTTTCTCTTTGACATCTGGTGGGTGGGCGCCACTACCGAGAAGGCCCTCTGTCTGGTTCCCTGTAACTTGGCTTCTCGTAGTGAGGGAACCGCCAGAAGGCCCTCGGCGCTGGATCTCAGTGTCCGGTCTGAACGATGGGGGTGGAGACGCTCCTTCACGTATACAGGACTGAGGCCATTTAGGGCTTTAAAGGTCAGCACCAACACTTTGAATTGTGCTCGGAAACGTACTAAGGTTGATACACCTCAGCGGTGGCCCAGGAGATTTTGCAGCTTCAGGCAAAACCAATATTGTTACCCCCTCCCTCTGCTGCCTCGTCCTCTGCACCAACCCAGCACCGCGGCTGGGCATGGAGGAAGTGGGCATGGTGTGAAGAAGGCAGGCGCAGAGGCAAGCAGTGGAAGAGGAAGCCAGATGTGCCACCTGAGGCAACTGCCTCACCTTGCCTCATGAACCGACCGGCCCTGATTCACCTACAAAGACATTTTGACCATTACAGAGCCAGCTATACAGCATCCTAACAATACTCAGAAGAGCAGCTGCATAAGGGAGGCTCAGCCATGGTAAAGTTAAGGCCAGACAAAGTCATATTATTGACTTGTCTTCTGGGGATTGGCACTCACATTTTTATAAAACAAGAAACCCTTGCAAGATAAATCACGACGCTAACAATATTTGTATTGATTATCTAACTGGAGGTTGCAATTGGCTCCATTGTCTCACTTCCTCTCAAATTGCTCGCAGATGGGATCCCATTTCTAAACGCTGCAATCCTAGAGGGAACACTTAAATCACTGCCTAGAACCGTACACACAGACGCAGACTCAAAACTCTTGCTCAAAAGGGCTTCGATTATCTTCAATGCTTTTCCATTGATAATTTCCTACGTTAAAAGGTTTAACAAGCAAAATTAGCGTTATGCCTCAAACTTGGCATCCCCCTGCCATGCTTGTTACATGAAAATAAGAGGTTAGGATTTCCCAGAGAAATCCGCCTGCTCAGGGGGAACAAAGGGGAGTTTGCGGGGGGAGGACGGCAGGATGACACGGCAGGACACCTGATTTCCTGCACTTCCTCCAACAATTCTCACAGGTTGTAACATCATCATCATTTAAAAAAAAAAATTGTATACCATCTTTCTATCTTACAGTACTCAATGCGGTTTACAAGCTGAAGAAACAAAAAAATGTACATCTTATAACAATCTAATGCAATACGGAAATGTGATAATAAAACAAAACTTTAAAATAAGCATCCTACATCAAAAAGTAACATTCAACAATTATTAGAGTAGAGTCATACCTCATGTTGCGAACGCTGCGGGTCACGTTTTTTCAGGTTGCGTTTGCGCTGAACCCGGAAGTACTGGAACGGGTTACTTCCGGGTTTCGCCGCTCGCGCATGCGCAGAAGCGCTGAATCGCGACCCGTGCATGCGCAGAAGCAGTGCTGCGGGTTGCGAATGTGCCTCCCGCACAGATCACATTCGCAACCCGAGCGTCCACTTTAGTATAAAATAATTTTAAAAAGTTAAACAGGAATCCACTCAACAGTTACAACAAATAATTTCTAATCAATGAAACAACGGCGAGCAGCCACAGTACATAAAATAATCCAATACAAATTGAGAAGCAGAGACCAGAGGGTGGAGCAAGGAAGGTGGAAGGAGGCCTTGCCTGACGAAGTCGCTCCCCTCAAAATCAACCAGCCACCTGGGAAGACAAATGCCTGTCAGAATAATAAAAGGCCTTCACAAGGTGATGCAGAAGCATCAAGAAGGAAGCCAACTAAATTTCCCTAGGCTGAAGTCCCACATTCTGGGTGCAACCACAGATGGGTAGGAGGTGGTCTGCTCTTGACGGGGTTAGACTCCCTGTGAAGGAGTGGCTTGGGGGTACTTCTAACAGGGACACATTTGTCTACTCCTAGCGTTATACCACGGATCACTGCCAAAGCCACCCTCCCCATGCAAACCATTACTCATTGCTGAAGGCACCATTCCACCAGATCAATGCTGCATTCATTTACTTTGCAATGCCCTGATCTCCACTGGTTTGAAACGTCAAACATAATGGCGTTTTCTCACCAAAGATATACAGGGGGAATACAATTGTTCTGCATTGCACAACGTACATTGTATGCAGCAGGCTATGTGAAACGGCAGGCTAGGCCTTGTAGGATGCCTTCACAAGCTACATCGCCCTCCTGTCCAGAAATCTTGGATGTCCTGGTGGGAGAAGAGAGCTGGACAACTCTAGCAACTCAAACAAGCTATTCCCAAAAGGTGAAAAAGGAGGAATGGTGATTTGCCAGAGACATGGACTGGAAAAGACAGACTGTTCCCAGTCGACAGGGACAGTTGGAGAATACAAAACTTCTGCTGGATGCATTCTGCAGGTGCAGAAGGCAATTAAAGTCAGGAGAAAGTGAGCCGTGATTTATTTATTAAGCCCAGGGGGGGGCGTGTCTCACATTTTTCACTCACATGTCTACTCAGAAGTAAGCCCCATGCACTACAAAGGGGCTTAATTTGAACTGTGTATAGGACAGCAGCCTTAGATGGCCAAACTGTTTCAACAACCCATCGCGTTGGTGGAAGTCCATTAGTTGACTCCAGCTCAATGGACACATCTAAATTAGGTCCCTTAACATCAACAGGTCTACTCTGAGTAGAACTTACCTGGGGACAACCCACAAAAAAACCCACATTTCCTCAAGTATCCCTAACTGGCATCCTGCCACAACAGTCTTCATGGGACTGTCAACTCCACCACGTGCCCAGATTCCTTTTTTCCCCCAAACTCTGCCTATGAATCCGACAACTTGAAGACCTCATAACTCAGTCTGGCTGCACCATAACTAATAATTGTATTGATAATCTTTTTTAAAAAAAATGTATTATTAATTAATTGTTATGTTTTACTTACATATAGCACTTTTTGACCCAAAGACACACACCCCAGAGTGAGGAACAGCATATTAAGAGATATTACACAGAACAATGAAATGCCACAGGTCATCATATATGATGCGAGCCAGCAAAATCATAGCGTCAGTAAAGAGCAATGTTCTCATGTCACAGTGGGGGCAATTGTGGGTAATTTTCTGTTATGTGCCAACCCTACTATAAAAAATTTTAGAAGGCAATGGATGGAAGCACATTTTTAAGACATTTGCAGGGAGCCAACAGTAATGGAGGCTGATAAGCACACACCTTTTTTTACTTTTTTTAAAAAAGAAATGCTTGTCTCCCATTAGGCATGAAGCAGTTCTCTGGGTGTGCAATTTCTTATGTATGTGATATACATTGGGGATGGGGGAGGTACACAAATATTGCAATCCAGGAGTTCATTTTGCCCCCCAAAAAGTTGCTCAAAGTAGAAGTTCCCTTCTAGACAAACACATTTTTTTCCTCCCTGGAGTCTATCTGCCTCACAAAGGCAGGAACACGGCCGATTAAATAAAGAATGAAACCTTAAAAGCACAGATGTTTCGAATAAGACGATTACGGCACGTTTTAAATGGTCGCTGAACCTTTCAGAACAGAATCCAAGGTGATGGTAATTGAGCCCTTCCCCTAACCCAGAGAATCCTGGGAGGTCCGGCTCACGTTGCTGTTTGTGGTTCAACAAAGCCGGCCTTCCCTGTGCTTCTAATTCACGTCGCTGCAGCGTCGTTCCCGACATCTTTTTAGCCGCTTTCAAAGAGAAACTTTCCTGCCGTGCCCACCCACACCACCCAAATCTGATGGGAGAGAATGAGATGGGGTGGAGACAGTCAAACGTTGGGCAGAAGAGAGGCAGGAAAGCAAGCAGCTGGCCCAAACACAAGCTTCTTCCCTGCCTCGGCCCAATCGCGGGTTTCCCCCATATGACCGCACAGCTGCCACAGTGAGTGAGCATCATTATGTTGAGGTCATCTCTGTCCTGAGGCTAAGTTTGTGAAAATAAATGGCTGTGAAGAAAACGGGGGGGGGGGGGTGAGAGAGAGAGACGGGGTGCGGAGAGGACTTTTTAAAGTTATTTGGTCTTCCTGCTATTCTCAGACTGCGAAGGGGAGGCGAACCCAAGCAGAAATGTTTGGCTTAAAGAGAAAGGACCGGTTCCACGGCAAATAAATTACAGATCAGAGATGCAGCTCATATAGGGTATTGACTGGTCCACAACAGTCAGGCTGTTTGTGTGCACCCGGTCATTAGGGAGAAGTAAAGGTAAAGGTAAAGGGACCCCTGACCATCAGGTCCAGTCGTGTCCGACTCTGGGGTTGCGGCGCTCATCTCGCTCTATAGGCCAAGGGAGCCGGCGTTTGTCTGCAGACAGCTTCCGGGTCATGTGGCCAGCATGACAAAGCCGCTTCTGGCGAACCAGAGCAGCGCACAGAAACGCCGTTTACCTTCCCGCTGGAGCGGTCCCTATTTGTCTACTTGCACTTTTGACATGCTTTCGAACTGCTAGGTGGGCAGGAGCTGGGACCGAGCAACGGGAGCTCACCCCATCGCAGGGATTCGAACCGCCGACCTTCTGATCAGCAAGCCCTAGACTCTGTGGTTTAACCCACAGCGCCACCTGGGTCCCGTTTAGGGAGAAGTACCAATTTCCAAATAGCATTCTTTAATTGATACTTGCCCCCCCCCCCAAAAAAAGAGGCTTGTGATTATCTAGCCATGACTTCACCCAGGCTCTGTATTACCTTCCTGTAGTTTGTATTTCCACTTGTTTTCTGGTGGCAAGGGGAAACAAAGATCCTACCATTTGATTCCTCCTGAGCTTGTAATGGATTGTAGGTAGGTAGAAGTGGGATTGTTAATCTTCATCAGAATCATCACCATGTATCTATTTTTATCACACTTATGACAGAATGCATAATGACATACAGGGGGCTTCCATCTCCCGCCCAGGGCACAGATCGGAACCAGATCTATGCATCCATGCGGCTCTCCAGATTTTCAAAACACAGAGGATCTCCAGACTAAGAGAGGAGAAAGCGAGAGACAGCAGCAGCCATTGGAGGAGAACACTGCATGGAAGGAAGGGCATCAGAGGAGGTGCAATTCACATTAAATTGAAGTATGGACGTGTTTATTCTACTGGTGCTTTATAATATGAACCCAACAACCACGAGACTATAAGAACAAGTTCTAATGATGAAATGCAACCTAGGACATCACATTATCCTAAAGCTAGCTTCAGAAGGTCTACACCAGGGGTCAGCAAACTTTTTCAGCAGTGGGCTGGTCCACTGTCCCTCAGACCTTGTGGGGGGCCGGACTATATTTTTTTTGGGGGGGTGATGCAAGAGCACCATGAGCCCCTGTGTTTTGCGAACGGCAGGGGCTGGTGGTGGCTGAGGGACGATGAGAGCCGTGCGAAAGGGCTCCAGAGAGGGGCTGCTTAAAATGGCGGCCGCTCGAACGCTGCTGTGGCTGCTGCGGCTGCTGCTGGCACCAACAAAGCCCAGCACCCTTCCTCCTCTAGGCAGGGCGGGAAGTAGCCAGGAGGAGGGAGGAGGGAGGGAAGGAGGGAGGAAGAGGAGGAGGAGGAGGAGGCGGCACCATGTGAGGGAGAGGGAAAGAACGCATGCATGCTGGTGATCCATGCAGTGATTCCTGGGCCATCCTCTGGCTGGATCCAGAAGGCAATTGGGCCTGATCCAGCCCGTGGGCCTTAGTTTGCCAACCCATAGTCTACACTGACTGATATTATTAGCTAGTCAGCCTTTTGGATGTCTAGAGAGGCCCAGAATCAAACCTACGACCTGCTTCACCAACTGAGCTCTGACACACCCAACCCCATTATCCAAAAATCCAGTTCATTCAACTTCAGCGTGCCCCTGTGCCGTATTATAGCCATGCAACCTCTGTATAATCTGTCATTTCCCCAAATGTTTTGGCTCTCAGCAGACCATTCAGGTATGAAGTTGAACCGTGCACAAAACAATGCTGCCCAGCACAGAGGAACTTTAAAATTACCTCTTAGCCAAACACTTAAGTCCGATACTTGGTAATACAATCTCTGAGCTGTGAAGTGCAGATAAAAGACTCTCCTACCCTAAGCAGTACCACCCCTGCAAGAGAACCACACACAAAGAGGGAACAAAGAGTATAGAATGTCTTCCCTCTTTTGTACAATGAAAATCTAGTGTTTCAAAACACATACTGCCTGCTCTCCTATCTGTACCATCAGTGTGAGATACCATGTAATGTGTATCCTTTTTCTTTTCCTCCTCCTGTCCTCCCCCTGGCTTTTTTTTTTAAAAAAAAGTCAGGGCATGAAATAGAATTAGTAAACCATTTCACGTTCTTATCCTGGATGTGGGGAGGGGGTGGGGACATCTTAGAGAATTAAGAGATGGGAATCTAATTAATGAACAGTCACATTTTAAGTAATCTGTCCAGGCAAAATCCTCCTCCTCCTGTTTCTCAATGATCTAAAAGCACTTCAGAAGCATTAAGTATCCTGCCTCTGTGAAATATCTGGAAAGTAGCTAGCCTTTAGACTTAGCCTGATTAATACAGCATCTGATTAAATGGATCCTAGCTCCTTTCAGAAGCAATGCATCAAAACGATCATTACGCAAACTCAATTTCATCTATTTTTGGCCGGTGTTTTCTGTTTGAAAATTTAATGCTCGAATGCTTTCGATGTGCTTTAGTGGGTCTGTAAACACTCGTCTCACTTTAAACTCATCTCACTTTATTGGCCGAGGGTGCCGGCGTACAGCTTCCGGGTCATGTGGCCAGCATGACTAAGCCGCTTCTGGCGAACCAGAGCAGCGCACGGAAACGCCGTTTACCTTCCCGCCGGAGCGATACCTATTTATCTACTTGCACTTTGACGTGCTTTTGAACTGCTAGGTTGGCAGGAGCTGGGACCGAGCAACGGGAGCTCACCCCGTCGCGGGGATTCGAAACACCGACCTTCTGATCAGCAAGCCCTAGGCTCAGTGGTTTCTTATTCCATGATGCCACCAAAATTATCTACCCAAACAGCAGATGGTGATGGTTTATACAAATCCTCAGTTTCTTCAGCAACATTACATGATCTTAGATTACACATTCTGCTCATGGCAAGGTTAGTGTAGACAAAGGAAATATCTTTGCTAGGGAATCAAAATGCTTAAGGGGGGAACTTTGGGATTTGTTTACTTTGGGTCAAGCTTCTAGTGTATCAAAACACTGATAGAGGATCAGAATACTAGAGATGTTTGCAGTCGAACAGTGTGTTACGTAATTGTTTAATTATGCCTTATAAACACTGATATGCACTACTAAAACTGAATGTGATTCTGCAATTGCTTCCTCCTGTCTGCTGCTGATGATGATGTTTCCCTGCCTCCGAATATTCCATAAATTAATAAAATAGGTCCTTTCTTCAACCAGCTGATAGCTATTTTAACAGAATTTTCTTGCTAAATTTTAACAAGTTGCAATTTGTAATATTTAAGGCATTGTGTTATTGTTGTTCTTGCATATCGAGGCCCCTTGACCACCCTGTTCCCTAAGGTGCAAATAACTAGACAACACATGGCATATTGGTTTTGGGGATCAGATAAGGCCACAACTTTTATCGGTTACAGATGTGAGGTTTGGCCATAGGCATTGTGGCAAGCAATCGCGCATGTCACTCCTGCCCGTCCCTGCGAGCCGGTCATTTAACCTCCCCCTGGGCACGGTGCCAAGAGCCGCAGTTGGTCAATTGGTCCCACGCCCAGAGAAACACCCACCAAACCTCTGCCGCCATTGGCCCCTTTGGCAGCAGGAATAGGATCCGGCCAGTGATAGGCTGGTTTTCAAGGGATTCCCAGGACCCACCCGCAAAGCTGCCTGCCCCAAAAGGGGGCAAATGTACTTGTTATTTAAATTCATTAGGCCCCCCCCCCTTGGATGAAATATCATTTGTGGCTATGTGACTGAATGCAATTTTAAAGGAAGAAAAGTGACCGTGATCACTTGCACACGCATACACCCCAGGGATGTGCATTTAATTTTAGCGAACACAATAATCACATTAGGAAAGGTGTACTACAAAGGCACAGAATCTGATCAGAGGGATCAGGTGACATTAAAGTTAATCCCACATGTCCAGTTGACTAATCAGTCAGCTTCGAGGCATGAAAAAGCCTTTTCACTGCGGCTATGTGGTGTAGAGATTGGCCTTTTGAACTATGGCCAGGGGGTGGAGATGGGTAGTATAGAGCATGCCTGCTCATTTGAGTGTAGAATCATAGAGTCACAGAGTTGGAAGGGGCCCTGGGGGTCATCTAGTCCAACCCCCTGCAGTGCAGGAATCCTGGCCACAGCAGACCCTGCGTAGGCTCAAACCACCAATCTCCTGGTTAACAGCGAAACACACTGACCCACTGGAGACACATTGAGCCTTATATTCAATCAGCAAGCGGGTCCTGCAGAAGCAGGAAGCAAACGCTGCTACTGCCGCACGTCAAAGCAACGCTCCGATTTCGGATCTCTTGAAACTAAATAGCAGTAAAATCTAATTCAATAACTAGCTAAACAAAATAGTGAAACAAACTAGCTTAGCAAAGGAAACAAGGAAACAAAGGCTAGCAATCTCAGCTCACAGGATCACAGAACGACGAAACTAACTGGCTGGGAAGCGGGACAAAGAGGGTGAGTTTCCCGCCCATCGCTAGCTTAAGGGAATTAGGACATGCCCCCGGGCCGACCGGATTGGTCAGCCTCCGGGGGCGTGGGGGTAAATTCTACCAATCGCGCAGGGGCTATGCTCAGCCCCTCCGCACGTGATCGGGTCGTGACGCCCGCAAATCTGCCTCCTGTTTGATGCAGAAGTGGCCTTATCACACCCATAGTATCCATCATAATACACAACTTCCATCTAACAGGAAGGGATGAGAAACATCCCCTATGTTATCACCTTCTTAATTCTCCTGCCCTGGGTCAAAAAATGAGTCAATAGCTGGTCTCCTTGCAAGGCACCAGAAGTCAAACCTAACTGGAGGATTTCCCTCCACCTGCCCAACTCCTTCCACCATCAAGATTCTGTGGGGATAAAATTGGGTTGTCCACCCTATGATTTTTGTCTGACATTTCCCCACAAACAAAATGGTCACCAAGGATGATCAGTGGACACCTCGTTTGAAAGTAAGTTACAGAACCCTTATGTGGGACTGAGCAAAGGATGGTAACCTTATCAAGAGAATAATTGTTTTTAAAAATGTTGATTTCTTAATACTACCTGATTTCTTCTCCCTCCCCCCCCCCCACGCTTCCTAAACCTTTTTATCTTAATAAAGCATTTAAATTGGAATCCAAGGTTGAGTATAACTTCTGATCTCTCAAGGTGCTTTCTCCTCCCAGAGTAGCAGGTCCGGGCTTCTTATTTCGAAGAGAGTAAGTGATGGTAAGGTAAAGGTAAAGGGACCCCTGACCATCAGGTCTAGTTGTGCCCGACTCTGGGGTTGCAGTGCTCATCTCGCTTTACTGGCCGAGGGAGCCAGCGTTTGTCCGCAGACAGCTTCCGGGTCATGTGGCCAGCAGGACAAAGGCGCTTCTGGCGAACCAGAGCAGCACACGGAAACGCCGTTTCACTTCCTGCTGGAGCAGTCCCTATTTATCTACTTACACTTTGATGTGCTTTCGAACTGCTAGGTGGGCAGGAGCTGGGACTGAGCAACGGGAGCTCACCCCGTCATGGGGATTCGAACCGCTGAGCTTCTGATCGGCAAGCCCTAGACTCTGTGGTTTAACCCACAGTGCCACCTGTCCCTAAGTGATCGTAGTTACTCATAATGAAGTCAAATAGGTACATTCCAGTCACTTTCACTTATCAAACCTTTATTAGGCATTTACGGTACATTCCAGTCTTGCCCCACAACTTGCATCTCAGGGACAGCAGAGTAGCTTCCTTCTCACACACATGCTTCACATAACCCCACACAGCCCATGTGTTCACTGGTGGTCTTGGGGCATTCAGCATCCCTCTTGGTCTAACCTACCTCACAGGGTTGTTTATGAGCATTTTAAAAAAAATTGGAGAGAACCGCATGCACTGCCTTAAGCTCCTTGAAGGGAAGTCAGGATATGAGTGTAATAAAGAAATTCATAAAATAATAGAGATATATTCGGTGGGCTGCAGCCAAGTAAGCAATATTCAGAGTTGACCTGTTGAAATAACTTTTCTTACGAAGTAAGGTATAGGTTAACAGATTGGCTATAATACCACCAACTGAATGAAATATTCAGGATAGATAAAGGAGTGAGTTTGGGGAAAGAATTTTCAAGATCTGAAGAGGACTTACTAGAGGATAATGATAAACTGAATAATGATAAACTGTTATCTAACTACCATTAGAATGGGAAACAAAGGACGAGGATGTTAAAGCAGTTATGATACATTGGGCAAAGGATGTAGGTTATAACAGACCATTAAATCAATGGGAGAAGTTATGGAAAGAGGACTTAAAATGTATGGCTTGTTGTTTGCTGAAAGAAAATTATATGAAGATGATGTGAATGAATGAATTTATTTTTACGGCCACAGACCAACTTATATGAAGATGATGTACCGTTGGTATTTGAGTGCAGTAAAATTAGCAAAAATGTATAAAAGTGCATCCAGGACCGGCGCTAGGGCTTCTTGCGCCCTAGGCAAACCACCTTCTGGCACCCCCCGCCAAAGCCTGTTTTAGCGGGAGGTGGGGGTGGTGGAGAGGCAAGCAGCAGTTTCTCCGCTGTAGCGGAGAAGCTGCTGCTCGCCTGCCCCGCCCCCCGCCAAAGCCTGCTTTAGCGGGAGCCGGGGGGTGGTGTAGGGGGCAAGCAGCACCTCTCCGCTACAGCGGAGAAGCTGCTGCTAGCCCCAGGGCCGTCTCAGGCACATCTGCCACCGTGGCACGACAATCCTTCCAGTGCCCCCATGCGTCCTCGGCGTCCAGGGGAGAGCGCGGGTGGTGCAAGCCCCCAGATGCCCGTGGGGGCAGAGGGAGGCCGCCAGTGGGGCCGCGCGGCTCCCCCCGCTCGCTGCGCTCGAAGACGGGGGGCGGGTTGGGGAGGGGGCACCCGGTATGCCGGCGGGCTCGCAGGGGCGCCCGGGGGGGCCCAGCGCCCTGGCGCACCACGCCACCAGCCCCAATCGACGAGACGGGGCTGGCTAGCCCGTCCCGCCCAAGCCTGGCCAGCGCCCCCTCCATTTTGGCACCCTAGGCAATTGCCTAGTTCGCCTAAATGGACGCACCAGCCATGAGTGCATCGAATGTATGTTGGAAATGTAAGAATAAGAAAGTTACAGGTAGGTAGTGTGGGATGTGAAACATGAGAGCAGTTAAATACAACATCGCTGCAGGTTAACACAAAACCACAGGGGCCAGACTCCATCTTTCTCTTTTGGATTGGCTGCTTGACAGAGCAACATCTAGTCAGGGCAAAGATGCTCTCTTGGTTTCTAGCCAAGAGAGGACAAAGGGGCTTTCTCCCGTATGGAGATAGTCTCCACATGTATACTATTTTCTAAGCTAAGAGTCTGCCTTCTGGGATCTTATTGTGAACAGGATGATGTATGTAAGTAAACTCTTTTTATGCTTTCATAGAAGACTGTGTCGTGTCTTATTTTGAGAGGGATTAAAGGGGCAAATACCAGGACAATTATTATAGAGACTCTAGCGAGTCTGAGCAAGCTATCCACTGTATGTGTTTAAAAGGGGAATGAAAGCTCTGCTATATTCTGGGACTTGTTAACACAAGTTGGAATACGATACCTTAAACAATATATCCTCTCCTGCATCCCTAAACATTCCCACAGGTAGCCGTGTTGGTCTGCCGTAGTCGAAACAAAATTAAAAATTAAAAAAATCCTTCCAGTAGCACCTTAGAGACCAACTAAGTTTGTTCTTGGTATGAGCTTTCGTGTGCATGCACACTTCTTCAGATACCAGGTGCTACTGGGATGATTTTTTTTTTTTTTGTTAAGAATATGTTTTTGTTTTTACCATATGTGGTGGTCCTGTAGAAAAGTAAAAGGCTTCTGGGAAATGATATACAATGAATTGGGGGGAAATGTTTCGGATAACTTTTGTCAAAAAAAAGACAAAAAAAGAAGCCTTTTTAGTTGGATTAACAGGGGATGAAATACCAAGGGACTTAAAAAGACTATTTATGTATGCGACAAGAATGTTGCCTGCCCTGAAGTGGAAAGAAGAGAAGGTATCAACAAAAGAAGAATGGATAACTAAGATGATGGACTATGCCGAAATGACAAAGATGACTGTGAAGATCAGAGATCAAGATGGAAAAAAAGTTTGAACAGGAATGGAATAAATTTATAGACTATTTAAAAGACTACTGTAAATATTTCAAAACATTAGCAGGTTTGATGTAACATTTATGAAAGTGCATAACTGGAAATTAGGGTAAATAAGAGGGGGGGAAATAGTTTTGAGAAAAAATAAGATGCAAGAAATAGGAGGGGGAGAAAAATGGAAACCAGGGGGGGAGGTTATACCATATTTTTAGGGAAGTATTGATTTACAAAATATTGTGATAATTTGAAAATAAATTTTGAAAAAAAGAAAAAACTGTTCTTAAGTTTGTGTGAATTGGTGGGTCTGCTATGAACATGCAACACAGTAACCTAAAGTAGCAACGACTGACTCAGGCTGGAGGCAAATTAACTGGTTCAATTAGGGCAAAACCATCTCGGGTCTCATCCTCGGCCATTTTATTCTTACCGTAAAATTCACCAGTTCACCTAAGCAATTGGGGTCCAGTTTGCCTCAGTTCTAACTGGCTATGCCTACACAGACATCTGTTATTGGTTCAATATCACATATATATATTGGCTAGGCCTAATAATATATTCCTCATTGTGTGGAAGACCTGAAGGCAATGAAAGTACCTACCCCTGCCTCCCTCCGAGATTCACACACTGGCATAGCAAATAAACAGAAATCCTCTTACCATATTTGTCTCCATCTTCTCCTTTGGCACTGATCCGTCTACCTAGAACTTGAATATGCTTCCCACTTGTTCTGCTGTACAGCTGATAGAGTCTGAGCTGCTTCCTGCTCACATCGTCTCGCGCTCGCGTTTGATTTTCCACGTGTATCCGGAAATCCACATTTTCTTCGGCGACAAACATCTATTTTTTATTTTATTTTTTAAGAAGGGGGAAAGCAAGACAGTAAACTAAGGCAATGTTGTTGATTCGCAAATTCAAGTAACACTACACATACTTTGGCTAGCTAAAACTTTGTTGCAAAATATTGTCGCGAGCCAAACAGCATTTGGTCGCTACCATTATATACTGTCCAACTATCTCATTTGTCCATGGCAGGGATACTGGAGTGGGGATAGGCGTGCCTGGCGTGCTGTGGTCCATGGGGTCATGAAGAGTCGGACACGACTGAACGACTGAACAACAACAACAACAAAATTATATACTGATCTGCACCTTCTCTCTTCCCTTGACCCTTCGTCCAGTTCCACGCTTTATTTTATTTTCTAAAATACATTTTTATTAAATTTTCACTTTAAAAAAACCAGTAAATTTCAACATTATCCTACACAACTCCTTTCCCATCACTCTGCTGAGCTATGACTTCCCTCCATCCCGCCAACAAGCTTCCTTTTCCGATCTACATCTCAGTTTCATTTTATTTTATTAAGTCCATGTCATAGGATTTATTTCACTCCTGCTAGTGTTTTGATGCTTTTGAATTATGCTTTTGAGTTATGGTGCTGGCGGAGACTCTTGAGAGTCCCATGGACTGCAAGAAGATCAAACCTATCCATTCTGAAGGAAATCAGCCCTGAGTGCTCACTGGAAGGACAGATCCTGAAGTTGAGGCTCCAAAACTTTGGCCACATCATGAGAAGAGAAGACTCCCTGGAAAAGACCCTGATGTTGGGAAAGTTGGAGGGCACAAGGAGAAGGGGATGACAAAGGACGAGATGGTTGGACGGTGTTCTTGAAGCTAATAACATGAGTCTGACCCAACTGCGGGAGGCAGTGGAAGACAGGAGTGCCTGGTGTGCTCTGGTCCATGGGGTCATGAAGAGTTGGACATGACTAAACGACTAAACAACAACAAGTGTCTTCAAGCTTCTACATTTATTTTTTATATAGTCAACAAATTTACTCCAGTCTCCTTGGAATTTTTATTCATTCTGGTTTCGGATCCTGAAGGTCAGTTTTGCCAGTTCCATGATTTAAAAGTCCAATAACAGTACATGTGATGCCTCCAAAAAGGATGTGGGTGACATCCACCTGCCCAACCTTTCTTTGGCTCTAGCCAAAGAAAGTTCTTATCTACTCCTCCCATGGAAGCTACCCACAAGCCATGATAGTTATCTTCCATGTTTAGAGGTGATACACCTCTGAATACTAGATTCTGAAGACAAACAACAGAGGAGGGCTTTTGCCCTCAACCATTGCTGGTCAGCTCCTGAGAGTAATTTGCCTGAGCCTGCTGTTGTATAGAGAATGCTGCGATAGGTGGAATCAAGTGATGTGCCCAAGATCACAAACGCAATGGAGGCTGGTCCTTTTGGATTAAAGAGGGCACTGCCGCTCAGTCTGCCCTCAGCCGCTCCCCAGTTGTCTGTCTTTTCACTTATATCCACTGCTTCCTGCTCCTCCTCAGTTTCAGCGTTGCCCACTGTAGAACTCTGCGAAAAGGAAGGTGGTGACCAGGGGCGTCTTAGCCATAGAGGCTAGTGGTGCGGGGAACCACGGCGCCAAGTTCTGGGGGCGCCAGAGAAGAGGCGGAGGCTGGACACGGCACCTCCTGGCATCAGCTAACCATCTGCCTCTGCCATGCCCGGAGGAGCCACCCTCCAGCCCCGACTAAACCACTTCTGCTCTAATGGAACACTGTGATGGAAGCCAGAGCACACAGAAATGCAGTTTACCTTCCAGCTGCAGCGGTACCTATTTATCTACTTCCACTGGTGTGCTTTCGCACTGCTAGGTTGGCAGGAGCTGGGACAGAGCAACGGGAGCTCACCCCTTCGCACGGACTTGAACTGCCAACCTCACAATCAGCAAGCACGAGAGGCTCGGTGGTTTAGACCACAGCGACACCCGCATCCACTTCCTGTAAGTAGAGAGGCCCTGTAATAGATGGATTGCCTTCTTGCCAGCTCTTTGCCTTGCCTGCTGCTTCTCTGTCTGCATGCTGCTGTCCATTTCGGTGAGATGACCACTACACTCATACTTCTGCTGGCCACCTCACTAAGAGAAGAACATACAGGGTCCACCATCTGCTCCCAACTAAGCCCGCCTCACTGGGAAAGAGGTTGTGCTGACATGTACCTGCTTTTGGCAGCTTCCGTAAGAGAAATAAATATTCTGCCCACATTCTACTGCCTGCCTGAGTGGAAGAGGAACGAAGACGAATGAATGCCTCTCCCCACAAGATGATGCTCCCTGCCTGAAGGACAGGGGCTGCCCACTGTGGACCATGCTAGCCAGCTGAGGGAGAAAAACTGACCACTGTGATCTCATGCTAATGCTGCCTATGTCACAGACTGGCCACTGTGTTCTCACACGGATGTGTCCAACCAGAAGGAGAGACAGAGGCCATTGTGATGTCATGCTGATGCTGAAGGAGAGAGAAACTGGCCAATGTACCAGCCCACAACTGCTGTTCACCTGAATAACAAGGAGACACTGCCTGGCACGCCAGCACATTGCTCACTATGTTCATGAGAATTATGTCCTTTGCACCTTGGACCAGACTGGGGTTTCTTAACTTGCTTTTACTCCCCTGTTCCTGCATACTAGGTTTCCTTACCAGAGGTCTATAATAACAAGGTAATGAATCAACCACATTTATTTGTACACAAAAGGTAGGTAAAGGACCCCTGAATGGTTAAGTCCAGTCAAAGGCAACTATAGAGTTGTGGCACTCATCTCGCTTTCAGGCCGAGGGAGCCAGTGTTTGTCCACAGACAGCTTTCTGGGTCATGTGGCCAGCATGACTAAACCGCTTCTGGCACAATGGGACACTGTGACAGAAACTACAGCACACAGAAACGCTGTTTACCTTTTTCCTTTACAAAAAAAGGTAGCAACCCTAATGCAGAAGTCACCACAAAGGATTCAAATGCAATACAAGCCTAGATATATACTATAGCAACTTAAAATCACCCAACCCACCCCTTCATTGCGTTGGTTTAACACAGCCATAAAGCATTATTTCAAGGACACTAACCAATTTGCAGTTTACACCTCCAGTAAGGGAATCTATTATCCCCCTATATTTCCTCCCCTCAGTGTGGCTTCACTGCCCAATAGGCATTTTTAGGAGACGGCTGCCCTCTAACTCCTGCTGGCTGCTGGTGGGACCATCTCTGCTTCATGAATGCAAGCGCTGGAGATGAGAAATCATCAATCAGACAGACAGCTTGGTAAGGATTTCAGCAATTTGCACAGCGAATAAAAAATAAAAAATGCTACCTCTTGCACACATCCCTTTTACATGTAACAGGCAAGTGTAGCTTGAATGTTGATTTCTGTTTCTAAATTTCCGCACCAACTTGAAAACTTTCTTTCTATAAGTCTATATGGAAATTCGTATACATTTTTGCAAGGAATTCTGCGCATTATTTCCACTGATATGTGTTTTCATTTCCTGCACACCAGTCCCTAATATATGCTTTTTGTATACTTTTTTATTGGAGAACTGCATCACAAAATTTGAAGAAGTGCAAATTTTCGAAAGACAGCTGTGGTCCTATTGATGACCACATCAGGTAAAGTTGCATTAAAACAGAAAAAAATTCTCCCTCGTTTCTACCTCTACCGCCTCCATTTAAAAATGAAATGAAATGAAACCACAGGGGCTATAATCTAGAGCAAAACGTCAGCATTAAAAGAGAGGCATCTTGATCCTTTCCTTTTTGTAGTTCTACATACACACACACACACACACACACACCAAAAAATACCCCCCCCCAGCTTCCTGCCTTCCTCGCACCCTCTAACAACAAAGTAACAGTCTGCTGGTATTTGTAGTTTGGCCCCTGTATGTATACATTTCTTCTGTAGGAATATACAGCCACAAAGTCCCCTCAAACACAAAATTGCACGATCTAAATGGTTGCCTGGATGTTCAGATACCATAACTGGTGACACTGCGCCAAATGCCACAGCAGAAACATGCATTTTAAACACTGGATATTTTCTTCATACTTCAGTAGAGCTGTTTCCCCTCCTTGAAGTTCAATCCGTGGCCACTCAATAGATGCTCTGGAATGCATTTAACGCAGCCCATTGTTATGCACATGAGAAAATGTGCGGTTGAGGCACGGTGTCTTTTTAACTTGCTGGATGGTTCTCCATTTATTTCAGAAGCCTCAAGCACATTTAAAAGACAACAATCTCCCGTGCAGTCTTAGAGGGTAGGTCAGGTGCAAGTTGCTGGGAAACAGGCTGGTACAATAATACACACACACACACACAACACCAAACCATCTATCTCACATGAAGAAAGAATACTGTTAATGGCGTGTGAATGCTACCCTTCCCACCTCAAGGCATCTCAACAATTTAAGAGCAATGCATTCAAAATTATGCCCTGTGAAACTCTTGTGTTGACCTTGCTATCCCTGTCATGGGGTTGTCTGCTTTTGGGGCAGGGGCCTGGTAGGAATTTTGCCAGTTGGCTGATTGGCTGTTGCCATCTGGTTTTTGCCTACTGCTCAGCAACTAGTCACAACTTGTAAGGTTGGCGGTTAGGCATTGGTCATTATGTGTGATTGGAGGGGCGGTAGTCTCTCCAAATGGTGATGGTGTGCTAGGAATTCCGTTAAAGGAATCCAGGGGCACATATGCTAGTCCGAAACCCCGGTAGGGGTCAGGGCCCATGCGAGAGCCCCTGGGACCCACTGGGGAGGGGAAGGGTTCTGCGTACCAACCCCCAGATCTCTCCCCAGATGGGATTTCCCACTGCTGACACATAGTCAGCTCTGTCCCGTCAGACAGCTAGTCTGGACCAATGCCTACGCAACCACTCACATTGATTTGTAATTTAATTAAATTGTGGCCTAAATTCTGCCAAAAACCCAAACAAAAATGATGTCTCGTGTCTGAATTATTTGGGGGTGGCGTTGGGGACCTCCACACGCAACTGCTTTTTCTCTTTCCCACCTCTTTCTTTGCCTATATGTTATTTACACAACCCAAGCTACATCGAAATTTGTGACTACTGTTGTTTCATTTTTGCTTTTCCCCTCGAGTCTTGAATGAAAGAGGGAATATGAATGGCTTAAAAATCAAAAATAAAAATATAAGATTAATTAGGTCCCAAGCAGGACATGCGGATCATCTTACTTTAGCAAAACAATTGTAAACAGGAGCATAGTATACACAGCTTTTTGAAGTCCCTGGGCTTTGAAAGGACATTCATTTGCAAGAATTAAATATCCCTCCATTTAGGGCCCTTATTGATTTCAAAAAGTAAACAAATGCAAGTCTCTTTGATACATTGGAAATACCTTTTTAAAAGAACCTTTTCAGCCAGTGAACCAACCTCACAGTAATTATTTCCTTCATGACCTTCCAAACATATAAAATTATCTCGGCAAGATCAACAAGAAATATCTAAGATGTCGCTTTCCCAGGTCTGGGAAGAAGGCTAATCACTATTTTGTTTCTATGGTTTTGGCAAACTTCCACTTTGCCAATTAGAAAATTTGCAAGGCCACCCCCAGAGTGGTGTTTTTTTAGGCATGTGTTGAAATGTAACACCCCATTATTTGCTGCCATTTCCTCTTCTAGCCTTGACTGCAAGACCCAAGCTGTTCGGATGACCGAGAAAGACATGTCCCCTTCAGCATTACAGCAGCACCCCTCTCCCCCAAAAAAGAGCTGCATAAAAAGATAAAAACTGTGTGTAACTGATTACCTGTCCAGAAGCCATTGATGAATGCCAATATACCCAGCCCCTTTTTGAAACCACAGCTTGCAAGTATTTATTTCTTAACAAAACTATAATAGAACCAGCGGCAGAAATAGAAGACTTCTGCAACTAACATAATCAGCAACGCTTTTGAATCATAGAATTGTAGAGTTGGAGGAAGAAGAGGAGGAGGAGGAGGAGAACGAGGAGAAGGACGAGGAGGAGTTTGGACTTGATACCCCACCTTTCACTCCCCTAATGAGTCTCAAAGCAGCTGACAATCTCCTTTCCCTTCCTCCCCCACAACAAACACTGTGTGAGATGACAGGTAGGTAGCCGTGTTGGTCTGCCATAGTCAAAACAAAATAAAAAATAAAAAAATTCCTTCCAGTAGCACCTTAGAGACCAAATAAGTTTGTTCTTGGTATGAGCTTTCGTGTGCATGCACACTTCTTCAGATACCTCTGTGAGGTGAGTGAGGCTGAGAGACTTCTGAGAAGTGTGACTAGCCCAAGGTCACCCAGCAGCTAACCTAGCCACTGAATTCTGTACTAGCTGAGGTTTCCAAACCGTCTTCAGAGGCAGCCCCATGTATAATGCATTGCAGTAATCTAACTGCTGGGATCTTTGGATTTAAGATTTTAGTCAATTTTACCAGCTTTTGTGTAGTAATAAAAAGCTGGTCATATTTATGAAGATTTTTGATCAAGAATGCTATGTATTTGCTAAGCTGCATGTGGAGGAGTGGGGAAGCGAACCCGGTTCACCAGATTACAAGTCCACCGCTCTTAACCACTACACCACGCTGGCTGGGACTTCATGAGTCATCTAGTCCAAACCCTTGCAATGCAGGCACCTCAGCTAGATCATACATGATAGATGGTCATCCAGCTTCTGCTTCGGAAGCTTACAAGGCCTCTCCACTGACAATGGAAATCACACTTGTACCCAGTTTCCTAACGGCTGCATTTCTGATACTGGCATCTGCACATACCGTATTTTTCCATGTATAACACGTCCCCCATGTCTAAGACAAGCCCTATTTTGGGGGAGTCCAATTTAAGAAAATGGGGGGAGATAGCCCAGAGTTGTTGAGCTTATTTAGGGGGGATGCATAACATCACTCACCCAAATGACAAACGCTGCCAATCGCATGCAACACTGAAACCACCAAGCTCCGGCAATTGCAAGAACAATTGTCGCAGCAGCAGCCAATCCAAAGCAGCCCTTGCCGCAGCCACCCAATCACCTTTGACAAGCTCCTGCTTTGGGGTGAGATTCAACTACCAGTCCAATCAGCTTCTGTATGTGCCTGGGGGAGAGTGCCATCTTGTCCTTTGCCTCAGGCTGTAAAATGTATTAGAATCATAGAATAGAATCATAGAATCATAGAGTTGGAAGAGACCACAAGGGCCATCCAGTCCAACCCCCTGCCAAGCAGGAAACACCATCAAAGCATTCCTGACAGATGGCTGTCAAGCCTCTGCTTAAAGACCTCCAAAGAAGGAGACTCCACCACACTCCTTGGCAGCAAATTCCACTGTCGAACAGCTCTTACTGTCAGGAAGTTCTTCCTAATGTTTAGGTGGAATCTTCTTTCTTGTAGTTTGAATCCATTGCCCCGTGTCCGCTTCTCTGGAGCAGCAGAAAACAACCTTTCTCCCTCCTCTATATGACATCCTTTTATATATTTGAACATGGCTATCATATCACCCCCTAACCTTCTCTTCTCCAGGCTAAACATACCCAGCTCCCTAAGCCGTTCCTCATAAGGCATGGTTTCCAGGCCTTTGACCATTTTGGTTGCCCTCCTCTGGACACGTTCCAGCTTGTCAGTATCCTTCTTGAACTGTGATGCCCAGAACTGGACACAGTATTCCAGGTGAGGTCTCACCAGAGCAGAATACAGTGGTACTATTACTTCCCTTGATCTAGATGCTATACTCCTATTGATGCAGCCCAGAATTGCATTGGCTTTTTTAGCTGCTGCATCACACTGTTGACTCATGTCAAGTTTATGGTCTACCAAGACTCCTAGATCCTTTTCACATGTACTGCTCTCAAGCCAGGTGTCACCCATCCTGTATTTGTGCCTTTCATTTTTTCCCCCCTAAGTTTAGTACTTTACATTTCTCCCTGAGTCTTGTGCCATCCCCGAAGCAGATAGTACTTAGCTAGTTAGGCCAGTGTTCAGACTCCATATAAAGCAGATTGAAATGTTCCATATTTTCACCAGTGTGGACTAAAATTTCCCCAGTGAATGTCGATGATAGGGGTCTAACGTGCATTGGATGAGCATCCAACCTTCTGGGGACTCTCCGGACAAGGACACTGGGGATATTGGAAAGAGTGTTACTCTTTGCATAGCATACTATAAGCAGGCTCGGTTTTCCAGAGTCCCTAATGAGTCTTCTACGGTAAAATGCCATCCCCCTCAAAGATGGTTTGGGACTCTGATACGCAGTGTCATTCTACTTCGAGATCTCTCATCGCTGCTGATGGCTTTCTGAATCTATTCGGAGCCAATTTGGAATCTAATTTGAGTCTCTCCTGCTACATAATTGATTGGAGTGCTTTTGGGATAAGTGAAATTCAATGATGTTCCCTTGAAACGTCTTTGTTAATGCAGCCTAAGTAAAAAGCACTTAGGGGATGAAGCTGAAATTGAACAGGAAGGAAAGGTTGACGATTGGGTCAAACTTCCCTCCAGCTGCCAGAATTCGGAAATATGAGATGGGACAGAAGCAGAAGGGGCACTCTGGAGTACAGAGAAGGTGATAGATCTCAGTAAGAACTCAACAACGCTCAAAAGAGTGATGTCATTCCAGCACTTGCTTAACTTTATCGCATTGGACCAAGAGCATATTTTGAAATGCCAAAAACTTAAGTAACACTAGGAATTTATTAAATCTTCTGTTCCCCAGCCGTTAATAATAATTTTCTGGATATTAGAAGGAAAGCCCTCGTGTCCCTAGATGTCAGTGACAGCGTATTGTCTTCCGTTTTCTCTCTCTTCTTTTTATTTTACAAACTTTTTTTTTTAATGCTTTCTCTAAAACCATGGGCCCGCTAAGATACACTGGACTGAATCATGCCTAGTTCCCACTAAAATCAATTATACTGATCTTGTCAAGACTTAACTTTTCACAATGTTTTCAATGAAACCTAGAACGTGTTGGTTAGAGTGTGGTGCTGATAATGCCAAGGTTGCAGGTTCGAGTCCCGTGTGGGACAGCTGCGTATTCCTGCATTGCAGGGAGTCAGACTAGATGATCCTCATGGTCCCTTCCAACTCTACAGTTCTATGATTCTATGAGTCCTGCTGCATCAGGTCAGTGGCTCATCTAGTCTCTAATTCTGTTCTCACAGTGGCCAACTAGATGCCTCTTGGAAGCCCATAAGCAGAACCTGATTGCAACAGCACTTTCCTCCAGCAGTTTCCAACAACCGATAGATGAATTCTTTCCAGATGACTTCTTTATTGTGCATTCACTCTGACTTGCTTGCAGGGGTGTTGGATGACATGACAAAGCAAGTATCATCCCACACTTTCCAGTGCCTTTTCTTATCACTTTCCTTCCTGCAAAAAGTCTGATTGTTTGAGGAAGTGAGTTTGTCGTTCAAGACCTCCCTATCAACCATAATTGTACAACCAGACTTTGCTGCTAAGTGATTAAATTCCACCCCAAAAACAGGGACATTCTGGAAGCACCCTTAGTGGCAATGGGAATTTAATAGGGATCAGATCCACGGTTACTCTTTTAAGTGGCTCCCTCCAGATCTTCCCTTGATCCTGGATAATAAATCAACTCAGCAATGGAACACCAAGTCAACCATGACAGGATTGCAATGCTGTGTAAAACTCAACGCTCCCACCTTCCTGCAACCCACATTTTTATTTTGAGGCAGTTTCACCAAATTACGCTGAATGTTTGGAGCAACAGGGGTGGCCATATTATGGACGGGTCCAAAGATCCAGTCAACTGAGCAAAAGGGAGTGTTGCTCTGTAGCCCTGTTTGCAGCCCCTGAGAACGACAGCCTTCAGAAGGTCAAGGGGTTTTCTGAGCCGCTTTTCTGAGGCTTGCAGGATTTCCGACAGGAGACAGAGATTGGCAAGCCTTTCACTTCATGTAGGGGATCTTTGGGTTCCAAACAATTGATTCTGGAAACCATTTTTGTTTCAAGCGTAGTAATTGCATCCAGAAATTTGAAACTATCAGATTCATGACAGAATTGGAAGGACAACAATTATTGACGCTGGCTCTTTCTCTTTCCTTTTCAGGACTGGGGAACCTCAGGCCCAGAATACAAATACAGTGGTACCTCGGGGTTACATACGCTTCAGGTTACAAACTCCGCTAACCCAGAAATAACGCTTCAGGTTAAGAACTTTGCTTCAGGATAAGAACAGAAATTGTGCTCTGGCGGCACGGCGGCAGTGGGAGGTCCCATGAGTTAAAATGGTGCTTCAGGTTAAGAACAGTTTCAGGTGAAGAACGGACCTCCGGAATGAATTAAGTATGTAACCAGAGGTACCAGTGTACTTCCAAATCTTACCCTCAGACCTGTGCCTAGGTTGCCTACCCTTGATGCCCTTCAGATGTTGTTGGACTTCAGCTGCTATCAGCACCAGCCAGCATGGCAAATGGAGAAGGGTAATGGGTACAGTTCCCACCCATCCTGTACAATATAGGATCGTCCCGTATTTCAATGTAAAATGCTATGTCCTGTATTGATTCAATACACAATGAAGTTTGTCCTGTATTTCCGGTCCGTCCGTCCGTCCGCCCCCCCCCCCCCCGTGTGTGTGCGCCAAGTTAGGGATCCTCTCCAAATGCATTTCTGTGCAGGGCATTTAAGCACAGCACATATTTACAAATTTGTCTGTGTGCACATGTGTTTGACAAATTCCGGAGGGGCCATCCTGTTAGGCTGCAGTGTAATGGATTGCTCTTACGTGATTTCAGCACAGGAGGGGGATGCCCCCCCCCAACCCCTGCCCCGTCCTGTCCTGTATTTTGCCAGAATATAGAGGGCAACATGTTGGCTACCCTTCATCTACTGCTGTAATTTATTCCTGCTATGGGATGCAGCAAACCTGAGAGGGTCCAGGAGAGGATAGTGTTTTATGTAGGAGGGCATATAAAGGAGGCCATGATCTCCTGAAATTTGTGATTTGAAATAGTTCAGTTGTTTCTGAGCACAATTGAAAGTGTTGGTGCTGACTTTTATAGCCCTAAACAGCCTCAGCCCACTATACCTGAAGGAGCATCTCCACCCCCATCGTTCAGCTTGGACACTGAGGTCCAGCGCCGAGGGCCTTCTGGCAGTCCCCTCATTGCGAGGTTACAGGGAACCAGACAGAGGGCCTTCTCGGTGGTGGTGCCCGCCCTGTGGAACGCCCTCCCGTCAGATGTCAAGGAAATAAACAACTATCTGACTTTTAGAAGACATCTGAAGGCAACCCGGTTTAGGGAAGTTTTTAATGTTTAATGCTGTATTGTGTTTTTAATATTCAGTTAGGAGCCGCCCAGAAACCCAGCCAGATGGGCAGTGTATAAATTATTATTATTATTATTATTATTATTATTATTATTATTATTTGATAGAGAGGTGGAACACACATGGTGAACAAGCAAACCCAGTGAAGCCTAATGGTTCCTCTCTGTCCCAACTAAACAATTTTTGAAACATTCCCTTACCATCTAGAAATGCATATTATTTTATATTATTTTATTTTGCATTTGTTGAACAAATTTAGATCCTGAATACTATAAGTATCAGAATTTCAAAACCTGGCAGGTTTGATGCAAAGCTATCAGGATTCCGGGGGGGGGGGGGAGTTTGTAATTGAGAAAACTACCAGATGGGGTGGCCTGGAGCAATGGAGTCTCTTTGCAATGGGCATGTTTGCTCATATGACCTTTGCCAACAAAATTCAGCTGCCCCTCAGCATCTTATTGTGCAGGAAAGACTAAACCAATTTACAAGTGAAAAGGACAAGCAAAACACTGGCCCAAGAATGAGACACAATAAATAATAATAATAATAATAATAATAATAATAATAATAATAATAATAATAATTTTATTTATACCCCGCCCTTCCCAGCCAGAGAACCGGGCTCAGGGCGGCTAACATCAATTAAAATCACAACAAAAAACATAAAAACGATCAATTTTTTTTTGACCACAATAAGCTTCACTAAACCAGAGAAATTTGCCTGAGAGATACCATTCTGAAAGCTATAAAGGTAAAGGGACCCTGACTGTTAGGTCCAGTCGTGGACGACTCTGGGGTTGCAGCGCTTATCTCGCTTTATTGCCCGAGGGAGCCGGCGTACAGCTTCTGGGTCATGTGGCCAGCATGACAAAGCCGCTTCTGGCAAACCAGAGCAGCGCACGGAAATGCCGTTTACCTTCCCACCGGAGCGGTACCTATTTATCTACTTGCACTTTTGGCGTGCTTTCAAACTGCTAGGTTGGCAGGAGCTGGGACCGAGCAACACTGCAAAACTTTAAAGGAAACACAGTCCGAAGTGCATCCCTCTAGAAAAAGCCCTTGCTTTGTCATTTACAGGCAGTGCTTAATTGGATTACCCTTGATCTTAGCCAAACTAAAATAAGATTTTTCCTTATTTTGAAAACCAACAAATCTTGACATTGGGATTAACACCTTTTCCTTCTTATTATATCCCAAGGAACATGGAATTGGTAACTATGAAAGGGGGGGTGTTAAGTGATCTATCCATTACAAAGGAGCTGTAAGTGGGTTTGACACTAAAGGTAAAGGGACCCCTGACCATTAGGTCCAGTCGTGTCCGATTCTGGGGTTGCAGCGCTCATCGTGTGTTACTGGCCAAGGGAGCCCCCGTAC
Source organism: Lacerta agilis (assembly GCF_009819535.1). Classification (NCBI taxonomy): domain Eukaryota; kingdom Metazoa; phylum Chordata; class Lepidosauria; order Squamata; family Lacertidae; genus Lacerta; species Lacerta agilis. Next base: position 9,900,928 of record NC_046314.1, read on the forward strand.
AGCTTCCGGGTCATGTGGCCAGCATGACTAAGGCGCTTCTGGCGAACCAGAGCAGCGCACGGAAACGCCGTTTACCTTCCCGCTGGAGCGGTACCTATTTATCTACTTGCACTTTGACGTGCTTTCGAACTGCTAGGTGGACAGGAGCTGGGACTGAGCAACGGGAGCTCACCCCGTCGCGGGGATTCGAACCGCCGACCTTCTGATCGGCAAGCCCTAGGCTCTGTGGTTTAACCCACAGCACCACCTGCGTGCAAATTCAGTCCATCCATTAACTGGTACCCAGAATGAAGAAACAAGTACTGTACCTGCTAAACAGGTACAGTTGGAAGGTATGAAATAGGGATGGGGAGGCAGCACTGGAAAGGCAGCACAGGGTGCCTTGGGGTGGCTTGGAGACAAGGAAAGGTGCTAGTGGCTCCCTATAATAAAGAAAGAAAGAAAGAAAAAGAAAAAGAGCTCACATCAACTGCTGCTTCTTGCAAGGGACCATATCTTAAAGACAGGGGGGGGGAAATCCCCCTCAAGTTACAAATACAACAAGCATCTCAGTATCTATAAATCGGCTCTAGCAGTGTGAATTCATACTAATGAAGAACACCTGATCAGCTTTGCAACTCCTCGAAATCAATCTGAGGCCTCATTTGCGGGAAAGAGATGGGAGGAAGCGCAAGGAAAAGACCTTCAATAATGTTAGGTAGAAATCAAGGAAGCAACGTTCTGTAGACAAGAGCAAGGATAAAGCTGATACGAAGCAGGAAAAGAGTGCCTTTTTATTTTATTTTATTTTTAAAAGTAATAAACCCTCCAAAGAAACAGAAATCCCTCTTGTTTACTGGAGAGGATTAAATCCCCGCGACAGTTTTTCCCAAGGTCATTTCAGGATTACATGCTTACTGGCATATGTGTGCTTCTGAGAGACACCGAGGGATAGGGCCTGCAAGCCCTGTGTATTTCAGAGCGCCGCAAAGAGTTAATTGTGTAGCTTCACATTGGCCAGACAGAATGTGAATAGTCTAATGTTAAGAGCTCCAAGTCCACTCCAAAATTCCACATGAAATTCTCCCCAATATACAAAGTGCCTATTTATTACCGCGCTAATATTTCTCTCTCTTAAAAAAAAAAAATCAAAAAAATCTGGAAAGCACATAAGAATAAACTGGATTGGAGAAGTCGCACTGTTTATTCATTTCTGCAGCATGCCCAGCCTAGACCCCCTCTTCTGAAAGGAGGTAATGGGATGCTCCCCACCCCAAGAGAGTCTACACAGCCACCCACAGAGGTTGTTCTTTCCTGCAGCATCCCTGCAAGCTCTCGGTGCTCTTTGCCAACCCTTAACCATGCACAAATCACCAGCTGAAAAATACAGGGACACACCCCCTTTTAAAAAAAAAAAGGGAAACCATTTGCCCAGATACTGAAGCAACAGCTGTAGAGTGGCCATGTATCTACCCTGCTTTGTGTTTGAACCCCTGCCTGGGTTAAAGGCAGGGGACCATAAGAAGGGAGAGCAGGTGCCTTGAATTGGTCCATCAACAGTTCGCAGTACCTATGGGGACCATAGCCTCTGTGTGATGGCCTGGGAGTCAGACTCTGATGCTGAACCTGAGGGATCCCAGCCTGCACAGGATTCCCCGCCTCCAGAACCAGCTGAGCCAGGGCCAGGGCTTGAGCCTGAAGGATCCCCACCTGTGTTGGATCCCCAGGTGCAGGCATCAGCAGAGTCTGCTCTGGCTCCTGATGGGAGGGAGGACCCATTGCCTGCAGGTGCTCCACTCCCAGCCTCTTCAGAGGAAGCTGAGGCGGCCCCTGGGTCCAGTAACCCACCAGCCTCTCCTGAGCTACAGAGGCTCAGGGCAGAGAGGCGAAGGGAGTTAAGTGCCTGCAGGAGGAGTGCTCGCCTCCAGGCCCGGAGGAGAGGTGAGTCTCCGGAGGATCGGGGCCGCCCTAAGCATAGGGCCAGATAAAAGCCAGCCAGACCCAGCCCAAGTTGCGTGAGCAACTTAGTTGCAAGCGTGTGCTCAACCTGCAACCTTGTGCCTGAACCTGCCTTGGACCTCGACCTGCTCTCTGCCTTGCTCCCCGCCAGACTGACCTCCTTTGGACCCCTAGACCCAGGACTGGACTTGGACCTTGCTTCACGGACAAACCCTTGGGGCCAGCACACTCTGCCTTGTAAGCAGAAGGTCACAGGTCCACAAATCCTTGCTAGCATCTCCAGGAAAGGCTGGGAGAGAGTTCGCAGTACCTGGACAGCAGACCGAGCAGGAATATATGGGTCACCCGGTCACAGTCTTCTGCACTATGGTGAGATGTATTGCACGGTTTTGACCTATAAAACCTTAAACGGCTCAGGGCCGCAATACCGCAAGGACCGACTCTTTCCATATGAACCTACCCGGACCCTGAGATCATCTTCTGAGACCCTTCTTTGTGTGCCTCCTCCTCGAGAGGTCCGGAGGGTGGCAACACGAGAACGGGGCCTTCACTGCAGTGGCTCCCTGTCTGTGGAATGCTCTCTGCAGGGAAGTTCGCCTGGAGCCTGCTGGGTTGTTGTTGTTATTCCGTGTCACGGAGCCAAGCATGGCTCGGAAAGAGAGGGTAGAGGAAAGAGCAGGGAGAGAAAGTTGGAAAACAGCCAGTCAGGGGGAGGAGGCTGCATATAGAGAGCAAGGGCCAATAATCACAACAGATACGTCCTCGTCAAACAGCCCCCCTTTGCAGACATCGCCGGAAGAAAGAGAAAGCACTTACTTCAGCAATAGACAGGGGGAGGAGAGCCAGAGGGAAAGAAAGAGATATAGACGTCATTTCAGAGCGACCCGGAAATTCTTATGTTGGAAAGCGCGCGAAGACAGCAGTTAGGATATTTGTCCGCCAGGAGAGCAGACATGATTTATTACACTGTAATTAGCAAGGTCTAATAAAATGCTTTTAAAGCTCGAAACTTGAGCCGGCTATTACTCACAGCAACATCAAAAGGCAAGGGTTGCCGTGACATTCCGATTATGTATTTTTGTGGTTTTGTATCCTGATTTTATTCTGTGAACCGCACTGAGACCCCCAGGTATAGGGCGGTATATAAATTCAATAAATAACAATAATAATAATTTCTACTTAAAATCTAGTAAAGATGTGTAAATCTGCAGCATTACATATAAATTAGCATATTTAAAATTTAACGCAGATCAGAATCCTGTTCTGTTTTGTCTTTGCTGATGCATTTTTTTGGGGGGGTCCCTCCTCATCCCTTGTATAGTTGTTGCGTTTGTCTGTTTTTTGTTTGTTTGTTTGTTTGTTAAGTCTAACAAGGCCTCCTGAGAGTTGCTCTTCACTGTTACCAAAATTATACTAGCAGCTTCACAAACAACAACAAAAACTACGCAGCTAAACAGTACTGTAGATTTGGGGGATTGCGTAACTGACAAATGGCAATCCTGGCCCGTACGTCTGTCTGCGGAAAGCTTGGAAATAACAGTGAAGTACATCAGAAATCAAAGAATCGTTGGAAGGGAATCTAAGGATCATCTCATCCAGGCATAGGCAAACTCGGCCCTCCAGAGACTACAATTCCCATCATCCCTGACCACTGGTCCTGTTAGCTAGGGATCATGGGACTTGTAGTCCCAAAACATCTGGCGGTCCAAGTTTGCCTATGCCTGATCTCGTCCAACCCCCTGCAATGGAGGAATATGCAGCTGCCCCATATGGGGATCAAACCTGCAACCTTGGGGTTATCAGCAAAGCGCCCTAACCAACTGAGCTATCCAGAAATACGAAGCCCATGGTTACGATTATCTGGAGATCAAACGTGATTTCCTAAATCTCACATTCCTGCTACAGTCACATCAGCCTGAATGTGACTAGGACTGGAGACCTACATACAGTTATGAGTAGACCCCACTGAACTTCTGGGTAAACCTCCATAGATTGTACATCCCTGAGGAGTCGCTGGCTGCATCTTCAGGAGGGAGAAAGGAGGAGCGGAAGGTGAAGAAAAGCTCCCCAAAGTTCCTTTAACAATGAGAAAGGGGGGGGGTTTCCAGGACGAGTGGCGCCGTGATAAAATTGCTTGCACATTTGCAAAGCTAAGCAGGGTCCGCCGTGGTTTCAAACTGGATGGGGGAACCGTTTGTTGAGATTCCTGCATTGCAAGGGGGTTGGACTAGATCAGTGTTTTTCAACCACTGTTCCGCGGCACACTAGTGTGCCGCGAGGTGTTGCCTGGTGTGCCGTGGGAAAAATTGAAAAATTCAAGAGAATTACTTTATATATAGTCAATATAGGCACAGAGTTAATTTTTTTTAACATTTTCTAATGGTGGTGTGCCTCATGATTTTTTTCATGAAACAAGTGTGCCTTTGCCCAAAAAAGGTTGAAAAACACTGGACTAGATGACCCTTCCAACTCTACAATTCTGTAACATTTTTTTACAGGGCTGGCTTGATTATGGAGAAGCACATTCTTCATTCTGTCTTAAGACTATGACCAGATACAGCCAGCCTTTCTCTTCTACCCCATCCTGCTCTGTTTACCATCTAGCCTGATGAAGAGTACTGGGGAAGTGGAAAGCTTGCACACCATTTTCTGACATTTTGGTTGGCCAAATAAAGGTATCGCCCTAATATTGACCTTGGAATTTTTCTTAATTTTGCAGCATAGCTACCTTGACTTTTCATGTTCTGCAATTTATTCATATGATATCCTGTCCTACCAGTTTGCCGTTTTCTTTTTTTCTTTTCTTTTTTAAATCCTTGCAGCAATTTTTCCTATTAATCATAAAGTAAATAAATCCTGTGAGGCAACTTAGGCCACTCACTGTCTACTAAGCTAAGTCCACCCAGTGGGTTTCCTAGTTATACCCAGTGCTTTTTTTCTCTATTTAAAAAAAAATGTTTAGGGGTACTCTCATTTTGACTCAAGAAAATCACCATTTTTTTAGTTCACACTGGGGAAAATAAATACAGCAAATACAACAAAACTGACAAATCACTGTGCTAGATTCCAAATCCTACTTCACACATTAAACGCTCGCTTCCGTCTGAGACTCGGGAAACACCATGACAGGAAATTAGGCCGCCATCGGGGGTAGCAACGGAACTGACGATTCACCGTGCTAGAGAAGAAGCTAATTTGTTTTAGATTTTTAGTTTCTTCTCCTGTTAGATTCACAGAATGTTTAGTGGTATACGTACCCCCAGAAAAAACCCACTGGCTATACCAGGATTTGGAACTGGGTTATCCAAACATAAGATGCCATAACATCACACACTCACAGATCTTTAACCCGTGCTTTCATCTGCTAGCATTTATATATGAAGGTAAGCAGAGACAAAGACATACAGATACAAAAAGCAAGAGGGTTGTAGCAGAGATGCTATAAGAGTATCCTGAACTTCCCCATCTCAGACGAACAGAAGAAGAGCCTGCTATATCAGGCCAATGCCCCATCTTGTTCGGCATCCTGTTCTCACAATAGCCAACCAGATACTTACAGGAAACTCACAATCAGCATCCAATCACAATAGCACTTTCCCTGGCCCCGCCCTCTGCATTCAAGAGTTGGGATCTCATCATGCATGATGTCACAAGCACTGTCCAACAGGGACTCATGACTCTCATACATCCACATACCACAGAACACTTGCAGTGATAATGGGTTTGCTGGCAGGGTGCAGGTATATATTGTGATGGGTTTCTGAGTGCCAGACTCCTATAATCCTAGGTAAAGGTAAAGGGACCCCTGACCATTAGGTCCAGTCGTGTCTGACTCTGGGGTTGTGGTGCTCATCTCACGTTACTGGCCTTGGGAGCCGGCGTACAGCTTCCGGGTCATGTGGCCAGCATGACAACCCGCTTCTGGCGAACCAGAGCAGCGCACGGAAACGCCGTTTACCTTCCTGCCAGAGTGGTACCTATTTATCTACTTGCACTTTTGGCGTGCTTTCGAACTGCTAGGTTGGCAGGAGCAGGGACCGAGCAACGGGAGCTCACCCTGTCGCAGGGATTCGAACTGCTGACCTTCTGATCGGCAAGCCCTAGGCTCTCCAGCTCATCAGGACAGGCTATCTTTCTGATGAGGGAATCACCTGGGCGACGGGCCATTAAGAGACTAAAGAAAAGGTGATGGGCCATTAAGAGAGCAAATGAAAGGGTGCTCTGTGCCAGATGGCAAATGGGTGTGCCTCCTCCAGCTCTGAGATTTTTAGAAGGATAAAGACTTAGTTGGAAGCAGAGTTTGCTGTGATGTGGCCTGGAGGAAAAAGCTGCAGGCTGGAAAGGCAGAGAGAGAGAGAGCCATGGCTGATTTCTGCTTGAATCCAAGGCTGCAGCTATGAGAGAAACAAGACCATTTGGGGATGTTAAGGCTGTGAACCCCACCATTGTAGACTCAGGTTATATACTGATATGCGTGTGTAAATAAGCCATATGTCCTAAAGACACTGCAGTGTCTGCTGTGCCTCATTCCCAAAAGGAAACGCAAACCCTGTGTAAGCTCCTGAGACCCCTGGAATCTTGCACCGCTCAGGGATTGGGGTGGCATGCAACAATATGATCTTTGAGTGTTCGGAAAACACGATGTGCTCCTATCACATGTGCCACTTGGTAGGAAGACATCCGGGTTGTGTGCAACAAGTGAGTAACCACAGTGCATTTATTGCATGGAGGGGGAAATGGAAAAGCGATAGGAGTATTAGCTATCACATGCCAAGGCCAGGCTCTGGCAGCAGAAAACAGTTATAGGGGAGAAGAGGAGTGTGCCAAGTTCCATAGTGGGGTTTCTTGGCTCTAGAATTTTGAGAAGGGCATAAAGATTCCCAATAAGAAGTGAGATTGCTCCCACTTAACTCTCCTTGTAGTTACCACCATTCAAGACTCACAGAAATAACTTCCTGAAGGCAGGAGGTGCACAAAGCACAGAGTTAAATATCCTTGGGTTTACATGAAACCATACAGGTCAATGTACATCCATCAAGAATCTACATTGCTGGAGTTATTCCCAGTGCTGGGCAAGTTAAAATATGTGAACTTGATGCAATATTCTCCTGAAACTAACTTCTCCTTTTGACAGTTAGCACATTTATGAGCAAACACATTCCTTGCTGAACTTTAAACGGTGTGAGCTGAGATATTCATTAACTGATTGTGATTTCCAAAACTTCTTGAGAAATGCCAATTTTTATCTTTTGCTGGGAACTGTCTAAATGGCATCATTGAAGTATGTGGCTGTGCCCTGGCCATTATAATTCCTATGGTGCAGAAGGCAGAAAACTGAGATTGAGGGGTGGTGATTTGCTCAACGCCGCACAGCAAAATCAAACTCAGATAACTCATACATACAAGGGCAGGGTAAGATGTGAAGTAAAAATATTCCATTAGTTGTGGGACTGATAATTTAAGCAGCTGGTGGTCATTTCGAAGGCATCTTCTGGTTATCACATTGGAATGCATATTATATCATACACAGCACGTAACCCTGCTGATTTACGTGTATTTGTGATTCTGGTGGCCACGCATCCAATACAGTGGTGAGACTTCAAAAATGCAAGTTACTGTTTGGTACTGAAGGAAATGGGAGCCATCAAACATGATGGGACAAGTATAAATTGTTATTGGGCCAACGTACATGAGCCCCAGAAAAGAGCCCATGTTCCCAACTGAGTCAAAAAGATGCTAACCTGGCTGTACAAACCACAGTTAAAAGGTTTGTGATTTTAGGGGGTTTCTGTGTTTCACCTCATCGCTGCACAGTAGGCCCTTCCCACAGAGAGAGAGAGAGAGCGCCAATAATTTAAGAACCGCTTCCATGCCATGTGATTTGGTGAACAGCATGGGTTCTGAATGTTCTGAGCATACTCAAATATCTGAAAGGCTGTCACATGGAAGATGGCGCAAGCTTGTTTCCCCCTGCTCTGGAGAACCAGCAGATTTCAAATTACAAGAAAGGAGGTTCCAACTGAACATTAGGAATAATTTTCTTCAGACCGTCTCCCTCAGGAGGTTGTGAATCTCCTTCCTTGGAGGTGTTTAAGCAGTTAGATGGCCATCTGTCATGGATGCTTTAGCTGAGATTCCTGTTTTGCAGAGGGTTGGATTAGATGACCCTTGTGTTCCCTTCCAACTCTAAAATTCTGCAAACAATTAGGAAATGGCCCACCCTATTCCCACAACCAGGAACCCAGCAAGCGTACTTAGAAACACAAACATGTCCCTTTCTCCAGAGGTAGCCCAGGTCTGGCAAGTCCAAACTTATGTGTTGCCTGCCTGATATTTTTTTAAAGCTCCGGCTGTGCAAGGTGCTAAACACAACACCAGGCAAATGGCAAGGCCTGCGCATTAATCAAACAGCTTGATCCCTGAAGACCACCCCAACCCCACGGCGTCTTACCAGAATGTACTGCATTGCGAGCCAGCTGTACAAGTTGGATGTTGTTAAACTCATCCAAGGGACAGCACCTGGTTTGCATTATTGGCAAAGGCATCTACAAGCAATGCGCTTTCGACAGGCGTGAGGGAGCTGAAAAAGTGCAAGGGGAAGTCCCCACATAAATACATTATTGTGCATGCCTGACCTGATAATATATGAAAAGAACCAGGAATAAATATATCAGGGAAGGAGATGGTTCATGACCAAGGCATTTTTGCAACACAGTGGGGAGGGAAGGACCCTTCCTTGTATTATCTGCCGCCTCCCCCAGCATTCACACACACACACCCCAGTATAGCTTAGTACAGACGCAACTTCTCTGCCAAACTAATATCTCAAGGACAGATCTCTCTGAAGCCCTTCTTTGCTGTTCTTTCACACGTAGGTCCTGGCACTACGGGACAAGGGTTTTAAACCCCACAAAAGTCAGCAACCTTCATTTCTGGAAGCAAAACTGCCCTGGCTTCTAGAAATAGATGGGGGGGAGTATGGTAAAATGCTACAACCCTGTCTCAAGGGATGATGGAAACAGAGGGGGGGACACCCAAATTGCAAGGGTCTGTTAGGCAGTAGAAACCTCCCCCAAATATCTGATGCAAGAGCACCCAAATTATGTGTTCTACCTTAAATAAATTCTGAAAATTTTCTGCACAGATTTGCAAAAGGTGTACATTTTGTATTCTGCGCAACTGTGATCTGACAGGATTTGGAACGCTTCACATGGAGTGGTGCATGCTGGGAGAAGTAGAAGTGTGCTTAACAAGGAGCAAGGGATGGGGGGGGGGGGATTTTGTTTGGCGCGTATTTTAATGGAACCCCTTCCCAGTTTGTACTCTCCAGAAAAATGCATGGACTGAAATGCAACTATCATTCAAGAGTCACACTTCTTCGCGTTTAGCAAGGGTGCAGGGAGCTAGTCGAACCAGAGCCTATGCAACCACTCACTTTCTGTAATCAATAAAGTTGTGGCCTAAATTCTGCCAAAACCCAAACCAAATATTTGAGTCATGTGTGAATTCTTCGGGGGGGGGGGAGTTTTCTGGGTCTGAACACGCAAATGCCGATGTTCTTAGGAATCCAAATTATGTGCCAGACACCAAATTCTTTGCAGGATCGGAGAAGATGAACAGCCCTGCGCGAGAGAGATAAAGACAGTGCAGGGCAGGTGGGAGTAACACGGGCGCTTTATCTGTGTGTCACAGGTTCGGACATTAATGGTGCTTCCTTTCGATGTGCTACAACTGAATCAAACCACATAATCCGTGCTCTGTTGCAGGTGGCTAACCATCAGCAGCCTAGGCATCTGTTCATTATGCATTTGGCAAATGGATCCCTGAACCTGCATTTTGCACAGAGCCAGTAGCAAGGAGGTTTTTGGAGCAAGGTCCCTGTGGCAATAAACATAATCAGATGAACAAGGATGTGTACACACAGAGAGAGGTGGGGAGAGAGCAGGAGGAAGGGAGGGTTGAACCTTGGCCAATGGCTAACCTTAATTTTCATCCTTTGATCAGATCACATTCTGATGGAATAGCCTCTGCAGTAGCCTCACGCACCAATTTGTTCATTTCATTTGTTTTGGCGTATTTATCCCCAACCTAACAACGGACGTTATCAAGGTGGCTTGCAAAGTAACAGGGTGAAATAGACAAGTGATACCAGTGTTAATAGAGTGGTGCAAAAGCATGCCGAGACCACATAACACCGGTCTTGAAAGACTTACATTGGCTCCCGGTATGTTTGCAAGCTCAATTCAAAGTGTTGGTCCTGACCTTTAAAGGCCTAAACCAAGGGCCCCCAAACTAAGGCCCGGGGGCCGGATGCGGCCCAATCGCCTTCTAAATGCGGCCCGCGGACGGTCCGGGAATCAGCGTGTTTTTACATGAGTAGACTGTGTGCTTTTATTTAAAGTGCATCTCTGGGTTATTTGTGGGACATGGGAATTCGTTCATATTTTTTCCCAAAATATAGTCTGGCCCCCCACAAGGTCTGAGGGACAGTGGACCGGCCCATGGCTGAAAAAGTTTGCTGACCCCTGGCCTAAATGGCCTCAGCCCAGTATACCTGAAGGAGCGTCTCCACCACCATCGTTCAACCCAGACACTGAGGTCCAGCGCCGAGGGCCTTCTGGCGGTTCCATCCCTGCGAGAAGCTAAGTTAAAGGGAACCAGGCAGAGGGCCTTCTTTGTAGTGGCATCTACCCTGTGGAACGGCCTCCCATCAGATGTCAAAGAAATAAACAACTATATGGCATTTAGAAGACATCTGAAGGCAGCCCTGTTTAGAGAAGTTTTTAATGACTGGTGATTTAATGTGTTTTTAATCTTTTGTTGGAAGCTGCCCAGAGTGGCTGGGGAAACCCAGCCAGATGGGCAGGGTAGAAATAAATTATTATTATTATTATTTTCCCGCCCGTGACCTTTGATGCTCCAGCAACAAGCGCCATTCTGCAGCTGAATCTCCTGACCTTGGACATCGAGAGGGGCTGCGTTTCTGCAGGTGCGAATTATGAGTAACTTTCTCCTCAGATGCACCAACGTCACCCAAACACACATCGCCACTGCAGTGCCCTTCTGGAAAAAGCTTCAGGGTGCACAGCCCTTGAGAGGGATGACCAGAAACCAGCAGCCCTCCCAGAGATTCGGCCACATGATCCCAGAGGCTGCCTTCTTTGTTCCTTTCCCAAGCCATGTCTGAACCTTGGCCATGCCAGCTGCGGATGATGGGAGCTAGAGTCCAACCCATTGTTGAAGAACTCTGGTCTACTCTGCCTGTCAGAGGCTCTCTAAAGGAGGTATCTCACACCGGCTCCTGGTGATCCATTCCCAAACTGGATTGTCCAGAGATTTGAACCTGAGAAGATCAGCCTGCAAACCCAGTGTTCTTGCCTGAGTTGCAGTATCCCTCCCCTCTCTCTATTGTCTCCTCTGCATTGAATTTTTAAGTGTAAGCTCTTCGAGGCCTTTCTTTATGTTATGACCCTCTAAAGCATATGATACATTTGTGACACTAGAAAATGTGTTTCATTGTTCTGCCCTGAAAGGGAATGTTGCCCCAGAGCAGTCATCACGGCCAAGACTTTGACGTCACATCCAACGAAAGAAAAGCATTAAACAATCTCTGGTACCTTGCTGCCTTATAAGGAAGCATTTTGTCATGACTTCATAAGAACCAGCAGCACATATACCCCACACACATCAAAACATACTTTGCACTTTTCAAGCAGTGCTTTTTTTCTTTAAAAAAAATGTTTAGGGGTACTCTCATTTTCCTACTCTATTCTAATATGAGTAGGAAAATGAGAGTACCCCTAAACATTTTTTTAAAGAAAAAAAGCAGTGCTTGAAAAGTGCAAAGTATGTATGATGTATGATGTATTCTAAGGTAAAGGTAAAGGGACCCCTGACCATTAGGTCCAGTCGTATCCGACCCTGGGGCTGCGGCACTCATCTCGTGTTAGTGGTCGAGGGAGCCGGCGTACAGCTTCCGGGTCATGTGGCCAGCATGACAAAGCCGCTTCTGGCGAACCAGAGCAGCGCACGGAAACACCGTTTACCTTCCCGCCGGAACGGTACCTATTTATCTACTTGCACTTTGACGTGCTTTCGAACTGCTAGGTTGGCAGGAGCTGGGATCGAGCAACGGGAGCTCACCCCGTCGCGGGGATTCGAACCGCCGACCTTCTGATCAGCAAGCCCTAGGCTCTGTGGTTTAATGCGTACTCCTGCATACCCCCAGAAATAGAGCTAGAAAAAGAAAGAGAAAGAAAGAAAGAAAGAAAGAAAGAAAGAAAGAAAGAAAGAAAGAAAGAAAGAAAGAAAGTCTGCAAATTTGTGCTGACTGTCCGCTGGAACCAGCAAAGGCACAGTTTGTAGAATTGTTATAAATCAACATCTAAAAGTTGTGTGTGCGTTTTCTTTCTTCTGAAATATTTTCACAAGTTTTTCCCAGCCCCCCTTCATGGTATTGTGCTTTTCGCTGTCCCCCATCCGTCATGCTAGATAGCGAGAAGTCGCAAAGAGGAAATTCATGACATCACTGCTTCGGTGAGACTAATGGAATCAATGATGTCAAAGAATGATACATTCCGCTCTGTGTTTCTTTATGCAAGGAAATCCTAGAGGATTTCACAGTGGGGGGAAAGAATCCGAAACAGTTACTTATGATTGATTTCTGTACGGAACACGACCCCGCCTCTCCACCACAAGCATGTTAACTGGGGAAATCAGCACATATTTCCAGCCTTACCTCAATTTTCTTTTTAAGGTCAGAGTTCAGCTTTGCGAGCCCTCGATACCTAATGGGCTAATGATCTGTCCCTCTGTGTCTTTATGCGCCGGGTTTCTCGCCAGATGGTATTGCAATGCCGTGCACTACATTTCAAACGCACCAACCCCACAGAAAGCGTTGTGTACCAGGGCAAGCCCTCAGGACCGAGCTATTTATTAGTGCTGTGAGTGCTTCTCTCCTGGCGTACGAAAACTCCATCCCCTCTTTATATCGGGGGTCCTGTCCCGTTCCCCCTCCCTCCCGAGATTAGCACCCACCGTGCGGGGAAATGGCAAATGCTGAGATAATGCCACAGGGGAACGTTTGTCAGCTCGATGGAAAAATGATCAGCTAACGCCAAATGCTATTTAAAAAAAGAATGAATCTTCCCTCCTTCCTTCGTATGGAATCATTTACATGTACCCCCAAAATGCACAGAGAACGAGGAGGGCTTGCGTTCAGCAGGTCCAGCTCTTTTTTCAAATGACCGAAGTCAACGAGCCTCTCCTGAGGTCTTTTCCTTGCGAAAATGAAACCCTCCAAGGAGAGGCTTGGAAGCCTGCGAGTTCCCACACACGAGAAAACTATCAATCATATTTATATACTATATCACCTACAGTACAGAGCATGTTAGCCACCCCTTTCCATCATGCTCCCTGACTCCAAACTAGGTGGAGTAGATCTAAATACAGTAAGGAGCAGAGAAGCCTGTGTTTCCGTGCGTCCCACGTCCGAAATCTCCCTGCCAGACAGCACTAATGATTCTGTACAGTTGGAACCTAGGTTTTCAAACGTAATCCGTTCCGGAAGATCGTTTGGCTTCTGAAATGTTCGAAAACCAAGGATCAATGGGCTGGCTGCAAAGTCAACAGGGGGGAATGAAAAACGCGCCTCGGAAGCCATTCGACTTCCAAAGCACGTTCGAAAACGGAAGCGATTACTTCCGTGTTTTCGGCGTCCGAGTTCCAAATTGTTCGGCTTCCAAAACGCTTGAAAAGAAAAAGAGTTTGGATTTGATATCCCGCTTGATCACTACCCAAAGGAGTCTCAAAGCGGCTAACATTCTCCTTTCCCTTCCTCCCCCACAACAAACACTGAGTGGGGCTGAGAGACTTCAGAGAAGTGTGACTAGCCGAAGGTCACCCAGCAAGCGCCGAAACCCGGGTTCGGAGAGGTGCGCAACCCGAAAACGTACAACCTGAAGCGGCCGTAACCCAAGATATTACTGTAATAATAATAGGTTTTTGAAAAGGTAAAGAAACCCTGGACGATTAAGTCCAGTCAAAGGTGACTATGGGGTTGCAGCGCTCATCTCCCTTTCAGGCCGAGGGAGCCGGCATTTGTTCACAGGCAGCTTTCCAGGTCATGTGGCCAGCAGGACTAAAATGCTTCTGGCACAACGGGACCCCATGACGGAAACCAGAGCGCATGGAAACGCCGTTTACTTTTCTGCCGAAGCAGTACCTATTTATCTGATTGCGCTGGTGTGCTTTCGAACTGCTAGGTTGGCAGGAGCTGGGACAGAGCAACAGGAGCTCACTCCATCACAGGGATTCGAACCGCTGACCTTCCAATTGGCAAGCCCAAGAGGCTCAGTGGCTTAGACCACAGCGCCACCTGCATCCCATAATAATAATAATAATAATAATGCCCCACCCACTCTGTTTCATTCCAACCAAAATGAAAACATAAAAAAATTAAACATAAAAGCTCCCTTACACAGGGCTGCCTTCAGATGCCTTCTAAGGGTTGCGAAGAAGAAGAAGAAGAAGAAGAAGAAGAGGAGGAGGAGGAGGAGGAGGAGGAGGAGGAGGAGGAGTTTGGATTTGATATCCCGCTTTATCACTACCCGAAGGGGTCTCAAAGTGGCTAACATTCTCCTTTCCCTTCCTCCCCCACAACAAACACTCTGTGAGGTGAGTGGGGCTGAGAGACTTCAGAGAAGTGTGACTAGCCCAAGGTCACCCAGCAGCTGCATGTGGAGCAGCGGGGAAGCGAACCCGGTTCACCAGATTATGAGTCTGCTGCTCTTAACCACTACACCACACGGGCATAGTTACTTATCTCCTTGGCTCGGGGGTTGCATAATTCCATACCCTCCGACGTTTCTCCAATGAAAATAGGCTTCGCCCTAAAATACACTGGGCTTAAAGACGTTCTATGCCTGCCTAACAGAACCTCCTTTAAGTATCTGAAAATCCATCTTTCTAAAAAACAAACACAGCTATGAAGAAGGTGTATTTGTCCCTGTCCCCAGCCCCAAGCAAAAATCTTAAATGTCTCGTGGCCTTGTTGTTGTGGGGGGGGGGGTGTTTTCTAGGTTCCTCCCGGTGCTGAGAGTTGGCATGCCAGTTTTTATTCTACTACACTTTTAAGGAAGAAAATCCCTCAATGGCGTGCTTTTTAAAAAAACAAACGTGGAAGTGCTGACACATCCTTAACTGCAGCATCTTGAACATGACGCTATAATAAGGAAGCTCCTTGTGTGGCCCGGCGCAGAGATAAATAAAAGCCCTTTTGGCAGCTGCTTCCGACAAATCATAAGCCTTCAAATGCATAAATGCTAATGACAGCCCCAATGATTAGAGGTCTTAATGGTGCGCCAAGCTAAGATAATTCAGAGCGGAGGCAGGGTCATCCCTTCTGAATAGGCAGGGGTGAGCAAGTTTAAAGAAATCAATAGACACTCCTGATTTCTTCCAGGAGAAGAAGGGGCCCTGGTTAATTGTACAAACACTGGCTAACCATGATTAATTTCGGTATTGGATTTTCAAATAATTCAGCCGGAGCTGAGGACTGCCTCTTCACCCACTTCCCTAACCAGAGAATGTCCTAGCGTAGGGCACAATTTCCTCATAATAACGCAGGACGCAATTCCAGCTCTTTGGGGCGGGCAAAATAAATGTCACTTTGACCAACACTCCATGCATGCACCACAAAGGCTGTGGCTGGGTTCTGAATCAAAATATCTTATTGGTCAGCCTCGCAAGAGGCAGGGACATTTGAACACCGGCAGAGTCAACCCAGAATGGTTGGGTGGATTTTGTGCTCCATTACTTATTTTCCCCCTTCCCCCCCCTCCCGCCGCCCGCTCTCTCTTCTCTGTTTTCACCATGTCTGGCCATGGTATGGCATCCATCTGTCTCGAGAGACAATGGGGTGCGCCTCCAGGGGTGAAGTCGAACCAAATGACTTCCCCCAGGGACGCAAGCCTGGGCAGTATGTATGGGGGTTCTGGGCTGCCCAGATGACAAGACCCCCCCCCCCCTCTCAGCCTCACTGTTGTGGCCCACGTGAAATCAGAGCAATACATTTGGCATCAGCTTGGCTGTAGGAATTGCCGGAAGGAAGCATACAAGATGCCATCCAACCATGGCAGCTCACAGCTGTCCATGGAGGCGCAGGTCAATTCTGTGTCCAGGGTATGTCCCTTGAACATGAGGGTATAATGGTATAAAAAGATTTCCTGGAGAAAAGCACGTCTTTCGCACATTCAAAAGAAGCTAGTTACTCCTTGCTAAAATATTAAGAGTCGTACATTATTATTATTTTGCGGTGAAGCCACAGTCTCATGCCAAGCCTAGCAAAGTCAAACAAAGTCATGTCTCACTGAAATATTTGCACCACCTTGGGTTGAATTTTACTACATACCACCATGTACCAAGCAATCACTCCCAGCTGCTGCCACAGAGCATCTTCTCTGTGATGCAGGACACAGGAAGAGGTCTGTCGTTATCTTTTTTTTATGATACATTATACAATTCCATTTACACATAACTCACACATACACATATACACACCCAGTTACATTCATACAATTACAATTACAATTACAATACCTTATACCAATACATATACATATCCAAATATTTTAATATCTTCCAGACTCATTTTCAATCAATTATAGTTTTATTACATAAGTTGTTTTTTTAAAAGATATAAACTTGTTCTTTCTAGCCTTCCGCTTACCACGGTAAGACTAAATTGTTAAATAATGTCGTTCTTCGACTTCCCTGTCAATCTCTTCATTAAAATATGAAGAAAATTGATCATCATAAATAAAATTATGACACCGACCTCTTTTACTTTACTTCTTATATTTCTTGGTGGTTTAATCTTGTGTGCTTTTTTAATTCCTATGTCGTTTTCCAAATAACAGGGGTTATTCCAAAGCTAGTACTGTGTTAATACTGCATTTTTTCTTTAGGTATTGCATAAAGCTGCTCCATTCTTCAATGAACTTTTCTCTCGGGTTATCTAAGAGGTCTGCCGTTATCTAATAAAGGAGTGGGGAACCTCAAGCCCAGGAGCCAACATCTCTTGCTCCGCCCAGTTTTAGCTCTGGCCCCACCCACACTGGTATGTGGTCCCTGGAAAAGTTGCCCAGTTGCCTCCGGCTGCAAAAGTTCCCCCACAGCTCCCGAGAAAGCTTGCGATTCGTTGGGGGATTGCAGTTCTTTTCCATTTCTTTCTTCAGAATAAATAAATCCCTCCGGCAATCTTTGTAAACAAACAACGATATGCAAAACTAAGCAACTGATATTTTAAAAATAAAAATAAAAATTAATGCTCGGTCTGGACCTTCACTTTGATCCTCAGTCTGTCTGACTGGCTGTGCAGCTGATGCAGTGAGCTCGGTGGGTTAAAGCCAGCATAGACCCTGTTTCAAAGCTGGCAGAAGTGAAAAACCCGCTATCTGGCCTCGGTGTTACTCAGATTCTTGGCACAGACTAGATTCTGCTGCATGCTGGGGGGAATCAGACTCCTGGAAAGAAATGAAAACTGACTGGTGGTGTTGTTCCCCCTCCCCCTTCCAAATATATATATATATATATATCAATATAAACAATATATATGCAGGTCCTTTGCTAGTAGGACATGCAAGGTAAAGGTTAAGGGACCCCTGACCATTAGGTCCTGTCGTGTCCGACTCTGGGGTTGCGGCGCTCATCTCGCTTTACTGGCCGAGGGAGCCGGCGTACAGCTTCCGGGTCATGTGGCCAGCATGACTGCGCCGCTTCTGGCGAACCAGAGCAGTGCACGGAAACGCCGTTTACCTTCCCGCTGGAGTGGTACCTATTTATCCACTTGCACTTTGTGCTTTCGACCTGCTAGGTGGGCAGGAGCTGGGACCGAGCAACGGGAGCTCACCCCGTCGCGGGGATTCGAACCGCCAACCTTCCGATCGGCAAGCCCTAAGGCGCTCTGTGGTTTAACCCACAGCGCCACCCGCGTTCCTTTAGTAGGACATGCATACTCTTCTCCAAATATCGTAACAATAAAGCATCAAGAGGCAGATCCTGACTCACTCAATGGGTCAACCGTAACCAGCTGGACAAAGGTCACCATGGTAGGATTCGCAGATTGCTCTAGCTACCGGGGGGTGGGGTTGCCCCAGTTGAAGCTTCCAGAGGGGCACCATTGAGGCTCCCAGCCTGTGTATGTATGCAAATGCATTGGGTGGGAGCCAAACTGGGTCTTTGACCCAGGTGAAATAAAGTCTAGTTTCGCCAATGGATTTGAACACACAGCTTTTGTGTGAGTCGCCTAGCTTGCATAGCGATATATTGATGGGAGAAATCAGCCATGCAACCTAGTTAGCCCACAATACTGCTGCCATATAGAGAATCTGGCCACCAAACAGGTGTCTTTTTTTGATGTCCGCAGTGGCAATGCAAGAACTGAGTCTAAGCACAGACCCTGGCAAGCTGAACTGCAGTGGCAAGACTGGGCAAAGAGACTTAAGTTACTAGCTCTCTGCCCTTGCCAACTTCTCCTGGCAAAGTGCGGCCAGGCTCTCACCCAAGTCTTTAAAGTGATGGAGCGAGGCAGGCCAAGTTAAACAAACCTTTAGCCTCCGGTGGGTTGCAAATGGCTGAAATGTATATTAGTGGACAGAGTGCAGCACAAGTCATCCTTGTCCTGGTGCAACGCCACAGCTCACAATGCTCCATCCTATCCATTTTTGTCACGCACTGCAGACCATAGGATTGGACTCTTAGGCTCTCTGATTCCAAATGAACTGAATCACAGGGGTATTTCTCTGGATTGCAGGCCACATTAAAAAAAAATTCTGATGCCATTCAACGCTGAAAAAACAGAATAAGAGTGAACTTGGTAAATAATTATTATTATTTTTTAAATGACATCTTGGAAGACACCACATTGGCCGCCTCAGTTTTAATAGAATAGGGCATGGGACGCGGGTGGCTCTGTGGGTTAAACCACAGAGCCTAGGGCTTGCCGATCAGAAGGTCGGCAGTTCGAATCCCGGCAACGGGGTGAGCTCCCTTTGCTCGGTCCCTGCTCCTGCCAACCTAGCAGGTCGAAAGCACAAAGTGCAAGTAGATAAATAGGTACCACTCCAGCAGGAAGGTAAACGGCGTTTCCGTGTGCTGCTCTGGTTCGCCAAAGCGGCTTAGTCATGCTGGCCGAATGACCTGGAAGCTGTACGCCGGCTCCCTCGGCCAATAAAGCGAGATGAGCGCCGCAACCTCCGGCCCAATCGCCTTATAAATCCGGCCAATGCATGATCCGGGAATCAGTGTGTTTTTACATGAGTAGAATGTGTCCTTTTATTTAAAATGCATCTCTGGGTTATTTGTGGGGTATAGGAATTCCTTCACATATATTTTTTTTCAAAATGTAGTCTGGCCCCCCACAAGGTCTGAGGGACAGTGGACAGGCTCCCTGCTGAAAAAGTTTGCTGACCCCTGGGATAGGGCATTGTCTACGCTCTCCAGGCTTACAGGAAGGGGTTTTCCACCATCTGACCCTTCTTAACAAGAGATGCCAAGGACTGAATCTGGCCCCTTTAGCACGTACTGTCACTATCTTATAGCCGCTCCCCTCAAGAAGGAAAATGCTGTCGTCCCATAGGGGCTTGTATGTAAAGCATGTACCTAGACGAGCTGCAGGTCTGATCACCACTGCAGTGTGGAAACTGCTTAAATAATTGTGTCGGCTGAATCATCTTGCAGTGTCTCTCTGGGGACAAGAACTGATTCAAGGCTGATTCAAGGAACGTCCTCGACAACCCAGTCACAAGTGCAGCAGAGAGGCTCACGTGCCAAACATGGTTGCAGAAAGTGCAGAGCAAACATTGGGACAGGGCAGAAGTCTTTCCTGGGTTTTGAAACACCAATCAAGCAAATCTCCGTGTTGAGGTCCCTAAAGCTTTTGGCTGTGGCAGAAATGGGGGCTACCCAAGCATTTAAAATGACCTCTATCAAAAGGCCTTTGAAATATAGATTTGCCACATCCTTAAGGATAAGAGTGGGCGCCAACCTTTTCCTCTTCCTGGAGCGGGTAGTGCTGTGGTCTAAACCACTGAGCCTCTTGGGTTTGCCAATCAGAAGGTCGGCGGTTCGAATCCCCACGACGGAGTGAGCTCCCATTGCTCTGTCCCTGCTCCTGCCAACCTAGCAGTTCAAAAGCACGCCAGTGCAAGTAGATAAATAGGTGCCGCTGCGGCAGGAAGGTAAACGGCTTTTCCTTGAGCTCTGGTTTCCGTCACGGTGTCCCGTTGCGACAGAAGCGGCTTAGTCCTGCTGGCCACATGACCCAGAAAGCTGTCTGTGGACAAACGCCGGCTCCCTCGGCCTGAAAGCGAGATGAGCGCCGCAACCCCATAGTCGCCTTTGACTGGACTTAACCATCCAGGGGTCCTTTACCTTTTCACCTCTACCTGTAATCATTGATCTTGTAATTTCCCCTTGCCACATTTAGGAGCGAGCTTTCGTTTCATTTAACGAGGGACGTCACAGCTTTAACCTCCATTCTGGCTGAGATGACTGAGGTACATAGGTAAAAATTTCCCCACAAACCACTGCCCTCCTCTCCCAAGTCAACCTCCAACCCCCCCCCCTTTTCTGCTGATGCACATTCATCAGCGTCCTGTCAATCCTGCAAAGATTCCTGTGAACTGGAGTGCACCCCTCACAGAGCTTCAGTTCCCTGGATCTGTGACAAACTACAATTCCCAGGTTTTTGGGGGGAACATCATGTGCTCTAAATGTGCGGATGGTGTGAACACAGCCTGAGACCTGGGGAGTTGCGCTGTAGGCAATATTGAACTAGATCAGGGGTGGCCAACTCCTAAGAGACTGTGATCTACTTACAGAGTTAAAAACTGGCAGTGATCTACCCCTTCTTGGGGGGTTCAGGTCAAAGTTGTTGAGCTTTTCCGGGGAGGAGGGAAGCCCTGTTTTTTAGGCATTCAGCTCAAAGTTGTTGTTGAGCTTTTTTAGGGAGAAGGAAATCCCTGTTTTCGGGTGGTGCAGGGCAAAAAAGTTGAGCTTTTCTTAGGGAAGCCAAAGTTGTTGAGCCTCTTCGGGGGAGCCAATGATCTCCCGGTGATCTACCACATGATCTGCCTGTACTAACAATCTGATTAAGGCACCTTCCTATTTGCACATAATAACCACATTAGTTTTACACCCATGCCGTCTAACATTACTGATGGCTGGTGTGTTGGAAGCACAGAATATTTGTTTAGTAATAATAATAATAATAATAATAATAATAATAATAATAATACAATAAAAAGCTAACAATCCCAGAGTAAAGTCTGGGTTTGGAAAATTCTCAGTCTTTTTTGCTTTGTTTTTGTTTTTTTAACTTCTTACTATCAGAATAGAACAGCAGAGCAGACGAAGAGGGAAATCCTTCCTTTGCTTGGTTAATTTTTAAATGCCAGTTACCTTGAACTGAGCCTAAGCAAGCAGCTGTGAATGGAAACAGGTGGCAAAGCTTCTCATTATTCTCAGCTTTTTTTGCTACCTCTGGACACTGCGTCCCCTAAGTGTGCATTAGACTAATCGCTTTTATCCCAACAGGCTGCCATCTATTTTAGGCGATAATTATGTTATCCTGTTTTCACAAAGGACAGGGGGGGGGGGAAATACATCCAGCCGGTTTTGACACTACAGACTTAGGTGCGGGGCATGCACAGAGGTGGGACGCAGGTGGCGCTGTGGGTTAAACCACAGAGCCTAGGGCTTGCTGATCAGAAGGTTGGCGGTTCAAATCCCTGCGACGGGGTGAGTTCCCATTGCTCGATCCCTGCTCCTGCCAACCTAGCAGTCCAAAAGCACAAAGAGCAAGTAGATAAATAGGTACCACTCCAGCAGGAAGGTAAACGGCGTTTCTGTGTGCTGCTCTGGTTCACCAAAGCGGCTTAGTCACGCTGGCCACATAACCTGGAAGCTGTATGTTGGTTCCCTCGGCCATTAACGCGAGATGAGCGCTGCAACCCCAGAGTCAGACACGACTGGACCTAATGGTCAGGGGTCCCTTTATGCACAGAGGTAGTTACTGGTGCTCGGAGTCAGGTGCCACGTTTAATTGCTTTCATTTGGCTACATCCTTGTGCAATTACACGACAACACGGGTACACAGTGCAGAAGGAGTTTGGATTCTTGCACTGAAAACCATGAAAGGTGGTGGATCTCTGTAGGACTCGAACCAGTGGCTTCAAATTACAAGAAAGGAGATTCCGACTAAACATCGGGGAAAACTTTCTGGCGGTAAGAGCTGTTCCACAGTAGAACGGATTCCCTATGGAAGTTGTAGACTCTCCTTCCTTGGAAGCTGCCAAGCAGAGGTTGGAAGCCCACCTGTCATGGATGCTTTAACTGAGATTCCTGCATTGCAGGGGGTTTTGGCCTAGATGACCCTTAGGATCTCTTCCAACTCTACAATTCTATGATTCTGTAAATGTTAAATAAGAAGTGCCCCTCTAGAGAACATAGGGAATACAAGCGCCACATTTCCATTTCAGCAATATTGTAGAGATTCCCAGGGGTTCCTGGTTGTAGGAACGTTTATATATAATATAGCAGGGTTAAACATTTCCTTATTTGAATTTACACACCAGCAAGCGGATTGCTGGCTCGTTTGAGTCCTTTTTAATAATTGTGTCTTCTACCTTCTTGCCTTCTTGGTTGCTAATCCCTTTTGTCCCTCTTAAAAGAAAAATACACATGAATCTGAATGATAACAATATAAACTAGTTTACTGTCAGATTCACTGAGTACATACTTAGGTTACAAAGTTTATAAACTACAGGTGAAACTCGAAAAATTAGAATATCGTGGAAAAGTCCATTTATGTAAGCGATTGTTTTCATCAGCTACAGGAGTTTAATATATGAGATAGACTTGTGACATGCAAAGCGAGATATGTCAAGCCTTTGTTTGTTATAATTGTGATGATTTTGGCGTACAGCTGATGAAAACCCCAAAGTCGAAATTGTTAATTTGGGGTTCTCATCAGCTGTATGCCATAATCATCACAATTATAACAAATAAAGGCTTGATATATCTCGCTTTGCCTGTCATGAGTCTATCTCATATATTAGTTTCACCTTGTAAGTTGAATTACTGAAAGAAATGAACCACGATATTCTAATTTTTTGAGTTTCACCTGTATATATTAGATATTAGTGAGTCCTAAAAAGACTCCATCAGAGCATGTACTGCTTAACACTTCTATCAGCAGCAGCCCAACCAAACAACGAACCAAACCGACTATCACATAGAGACCGTTAGTCCTCTCGTAGAATGTTGGAATTGACTGACATATCCCACACTGATTGGGGGTCTGCAGACCCCCAGTGTGTCCACGTAACTCACCCAGGGGGTCCATGACACATACCCATCATCTGCCTAGGGCATCCCATTTTTGAGGGCTCACCTGCTGAGACCGTGTGGCTACCGCTTTCCGGAGTCACGGGAAGCTGAGGTGTGCCCGGGCTGAGCTTTCAGGGCTGTGGTGGCACCTCCTTCTCCTCGTGGCCAGAAAAGGGATGCCCGCCCCTGGACGGAACTCCCGCCGGCTGCAGCCCAGACTTTCCCCAGCCCATGCCAGTCCTTCCCTGGGGCCTCCCTCCCAGCCAAGGAGAGACGACCAGGAAAGGGCTGCACTTGGAACCTCGGCCTGTTCTCCTGCTGGAGCTGTGGCTCGGGCGCTGCTTGAACACTGCCAAGGAGCGCCATCTCTGCTGCCACAGGGAGTTTGCCGTGCTAAGAGGGCAACCACAGTGACTGCCAGGCAACCTCCATGAGGAACGGCCACCACGGGGTCACAGCGAGCGAAGTCTGCCTGTTGCCTCCCATGCAATGCCAGCAATGAGGTTAGGGGGAGCAATTCTTGCCTTGCCCCGGGCACCGGCAATACACACTACACCACTGAAGGCAGGGGCTCCTTTTCCTTTAGATGAGGACATTTGAACAGACACAGCACACGGGGGGGGGGGGGGTGCTGCTGCACTGTTCAAAATCCCCTCTGCTGACAAAATTAGGGGAAAGACAGGAACCCAGATTTCCTTTCCTTCCGGTCCCCCTAATGCTGCTAGAGTGCTTTCCTCCAGTCCTTCAACTGCTCCGGTTCACATCTTATGCCTCAACACATCAAACTATACCGGACGTCAGGGCAAGCCATTGCACCAACATGTAGAATATCGGGTTTATCAATCTATTGATTGCAGTGAGGCTGTTTATTATTCTGATCTCACCTAGAAGGAAGTCTAGCCAATCGAAGTAAGGTCATGACCACTGGGTAATAAACCGGTACTACATTAATCATAATTTACTTTACAGAGGATCAATACTAAATTCTGCTCTGTAGCACACAATACTGTACAACGTTTCACCCGGTGATTAAGGCCACCCAAAGACAGTTCTGTATCTTATGTAGCAAAGCTCAAATCCAAGCATAACACCTAATGAAATTTGTTAACTAGCTCACTGATGCAATCTGCTATTTTCTTTTATACCTGTCACAGAAAGCTGGCTTATCCTTGCTTTCCCATTTAGCAGCTATATCTGTTTTACCAGCTGTTTCGTTTTTTAAAGAGTCCTAGACCACATAATTAAATTTTCCTTTATGACAACTGACAGGACAGTTATTGGAACTAATGGAATTCCATATCCTGTTATCTCCTTGATTGCACCAGTGATTTAAGATGCAAGATTTCAGTACTGTGGAGACAGCAATCCCAGCAGATATGGATACAGGCACAGTCAGCGTTTGGCAATGCTATTATATATAGCTGATGGAACCTCAAGTTGCAATGGAGTGAATAGAAAAAACAATCACAGTGCCTTAACTTCTCAATTCACACTGAAACAAAAGTGATGTACATCCATATCCTATCAGGATTAACATAATACATTTTACATGCATGGCTACAATAATTAACTTACTTTTTAGGGATGCGTGTGAATATTCACCTGAATAAAATCTGAATGCTCATGGCTAGTGCAATTTATTTATGTATTCGTTATTGCTTTCATTTTAACTAATATCCTAGCAATACTATCATTGGCAGGAATAGTTTTCTTAAGTTCCATCATTCATCCTCTTTCCCTTAAATCCCATATTCTATTTACCACATCACAATACCATTATCTATGATCATTCTTTCTAATAGGTTGCAAGTACTTCATTACACCTGTTAGTGATTTACAGAATTACAGACTTCTAAATATCTCAAAAATTTACTCCAATCAGCTTGAAACTGTTGGTCTCTCTGGTTTCTTATCCTCGCAGTCCATCTCGCTAGTTCCGAATATTCCAATAATTCCAATCTCCAATCTTCTACCGTTGGTAAATCTTTCAATTTCCAATTCTGTGCCAATAGAATTCTAGCCGCTGTGGTGCCATGCCTCAGTTTAAGAACGGACTTCCGGAACGGATTCAGTTCGGAAACTGGGCTCCCACTGTACTAGCAGAAGAGGGAAACTTTGGAATGAGCTTAGAAGGGCATATGTTTAAGGTCTAACAGCCTGTATTTCCACACTTTGCTTCACTGCATGTTTTGTGATTCAAAATATTTGCTGAGGTTCTCTCACCCAAGAGACCTTGCTCCTAACTTGGATCTTGGCATCCAGGAATTCTCCTTTTATACCTATTTTTTTCCGCCCTTGCAACCAACACATACTCACCCCTTTCATGGGGCCATCTGTGCCAGTTGTGCCTTATATTATGTGATGTTATAGCAGGGCTTTCCAGTCCCCCAAAATCAGTGAGCTGTAGTGACCATGGCTGTCTGGCGACGCTTTCAGCTCTCTCTAGCCTCCGAGGGAACAGGTTTAGCGCAGCCCTAATCCACCCAAACTTACAATATCGGAAGCATTCCACACCGTTACTATGGCGCAGGAACCCTTCCGAGTGGTTAAGTAGAGCTAAAAGGCTTCTAGTCTGTAACACCTGTGGCTGGTTCAAAGCCTTCATCAGCCCTTCACAACAGCCGAGAGCATAACAAACATGCCATTGGACACGACGCAGAACAAAAAAGTCAGAATATATATTTGTATATCTTTCGAGAAAGCGACCTGAAGGCTCAGAGCTCAATAGCCTATATGAGGAAAAGATTATGGGGGCAGCCATCCTTTTTTTTTTTTTTACCTCATGTGCTTTACAGAGACATTGTATGGGGAAATAAGATGGCTGTCCTCGTAGGTAAGAAGGGGAAGACATCTTTTTCTCTACTCGTTTACTCAAGAGCCAGTGGCAATTTTGAAATGCTTCTTACGCAAATCATTTCAAGGAGTGCAGCAACCACCGAGCTACTCCGGGCAACCCCAAACTGTGAAGAAGAGGAAACAACAGGATACTGCGTCGCTTTTCCTGGTCCTGTCACCTGAGGTCCCGGGGACCTTTAGAGAAGAAGAAGAAGAAGAAGAAGAAGAAGAGGAGGAGGAGGAGGAGGAGGAGGAGGAGGAGGAGGAGGAGGAGGAGTTTGGATTTGATATCCCGCTTTATCACTACCCGAAGGAGTCTCAAAGCGGCTCACATTCTCCTTTCCCTTCCTCCCCCACAACAAACACTCTGTGAGGTGAGTGGGGCTGAGAGACTTCAGAGAAGTGTGACTAGCCCAAGGTCACCCAGCAGCTGCATGTGGAGGAGCGGAGACGCGAACCCGGTTCACCAGATTACAAGTCTACTGCTCTTAACCACGACACCTCACTGGCTCTACATCCACACAAAGGATGTGTTCTGTCAATAGGCCACGTCCCCTCCTGCAGTTTATTCAGCTGAACTATGCCATATAGCCTGCCAGTACAGATGTCTGAGGCATATTACTGTTACTGTAATAATTATTTATTGATAAGGATTTTCAACATATAATTCATTATTCATGGTTTACCTGGAGATGCTTCTTTAGTGCCATTACAGGCAAACGCCAGCAAGTAAAATAATCTAAAGCACTTTGTTGCCGTGCTGCCATCAGATTGGTAGCATATTCCCCATTGAAAAGCTCTGCAGATCACCCCATTTTCAAAGCTTCATAGAATCATGGAGATGGAAAGGACCACGCGGGTCAAAAAATTCCAACACTCTGCAGTGCAGGAATCTTTTTGCCCAATGCGGGGCTCGAACCCACAACCCTGAGATTAAGAGTCTTGTGGTCTACCGACTGAGCTACCCCAGCAATGGTGGTGGAGCAGGTCTATAAGCAGGAAGAGTGGAGGCTGGTCCATTAGGGCAAATGGGGCACTGCCCTGCCCAGTGCTGGATTTACGCATAAGCAAAACAAGCTATAGCTCTTGGGGGACCCAAAAATTATGAGTCTTTGTAAATTGTTCTTCTAAAGGAACTTTTGTTCTTGCCAAATGCCAATGTGTTTGCGTTATTAAGTTTCTTATGAATAAAAAATCATTTTACGTTAGAGCTTAATAATTATTTCACCATTACTATACTTCTTAATTGCATTTCACTATTAATACATTTCTTAAGGGACGCGGGTGGCGCCGTGGTCTAAACCACAGAGCCTAGGGCTTGCCGAACAGAAGGTCGGCGGTTTGAATCCCCGCGACGGGGTGAGCTCCCGTTGCTTGGTCCCTGCTCCTGCCAACCTAGCAGTTTGAAAGCACGCAGTGCAAGTAGATAAATAGGTACCGCTCCAGCGGGAAGGTAAACGGCATTTCCTTGTGCTGCTCTGGTTCGCCAGAAGCAGCTTAGTCATGCTGGCCACATGACCTAGAAGCTGTACGCCAGCTCCCTTGGCCAAATAAAGCGAGATGAGCGCCGCAACCCCAGAGTCATCTGCAACTGGACCTAACGGTCAGGGGTCCCTTTACCTTTACCTTTATACTTCTTAATTGTATTTCAGTTCAACAATTACTTTGATAAAATACATATTTTGTTATGTGCAAATGTCTTTAGATACCTATTAGGTCCATAAACAACCATATAGCATATATTCAACACTAAAAACAGCGACAATTTGTTTATTGACAAAGGACAGCTGGCCATACAAACGGCCCCATTACCTTCAGTAGCTTAGGGCCTCATCAAACCTAAATCCGGCCCTGGCCCTGCCCAACCTCACTCTGCCCTCCGCCAGCCCCAAGCTGCCTGTCTTCTTATTTACTCCCATTTCAAGGGGGCGGGGCTCTGCCTGTCAATTAGCTCTGGCTCCACCCACTATTGGTCTCCCACCCTACCAGTGGGCACCAGCACCGAGCACAAAGAGTTGCCTATTGACAGAGGTGGCTTTGGGGCAGCGTGACCAGCAGGACCGGTGCTAGGGCTCCTTGCGCCCTAGGCGAACCACCTTCTGGCGCCCCCCACCAAAGCCTGCTTTAGCGGGAGGTGGGGGGTGGTGGAGAGGCAAGCAGCAGTTACTCCGCTGTAGCGGAGAAGCTGCTGCTCGCCCGTCCCACCCCCCACCCCCCGCCAAAGCCTGCTTTACCAGGATACGGGGGGGTGGTGTAGGGGGCAAGCAGCACCTCTCCGCTACAGCGGAGAAACTGCTGCTAGCCCGTCCCGCCCAAGCCTGGCCAGCGCCCCCTCCATTTTGGCGCCCTAGGCAATTGCCTAGTTCACCTAAATGGACGCGCCGGCCCTGGTGACCAGTTCTGCCACACTGGGCGCTGAACCTAGGGGGGGTGGGGCTGCCATAGAGAGTCGCAACCTTTGACATAGTAGATTGAGCAGAATGGAAGGCGAGAGGTGGGGGCGCATGATTTTGGCCTCACACAGGGTGCCACTGAAATTTGAAATACCTTGCTATACAGAGCTGCCCCCTTTCACTCGAGAGAAGGGAGTCTCTTCCTCAGGCCACTTAGATTTACATGCTTTTCACATACACACAAGAACGTATACCGTATTTTTTCGTGTATAAGACTAGGGTTTTTTCCCCCTTTGAAATAATGCCCAAAATTTGGGGGCGTCTTATGCATGGATAGATCTTCCCCATTTTCTTAATCGGAGTCCCCCAAAATAGGGTGCGCCTTATACATGGGGGCGTCTTATAGGCGGAAAAATACGGTAACTCCATATGTATCATATATATTATGGGAAGAATTCAACAGCATTCGAAGGTGTTCGTTCGATCAGGGCAAATATTTCAGCTTGCCAGACAAAATTATCTCAAAGCAGAAGTCCTCCTCGCACAGGGCTTCTGTTGATGGGATTCATCCGCTGAATCCTACCCTATTTATTTATTGCAAGCTGGCCAGAGAACACTGGGGTGGTATTCAACTGTTGCTCAGAGGAGACCCATTGAAATCAGTCGAAACTTTTTTCAGGAGAAGTCATTGCGATATTTTAAAAAAAAAAATAGCTTTCAAAATCAATGAATCTGATGAAATTGTCTGTAGTCCACACAAGTTTGTGCTGTGGTTTAAAAATAAATAATGGTCTTCAATGCGCCTCGAGGCTCTTTGGTTACATCTCGTAAGTTTTTTAATCATTTGTTTCTGTGAGCAAATGGGGAAGATCCTCAGATGTAATGGTTCAAAAGAAGAAAAGGGAAAAGATTCCACGTTGATCTCTCGCCCAGCATATGAAGCTGCTGTATTAACCTGCAAAAGCTCTGCATTTTCATGACTATCCCAAATCCCCATGAAATGCAATGTGTCAAATCCTGCAAAAATTCCTCTTTGTGACTTGAAAGATCTCACGCTTCTTTTTCAAGAGCTCTGCACCAAAATCTTGATTTATTTATTTTTATTTTTTTGAGAAGTGGGAAAGCGCATTGATTTGGCTTCTCTTTCCTGTCTGATTCGCAGATTTTTCTCCACTCGGGTTAATTTCATATTCCTAGACATGGAACGCGTCTGAGATTTGCACTGTAAAAATGTTTAAAGAGGCAATGTGCAGCAGCAGTGGCAAAAGAACTTGCTTTCTTTTTTATTAAAAAAAAATGTGTGTGGAGGTGTGGGGGGGGTGTGGGCAGAATACTGCTCACATAATAGAAGCGAAGTTGGGATTTGCCTCTGGAGTCCTGAAAATCGGGAGCCTCCTTCCTGAAAAAAGGAAGAAAGGTATGCCCCCCCCACCTCCACCCAGACTCTGATCACTGGAAGGAACTATCACAAAGAAAATAGCCAGACCATGACAGCCTAAGCTCAGCTCTTCCTCTTCCCTTTTATGCTACTCTCCATCCTAAGGTGGTGCCATTGAATGCCAATAAGGAAGTCGTTTTGGCCGCCTCAGACAGTCTGTAATTTCTTTAGATATCGGGTCTCCTGCACATGTCGGAAGGGAGGGGAGCCCGTCAGGTAGGCTGGAGCAGGCAGGCGTTCTGGCTGCACCTGGTCAGCTAGGAAGCATGACCAAATCTCGCATGCATGTGTTTACAGCAGAAGAAATGAGCATACAATAGGCCTTTGTCGCTGCTGCTAATCAACGTGTTGGTCTCACATTGGGTTTAGTGGAGTGCAGCGCAAGATAAGTTCAACCTGAAAGCAGGGATTCTCTGCCTTCAAGCTAGTCCTTGAAGGCAAAGGGGGGGTGGGAGGCAGGGTGTCTGAGGCTCCCCAGCAACAACAAAGCAACACTTTTTCAAAAGGGGGGGGGACCAGGAGCCTTTGACTAGCTAGATGTGAGTTCAGCTCCCTTTCCTTAAGAAGCGACATGCACAGTATTTTTACCAAACACTGGTAACCCAAACATTGCCGTACAAATTAACCGAGTGACTCAAAAACAATGCACGCCCTTTGACACAAACATTGTTAGACGCTCTCCCTTCCCACAAATGTGCCAGACTCGTTCACTTTTCTGTTTCCACGCTTATCCCATGTTTTGAACCGAACAATCCAGGGATGCAGTTTTCCTGAGCTCGGCCATGATGGTGTTTGCAGCCTTCGAAAAGGTTTTGCTATGAAATGTTTATTTTTAGATTGGCTCAAGGCAACCACTGCTAGACAATGATGTGGTCATGTCTCAGTCTATAGCCGCTTTGTGCACTAATTGCGGGAAGGCAGTCCCATACGGGGTTTTTCTTTTTTTCAAAAATAAAGAGACGCATCATTTCATAGATTATTTCTATGACAAACCTCTTGTCTCTTCCCTTCATAGCATAGTCATAGCATAGCATACATAGATATAATTGCAACAAACACTGTATTTCTGGCATGATCAGTAAATGTTACTGAATCTATACCAAGTTTTTCGTAGATGATGCCCAAAGATTTTACTCACGAAAAGTAAGTGCATTGATTTCAATGGGTCTACTCTGAATATGATCTAGTTCATTATCACCCAATAATAATAGCAACACCTGTTGGCTGTCTTCTTGTGATTTTCTGCCAGATTCGTCCAAAGAGAGAAAATATTACCATGCCTGTTGGCATACTCTCAAAAAAAAAAACTGATGGAACAGTGCTCTCAAAGTTAGCCCATTTGTTGTTAAACGGCTCTCTCACTATGCTGCTGGCAAAGGCACCGTATGTTTGTGTCTGTGTGCACATTCTGTTCACAGATCTGCACCCCTGGAAATTGGAGTGGTAAATCTCACATCTGGAGCCCCAGCCCATTGGTGCACAAATTTGTAGACCCTTATGCAAATCAGACGCCTAAATTTTGGGTGCCAGGCTTTGCGGGGAGCCAGGCCAGTGTCCAACAAGCCTCCCATACTTGCACACCATGTGTTACACAGCATAATAGCTTCAGTGTCTCTACTGAGTCATACCACAAAAAGATGAAATATACTTTGAAGTCTTGAGATCCTTTTACAAAACTGTACTGCGAGAGCTGGACCATCAAGAAGGCTGATCGCCGAAGAATTGATGCTTTTGAATTATGGTGCTAGAGGAGACTCTTGAGAGTCCCATGGACTGCAAGAAGATCAAACCTATCCATTCTCAAGGAAATCGGCCCTGAGTGCTCACTAGAAGGACAGATCCTGAAGTTGAGGCTCCAGTACTTTGGCCACCTCATGAGAAGAGAAGACTCCCTGGAAAAGACCCTGATGTTGGGAAAGATGGAGGGCACAAGGAGAAGGGGATGATAGAGGATGAGATGGTTGGACAGTGTTCTCGAAGCTACTAACATGAGTTTGGCCAAACTGCGGGAGGCAGTGAAGGATAGGCGTGCCTGGCGTGCTCTGGTCCATGGGGTCACGAAGAGTCGGACACGACTGAACGACTGAACAACAACACTGCGATCCTGTCATTTTAACACAGGTCATTAAAATGCAGGTCATTTATTGAAAAATTCTATAAATGATATTACTTCAGCAGGCTCAGCTCTGCGCATTAATATAATATAATATAATATAATATAATATAATATAATATAATATAATATAATATAATATAAATAAGCCATTATTTACTATGCGGTAACCAACTCTACTACCAAAGCATTTAATTTGCTGTGGTGGTTTGTGGCTTATTTTCAGCTTGTCCTTCTGTTTTCACTCATTAGTGTTCAAAATCTGGCACTGTGTAATTAAGTCTTCCAAGCAGGAGGAGTAACAAGTTCTGCAGCAGGCAACTTTCTTCCAAATAAATCCTTCTTGATATATATATATATAAAAGGAATGCTGAGCAGATGTCCTAGCAAAAGTGCAAGAGACTTGTCCAATATTCTTAAAGCACTGGGTTTGCTCCTTAGCTACGCTTGTAACGGGACATCTTATAATCCACTGCATTATAAGACTCAGTGCAATTCCTCCTCTTTCTGCAAACGGGGATCTTGTGAAATTAACAAATAAGATCATGTAGACCAGGCACGTCCAACAGGTAGATCGTGATCTACCAGTAGATCACTGGACATCTGTGGTAGATCACTGGCTCCCCCCAAAGAAGCTCAACAACTATGGCTCCCCTAAAAAAAAGCTCAATATTTTTGCCCTGTGCCTCCAAAAACTGGGGCTTTCCTTCTCCCTAAAAAAAAAAAAAGCTGAACAACTTTGACCTGAACCCCCAAAAAAGGGGGTAGATTTTTAACTCTGTAAGTAGATCGCAGTCTCTTGGGAGTTG
Source organism: Lacerta agilis (assembly GCF_009819535.1). NCBI lineage: Eukaryota > Metazoa > Chordata > Lepidosauria > Squamata > Lacertidae > Lacerta > Lacerta agilis. Next base: position 9,933,844 of record NC_046314.1, read on the forward strand.
GGATGTAGACATTTCACCATTCAATTAACCACATTTCCCTGGAAAGGTTCTAATAACTAAAAGTACTGTGTTGCATTGATCCTGGCTGTAGACAGGGTAGAGTTGGAAAAGGGACAACCGAAATGTTCAGGGGGCTAGAGCAACTCCCCTCCCCACCCCCGTGGAAAGCTTACAACTGTGGTGGCTTAGGGAAAGGGTGAGTAAGTGGTTGGGGAACATGACAGAAGTGCACAGTGGAACATCGGTTTTCCGAACGTAATCCGTTCCAGAAGACCATTCAAGTTCCGAAACGTTCGAAATCCAAAAACTCAATGCCCCTCAATACAATAGGGAAACTCAAAACGGAAGCCGCCTCAGAAGTTCGACTTCTGAGGCGTGTTCAAAAACGGAAGCGTTTGGGTTCCAAAATGTTTGTCATTTGGGTACAGCCCTCGCTTGACATGCAAGGAGGACTCAGCCTCATTTGCTGGCATCTCTAGCGTGTGGGAAAGACTGCTGCCTCAAACCCTGGTGAAAACATTCTCCAACCAGAGCTGCAGCCACTGTATTATTAGGTCCAGTCAAATATGCTTTCCTGCCTCTCCCATTCCACATACTGCCTGCCCCCAGAGGCATAGGAAGGTCAGGTGGCACCCGGTGCAGAAAATTTCTTGTCACCCCCCCCATTGATCCCCTCCCCCGCAAAAATGGTTTTATGTTATTTCATATTTTCTTACAAAGGAATAATAACAAGTAGTAATATTAATAATAAACTTTTATTTATATCCCACCCACCCCGGCCGAAGTCGGTCTCAGGGTGGCTAACATCAGATACATAACATTGGTATAAAATCAAACAATAATTAAATTACCTCCTAGAAACATCTCAAAATCAAATTAAAGTCTAATTAGATGGCTTTCCACAGGGTTAGAGTTGGGAACAGTAAGTGCTCCACTGAACTGAAACTTCAGCCTTCATGACATAGCCAAGTGAACAGCTATTTTGGTGGAGGAGGGTCAAGATATTAACCGATATGCATGAAATTTCATATATAGCTATATAATCCCTAGTATAGTAAGATAAGACCTTCGGAGCAGGCATTTTCAAAAAAAAATTCAAAAAAAATTGTTCCTTGATATTTTGTCACCCCCTCCATTATGGAACCCGGGGTGACCCGCCCCCCCCCCCTTGCTATGCCCCTGCACACACACAATGCAGAAGAGGAAACAATTCTCGAAGGGGAATGAAGCTGCCAAGTCAGAGGGCCACGTGGAATTAGGGTGGAAGCTGAAATCTGGCTGCGAGGCCACCTGTTCCCCACAACTGAGCCATGCAATTCACATCATCTTATTAGGTAGCTGCTGAATAAATGGAAGTACAAGCCTCGTTCCCAGTTATGCTTGTCTAAATACTAACTTCATCGCTCTTTCTCTCATACACATATTCACGCAGAGACCTGGGTTTATGGACAGTGTGAACTTCTGGGAAAGTCTGAGATCAGACTCTCCTAATGAAACTTTGTTGCTGTTCAGTCGTTCAGTCGTGTCCGACTCTTCGTCACCCCATGGACCAGAGCACACCAGGCACGCCTATCTTTCACTGCCTCCCGCAGTTTGGCCAAACTCATGCTAGTCGCCTTGAAATGAAACTAGCCACTGGCAATCTCATCTCTATCCAAACCATATTTACCAAAATATGTTCAACAAACATTTTAAAATCCCCTTCCTATGGAAATCTAGCCATTCAGGAAGAGCGGTTATATCTTGTACTTTCTCCTGTTGTGTTTTTGCATGAAACGTTCAGTCACATAAACCTGGGGAGGTGGCCTGGTTCTGGAAAGATGGGAAGTTTAGTAGCGGAGGGACATCCTGGGTGTGCAATGCTCTGCAATCCACAACACCTTAGGACTGGCATCCATCTGTGCACATATGAAAGTGCCACAATAGCAGAAGTTGCATCTATATAAATTCGGGTCACCACATAGTTGTTAAACGTATAGAGCCCCTCTCCTGTATTATTTACTTAAAAGCATTGCAAATCTCTAGGCAGTATATGAAAACACAACACAAACACAACAGAACAACAATGAATAAGTAGGAAAAAGCCTATACAACTAGGCTCCTTGAGTGGATTTCAATTTTCAGTCATATTTGCATCAATATATCACCCAGGACTAGTAGCAATGGCCACTAATTTGGATTATTGTTATTATTAATAATAATAATAATAATAATAATAATAATAATACCCCGCCTATCTGCCACTCTGGGCAGCTCCCAACAGAATATTAAAAACACAAGAAAGCATCAGTCATTAAAAACTTCCCTAAACAGGGCTGCCTTCAGATGTCTTCTAAAAGCCAGATAGTTGTTTATCTCCTTGACATCTGATGGGAGGGCGTTCCACAGGGTGGGTGCCACTACCGAGAAGGCCCTCTGCCTGGTTCCCTGTAACTTCAATTCTCGCAGTGAGGGAACCGCCAGAAGGCCCTTGGAACTGGACCTTTAAAGGGCCATTAAACAAATACAGGGAGGATAAGGTTTTCAATGACCTAGCTACCCGTGGAGGCTACTGTACGTTCTCCCTCAACTGTCAAAGGGAGAATGCCTCTGACTATCCATTCTGGGGAACACTAGTGGGCAGAGGGCTGTTGCCTTCATGCTTTGCTTGCAGACTTCCCGTGAGCATCTGGTTGGCCACTGTGAGAGAAGAGGGGTTCTTCTTGAGTTCTTAATTGTTCTAGCCAAAACAAGAAGCACCTTTCGTCCCAGAGTCAATTAGGAGGCTCCTTCTCTCTTCACGGGATGCGGGTGGCGCTGTGGGTTAAACCACAGAGCCTAGGGCTTGCCGATCAGAAGGTCGGCGGTTTGAATCCCCGCGACGGGGTGAGCTCCCATTGTTTGGTCCCTGCTCCTGCCAACCTAGCAGTTCGAAAGCACGTCAAAGTGCAAGTAGATAAATAGGTACCACTCCGGCAGGAAGGTAAACAGTGTTTCCGTGCGCTGCTCTGGTTTGCCAGAAGCGGCTTAGTCATGATGGCCACATGACCTGGAAGCTGTATGCCGGCTCCCTCGGCCAGTAAAGCGAGATGAGAGCCGCAACCCCAGAGTCGTCCGCGACTGGACCTAACGGTCAGGGGTCCCTTTACCTTCTCTCTTCACACATGCTCCTATCTGTTTTGCCCATGGAGCTCGACGGAACCAACAAGGCCATCTCTTTCAGCGTGTAGCTGGGACAAGCTCTTCCCTCTCGCAAAGCATTTGCTGTTGGAATTACTTAACGGAATATGGCCTTTGGCCCATCCCCACACGCAGAAGTCCCAAAGGCTGCAAGAATACAAGCTGATCTTTGCTCACTCACACTCTTTGCTCTGTCCAGCATGCAGCTGTTTGGGCAGGCTAAATCATCCGTCTGGCTGGATGTGCAACCGTCGTTCCCGTTGCTACGTCTGACGGAAACCAAAACCACCCGCTCCAGCGATACGAGAAATTGATGCAGGAGAGTAGAAGAGACAAACCAGCAAGCGAAACAAGGATGTTTGCCAGGTGGAAAGCTGGCACTGCCCTGCGTCAGCCCTTTCACCAGTCCACCCATGAGGATCTCTATCTCCAACAATATTGCCATTGTAACCTCCCTAATTGCACAAAACACATGCAGGGGGAGGGAAAAAAAACCACTAGATTTCTCCCTCGTTTTTCAAGACATCCTCATAGATCCTATGTGCACACAGGGCGGGCATGGGGGACCCATGTCCTCTTCCCAGTATTACTGGACTTCCAGTTCCTATCAGTTGGGAATTAGGAGTCTAACAAGTTAAGGAGGGCCACAGGTTCTCTCTCCCTGACAAAGGATCGTAGAGGAGAGAGGGAACTCCAGTATTATTCTATCCAGGTCCTTTTCCTGTGGCACAATTATTCTCTTGCTGTATTTTTTGCTCCATAAGACACACTTTTTTCCTCCTGAAAATTAAGGGGAAATATCTGTGCGTCTTATGGAGCGAATGGTGGTCCCTGGAACCGAATTGCCCAGGGGCCAAAAGCAGATAGTGCTTTTTATTTTACAAAGAGAAAAAGGGGTGTTGAAAGGACCCTGCTCAGCAGCTGATCAGCAAGAGATCCCGAGAGAGATAAGAGTCCCTGATCCCTTTCAGCCCCGCCCTCCATTGTTGAATGTGCTGCAGAGGGAGGTTGTTTGTTTCCCCTGCGACATGTGACTGGCTGATTAGATTATCTGTCTGGAAAATTTAGAAATGGCTCCCTTTCCTTCAGAAGCTGCAGAAATGTGAGTTAAACCCCATAAAAATGGGGCTTTTCCTCTTTGCTTTTTCCCCTTTGCAAAAGGAGCTTTGCTTTTCTCCCTTTGCAAAAAAGCTGCAAAACTTTTAGCTGATCCTCAAAAAAAAAAAACAAAGCGCTTTTCCCTCTGCAAAAAAAGCTGTAAAGCTTTTAGCTGATCCTCAAAAAACCAAGGCTTCTCCCTTTGCAAAAAAAAAGCTGCAAAACTTTTAGCTGATCCTCAAAAAAAACAGGGCTTTTAGAGAAGGGAAACCAGAAAAATATTTTTTTCCCTTGTTTCCTCCTCTAAAAACGAGGTGCGCCCTATGGTCCGGTGCGCCCTATGGAGCGAAAAATACGGTATCTTCTCTATAGCAGCCTTAAGAGCCTGAAAGTGAGGTTGTGCCTCTTGGCCTTCTGTCGTCTTCTCCAAACCTGCTTAGCCTGGTCTGATACATGCCTTGCATGCTGGAAGTCTCTGTGCTTCTCCTGTCCTCAGAGCCATCTCTTCTATTTCCACAGCCTTCGTGGAAAGCGGTGATCAAAACGGAACACCATTCTCCAGCTGAGGCCTAGACACTGCCAAGTGAAGCAGGACTGTTCTTTCTCAGACCACCCCCCAATGGACATTCCCAGGGATTTGGCACCAGTATCCAAGCTCAAGTGGGACCGATGGAATAAAGAATCCAACTCATTCTTTTGCAAAAGAGAAGAAAAGCCAATTACTGGAAGGAACTCTGGTCACATAAATTTTCCCCCAAACCATCATCCCCGCCCACTGGCCATGCAGGCTAAGACTGATAAGAACTGGAGTCCAACAAGACACTCTCTTGAAGGGCCACAGGTTCCCTGCCACGGATATAGGATCATAGGAGAGAGAGGGGACTCTGGGATAATTCAATTCAAGGCCCTTCCCAGTGCCATAACTCTCTTATCTTCTCTGTAGCAGCCTGAAGGGAGAGGGACTGCCGAAATATTTCCATTTTTGCCGTTGGGATCGCCCATTGTCAGAGCAATGAAGATGCAGGCCAACTGAAACCGATGGTCATGGACAGGCTGGATGAAGAACAGTCCTAGGAGGAGGCACCAGCCTGGGAACCCACTTGGGGAATCGCCAGGGGAATTGTGGTGGGACAACGAGGGGTGGTCAGAGAGAGGGGTCTGGGGGGAGGAGGTGTCGGAAGCTGGAGGGGCAACGCGGCTTAGTGAGCAGGAAGACTCTGTGGCAGAGAGCAGTCCAGAGTCAGAGACAGAAGTGGAGGCAGGAGAGATGGGGGGTCAGAAGGCTGGGATCAAGGGAGTCTCCCCCTCCTGCTGAGACCAGCTCCCCTCCCCCCCCCCAGTCTCCAAGAATGCGCAGAGATATGAAAAGAGCAGAACAGAGATTAGTTGTGCACAGACACCGTTTCAAACTGTGTGGGGGAAATCCGGGAGTGGGGTGAGAAGACGGGGACCTTCAGTCCTCGCAACTGTGTCATCAGGGCAAGACCTACCAGGGTGGGTTGCTGAGACCACTAGGCATGAGCTGTATTTTGGTTCACTTGAATAAAGAGTTAACTTCACTGGTTTATCACTTGGGTGTTGAGCTGCATCTGACTCCAGCCCTGACGCAGATTAAGGCTCCTGACCCCTTGTCCACCACACCTCACATTCACCTTTGCCCTGTGCAACATACATACATACATACATACAGTACATACATGCATACATAATTTTACTTGTGAGCCACCTTTCCACAGTTGTAACCATGCTCAAAACGGCTTACAACATGCCAAAGAGAAGCAAGCAATGAGTCAGTCTCAGATGGCAAGGAACTACAAAAAACACCTCACAACATATTACACTGTTCGCATAATATCAACAGTCCTGGGAATGGCTAAGAGACTCTGGCTAAGACAACATGATGGTGAACGCTCACCATAGAATGATGGCAAGGCCTGTATGCTTGGCGCATGGCTACTAGTACCAGAAAGAATGTCTAATGGCTGTGGAAATCCCACAAGAGATCTAACTGCAGATCTAGAGGCAGGTCGTGTCAAGACTTCACCAGGGCTACCTAAGTAAGTTCTCTTGCTGCATGTTCTAGGACTGCTGGACCAAGCACTGAGGAAATGAGGAGATTGATGAAACTGCAGGGTCAAAGCCATCCCTTATCTCGTCACTGCAGCAAGCACAGCCAATTATGTGGCTCTTTTCTAATCTCCCCCGCCCCCCACCAACAACCCAACTGGAAGAGAATTAATTATGGCTTTCAGTGTCATGAAGTACAAAGCAACGTTCTAGCTGTGCTTATTGCTGACCTTGTTTCCACCCCATGAATGCATGTCTAACTTTCAGTGTTTTTCATCTGGTACACTTATCCCCCGCCTTTCCTTCCAAGGAGCTCAAGATGACTGACCATGTGTAACTCTTCCTCACGCTCACCTCCCTCTTTTAATCAAAACAACCACTCTCACAGATGGATTAAGCTGAGAGATAGTCACTTGCCCAGGGTCACCCAGTGAACTTGGACAAGTTGGATTCGAATCAGGGTCCCCTAGTCTGACCTTTTTGCTCAACCTCTGATGTTCATGGGTACCACTTTTACTTGCATCCTCTTCTTAAAACCTCTCAACTCAACAAAGGGATGGATGAAGGAAGGGCTCTGTGTGTGATTCTGCTTTGCACAGAGCATAGGTAAAGGTACCCCTGACCATTAGGTCCAGTCGTGTCCGACTCTGGGGTTGCGGCGCTCATCTCGTGTTACTGGCTGAGGGAGCCGGCGTACAGCTTCCGGGTCATGTGGCCAGCATGACTAAGCCGCTTCTGGTGAACGAGAGCAGCGCACGGAAATGCCGTTTACCTTCCCACCAGAGTGGTACCTATTTATCTACTTGCACTTTGACATGCTTTCGAACTGCTAGGTGGGCAGGAGCTGGGACCGAGCAACAGGAGCTCACCCCATCATGGGGATTTGAACCGCCGACCTTCTGATCAGCAAGCCCTGGGCTCAGTGGTTTAACCCACAGCGCCATCCACTGGGTGTGGCATGCACAGGAGAATTCCCCAGTGGATTGGGTCCATTGTCATTTGCTCACATGGTATATATATTTTGTAAAGACAGGGAGGGCTTTCCACAGGTTAGCAGTGACAAATCCCAGCCATGATAAATACTGCAACAGCTAACTGATGCCAGCCCTCTTAAGATTTTGGGAAAGTTTAATTCCTGAATTCCTCATGCAATGAGTGAGCTGAAATCCTTTGCCTGAATACTTGAATTTGCTGGGAGCAGACTTGCAGAACTTATAGACTTCCAAAAGTAAAGGCAACAATTTCCTCTAAATAAATATTAAGCCTAAGTGATGCTAGTTTAAATGAAAGCCAAAGGTTAACTCCTACTGAAGATGATCATTACAGTCAAAAGCTTCTAATCCTCCTCCTCTCTCTCTCTCTCTCTCTCTCCCTCTTTTTCTCTCATTCAAGCTCCACACATGTAATCCAGCCCAAATCAATCCAGACGCTCTGGATAGCAAAGTGGTCAATAAACGAAAACTCCCTGTGTGTGCACCTTTTCATATACTGTATATATATATATTTTATTAACACTATACACATGCACTTGAAAGTCCTGGAGATAACTTATCAAGAGTATGGCTTTGTGCTGTGATACCCATATTAGTGGACCCTCTCAAAAAGGCCAACCCAGAAGATTGGAGGAAGAGGAAGACATCACCTTTACTTATCATTGATTGATTGGTATCCCACCCTATCCCATGGGCTCGGAGCAGCACACATACAACAGTTTCCACTCCCTTCAAACCCATCCTTAATAAACACATTTTTAAAGGCTCTGACCCCCTCAGTCCTTACCTCCTGCTAAAAACTAAGCCTGACATCACAATCCTATTGCACATATTACTTGTGGGACTAAGCCAGGCATAGGCAAACTCGGCCCTCCAGATGTTTTGGGACTACAACTCCCATCATCCATGACCACTGGTCTTGTTAGCTAGGGATGATGGGAGTTGTAGTCCCAAAACAGCTGGAGAGCCGAGTTTGCCTGTGCCTGGACTAACCCACCAAGAAAACGCAAGGGGGCCTGCTTTTGAGTAAGCATGCAAAGGACTGTGCTGGTAAGCATGTGTGACAATGCTACTTTACATAGGAATTAAAGCCGGAGCCAGAGCTAGAGTGGGTGGGCTAGCCAGGCTTTTTTTGCCCCAAGTGAAGCCCCCGGAGTGTGTACGCAAATGCACATGGGGGTGCCAACATGGGTGCAGCCGGGGGGGGCAGGGAGGGGCGGCTGCTGCCACCCCAAATAAATGAAAATCAATAAAAATACATCGCTAACTGAGGTTCTACCCCCACTCCCCCACCAACAAAAGGCCAGCCCCCCCCCCAAACAAAAATCCTGGCTTACACCCATGGATGCCAAACTGGGTGAAATAAAGCCAAGCTTCGCCCCTGGTTAAACCCCATTCAGTTCAATGGGGATCACTTCCCAAGTGAGCGGGTGCAAGATTGCATCCTGAAACTGAATTGAATGGCACATAACTCTTCCCTGCTTTACCCTCTCCTTAGTTTTCCTCTATGAGTGGCACAGAACCTCCGTCCCGTCCCGTGGGTCTAATTGCCCCCCGAGCCGCCCCCGTTTGGCCTGCGGTGTTTTTTCGACAAAGCCACGCCCACCTGCTCTGCACCTGACGTCGCTTGCCCGTTGCTTCCCCTGCGTCATTTTTTTTTGGGGGGGGGGGGTGGGATTGCAATCTCCTCGGGGCAGCGACCCTTCTTTTTTATTTTGAGGCTGTAAAGCGCCCTGTGCGCTAACGGCGCAAGGAGAAGAGCCTCTTACAAGCTTTACTTTCGCTCTGCAGCAAATCCTGCTGTCAGATCTCCCGAGTACAAGAAGAAATGTTGCATAATCAGCACTAAAGTGAAGTATGGTTCCAATAGTGGGAAAGTACAGAAAGTATTTTCTCTCTCTCTCTCTCTCTCTTTCTCCTTTCTTCTTCTTCTTCATTATTTTATTGCTTTGGAAAGCCTGAGAGCTCCAACTGTATAAATGCCAATAACTTCCCAAAGTTTTTTTTTTTTTTTTTAAAGGCTGCTGCTGAAGTAAGAGATCGGATTTTTTAGCAAGTGCTTTAGAGGCAACACGCCAAACGTTTTCTGATTCCCAAAAAGCAACGAGGGGATGGGAGGGCGGTGGGGAGCGGGACAGATAAGGGGGGGGGTGGAATAGGAGTTGATTAACTTCGGTTACTGCACAAATTGGGGCGGGGGGAGGAAAGAAAGGGGCTTTCTCTCCCTCTCTCTCTCTCTCTCCCGCCCTGTGTCTGACTGTTTCTGCCAAGGGTGCCCGTTTCGCTGTGAGCAAACGCCTTTTTCTTCCAACCGCAAAGTAATTTACAGCTGAAGATTTCGGAGTCTTTTTCTCTCTCCTAGTCCTTCTGAGTCCCCCTTTCCTTGTTGTTTTTTCCTACACACTCTCTCTCTCTCTCTCTCTCTCTGGGTTGGGGATTTTTAAAGACTTTTTTTTTTTTCAAGGGAGGTAAGGCTATGGCACGGCTCTCGGCGCTTGGCTTTCGGAGGAGGCTCGGATTTCAGAGGCTTTAATCCGTTTGTACAGGATCAGTTCCTACCCAACATGAAACAACCGCAACAGAAACCCTGGCAGACAGGTGCATTCCGGGCGGAGAGAGAGAGCGAGAGAGGAGCGGCTGGAGCGAGCGAGCGAGCGACCTTGGGAAGAAGGTGAGGGCGCCGGCGGAGAGAAAAGAAGGGGGGAGCAGGTTAGAGGGAGAGGTGTTGTGGGGCGTCTAGGGGGGGGTCTCGCAAAGCGCGCGAAGCCCCCCCCTACCCCGCCCCTGCTGCATTGTGGCACCTTACAATGCACGCGGGAAGCTTGCCCAAAGCAACAAACAGCGAAGCGCGAAGAGGCTGGGGGAAGGCAAGGCGAGAGCGCGAGGCGGAGGAGGTCTCTAAGCACCTGCTTTGCCAACACTGAAATATTCAAGATCGCGGGCGGGTCTGTCTCCGGACGCACGTGCTGCCTCGACACCAGCTCCAGCTACGCACCAGAAATCCACCTTTTCTTGCTCGCTTCTTTCCCAGCTCCTTTCCCACACACACACATACCTTCCTTACAAAAAAAAACGGTAGAATGTCGTGGAAAACAATGCGGTCCACTCCACCCAACACCACACCAGTTTTACTACAATATAATCAGACAGAGATGTGTGGCGAGGCATCACACAGCGATGGTCTGTCTCCAAGTTGCAGAGTTTCTTTCCTAATTCCTCCCAGCCACCAACCCAATTGGATCTGGGTGCGTTTCTCCTAAAGGAGAGGGGCGTCTCTTCTTCAACCTTTCTCTCTCCACAGGCATCCTTCTTCATTAGGTGAAGGATCTCACTCGTTTTCAAAGCACGCAATCTGTTTTCTTTTCTTTCTTTCTTTCTTTTAAGTCCTCCCGTCCCGAGAGCCAGAGAGCTCCAACAGGAGAACCTTCTGCCCGTCCGTGCCCTGCAAGTGCATCAATCAACATTTTTTTTTGCAAAGCGGAGGCCAACTTCTCCTCCTCACATCATTAGCCAGACTAATGCGCTCCAGAAAGAATACCTTCTTAATGCAGGGCTCCTGGCATTTGCAGCAGAAACAGCCATTTGGGAACAGGCGTTGGGGTGGGGTGGGGGTGCGGGTCGGTAGGAGGGAGGGGGGGTCTGATCAGAGGGAATCCTTGAAGTTGAAGACCGTTTGATTCAAGTGCTCTCTCTCGCTCTCGCTCTCGCTCTCGCTCTCTCTGAGCTGAAAAGTTCGGCAAGGCGGGAGATGCCGGTTTGGAGAGCAAGTGGATTCTCTCTCTACTACAGCTATAATAAACTGGCTCGTAAAAGTGACGGGGCCGGGGGGGTGGGGGCGGAGAGGGAAAGAAGCATCCAGAGGAAGAGGTTTGGGGGGGGAGGATCACTTACCTGTATCTGGATGCACAGCAGCAGGAAGTGTAAACATCTGGGGAGAAGGAGAAGAGAAAAAGCAACAAAAGATCAGAGGATGCGATGGGAAGTTCATCAAAAGACAATCAACACGCGCGCGTCGCTGGTTCTGTTGGATAAAGAGCGCAGTTGAGATATCCGATAATGGGGCGAGGAAACTCTCTTTTTGTAAGGAAGGGGAGGGTGTCACGGGGAGAGAGAGAGATAAAAGATCCCGAAATGTCACTTTAAAAAAAGAAAGGAAGGAAGGAAGGAGGAAAAACCGGTGGCGGGGAGAGAGGGGGGGGTTGGTGAAGAAATGCACCAAGCGGGGCGATGTCAGCTTGATCCTTACAGGCAAGTGCAGGCGGAGAGCAGGGAATAATACATCGCTGAGCGCGGCGGCAGAGTTGGCGGAGGTCGAGGTGGTCCAGTGGCTTCCCGGGAGCGGCCGAGCGGTCAAACCCCGAGCCGCAGCGTGGCCATGGGAGGAAGGAGGGTCCCGTCTTGTCAAGTCCGGCGGCAGCGTCCGGTTTCCAGCGGTGCCGCTTGGCGCTGAGCAGCAAGGCGGAGAAGTTGAGCGCCCGGCTGCTTTGCCTCCTCCGAGTGACTCCCTTAGACATCAGCTCTCCTCTTCCCCCCCCCCCGCCGTCTCTCCTCCTCCTCCTCCTCCTCCGGCTCGCTGGATGCGAGTGAGGGAGCGCGCGCGCGCGCGCCTGTATGTGTATGTGTGTCTGCTGCGCGCGAGTGTGTGCGCGTCTCTCTCTCTCTCTCTCTCTCTCTCTCTCTCTTTGGAGAGAGGAGAAGGTGCTGCCCGGTTGTCAGCAACTTCCGATCCTCAGCAACAACCCCTCCTTTCCCCCCCTCCTCCGTCTCGCCGCCACCCCCTTCCCCCCACCCCTCTCCTCTCCTTCCCTCTCTCTGGCTCTTCCTTGGATCAGACTGCCCAGACAGATGCCCAAGGATGCGTCTCAGGTCCTTCTTGATCTCCTTCTCCTCTCTGTGCGTGTCTCTCTTTCTGTCTGTCCCTCTCTTGTCTTTCCCTCCCCACCGATGGGGTGTGTGGCTGCGGCGGCGGCAGCAGCGCGACGAGCCTCCGGGTCTCTCTCCCTCGCTTCCTCCCAGTCGCTGGGCAGGTTCCTTACGAGGTCATCGGAGGGGAGGGCCGGGCTCCCTCGGGGTCGCTTTGGCCCAGGGCCACCTGCAAGCGGGCTGGGACTAGGAGCCCCTTCTCCTCCTCCTCCTCCTCCCGCCTCTGCGCTCTCCCGCCCGGCTTCTCTCGGCATCCTCCCCACCTGGAGAAGGGGTGCGAGGGGGGTGGGGTAGAATGAGGTGGAGTGGGAGCGCGGCGCACAGAGAGAGAGAGAGAGAGAGAGGATCCTGGGCCAGCGGAGGGAGGCGCTGGCTGCTTTGCACTTGCTGGAGGCGAAAGGCGCTCGGGAAGCCAGCTGGCGGCTGGGCCTCCGCCTCTCCGCCAGTCCCGTTGCGCTGGGGGAGCCTCGGTACCTGCGCGGCAGCCAGAGACCGCAGCGACGCGGCGACACAAAAGCGGGCGAGGGAGGCGCGAGAGAGAGCGCCTTTTGGAGCGGAGGGGCAAGAGGAGGGCACGCGGAACCGGAGAAGGCAGGCAGGCAGGCAGAGATCATGGCAACTCCATGGAGCCTCCACACTCAGGGGCAGTCTATCCCCACCCCCGAATGGCAGTTGTTGGGAGTGCGGCCGCGGGGAGAGGGGGGGAAACACTTAGCTGGAGAAGGCTGGGCTTCCCGGAAGTATCTGGTTGGGCGCTACTCAAAATACAGGAATTTGGAGCGGAATGCAGATTCTGATCCAACAAGGCTGTTCTGAACAAAGAGCCTCTAAGGTTCAAGTAGCGCCGCTGCTCTGGATAAAAGTTGCTCGGAGTGTGCGGGTGGGAGCTGGACAGCAGGGGGCGCTGTTACCTCCGTGCGTTGCTTGCCGTAGTAGTGGTTGGTGTCCAGTTGGTGACTGGAAGATAGGAGAGTCAGCAGTAAGTTAAGCAGGAGCCAATGACAGGCACAGCCACCCGCTGGCTGGTTGTTTTTTTGGTTTTTTTTTGAAAATTAATCTTTTTATTAATCATTTACACAGTATTTTACAAAGATGTACGGTGAATATTCCAAATACAAATAAGAATAAAAACTTTAACCGCTGGCTGGTTGTAAGGAGGCAGGCAGGTGGGGGCAGGTGGAAGTGGGTCGGGCAGCACTTAATCCGCCCCAATGGAGGGCCGCTTGCTTGTGGGCTTCCCTGAAGGCATTTGGCAGGATGCTGTTGGAAACTGGGTGGTCTGATCCAACAAGGTCCCCCTGGCATTCCTAGAAGCCCACGGCCACCTCAAAAGAAGAACTGGGAGCAGCAGAAGACCAGGTCTGGACCCACCAAGGAGGAAGTGCCGGCTTAGAGTTAAGATGGTTCTTTGCATAAGCGGCCAAGGTCCAACCTCCTTGGCCAGCTGGCTTTGGGAAGGCCACCTGGAGAAGCCAAGCACTTTCTGAAAGACTGGAAGCCCATAATGGCCAGCCTTTAGTTAGGACAGGCATAGGCAAACTCGGTACCTCCAGATTTTTTGGGACTACAACTCCCATCATCCCTGACTACTGGTCCTGTTAGCTGGGGATGATGGGAGTTGTAGTCCAAAAACATCTGAGTTGGGAGGTACAAGGCCTCCTGCCTGAGCCTGGGCTTCTTGACCTACCCTGCAAATTCAAAAGTCTTGGGTAAGCTATGAGCCATACACAGGGCCATTGATCACATTGGATCTAGACCTATCCCTTTATACCCCCCCTTCTCCCTTCTCTTGATCCACTCTAACTCCTCCTCTGCCAAGAAACACGTGGCCCTGTCCGTGAAGCAAACCCCCTTGCAAGGTACTACCTCAACTCCCCTGCCCCCCCCCACTCGCGTTAAGGCTCTCCCCCAACCCGTCCTCCCAACTCAACCGGCCTGTTGGCTTGCTTGCAACTGACTGAGCCTGCGAAGCAAAAAATGTAGGGCATCCTTCATCCTGTAACACCTGCCTGACCAACACACCACATTGATGGTTGGGGGCGAGAGCAGCCCAAGGTGGTAGGACCGCGCCAGAAAGCTGCCTTCCTTCACAGCACCACCTGCAGAGTCAGGACAGGGTAGCAGCAAAGTTGGGGCTGCGTGGGCATATGGGCAGAGCCAACCCAACTCTCCTGCCAGCGTGCCCACACAGCACGAATCTTGCTGCCACCCAACCCCGCACCATCTAGGTAAGCAGTATCAGTGCAGCCACGAGGAAGGCGAGTCCATGACCCTGTCGTCCCATTCCTGGTTGTGAGCCATAGAATCATAGAGTTGGAAGAGACCACAAGGGCCATCCAGTCCAACCCCCTGCCAAGCAGGAAACACCATCAAAGCATTCCTGACAGATATCCTGACAGATATCCAGTGATCTAGTGGCTGTTTGGACAAGGCCTTAGGTTTTCAGTCCTTGCCTTGGCCTCAAAATTGTCTTTCAACCTTAGCTCAGATCCCTGTTTGTTTTGGGGTGAGAGAATGTATTTTTTAACCTCTGCCACAGTTGTTAAGAGCTGCACCACCACTTTATATTGACAAGTGCTGTGGAAACAGAGGAAGTCTTCCATGGTTTTCGCGCACATGAGAATATTTCTGCGGGTTACGATTCTCTGCAAGTGTTGATGGAGACCATCTCCCAAAGTCAACCCAATTCCCGTCGGATTTTGACCTCATGAAATGTCTTCTTCTCTGGACTCACCCAAAGTGGCACCATGTGCTTATTATAAGAGTGGGGAATATCTTTGCGGGCTTTTGCACTGCAAAGCATGCTTGAGCCTCCCTTGCATGGGATCGCTGCGCGTAAAAGTCGTTACCGCCAGCGGCCTTGGCAAAATGGGTGGCAGCACGTGGAGAAAATATGTGTTGCCCTGAAAAAGAAAATGTGTGGAGCTGCTACTTTAGTTAGTGTAGGGGTTATAGAGAAGGCCAGGGCAGCAATGAGAAGATGGGGGCCTCTCCTTGGCTGCTCCTCTCCTTAGCTCCTCGATGGCTTGGAGGATGGAAGAAGGACAAAAGACCAGAATGAGAACCTTTCAGCCCAATCTCTGAAAGTGCGCAAGTGTCTTCATTTTGCTATGCCAAGGGTAGTCAACCTGGATGTTGCTGGACTACCACTCCCATCATTCCTGGATGTTGGCCATGCTAGTTGGGGCTGATGGGAGTTGTAGTCCATCAACATCTGGAGGATGCCAGGTTGGCTACCCTTGGGCTATATACATACGGTACATTCCTTCTTTTCTGTGTGTGATATCCACTAGCATAACTGACGGGGAGGGCAAGACTTGCGGGTATAGGGCGGTATACAAATTCAATAATAATAAGAGAGTATTTTTAAAGAATTCATTTAATAAAATTATTCGGATTAGTATTACATGTATTTATATCTATTTATGTGGTTTGTTTTTTGTGTATTTGTATTATGTGATAGTATGTATTTGTATGTGTGTATGTATATGTACATGTAAGTATGTAATTTGTAATTGTAATTTGTTTAATAAAAAAATAATAATAATAATAATAATAATAATGAGTTATCACAGGGAAACAGTGGCGCTGCTGTCTCCCTGCCCCTCTTCACATTTCCAGCGAAGCTCAAAGGAGGATACAGTCTCGAAGGATGCTTGTTGCTAGAAATAAATAAATGAAACTGAAGTTCACAAAACAGGGCATGGTCTCCCACTATCGATAAAATAAAGCTAAAGGTTCACAGGGTGGAAAGTTCAGTCACCTTGCACAATTCCACCACGAATCACTGGCCCTTGTGAAACCTAGAAATCACAGTTCCAAGGAATGCAATATGTGAGGAATAAATTGCATCCCTTCCTGTACCAAATGCAGACCCCTGGCCTATCTTAAGTGTTGTCTGCAATGACCGGATTTTGGTCAGGAGCCTTTTCCATCTCTGTCTGGAGATTCCGGGGATTGAACCTAGGACATTTTGCCATGTGCTCTGTGCTACTGAGTTTATGACTCTAAGCTTATATGCAGTGAAAACCTGGAGGTAGCCATAGCCTGGGACTCTCCATGGAAGTCAACCTGTGTCTGAGCAGCACCTCTTCAGACTGCAAGCAGGGAGCACACACATGATTCCTGATCCTACATATTGAAAACATTCCCTCCACGCGATTAGAAAGCTGGCATGTCAGGGATCAGATTTCTAGCCCAGTTCTTCTGCCTGACCTGCTAGTTTTCAATGTGTGTGTAGGGGGGGGGTTATTTCTGGCGCAAGGTCGTTTAATCATTTAACTCCTCTTGCAGCCGGAAGCGGTCCAGCCCAGATGCAGCGAGAACTAGACTTAGATGCGTAAGAGAGAGGAGGGCATGTGGCAGGTGCAGGAAGCTGGCATCTGTTCGCCTCTGAGGAACAAGCCAGGAGGCCTCCTGCCCTCCATCACTTCAAAGGCCAGAAAGGCACCTTCAGAGTCATGTTCTCGGCCAAGGAGGAAAAAGCTTCCAGACCCTCTGCTTGACCCTGCAGAGCCTGTGTTTATTCAACTGCTACCTGAAAAGTATGAAAAGAAGACATAAGGCAGCTGAACGTTGAACGCTGGGTGCCCTATCCTTACGACAGTTGGAAGACCACCAGCCAGTGGATGACGGATAATAAATATACAAAACCGTGTAAATCACTGGAGGAATGGCATAAATATGAAAACTAAACTGACAATATCATAATGCAAAGGGCGTTTATAAATATTCCATCAAAGGCAAACCTATATATGCTCTGAATCATCAAAGTGCTAATATAAAGTGCAATTACAACGTGCAAAAATACAAAGTGCCATAAATGTTCAATAAAATGATGAAGATGGTATAGAAAATGTCTATCAGACACGAAAGTGGATGACGGATGTCAGAAGAACATTGGGGGGGTGAAGGTATGGCTTGCGTACCCAAAGACTCCCAAAGGTTCGTTCCAGATCAGATTTAAGTCCTAGGAAGAAGGAGGTAGTTGTGAATCTCAAAGTATGTATGAATCACACTCTGCTGGCTGCGTTCATCAAAACCAGATTGTGAGCGTCTGAGTGAGTAAGTGAGTAAGTAAGTCATGTTGGGAGCAGACCCATTGAAAAGAATGGGCTTAAGTGACTAAAAGTTCAGCGATCCCAATGGAGCTATTCCAAGTATGAAAAACATGGGATATCGCCCAATGTGTTGGGTCACAGCTATTACCAGAGGGCCCTGTCAATGTGGAATGCCCGCACTTCCATTAACACCAGACTACCAGGATTTGTCTCTGGGTAAAGTTTACTTTAACTGTCTGCTTAACATTCTTATGACCGTTTATTGTACTTTTATTTGCTGTGTGTGTGTGTGTGTGTGTGTGTGTGTGTGTGTGTGTGTGGACATATATAATATACTGTTGTTGTAAGCCGGTTTGAACCCGCATAGGAAAGCAGCAGAGAGAAATGATTAAAACAAATATGTAAAATTAGTATGAAAGGGTAAAGGGACCCCTGACAGTTAGGTCCAGTCGCGGACGACTCTGGGCTTGTGGCATTCATCTCGCTTTACTGGCCGAGGGAGCCGGCGTACAGCTTCCGGGTCATGTGGCCAGCATGACTAAGCCTCTTCTGGCGAACCAGAGCAGTGCACGGAAACACCGTTTACCTTCCCACCAAATTGGTACCTATTTATGTACTTGCACTTTGAAGTGCTTTCGAACTGCTAGGCTGGCAGGAGCAGGGACCGAGCAACGGGAGCTCACCCCATCGCAGGGATTCGAACCGCCGACCTTCTGATCAGCAAGCCCTAGACTTTGTGGTTTAACCCACAGCGCCACCCACGTCCCTTGTTGTATGGTAGGGTAGTTGTGGTTTGTTTTTGCCAAGCTATTCTTTGCTGCTCCCTTTCACCTTTGGGATATTATTTACGTCTGAGCTCAAGTTGACTTTTTCTTTTTTCTAGCAAAGTTTCTTTTAAAAAAAGAAAAAAAGAAATCAAATAGATTTTTCCCACACCCCAGCTGTTTTCCACTGGCTGCCAGTCTGAAAGAGTTTCCAAACACTTCGCTTGCCATCTAGTGGGAAAACAGCATTGCTGCAAATTCAGGAGCAACTGCCTTGCAGAAGTCCTATACTTAAGATGGGGGAAGGGATCAGCCGTGTGCTCTCTTCCTGAGCCTGCAACTCTTCCATGAAAGCAAAGTTTGGGGTGGGAGGGAATTATATTACACCGAGAGAGCAAAGGCTTCTCAGACAACATTGGTTCTCCTTCTCAGAACTCAAAATTAGTAATAGGTTGGTGTGTGTGTTTGTGTGTGTGTGATTTTTATTACATTTTCTGTTTTACAATTTAGAACACTCATTTAAACACCCTTAAAAGATCAATGGCTTCCTTTCTTCCCTTTCCATGCTTCATTTTGCATATCATAGATCCCTGCATATTTTACATAAACTAAAACTATTCAGTATTCCATTATGACATCCATCAAAACTTATTTACACTGTTAAATTTACCCTAATGCTGCCAACATTTTCAAGTGCGCACAATTTCGCCCTGTATATTCAATAAGCGTTTTCCAATCTCCTCTAAACGTATGTTCTTCTTGTTCTCTTATTCCATATGTTAAGTCCGCAAGCTGCGCCTATTCCGTCACCTTACGTTGCCATTCTTCCTTAGCCTTTTAGTTGCTTTGATTATACCTGCTAAAAGAAGAGCAAAGGGGAAGGGATGTTTAAGAGCTCTTGGTTTTTACAGTCAAATGAAATCGCGGGCGGGATCTGAGATAAAAAGCAATGGAAGAAAAATGACAAAACAAAATGAAATAAAAAATTCCTTCCAGTAGCACCTTAGAGACCAACTAAGTTTGTTCTTGGTATGAGCTTTCGTGTGCATGCACACTTCTTCAGATACACTGAAACAGAAGTCACACTGTATTTAAGGGTCTGGTGACTTCCGTTTCAGTGTATCTGAAGAAGTGTGCATGCACACGAAAGCTCATACCAAGAACAAACTTACTTGGTCTCTAAGGTGCTACTGGAAGGAATTTTTTATTTTATTTTGTTTTGACTATGGCAGACCAACACGGCTACCTACCTGTAACTGAAAAATGACAAAGTAATTATAATAGAGAAACTTTTGTAATAGAAAAAAATATTATTTATATTGGGATTTTATGTTGGAATCACCCTGAGACCTGCAGGGAAATGGCAGTATAATAATAATAATAATCATCATCATCATCATAAGCAGTAGAAAGGTAAAGGTAAAGGGACCCCTGACCATTAGGTCCAGTTGCGGACGACTCTGGGGTTGCATCGCTCATCTTGCTTTATTGGCTGAGGGAGCCAGAGTACAGCTTCCGGGTCATGTGGCCAGCATGACTAAGCCGCTTCTGGCGAACCAGAGCAGTGCATGGAAACGCCGTTTACCTTCCCGCTGGAGCGGTACCTATTTATCTGCTTGCACTTTGATATGCTTTAGAACTGCTAGGTTGGCAGGAGAAGGGACCGAGCAATGGGAGCTCAACCCGTCGCGGGGATTCGAACCGCCGACCTTCTGATCGACAAGCCCTAGGCTCTGTGGTTTAACCCACAGCGCCACCCGCATCCCAAGCAGTAGAAAAGGTGTGAGTAAAGACAATGTGGAGGTGAGGGTGGGAAATCAATTTATGAAGCAATGTATTTGATTTGAAGTTTACCTCTTCAGCTTCCGACAGCTCCTCTTCCCAGTCTTCTCCCTCTGACCACTCATAATCTCACCACCATTCCCCAGCCTCTGAGCTTTCTTCCCTTGCCGGTTCCCCAACGGGTTCCTTCCACCATTCCTCTGCGTCCAACCAGTCCATGACAGTGGATGGGTGTTTAAAATCATGTTTGACCTAAAGATGGGCCCTGGGTCTCAAGAGGTTGAAGACCTCTGGTGTAGACAATGCTGGACATAATGGAACAACCATCTGACTCAGTGTAAGGCAGCTTCCTATGTTCCTATGTTGGCAGCAGCACAAAATACAATATTTTTTTTCCAGATCCAAACATATGACAAATTCAGGCACATGCTCTGGAATGGCTAAGTCATTCATCCTCTAGGGCACCAACCAAATGTCTGTGGTTTTCAACTCTCACATCAGCCACTGATGTTATTCAGCAGGGGGAAAGCAAGTCTGCCTCAACTCCCATTAATATTTTTTAAAAAAACTCTTTAAAAAGAATCAATGAGAACAACGATCACATCTCACTGGGCGTAATATGGGAACTATTGCCCATTCCTGGAAAACTCACATACAGCAGACAAAAATGCCAGGAACTACCCAAATTGCATTCCTATTTTAATTTTCAGAAGTGAAATGCCCATTAGCACATTAAGTGAGAATATGGCAATAGCACTCAACTGTGCATTGATCAATATTGTCTGCATTGCAACATTATATTTAATTCAGTGTGGTGTAGTGGTTAAGAGCAGTAGACTCGTAATCTGGGGAACCGGGTTCGCGTCTCCACTCCTCCACATGCAGCTGCTGGGTGACCTTGGGCTAGTCACACTTCTCTGAAGTCTCTCAGCCCCACTCACTTCACAGAGTGTTTGTTGTGGGGGAGGAAGGGAAAGGAGAATGTTAGCCGCTTTTAGACTCCTTTGGGTAGTGATAAAGCAGGATATCAAATCCAAACTCCTCTTCTTCTTCTTCTTCTTCTTCTTCTTCTTCTTCTTCTTCTTCTTCTTCTTCTTTATGGTGTTTGTGATTTGCCAACACAGGAACATTAGAAGCTGCCATACCCATTGGTTCATCCAGCTCAATAATGTCTACACTGACTAGCAGCAGCTCCCCAGAGTTTCAGAAAGAAGCCTTTCTCACCCTTATCTGAAGATGCCAGGACCCAAATATGGAACTTTCTATATGCAAGGCAGATACTCCAGCTCTTTCCCAAAGTATTCTCACCTTTAAAAGCTCCGAGGGCCTTCTAGCAGTTCCCTCGCTACAAGAAGTCAAGTCACGGGGAACCAGGCAGAGGGCCTTCTTGGTAGTGGCGCCCGCCCTGTGGAACGCCTTCCCATCAGATGTCAAGGAGATAAGCAACTATCTGACTTCTAGACATCTGAAGGCAGCCCTGTACAGGGAAGTTTTCAATGTTTGAGGTTTTATTGTGTTTCAAATACTGAGGCAATCCAGTCAGATGGGCAGCATTTAAAAAATAAAATTATTATTACAATTAAATTATTAAAAGAGGAGAGGAATTTGAGGAAGCAAAAGTCCTCGTTTTTAAGAATATCATTATCATCATCATCTATTTATTTATTTATTTATTTATTTATTTATTTATTTATACATACATACATACATACATACATACCTCTCCTTTTTTGTCTGATGGGACTCAGGGTGACTTACAGATAAAGATAAGAACCACTGAAAGCATAGGGGGGAAAGTAATTAAAGAACGTTTTAACAATTAAGAGAATGAAAACTATGTACAGGTGAAACTCGAAAAATTAGAATATCGCGGAAAGGTTCATTTCTTTCAGTAATTCAACTTAAAAGGTGAAAGTAATATATGAGATAGACTCATGACATGCCAAGTGATAAATGTCAAGCCTTTATTTGTTATAATTGTGATGATTATGGCGTACAGGTGATGAGAACCCCAAATGAACAATTTCAACTTTGGGGTTTTCATCAGCTGTGCACCAAAATCATCACAATTATAACAAGCAAAGGCTTGACACATCTTGCTTTGCATGTCATGATTCTATCTCATATATTAAACTCCAGTAGCTAATGAAAACAATTGCTTACATAAATGGACTTCTCCACGGTACTCTAATTTTTCGTGTTTCACCTGTACGCGCATAAAATCTGTTTAAAAACATACAAATAATTGCAATAAAAACAGCAATGTTGTCTAGGAAACATACAAATAATTACAAAAGAAATAGCACGGCACCAGCCCTTTCATTAAAAGCAGCCGATTCCCCAAAGCCTATTGGAACAAGAAGGTCTTCACTTGCCTGTAGAAGGACAACAGGGAAGGAGACAGGCCAGCTTCTCCAGGGAAGGAGTTTCAAAGTCTGGGAGCAGCCACAGAGAAGGCCCTGTCCTGCATCCCCACCAAGTCTGCCTGTGAGGGTGGTGGGACCGGGGGGGAAAGGCATTCCCAAAGGTCTCGAAACCCGGGCAAGTTCATATGAGAGAATGGGGTCTTTCAGATAGCATGCACCTAAGTTGTGTTGCATGTGCACGCACACTCGATTTCAATAAAAGCTCTCCACTGTTAACACTTTGGCTGTAAAATTGCTTACACAAAGCATTCAAATGTATATCAGGGACATGCATTCCAACCTTCCAACCTTTTTTAATCCCTCTTCACTGTGTGATTTTTTACTATTTCTATTTTTAAAGGTTATGATGAGACATTGGTCTTCTTCTTTTGCGTATGAAATGGAAGCTCTTTCCGTCAGGCCGAGCTGCCAATTAACTTGATATCTTAAATATCTTCCTTTCTAAATTCTGAGGATGGTGTCCGTGTGAATACCATCAAACACTCCCCATTTATCCAGATATTTTTAATCTGCCCTCCCAGGCTCTCGAGATCACATCATCACATAGTTTCGTTATGAAAATAGCCCTGTTTTCCATCAATAGCCTACGCAGAAGTCGTCCCTCCAACATTGAACAACGCCAGTTATGCAAAGCCATTGGGAAAATGCAAAGTAGAAGGTATTAATTATATCACCTGAACTAGTACTCCCTACTGACTTTGAAGTGTGAGATTTGATTAATTCTGTCTCACCCTGCATAGCTGGCATTGTAATGAATGATCATAACATTATCCAGACTTGGCTAGAAGACCAGCCAGAATCTATTGACGTCAATCTTGCATCCATTGACATCAACAAGAAAACCTCGGCCAACATATGCAGGAGGGACATTAGTCATCTCCTGCAGGTCTGAAGAAGGTTCACTGTTCATCAGGATGAAGGGCAAAGGCTAGAGGGGAACAAAAAAAGAATATCCTTCCATTAAGACATAGCATAACTCTGTAAAACCATACTAGACCAGCCTTTCTCATCCTGGTGTATACGAGATGATTTGGACTACAACAACCATTAGCACCAGTCAGCAAAGCTGTGTTGGATGCAGCTGGTGGGATTGGTAGTCTGAAGCTTATGGAGGGCACCAGTTTGGCAAAGGCTGCACTAGATGTATTATGATTATGAGTGTCAGCCTTGCAGAAAAGCTTGGGCTCATTTGTTGTTGCTGCTATTTAGCCATTTAGTCGTGTCCGACTCTTCGTGACCCCATGGACCAGATCACACCAGGCACTCCTGTCTTCCACTGCCTCCCGCAGTTTGGTCAGACTCATGTTGGTAGCTTCGAGAACACTGTCCAACCATCTCGTCCTCTGTCGTCCCCTTCTCCTTGTGCCCTGGGCTGGCAGAACAGATGGCATTTCTAGTGCAAGAGGAATAATGGCTTGGCATGCCCTTTGAATGTTGAAGGAAACCATCAAGACCTGACACTGTCTCTTGGCAGAGAAAACATCTATGAAATGCAGTATTGCTGGTCAAGCAGCAGATCGTTCTCTTTTGTCATCTTTTTCTGTTGTTGTTGTTGTTCAGCCGTTCAGTCGTGTCCGACTCTTCGTGACCCCATGGACCAGAGCACGCCAGGCACGCCTATCCTTCACTGCCTCCCGCAGTTTGGCCAAACTCATGTTAGTAGCTTCGAGAACACTGTCCCACCATCTCATCCTCTGTCGTCCCCTTCTCCTTGTGCCCTCCATCTTTCCCAACATCAGGGTCTTTTCCAGGGAGTTTTCTCTTCTCATGAGGTGGCCAAAGTATTGGAGCCTCAGCTTCAGGATCTGTCCTTCTAGTGAGCACTCAGGGCTGAATTCTTTGAGGATGGATAGGTTTGATCTTCTTGCAGTCCATGGGACTCTCAAGAGTCTCCTCCAGCACCATAATTCAAAAGCATCAATTCTTCGGCGATCAGCCTTCTTGATGGTCCAGCTCTCACTTCCGTACATTACTACTGGGAAAACCATAGCTTTAACCATAGCTTTAACCAGAGTCTTTTAAAATGTGTTTATTAAGGATGGGTTTGAAGGGAGTGGGGAGGGGGGTGGAAACTGTTGTATGTGTGCTGCTCCGAGCCCATGGGATAGGGTGGGATACCAATCAATCAATGATAAGTAAAGGTGATGTCTTCCTCTTCCTCCAATCTTCTGGGTTGGCCTTTTTAGAGAGGGTCCACTAATATGGGTATCACAGCACAAAGCCATACTCTTGATAAGTTATCTCCAATACTTTCAAGTGCATGTGTATAGTGTTAATAAATATATAGATATATATATGAAAAGGTGCACACACAGGGAGTTTTCGTTTATTGACCACTTTGCTATCCAGAGCGTCTGGATTGATTTGGGCTGGATTACATGTGTGGAGCTTGAATGAGAGAAAAAGAGGGAGAGGGAGACGGGGGGGGTGGGGCGGGGAAAACTACTGGGAAACTATACAGCTTTGGTTTATTCTTTTTTTCTTTATCCAGCCCACCTTTCAATATTTGATTCTTGCTAAGAGACCTTCTGGCTATAAGCCAGAGAATTAGGCTGGATGGGAACTTTAAATTCACATTTTTAAGTTTTGTGGAGAAAAGGTAAGATAATAAATATGGAATATCAGCCGTCCTGGTTATACCTTCTTTCTTCCTGGGTTTGCAGTGATCAGTTGCCTGCCTCTGTTAAACAATGGAGTTTCCTCCCACCAGATGTAGAGATGGGCACAAACTTTAAAACAGGATCAAAGACTTTCCTTTTTTAAAAGGTCTCCCACATGAAAACCACGGGATGGATCTGCCTGAGATTTAGCATGCTCAGTCTACTCTGGAGGGACTTCTATGCCTGAAAATTGCATCCACTTTTACAAAAGTCAAAAAAAAGGATACATTCCACATTATAGTCAACAGGTGTGAAAGAGCACTTCAGATCTAACAGATCCAATTTGGGCCTGAATAAAGCAAGTTAACAATTCTCTCCCACCAATTGCTCAAACTTGTTTGTGGAGAGGCTACAATAACCAATAATTTGTTAAGTATATGCTTGAAATGACACTGCAAACTCAATGTAATGTTTTTGTGGGGATTGTATTATCTAACTAAGTACTCAGTTATTCATTATTATTTGGGGAAATAACAGTTTTATTGGGAGGGGCGAATGTATTGAATCAGAATGACACAGAGCAGAACCAATACAGATCAGGCTGCCTCCAAACACTACAGATACAGGGCACATCATCTTGTTGTTGCACACCTCCAGCTTTACAAATGGTGGTGAACACAGCACATGATATCATGGGCTGTCCCCTGAGCCCACTAGAAGACATCGCAAGGGATCGTTGCCTTAGGAGGGTGAGAAAAATTCTCAGGGATGATTCAAACCCGGCCAGCACCTCTTTAATCTTCTACCCTCAGGCAGGAGATATGTAAGTATAATCAGTCGTACCAACAGGCTAAAAAAACAGCTTCTATCCATGGGCTGTTAGGCTGCTGAATGGAAAAGAATATAGTTACAGATAGGTAGCCGTGTTGGTCTGCCGTAGTCCAAACAAAATTTTTAAAAAATTAAAAATCCTTCCAGTAGCACCTTAGAGACCAACTAAGTTCGTTCTTGGTATGAGCTTTCGTGTGCATAGCTCATGTTGTTGTTGTTGTTGTTGTTGTTGTTGTTGTTGTTGTTGTTCAGTCATTCAGTCATGTCTGACTCTTCATGACCCCATGGACCAGAGCACGCCGGGCACGCATATCTTTCACTGCCTCCCACAGTTTGGCCAAACTCATGCCAGTCGCTTCGAGAACACTGCCCAACCATCTCGTCCTCTGTCGTCCCCTTCTCCTTGTGCCCTCCATCTTTCCCAACATCAGGGTCTTTTCCAGGGAGTCTTCTCTTCTCATGAGGTGGGCCAAAGTACTGGAGCCTCAACTTCAGGACCTGCCCTTCCAGTGAGCACAAACTTAGTTGGTCTCTAAGGTGGTCTGGAAGGAAAATAATATAGGTCAACTGACTTTCAGGGTTGATGTGTTGTGCGACAAGCACACAGAGTGCAATGAGATTGAGTGTTTGTGTGGCGGGGAGAGAAGCTTGGTTAATTTCATTGTACACAGGTTGTACATTGACAATAAAGGTGTTTGTTTGTTTGTTTGTTTCCAAGTAAATGTGTTTATCATTAGGACAGGAGAAGCAAATTCTATTTTGCTCCTGTAATCACGCTATGATTTAAATGAGCTTAAAATCAGAAGCTGCGTGTCGTGCCCAGAGCATTTCTTTCTTTCTTTCTTTTTTAATCAGAGTTAGCAAAACATTTTTGGTTTGTTGCCCCGATGCACCAGGAACACGCCGTTCTAAGGCACGGAGTAACACGGAGGAAAAAGGAATACCAGTAGTGTGCTTCACAACTGAAACGTTACACATGGCCATCTGAAATCCCTCCACTGCCATCGTCTATAGGCCTCCAAACCAACTGGTAGCCATTAGGCAGAGTAAGGCAGCTTAGTCAGGGAGAAGATGGCAGGGACGTAGCAAGGGGGGCGTAGGGGGTGGTCCGTCCCATGTTCCATAATGGAGGGGGTGACAAATTATCAAGGAACAATTACTGCCCTACTAGGGTGGTTCATAAAAAAAAACTTTTTTAAAAAAATGCCTGCTCCAAAGATCTTATCTTACTATATTAGGGATTATATAGCTATGTATGAAACTTCATGCATATCGGTTAATATCTTCACCCTCCTCCACCAAAATAGCTGTTCACTTGGCTGTTTTCCTATGTCGTGAAGGCTGAAATTTCAGTTCAGTCGAGCACTTACTGTTCCCAACCCTAAACCTGTGGAAAGCCATCTAATTAGACTTTAATTTGATTTTGAGATGTTTCTAGGAGGTAATTTAATTACTGTTTGATTTTATACCAATATTATGTATCTGATGTTAGCCACCCTGAGCCCGACTTCGGCCGTGGAGGGTGGGATATAAATAAAAATTTATTATTATTATTACTTGTTATTATTCCTTTGTAAGAAAATATGAAATAACATAAAACCATTTTTCCGGGGGAGGGGATCAATGGGGGGTGACAAGAAATTTTCTGCACCGGGTGCCACCTGACCTTCCTACACCTCTGGGGGGGGGGGAGGGTGTAGAATGGAAGAGGCAGGAAAGCATATTTGACTGGACCTAATAATACAGTGGCTGCAGCTCTGGTTGGAGAATGTTTTCACCAGGGTTTGAGGCAGCAGTCTTTCCCACACGCTAGAGATGCCAGCAAATGAGGCTGAGACCTCTTTGCATATCAAGCGAGGGCTGTACCACTGAACCAGAGCCCTTCTCCATGAATCCTTCTGGGTGAACCATGAACCATGTTCATGTGTTGCACGGTGACCCCAGAATCCGGCCACGTTGCTGTCCCTGCCTCTATTGATTTCTTGGCACGGAGGTTTGGACTGGCAAAGCCTATGCAGGATCGGCAAAGAAACATACGATCTGAAACACGGGTTTTTAAAAATGGTTTCCACACACACCGTACTGTACCTGTATTCCCAGGCCTTTGCAAATGTGCGTCTTGTCCACCTCGCAGATGATGCACAGCAGAGAGCTTGGAGCTTACAGTAGCCCGTAAAATTTCACCCAGGGCCAAGGCTTCGGCAGCAGAACTCTCTTAATGGTGTTAATTTGTCTCAGACGCTTGAAAAGTCCCGATTTAATACTGTGTTCAAAGGGGGGGGGGGTTTGGAGGCATGTTGGATTAGTAACCCTTCCTCGACAAATTCAAATCCAAGCATCTTCTGCTTACACGGCTGTTAAGGAATTCCCCTGCTAAAAGTGAAGGGGGGGGGAGAGAGAAAGCAATTCACTTTCTCTGCTCCACTGGTCCGCAGCGTCACTTGAACTACCAGACATTTCACACAGTATGAAATGTATTCAATAGGCCCAAGGAATTAATAGCATGCTTGAGTGAAAAACCGCTTCACACCCACTGGATGCCCCATCGCATCAGGGCTTAGGAATGTGAATGAGAAGTACAGAAAAAGGCTTCCATCTCCTTCCACCCTTCTTGCACCTGACATCATTCAGCAGGGCAGGCAGCTGTTTTGCTCTTTGTACTAGCAAGTTCATAATTTTTTAAAAAAGCATGTTCTCTTTTTTAAAAAAACTTGCTTTGTTTTTTTTAAAATAAATGAATGAATTACACCCCACTTCCATAGCATAATAAAAGCAGAATGCTATCTGTGGATTATCATATTTTTAAGCCATAAAACATAAAAACAAGCGTACCTTGGCATTGTAGCCAGAGTAAATATTGCTTAGCAAATTCCAAAGAGCTATAGGAAACATAGCTGTCAACCTTCCCTCTTTTTGCGGGAAATTCCCCTATCAGTACTGATAGGGGAATTTCCCGCAAAAAAAGGGAGGGAGGTTGACAACTATGATAGGAAAAGTCTTCATGATCTATCAAGGGGCCACCACAAACAAAGCCCTACTCCTGGGTATGAGCATTCTGACTTCTGGCTGTGGTGGAAGTCCCCAGTTCCTGGTTTCAAAAGTCAGGGAGGTAAATGTGGAAGAAGGCATTCCTTCAGGTATTCCAGCCCTAAACTCTGTGGACTCTAAAGGTTAAAACCAATGTCTGGATTATAGCCCCTCCAAACCTACTGGTAGCCAGTAGGACTCTGGTAGCATAGCAATATTCCAAGCATCTCTCCTGACTTAGATGTTTTGGCTCTGCACTCTAGACAAGCCAATGCCCAGATATCTGAGGGCCGCACCACGAGAGGTGCATTACAGCAGTCAAGTTGAGAAGTTATGGGACATTGCGCAAAACATCATCTCTAGATCTTATTTTTCCAGCAGGGGGCACAATTTGCATATCTCCCAAAGCTTGCACAGTTAAGAAGCGTCCCAGAAGACCTGGATCCACGAACATCCCAATCCTTTCTGGCCTTTGGCCAGATAGGGCAGCTTTTTGTTTTCAGAAGAAATGAAAAGTAGCGCTCCCATAATAGGGACGTGAATGGCGCTATGGTCTAAACCACTGAGCCTAGGGCTTGCCGATCAGTTGGTTGGCGGTTCGCATCCCCACGACAGGGTGAGCTCTCGTTGCTCGGTCCCTGCTCCTGCCAAACTAGCAGTTCAAAAGCACATCGAAGTGCAAGTAGATAAATAGGTACCGCTCCAGTGGGAAGGTAAAAGGCATTTCTGTGTGCTGCTCTGCTTCGCCAGAAGCAACTTAGTCATGCTGGCCACATGACCCAGAAGCTGTCTGTGGACAAATGCAGGCTCCCTCGGCCTAAAGAGCGAGATGAGCACACAACCCCAGAGTCGTCCGCGACTGGACCTAATGGTCAGGAGTACCTTTACCTTTAGCACTCCCATAAACAAGCATTTGTTCATCCTTGTCATGATGTACAAGGATTCAAATGAGCATCTCATGGCATGCACTGAGTATCTGGATTCTCAAATGTCAGCTTCTGAAATTAATCCAACCAGTTATGACCTTCCATCTTTTCAGCTATATTAGTGAGCGCACCCCCCCCCCAAAAAAAAAACCCGCATATCAAATCAAATCAGGAAGGTCTCGCCCTAACCTCAACCTCTGCCAGCAAAATGATTAATGTCTACCAAACCAAATTTAAAATTTAAAAATTTCAATGCTTGTATTGAATCTATAAGGAAGTTGAGATGTTGTGGAGGGGGTGTCAAAGGGTGGGATGGTGGGAAGGATTTATGTGTATGTGTATGTAAATAGTGGCCTTATTTTTGTATGTCTTTGCAGTGGTAGAATGTATTTCTTTTTCTGTATTACTAAAATTTAATAAAAAAAAATAGAATTTTAAAAATAATGTCTACCAAACCAAGAAAGCTCAGTTGTCTATTGAAGCAGTGTTGCCTGAAGTAACATCGAGCATTTCACCACTGCCCCATTTCTGCCCCACCCCAAATTAAAATTGTGTTCCCTTTACGCACAGCATTCTAAAAGATGCCGCTGGTTTGAGTCATGAATGAAAGCAGTTTAGCCTTCCTATCAGCCTTCCTATGAGCAAGGCATAGGAACTCATGCAGTTTTTTAAAAAAGAAAAGAATATTCCCCCAAGCTTTTAAACAATACTAACTTTTGAAGTTTGTAAATCTTTTACATTGCAGCCTCTACTCAGAAGTGGTTCCTATTGAATGAAAGGGGACTTCCTTGGCAATTTTAAACATTGATGCTTCAAATTATTGACCGGAAGGGCGACGCTTGGAAGAGTTCATTAAATCATATAAACACACAGGGACACAGGCTCTCTCACTTTAATGCCCGCCTTGGGCTTTGCTTATTTAAATATATCCAAAGAATGCTGTACAACTAATTTGTTTCATTTCAAACATTTGTGCGCTGTATTTCCACCTTTAAATAATAATTAAAAAAAACAACCACAAGGTGGCTCTCATCAGATAAAAACAATGGGGGGGGGGAGGAAACAAAGTGCAAAGGGTGATAAAGAGCAAAGCAAGAGACAGAAAATGAAGCAGAAAAAAAAAAGAGATTGCTCCCTGAGGTTGTGGTACACACTGTACCTCTAAAGCACATTCAGAGCACCTTCTTTCCCTCAAAGAATTATGGGAACCGTAGTTTGCAAAGGGCTGCTGGGTATGTAACTCTGCGGGGGGTAAACTTCATTGCCCTGAGTGGATGGGTAGAAAGGAATAGTCTTGAACTGCTGCTGCCTAAAACTTTAAAGGGATAAATCCAGAAGAGTCTCCCTTGGGAGGGAGCTCCAAAAACACTTTTTAAAAAAATCAAATAAGGGAGTTCTTGACACCTTCGTGCTTTACCAGATGCAGGGAGGGTTGCTGTTGCCGTTTGTTTGCAGGGGCAGGACCTTGAGATCTCACTGTTTACAACCCCCCCCCCTCCACGTTAACTTTCCCCCTCCATGTGAAGGTATACCAGCAACTCAAGAGTAACACTTCCTGCATTTGGTGTAACCCACTCGAGTTTATGCCGTAATATTTGTTTCAGTTTGTAAGGTGCCACAAGAGCACCTGGGATGGCTCAGTCAGTAGAGCATGAAACTCTTAACCTCAGGGACTTGTGGGTTTGAGCCCCACATTGGACAAGAGATTCCTGCATTTCAAGGGGTTGGACTAGATGACCCTCGTGGACCCTTCCAACTCTACAGATCTGATTGCATGGTTTTCCTGTTGCTTTTGCTGCCAACAGAGTAATGTGGCTACCCTTCTGGGTTGTTGTTGTTGTTGTTTTTAAGGTAAGGGCTCAACTTTTGTAACTACCCAAGTCCCTTTGGAACTAGGGGCATGCATTCAAAGGGGGGTGGGTAACAGCTGCTTGGATAGAGTTTGCCCCACACTGACCCCAGATCTGCTCTGGAGGCTTGGGAGGAAACCCAAAACTTATTTAGGGTGTGCAAGGATGATGTTTTTTTTGCTCAGCACTACGTTGAGCACCAGCCCTTTGTCCCACCAGCTGAGGGCCAAGTAAGCAAATTTCAATCATTCTTCCTTGTAG
The DNA here is from genome assembly GCF_009819535.1 of Lacerta agilis. Lineage (NCBI taxonomy): Eukaryota > Metazoa > Chordata > Lepidosauria > Squamata > Lacertidae > Lacerta > Lacerta agilis. Next base: position 9,965,610 of record NC_046314.1, read on the forward strand.
CCTCTTGTACCTTCTGAAAATCTGCTAGGTGGCGGCACAAATCAGAGACACAGGAACCGACCAAAATTTGCCTCCTTCCACCAGTGGAATTTTCAACTGGATCAAAAGCCTTCTTCTGCTACCAAAAAGCAAAATACAATTTTGCTTGATTTTATTTTTTAATCCAAAGTGACTAGCTTCTATATCACTTAACTAAAATTAGCCTCTGCATTTACTATCATAGTGTTTTTAAACTGCTTTTCTACTAGCAAGCAAAACCCACATATCCTTTCAAGGGGTTACTCACAGCTACCTTCTGTCTTTAGAATCATTACCCATTAGTGACGTCAGACAATACAATTTACCACACGATTATACTCTATGTGTATCTGTCCATTTCTTGTAGTTCCTTTTACAGTATTGTTGTAACTTGACATTCAAGAGGTGGGATCTTAAGATTAACCTCATCCCCTTGTGGACTTACAATTAAGGTTTTTCAGACAGTACTAATTTACTAAGTGGCATGTTCCACCAACAGATTGATGAGATTGTGGTCAACGTCAACTAAGTAACTCAATGAATGGGGGGAAATGGGAGTTTTCCATTTTGTAATGAGGTCACATGTATTCCTTTAAAAACTCTCCCAACTCCCTCCTTGGCCTTTTCTATATTTTCTTAGGTTTTAATTTCTAAAGCCATTAGTGTTTCACAAGGGAAAACCCATAATCAAGAAAGAAGTGGAGCACTCAAAAATATTTTCCTATTGCAATCTCCTGCTGTTTTCAGGAATGATATAGTATTTGAGGGAAGCCCAGAAGATAGTTCTAACATAACTGATTTACATCCCACACAGAAACCAGGGGCTCCAACATTATCAAATTCAAGTTCTCAGGAACCTTCTGAACGAATGTGGGTAAAAACTAGTTAAGACTCTTCATAGCTGTATTTGTGTTACGGCTTATTATATATTATCATTATATACTGAATTTATATACTGCCCTGTACCCAGAGACTAAGACTGTACACAATGTCTCCAACATTTGTTGGTGCCCCACTGTGGTATAATTTTGGGCAGCATGATTAATGCCCCCCATACACCAATTTTGGGGATTTCCTTTTGAGAAAAGCACTGTGCAACTGAAGAGTGCTCACTTCAGCCAGTGAAGGATAGGCAGCCATCCATCCTAATGGTGTTGAACTACATGCTCAAGTGACACCTCAAGATGTACTGATATTCTACCCCCCTCCACACACAAAAAACCATCACAATGAGCTTGTCACCCCAAGAGCACTATTGCTTTCCCGTTAACGTCATAGGATCTTCTTCCGTTTATTTCCATTCTGTGAACTCTTCCCGGAGTATTTTTAATACAGGTATCATCTGCCCGCTTTGTATCACTGAACAGGGTGATAAAATGACACTTTACATTATGAAGGGCCAACCCAATAGTTGCCATTGTTTGGTCTACATTACAAGAGGTTAACCAATTGGTCTTCAGAATATATTAACTAACTCAGCTGTTGAGTACAGTACTGAGAATTTTGTTTCTTGTGGTCCTGTTTCTGTTACAATGGTATCAGCACAGTTGGAGGAATTCAAAGAAGTATACAATGGTACCTCTGGCTACAAACGGGATGATTTGGCGTTTCTGCGCATGTCATTTGACGTGTCTGCGGGTTCGGCACATTCATAACCCATGTTGTACGCATCCTGAAGCATTCATAACAAGAGGTACGACTGTACAAATATAGAGAGAACCTAAGGGGACAAAAAAACAAAACTAGAAACAGCCCAGAGGACTGGGCATGCTATGTGGCCAGGGAATGCTACATGCCAGGGAAACAGAAAACCAGGAGGGTAAGTAGGAACGAAATGCAGCATCTTGGAAAGGGACACTCAAGAGTAAACCAAATCATGTTTTTTACAAGACAGGCAGGGATTGCACAAGTGGCAGAGGCTTCAAAGATCCATAGCTGGGCAGAGCACCGTGAGCATATTTTCAAGGAGGACTAGCCAGCACTGCAGGAGTTCGTTCAGTAAAAAGAACAGAGACTTCATTTTGTGAAAATACTAACTGCTTCTAGAAAGGCTAATTTGATGCCTTCAGTCCCCCACCAAAGACTATCTAAATTTGCTTCCAAAGCAAGAAGCACTAGACTATGGTCACAATTAGGTTGTTGCATGGAATTGCTCAGTCACTGTAGCCTCCATCTGGCAGTTTTGGTCAGACAAGTTGACTGTACTACTAGACCAACCGTAACTGTAACCCCATTTCCTCCATTACTACCACTAAATGTTTTATTAAGAGACATGCCCATTGCATATTCCTCTGGCTGCAGTTGAGCATAAACTCGAGACCCTTGGAGAGAAAGGCACAGCCAGGCCATCTCCTCCTCCCTTCAACTCCCAATCGTACTTTCTGCTTACTGAAACACTCCGTACAAGTTATTCTTATCTTAAGAGATGTTCTGCATTTTCATTCAAGTTCTACATTGTCCCTACAGTCCCCCCCAAAAAGCCTTTGCAGTTTCGTTCTTTTGGGTCTTGCCTCCTTGCACAAGAACTACAGAATGAGAAGTTTCAGTTTGCCAGGATGACTTTGGGGCACTTTTACAAATACATGATAAACAGGAATGGATGAGTGCACAAAAGTCTGTAAAGATTTATCAGCAGATATACAACCTCCTAAGCAAACATTTAAGGATTCCCCCCCCCCCCAAAAAAACACCTATGGTCTACATGTACATTGACCATACTATGTAAGAGAGCTGTAAACAAAATCCCAAAAAAACCCTACCCTTCCTTGGTTCACATCGTGAGGCCTAGCCAGCTTCTAAGATGTTTTGGCATTCACTGGGATACAGCTCAATACAGAATTTAGAAAACCCTTCCCAAAACATGGGAATCGAAAGGGATCCTCCAACCCTTCCCAAAACATGGGAATCGAAAGGGATCCTCCAACAGTTTGACTTCAACCCTTGTCTCTCAAGGCAGACAGATGCCAACAATACTGCAACTTGATGTTCAATAAACAAGTAAAACCAGCAGGATCGGGAACTGTCAAAATACCATTCTGAAAGGAATTCCACACCTCATGCTCTTGGGTAAGTGTGATTAAAGAATCCTGTTTGTATGAGTGTACTGCAACTTGTACGGGAGAAAAGCTCAATCCAACAAAAAAAGGCAGCAAAGCTACTTAAAATACTAAACTTTATTTTTCACATTTACATTTAAGTTCCCCCATTTCCATTTTTTACCACCACTACTATGCATTATCAAAACATTCCATACATATTTGAAAGTAAAAGGGTGGAGTCCTGGTCTTAAAAACCGAACAGGCATTTTGGACAACACATTCTTGGCAAAACATTCTGGACGACATTAATCAAGACTCTGTAGGGAAAGCTTTAGCATTTATAAAAAGGACAGCCAGATATTAATGGTTATACACACAGAACTGAAACTGTAAAAGGAGCCATTTATTAACTTCTTGCTCACAGAGTCTGCCTCCACTGCCAGAGTGCTTGAATAACCTAAAACACACCAAAAATAAAAAAGGGTTAGTTCCGTCTTGATCTTCCTTTAGAGTGCAAATTGCATTAAGCACCAGAAAAGCTATTTAAAACAATAAATGATCAAGTAAAGTCTGCATAAAGTATTTATGGGCATGGAATTCTCTACTTAAAAGTTTCTTTCATCTAGGTACAGTTAACAGGACAAGTGTATATGAAATCCAAGTCTGCGCTAATTTTATTTTTTTTAAAAATGCTTACCAAGTACAGCACTCAGTACACCAAGATTAAAATTACTCAATATATTTTGCCTTTTAAGACTGCTCACACCCTATAAAGCATAGTAAAGGAAAGCAAAAGGAAGGGTGTGTCTCAGCTAGGCAAATACTGTCTGAACTCTGCCTGCCCTGCCCTTCTGTCCAAATCCACTTCAGTAGCTGAACTAGCTGCTTTCAAACATTCTCCCTTCAACGGGCCACAATTTCCACCCCCCTCCCTCCCGACAGCTTTGAACTGTTTGGGGGAAAAGCAGAAAAGCATAACAATTTTGTTTAAGGAATTTTGATAGTGAAATTTAAGGTTTACAGGTCTAACCCAAGACAGCTTGCTTCCTGATACCAGCACCACCACCTCCTGGCATGCTGTCACACCAGTAATTTGGTTGATTTTGGGAAAGGAGAGCATCAAGACTGCCAAAGGTTTTAGTGCAGTAGTTCTTCTCTGCAAAAAGGAAACTGAAGGGAAGGCTAGCCAAATTCAGCAGTAGAAAACCACAACACCATTTTACTTGGTCAAAATGGGGCTGGAGAATCCTGTGGGTTTAAAAGTGAAGAGACACCGACCATCAAAATGGAGAAAAATGTTTCCTTTCCCCACACAAACAGCTTCCACTTATCTAGTCCAAGTACTGCTTGTAGCTGAAGCTCTAAAGTGTGTGGAAAGTGACTGGGAAAGGGGACAACAATTTATTCTACCGATTTTATCAAAATCCAATTGATTCCATTACCTTCTGGTCCTCTGTCCTGAAACAATTCTTAATGTAATTCACAAACTTGGCCTCCACCTTAGGCAAACTAGTTCCCTATTGCAAAAAGAAAACAGTGAAACTTAAGATTGACACAAGGAACTGAAAGACTTTTAGCCTGTGTGGTAAATGGAAATAAATCACTACACAAACTTAATATGATTCACATGCAACATTCTGGAGGACCTTTGCTACTATCAGAGACAAAGCATGCCAATTCCTGTTCACAGGACAACATTTGTTCTAGTGAGATTGCAGCAATAGGGGAAATATAAGGTGTGAAAGCCTGGGGGTGGATTTTCCACAGCATTTTTTTTGCCCAGTTGGGGGGGGGTGGAATCAGAAATTGGGGTAGTGATGCTTGTGATTATAGCATTTGGCTGCATAATGAAGCAAGCAACTCGCCTGATTCCTGTTGCTTTTCACGTGCCTTAGATTCCTCCATCTTTTGCATGAAAGGAAATAACTGGATGTGTACAGACACAATCAAGGGGCTAACATGAAGAAGTGTGAAGCTTAATGAAACAAAGCTTCTGAAGCGCACAAAACTCAACATGAAAGTTCGGAATCAGAATTTGTGAATTTCTCACAAACAAACCCAAGTTGCAATATTAAGTTTGTATTTACATGACTGCAACATGCAAGTTCAGGACTGTTAATCTTGCACCTACAGCAACTAAGGTATTTTCAGCCTGCACATATTTACTCAAGCAGTTCCCAGAATTCAACAGGGCAGGACTGTATACAGCTTGAGTATAATGATAACATGCAACAGATTAGCGTAGTTATTTACCACTAAAATGCAACATAGAAACTATTTTGTGAGCTTTTCCTGCAAGGCATGTTTATTTCCGCTTAATGCTGAGGTGGTTGTGATATTTAAGTCCAGATAATAAAACCTTCCTTCATTTATGGCAATGTTGAGCGTTTCAGTATTCAACTTCACCACCTCCTTGCCAACACACACCAATTTATCCAACTGGTAAAAAGATACACTTTGGATGCAGCATTCTGCAGTTCTGTTTATATCACGGGTACCTTTGCAATAATTGTACGACCAAAACAAATCCACACAGGGCAATATCCAATGAAATCTGCCTGCTTGTACAACAGAAATCCACTTGTACAATGGGGCTTCGGGTTATGGCACGCCGAAGCTCCCCCCATATCTGCTTGACAGGAAACGCCAACCAATTGGATCAGATTTTGAAGGCATACATTGGGAAGGAGAAACAAACAAGCAGTTTCCCTCATATATTATGTTGGATCTCACCCTTTATAAACATTTCAATAGATATACTCAATGGTACCACGGTGTGTGTGTTGACTAATTACACATTTATGTTCTTAAAACCGGTTAGGTTCGAAAAGTATTTCACATTGCCATTTCCCCCAGAACTCGTTTTTTCAGCAGATTTTTGTACATTCACCAAGCAGTCCGTATAAAGGGCTTCTGCACCACATATTAAAATTCAAGCACATCCAAAATTTTACATTCAGTACCTGAACAAAGGATTTACGTCTTGCTTGCCACTATGAGCTCAGCAGCAATTAAAACATAAACGTGATTTTCAGTAAGGCAATCTCTACTAGCCAGGTAGCCGGTAAACTTACCTTTTGTATGCTTGCCTGCATTTTTGCTTTCATCTCATCTAGAGTGAAGGTTTTTGGGGTTTTTGGAGTCTGTGGTTTCTTGTCTTTATGCGACTCCGGAGTCTGAAACAGAGCAACTTATTACATTTCTCAACAATATGACAACATAGTATTTACTATCTGGTCATTGTGCCCAATACCTTCTGTTTACACTATATGCTTTGGTTCCAGATTCAATTATTAACAGCAATTTATATTCTGCCACGTAAGGCAAACGGTGTGTACAGCCAAGCAGCAAATGCCCTTGTACCAATACATCAATGCATCCACTAGATAGGGTAGCAGGTGTCAACCACAACTGTCTAGCTTGTACAAGAAGTCCAGATTTATAGCCCTTCTAAAAACATGGTCATTTCATCAACTACATTAATGTGAATTCTAGTTTTTGTCTACACATGAGAGCTATTTTAAATCAGTTATTAAAATTCCACAGCTAACTTCCTTAAGTTTGTAGTGAACAGATGTTCAAATAATTCCCAATTATTTTACAAATCTGCAGGCAAATTATGAATACCAGTGTGTTAAGGAATTTATACCTACTTTTGACTTGGGTGTTGCCAGCTTGGAATCTTTCCCATTCTGGTTTGATTTTGGTGTGTTCTTTGCAGAAGAATCTCGGGCAGGCTAAAATAGGAATAAATGCAAGAATCTTATCAGTGCTCCACTTTATGTCAATCTGCCAAAAGATTCCATTCTCTACTAGCCAAATACCACATTTGCAAATAGGGGGTCAAAATGACTAGGTGGGAAATAATCATACCATGGACAAAATCTCCTTATATGGTGTGCATGCACACTTTCGTGTGCATGCACACTTCTTAAGCTCATACCAAGAACAACCTTAGTTGGTCTCTAAGATGCTACTGGAAGGAATTTTATTTTTTATTTTGTTTTAACCAATAACGTTATACTTGATTAAAACTTAGTACCCATAATTTATTCCTGGTAATGCAAATTAAATTGATTTTAATAGCCTTAATGGTTCTAAATCTCATATAACTCATACAAAATCACAAATCCTATCTTTTAAAAAAAATCCTTTAAAAATATTAACAAAATCCACAACTCTTGTTCAGATCTTTTCTATTATTTTTCATAAGTTATACAGACATGTAATGAACTCAGATAAAGTAATTGTTAATGGAAGGTGAAAGCTACAACTTAAAAATCCAACTTTAATCCAACTTAATCTTTAAGCCACAGTGCCACCTAGTGCCCCAAGTCCGTAGAGTAACATAAAAGTATGAGGTTTTTATCATTTAACTTCTCCAAATAAGATTTTACTGTATTACTTGAAGATGTAAAAAAAAAACCATCCCAGCTGATAGCTTTTTTACATAATCTAAGTCAATTTACTGCAGTTGCGCCATAATAAAATGATTAGGATAGTTCATAGCCCACTCCCTTTAAACGCTGACAAGCCAACAGTGCTTATCAGACATGCTTGATTTTTAATTTGGAAGTGCAACTGTTGTTGCTCTGAAGCACCAAGACCCAGAGCTGAAGCACAGAGGACTAAAAAAATGTTTCAGAACCAGCATTTTGTGGAAGAGACCGTACAAGGGTATTGGACAGTACAAGTCTCAAGACGGGGCAGGCAATGTTTGCATATGTAATTATTAGCTAGTAATTATTAGCCCTCAGAGACTGAAGCATCCTTCTGTGCATTCAAAATATGCGAAATTTACAACTAGAGCATGAGCTCAGCAAAGGTAGCAGAAACACAAACCAAGTCAACTCAACCCTTCTAAATTGGTGATAGGGTATAAGAAGGTTTTGACATGTAATCAGTAGCAAATAGCAATTATTTATTTGCACCAACATGGCAGACCGGAGCTCACAAAGTAATTGTTTTAATGTTTTTAAATCACCTCGATCATTTCAGTGGGATAGAAATCATTCTGTTAAAAATAACTCAGTTCTTTTTCAGCAATTGTTGTCACCAAATTGTGAGAACTGTGAGACAAGATACTGTCAAATCTTTTCTTTGCTATGAGGGTTGGGGTAAAGGTAAAGGGAACCCTGACCATTAGGTCCAGTCGCGGTAGGAAGACTCTGGGGTTGCGATGCTCATCTCGCGTTAATGGCCGAGGGAGCCGGCGTACAGCTTCCGGGTCATGTGGCCAGCATGACTAAGCCGCTTCTGGCGAAGCAGAGCAGCGCACAGAAATGCCTTTTACCTTCCCGCTGGAGTGGTACCTATTTATCTGCTTGCACTTTGACGTGCTTTCGAACTGCTAGGTTGGTGGGAGCTGGGACCGAGCAACAGGAACTCACCCCGCCGCGGGGATTCGAACTGCCAACCTTCTGATCTGCAAGCCCTGGGCTCTGTGGTTTAACCCACAGCGCCACCCACGTGTCATGAGGGCTGGGATACAATACTTTTATACCTGCCACCACTTCCAATTCTTCACTACTGAATTCTCATTCTCAAGCCCCTCTATGAAGCAACAGCAGATATAGAACACTGCTCTCTCAAATTAAAACACAGTGGTACCTCAGGTTAGACGCTTCAGGTTACAGGCACTTCAGGTTACAGACTCCGCTAACCCAGAAATAACACTTCAGGTTAAGAACTTTGCTTCAGGATAAGAACAGAAATCGTCCTCTGGCGGCGCAGCAGCAGTGGGAGCTCCCTTTAACTAAAGTGGTGCTTCAGGTTAAGAAGTCTCAGGTTAAGAACGGACCTCCAGAACGAATTAAGTTCTTAACCCAAGGTACCACTGTAGGCTGTGACACCACCAGCTGAAATGCTCATCTAAAGTCTTGCTCTGGATTTGTAGCTTCTGGTTAATCCATTATGCTCAAACATTTCACATTTTCACCTTTATATTCAACCACATCATTCCGATAGCATAAACAAACAACCCACTGCAATGTTAACAATCCCTTCAATAAGTACAAAGTTATATGTTGTGAAGTAGTTTCTGAATTATACATAATTGCTCACTTTTTTTACTGGAGTCTTCTCTTCCTCCTCCTCCTCCTCATCCATGTCGTCATCGTCACTACAATTAAAAATTCCAATTAGTATTAACACCCAAAAGCGTGGCAATTTAAGCATCTTTGAAGGCCCTCATCCAACTTGTATTATACCAGTAAGAGATAAACAGAAGCGGAAACAACAACTACAACCTAATGTGAACTGGGTTGGGGCAACACACACTAACCCAGAGCAATGCCAATTTCAGAGTATGTATACCTAAGCATTCCTAATTTAATTCTGTTCTTCTTAAGCTGCTCTGGAGATCCTTTCTGAATTTAAAGCAGGATAGGAAATCCAACTGAATAAATAAAAAGTAAAAAAAAAAATTGCTGGCAAATTGTTAAAAACACTGAACATATTCCAAAAGGTAACATACTCTTCATCATCATCGTCGTCGTCTTCATCATCGTCGTCGTCGTCATCCTCTGTCAGCTTTACTTTTTTCTTTTAAAGAAAGAACATATGGAAGGGATTACAAATATGCCCAATGTTTTGATTCTACGTTTAGACCTGCTAATGTAGGATTCACCATTGAAGTCTCCGCTAGCACGTAGAAGGCCTGATTTTCCTCCATTGACTATCCCTTTAGTTACGAGATTGTGAGGATGATTACCTTTTTCTTCCTTGAAAAGTAGAGCTGAAGAAGGAAGTTGCAGAAGTAACAATATGCCTAACTTCCTCTTTCAGTTCTATATTCTGCCTTCCCAGGGCACAACAGCACACCCTTGAAAATTGAAACGTACCCACCAATCCTAAAAGGGTGCCAACCAATGTAAAATAAAATATTTTCGTCTTTTTTACACATACCACATAAGGCTTCTGTGGGAATTTGTTTTATAGGTGCCTTTGCACCTTTTTATTGAAGTTTATTTATGTTTACCTTGTGGAATCCTTCCGCCCTTGGAAGGAAGGGTAAAAAGGATCAGACAGGCAACTCGCTGCATGGATCCTTCCGCGGTTAAAAAAGGCGCTCTAGTTTTAAGTAAGGTAAACAGTCGTTAGTCTGTTTCCTGCTTAAACTTAGCACAGCAACAGGATTGTGACGTTTGACCCTTCAATAAATAGCCGCCATTCCCTGTTGTGGCGTGGAAAAGGCGCGAGGCAAGCAGAGTAAGATAATCGTTGCGTGGCAAGCATAGAGAGAAAGAGAAACTGAAACCAACCACGCAGGGTAGCGGAAGGCTTCTTCACCAGACTGCAGTCTCCTTTGTGTTTATTTCATTTCATTTTAAAGCCTTTTATTTGGCCGTCTAGTTTTTGGCCATCGCTGAGTTTAGTTTTTTCTTCTTCTCCGGAACCTTTGGAACTCACAGACGCTAGCAGAGAACTTCAGAGGCAACCAACTATCCGAACTCACAAGCTAAACCTTCAGATCGTAGCCGGCAGACCCTTTTCACGGCGCAGTGGGAGCAGGATCTCCAGCATTACTGCCCATCCCATCTGCTGGCTACCCCCACAGGCTTCCTCTAATTTATATACGAAATTTGGTTTTATTTTATTCGTAAGTCTAGATTCACAGAGGACCTATGCAAAATTCCTCTTGCCAACCATACAAGCTAGAACACAGATGAGTTGCTTGGTTTTTAAGAGCTTATGTGAGCTTTCCTATAGACACACTATCAATTCCAAAGCAGCCATTTCTCCACCACCCCCCAGCTTACCTGTGGAACTTTAGCCAATGTCACACCTGCAGGCCTTTTTGCTGTGTTGTGTAGTACCTTATCATCATTTTCATCATCAGAAGATTCTGGTTCTTCTTCTAAAGCTAAAGATATGGGACAAGTCAAGTAAGACTACACACAAATTTATGGCAAGTTGTAAGAGATGCAAATCACTTTACCAAATTATGTGCTCAGACAGAAATTAAGCGAAACGGAGAAGAGAGGTCACTTTCTTACCTACAAGATGTTGACCACTGACATAAACGGGTCCTGAGCCACTTTTCAACCTCAGAATTACCGGTGGCGTGATTTCAAAGCCACCTAATGAAACCTGAAGGGGGGAAATGTACAAAGCATAGTTGAAATATTTGCATCATATAGACAATACTAGTATTGCCAAGCTACAGAACTCACAATTCCCAACAGGTCTAGAAAAGGCATCAAGGTTTGAGATCTAGAAAAGGCACTGTGATTATCATACAACTCTACTCAAACCAGCAAAAGTGGTCTAGGGTTCTGCATGAAGAACCTGCATCAAGCAAAAGCTGAAGCTCTTTCCCATTTTCTTTGGTAGAGTCCAGACTAGTATTTAAAATGATAGAACTTTATAAAAGGTAAACCAGCTGGCTGAAAGCCCTTTCTTAGCAAATGGCCCAGGAAACTGCAGTTTCAGCCAAGCTACAAAAACTTTAGCCTTTGAAGTGTTGCAGAACTGGCTTCTTGAAAAATGGGTCATTCAAAACTGAGTAAGACAGAAAATTGCAATCGACATCTGAATAGCCAAAACCAATTATTCACAAGGTTTCTACCAAAACAATTAATGTACAAAAACCTAAATGAGGGAATATTCTTTAAAAAATTGAGCGAAAAATAATGCCAAGGGTTGTATAATGAATCACAGTAAAGGATTTCATGTGTTTATCAACTTAACGAAAGCCTGAATTATGTAACTTGGTCGATTTTTTCTATATTTATAAATGTGTATGTTTTTATTTACAAAGGTAATAATAGGCCATGGGGCAGCTTACAGACTTACAGCTTACAGACCATAAAAACATGATAAGACGTGGAAAACCTCAGGCCAGGAGGCAAAATGTGACCCATAGAGCCTCTCTTATCTTGCTTATGGTGCTCTCCCAAGATAACACCCCCTCTTCCCAAAGCCACTCCCCTAAAAGGCCTTGCTCTGCACCCTCAAGTGCCAGGCTGCAATGTGTCCTTGAACTGTACAGTTGTACCTCGGTTTACAGATGCTTCAGGTTACAGACTCCGCTAACCCAGTAGTACGTCAGGTTAAGAACTTTGCTTCAGGATGAGAACAGAAATTGCACGGCGGCAGGAGGCCCCATTAGCAAAAGTGGCAGTTTCAGCTTAAGAACAGACCTCCAGAACGAATTAAGTTCTTAACCCGAGGTACCACTGTATTGGGAAATTTCAAATGTCTGATATTTTACAGTTTTTAATATATGCTGTAAGCCGCTCAGAGCAGCTGGGGAAATCCAGCCAGATGTGGAGGTTATGAATAATAGCAATAATAAATGCTCAAAGTTAAGTCCTTTTATTTACATAGGCTTAGAAACATTACATTTTTTTGTACCATGAAACTTTTTATTTCACTGTAGCTGGCAGAAGCTACATTATAAAAATTGTGTTTCGTAGTTGTAAGTACAATTATTTAATGTTTGATCTGTTTGCATAGGGAATAGACAAAGGTTTAACAGATACAGCCAGCCTTGATAGCCAAGCATTTGTTTCTTGGAGCCAGCTGTGAAGTAGTCTTACCATTGCAGCTTTTAAAAAAAAGTGCTATCATAAAATAGATAAGATTGTTATTTCTGCTGAGATTCACACTGTTTTATCTGTATTAAGTGGCTTATGTTTTTTAAACAACTTTGTAATTTGAATCTATTGTATAGGAATAGGGACCCTTTTTCAGCCTAATGGTATTTTACTTAAGGCATTTATATAAACCCTTTAGTCAAAAAGACTCCAAGTGGCTTTCATTAGTACTAAGAAGATCCCTGAGCTCAGGCTCACAAGTCTATAATGACATGATGACACAGTTGGAAAAAGGAACAGAAGAAGGCAAGAGGGAAGGCAAGGAGGTACAGGTTTTTTGTTACAGTTCTTACAGTGCAGTTACATAGGTCAGTTCATGCAGATTCTGGCTGTGTAGAGCAGCAGTAACTCCTCACCGATGTCAGTGGAAGTTGTGACTGTCTTGCCCTTAAGGGCAGCTCTCTCCAGAAGCACACTTCCCCAGATCAGATCTGTGAGCAGAGCTAGTGACAAGTGTCCAGCACAGGACACGGCAGCTCCTGCCATACAATTCTTTTCTCAAACTGATGTATTGATGGCTGCTAGAATCCTCACAACCTTTTTACGTATTAATTAATTACAGTAAATTTGTATGCCAGAGATCTCAGGGTGGTTTATAGGTGTGTGGACTGCATGTCAGTTGCAGGTGGGCCCAGAGGTAAAAGGGAGCAGAGTATAAGATGTGGCTCCTCTCTTTACACAGCAGGCTGAACTGCATCCATGCAAGTGTCTGAGATTTCTACCCCGCTCTTTGCCCAGGCAAGCAAGAACTTTATTACATGGTACCTCGGGTTAAGAACTTATTTCGTTCTGGAGGTCCATTCTTAAGCTGAAACTGTTCTTAACCTGAGGTACCACTTTAGCTAATGGGGCCTCCCACTACCGCCGCGCAATTTCTGTTCTCGTTCTTAACCTGAAGTACTATTTCTGGGTTAGCGAGTCTGTAACCTGAAGCATCTGTAACTAAGAACCAGTGATGTAGGATGAAGCTTTTCCTTAACAGAATGTTTTTCATTTCCAGAAATGCATTGTTTCATAAAATTAGAAGTTTTAACAAATGAACACATTACCTGTTAGGTTGGGCAGGTATTTCAAAATTCTAATAGTCCTTTAGGCATACTCACATTAGTATGTTGACAGCTCAACATTGGTATGTTGAGCAAAGGTTCACGTTTGTTTAAACATAATGGCTAAAATCCAATCATAACTGCAGATCAGAGTTGACAGAGCAGGTTTTCCCTCCCCCAAATCTGTTCTAAAGTGCTGGGAGACCCACTTACCATGGGAGAGAACAGGAAGGAGATGTCTGTTCATGTGATACTGAATGTCATCCACCATTTACACAACATTAATGATGCTTTAATTAATTATTCCCTAAACAAATAACTTAAAATTCTATTGGGGGGAACTGTTAAGATCATTAGCTTGTGAAATTAACAGTGTCTTTCTCTTGTTTTTGTTTCCTAGATGTCAAACATTGATATCAATTTAATTATCATAGAAATGTCCAATAAACCCACATCACTACACAAAATAAAAAGACAAGAAAGCTAAGTCATGTAACCCAGTAAACTTGCTGACCAAATTAAGATGCAACACTAAACCACAGGTAAGAGCCAAGTTAAGGTCACATGTTCAACCTTCCTTCAACACAGGCATGAAGAGCTCTTAAGTATCCACTTTAGTTTTCAACTACATAGTTACTGTACAATCAAAATGCTATGTGAGAATACAACTAGAAAAAAATGTGTAATGGACTAGCGTTACATAGTATTTGTTTATTTAGACTTCATCCCACAGATTTTAATAGAGAAGTGAAAAACTTACCGTAGGCTGCACTGACATCTTCAAGGATGCCAGAGTGACAGTAATCTGCTTTCCTTCGTAGTCCAAGGCTTCTGCTTCAACAACATGCAACTCATCTTTAGCACCAGCCCCTAAGCTAACCTGTAGAACAAGGTACAGTGTTTGACAAGCAGAACAGCTGAGGCTTACAGCCTTAGTGCTACAACTACCCAGCACAAATGGTATACCAGAGCAGCTTACTTTATTCTGTTGGTGCCATAATGTAATTACTCCAAGTTTAATCGAGACGCCCAAGAACACCCCCGTTTTAACACGTATTCCATGGTAGCCTCAGGTGAAGCCACAGAAAGTGTGATGCCACAGCATAGTGGTACCAATGCAGATCAAGCCAGTGTCTAGATAGCTGCATCAATAACCCATTCTGGCCACAGTGAACATTTCGGGTGCAACTGCCACAATGTTTTGCATCAATACAACCTGCAATTATTTTGCAGCACTTGTTCCATTAGTTCTTCTGTATTTTCCAAAGAATCAGAACTTACCGTTCTTAGAGAGAGTTGATGATCATTTTCTTCATCATTCACCTTGAAATGATACTCCTTGTCTGCCTTTAGTTCACAACCTACAAAAGGAGCAACATGTTTGCTATTAAATAGCTTGAATATTTAACTCCCTTTACAGGCCTAACAGAGAAGAAATAATATGCAATCTTTTTCACTTCTACTAAAATTAAAAAGGCCCACTTAACACGCCTTACTCCCAAAAAAGACTGCAGTCTGTGTGTCCCTTTTTTAACCCACATGCAAATCAGAACAGATCTGCTTCACTTCTACATCTACAAAAAAACCAAAAACCCTTGGAGGTTTACAGTGTTTACAATAGCTGTATTGTAATCAGTCACAAATTGGGATCAGAGCCAATAGAGAAAAAATCCTGAGTACCATTTAAAGCTTTATAAGCATTGATCTTCCACTTACACCTCTTGTTAAAAGCACACAAACGCCATGCCGTTCTAAAGCACCAATTAAGTTTCTCGGGGCAAGCAGCTAGCAGCACAGCGCACAATTCTACTTATATGCCTGCGGGTTACAAAGAACGAGTTGCCATCTTGCGATTACACTGCTCATCATCTTGCAAGGTGCCATCATGCTCCGCCTACTGAAGCACATGGCCATCCAGAGGCCCTTCTTTCTCCTCTCCCCTCCCCACCTGGTGCCACACTGCAATACCAGCCTCTGCACCAGCTCTCTGCGCTTTCTCCCCCCCCCCCGCTCCAACAGCAGGCCTGGGTCTGACGTGAAGCCACCTGTGTCGACCCGAAAACAGCAGGCGCGGCAGAGAGGGAAACGTTATTTCCACGGGGAAGCGTCTCGGGGCCAGAAAAAATGATTAATAACCGTAGGGTTTTCTTTCCCTGCCTCATTTGTGTGGTCGAATGCGCATTCGCTTTTATTTTCCAAGCCGAGTAAGTCGCAATTGCTTCTTGACCACCTGACCGCCGCCGCCCCCCCCCACCCAACCTTCCAGGGCGGCCACGTGGCGAAGCGCATGGGGGGAGACAGGGAGCCGAAAGGCCCCTCACCCAACTCCCCCCCCTCCTCCTCCTTCAGACCACGTGAGAGGAAGGGGGGGAGCGTCGCCAGGAACTGGTGGGCCCGGTGCCAAAGCGGCGGCGATGGCGTCCATTTAAGCAGGGAGGAGGTTGGGAGGGGGTGGGAAAGGAGGACAAAGGAAGCAGCAGCCGCCGCATTTCCAAACACAGCAGGGCGGGCGGGCGGGCGGGCGGCTGAGGGCCCCCCCCAATTTCCCCCGACCACCACCTCAAGCAGAGCCCGCAAAGCGCAAGCCACGTGGGGCAGGAGTCCGCCCCCCCCACTTTGCTTCCATCCCCGGCGGCCCCGCCCTCAATGAATCTGGGGAGAAGCGCGCGAGGGAGGAACGCGGAGCGCGCGAGGGACGTTCGAAATGCGGGGCGGGGGGAAGAAGCAGAAGCGTGGGAAAGGGGCCGTGCGCATGCGCCAAAGAGGTGCGTGATTGAGGGGGGGTGTAAGATAACCCCCGTCTCGTCTTTCCCTCACGCGGGCAGCCTAGGACACTTTACCGAAGAGGAAGGTCTGCGGCCTGAGGGAGCCCATGTTGTCCATGTCCATGCTGCTGTCCTCCATCTTGTCTGCTGGCCTCCCTCACCACCTAACGCGGTCGTCGTCTTCTTCGTCGGTATCACCGGCTCTTCTCCTCCTCCTCTCCCCGCGCGGACGGGACGGAAGGCACCTGTATGGCGGGCGGGCGGGGGACGGACGGACAAACGCAGCAGCAACAGCAACGCGCACTGCGAGAAAAAGGGCCCGCCTCCTTCCCGCCTCCCTGCATATATAGTGCCACAGGTCTCGCGAGAACTGCCGCCGGACGCCCTTTTCCTTTTTTGGGGGGGGGGTGGCTCCCTTCCAATCAACTTCTGCTGGCGGGAGCCGACAGATTGAGGGGCGCATGCGCCTGAAAGGATGGGCGGGGTGTTCTATAAACGCGAGTGGGTGCTGGCTGCGCGCGTGCGCTCTCGCCTTCCATCCAGTCATCCTGCGCGGCCCCGCTGAGGCTCTCTCGCGCATTACGCAGCCGTGCAGGGTCAAGATCACTGAGTTGAGCCCTTTTTAAATTAAAGAAAAGAACTGTGATTATTATTATTTTTCCTTTTGTCATGAGGCTGGTCCCCAACTGAGAATTGCGTTATGCTTCTGCTACTCCTTTCCCGCAAGGAAATCAACAGCGCGCACATTAGGATTCCTCCTAATTGCTGTATATTCATGCCATAAACTCAATGCTTTTTTTCGGGGTGGGGGGTGGGGACGCATACCCCTAAATATTTTGTGAATCTTTGTACTTTTGCCCGTTTACTGTATTTATTTTTCTCGATTTGAACTATAAAATGGTGGTTTTTCTTGAGTCGAAATGAGAGTACCCCTAAACATTTTTTGGTGGGGGGGCACTGCATAAACCTGTCAGACCCCTTGGTAGGATTGGTGTGTTGTTTTTTGAAAACTCAAAAGCTTTTAGCAACTTTAGAAAAGCATGCGTTTTAAAAGAAGTAGAATGTAAATAAACAAAACTTGTTTTATTTGTGCTGGATATTTATTGATGCACCGCTTCTCTAAAACCCGGACCATTCAAAATAATAATAATAATAATAATAATAATAATAATAATAATAATAATAATAATAATAATAGGATCAGTCTAGTGACATAATTTGCTTCATAACGGAACCATAAAGCAGAGATGAGTGTAATATTAGGTGAAAAGAGAACCCCAGGGCAGTGATTGTTACAGATGCACAACTGTCCCCAGTGTCATTTGTGAAATGTTTGGATGTGGAGTTGTGTCCGTTTCATTTGCTTTTCCCATTTCTCTCATTCTCCCAATGTTCATCCCTGACATACGTGTAAAAACAAGGTGGCGGGTGGGTCTGCACAACGCTTCAAGAGTGTGCAAAACGCACCTTCCGAATTTGCACATTATCTATTGAGCTACGAGCCATTATAAAATCTGGCATACCAAACCTAAGCCGTTTTCATTTGTTTGCTTATACAATTCACTGGACAAATTGCTGGTCCTTGGGGCATATAAGCAGTATGCATAACTGGCCGTATCAGCCTCCCCCCTCCCCCAAAAAAGACCAAACGGCCATTCTAAGGTTGGAGCTGAAGTATTTGGTGAAGCATTGAATTGCCATTGTATGTAAGTGTAATGCACTGAGTTTTTATTATGCTAAGAATTTTTGTCATTGTAAGAGGGCTTGTACTGAATGAGGTTCTTATAAGCATGTTACCGGTATGTATAATTTAAAGTTCCTTTTCAGGCTGACCAGAGGACGATTCACAAAACCGAGACTGAAATCCGGGTATCTCGTTGTTGGAATTCCGTTGGGATCGCACCAGCACAAATACACACAGAGAGAGTTTCTCTCATGGACTTATTTCAGAAATATTTGGACTAAACACCCACCCACCCCACTCACACATGGAAACAAAGACCACCACAGCCAACCCCAAATGAACAACCACACCCTAGCCTAGGCCAACCCCAACCTCTCTCACCCCCAAAGGAACACAAGCGACAGAGAACCTGCACAAGCAATGCTGACATCAAACCCTACATACCGGTATATTAAGTAAAATAGAAACATCGTCACCCACCCCCACCCCCACCCATCTTTCCCCCTGTCCACCTGTTCATAAGTGTGCCAAGCAAAACAAGGCCACATGTCTGAAGCAGCACAGGAAGACAGGCCTCACAGCATTTTGACTTCTGACACCATTTTGGCTCTCAAAACTGACCAAATGTTTACCAAATGTTTCTCTGCAAGGAGGGAGGGGGTGAGGGAACCTTCCCATTGTCTCAGAAATTACCGGTAAGTACAGTGGTGCCTCGCTAGACGAAAATAATTCGTTCTGCGAGTATTTTCGTCTAGCAATTTTTTCCGTCTAGCGAAGCACCAATGCAAATAGCGGTTTTCGCTAGACGAAAAAAAAAATCGTCTTGCGAGGCAGCCCCATAAACTTTTTCGTCTTGCGGGGCAGCTTCTGCTAGATGAATGCCGTTCGTCTAGCGAGTTTTTCGTCTAGCGAGGCATTCGTCTAGCCGGGCACCACTGTAATCACCATCTCAAAGGAATGGCCTTGCTACCCAGGAAAGGCAATCAGATAAGACATTATCATATAAATTGGCAGGCAGGAGAAAAACAAACTTCTCAGATCTCTGTTGAAATTTGTTGGAGACCGCCTTTTCTGTGATGTAGGCATGAGGTATCTGGGGGTGGGGCTGGACTCCAAGGGGGATTTTTTTCTTTTGAAATGTCTTTATAAGTGCTTGCACACATGGCTCTGGGCCCCTCCCCTGCTCTCCTGTGTGTTGGGAGGTCAACCCTGTTGCAACGGAACAATAAACATCAAGCTTACTAGCTGCTTTGCTTCTAAATATTCTCTAGTTGGCCTCTGTCGTTTTTTTTTACTCCTACCGATGGAGAACCTGCAAAGGATTTTACAAGGGCTCTTGTGTACCCCATAAGGGAATAAATATTAGGTCTGCCTGGCTTTAAGATATTGAGTTGTGCAAGTCATTATTATTATGACATTGTATAAATTATTTAAGATTTCATGTAATAGAAGGTGTTGAAATGCTGTACATTATTGTTAATAACTTTTGTAAACGACATACAGAGTTGTTTAGTTTTTTATTTATCTCTCTGTATTCCTTGGACTTGGTATTGCCACTCTCACTATGCTGGAGTTGGCTTGGTTGCCAATTGGCAGCCACATGATAACAGTGTAACAACAGCCTTCCGTTTTTATGTACCGGTAAGTTTGAGTAAGTTAGTAAGTTAGAGTAAGTTAGTAACTTTGCATAAGTTAGTAAGTTTGCATACTTCACTAAGTTTGAGTAAGTAAGTAAGTTTGCTTAAGTTAGTACAGTGGTGCCCCGCTAGACGAATGCCTCGCTAGATGAAAAACTCGCTAGACGAACGCATTCGTCTAGCGGGAGGCTGCCCCGCTAGACGAAAAAGTCTATGGGGCTGCCTCGCAAGATGAAAATTTTCCGTCTTTTTTTTTTTCATCTAGTGAAGGCGCGGCTGTCATTGCCGCTTCGCTAGACAAAAAACCCGCTAGACGAAAATTTTCGCAAAACGAATTATTTTCGTCTAGCGGGGCACCAATGTATGTTTGCGTAAGTTAGTAACTTTGCGTAAGTTAGTAACTTTGCGTAACTTAGTAAGTTTGAGTAAGTTAGTAAGTTTGCATAAGTTAGCATGTTTGCGTAAGTTAGTAAGTTTGAGTAAGTTAGTAAGTTTCTGTAAGTTAGTAAGTTTGCGTAAGATAGTATGTTTGCGTAAGTTAGTATGTTTGCGTAAGATAGTATGTTTGCGTAAGTTAGTATGTTTGCGTAAGTTAGTAAGTTTGCGTAAGTTAGTATGTTTGCGTAAGTTAGTAAGTTAGCGTAAGTTAGTATGTTTGCGTAAGTTAGTAAGTTTGCGTAAGATAGTATGTTTGCGTAAGTTAGTATGTTTGTGTAAGTTAGTAAGTTAGCGTAAGTTAGTATGTTTGCGTAAGTTAGTAAGTTTGCGTAAGTTAGTAAGTTTGCGTAAGTTAGTATGTTTGCGTAAGTTAGTAAGTTAGCGTAAGTTAGTATGTTTGCGTAAGTTAGTAAGTTTGCGTAAGATAGTGTTTGCGTAAGTTAGTAAGTTTGCGTAAGATAGTATGTTTGCGTAAGTTAGTAAGTTTGCGTAAGATAGTATGTTTGCGTAAGTTAGTAAGTTTGCGTAAGATATTAAGTTTGCGTAAGATAGTATGTTTGCGTAAGTTTAGTAAGTATGCGTAAGATAGTATGTTTGCGTAAGTTAGTATGTTTGTGTAAGTTAGTAAGTTAGCGTAAGTTAGTATGTTTGCGTAAGTTAGTAAGTTTGCGTAAGTTAGTATGTTTGCGTAAGTTAGTAAGTTTGCGTAAGATAGTAAGTTTGCGTAAGTTAGTAAGTTTGAGTAAGTTATTAAGTTTGTGTAAGTTAGTAACTTTGCGTAAGTTAGTAACTTTGCGTAACTTAGTAAGTTTGAGTAAGTTAGTAAGTTTGCATAAGTTAGCATGTTTGCGTAAGTTAGTAAGTTTGAGTAAGTTAGTAAGTTTCCGTAGGTTAGTAAGTTTGCATAAGTTAGTATGTTTGCGTAAGTTAGTAAGTTTGCGTAATTTAGTATGTTTGCGTAAGTTAGTAAGTTTGAGGAAGTTAGTATGTTTGCGTAAGTTAGTATGTTTGCGTAAGTTAGTAAGTTTGAGTAAGTTAGTATGTTTGCGTAAGTTAGTATGTTTGCGTAAGTTAGTAAGTTTGCGTAAGTTAGTATGTTTGCGTAAGTTAGTAAGTTTGCGTAAGTTAGTATGTTTGCGTAAGTTAGTAAGTTTGAGTAAGTTAGTAAGTTTGAGTAAGTTTGAGTAAGTTAGTAAGTTTGTGTAAGTTAGTAAGATTAGTAAGATTGAGTAAGTTAGTAAGTTTGCGTAAGTTTGCGTAAGTTAGTAAGTTTGCGTAAGTTAGTAAGTTTGTGTAAGTTAGTATGTTTGCGTAAGTTAGTATGTTTGCGTAAGTTAGTATGTTTGCGTAAGTTAGTAAGTTTGAGTAAGTTAGTAAGTTTGCGTAAGTTAGTAAGATTAGTAAGATTTAGTAAGTTAGTAAGTTTGTGTAAGTTAGTAAGTTTGCGTAAGTTAGTAAGTTTGTGTAAGTTAGTATGTTTGCGTAAGTTAGTAAGTTTGAGTAAGTTAGTATGTTTGCGTAAGTTAGTAAGTTTGAGTAAGTTAGTAAGTTTGAGTAAGTTTGAGTAAGTTAGTAAGTTTGCGTAAGTTAGTAAGATTAGTAAGATTGAGTAAGTTAGTAAGTTTGCGTAAGTTTGCGTAAGTTAGTAAGTTTGCGTAAGTTAGTAAGTTTGAGTAAGTTAGTAAGCTTACTGGTTTGTACTGGTTCGCTTTCCTCTTGCTTCCTATTACTTGCTGGTGCGTACTGGTTTCTACTGGTGCTTACTGGTCTGTACTGGTTTGTGCTGGTGCTTACTGGTTTGTACTGGTTCGCTTTCCTCTTGCTTCCTATTACTTGCTGGTGCGTACTGGTTTGTACTGGTGCGTACTGGTTTGTACTGGTGCTTACTGGTTTGTACTGGTTCGCTTTCCTCTTGCTTCCTATTACTTGCTGGTGCATACTGGTTTCTACTGGTGCTTACTGGTCTGTACTGGTGCTTACTGGTTTGTAAGCAATGTTTTTCCCCCTTTGCAAAAGCTGCACAAATCTGAACTGATCCTCAAAAAAGCAGGGCTTTTCCCTTTGCAAAAAAAGCTGCAAAACTTTGAGCTGATTCTAAAAAACAACAACATGGGTTTTAGAGGAGGAAAACCAGAAAAATATTTTTTTTCCTTGTTTCCTCCTCTAAAAACGAGGTGCGCCCTATGGTCCGGAGCGTCCTATGGAGCGAAAAATACGGTATATAGGGAGAATTTTTTTAAACATATTTATGGGCAACACAGCCATTACATTTTGTGAATACAGAGACGGATTATAAAGCTCATTTAAGTTTGTTATCCTTAACTTTTTGTTTTATGGTATTGCCTTATTAGCCAGGGGTTATTTTTCCTTTTGGGGTTTATATTTTCTCTCATTTGCAAATATTTGTATTCCATAGCTAACTGTATTCCAATACACCTAACTTAGGCAGTTTATTTTTCCGAGCATAACCTTGCTAGCGTGTGAAATGAGCGCAATTGTGCGGTAGTTGGAGCATCCTTGTTTTTGTTTATTACACACTATTAGTTAAATGCCTTTTACAAATCTGAACATTTACACACTAAAAGAAACAAATATTGCATGGTGCATTAGTTTGAAAAATCAGAAGGAAAAGAGAAGCGAATAATAGCAAAGTCATAAAACTTAAAAGTACAAAATTAAGCCCAGGGACGGAACCCCCAAATTGGTGCACCGTCCAAAGACAGACTTGTGGAAGACTTCTTTAAATCAGGCCTAAAATCCCAGTTCAATAATGGAGACAGACAGAGAGAGAGAGCTAATAGCATTTGAACAATACCTTTCCCAATTCAATATAATTGATTTATTGCATGTCCAATGAAGCCATCAAGTGTACAAAATGATTAATCTTATATTTCTGCTGCTGTCTTCTCTAAAGAATACAGCAGCAACCAGATTCAAATAGAGACCTCAGGTGAAAGGCATTTCTTCTCCGAACAATGCAGATGCTATAATGCAGGTCTACAAAACAGTTCACCATTTTTAAAGGCTTGTTGTTGTTGTTGTTGTTGTTGTTGTTGTTGTTGTCGTTCAGTCGTGTCCGACTCTTTGTGACCCCATGGACCAGAGCACGCCTATCCTTCACTGTCTCTCGCAGTTTGGCCAAACTCACGTTAGTAGCTTCGAGAACACTGTCCAACCATCTCATCCTCTGTCGTCCCCTTCTCCTTGTACCCTCCATCTTTCCCAACATCAGGGTCTTTTCCAGGGAGTCTTCTCTTCTCATGAGGTGGCCAAAGTACTGGAGCCTCAACTTCAGGATCTGTCCTAGTGAGCACTCAGGACTGATTTCCTTCATAATGGATAGGTTTGATCTTCTTGCAGTCCATGGGACTCTCAAGAGTCTCCTCCAGCACCGTAATTCAAAAGCATCAGTTCCTCGGCGATCAGCCTTCTTTATGGTCCAGCTCTCACTTCCATACATTACTACTGGGAAAACCATAGCTTTAACTATACGGACCTTTGTCGGCAAGGTGATGTCTTTGCTTTTTAAGATGCTGTCTAGGTTTGTCATTGCTTTCCTCCCAAGAAGCAGGCGTCTTCTAATTTCGTGACTGCTGTCACCATCTGCAGTGATCATGGAACCCAAGAAAGTAAAATCTCTCACTGCCTCCATTTCTTCCCCTTCTATTTGCCAGGAGGTGATGGCTAGCACAGGGCCTTATTTTGGCCAAAGTGCTCAACCTGTATCTGGACTCAACTGCTTCAGTTTTCTGGCTGTGGGCTCATATGATGGAATGTTCCTTTGATTAGAAGCGTTGCCTCAACACAGAAATCTAGAATGTCAGAGAGAAGGACGAACTAGAAAGAACCTTTCTTCCTGACACCCAGTTGTATCTGTTTGCGTGTGTCGGATGGAATAACATTCAGTCATACAAGCCCCACAAAAGCAGTGGTACGACTCAGATACAGCTTGACCAGTCCATGAAAACTTGCATAAACTATAAGTGAAAGGCCGTTCTGACATAGGATAGCGAACTAGGCATCACTTAAAAAGGAAAGGAAACGCATCACACCAAAAAGGCAAAAAGGGTGTGTAGATTGGCATAACATTTGCATATATAAATATATAGATATTATGTGTTTTTATACTTTCAACTGCCCTGTAATCTTTGGAGGAAGGGTGGTATATAAATTTAATTAATAATAATTAAATTTAATTAATTAATTGATGATGATGATGATGTTGTATCTTTTTTTCTTATTGCATCGGTAGGTTTTGGTTGTGAAGCGGTTTACAAATCTGCAGATAAATAAAATAAACCGGCTTGCCTACTGGATCCTGTTGCTTTTCATTTTCCTCCCTCTATGACTTCTGCTAGTCTTTCACTTCTTGGGGGCCTCTCAGGCACTTAACTCAGCCCTCACCGCAGCCATCTTTCCTTTTCTAGTTGTTTCCCTTCTCATTTTAAAGAGGCACTCGTTTCTCCGCTCCTAAAGAAATACTCCCTTGTTCCTTCTTCCTTCTCTTCCAATTTATCTTCTCCTTCTGCATCTAAGCTCCTACAGCACAAGGTTTTATTCTTGCTAGGAGAATACCCGGCACTATTTTTCTAGAAAAAGAGGTGTCGGAGCTCACCATGCACAGCTCCCTTGTTCTCTTATAATGGCAATACTGCCCTCCTGGAGAGATGCTAGAACTGAGTTTTTCCAGCTGAAAAATAAGCCCTGAGGATACCCATGTGATGAGTGCGATATCATGGCCCGGGATTCACATTTGCTCTTTGACGGATAGTTCAGTTAATGTCGATGAAGAAAAGCAGAACCACGCTGGCAGTCTTCTGGTGGCCACTGTTTACTAACCAAATATTTGCCATGTTTTGTCAAAAGTCTGTTAGCTCTGAATGTCTCCACCTCACCCTCAGCCTGTGGGGTCTTGCATGTACTGGTGGAGGAAGAGGAGTGCAGGGGGGGAGCGCACCGCCCCCAGCAGCGCGATCCTGGTAGGGGGCCATCGCGGCTGCACCCCCCACCCGCACTGGGCGCCATGCCCTTGCAGGTTGAGTGCCCCGCCCCCAGGACACACGCCAGCCCTGCCTCCGCCCCCCAGTGCTGGAGCATGAAACTCTGCCACTGGGAAAGCAGTGGTGAAAGCATATTTGTTGCACGATAGGGTGGCACTGTGGGTTAAACCACTGAGCCTAGGGCTTGCCGATCAGAAGGTCGGCGGTTCGAATCCCCGTGACGGGTTGACCTGTTGCTCGGTCCCTGCTCCTGCCAACCTAGCAGTTCGAAAGCACGCAGTGCAAGTAGATAAACAGGTACCGCTCCAGCGGGAAGGTAAATGGTGTTTCCGTGCACTGCTCTGGTTCGCCAGAAGCAGCTTAGTCATGCTGGCCACATGACCCGGAAGCTGTATGCCGGCTCCCTTGGCCAGTAATGCGAGATGAACGCCGCAACCCCAGAGTCGGACACAACTGGACCTAATGGTCAGGGGTCCCTTTACCTTTTAATGTCCCTTTAATTGCACAGCCACAATTTGTCAGGGGGTACTTAAATCCCACCCACAAAGCAGTGGCACCAAATTGAAAAAAATATTGGTGGGGGGCAGGTAAGCCCCGCACCACATAATTGTTCACAAGACATAGTGCATGCCCACCATATGAATTGAAATGCCCATTGATCCTTCAGATCTGCTGCTTTTGCCATTGTCCCTTGAGCATCATTGTGTTGTAGCAGTGACCAGAATGGGTTTTTTCCGATTGCTTTTTTTTTCAGGTTCGGGTCTGATGATCATCGTTCCTAGCACCACCATAGTGTGATGTGCACAGCATGAAGAGTTCAGGGGCTGCTGCCACAGCAACATGTTGCTAGGAGCATATTACAACATGCATATTCCAGGGTCTTCCACTGGTTTCCTGGAACCTGGTCACAATTCCAGGTGTTGGATCTTAAGCCCTAAACGGTTTGGCTCCTGTGTACCTTAAGATACCGCATTCTCCGCTATATCCCATTAGAATGCCTACCGTTTCCCAAAGGGGATAATCTATATTTAAAGACCAAGGTTCCAAATCTGCCTTCCAACCAATGTGATGTTTTGTTTTAAAAAAAAAAATCTGTTTGTGTGTTTGTTTATTCTGGAAATGGGCCATAACGGAAAAGCTTAACACTTTCCAATTTTGAAAATTTGGCTTGTATTTTCATTGCTGGTAGCATGCAATTATAGGCACTTAGTAAGAATTCAAGCTTTTTATGCTGTGCCCTAGAGCTTAAAATTAAGAGGCCAACGCTGGCTTAGTGCTGCTTTCAGATGCAGTTGGCTTCAGCATAGATCAACCCGGAGACTAGCTGCCGCCTCTCTATTGAATTAAGTCTATATTTTTGACAAGTGTGGCAGCAGTATCATCCCTTTAATCATCAACAATCCATTGTGTCTCTTTATGCTAATAAATAAAACATCCCATGTTAAATATTGCCCAGTAAGCACTCAAAAACCTGCAGTCACCACCTGCCTGCATGTTAGAAAGGAGAATAATAGGTTGGTAATAAAATAACATCAAATCATGTCCAGGGTTTGTATAGACACTATCAGCGGTTATTGCAAAGTGCAAATCAGATACCAATTGAAAGATACAATTCTCTTTAATACAACGGACCCATGCATATTTCACTAACTCGTCTCAAGATATAAAATGAATTTAACAAGACGATGATGGAGGTCAGAATACTTAGTAAATTCTTTAAGAAAGGCTTTTAAGCCCTTACTATCGCCGTTGCAGTTTGTTAAACTGTCTGTAGAAGCCGGCACAGGAAATGTTGGACCATAGAATGGGGGGGGGGGCGACTTTATTGGCCTGTAGGCTCAGCCGGAGCAAACCATTGACTTTTGGTTGAGATGCGAAAACTCCTTGGAAATGCACAACATTACAGGTATGAGGATGTTTTGCGACTAGTGATGGGGATATTGGGTGCTAACAATTTTTTTATATATATAAAAAGCTACTTTATGTTGAATGGAACCATGTTGTGCTCAAAGTAGACCTATTTAAAAGTAATGCACCCATTAGCCAAGCTCATGACACTTTGCCAGAAAACCCCCTTAAAGGTGGAAACGGTCGCATCCCACCTTTCCTGACAAAATGGATCCTGGACCAATTTCAAGTGAGAAAGGAGCAGTGGTGTCGCAAGGGGGGGCAATGCACCCCAGGTGCCATGTCTGGGGAGGTGACAAGAAGGCACCCCGCCGGGTGCTCACACTGCCGGGCGCGGTGGCGCAAACTGCCATCACGCCGCCACAGCCGCATGTGGAGGATCCTCTGTTCACGGCTGCAGCCGCGTGCGCAGAATCCTGCCACCATCCATAAGGCGTTCGAGCAGCACTGGCAGCAAACCGCTACATACAACACATGCGCGGTGTTGCACGCATGCGCTTTACGTACATGCGCCCTGCATAGCAGTGGCGTGCATGCGTCGTACGTAGCGACGCCACGCATGTGTCATACATAGCGGTGCAACGCATGCACAGCCGGCGGTTTCCCCTGCCCTGGGTGTCGGTTAGCCTTTGTTCGGCCCTGGAAGGGAGAAACCCCAGAAAATCAGTGATATGTTGGTGACAGCTTTAACTACAAAAGCAGCTTAGAAATATTTTATCAATAGAATCTTAAAACATGAGGCTTCTTGATCCCAGCAAGGGAAATCCACCATTGGAAATATGCCTTCCACGTTTTGAGGCGACGCAGATGCAAAAGTGCTTCTCGGTCCGTGAAGTTATCTGCCGCCACATCCGGGGACCACTAAGCAAACCTTTTTAGAACTAAAATATCCGCCTGATGAAGTTAAACAACAGATCAACAGAGCCAGACTGATACACAGAGAGAACTTGCTGCGAGACAGACACACAAAAGAAAATAACAGAACACCACTAGTAATCACATACAGCTCACAAGTTAAAACAGTACAACGCATCATCAGAGATCTACAACCTCTCCTAGACAATGACAGTTCTCTGTCTCAAGCTCTGGGAGGAAGACCTTTCATCGGCTACAGACAGCCACCCAATCTTAAACAACTCCTCACCCACAATAATACAACAACAGGACTCAACATGGACACGGGTACCAGAGCCTGCAATAAACCCAGATGCCAACTTTGCTGCCACATAAACCCGGACAACACCATTACTGGCCCCAACAACATCAAACATACCATCTCAGGACTATTTAATTGCTCATCTTCTAACACTGTGTATGCCATCAAATGCCAACAGTGCCCTTCAGCTCTCTATATTGAACAAACAGGCCAAACCCTACGCCAAAGGATAAATGGACATAAATCTGATATCGGGAATCACAAGACAGAGAAACCAGTAGGAGAACACTTCAGTCTCCCAGGACATTCTATACAAGATCTCAAAGTAGCTGTCTTACTACAAAGGAATTTCAGAAATAGACTGGAAAGAGAAGTTGCTGAATTGCAACTCATTACCAAACTTAAAAGCATGGAGAGACCTGGTCTGAATAGAGACATTGGATTCTTATCTCATTATACATGACAAAGCTATCTTGCTTTTTCCTGTAAGACCAATTGCAGTCGTTAACAGTCGTCAACAGGTTTTCCACACCTATCAGCCAATCACCCATTCCCACCTCCCTTCTGAGTAATACCCCTCCCAACTCTCTCACTATATATAAGGGTCTGGTGACTTCTGTTTCAGTGTATCTGAAGAAGTGTGCATGCACACAAAAGCTCATACCAAGAACAAACTTAGTTGGTCTCTAAGGTGCTACTGGAAGGATTTTTATTTTATTTTTTATTCTGTTTTGACTATGGCAGACCAACACGGCTACCTACCTGTTCCTAGTTTCTTGTGAGCAGTGGTAGGCTGGAGCCTAGAGGAGCATAACAGAAAACCTGCAGAAGAAAAATGTCCATTGTTGTTGTTCAGTTGTTCAGTCATGTCCAACTCTTCGTGACCCCATGGACCAGAGCACGCCAGGCACCCCTATCCTCCACTGCCTCCCGCAGTTTGGCCAAACTCATGCCAGTCGCTTCTAGAACACTGTCCAACCATCTCATCCTCTGTCGTCTCCTCTGTCCATACTTGAGACTAAACGGAAGGGGTTGGAAAGCAAAACAGGGAGTTAGGAGGAAACCCTGCTTTAAAAGAGGCACGAGAAAAGAAAGATTGCAAAATACTTTTTGCATGGTTGCAGGGTGAAACATACTCGGAGTCAAGTGTGAATTTCATGCTCTTTATTCAGCTCATAGTAGTGAGGAATGCAGTTCCTCCAAAACGTTTGCTTTATATACACTATTTACACAATGGGCCCCACGTGATTGGCTAATTCCGGGATACTCCTGTATGCCAATCGGAGTGCGGATTCACTTCCACCTGGAGCTGGATTGGGTGGCTCCTGCGGACCAATCAGACTGCTGCAATCTCAATCCTATTGTTCGGGGACCAATCAGACTGCTGCAATCTCAATCCTATTGTTCTGGGACCAGTCAGACTGCTGCAATCTCGATTCTATTGTTCTAGGACCAATCAGACTGGTGCATTTTGGATCCTATTCAACTCAGTACATAACACCGGGCATGGAAGGATGCCTCTATCCTTTCCAGTGATGTTGCAGCTACTAACCGATAGCTGCCTATGACACAAAATCGCATTCCAGGCTGCACTCGCTTTCATAGTGGAACCACTAGCTAGTGCAAATATTCATTTCCCCCATCAAACCAAAATAGCAGTAGTGCATTGCTTGGGAAATGCGGCTTCCCCCAGGTGGAAGATGTCATTTGGCTGAATGCTTTTGCAATGGAAACTGCTTCATCCGGATTGCTGCAACTGGCTAAATGCTTTGCATACCTAGTTGTGCAATGAAATCTTACCTGGAAAGGCTCTTATTGGTCTCCCTATAGTACTAGGCTGCTGCTTCCATAATCCCGGGACCAAACATAGCATAAATTCAGTCTCCTTTATTTGGCCCCTGGGCATTTAACACTTGATCTGAGAAATCACATCCAGGTTTTCCTTCCCCTCCCCAATATTTCGCTCAATTATGTTCCCGAACTAAAATCTTTAATTTCCGTCTTAAGGCTCCAGACCTCAAAGTCACCCCTAAATAAATCTTCACTAAATTTTTAGTTTCACTATCCAGGGAGTTTCCCATCCCATTTCTAATACGATACACACACACACACACCCACCCCTATGGGCTCCATCTTGGTTGATGTTCTAGTAAACCCCCTCTTTAATTCCCCCAGCAATACCATTCTCCCCGAGCCTTTTGCTAACTTAATTAGATATTCTAGCACTTTGGTTTAAAATAGTATTTAATTTCACTTAATGGATTTCAACCAAAATATTAGGATTCCCCAAACAGACATGTTCCTTCTCATTATTTTATCCAAAGGCTTCTGATTCATCTTTTCCTTGCTTTGTCAAAATCTAGTTAATTGACTATACTTAAAGTACAATTTTAGCAATTTCCCTCAGTGAGGCATCATTGCTTACGCCTATTAGCACTACCTAATTGAAGTTATAATCTCTAGCCAATCACTTCACCCACTTCACAGACCTGAAAAGCTGCAAGTGGTAAATATTAATGTTCTGCTTAAATGTATGCTGACTCCTCCCAGATTAACTCTCTGCTCCTTGGAGTGTAATCTAATAAAACACTGGATTAATGGGATTTTTCTATGTGAATCAGAGGGAACAGAGAGTTCAAATATGCATTTTGCCATCTTGTTAATGCAAACATTCTCCCTAGGGCCGCAAGAACCCGAAAGAGTCATGGAGGCCATTAGCAGGTTTTTAGTTTATTTCAAAATCCAGGGTAGCAAAAAAAGCATACCCAAAAAAGCAAAATAAGTTAGAATGTAGGAACCTAGAAAG
Organism: Lacerta agilis; assembly: GCF_009819535.1. Taxonomy (NCBI): domain Eukaryota; kingdom Metazoa; phylum Chordata; class Lepidosauria; order Squamata; family Lacertidae; genus Lacerta; species Lacerta agilis. The sequence continues at coordinate 9,996,705 of NC_046314.1, forward strand.
ATGCCTTATAGCAGGCATTCCCAAACTCCAGATGTTTTAGGACTACAACTCCCTTCATCCCTAGCTAACAGGACCAGTGGTCAGGGATGATGGGAATTGTAGTCCCAAAACATCTGGAGGGCCGAGTTTAGGAATGCCTGCCTTATACTGAATCAGTCCATTGGTCCATCAAGCTCAGAATTTCTGGCCATGAGTCTTATCAGGGCCACTGGAGCTCTCTGTTTGGCCACATCCACCTGCTCTGTAATTAAATTAAATTAAATTAAATTAAATTAAATTAAATTAAATTAAGTAATTTAATTCCCTGAAATTATCAATGCTTGTATGAATTCTAGAGAGTTCTCGTGTGATTGGCTAATGTTGGTTACATGGGAGATTCCATTTTATGTGACGCAAGATGACTGTGTTTTAGAATCCACTGTGAACACTGCTATGTTGAATAGAGTGTCGGAGTGCTTCTTCCCTGCTTGAAAGCAAGAGAGCCAAGCTGCAGGGGAGGGTAAAAGTGGACATCTCGGAGCTGCATGGCATGACCTAAAGGAGATACAGAAGTGCTGAGCTCTGGAAAGAGAGGAAAATGCGGTTGTTTGAAAGTTAGAAGAAGAGACTGTAAGCCCGTGCTTGGACAAGCATGTGACTGTTGAAGTCTGGACCTTGGTTTAATTTTCGAAGAAGGGTGTCAGAAGAAGTGTGCATGCACACAAAAGCTCATACCAAGAAAAAACTTAGTTGGTCTCTAAGGTGCTACTGGAAGGAATTTTTTATTTTATTTTGTTTAGTCATACATATGATTTGAGCTGCTTTGTTGCAATGTCGCAGCTCTGACTTCAGCAATATATATGTGGTAAAGACACAGCTAAGTCAGAAGGAAGTTTGCAGCACCTACAGAAGCCTCAGCAAAGCTCCGTGGGAGGGCGTTCCACTGGGCGGGCGCCACTACCGAGAAGGCCCTCTGCCTGGTTCCCTGTAACTTGACTTCTCGCAGCAAGGGAACCGCCAGAAGGCCCTCGGCACTGGACCTCAGTGTCCGGGCATAATGATGGGGATGGAGACGCTCCTTCAGGTATACTGGACCGAGGCCATTTAGGGCTTTAAAGGTCAGCACCAACACTTTGAATTGTTCTTGGAAATGTACTGGGAGCCAATGTAGGTGTTTCAAGACCGGTGTTATGTGGTGTCGGCGGCCCCTCCCAGTCACCAGTCTAGCTGCCGCATTCTGGATTCATTGTAGTTTCCGGGTCACCTTCAAAGGTAGCCCCACATAGAGCGCATTGCAGTAGTCCAAGCGGGAGATAACTAGATAACTAGGGCATCAGATGGTTTGAGCCACCCACCTGTGCAACGTGGCCCAAAAGGGTGGGAGAAATAAGTATCAGGGTTACTGGCTAGCAGACAGCGGCGTCTCCCAGTCCTATCTGGAAATGTTGGGAACTGGACTTGAGATGAAACCTGGGTGAGAAACACAGTTGCTGCACCACTGAGCCACAGTGTTTCTCCATGAGTTGTCTGGGTGGCACACAATTAAAATGCAGCACAAACTTAACTAAAACCACAAAAAACACGTATTTTTAAAACTAAGAAGTTTAGGCAATACTACAGAAGGTTTTCTTGGGTTTGTTTTTTTAAGACCTGGGCAAGCTGTATGAACTTCAGCTGGTGCCAAAAGGAGCACAATGATGGTGCCGGAGGAAGCTCTCTGGGGCAGTTGTTCTCTATCCAGGGCACCATTGCTAAAAATGCCCTCTCCTTGGTGATTACCAGCTTCATCTGGCTGGGGTACTCAGAGCAGGGCCTCTGAAGAAGGTTAGGGTAGGTAGCTATGGTGATCTTTCAGGCAGCATAGTTCCAAACCATTTAGCACTTTAAGTTGGGCCCAGGAACAGACGGGGGCCAGTAGGGGAAATTAGTAATCAAGTGCAGGGGCGGAGCAAGGGCTGGGCGTTGGAGGCGGACCGCACCTTGTGCCACCCTGGAGGGGGGTGACACTCGGCATGCCCCCCGCAACGCCCAAGCCGAGCCCCGCCACCCGATAAAGAGCACGTGCCGATGGTTTGCTCACAAACCTGCTTGGCGCGCGCGCTTTCATTTTTTCCGGCTGGAGCGTCACCCCCAACCTGGCCCGCCCCTCGCCTCCGCCCACCCCATAGCGCACATGTACAGTGCCACTCCGTAGCGCGCATGCGGCGTGCGTAGTGACGCATGTGCACTACGGAGCGGCGGAGCGGCAAACCCCGCGAGCAAGCCGAGGCAGCCTCGCTCCACAGCTTGCTCGCAAACCTGCTCAGCAAGCCGCGAGGAAGTTGGGGGGGGAGGGAGAAAAGAATATTACGCTTGATTGAGGATATAAATGATAAACATGTGGGGATGGGGATGATGTGGGGATGGCTTTGGTATATTTGCATTGTGATGTAATATGGAATAAAAATTTTAAAAAGAAAAAGAAAAATGTAAAATTGGGTAATTGTTTTTGCAAACTGTTACAAAAAAAATCAATAAAATGTGTTTTTTTAAAAAAAAAATTGAAACACAACTCTCATCAGCCCTAGTAAGCATGCCCAATGGCCAGCTATGAAAGGAACTGCAGCTCAGCCACATCTGGAGGGCCAAAGATTCCCCACACCTGGTGTAGAGCTGGAGAGATCAATGGTCTGAATCAGAATAAGGCAAGTCTCTCTGTCCCCACGCTCTTGCTTTGCCTTGTGGAAGGCAGAATAGAAAAAGGGCCGAAAAGTGACCCAATCTTATATGAGCTTTCTACATTTTTGTCAGAATTTGCCAACTCTGGTACAGGGAGTGGGAACGGCTGTTCATGTCAGATTTCCCACCCAGCCAGCGATTCCAGTCACACTAAATTTAGCGAGGTAAGAGCATTAGCCTCTTAGACTTAATTGGTTTCAGTCGATTGATCAAACTGACAGTGAAGAACGCAAGCGACTTCAAACAAAGGTCTCTTGTGTTTCTTCCTTACCTGGCTAAATTAAGTGCCATCTTGGCATCAACGTCTCACACTGGCTCTTTTCTTTGGAAACGTGCTTCAGGAGGAAAGGTGGGCGTGGAATACGGCATCAGTGATATATTGTCATTCATTTCAAACAACCCAGTCCCAGTGCTTAGGGCAGAAATGAACCAGACTCTGGGCTCTCTAACCCAACCAGATTTTTCTAACTGAAAGACTGGAAATAGATCTTGGTCTGGGTTGTTTACCCAAGTAGAAATAGAAGAATCCAAAAGGATAAACTACAGGTAACTCGCAACGTATGTGCATTTAATTCACTTTTCCATGCTTGGCAAATTGTTGGTGTTGTTCAGTCGTTCAGTCGTGTCCGACTCTTCGTGATCCTATGGACCAGAGCACGCCAGGCACACCTATCCTTCACTGCCTCCCACAGTTTGGTCAAACTCATGCTAGTAGCTTCGAGAACACTGTCCAACCATCTCGTCCTCTGTCGTCCCCTTCTCCTTGTGCCCTCCATCTTTCCCAACATCAGGGTCTTTTCCAGGGAGTCTTCTCTTCTCATGAGGTGGCCAAAGTACTGGAGCCTCAGCTTCAGGATCTGCCCTTCCAGTGAACACTCAGGGCTGATTTCTTTAAGAATGGATAGGTTTGATCTTCTTGCAGTCCATGGGACTCTCAAGAGTCTCCTCCAGCACCATAATTCAAAAGCATCAATTCTTTGGCGATCAGCCTTTTTTATGGTCCGGCTCTCACTTCCATACATTACTACTGGGAAATAATAATAATTAAAAGGGGCAGAAAGGGGACAGTCTTACAGGAAAAATAGACATGGGCAATCCCACCTGCCATTGAACCCAATGTGTTTTGACTATACGCAATTTTGGCTTTACACGCTATCCCCAGAACGTAAAACCTGTGTAAATCGAGTTTGCTCCAAAGCAAAATAAATAAGAGTAAACGGTTGCTCTCATCGGTTGTACCTTCCTTGTCCAAATGGTTGCACACTCACGATGGAACATGGGTTGCTTCCAGACTGTCATTATTCACAGAAGAGATTCAATCACACACCTGAAATTTATGCTTGTGTAATTAAAATGTTCTGTTTTCCTGGTGCAGCAAGGTGGCTTTTTTTTTTTTAAGGACTTTTGTGATTAGGAAAGTGTATTGGAAAAGTGTGTGGCGGTTAACAGGAGGACATATAACCGCGGCACAAGCAGATCAGGACAAATTCAGGATGAATACCTGCTGCTCCTAGACAAATTAGAACGAATGCTCAGTACAAACTGGCTATGATCCAACCTCTGTGTCAGCTTCTCGCTAGCAAATCAGAATGAATCCTTCACAAGCAGGCTGCCTGGAGGAGCCCATAGTGGGATATACACACAAGAACAGGTGCTGTGTTGCTGTCACTCACCCACACTCACCGTGGAAAGGCGACGGCAACGACGTTACAGAAGAAAAAGCAATTATTGGGGAGCCGTAGGCATCACCTGTCCAGAAACACCCCTAGAAGAGAAAGAAGAGAAACAGGGAGGTGAAATCTGACCGTCCTGTTCAAAAAAAAATAGACATAGTGGAGTATTAAAACATAGCTGACAGTTTTCCTGCTACAGAGCAAGGTACGTCTTAATGTAAAAGATAAGATTCAGGAAGAATCTAAGGTAGCATATGGACAGCAAAACCCATGTAGGCAGCCAGAAAGACTTCTGGTTGTTACACCCAAGTAGGGAGGGACAGAGTGTAGATGTTTCAAGGACAGGAAGAAGAGGCAAAGCTGCCTTCTTTCAGATTCCCAGGAGCTGGCGCTAATGATCCCTGTCTTCACGATGAGAAAACATTCCTCCAGGTGTTGCTGGACTATAACTCCCATCATGCTTGACCATTGGGTGCACTGGCTGGGTCTGATGGGAGCTGGAGTCCAACAACGTCTTCTAGAGGGCCGCTGGTCTTCCATCCCTCAAGTGTGATGCTGAATAGCTGAGGAATTGCACCAATTCCTTCCAAACGACCGTAGGGATGCACCCCATTTCTGACTGTCCATCGGAATGCCGTAAAGGACTCCTACATGGTAGTCTTTGGGGACCCTCCACAAATTATTTCAGGGTAGTCTTTAGGGGCTATCGCCAAACGGTTAAACAGGGGAAAGTGTTTCTCTTCCAGATGGCTGTTGAAGTGACTGAGAATGACTGAATGATGATCTGTAAGAAACATCAGGAGCTACACAACCCACCCAACCAACCACTTAAACCTGCTTCCTGCCTCTGGTGACCCCAGCCATTAAGAACCAGGCCTGTCTTTTCATCTGCATCACTTCATGGGTCCGTTCTGGCTTCTGCCTCTTCATCACTCTCAAGTGCGATGGGATGTTTTTAACTGGCCTTGATTGATAGCCGTCGAGATGTGTCTGTCTATATACCACCCATTACTGCGCAATCACAACAAGCCATTCTTCACAGGGATGTCAAAAGCACTGCGTAAATGAAAACCGTTTCGAAACAGACTTTTCTTTGGCGAACCGAGGCTTCCTAAACATTGACTTTTGATTGTTTCCTGACACTGTAAGTAAAAAGCGCAATCCGTTTGCCTCCCTTTCTCGATGTTAAGACACTATTTTTGTTTTTGCCTAGCTTCTCTTTTGAAGAAGCAGTTTTGAAACAGGAGCAGCAGAGGGTGCTATAGACTGCTAATAGGAGCCTTCCACTGTAAGAAACGGGGAGAGATTTTATTAACTTCCTGCTATACAACACAGCAACCTTTTGTTTAGTCGCTGCAAGCAACAATTCTAGATGGGGCTTGCTCCAATTGAGCGCTAAAGAGCAGGTTTTCATGGGGAAAGCTCCCAGGCAATAAAAATTAAAAAAAAAACAGCCCCACACGCTCAGACACAGAGCTTTTAAGTGTGGACCTGCACCTGGAAAGACTGGGGCAAAAAGCTAAGTGGAGGTAAGCCCTGTTGCAAGGTTGGTGTAGAGCTCTCCACATGGGCGTACCCACATGGCTTTAGATACCTGTTAGGTCCATAAATTACCATATAGCATATATTCAACACACACAAAACCAGAGACAGTTTCAGTTACAGGTGGGTAGCCGTGTTGGTCTGCCGTAGTCGAAACAAAATAGAAAATTCTTTCCAGTAGCACCTTAGAGACCAACTAAGTTTGTTCTTGGTATGAGCTTACGTGTGTGTTACACTCCTGAAGAAGTGTGCATTGCACACGAAAGCTCATACAAAGAACAAACTCAGTTGGTCTCTAAGGTGCTACTGGAAAGAATTTTCTATTTTGTTCAGAGACAGTTTGTTGTTGACAAAGGACAGCCGGACATATAAAGGGCCCCATTACCTTCAGTAGCTTAGGGCTTCATCAAACCTAAATCCGGCCCTGCCACTTGGTTTTACACACAAGCAAAGCACCTGAAAAAGGGCTGTTGGGAAGAAAGTGTGTTCAGAGGAAGTGTGCATGCACACAAAAGCTCATACCAATAATAAACTTAGTTGGTCTCTAAGGTGCTACTGGGAGGAATTTTTGTTTTGTTTTGTGCGCATGTAGAGAAAACTTCCACCCATTAACAGCTTTACTTGCATGCCTACAACAGTCTTTGTATATTGTGCTTACATTGCCCTTCCCCAACCTGGTGCCCTTCAGACATCATCGGGCCACAACTCCCATCACCATTGGCCATGCTGGTTGGGGCTGATGGGAGTTGAAATCCAGCAACTTCTGGGAGGCACCAGGCTGGAGAAGGCTATCCCTAAGCTAACAGAGCTACTCTTGTTTCCAGTGGATTCTGCTCATGCATAAATGTATTGTTATAATGAAGGGATAATGCAATATAGAGTCAATGTAAATATACAGCTGTAGATGCCTGCAGTGTCTCAGGCTCCCAGGATATAAACTATGTTTTACGACATGAATCAATATAGCTTCATCAGTAAAAGGCAATGCAAAATATCCTCTTTGGGCACTGAGGGCAGATAAGTCATATACCTGTATAGTCTCTCTATGCACATGTGTGGCCGATAAACACTTCTGAGATGAAAACACGCTTGCTTTGTGGTACCTTTACAATGTTGCAGGGTGTGTGGGGGGGGGGAGAGAGAGAGAGAGAGGAGAATCACGTCTCTCCAGGTACCTACATTGTGTATGCAACATTGTGCATGCAATCAAATGCCAACAGTGCCCTTCAGCTCTCTATATTGGACAAACAGGCCAAACACTACGCCAAAGGATAAATGGACATAAATCTGATATCAGGAATCACAAGACAGAGAAACCAGTAGGAGAACACTTCAATCTCCCAGGACATTCTATAAAAGATCTCAAAGTAGCTGTCTTAATACAAAGAAATTTCAGAAATAGACTGGAAAGAGAAGTGGCTGAATTGCAACTAATCACCAAACTTAAAACCATGGAGAAACCTGGTCTGAACAAAGACATTGGATTCTTATCTCATTATACATAACGTAGCTATCTTTAGCCATCTCACCCCTTGCCTTTCCCTGCAAGACTAATTGCAGCCGAGTCGTCAACAGGTTTTCCACACCTATCAGCTGATCACCCATTCCCACCACCCTTCTGAGTAATACCCCTCCCCACTCCCTCACTATATTTAAGGATCTGGTTACTTCTGTTTCAGTGTATCTGAAGAAGTGTGCATGCACACGAAAGCTCATACCAAGAACAAACTCAGTTGGTCTCTAAGGTGCTACTGAAAAGAATTTTCTATTTTGTTTCGACTTCAGGTACCTGTCACTCATTTCCTACCCCTTTGACCAACTTGGTGGGGACTGATGGGAACTGGAGTCCAGCCACATCTGGTAGGCCAAAGGTTTCCCAGTCTTGGTAGAATTCCCTGCAATGTTTGATAAGCCAGTTTCGAAAGTCAGCAGAATTTGAAAAACGGCTTGCCGTGCAATGTAGAAAGCTGCTGTGAATGGGAAAGACTTTACGAGGCCCGTTGGGCGTGAGCAAGCAACTGTATGTACCCAAAGGGGTTCATAGGCTCACAGCCCAGATAATCTTATACAGTAATGAACTTGGAGGTTCCTGCAAAACATTCCCCCCCAAAAATTCCAAAAGATTACAAAAGAGTTCCAGTAAGTTTGATGAAATGTCTCGTGTGCATTCCTCACCAAAAGCTGCATTTGTCAAGAGCATAACACATTGTCAACATATTATATGGAAATTCACCAGAGTGATTTAATACATTTTCCTGTAGAAGTTCTGAGACAAACAATCACATAAGTGAACCAATGGGTGAAGTTAAGAGCTATGGAGCTTGCTGCATTGATTAGAATGTCATGGGCCTAATTCTGCGATTTCATCCAGAATTAAAGTGCTCTCTCTGGACTACTTATTGCTCGGGTAAGTGAGACGCATTTAAACAAAGTTTCTGTTCTGGTGGCTTAAGCATGTACCCAACTAAAGCAACTTACTCAATCTACTCATTTAATCCTGTGAAAAGAAAAATGAAACATTTAAGCCACATCAGACCTTCCAAGTGTCCCTATTTTCCAGGGGTGTCCCTGATTTAGAGAAGCTGTCCTGGTTTCTGATTTGATCCTGTAATGTCCCACTTTTCCTTAGGATGTCCCTATTTTCAATAGAGAAATGTTGGAGTGTATGGTAAAGGGACCCCTGACCATTATGTCCAGTTGTGTCTGACTCTGGGGTTGCGGCGCTCATCTCGCGTTACTGGCCAAGGGAGCCAGCGTACAGCTTCCAGGTCATGTGGCCAGCATGACTAAGCCGCTTCTGGCGAACCAGAGCAGCACATGGAAATGCCGTTTACCTTCCCGCTGGAGCGGTACCTATTTATCTACTTGCACTTTGACATGCTTTTGAACTGCTAGGTGGGCAGGAGCTGGGACCGAGCAACGGGAGCTTACCCCGATGCGGGGATTCGAACCGCCAACCTTCTGATCGGCAAGCCCTAGGTTCTGTGGTTTAACCCACAGCGCCACCCGCGTCCCTTGGGGTGTATGGTAGGATGTCCCTATTTTCATTGGAGAAATGATGGAGGGTGTGGAGTTATCCGACCCCTGAACCGTCTGAAAGCATTCCTGTAAAGGTAAGCTTTTTAAAAAGTTTAATGTTTTTATATGTTTCGGAAGCCACCCAGAGTGGCTGGAGCAACCCAGTAAGATATGTGGGATATAAATGTTGTAACCTGGGGTTAGTGATTTCCGTAAGTGATTTCAGCTTTCTGACATAGCAGGCAGGAGACAGCTTCTTCATGTAACACTCTTTATTCAGGCAAACAAGACTGGAGACTGAGGAGAGGGAAGCTACATTTATAGGGAAAGAAGACTGGCTAGAAAGGATACATTTTGGAGGGAACAATCTCAAGCGATCACAAAGCTGCCTTTTGGTGGGAACCAATAAGACTGAGGATCCAAATGCAGCAACTTGAATGAACCAATAGTAGCTGTTCCTTCTGGAACAGGAAGGCAGTTACTTTACCCTAATGCGAATACAGTCAATACAGATATAAAAACCATTGAATCAATACACAACAATAAATAGTATAAGTATCACTATGGAATGGAACTTCCCTATTTTCATCGGAGAAATGTTGGCGGGTATGCTATATCTTTAGGGCTGTCTCCATACAGAAGAACAAAATGCTAAATGTTTGTTTGACTTGATAATTCAAGCACGTTTTAACAGCCGCAACAACACCATATGTTTAAAGCAGGTTTCATGACTTCCTTCAAAGAAATCTCGGAACTGTAGTTTTTTAGGAGTGCTAGGAAGTGCAGTTTAAATGTGCAGTGCTGATGTGTTTGCAATTTTGCATCAATCATGCTAATGCAATTGTAAAGCTCCCTTTAAGAATGAACATTTGACAAGGCTGGCTTTGAGAAAGATGTGGTGGCATTGCTCAGAGGTTAGCATATTTTGGAATAATATCTATGAAGAACTGAAGAAATTATTGAAATGCACGTTCAAGAAAAAACCATAATTATTCTTATTAAGTATAGTGCCAGATGAGTTTAAAAAATCAAAAAGAACACTATTATTGTATGGGATAACAGCGGCTAGAATATTAGTAGCCAGAAATTGGAAAAAACAAGATATTACCGAATATTACAGATTGGCAAAATTTAATGTTGGAATATCTACAGCTAGCAAAAACTACGGGAAGGGTAAGAGAGCAGTTAAAACAAAAAGTTCACAAAGAATGGAAATTATTTAAGGATTATATGGAGGATAATGGCATAGGAAGATTCCTATTAGCAGAATTAGGCTGAACCAGATGAGAAATTAAATCAGAGTTAATAAAGAGATAAAAGGAATGAAAGTAAAAGCTTATAACTGTGCGACAAACATAGACAAAGAATACCAGAAACAGCGAGATTCATTGGAAGTCTTTTTATTTAACATCAAGAATGTTTTATACTTTGGAAATTATGTTATAAACTTTGTTTTTGATTTTTGTATTGTTTTCTTATTAACATTGTAAATATTCTTTTCTCTCTCTCTCTCTCTTTCTTTTTTCTTTCTTCTTTTTTTTGACTCAATGTATTCTATTTTTAATGTTGCTGTGTTTGTTAGTTGTCTGAATGTTTTTTTAAAAAATAATAATAAAGTTTATATTTTTTTTAAAAAAGAGAAAGATGACTTATCTAGAGCCATACCTTATAATGTCAAGGAACATTTTAAAATTTCCTCAGCGGTTTTACATTTTCTTTTTCATTGTCAATGTTTTAATTAAATTTTAAAATCTTGACGTATAAATTCCAGATTCCAAATTTGTTATACATTTCTCTTTCAACTTTGACTTCCCATCTTCCCCTAAAGGAACTTAAATGCAATGGGGTGACGTGGAAATAATCTTACAGGTAGAAGTCCTCCTGATTGCACACCAGATACCTAGAATCCTAGATCTGTACAGCTGGAAGGGACCACAAGGGCCACCTATCTAGTCCAGTGTTTCCCAAACTTGGATCTCCAGCTGTTTATGGACTACAACTCCCATCATCCCCATCTAGCAGGACCAGTGGTCAGGGATGATGGGAGTTGTAGTCCAACAAACAGCTAGAGACCCAAGTTTGGGAAACACTGATCGAGTCCAACTCCCTGTAGTTCAGGAATATTTTGCCCAATGTGGGGCTCGAACCCATGACCCTTAGATTAAGAGTCTCATAGTCCGATTTTGGGAAACTGTATATGACGAGATGAAAAGAATGTTTAAATACTCTTTAAAAAAAAACACCAGAAGGTTTCCTACTGGGAATAGTACCAGACAGTTTAAAGAAGGAAGATAAAACATTATACTTATATGCAACATATAGCAAAAAATTGGAAAAGTGGAGCAATCCCAACAAAAACAGAATGGCTCGCCAAACTTCTAGAATATCACAATATGTCTAAAATAATGGAAGAAATTGGAAGGACCACAAAAGAAAGGGCAGACAAAGATTGGAAAGCGTTCAGAGGATACTTGAAAAATTATGTTGAAAAGTTAAATCTCCTATTATAATGAACAAGTTCCGTTACAACTATTGGATATTAAATAAGTTAGACAACAAAGGGGAACTGTAAATAAACAAGAAATTGGAATAAAAATAGTGTGTTAGAAGAAAGAAAGAGGAGAAACAGAAAGAAATTATAGCTGAGTTGACTGGAAGTCATGCACAGGGTGGGGGGTGGGGTGTTGGAAGGTGGTGGGTAGAGTGTGATGAAGATAAGGAAAGTATGATGGAGTGTTTGGTTTTTAAGATGTTGAAAAATGTCTGTAGGTTGTGTATGTTTTGTCGGAAATATGTGTATGTATTATAATTTGAAACAATAAAATAAAGTATTTTATTTATATAAAAAAAGAGTCTCATGTTCTACATTAGCCTATACTGCAAAGGGTCTCTTGAAAATAAGGAAGAGAGATCCCGTCATGTTTAAAGCTTGGTTAGTTTAGGCGGTGGGGGATACCTAAGATTCCAAGCACTGCCTCAGAAAAATCGTGACAGGAAAACCCACATTTTTTATAGTGCCCTGGAACTGATAAAAGCACGTTAGTGTTTGTCCAGAATGCGATCACCTAAAAACAACCGAGAAGTATTAGGTGATGGAGACGAAAACACAGCAAAAGATCTTGAAATTGTCGTGGCAGTATCAAAAAATCACTATGACAGTGTTATAACCTGTAGATCACGAAGAACGAAGAAAATATCCAGCAAGCTGGCACAGTGGGATACTCATCACTACAGGCTATTCCGAAGAGCAGTCAAAAATACATAAAAATTGATTTCTGCTAGCCTGTGTTAGATAGAATTCTTGTTGAACTCGACAGATTATTCACCTCTCACACTAATTTGCTCTTTGGACCTCACGGGGGGGGGGCCTTGGAAAGAAAGGAACAGAGGGGGGAAAGTCAGCAAACATAGAATCATATTCCTATTAGTGAAACTGGAAATTACGATGACTGTCTTATTTACACATATGGATTTCCAAAACCCTCCATGCTTGTATTAAGTGTGTATTATAGCCCAATCCAGTGCATGTTTAAGACCCTCTAGAGCCAACAGGGCGAAAGGACGTGGGTGGCGCTATGGTCTAAACCACTGAGCCTAGGGCTTGCTGATCAGAAGGTCGGCGGTTCGAATCCCCACAACGGGGTGAGCTCCCATTATTCCGTCCCCGCTTCTGCCAATCTAGCAGTTCGAAAGTCAAAAGTGCAAGTAGATAAATAGGTATCGCTCCGGCAGGAAGGTAAACGGCATTTTTGTGCGCTGCTCTGGTTCGCCAGGAGCAGCTTAGTCATGCTGGCCACATGACCCGGAAGCTGTACGCTGGCTCCCTCGGCCAGTAAAGCGAGATAAGTGTCCGCGACTGGACCTAATGGTCAGGGGTCCCTTTACCTTTACCTTTAGAGCCAACAGGGCTTACTCCCCAGAAGATCTCAGAGCCCAGGTAGGTTTGTACGGGATAACACAGTAACTTCAGATAGCTTGGGAATTCCTCCTCCAGGTAATTATTATAGACGCAACCTCCAGAGGCTGCTTGACTACAGCTCCCATCGTCCCTGACCACTGGCCACGCTGGCTGAGGCTGATGGGAGTTGAAGTCCAGCGAAATCTGGAACCCGGCAGGTTTCCCCCCCACACACACACACACAACCCCCCCGTTCTATTTAACCATGAAAGGTGTGCAGGCTTCATTCAATGCATTTCTTTTTAAAAACTTTCTTTTATCACACTCATACAGTATAAAAACTTGGCCTATTCTGTGGGCTCAGCTCTCCGGAGTTTTATTGTGTTTGCCGTTTCCGCCCATCTGTATGCAGCACTGCAGCTTACTCAAAGATGAACGGCCGTGATCCTGGCTTCACATGTGTCTTAGGCTTCTTGTTACTGGGAGAGCTATCAGCTGTGTCTGGCAAGGGGCATCCATTTTAATTAGGGAGAGAGGCTTTTCTATCCATTATTTACTATCCGCAGAAAACAATAAAATCCTTATCAAAATGGAGGCGAACCCAAGAAGTATTTTTCACTCATCTTGTTAGCACAAATCACAAGAGGAGTAAAACCAGCGCTAGGCACATCAGATCAGGACAGCCAACAAATCCAGACCTCAGGCTCCAAATGCGTGCGGTGGTGACATTTGGACCACATCTTTAAGTATGGGTCCATCCCATTCGTCTCTAAAATGGGATTGATGGGTGATTCAAAGGGGCGCCCAGGTGAGGGTGCTGAGCTGTCAACTTGCTGTTCTTTCTCCCTTAAGATATTCTGTTTTGTTTTCGTTCCTCCTGAAATGAAAGCACAGTGATGGGAATCACACACACACACACACACACACACACACACACACACACAAAAAATCCTCAATCCATGCAGATTTGTGGGCGGGGGGAACCTTTTCACGCAGGGGGCCACATTCCGCTCTGGGCAACCCTCTGGAGGCCACATGCTGTTGGTGGGCCAGTTCAGAGGGAAAAGCAGACAGAGCAACTAATGCGAACTTTGCATTTGCCCAGTAGCCTAGTTTTTGGGGGGGCGGGGGTTGCTTCTTTTTATTTTTATTATTTTTTAAAAAATATTTTTATTAAAGATTTTCTCGATTTACAGAGGTAATGCAATGTCTCTCTCGTATTTTTCCATGTAACATTTTTACAAAACGGTTGTTGTTGTTGAGACATTAGGGAGAGAAGGGGGAGAGAGGTGGGTGGGATGGGGAGATGGGTGGGGTAGGGTGACGATGTTTCTGTTTCACTTAATATGTGTAGGGTTTGGTGTCAGCGTTGTCTGTGCAGGTTCTCTGTTGTTCGCTTGTGCTCCTTTGGTGGTGAGAGAGGTTGGGGTTGGCGTGGGGCGTGATTGTTCTTTTGTGGTTGGCTGTGGTGTTCTTTGGTCTCCTGTGTGAGTGGGGTGGGTGGGTGTTTTTGGTCAGGTTAGCCATATTGATTTGTTTGCTGTTGGTAGATTTTTGTCATTATCTTGTTGGGCTGTGTGCGATGGAGGGGGACCATAACCCAGTAGCCTAGTTTATGCAGACATCCACACACCCGCTCTCTGTCCTCCATTCTGTGGGATGTATCATCACTGAAGCAGTCAAATACAACATTTCCTGTTGCCCAGAGTGGACATACAGGGGAATGTTGCTCCAGGCAGACGGGACTTCCTGTCATACCTGCTCTGAAGCATCCTCTCCCTGCGTGTGACCAGGTAGATGGGCATGACCCTGGCAGGCCCTACAAAGGGGCTAGTCACCCAGCCATCTTCCTCTTTTGCCTTTTTTCCTCTTTTGCTCTCTGCTGGCTCTTAGCCAGCAGCACATGGCTCATCCTTACAGAGGATGGAAGCCACAAGATAGAAAGTCTGAAGCCTAGCTCAGACTTCTTTTCTCCACGAATGTAACTGTAACCACAAGATAAAGCCTGCCTTCAGAATACTACTGTGGATTGAATGTAAGTAAACTTTACTGTTACTTTTAATCAAGACTGTCGTGTTATTATTTCCTACAGACAGCCACCCAATCTTAAACCACTCCTGACCCACAATAATACTACAGCCAGACTTAACGCAGACACTGGCACCAGAGCTTGCAATAAACCCAGATGCCAACTTTGCTGCCACATACACCCGGACAACACCATTACTGGCCCCAACAACATCAAACATACCGTCTCAGGACTATTTAATTCCTCATCTTCTAACATTGTGTATGCCATCAAATGCCAACAGTGCCCTTCAGCTCTCTATATTGGACAAACAGGCCAAACCCTACGCCAAAGGATAAATGGACATAAATCTGAAATCAGGAATCACGACAGAGAAACCAGTAGAACACTTCAATCTCCCAGGACATTCTATACAAGATCTCAAAGTAGCTGTCCTATTACAAAAGAATTTCAGAAATAGACTGGAAAGAGAAGTTGCTGAATTGCAACTCGTTACCAAACTTAAAACCATGGAGAGACCTCGTCTGAATAGAGACGTTGGATTCTTATCTCATTATACATGACAAAGCTATTTTTAACCTTCTCAGCCCTTGCTTTTTCCTGTAAGACCAATTGCAGTCGTTAACAGTCGTCAACAGGTTTTCCACACCTATCAGCCAATCACCCATTCCCACCATCCTTCTGAGTAATACCCCTCCCCACCCTCCCACTATATATAAGGGTCTGGTGACTTCTGTTTCAGTGTATCTGAAGAAGTCTGCATGCACACGAAATCTCATACCAAGAACAAATTTAGTTGGTCTCTAAGGTGCTACTGGAAGGAATTTTTTATTTTTTATTTTGTGATATTATTTTTATTTTTATTAGAGGAAAATGAGAAGGGAAATTTACGAGGAACAATCCAGACTGGACAATCCAGACTGGATTGCTTAATTTAAATGATTCTAACGAATCCATCAACTTGCTTCCAGCAATGTACAAGGGAATGGGCTCTGCTGCTTGCTCACTAACGTGAGTGAGGAGGGATAATATTTAATCAATATATCCTCACCTACTTTCCTAAACAGTCCCACACATTCAGAGGAGCAAGTGACATCGTCAGAGTTCAAGAGCACATTCCAGGCAGGCAAAAACACCCAGGGAGGCTGAGGGGCATTGCAAGGAGTGTAACAAATTACTGTTAAAACAAAGCAAAACTGGAACAATTTCTATGTAACAAAAATGAGTAGCATAAGGAAACGGGGGGGGGGGGGGGGTTCAATACATGTTATGAGACTGGGGGCTGGCCAAGAGAAGGTTAATGGATACAGAAGTACTGCTGGAGGCTGCCTTAGAAGCCCTGGCCAAGTTGCCAAACATCACTTTTGTTAGGAAAACTACACAGAAAAGGCTCACAATAACTGGAGGGAATAACTGGAGGCTTGTCTGGAAGATTGAGGGCCATTTGGGGGGAAAGGCTTGCCTTTCTCAGCTACCCCTTTGGCCACTGGGAAGTGACAAGGTGTCCCTGTGTAGAAAGAACAACAGGTGGCACAATGAGGCAAAATGGAGAGGCACCGCTTTCAATGAGAAATTAGCCTGCTCCCAACTTTCGGTGTTTTACTCTACAGCCCCACTGCATAATAATTATTGCGGATGCCCAAGATTACGGCTAGCAGCCATTGATAGCCTTACACTCTAGGAATCTGCCTAATCCCCTCTTTGAAGCCATCCAAGTTGGCTACATTTTGTGGTAGCAAATCCCACAGTTTAATTTTACACACTGTGTGGAGAGGAGCATCCTTTTCCTTGTACTGAATCTTCCAACAGTCATGCTATGAGATTAGATGCAGGCTGACTGGATCTGCTTATGGTATTTCTAGCACGCTGCTTTTGTGCAAAGAATCCTGAATGCCTAATAATAATAATAATAATAATAATAATAATAATAATAATAATTTATTACTTACACCCCACCCATCTGGCTGGGTTTCCCCAGCCACTCTGCGCAGCTCCCAACAGAATATTAAAAACACAACAAAACACCAAACATTAAAAACCTTATAAAAAAATAAAAAATTCCTTCCAGTAGCACCTTAGAGACCAAATAAGTTTGTGCTTGGTATGAGCTTTCGTGTGCATGCACACTTCTTCAGATACATACCAAGAACAAACTTAGTTGGTCTCTAAGGTGCTACTGGAAGGATTTTTTATTTTTTATTTTGTTTTGACTATGGCAGACCAACACAGCTACCTACCTGTAATTAAAAACCTTAAAAACTTCCCTGAACAGGGCTGCCTTCAGGTGTCTTCTAAAAGTCGGATAGTTGTTTATTTCCTTGACATCTGATGGGAGGGCGTTCCACAGGGCAGGCGCCACCACCAAAAAGGCCCTCTGCCTGGTTCTCTGTAACCTCACTTCTCGCAGCGAGGGAACCGCCAGAAGGCCCTCGGAGGTGGACCTCAGTGTCCGGGCAGAACGATGGGGGTGGAGACGCTCCTTCAGGTATACTGGGCCAAGGCTGTTTGGGGCTTTGAAGGTCAGCACCAACACATTGAATTATGCTCAGAAACGTACTGGGAGCCAATGTAGCTCTTTCAGGACCTGTGTTATATGGTCTTGGCGGTCACTCCCAGTCACCAGCAGCGACTGCTACTCACATGGAAATGGTCTCACCACTACATTTCCGACCACGTATGTGCTTTCCCTTGCTGCTCTCAGCTTTTCAGAGAACAAGAAGTCTTGCTCTTGTTTTTCGCATGTATGGGAGAGAATGGATG
Source organism: Lacerta agilis (assembly GCF_009819535.1). Taxonomy (NCBI): domain Eukaryota; kingdom Metazoa; phylum Chordata; class Lepidosauria; order Squamata; family Lacertidae; genus Lacerta; species Lacerta agilis. The sequence continues at coordinate 10,014,322 of NC_046314.1, forward strand.
AGCAGATGGATGGATACTGTCCCCCTGACGTTCTTGTATCAACCCCTTCCGACGTCTTATTATGTCATCAAAACCCTTTAGAGTGCACTGATTCCTCATGGCATTATGAAGTAACCTAGAAGGTTGTGGTGGAAAAGCAGAATATGCAGGTGATATTGGGCTGCCAACAGCCCCGTGCAACATTGTACAAAACTGTGATTTCACCGATAATTGTTAATGTTTCAGGAAGCCCGTGGGGAATAACAGAAAATTCTCACCATTATCAACACATCGTAAACGGCATCAAGCACCTTTGACTAAATGATACTTAAGCAAATTTCTTTCTGCACTTGGATGGTTTCTGGTAAATGATAATGTTTATTGTAAGGAGGTCCATAATAAGGTCACTGGTGCACAATCAGTTCTGACAATTACTGGCAAATCTCGAGAATTTCCAAGTGCTTTATATGAACGGTCCGGTTTCATCTCAGTTTCCATGGCTAACCAATAAAAGGAGACACATACCAGGACTAGAATTGCCATCTGTCTAGGAGGAGAAATGCAGCCTGACCTGTTCTTAGGACCTTCATTAGCTTTTTAGCGTGATTTGCAGAATGAAACCTTTCATGGAATAGAGGCAAGCATTAGGCATGTGCAGCAGATAAAATTCCCTCCGTGGGGGGAGGGCTATGGCTCAGTGGTAGAGCATCTGCTTTGCATGCAGAAGGTCCCATTTTCCATCCCCAGCATCTCCAGGGATGCGAGAGAACCTCTCTGAAATTCTGGATAACCACTGCCATTCAGTAGAGACAACTACAACCTAGATGAACCATACTGGTCTGATTCAGTACAAAGCAGCTTCTTATGCTCTGCTCCATGAGTTCATGAAACACAGCATATTGGTGACTTGTGGAAGTCAGTTGGTTGTTGTTCAGTCGTTCAGTCATGTGCGACTCTTCGTGACCCCATGGACCAGAGCACGCCAGGCACGCCTATCCTTCACTGCCTCCCGCAGTTTGGCCAAACTCATGTTAGTAGCTTCGAGAACACTGTCCAACCATCTCATCCTCTGTCGTCCCCTTCTCCTTGTGCCCTCCATCTTTCCCAACATCAGGGTCTTTTCCAGGGAGTCTTCTCTTCTCATGAGGTGGCCAAAGTACTGGAGCCTCAACTTCAGGATCTGTCCTTCTAGTGAGCACTCAGGGCTGATTTCCTTGAGAATGGATAGGTTTGAACTTCTTGCAGTCCATGGGACTCTCAATTGGTAGTTGGTAGTCAGTTGGTAGTTCACCACAACTCAACCAGAGTGATGTGTCAGCAGAGCGTGAGGAGCCCCAGCAAAGTCTTCAGGGATTTCCTGCTTCCAGCTGACAGCTTCTTCCAGAGTCCCCAAGTTTTGGGGAACAATCCTCTCCCACACAGTTCAAAGCAACAAAGGGTTTATCATCTCCAGACACAAAACAAAGCTAAACACTGCTATCTACTCCAGTCGTACCTTGGTTGTCGAATGCCCTGGAACTCGGACGTTTTGGCTCCCGAACGCCGCAACCCCGGAAATGATTGTTCTGGTTTGCGAACGTTCTTTTGGAACCCGAACGTCCGACGGGGCTTCCGTGGCCAATCAGAAGCCGAGGTTTGGTTTTCGAACGTTTTGGAAGTCGAATGGAACAGATTCCGTTCGACTTCCAAAGGACGACTGTACATACAGTTCTCTGGTCTTTGAAGTAAAGATACATACATAGACAGAGAGATCCACTAACACTATTGCCATGCTAGCAAACGCTGCTCTATAAAACCCACAACCTCTTCCCCTGACTCTTACAGATTCAGAGTCAGACCCTGACAGCAAACAGGGCAGGATAGGGACAAGACATAACGAAAGCCATGCCCTAGAGAATATTATATCCGTCTGTACATGTTGACATATTTCCTGAACCAATGGGGAGGATGGATGACTCAGCAAATGAGACATTTGAACTTGCTGGTGTTGCTATGGCAACCCGGAGCACCTGGCATCCTTTCTCTCAGGACATCCAGACGTGGAGGATGTGCTCCTCAAGACAGGAGCCCAAGCACTGCGTAATTTAGCCCAATTGTTCACATTGCACCAACAGTGGGAGTAGGGTCCTTGCCCACCAGCTACCCCCTCAACACTGATGTGCTCACTGATGTGCCCCTCTGATGCATGTGGAAAAAGAGCCCTGTGCATGTTCAGCTGCTTTTTCTCATTGATTCCTAACATTTGGAATCCCCAACTCTGATTGAGGTGTATGCACTTCTGTTGTATGTTGTGCAGCCCAGTCAAGAGCACGTTTACTCAGAAGTAGCTACCACTGAGCTCAGTAGGGTATCTTCCCAAGTAAGTACGTATAGAACTGCAGGCTCACGGAATACGATCCTCTGCAAGGTTTACTTTGGAATAAATCCCACAAAGGTTCAACAGGGCTTACTTCCAAGTAAGTGTGCCCAGGATAGCAGCCTCAGTCCTATAAATCTTTTATTAATGTTTGGTATTATACTAATTAAAACTGCCTTCTGTATGTATTATTAATTTTTGTAGCACTTCATGCTAGGGTGACATTTTTTAGCTGGCTTAGCAGAATTTACCACAGTAAATAAGAAAAAACTCATTTCCAGGCAATTAGGCTTGCAGAAAAATAAGTCTGCTAATGGAGGGCATGATGATTACAAATTTTACCTAAGTAAACTGGGTTTTTTTTTAATGATAACTCCTCGTGCTAAGTAAACAGATTGCTGTAGTTATGTCCTAAGCAATACTTAAATGTAACTGTTTAATAAATTGGTAAATTACTCATTTCATCTTAGAACAAAATGGTAATCCTGCAGTAATAACATAGTATATATTCTGTAAATATGAAGCATCATCACTTTAGCTCTGAAGAAATCACCCGAGCGATATGTCAGCATTGATCTAAAACTGTAGCATTTTATCTCAAGTTTATTACCCATTTTTGAGAATCGCTGAGATTCTCAGAGCATAATGGCAATAAAAGAAGAATTTAAAAAGCGCTTAAATGTGCATAAGTTAATCAGAGGTATCCTCGGGGGGAAAGGGAAATTTGGTAAAACATGAATTATCAGCATCATTTAAACTTAGTTTGGACGCTGGAGATAATAAATGGCACCATAATTTAGAAATAGCTTTTAACATCAATGACTGTAAGTAGCACTTTACCGTTCATAAGAATTGCAAAGCAATGGTGCTGCAGCCAATTTTATTAGCCATTTTTTTCTTTATAAAAGCATTCAAACCATTTTCCAAACTGAGCAGACAGGAACAAGAATTACATGTTAATATGCAAAATGCATTTGTTTGCGGGCCGCCCTCCCCCCCCCACACACACACACTTCAAAGAGCCAGCAATAAATCTACCAAAAGATATGGTCTGCAAGCAATTGAATGATCATTTAGGAAGAATAAAGCACTTTCAGTTCTTACATATTTGGGTGAAAGACTATAGGTTGCGGGGGGTGGGGGGGACGGAGAGAGGAAAAGTAAGTTGCTCATTCATTTCTGATTTGACACAGAATGTCTCGGCACTTCTGAGTGAGTGAAATGAGACGGCGCATTTCATTTCTAAGGAGCTTTGCGCAAAAGTATTCTACTTTTTAAACTTTTCATCGCTGCCAAGCAACGCACAATGCAGCATGACAGATAATAATCTGCGGCCGCCGATTTCCTCGTGCGGACAAAATCCAAAAATTATTTAAAAACAAACAAGCAGGCACAATGGAACTTCTTCTCCTGGGCTTCTTATTGTGAATGCCGCTGTGGGTGTCATTTTTTTGGGGGGGGGGGGACACAGGGGAACTAGGCTACCCTGTGGGAAAGCTATAGATTGCTTCCACATGGCAGATTGCCAACGCTCCTCTTATGCCAGCGCAGCCAAGGACATTGCCACTGGTCCTTGCATGGTGTTCATCTGTGAGCCTCAGGGTGCATGAGGGTCTGTTTTTGTGCACCTGTAGGCAGATGGCCAGGGCTGTCAGCTTGGATCAGCATGGCAATTGCAGCTGGGAAAGATATCCACACTAAGCAACCTCTTTGCGGGAATGCACGCCCAGGCCTGATTGGGCATGGCCCACTGTGGGCTCAGTCGCCCCTTTCAGATGCTTGATTTCTTAACCCTATTTAGCCACCATTTTCAATGCATGCACGAGACGCAGCCTAGAGGCACTATCCTTCCAGATCAAGAAGATCTATGCCGCTTTACCCCCAGATCCCATAGATATGCATACACATACGGGTGGCGCTGTGGGTTAAACCACAGAGCCTAGGGCTTGCTGATCAGAAGGTTGGCGGTTCGAATCCCCACGACGGGGTGAGCTCCCGTTGTTCAGTCCCAGCTTCTGCCAACCTAGCAGAAGATAAATAGGTACCGCTCCGGCGGGAAGGTAAATGGTGTTTCTGTGCGCTGCTCTGGTTTGTCAGAAGTGGCTTAGTCATGCTGGCCACATGACCCAGAAGCTGTACGCCGGCTCCCTCGGCCAGTAAAGCGAGATGAGCGCCGCAACCCCAGAGTTGTCCACGACTGGACCTAACGGTCAGGGGTCCCTTTACCTTTACCTTTACCCCACTTAAATCACTTTTAAAAAATGGGTTTTATAAACAAGAATAATGTTATACAAACAAGTATACCAAGTTTTCTCATGTCATTTGTATATCACCAAAAACAGCATAATAGGTGTGGGGAAAATATCTACAACGTGTTTTGTTATTAGTGGTCAGTGTATAAGTTCTTGGTTTATGAATTGGTTTAAACAATTAGGAAGAAGAAGGAGGAGGAGGAGGAGGAGGAGGAGGAGGAGGAGGGGTGGGGTGACGGGTGGGGTGGGGCCAGGTTGTTATGCTTCTATTCTTCCACTGAGTGTATGTGTGGGTTTTTGTGTCAGCATTACTTGTATGGATTCTCTTACTAGTAGCTTGCATTTCCTTGGTGGTGGGAGAGGCACTGGCGGGGCGTAGGGGGTGGGGCGCCCCAGTCAGCGCGATCCCGGTAGGGTTCCATCTTGGCTGCCCCACCCACCCACGCTGCGGGCCACACCCCAGAACGCATGCCACGCCCCTGCGGACGGCATGCCACGCCCCCAGAATGTGCACCAGCTCCGCTCCCGCCTGCTTCCCGCCCCCGGTGCCGGAGCATGAAGCTCCACCACTGGGGAGAGGTTGGGGGTGGCTTAGGGGGTGGTTGGTTGTCTTTGGTTGGCTGTAGTGAGAATTGTTTTTGTGTGAGCGGTGTGTGTGTGTGCGGATCAGGTTAGCCAGATTGATTCATATGCTGTCAGGGGATTCTTGTCGTCTTGTTGGGCTGTGTATGTGATAAAGGGGAGCCATACCAGGGTGAAGGCGTCTTCTTCCATTTGCCCCCGTGTCAGTTTATTGGTTAGTTTTTCTAATAAGGCTGTTTTCCATACTACTGTATTTGATACCATTGGTCCAGGCTTTCTCCTGACAGGTCTCTCCAGTGTCTGCTTAAAACACATTCAAAGCACATTGTTTCCCTCAAAGAATGTCGTTTCTTAGGTTGCTGGGAATTGCAGCTGTGTGAACGATAAATTACACTGCCCAGGGTTCAAGGGGACAAGCTTTGAATGTATGATGTCCATGTAACCAAACACTATAAGGCAGCATACTTGATGCATTTTGTCATATCCCAAACATGAGTGTGGGATTCTAATAAGAGCATTTAAGCAGCAAAAACTGACTCAGCAGCTGCAGTTGATCAAGGCAAAATGGCTTCTGCATCTACTTCTTCTATGTCCTGTCAACACTTGAGTACACATTCTGTCTCCTGCTTAGCTTCCTATAGCACTATACTGTTATAAAGATGAGAGCTGAGAGCAAATGGTAGCCTTTTGTGACTTCTTTTTTTCCATAATCTTTTTTATTCAGTTTTACAGACATACAATATATTTACAATTCATTACATGTTGAACATTCTGTATTTTGGCCTCTCTAGGCCCGGACTTCCCTCAAGCCTTCCATATGATTCTTTCTTTGTTTTTATATTTATTCCATATATTATTGCTTTGATATTCATAACTAACATAATCATTGCTTATTTCATCATACAATAATATTTATTTTTTACTACAAAGCTTCCTGTAATCCTACTAACGTATTCAATTGTGTATATTTCTTCAAATAATTTACAATTTTTTTCCAATCTTCAATAAATTTCTGATCTCGCTGTTCTCTAACTCTCCCTGTCATTTTATCTAACTCCACATATTCCAACATTTTCAAAATCCATTCCTCTTTCGTCTGCAGTGTTTCCTGTTTCCATTTTTGTGCCATTAGGATTCTGGCTGCTGTTACCATGTATTGAAAAAGTTTTATATCATCTTTTTTTAATTCCTGTACCTGTAATGCCTAATAATAAAAATTCTGATTTTTTAACAAAATTGTATCCTAATATCTTTTTCATTTCATTATATATTTCATTCCAATAATTTTTAACTTTTTCACATTCCCACCACATATGGTAGAAAGTTCCAACATTTTCTTTACATTTACATTTTGTGACTTCTTTTGCTCTTTAAAACCCAGGCACTAAAGCAGTCGTTCCTTCCAGTCCTTCAGGAATCCAGCCACTGGGCATGTGCCAGTCTCCCTGGCACTTCCAGATATGCTTCTCCTCCTCTGCACATGTCTAATGAAGCACCGTCGGCTTCTTGCGACATGACCCTGATGGACAGGCAGACCAGCTGGGAAGCAGGGGGTTGCCCTCAGAGTCTCTCCAGGTGCTGCCAAGTGCCAAACGTGCAATTATATTGTGTCAGGTTGTGCTCTTATCACCTAGTGCAGATGTCAGCTTGGCAGCCTCAGACCGGGACCAGAACATCTCTCTCCGCTAACCAGTCTGGGCAGAGTCTTACACAAGACTTTGCAACAGGACCGCTGCAGAGGAACCAAAGTAAAACTTTTTCAGGCTCCCTTGATAGTTTTGCTATTGCCAGGAGTGCCATGTTGGCGGCGTAATCCTGTTACGATTATATTACTGAAAGGTCGCCGCCGTTTTTGTCTCTTGCTATATTTGATATGATGCTGTTTTACTATGTCAATATGAAATCATTCTGGCAACGGTCGATTCTGAGATGTGTTTCTTTTTGAGCATGGCTTTTTGCGGAAAGGCAATGCACAAAACAAAACGTTCCCTGCAGGGAATGCCTGACTAATTAGGGGCTTATTCAGAATGCCATGGTCGGGGTGGCAAAAAAGTCCAAAACAGCTTTAAAGGGCTTAGTAAGGTAAAGGTAAAGGGGCCCCTGACCATCAGGTCCAGTCGTGTCCGACTCTGGGGTTGCAGCCCTCATCTCGCTCTATAGGCCGAGGGAGCCAGCGTTTGTCCGCAGACAGCTTCCGGGTCATGTGGCCAGCATGACAAAGCTGCTTCTGGCGAACCAGAGCAGCGCACGGAAACGCCGTTTACCTTCCCGCTGGAGCGGTCCCCATTTATCTACTTGCACTTTGACGTGCTTTCAAACTGCTAGGTGGGCAGGAGCTGGGACCGAGCAACGGGAGCTCACCCCGTGGCAGGGATTCGAACCGCCAACCTTCTGATCAGCAAGCCCTAGACTCTGTGGTTTAACCCACAGCGCCACCTGGCTTAGTAGGATACTGCTAAATAAAGGACCTCACTGAGGGAGATTTTATGCAGCCAAAAATAACTGTATATAATTGCCAGTAAGAAAAGGTTAAAGACCACAGAACAGACAATTCCTAGAGAAGGTACAGCTAGGTCACACCCCCTTACCTTTGAAAAGGGAGGTATAATTGTTTGTTTCCTGTTCCCTTCCTCTTCCTCCCTCCCTTTTGAACCATGTTGGAGACTCCAGGCTTGACTCAGACCATGTGCTTGAAACTGATTTCTGCATTTTGTAAGCAAGAATACTTTGCCTGTGTTTCTGCCGTAGCATCGAACAATGCATGAGTGAGACCTGTGATTACCGTAAGCAAAGCATTTAAACTTACCAAACTGTGCAGTCTATTCACACCGAGAGGGGTAGAGGCAGGGGAGAACTGTGAGCATTTAATAATGGGAAATGTAAAGGTCTAACAACCTATATTTTCTGTGCTTTGCAAACGCGGCATGGATCTGTATTTTAAAACTCTGTTTTGGCTAAAGAGTGAACTCAGCCACTTTTTTGAACTCGGCCAGTTCAGCGCAGGTGGTGCTGTGGGTTAAACCACAGAGCCTAGGGCTTGCCGATCAGAAGGTTGGCGGTTCGAATCCCCGCGACGGGGTGAGCTCCCGTTGCTCGGTCCCTGCTCCTGCCAACCTAGCAGTTCGAAAGCACGCAGTGCAAGTAGATAAATAGGTACCGCTCCAACGGGGAGGTAAACAACGTTTTCATGCGCTGCTCTGGTTCGCTAGAAGCGGCTTAGTCATGCTGGCCACATGACCCAGAAGCTGTACGCTGGCTCCCTCGGCCAATAAAGTGAGATGAGCGCCGCAACCCCACAGTAACGGTCAGGGGTCCCTTTACCTTTACCTAGTCAGCTGTTTTTCCTTGTAGTTCCCCACACATATGGGGCTTCAGGATAAATTCAGTCTTCCCCAGGTTATTTCCCAACACACACTACAAAGTCTGCTGCTACAATTGCTTTTTATATTTTAAGATTACAGCAAGGAGGATGACAGGGAAAACACCAGATTCTCCATGCAAAAATGAGCAATCTTTTCCAAAGAAAACTCTATGGAAGATTTCATACCAGTATAAGCTGCTAGCTTTGTTAATGTTCAGACATGATAGGGGAGCATTCCTACAAACAGAAAAACATAGCATTTGACACTCACAAGAAGAGCTGGAGTAACATACTACCTAAAAGTCTGAGTGACGGATCAGGAAGTTGAAATATCTTCTCTGCCATGAACTCAGGCATTATTTGCAGGATATAATACTGGCTTACCTTACATGGCTGTGATAGCACTTAGAACATTTAAAATCACTATAGTGTTCTGTTGTGGTTGTAATAATTATTATTATTAGCAATGCTCGCACTAAAAATACGACCCCTTTGAAAAGACAGGAACGGTAAGAACTGAATTGACAAGCTGATCACACACAGGAGCTATTTCATTTGTTTGAGTCTGAAGGGCAAGACTGAAGAGAGATATTTGAAAAATCTCTGCCATTGTTCTTTAAATAGCTGAATGGAAACTAGCATTTCATGGATCTGAAGGAAAGCTTAATAATCCTAGGAACAGGAACGTCTTAAGATGCATCAAGTGAATGGCTAAATCTGACCCTGCAATAAAAGAGATGTGCTGGGAGAGCATTTTGATTTATATATATGCAGCGCAAGAAAGTACTACAAAGTTTCTAGCAGGTGAATTTAAAAAATGGCCTAATAACCTGCTTTCAAACTGTTTAGATGCATTATTACAATCAAGCGGTACTGTATATACATTTTGCTAAATAAACTGTTCTGAGAAGTAGATGGAGGAGATCTAGCAGATGACAAAATATCTTATCTGAGGTAAATTACTTTGTCTCAAGGTTTCTCTGCCCAGAGAAAGTGGAATATCCCATTGTGTATCAGACGGTTGCCTTCTCTATTCGCTTTTTAGCATCTGGTAGAGATGTGTCTCTTTCAACAAGCTTTTTAAAACCTTTATCCCCAGTCTGTATCTGAATAGATTTTTGTTAGGTTTTAAGCTGTTTTTCACATTTATAGTTTTAAATGACTGTTTTTGATCTGCAATTGGCTTGTTGTTTTAAATGTCCTTTATGACTGTGTGTAGGCCCTTCATGGGCAACTGTAGCGGAAGTTAGGGCTGGGAGATGTATCAATACATCGTCCAAAAACCGGTTTGAAGTCCACATTGTGGTAACAGTTTCGTAAAATTTGACATGGCAAAGTATCGTGAATCACAACGTGTTCGTGCGCTATGTAAAAAATTGTGATATGGGAAAAGCCATGAAGCCAGTCACCATGTCCTTCCTGATTCCTGCTCTCCCTGTTGCTCTGTGCTATAAAATAACAGTTGTAACAATATGTTAAAGGTAAGTAAAAATGTATTCATTTCACTAAGTTGTAGTAGTTGCCAGGACATTACCCTGTTCACCTCTACATAGTTACATACTTATTTCAGACATTGTGGTATACGGTGGTACCTTGGTTTACGAACTTAATCCGTTCCGGAAGTCTGTTCTTAAACCAAAGCATTCTTAAACCAAGGCATGCTTTCCCATAGCAGCGGGGGACTCAATTTACAAATGGAACACACTCGCAGAACATGTTCTGCTTCCAAGGCAAAGTTCACAAACCAAAACACCTACTTCTGTGTTTACAGCATTCTTAAACAGTATATCATGATTTTTAGCTGATGATATATCGTATTGTTGGAAACCAGATATCGCCCATTCCTAGTGGACGTCACTCACTGGCACAGTTCTTCTTTAATTCTTCTTAATAACTGGGGAATGGCCGTAACTCAGTGACAGAGCACATGTTCTGCATGCAAAAAGAACTTGAGCTCAATCCTTGGCCTTTCTCAGCAGGGGTGCAAAAGACTCCTGTCCGAAATACTGGACATTTGCTGGACCATAAAGAAGGCTGGTCGCCAAAGAATTGGTGCTTTTGAATTGCAGTACTGGAGGAGACTCCTGAGAAGATCAAACCTATCCAGCCTTAAGGAAATCAGCCCTGAGTGCTCACTGGAAGGACAGATCCTGAAGCTGAGGCTCCAGTACTTTGGCCACCTCATGAGAAGAGAAGACTCCCCGGAAAAGACCCTGATGTTGGGAAAGATGGAGGGCACAAGGAGAAGGGGACGACAGAGGATGAGGTGGTTGGACAGTGTTCTCGAAGCTACCAACATGAGTTTTACCAAATTGCGGGAGTCAGTGGAAGACAGGAGTGCCTGGCATGCTCTGGTCCATGGGGTCACGAAGAGTCGGACACGACTAAACGACTAAACAACAACAACATGTAGATAGACAATACTAGGTGAGCCAATGGTTCAACTCAGAAGAAGGCAGCCTTTCTATAACCAAGCATTCAAAAAAAAAAGACCGGCTAGCAGAAATCTCGGTTTCACTTGACTAACTCCACAGCTACCAGGAATGAACTCCCACCAACTGTTCTCGCATCAAGAGGTTTCCAATGTCAATAGCTGGGTCTTGCCCTGTTGATATGCATCATTCTCTCTGCGTGAGGATTGGCCACCTGCTACCTGGACCCATTCCTATTTTGGCTGGTGAATTTCCAGCCAAGAGAGGCCAGGATCTTTGCTGGCTGCGGTGAATGTCTCATTTGGCAAAGGAGAGGAGAATGCTGGATGCAGATATGAAGAAACAGATTTCACTTAAAAACAAAAACAAAAACCCTACCCTCACGGAGATATCTAGATCGGCAACCAACTTGCTGCCTGTCTGCGCTGTGATGTGATGGTAGACTTGCGATGTGTTAGAAATACGCTGTATTGCCTGATGCCAGTTAGAATGGATAAATAAAATGTGCAATGAACGTAGACTATGTATGTATTAGAAGTAGGCTAGACAAGTTAAATAAAATGTGGGGTGTCACTAAACTGGAGAAATTTACAATGTGCAAAACTGAGTTGGAGCAGCTTACTATATCTATCTATCTATCTATCTTGGTTTGGGGATATTTTAGGACATTCATTGATATATCATAGATGAATTTAGTAGGAACACTAGGTGGGTTGCATTTGTTGAATTCTGTGAATGGAAAGGGTCCTTCTCTGCTAACAAAAGGAGTAAGTCAAAGTCTGCCATTCCCTCCCCCACCATGTCTCTCTTAGTCCCCACAGAATCTGATCCAGAGGGCTGGAGGATGTGAATGGGGTGGAGGAGGATGCAGTGGGAATCCAAAGTAAAAGACCGCTCTGCAAATGAAAGGACCCTTTCCATTTGCAGAAACAAAATAATAAATAATTAAAAAATTCCTTCCGGTAGCACCTTAGAGACCAACTAAGTTTGTTCTTGGTGTGAGCTTTCGTGTGCATGCACACTTCAGATATTTTTTATTTTGTTTTGACTATGGCAGACCAACACGGCTACCTACCTGTAACATTTGCAGAAAGGCAGAGTTGGGCACAACCCATCCCATCCTATTTGCAAGGATGCTGTTAATTCTCTACAGTATACTCTGGTCCATAGCTTAATATGTTTCTGCATGATGGCGTGTCTTCGCATGTTTCTGTGCAAGTTATTTGTGCTCATGTGGGGCAGATTTTGCTTTAAAAAAATTGGTTACAGTACTTAATTTTACCCTTACACTTCTGCCATTCAAAGGGCTTCCTACATCTGCTACTTCTAAGAAGCCATTCGTGTTTTCTAATGGCTCACCTCTTGCATGGCTAGTGTTGTGTCAGGCGAAATATAATTGTAGGAAGTACCTTTCTCTGCTCATGCATTCATTAATTCACTTAAGCAAAAGATCTGTATATTTTATCTACCTTTATATTATCTGGCCTCTCTGGATAAGTAAGCAATCCAGCCTTGTAGATCTATGCAACCCAATGCCCCTCTTTAAACGATTTCCCACAGAGCATATGGAATTTGGCTAGTATTCATTGTTAGTCTACCGGCATGTTGAATTATGTATTTCATCTGGAAGGAAATAATGTTTCGATAAATGATAGGCCCTAAGGCAGGGGTCAGCAACCTTTTTCAGCTGTGAGCCGGTCCACCATCCCTCAGGCCATGTGGTGGGCCGGACTATATTGGGGGGGGGGGGGGAGAACGAATTCCTATGCCCCACAAATAACCCAGAGATGCATTGTAAATAAAAGGACACATTCTAGTAAAAACACGCTGATTCCCGGACCATCCATGGGATGGATTTAGAAGGCGATTGGGCCGCATCCAGCCCCCATGCCTTAGGTTGCCTACCCATGCCTTAAGGACATAACAGCCTCACCAAATGTTGACCATAACTCTGGGAAAACACCTTGCTAGATGTGACTCTTGGTTGCTGAACACAGGCCCAAGTTTCTTAATACATCCATGGTCCTCAGATTTAGTTATTCTAAGGCAGGAGTGAGGAACCTCCATCCCATGGGACTAACATAGCCTGCCAGCCCTCCCCACTTGGCCCATGAGGCTATTTCAGCCAAGCCACACCCACCTACCCATGACATTAGTTGTGGGGCAGGTTAAAGGCAGGGCTTGAGTGAAAGGTAAAGGTAAAGGGACCCCTGACCGTTAGGTCCAGTCGTGTCCGAAGCTGGGGTTGTGGCACTCATCTCGCATTACTGGCCAAGGGAGCCGGCGTTCAGCTTCCGGGTCATGTGGCCAGCATGACTAAGCGCACAGAAATGCCATTTACTTTCCCACCGGAGCAGTACCTATTTATCTACTTGCACTTTGAGGTGTTTTCAAACTGCTAGGTGGGCAGGAGCAGGGACCGTGCAACGGGAGCTCACCCCATCGCGGGGATTCGAACCGTCGACCTTCTGAGCGGCAAGCCCTAGGCTCTGTGGTTTAACCCACAGCGCCACACCGCGTGAAAGGAGCCACAGGTAAATCCTATGGTTGCATGGGCGTACCCAAGGGGGGCAGCTGCCCCCCACACAGGTCAAATAAAACATTGGTTCTGCCCTCCTACCAGCTTCCGCATCACCCAGGAGATCACAGCCACAGAGATAAGAAAAGAAGAGCTGTTCCGTTGTCTGGAGAGGTCACTTCCCGGTTTGCATGGGGAAGCTATTTTCAACGGAGCCCAGTAACGAAAGAGGCAAATTTTGCACCCCTAAGAATTTTGCGCCTGAGGCAACCGCCCCTGTGACCCACCCCATGCTACTGTATGCCACTGGTAAAACCCCTTGGGACAACGCTTCCCAAGCCCCAACTACGTTGGAGGAATCTAAGGCAGACACACCTGCAGTGAGAACAGAGGAGATGGCACCTCAGCAAGACCGGCCACATTATTTGCCACCTACTCTCAGATTCACTCTTCCCACCATCTGTCTGATAAAAACTTCAGCTCAAAGCCCTGTAGGGCAATATTGCTAGAGCAAGCATTATATGGGCACTTTAAAAATAGAATGGTCTCTGAGCCCCCACCTCAATCCAAGTAAAAGGCCTGAAGGCTCTTTAATTATTAACAGTTTGCTTTGCTTTCGCACTTTAGATTACAAGATCCTTAGAGGCAGGCAACACACCTTAAGCTCAAAAGAAAGCCCTGATGGAAAAACCCCATGAGCTAAGTGCACTGTCCCTGCCCACTGCTCTGCAGAATAGTACAGAGCATCAGGGTAGACCAAAGAGATCTGAAGAGACCACACTGATCTGGGTTATGATCTGGAATCATAGAGTTGGAAGAGACCCCAAGGGCATAGCTGTCAACTTTCGGATTTCAAAATAAGGGATCAGCAGCCTCACCTATGACAGTCACATGGCAGTGGTGGGCGGAGCCAGAAGCAAAAGTGGGCGGAGCAGCTAGAACGCGGCAAAATATTATATATTTTAATGCCGATGGGAAAAGATGCCGAGGCCCCACTCCTGATTAACCGCGCCCTGGGCTTACCTGCGCCATCTCCTCGCTGGGGATCCTGGCTCCTGCGCCCGGTTGCTGCTGCTTGATCTCCTCGGGACCCTGCCCCAGGAACTGCACGGCTTCCCAGCTGCCCAGCACGGGCTTGAGCTGCGCGAAGATGGCTGCCTCGGGCCCCAGGCGGGCGCTCATGCTCAGCACCCGTCCCACGTAGCCATGTGGAAGGCGCGCCTCACTGCAAAAGCGGCAGGACACACGGAATAGAGCCTCGCCTCTCTCACTCCTGCCCGACAGCAGCGCGCATGAGGCTCCCAAGCTCGCTCTACCTGGCTGAGGTCGCTCCTCCGGGCCAGCCCCGTCTGTGGGCCTGCCCTCCCACCTCTATTTCACCGCCTCCGCCCAAACGAGGGGCCGGCTCTGCCGGGCGGGAACACCCACGGGCCCAGCCAGCGCGCCCTGCCCCATGGGGGGGCGGGCAGTGCGTTGCTCGGCAGACCTGCAAGGCGCACGGCCGGAGGGGAGCGAAACAAACACGTTTCTCAGGGTGCTGCCCCAAAGCACCCCATCCACTTTCATTCTCACACAACCCAGGAATATACGGGGTTTTTAGTCATCCAGGACAGCAGCGGGAAACGCGATTAAAAACGGGGGAATCCCGGCCAATACGGGATACTTGACAGCTATGCCCAAGGGTACAGCCCCCTACTATGCAGGAATCTCAACTAAAGCATCCATGACAGATGGCCATCCAACCTCTGCTTAGAAACCTCCAAGGAAGGGGAGGCCAGCACCTTCTGAGGGAGTCCATTCCACAGCCCTTACTGTCAAAAAGTTCTTCCTGGTATTTAGTAGGAGTCTTATAACTTGAAGCCATTGGTTTGAGTCCTACCCTCCAGAGCAGGTGAAAACAAGCTTGCTCCATCTTCCATGTGACAGCTCTTGAGATATTTGAAGATGGCTATTGTATCTCCTCTCAGTCTTCTCTTTTCCAGGATAAACACACCCAACTCCTTCATCCTTTCCTCATAAGGCCTGGTTTCCAAACGCTTGATCATCTTGGTTGCCCTCCTCTGTGCACATTCCAGCTTGTCAACACCCTTCCGAAATTGTGGCACCCAGTATTGGACACAGAATTCCAGGTGTGGTCTGACCAAGGCAGAATAGGGTCGTACTATTACTTCCCTTGACAGTGGCATTGTTCCCAAGCCATCTATTTAATATCCTTTGATTTGAGGCAAATGTCCATCACTTCAAGTGAGGTAGAAGACTGCCCAGCCACCATCTGCTGATGACACCAGCCTTCCCCAGTCTGATGCCCTCCAAATGTTGGGTGATGGGGGGTTGTTGTAGTCCAACAACATCTGGAGAGCTACCAGCCTTCCATCAGCAGTAGGAACTTCAGTGCCATGGTGGGATCAGAGAAGTCACCTTCCTGCTGCTGATATTGTGTCATGTTTGAGAGCAGAATGGACTCCCTCAGAAGATGGTGGGTTCTCCTTCCTTGGAGGTTTTTAAGCAGAGGTTAGTTGACACTTAGGGTGCCTTCTAACTCTACAATTTGCCAAGAAAGCTCACCGGTGGAATTGTGGTCAGGGAAAGGACTGTAGTTCTGCTTTATATGCAGAAGGTCCCAGGTTCAATCTCTGGCATTTCAGTTGGGCTGGAAACATCCACTCTCTGAAACTGGAGATCTGCTACCAGTCAGTGTAGATAACTCTGAACTAGATAGACCAGTGGTCTGACGGGGTATAAAGCATTTAACTTTGTTCACTTGTAACCGATGTCTATTTAGGTATCGCTCATGAGCTTTGCCACCAATTCTTGGAAACACATTCATCCTGTTGTATCTAAAGTCTGTTATGAAAACTTCCCGCGGGGGGCAAGTTGAGAGACTGACCCCCAAGGCGGACGAAGCTTCCGTGCCCTCTGGCTTCAGGAGTCCAGGGGCACAAGGGTAATATGCGGTTGTTCCCAGCTTGAAAACAACACACACAAGCCAGTAAGGCTAAAACCTACTTTATTGTAGATAAAGTGCAGAATATATATATCTGCGTAGCAGCTCATAATTCAGAGCTGTCTGTAAAAGCGTCTGCATCTCCTGATGCAGAACTGAACGAAAAGTACAGCAGTAAATTACAATGACATCACATGTGTGGAATGGCTGTTGGATTTCCCACAGTGTGAAACATGACTCTTAAGTCTTGTGACCTTGCTGCAGCAGCGTTCGCAGCTCGGCATGTTATAATATCACAACAAAGTCTACCCATTGATGTAGCCAAGCTGGTGCCAAACGTATTGCTCTGCTTTCCTTTAGAGCACATCACATACACCTGCCCAGGCTTGTGTCCTGGAGTGGTCACTTTGGCGTGGCTAATGGAGCGGTTTGACTTCACCCCCAGAAGTGCACTCCATTGTCTCTCGAATCAGGTGGATGGCAGCCATCTACAGTGGTACCTCTGGTTGCGTACTTAATTCGTTCCGGAGGTCCGTTCTTAACCTGAAGCACCACTTTAGCTAATGGGACCTCCCGCTGCCGCTGCGCCGCCAGAGCACGATTTCTGTTCTTATCCTGAAGCAAAGTTCTTAACCTGAAGCATTATTTCTGGGTTAGTGGAGTTTGTAACATGAAGCATCTGTAACCTGCGGTACTACTGTATAGGTTTTGCCATCAGTCGTCAGTTCTTTGAAACCCATTCCTTCTGTTGTGGCCCTGGTATCTGAAGTTCTCTCTCTCTTTCTCTCTCTCCATATATACAGTAAAGGTAAAGTTAAAGGACCCCAGGACAATTAAGTCCAGTTAAAGGCAACTATGGGGTGTGGTGCTCATCTCTCTTTTCAGGCCAAGGGAGCCAGCGTTTGCCCTCAGGCAGCTTTCTGCAAGAAGATCAAACCTATCCATTCTCAAAGAAATCAGCCCTGAGTGCTCACTAGAAGGACAGATCCTGAAGTTGAGGCTCCAGTACTTTGGCCACCTCATGAGAAAAGAAGACTCCCTAGAAAAGACCCTGATGTTGGGAAAGATGGAGGGCACAAGGAGAAGGGGACGACAGAGGATGAGATGGCTGGACAGTGTTCTCGAAGCTACTAACATGAGTTTGGCCAAACTGCGAGAGGCAGTGAGGGATAGGCGTGCCTGGCGTGCTCTGGTCCATGGGGTCACGAAGAGTCGGACACGACTGAACGACTGAACAACAAAGCTTTCTGGGTCATGTAGCCAACATGACTACAGTCGTACCTTGTGTTACGAACGCTGCAGGCTGCGTTCGTCACAAGATATGAACATGCTGAACCCGGAAGTACTGGAACGGAGTACTTCCGGGTTTGGCAGTTCGCGCATGCACAGACGCGTCAAATGATGTCATGCACATGCGCAGAAGCACCGCGCACATGTGCAGACACGGCACTTCAGGATGCAGACATCACGGGATACGAACAGGGCTCCAGAATGGATCCCATTTGTAATCAGAGGTACGACTGTAAACCACTTCTGGTGCAACAGGACAACGTGACAGAAGCCAGAGCACACAGAAATGCTATTTACCTTCCTGCCGCAGCGGTACCTATTTATCTACTCACGCTGGTATGCTTTCGAACTGCTAGGTTGGCAGGAGCTGGGACAGAGCAACGGGAGCTCACCCCGTCGCGGGGATTCAAACCGCCGACCTTCTGATCAGCAGTTTAGACCACAACGCCACCCGCGTCCCTTTACCTTTCCGTGTGTGTGTTTGTCGCCCATTTGACTAGGTTGCCCCAGCCACTCTGGGTGGCTCCCAACAAAAAATAGTGAAAACACAATACAGCATCAAACACTATAAACTTCCCTGAACAGGACTGCCTTGAAGTGTCTTCTTAAAATCACATAGCTCTTTATCTGTTTGGCATCTGCTGGACGATGGGGCTGGAAATGCTGCTTAGGGCCTCAAAGGTCATCACCAACACATTGAATTGTGCTTGGAAACGTACTGGGAGCCAATGTAATTTTTTTAGGACCAGTGCTATATGGTCCTGGCAGCCACTCCCAGTCACCAGTCCAGCTGCCAAATTCTGGATTAGTTGTAGTTTCCAAGTCACCTTCAAAAGTAGCCCCACGTAGAGTGCATTGCAGTCATCCAAACGGGAGCTAACCAGAGCATTTGCCACTCTGACGAGACAGGTAGGGTCTCAGCCGGCATACCAGATGGAGCTGGTAGACAGCTGCCCTGGACACAGAATTGACATGTGCCTCTACACCAGTGATGGCCAAACTGGGCCCTCCAGCTGTTTTGGGACTACAATTCCCATCATCCCTGACCACTGGTCCTGTTAGCTAGGGATCATGGGAGTTGTAGTCCCAAAACAGCTGGAGGGCCAAGTTTGGCTCTACACATTGATGGCACACTCAGAAGACCTCCAGCTAACTCAAGGAAATCTTCAAACAGCCTTTTTGAGTTTCTATTCTATCTTACAAAGCAAGCACCGGGAAGAAATAAAAGCAGAATAAGACAGAGAATTGGGGAGGGGGGGGGAAGAGAGAGAAGCTAACACTAAAAGAAATGTTTGAAACAAGGAATGTAATATACACCGTATTTTCAGACGCAGCCCTAGTGCAATAACTTAAACAGCACAGATTACTACTTGGGGAAATAAAAGGAGCATAACTTTTAAACTTGGAAAAAGCTCTCTTTGCCTGTTGTAATCAATCGCAATAATCCGTGACAGTGATTTAGATGAAGATCAACTTTACCTTTCTTTGCTGATGACACAGAAGTAGAAGCAATAAAAAACTTAAGTGCATTTGAATGCGCACAGCTAATGGATTGGATGTGGCATATGCCCAACATACAATGGCTGCGAAATGAATGGGATCAATCAAAAGAAGTCTTGACATTCTGGAAGACCTGAGGATTCTACCTTCAGTTACCTAATGGCTAAGAGGCTTGACAGAGGTTGGTGCTCTGCAACATTTCAGCAGCTTGCTTGCTGACCCCATAAAATATATTACACACACAACCCTAACACGACCCTCGCAGTTGGCAGCTGCGGCATTGAGCCAGTGCAGGCGATGGAGATTTATATTCTCTTTCTAAATACTCCAGAGCAGAATGCTATCCAGGCACATGTGTATGGTGCCTGGCATTTGACAACATAAAATACCACCCTGCCAGGATAGCTGGACACCTCGGGGAACATGAAATTTGTCGGAAAATAGAAAGGCATTCATAGGTCCAGCGCCGAGGGCCTTCTGGTGGTTCCCTCCCTGCGAGAAGTGGGGTTACAGTAGGGTTGCCAGACGTTCCCGGGGACAGTCCCCAGATTTGCACATCTGTCCCTGGGAAACATGGCAGCAGCAGTCTCAGCAGCCCGGAGCCAGCCTGGTAGTGCAGGTTGGATCTGGCTGGCTTCAGGAGCTGCTCGCTGCCGCCGCCGCCACTGCCAAAGGGGAACCGGGGTCGTCCGGCGGTACAGATCTCCTGCCCCCTTCCCCCTTTGTTTTGACAGATCGGGGGAGGCTCGGGAGTCACGAGTGGGTGGCCATTGCCCAGGAGGGGCACAAGGCACATAGTTTCTCTGCCAGGCAAGGTGCAAAGAGAGCCAGTGTGGTGTAGTGGTTAAGAGCAGTAGACTCGTAATCTGGGGAACCGGGTTCGTGTCTCTGCTCCTCCACATGCAGCTGCTGGATGACCTTGGGCTAGTCACACTTCTTTGAGAGCCTCCCCCGATCAGTCAAAACAATGAGGGAAGGGGAAGGAGATCGGGGGACACTTGGAAGTAACGGGCGGGTGGCGTGCCATTGCCGTTTCTTAAAAACTCTGCGCATTTATGTTTCACAGGGTGCGAAAGAAGGGTTTTGCACCTTTATAGAATATGCATGTGTGCTTGGGCCCAGGGTCTTTTGCCTCGCCATCCCCACTACTGACTCCCTGTTGCTACTCAGCTTAAAAAAGGGGGGGGGTGGATTCATTGAAAAAAATCTGGCAACCATAGGTTACAGAGAACCAGGCAGAGGGCCTTCTCGGTAGTGGCGCCTACCCTGTGGAACGCCCTCCCACCAGATGTCAAGGAAATAAATAACTATCCGACTTTTAGAAGACATCTGAAGGCAGACCTGTTTAGGGAAGTTTTTAATGACTGATGTTTTAATGTATTTTTAACCTTCTGTTGGAAGCCACCCAGAGTGGCTGAGGAAACCCTACCAGATGGGCGGGGTAGAAATAATAAATGTATTATTATTATTATTATTATTATTATTATTATTATTATTATTAGAAAGGCAACAGTAGAAGACGCATGATTAGACAGAGCAGGATAGGGCCAGTGTCAGTGCTCAGCAACCTTGGACTGTGCCCCCCCCCCCGCACTTAGCTTTATTTTAAAATTTCCTACCATGTGCCTGACATAGCATCATTCTGGGACAGAGGTCACCCACCTTTGTAGGTCCATAGGCACATCTGGATTTTGGGGTGCTGTGTGATGCCCATACACACACACTTCCCTATATCCAGAAGTCACAATTTGGGCATGTGTGACACTAAAATTTGGTGCCTCCCCCTGCCTCTCTCACTCCCTCCTAGAGCACACACCAGGTCTCTAAGAGTCTAAGGTGCTACTGGAAGGATTTTTTTTATTTTTTATTTTGTTTTGACTATGGTTAAGAGCGGTGGGCTCATAATCTGGTGAACCGGGTTCGCGTCCCTGCTCCTCCACATGCAGCTGCTGGGTGACCTTGGGCTAGTCACACTTCTCTGAAGTATCACAGCCCCACTCACCTCACAGAGTGTTTGTTGTAGGGGAGCAAGGGAAAGGAGAATGTGAGCCGCTCTGAGACGCCTTTGGGTAGTGATAAAGCGGGATATCAAATCCAAACTCCTCTTCCTCTTCTTCTTATATTTCGAGAATGGTTCGTGTTCTTATGTAGCTGCATTGTTTTATACTTTCTGGATGTCCCATGATCATAGTATGAAGTAGTTGTGTACTTTGTTATAAATCAAGCACTACTAGGAGTTGGTTCTTTTTGTTTTCCAATGTATTTCTTATCAATTTTTTTAAATTGCGTGTGGCACATGCAAATTTGTGTTCTGAAAATGTGGCCCAGAGAGAAAAATTTGAGAACCACTGCCTGAGAAGGTGCACAGGAAGGTTCAGGTCTGCTTTGTACTGTCCTAAGAAAACTTGTTTCTAGTCTGTGCAGGGCGATTGTGGTTGCCAGTAAAGAAAAGCTCAGATGTCATCTTTAATCAGACCTTCTAATAGTGAACTCAGGCACAGACTGATGATGGATATCTATCGAGGACAAAGCCACTGAGACGAATTGGCATTCTCGGGGAAATCTCAAAAGTTTAAAGAAGTACAAAAATCTTTATTTTATTTTTTTAAGCATTCAAAAATATTTTAAAAACGAAACAGCCAGAGAAGAATGGAGCATATGCAGAGCATCACTTGGGCAAAATAAGAGAATGAGCACTGCCTGTCAAGAACCCTAAACAGGAGTGTCTCTGTAGGTGATGAAGATTCACGGCAATATTTTGCAACATAAATTGGTATTTTTTGCCTTTAGTTAATTGTCCCAGAAGATAAAGATTTCCGAATTGCTTCCTAGTCAAAAAAAAACCATTCCTAGTAAAAAAATAAATAAATAAATCCTTAATTAAAATTAAATATATAATTAAATTCAAATAATTAAAGCAATCCTTCATGGGCCTGGCACACAGCACTCTCAGTGGCAGGCGGTTTTATGGCTCTGTTCCAGTTTTGGGTGCCTCATCGAGCTCAGCCCAGCTAGAACCACCCTTCGGCTGATTCAATGTTCCAGGTTGGGATCCTTAGTCCTGATTGGTGGATATGGAAGTCGTAAACCCTCAGCAGGGGGGTCACAAAGGACTGTACCCTCTGTTTCCAGTGCCGTACATTTTTATCACCCAGATGTGAGATGCGGTAGGTTCTGGTAGAACTTTCCTGGGTCCAAGTGCACCCCTCTAGCTGTGAGAAGAAGAAGAAGAAGAAGAAGAAGAAGAAAAAGAAGAGGAGGAGGAGGAGGAGGAGGAGGAGGAGGAGGAAGAGTTTGGATTTGATATCCCACTTTTCACTACCCGAAGGAGTCTCAAAGCGGCTCACATTCTCCTTTCCCTTCCTCCCCCACAACAAACACTCTGTGAGGTGAGTGAGGCTGAGAGACTTCAGAGAAGTGTGACTGGCCCAAGGTCACCCAGCAGCTGCATGTGGAGGAGTGGAGACACGAACCCGGTTCACCAGATAACAAGTCTACCGCTCTTAACCACTACACCACACTGGCTCTTCTTGAAGGCCAAGAAGTCTTTAACTCTTGACCTTTGGCTCATACCTCTGCCCAAGCAGTTCCAAATAAATGCCGGGGAAGCTTGGTGGAGAAAAGCCAAATGCAGCAGAAGGTCTTTCAGGTAGCACCAGTTCCACTTTCCTCTGCAGATTTGGGACCACAACTCCTATCAGGCTCCAGCCAGCAGAGGAGCTCATGGCAGCTGTAGTCCCAAACATCTGAGGTTGGGGAAAGCTAATTTACACCAACACAAAGATGTATGAGCATTAGCTTAGCATTTTCTGAAAGGCGTCTCCACCCCCATCGATCTACCGGGACACTGAGGTCCAGCACTGAGGGCCTTCTGGCAGTTCCCTCACTGAGAGAAGCCAAGTTACAGGGAACCAGGCAGAGGGCCTTCTTGGTAGTGGCATCCGCCCTGTGGGACGCCCTCCCACCAGATGTCAAAGAGAAAAACAACTACCAGACTTTTAGAAGACATCTGAAGGCAGCCCTGTTTAGGGAAGCTTTTAATGTTTGATTGATTATTGTATTTTAATATTTTGTTGGAAGCCGCCCAGAGTGGCTAGGGAAACCCAGCCAGATGGGCTTGGTTTAAATAATAAAGTTATTATTGTTGTTGTTTGTTTGTTTGTTTGTTTGTTTGTTTTGTATACCACTCTTTGCCTGCAAGTCTCAGGGCGGTGACAACATAAAATCAGAATATAAAAACACAAAACAAATAATAAAAAAACAAAAACAACCCAATAATAACACACACACCCAATTTTGATAATTTTCTGGACTTTGTAAAGTTTGTCTCTCAAACAGAAGTTCCTTTCTAGTTTTCTAAGGCAGGGGTCGGCAAACTAAGGCCCCCGGGCCGGATCAGGCCCACCTGGCTCCTAAATCCGGCCCGCGCCGCAAAGCTAGAACTCACCACGAAGCTGAGACTCCCGGCAATGGCGAAAGGAGGAAGAGGCCAAGTGGTGGCGGCTCTGCCAATCGCGTGCCTGGTTTACCTCAGTGGCGTTTGATTGGTAGAGGAGCTGCCACTCGGCCTCTTCCTCCCACTGCCGCTGCCCTAGTGCCCCTGTGGGCCAGAGAGCAGGGCGGACGAGCTCGCTCTGCCTACCTGCTTCATGAGAAGAAGAAGCAGTGGCGGTGGCGGTGGCGGCCCCTGGGAAGGTAAGCGCAGCACCTTCTTTCTCAAGGCAGGGAGGAAGCCCGTCTTGTGCCACCACTGCCAGCCCTTCGGTGAATGGGGCAGGCAGCAAATTGAGAAGGCAGCTGGGGGTGGGGGTGGGGTGGGGTGGGGAGGAGGACACTGAAAATGCACATGGATTTGATGCTCATTGTGGCTATCCATTCTCAAAGAAATCGGCCCTGAGTGCTCACTAGAAGGAGAGATCCTGAAGTTGAGGCTCCAGTACTTTGGCCACCTCATGAGAAGAGAAGACTCCCTAGAAAAGACCCTGATGTTGGGAAAGATGGAGGGCACAAGGAGAAGGGGGCGACTGAGGACGAGATGGTTGGACAGTGTTCTCGAAGCTACTAACATGAGTTTGGCCAAACTGCAAGAGGCAGTGAAGGACAGGCTTGCCTGGCGTGCTCTGGTCCATGGGGTCATGAAGAGTCGGACACGACTGAACGACTGAACAACAACAACAAGTGGCTATTGCCGCTTTGCCAGAAGAAGGAGGAGGAGGAGGAGGAGGAGGAGGGGGGGGGTTGGATTTGATATCCCGCTTTATCACTACCTGAAGGAGTCTCAGAGCAGCTAACATTCTCCTTTCCCTTCCTCCCCCCACGACAAACACTCTGTGAGGTGAGTGGGGCTGAGAGACTTCAAAGAAGTGTGACTAGCCCAAGGTCACCCAGCAGCTGCATGTGGAGGAGCGGGGACGCGAACCCGGTTCACCAGATTACAAGCCCACCGCTCTTAACCACTACTCCACACTGAGAACTATAGTGACCGAAAGATCAGTGTTTCAGGTCTCTAGCCTACAGTTCTCTGGTTCCCTGAAAGTGGGATTGGGAATGGCTGATCAACCAGTTCCACGTCTAAGGTGTGCATCTATCCGGCCCGGAACTGAATATACGGTAACTTTCTTTGCACTTTGCCCCACTACAAACATTCAGCCTTCATCTCTTTCTGATGGATCCTGGGAAGAAGAAGCATCACGTCTGTGGCAAGTTCTCGTTTTAAGAGTGCAGGTTTTTTAAAAAGATGTTCAGAGTCAAAAGCATCCTGCCTGAGATGGATCCGGTGGCAGAGATCCAGCAATCAATGCCACAAAATAAATGCAGCTGATTGAAAGAGGCTTGGAGAGTTCAGGCCAGCAGAGAAGAGCTCACATTACAAACGACAGGAGGCAAGATCCCTTGATATTGGTAAAGGACCCCATTTTCACATGGAATGGGGTGTGGGGGAAGAGAAGCTTGTAAATATTGGCCTCTATTATATGGTCTGAAGCTCAACATCAAAAAAACTAAGATCATGGCCACTGGTCCCATCACCTCCTGGCAAATAGATGGGGAAGAAATGGAGGCAGCGAGAGATTGTACTTTCTTGGGCTCCATGATCACTGCAGGTGGTGACAGCAGTCACGAAATTAAAAGACGCCTGCTTCTTGGGAGGAAAGCAATGGCAAACCTAGACAGCATCTTAAAAAGCAGAGACATCACCTTCCCAACAAAGGTCCGTATAGTTAAAGCTATGGTTTTCCCAGTAGTGATACATGGAAGTGAGAGCTGGACCATAAAGAAGGCTGATCGCCAAAGAATTGATTCTTTTGAATTATGGTGCTGGAGGAGACTCTTGAGAGTCCCATGGACTGCAAGAAGATCAAACCGATCCATTCTGAAGGAAATCAGCCCTGAGTGCTCACTGGAAGGACTGATCCTGAAGCTGAGGCTCCAATACTTTGGCCACCTCATGAGAAGAGAAGACTCCCTGGAAAAGACCCTGATCCTGGGAAAGATGGAGGGCACAAGGAGAAAGGAACAACAGAAGATGAGATGGTTGGACGGTGTTCTCGAAGCTACCAACATGAGTCTGACAAAACTGCGGGAGGCAGTGAAAGACAAGCGTGCCTGGCGTGCTCTGGTCCATGGGTTCACGAAGAGTTGGACATGACTGAACAACAAAGCTCCACCTTCCCTGCCACACGCAAACAACCTGTAGCCTTAGTAGATTGGCAAATTCTAAGGGAAAAGCAATAATGTCTTTGCCAATAAATATATTGGAGAAGGTACGTTTTGCACACTACGTGGTTATGACGTGTGCACTTTTTGCACACAAACCTGAAATTCTCGCACGCGATCCAACACTCCGTCTTGTGCATCTTTCGTCCTCGATACCTGGAGACGCTCCAGAGTTTGGCACCCACAAAGTTAACGCAGGGGGCAGAGATAAATCGGAAGTAAACTGTTATGCTATGGAACGGGAATTAGCACATTGACTATAATAATAATAATATCAAGTCAAAAACCGGGCTCAGGGCGGCTAACACTAATTAAAATCACAGCAAAAACATAAACACAATCAATTAAAAATAACAGATTAAAATACAAATTTAAAAATTCAATATTAAAACTGCAGTCTCAATTTCAAATAACCCACCAATAATAGAATGAAGCATAAATATCAAACAGAAACCAACCCAAAGGCCAGGTGGAACAGCTCCGTCTTGCAGGCCCTGCGGAAAGATGTCAAATCCCGCAGGGCCCTGGTCTCTTGTGATAGACTGTTGCACGAAATTGGGGCCAATACTGAGAAGGCCCTGGCCCTGGTTGAGGCCAACCTAGCATCTTTGTTGCTCGGGACCTCCAAAAGATTATTATTTGAGGACCTTAAGGTCCTACACGGGACATACCAGGAGAGGCGGTCCCTTAGGTAGACAACAATCAAAATAGGCAAACAGTAGGCAAACGCCAGCTTCAGTTTAGGAGAATTAAAATGAACGGTTATTCTTAGAAGCTTTCCTAGAAACACACAGGAAAACTAGTATGTGGTCAGAGAAAGGGGAGTGAGGGTGTTGGCTGAAAAGGTGAAAGTTGTACCATAAAGGCAGGGGAATGAGGGAGGTTTGGGATGTGGGGCTTTGGGGGAGTTTTCAGATTAAAATCAAAAGAAAGGTGAGAGGCTTTGGGGCAGTGGCTGAGATGACTGAGAGTAGCGGGAGTCTGAGATTTTGGGTTGAGACAACTAAAGAGAAAGAAATAAGCACAGCAAGGGAGGGAAGAGAGCAAGAAAGAGAGGCCTGACTGCATGGGCGTAACCAGGGGGCAGGGAGGGGCAGCTGCCCCCCCCCCCAATAAATAAAAATCAATTAAATAATACTTAGTTAACTGAGGTTCTGCCCCTCCCCCTGACAAAAGGCCTGCCCCCCCCCAAGAAAAATCCTGGCTATGCCCATGCCTGACTGAGATTCAAAGCAGAAGGTTGGGAAGGCAGAGTAGGGGCTGGCCAGCTGATAGGTTGCAGAGAGAGCCCGTGTGGTGTAGTGGTTAAGAGCGGTAAACTCGTAATCTGGTGAACTGGGTTCGCATCTCCGCTCCTCCACATGCAGCTGCTGGGTGACCTTGGGCTAGTCACACTTCTTTGAAGTTTCCCAGCCCCACTCACCTCACAGAATGTTTGTTGTGGGGGAGGAAGGGAAAGGAGAATGTTAGCTGCTTTGAGACTCCTTCAGGTAGTGATAAAGCGGGATATCAAATCCAAACTCCTCTTCCTCTAATATTTTTTACTCATTCTTTGGGGGTCCTGGTCTTGAAGGTGAAGGTACCTCTTCAGCAAAAAAGGGATGAGGAAGAGGGGGGAAGAGTCCTCAAGAAAGTTCTTGACTGGAGAGAGAGAGAGAGAGAGAGAGAGAGAGAGAGAGAGAGAGAGAGAGAGATTGGGTATCAAGATTCCTAGCTAGCAAGGAGAAAAGCATCCCCTCTCCTGCAGTGGATTGATGCTGCCCGCTGGAAAGAGATCATCTAAAACATTTGCAAAATGGCTTCAATATTCAATATATATTCGTTCTGTCTGTCTATCTTACTCTAGTGTCTAGGAGACATGGGGGGAAAGAGATTAACATATCTCAGGATCACTACCCATCCACACCCACAGAAATTGTGGGAATGTTTTGGGATGCAGGAGAGGATATATTGTTTAAGATATCCTATTCCAACTTGTGTTTACAAGTCCCAGAAATTAGCAGCGTTCTCATTTCCCTTTTAAACGCACACGCAGCAGATAGCTTGCTCAGGTTTGTTAAAACCTCTGTAATAAATGTCCGTAGTATTTTCCCCATTAACCCTTCTCAAAATAAGACAATACACAGCCTTCTATAAAAGCATAAAATGTTTACTCACGAGAAATCATCTGTTCACAATTGGATCCCAGACTGTTCCATAAGGGGAAAACAGCCCCTTTGTGTTCTCTTGGCTGGAAGCCAAGAGACCCTCATAGCGATGTTGTTCCTTTGTGAACGGCGTCCAAAAGAGAGAGAGGGGAAGATGGAGTGTGGTCCCTGTGGTTTTGTGTTAACCTGCCCAGGTGAGACCACACCCATCTCCTGTAACACAGAGGAAGTCATCCCAGCCCAGGGGAAACAGCAAGTTCTGACTGGCTGGCCTAGAGTTCCCTTTCTATGTCCACTCTAGCAATGTTGCGTTTGCCTGCTCCTGCGTTTTACATTCTACAGAAATTAAATTGTCAACTGACTAGAAGGACCATCATTTCCTTAGCAGATTGCTGCTCGATGCAAGACAGGTGAGTGGAGGTGAATGAGAAGCTTCTCTTTCCTCCTCCACAGGCAAAAAGAGGAAGGAGGAGAGGAACCACAAGCTCCTTGGAGAAAAGGTGTGTGGAAATGTAAGTAAAAGAAATGTGCCATTACTGCATCGCACCTCCTCTTTTGCTTACCTGTGCTTCTAATGCAAACCCTCTTTTGTTTCTTTCCGCTTTTCTCCCCAACAACACCCCAGAGGATGAGGCAGCTCAAGTCTGGCAGTCGAGAGTTGGCCATGCAAGCCAGCCACACGTCCACAGCTCCCTTCCATCCCCATCTGCAGAAAGAAGACCACGGCTGGGGGCGGCTGTGAGGGCTTCCCTTGCTGCCAGAACCATGGGAAGGCAAAGCCCTGAGGTCTCGCCAGCTCCTTGACAGGCTAGTTTTCTAAGTGAGGGGAGAGAGACTTTCTGTTCCTCACCAGGCAATGACGTTCCCACCTGCCTTGCCCCACCTAGCCTTTCCCAGACTATGACTTTGAGAACAGCAGCTGCAGCAGCCGGAAAGAGAGGAGTTCAGGGGTATATATATATTTAATAGTTTTATAGGCTGTGTTTCTTTGTTTCTCAATTTGATCCTTTTACACGGTTTTGTATGTTTTGTAGCATCTTATGCATTGTGATTTTTCTGTTACTTTTATTGATTATATTGGTAATTCTTTATTGTGGTTGAACTGCTTAATTACTATTTGCTGGTGCTTAATTTTACTGTTTACTATTAGATTCTGATGGGTTGTTGAATGTTGCTTTGTTTGACATAAGTTGTTTGTTTCAAAGTTGTTTTGACTTTTATATTGGATCAGATTGCTGCTATTAATGTTTGATGTTTTATTGTGTTTTTATGTCTTGGAAGCCACCCAGAGTGGCTTGGGCAACCCAGCCAGATGGGCAAGGTATAAATGTAAATTTATTATTATTATTATTATTATTATTATTATTATTATTATTATTATTATTATTATTATTATTAGAGCTATCCCTGGCTCCCCATTTGGAGAACCATCTCTTCAGTGACCTGCAGCCCAAAAAGATAACAGCTAATCTTAACTTGTCTCCATCCTTTCCCCCCCTATCCCTGTTTTACTGCTGAATACTACTACTAATGATAATAATATTAATTGTGGTTTAAGGAGGCAGCGCTGGGAAAATTTACACCACCCACCTTAGGCCAGGTGTGGCCCAGCTGTGCATCACAGCCACCAGATCTGAATATAATCTTTATTTGTTTTCGAACTTCATACTTCAGATACATATTGCATTACACCGTACATTTACTGTTTATTCCTACGAGTCGACTTCCTTCCTTCCTTCTTCTAGCTTGTTTTTGTCCCTTCTAATTTTCTCGCATTTCCTTTGTCCATTCTAAATATGTAGTTCTAACTACGCAGTTGTCCATAAGTTGTCTATAATTAAATAGATCTTTCTATATATACAATTATTCTTTGTCTATCTGTACACCGCTTATAGATACAATTGGTTACTTAATCACAATGTACTTCTTTATATTATTATTATTATTATTATTATTATTATTATTATTATTATTATTATTATTCCAATTAAAAATATATGTATTACCCGTTATGAGGTTTATTTCTATTCTACTGGTTTTCTATTTCACACAGATCTTACCTATATACAACATAAATTTCTTCCATTCTTTTAGAAATGTTTCATCACCCTGTTGTCGAATTTTCCCCATTAATTTGGCTATTTCTGCGTACACAGCCACCAGAGCTCAGCAACCTGCAGCTGCCCAAATCTTGCTGAAGTCCCTCAGCCCCAGTCAGCATGGTCAAGGGCAGGAGTCAGCACACTTTTTCAGCAGGGGGCTGGTCCATTGTCCCTCAGGCCTTGTGGGGGGCTGGACAAATAACCCAGAGATGCATTTTAAATAAAAGCACACATTCTTTTGTTGTTGTTGTTGTTGTTGTTGTTCAGTCGTTCAGTCATGTCCGACTCTTCGTGACCCCATGGACCAGAGCACGCCAGGCACGCCTATCCTTCACTGCCTCCCGCAGTTTGGCCAAACTCATGTTAGTAGCTTCGAGAACACTGTCCAACCATCTCATCCTCTGTTGTCTCCTTCTCCTTGTGCCCTCCATCTTTCCCAACATCAGGGTCTTCTCCAGCGAGTCTTCTCTTCTCATGAGGTGGCCAAAGTACTGGAGCCTCAACTTCAGGATCTGTCCTTCTAGTGAGCACTCAGGGCCGATTTCCTTGAGAATGGATAGGTTTGATCTTTTTGCAGTCCATGGGACTCTCAAGAGTCTCCTCCAGCACCATAATTCAAAAGCATCAATTCTTCGGCGATCAGCCTTCTTTATGGTCCAGCTCTCACTTCCGTACATTACTACTGGGAAAACCATAGCTTTAAACACCAGGCAGGCCCCACAAATAACCCAGAGATGCATTTTAAATAAAAGGACACATTCTACTCATGTAAAAACATGCTGATTCCTGGACTGTCCATGGGCTGGATTTAGAAGGCGATTGGGCCGAATCCGGCCCCCGGGCCTTAGTTTGCCTACCCATGGTCAAGGGTGATGGGAACTGTTACTGAGCAGCATTCGGCGGCAAAAAGTTTCTCCAGTCCGGCAAGCCGGCTTCTGACAACCCATGAGAGCTCTTGTGCCTGTAATAATTGCCCGGAAGTGGATTTCCAGGCAAGTAGCAGGAGGAGCTGTGCCTAGTAGTAGCATTCCTTCTTCAAGGTACAGCAGCCCCATCTTGCATTGCACCTGCCCCCATACAGTTGTGCCCCTGCCCCGATGAGGGACGGGCTTTCACATTCAGAAACCCCAAAGTGGATCACTGCTCTGATGAGGAGTCTGGGGACTCAGCTACACAGCTGCAAATTTGACACAAGATGGTGATGGTGTTGTTGTTGTTGTTGTTGTTCAGTCGTTCAGTCGTGTCCGACTCTTCGTGACCCCATGGACCAGAGCATGCCAGGCACGCCTATCCTTCACTGCCTCTCGCAGTTTGGCCAAACTCATGTTAGTAGCTTCGAGAACACTGTCCAACCTTCTCATCCTCTGTCGTCCCCTTCTCCTTGTGCCCTCCATCTTTCCCAACATCAGGGTCTTTTCTAGGGAGTCTTCTCTTCTCATGAGGTGGCCAAAGTACTGGAGCCTCAACTTCAGGATCTGTCCTTCCAGTGAGCACTCAGGGCTGATTTCTTTGAGAATGGATAGGTTTGATCTTCTTGCAGTCCATGGGACTCTCAAGAGTCTCCTCCAGCACCACAATTCAAAAGCATCAATTCTTCGGCGATCAGCCTTCTTGATGGTCCAGCTCTCACTTCCGTGCATTACTACTGGGAAAACCATAGCTTTAACTATACGGATCTTTGTCGGCAAGGTGATGTCTTTGCTTTTTAAGATGCTGTCTAGGTTTGTCATTGCTTTTCTCCCAAGAAGCAGGAGTCTTCTAATTTCGTGACTGCTGTCACCATCTGCAGTGATCATGGAACCCAAGAAAGTGAAATCTCTCACTGCCTGCATTTCTTCCCCTTCTATTTGCCAGGAGGTGATGGGACCAGTGGCCATGATCTTAGCAAATTTATATACACACACACACACGTTTTTTAAAAGAGTGTTTTCACAGCGTTCCTTATATGTATCTAGATACCACCTGGGGCTTTCCCGATGTTGTGGGGTCTCTACAGCTCTTAGATCACGCATCCCCAAACTTGGCCCTCCCGCTGTTTTGGGACTACAACTCCCATCATCCCTAGCTAACAGGACCAGTGGTCAGGGATGATGGGAATAGTAGTCCCAAAACAGCTGGAGGGCCAAGTTTGGCCATGCCTGTCTTAGATCCTGGGAGGAAGGAGACAAGCTTCTAGCTCAGGGGTCGGCAAGGTTTACTTCACCTGGGCCGGTTCACTCCAGCAGAGATCCCTCCATGGGCCAGATCGTGCGCCCGGGGTTTTCTGTGTCTGTGTAGACGCAATTTCCGGCACCGTGGAAGCGAGTCCCTGCGCCGCACTGCACCAGTTTAGCGCAGCGCGAGGGGACTCACCAAGCTGGCAGCTCGGTTCAGGGGCGGCTCGTGGGCTGGTTAAACAACCCCCTTGGTCCACTTGTGGCCCATGGACCTTAGGTTGTCGACCCCTGTTCTAGCTCTTGCATAAAGCTTAGGGATTTGACATCTGTAGTGGTTAAGAGTGGTAGACTCGTAATCTGGTGAACAGGGTTCGCTTCCCCGCTCTTCCACATGCAGCTGCTGGGTGACCTTGGGCTAGTCACACTTCTTTGAAGTATCTCAGCCCCACTCACCTCACAGAGTGTTTGTTGTGGGGGAGAGAGGGAAAGGAGAATGTTAGCCTGCTTTGAGACTCCTTCGGGTAGTGATAAAGCGGGGTATCAAATCCAAACTCCTCTTCTCCTCCTCCTCCTCTCTCTCTCTAACACACACGCACGCACCCCTAGGGGAGGAGACTCCAGCTAGGTGGGAGACCACCTGCTCTGCAGCTAGAAGGCCTGCCCAGGTTCAGTCTCCATCATCTTCAGCTCAAAAGACCAGCAGGAGGTGATGGGGGGGAGGAGATGATTCTCCGGCTGGAGACGCTAAAGGGAAAGATTCAGCTGCGCAGGACAAAGCACTGAGCCCCTCAGTCCACTTCAGCCGATCCAAATCCTGGTTTCTGGCCCCCTTAATCACAGCTCAGACCAGAACCATTTTTAAAGAAAACGTTTATTTACACCTTTCAGCAAGTACAAAGTATTATACACGGTCTGGATCAACCTCCACTCTTCCTTCGTAGTTTTATTATGAAACATAAGGCGCTTTCTCTCCACTTCAGTCGCGGGCAAAGGGCATCGGCTGCGCAATGGGGTTGGGGGGGAACATGGGGAGGGAGGCTGCTTTCTTTTCTTTATTTGCTCCTCTCCCCCCCCCCAACCACCAACCCCGCTCCAACCAGCCTCGCTCCATCTTCGTATCCTGCCAGAAAGGGGAGGCTGGGGGGGCGAAAAATAATCACAATAAAGGCAACCGAAAGTCTGCGTGGCGTGAAAAGGGAGCCCTTATTACCGTGGCGAATAAATTACGGCTGGCGTTAGCTTCGCTTGGGAGACAGCTGGGGGCGGGCGGCTTCTCAGCTTAACAGGGTTCCTTAAGATAATGGATTTATTTTCCTTTGCTAAGTGGTTTTCGGGGTGGGAGGGCCGGCCTTCCAAGGTAAGAGCCGGAGGGGAGGAGGAAAGCGCGCCCCCTATAATATTTCCCTTCTCGAGCCCACCTAAAATATTTGTTCCGCTTTCCATAGAAATCTCAAAGTCCTCTCTCTCTCTGCATATTAACAGTGCTCGGCATCTCGAGGCATAAATAAATTAAATTATTCACATTTTCTTTTTACAGAAACACACAGAAATGACCCCCTTTCCTTCTCTCCGCCCCCCCCCCCGCACCTTTCTCCTGTCTCGGGGGCACCGCTGGGAGACTCCCGATCCCTGCGATGTCTGTCGGGGCTGTTTCGTCTCGACGGCCACCATTAACCAACCATTAGGAACTGGGAACGGAAGACCTTTCCCAGAAACACGGCACACACACCCTCCCACCACCGACACTTGTGGGTGAGTAGGGAAGCGAGGATCTAGCCCTGCCAAGGGGGGCGGGCAATGCTGGAAGGGGCGCCCTGGTTTTCCTGGCGCAGTAGCCAAGAGTTTCTCGCTCACTCACACACCGAGGCAAAGTTCTTGTTTGTTTTGTTGTTCGTTCGTTTGCTTTCTTGCTTGTCAATGGCCCTTGGAAAATTCAGATATACGGCGGGGCTCTTGCCTTTCGCCGGGGGTGAGGCGAGATCTGCGATCTTCTCTCTCGCTTCTGGGCCGCAGAGAGAGGCTTGGGTAAACTTCCAAGGTTGGAAGGAGCGTTGAACTGGCAAGAACCATCCAAGTAGTTCTTTTGCTTGGTGGCGGTGGGCAGGGTGGAGGGGTAGGAATATGGCTGGCGAGAGCATTCCTCATACAATAATCCATGCAGTCCCCTCCAGGGATACACAGGGCCTCCGCGAGGGTCCATCGCCAGCGGCGGCAGCAACAGTGGTGTCAGAAGTGGGATCACCCCTCCCCGCGGCCAGCGCGCAGGCGCTTACTTGGACCGCTTCCCGTCCTCGGCCCTTTTTGCGGTTGTGTGTTTGTTTGTTTTTTGGTCGGAGCACCTTCTTTGCTGAGTTTCGGCCTTCGGTTCATGCAGGGAGAGGTGGAGGAGGGTGTCTGCCTTTCCGAGGCCCGCCCGCCGGCCCGGGCCAAGATCCTTTTACACCAGGGAGGTGACGGGCGGGATCTTGGAGCCTTCCTCTTCCCAGGGCTGGAGGTTCTGCAGGGCGAAGAGCGAGGAGTTGTGCAGGCAAAGCGGGTCGGGCTGGATGGAGTCGTTCAGGGACTTCTGGAAGGCGTCGTGTTGCAGCTGCAGCATCAGCCGGCTGGCCTGTTGCCTCTCGGCTTCCCTCTCCTCCGCCGTCTGTCTCCTAAAGAGGAAAAAAGGCACAGCTCAGAAGATCCCCTCGCTAGGCAGCCGCCGACGCCCAAGCAATGCCCACGCTCGCCTTCCGTGGCCGTCGAGGGGGAAACCGAAGGTTTCCTGCGCCACCAGCCGCCCGCTTCCTTCCAGCCCAAACGAAACACTTCTCTCTCTCTCTCTCTCTTTCTTTCTCTCTCTCTCTCTCTCTCTCTCTGGACAGCGCAAATTCCACCCGGGCTCACTCAGAAGGCCGCCCCACCGAGCTCACTGGGGACTGAGCCTCACAGAAAGACGGGCAGAGAGGATTTGCAGCCTGGAGAGAGGTCCCTGGTTTACTCAGAAGGGATTGTGTTTGCTTAACTCCCCCGGTCGAGCAGCTGCGCCATCCCCGGTCGAGCAGCGCAACTCAGGCCTCCTCGGAAGAAAAGAAGGGGTTCGGTGGAGCTTAACTCCCAAGCGGGTGCCCAGTGGCAGCCCTTTGGCTCGTCGGAACAGTTTCCACGGGTTCCGAATTAACAGGGTCCTTTTATTCGTTTAAATAATAATTCTGCCGTCTGGGAGGCGGAGGCGGCTTTCAGGGAGCGCAGCTTGCTCAGAGAGGCTCAGATGGCGGCCGGCCATCCCACCACGTCGAGGACTTTCCGTTCCCCCATCCTGGGCGCCCCAAGCGACAGGCGCGTCAAGGAATCGCCCCGGGCTCTTTTAACCGGATCGCGGCACAGACACCACCTCCTCCCTTTTCCGCCCCCTCCAAAGAAGCAGAAAAGTGCCTCTTCTTCCGCGATTTATTCCAACTGCTGTTGCTTCGCACCTGCCGCCTGCAAATCAAGGGCGGGCGCGCACCAGAAACTTGGCGCGAGAAAACCATGAGGAACGTTCAGTAAACAGGAGAGCCGCACATGCCAACGTTGCCCAAACTGGACGACCCCCCCCCCAAAAAATCCTTTCTCTACGCTCTCCAAAGCAGAGCAATACCACCCCTAAAAGAGGCGATCCCCCCAATCCCATTCCTCCCTCCCTTCCGCAAAGTAAGCCAGCAAACATAGACCTGCGCGCAAACCTGGGCATCCCCATAAATTTAAGCTGGGCAGGAAAGGCCCGCTTTGTACGAGAATTTATCAGAGGAATTCAAGGATAAATGGCCGGGGGAGGACTGCAGGAGAGAAACTGAGGAACGGAGGTCAGGCCTGGGCGAGCCATGAACCCGTTAATCCGAAGGACTTGGTTTCTAGGCCCGATCCGCAGCCCGTGGATTTGAGATTCCATGAGCTCAACTAGCGCAGGCGTTAGCCTTGGTTTCCAGCCGCACCCGTAACTTTCAGTCTCCGAGCCCCAACTGGTTTATGGATCGTCGCTTGTCCCTTCCAACAAGAAAGCGCGACGAAAAGGAAACCGCGATATGACGCGCCGGGGACTTGTGATCGAGATGCGGCGCGTCTACACAGGCGCGCAGACGTGCTGCGCTCTCCAAAAGCGATCTCTCTCCTACCTCTCTCCCCCTGAATCTGGGCCAAATTTGGAGGCGCTCCCAGAGGTCACTAGCCCGGGAAGCCAGGTGGAAATAGTCTGCCCAATATTAACCCCACCAGGCGCAAATTCTCCTTGAAATGTCCGGGACATCTCGGTGCCAAACGCCTTTCTTCGTTGGCTAAAGTCCTGGCGCTTTTCAGCGCCGCCGGGAAACCTCATTGGAACTCACCGCCGTTTGGAAAAGTAGGAACGGGTCGACCGGGTGAGGACCAGAATCCCTGAACCACTTTGACTCCTGTGGCCACTCAAAAACCGGAGTCGAAGAGGCACCGGGATGGAAAAACCCCTTCCTCCTGCATCTGCGCTCTGCGCAGCTAGGCCGATTTCCCCGGAAATCCGAGCCGCGGA
Organism: Lacerta agilis; assembly: GCF_009819535.1. Taxonomy (NCBI): domain Eukaryota; kingdom Metazoa; phylum Chordata; class Lepidosauria; order Squamata; family Lacertidae; genus Lacerta; species Lacerta agilis. The sequence goes on from NC_046314.1 coordinate 10,051,174, forward strand.
TTTCTACGCGGGGCGACTTCCTCGCGAGTAAGCCTCCTTCTTGCCCCGCAATCAACAAGGGTTTTCGCCTTCCAACGGATTTCCCCAGGAATCCCTCCGGATCCTGGTATTTTTTTAAACTGCGGGGCACCGATCCGGTGGCGGAGGCCTCTTCTTTGAGCCGCGGACAGCGGCGATCGCGGCCTCTGCCGCGGCTGGTCAGTTCTTGAAACGCCGGTTGCATTTCCATAGGAGGGGATCGGAATCGTCGTCATAGATTGAGGGGGCGGGGGGACAAAAATAAACCCTGAGTTTTCGAAAAGAGGCGCATGATTTCCGACCGAGCCGCGGGGGACCGGGGAGAGCCGGGAATGACCGGCTGAATCAGGCAGGAGCCCCTCAAGTCATCTGGGGGCGAGACTGGGGGAAATGGAACAGCGCTTTGATTTTTCAGCTGTGGAAAACAACCCTTTGCAATAATGGGAGGTGTGGGGGGGGGGTTCTCTCCCCTTTCCAAACAATTTCCAGCTACAAAACCTCCCTCACGCCCCCCCTCACTTCTCCCCCTCCCCACGCCCAAATTTATAATCAAAAAATAAAATAAAATTTAAACGTATTTCGCATTTTTTTCAGATCGAAAGGCTTTCTTTTCGAAAGCTGAATTAAAAGCCCCCTTTTTTGGCGGGTGGATATTTGTTTTTAGAGAGACTGGAGGGGAAAGGAGTGAGCTTTTTTTTATTTATCGGCCCATCTATTCTAGCCCATTTTCCTAGGAACTTTGCTCGCTCGTTTTGGTGGCCAAGCGACGTGAAATTGGTCTCCGGACCTGCCGTTTGCGCTGCTACAAATTAATAGGCGAACTCTGAATCAGCATCGCATAAAATATCCAGAAGCATTTCAATGATGATTGTAGGCGGTCGAGGTTTTTAGTTTATTTTATTCTGGGTTTGTTTTTAGGCGCAAGGTGAGGAATGCGGTAAGGAAATCAGCGCCGAATCCCTGCTCTCGACTCGCCCAACCTCCGACTGTTAACGGTCGCAAACGAAGGAGCCCGGAAGCTATGAAGCGCCGAGAAGCCAAAAGTGGATCCCCATGGTTCCCCCCCCCCCTACAAATAAGACAGCCGCCCAAACCTGGAGAAAGGCGGGCTTAAGAAGAAAGAGCAACCTTCTGGGTTGGACCCTGTCCAACAGATTTCCAGAGGAAACAGAACTGTTCCTCTTGTAATGTTTCCAGTTTGTGACCCGGGATTTAGATCTCTTAATCCAAAATATGATAATATTTCATGTTATTTCCCTTTTTTCCTTTTTGGATTAATCTGCTTTTATTGTAGTCTATGCTGAAAGGTTTCAAAAAAATAATTTTAAAAAAGAATAGCTAATAATAATAATAATGTTTTTGTTGTTGTTTTTTATAGCGTTAATATGAGCGTAGCATTCGCGTTGTCGTGCCGTTAACACAAATACAATAATTAGGTCGGCATTTTTTGTCCGAGGGCCCAGGCGCTCGTTGCAACCGCAAAGCGAGTCCATTTCCATTAATCGGATGTCCTACAGCGGAGGAGGACGAGGCGTAGTCAGCGTCGCCAATACAAAGAAAACGTTCCAAGTAACAGCGGCCTTGTAGCGGTTTGCAGCCTCAAACGAGAGTGGAAACGCTTCTGAGCCGACAGGCGTCTAGCAAACCTCCCAGGAGAACAGATCCGACCTCCGAAGGCTGGAGCCTTCTGCGCCCTGCTTTCTCGGAAAAGCAAAAACTGCCACGGGAGTCAGCAGAGTTTACTTCCGAGTAGGGTGTTGCCATTCAAAACACGCACACACACAAATATATATGTACATATATGTGTGTCCAATAGCTCTCAAGAACGCTTGAAGAGCAAATCAAGGCGCCAAACTTCGGGGAAATAAAAGGGTGGGTATATTTTTTTACTGCGCTCCGAGCTCAGCCTTGCGCGTTGGTGTAAAGCAGGGGTCCCCGGAGGCCTGGATACGGCCCAATCGCCTTCTAAATGCGGCCCGCAGATGGTCTGGGAATCAGCGTGTTTTTACATGAGTAGAATGTGTCCTTAATATTTAAAATGCATCTCTGGGTTATTTGTGGGGCCTGCATGGTGTTTTTATTTAAAATGTATCTCTGGGTTATCTGTGGGGCCTAGGAATTCATTCATATTTTTTATTTCAAAATATAGTCCGGCCCTCCACAAGGTCTGAGGGACAGTGGACCGGCCCCCTGCTGAAAAAGTTTGCTGGCCCCTGGTATAAAGAGTAAATGGACGGTGGAGTGGAGGATTTTGAATGCAGTCCTGCGCTCCGTTTACGCCACTGGGACAGCTGTTTCGGGGTGTTGCGATGGTGTTCACTACGAGGGTCACATGACAGGTGATTTCAAAAGCATGTTTGAACCCCGGAATTCTTTAGGACAAGAAGAATTAGGGAAGTGGGTCTGAATAGGAACCACGGAGCATGGGAAGGTAGTTAACCCTTTCCCCCAACTCCATTTTCCCATTGACCCCTACCAAGGCCATGGGCCCAGGAAACTGTTTTCTCGGTGCCTCTGCGCGCCTGGAAGCCAAATAAATCAGAAGCGCCTGGCTGGATCAGTCCAACATTTTACCTCCAGCAGCGATCATCCGGGCACAAGCAATGGGTAAAAGCCACAGCCCTTCTTCTTCCAACGTCTCAGCAGGCGCCCGGCTTTCAGAGCCTTTGAAACTGGAAGTTCTGCTTAGTTTCCATAGCAAAAGGCAATGAATGGAGGGGGGCTGTTAGATTCCAACTCCCATCAGCTCCAGCCAGGTAGCCCATGGTCAGGATGATGGGAGTCCACGAACAACTGGAAGATCTCAAGCTCCCCATTGCTGGCACAGACAGGCCTTTTGTCCATTGAACAATCTCTAATCCTTTTTGAAATGCCACGTAAGCCCGTGTCCGTCACCACCTCGCCTGACTATTAATTCCGCGAAGGAGCCACTTTGCAGATTCACCTTTACTGAGAGATCGAATTCCTCTTTATTGACTCCCGGATCCGCGCTATATTATTATTATTATTATTATTATTATTATTATTATTATTATTATTGCCTCGTACTGTGGTCGTCTTCCTTAATTTCCTTAATTTCTACCAAAACAGAGAAAAACTCTATAGATACACTGTGGTGCATTTATAGCGAACAGAATGTGCGTAGAGTGATCCTATCTTCCAAATCAGTGGGCCTGAGGTCGCTGGATGGAAGGGGGCGTCTAGAACGGGCTCCATGTGTGCGTGCTCCGCTTTTCAGGATCACGCGTTTAGGGTGCCGGAGGAAGGAGGGCAAACGCGTCCTTTTCGGGGAGAGAGAGAGAGAGAGTCGGGGAGAGGCGGATGGGCCCAAAATAGCGCGGGATGCCTGTGGAAGGACTTTGGGATTTGGCGTTGGGCTCTGTAGCATGAGAAAGGGTGTTTCACAATCACGGTGTGGGGAGAAAAGATTCTCACCCGCTCCCCAATAAATCACGGCTCTATTTAATTTCGCTTCTACCACTCTGTCCAGTAAACGAGAAGTCACACGCCGCTAGAATTAGAGCACAGATCTCTTCCTCCTCGGTCGCTGTCCATTTCAGCACCACACCTTTCGCCAACTCCATTTGTGGCGACAAAGAAAGGTATCAGGGCGAAGGGCAGGAAGCAGAGGAGGCACCGATCCCTAGGTATCCTGCTTCCTCCCCACCCTACCCATTTACTCATTCAGTACCCCACCCCACCCCACAGCCATCCAATGACCCACAGACTCACCGCCACTTGGTCCTGCGGTTCTGGAACCAGGTCTTGACTTGCGCGTCGGTCATCTTGAGCGACTTGGCGAGCGCCGCCCTCTCGGCCGAGGCCAGGTACTTCTGCCGGTGGAAGCGCTTCTCCAGCTCGCAGATCTGCACCCGGGAGAAGGACGTGCGCGGCTTCTTGCGCTTGGGCGGGGTGCGGTTCTGGTAAGGGTGCCCGATCCGCCGCGTCACCGTGAAAGGAGTGAGCGCCGCCGCCGCTAGGACAGAAGACGCGGCAGGGTGAGAGAGACGCGCAAAGGAACGGGGGGCAGAGAGAGAAACAGACGGGAGCCCTGCCCCAACCAGGCTAGAAGGCACCAGGGCATCACAGGGAGGGAGAGGGGGCAGAGGGGCGTCATTTCTCTTCCCTCTATATGCCAACAGTGCTTTGATGGCCGATAAACTCCTCTGAGGAAGCATCTTAGAGTTGGACACTTAGACGTGGAAAAGAAAGCATCGCAGGAGAGCGCCTTGGGGCGCCCATTCAAGTGCGCTTAACATGGATTAGTTTAGTTCTCTTAGTGCTGTGTGACATTCCTCCCCAGTAACTAGGCGGGTGGCAGAAGTGGGTGGCTTGTCCCGCCCATGACCACCCTCCCCCATCCAGTCCATGCTTATGGGTGACGTGGGGATTCAAGCCCTCCCTAGAGAGACTTTGTGAAAGAGAATCGAAGTTATTCTGGATCCATTAATTTCGAATCACAGAGAAGGCGGGCGCGCAAGTTAAGGTTTGTGGTGTAGAAACCAAAAAAATATATATTAAAAAATCACATCTCACCCACCCACCCAAAACAGGGACGGGCTAAGAACAGCCTTAAATAGAGAAAGAGAGATAGATGGATGGATGGATGGATGGAGACGAAGCTGGTAGGCAATAATGGAAATAAGAGTTTTCATTATCAGGAACTGGCCAAATTGAGTACATTCCTGGCTAGGAAATATACTCACCAAGCCAGCAAGTGATGATGATGATGATAATCATATTTAATATAGTGCCTTTCGAAGTTTACAGGGTTATCGCATTCATTTTCTCTGCCTGCTTATCCTAAGATTTGCTGATGGGCACCTCAACTAAAGCCCCTCTCTCTCCACAAATAAATGCCTCCACCCTGAAGTGAAACAACACCACATTCATAAGGGGAGGGGGCTTATTTGCAAGGGGATTTTCTAACCATGCCCACCTCTCCCCGTTTCCTCGTCCTTCATCTAATCCGCATTGGATTCGAAGATATTTAAATTACCACCCTAGCTTTCTCATTTAGTTTTTAGCTGCTTGTTCTCCGCCTACCGCCCTCTCTCTTACATTCTGTAATCAGATTAGGCACGGCGATTCCCTCGCCTTCCCCTCTCTCCTTGTACACTGCGATTTAAACAAATCAGGCCCCACAAAACCATGAATTAGAATCGAGGCTTTGAATTCTGAGCGCGGGGGGTCGATTCAGATTTGTGGCGTGGGGACAGCTTTCCAGGCCGCCACTATTTACGGTGATTTTTTTAAAAAAGAAAATAAATGAAAAGAAAACCCCTAAGAAACAAACATAAAAAGGAAATAAGTAGAATGTTTGTGTCTCAGTCCTGGTCCTGCCGAGAGGGCCGCCCAAATACTGAAACCACAATTTGGTACCACAAGCTGATCAACCGTCTCCCTCACTTATACACACAAACACATTCCACATCATTCCACGTCCCTCCACGACGCACAAAACTGAATTGCAGGGGGGTGGGTTTAAGGAGATTTCTTTCCCCCTGTTGAAGCTGCATGAGGTTGAATGCCTGTGTGCGCAATGTATGTATGTGTGTATATTTGTGTGTATGTATGTATGTATGTATGTATGTACAGTATATTCACATATATCAGTATATTTTTTAGCAGCACGGACACTTTGGAAACACGCTGCCAAAGCAACTTGTGGGCTGAAGTTCGTCTCCCCCCCTCTCTTTCTTTCTCCCGGGGTCGTGCCTCTGAGACACCCCCCTCACTCTTGCTCGCAACCCAACCACCCCTCCGCTTACCTGTGAATCTGTCCTTGACGAACCGCCTGCTGCTCTCCATCCAAGGGAAGTTGAGGCTGCCAAGGCTGGGTACAGCTGGCATGGCTGGTATGGCACTAGAAATGGGAGGTGGCACTGCCCCAGGGATGGGTCTATGAGCTGGCACCCTGATCACGCCAGATGGAGCCAAGCTGAGATTCACACTGTAAGATCCAGAGTCCTCGAAGGGCGCCCCGATGCCAGGGAAGGCGCCTGGGAGAGAAGGGTACGGGGCGCCCGTCCGGCTGCCCACGGGGCTACCCAGGTAATTCGCGCTGCCGCCGCCGCCGACGTCTGATCCTCGCGGGGCGGGTTGGGAAGGGGTCTCCTGGTCGGAACTGTTTAAAATCTGATCAATCCCGAAGCTGATGGGTTCGTGTTGGTGCGGGGTCTGCGTGTTCGTTGGCTGATCCATCCTTGGTGAATTAGAAATATTGGCTCAAACGAAAGGAGAAGGGGTAAAAAAAAAAAACCTAAAAAAAAAACACACAACAACAACAACACCGTAAGAATTCCCCTATAAAAACGCTCCCCTTCCTTTTTTCACAGTAGATCCATGTAAGGTCCTCTTGGTTTGTATGGATGTCACACTGAAACTTTGCCAAGACTGGTCCAGCTCGCCAGGCTCTCTGTCATATTTTTTTGAACCAAACCTGGAGTTCCTGCTTCTAATTTCTCTCCCGCAGCTGCCATTGGCCACCCCAAACAAGCCTCTCTCCTCCCATTGGCTCCCGGGTTTCAATAAAGGCCTAATTCATTGGAATAGGAGCTTAGGGACTGTTCCGTGGTGACATCATTTTAACAAACGAACAATAGGTCAAATTTATTAGCTAAGATAATGCGGGGCGGATATTGCAATGAGCATCTGCGAGGGTTGCCTTTCGAAATTAGCGATATGAAATTGAACAAACCTGAGCAATTGCTGGGGGGGGGGCTCCCCTCCTCCCCTCCCCTCCCCTCCCTTCCCTTCCCCTATCCACCCTTTGGAATCATTAACAAATATGCTAGTTGAACAGAATTCCAGGCTGGCCGTTGCCGAGGCTGCTCCGTCCCTCCTCGTGGATTAATTTGGGATCGATGCCCCTCTTTCCTATATATTGCTTTGTTTGCAAACCCTGTACAAAAGGGAGGAAAGCGCGGGCTCACCGCAACTGGGCCGATTCCCCACTCCGCGCCCCATTTTAAGGGGTTGGGGAGATGCTTTTGTTTTTAAATGCAAATAAGAGGAAACCATTCTGGTTTGGGAAGTCCAGAGTTATTCCCCTCTTTCCTCCCCGCCCCATTTAGTTTGGGGAATCCGAAGCCTACAGACCCCCTCCCCCCAAACACGAAGATTTACTGGGAAATAAGTCTACTTGGACCCAGTGGGACTTCAGGCCCGAGTTTTTAAAAATGCCTGAGTCGGGGGTATTTAGACAGAGCAAGTCTCCCTCTGATTAAGGATGAAGGTAGGTTTTCAAAGGCCGTCTGGGAAACAACCTCAGGCCAATGAAGAGGCGAGCATTTTGGTAACATTCACATATCTAGGGGTATTTAACAGCGCACTCAATGGCGTGTTTATTTGGTGGGTGGGGTTTTTAAATAAAATAATAAAATAAAATACGTCAGAATGCAGCAATCCATAACAAATGTTTGACCCAGAAGCTGGGGCAGGGGGAAAGGAACTCAACCCTCTCCCAATTTCTGCAAATGGGAGAAGAGAATCACCAAGTGCTTTTCCCTGGAGGAGGAAAGGCTGTCAGATTTACCCAGATTCAAATCTGTTCTGCATGTAAAATAGATCAGAAACTAAAGTGGCCTTTCTTCGGCTTGATGCCTTTTAGATCTGTTGGAAATACAGCGCATCCTTCTTCGTGGTGGAGTTTCCCCAGTGTTTTTGTTTGTCTCAGTCTCCGTTTCTTTCCACCTCATGGCAAGAAATTGTTCGCCTCCCTCTTGGATCAGCCTGGCCGGTGTTTGCACGGCGCAGCCTCCGTCGCCGAGAGGGAGCCTCGGAAGAACGGGTTCCGTTTTGGATAAATTCCTGTCAGCGAAACTTATTGCCTCGCCGTCTGGTTCTGTGAGTTTGGAGACGCTCCCTAACGTCCAAATTGGACTAAAAGCGTTAAAAATTAAATAACGTTCAAATGCATTTACTTAGTTTCCCCTTTATAAAGGGAAATGAAAACAGGGAATAGAATTTTCCTTTTAATAGAATGTAATAGTATTTGATCAGCACCTGTTAGGGCTGATTTCGTGATTCCAGAAAGCGGTGACAAGGAGGGAGTATATTAGTTTTTAAAGCTTAGGATTCAATTACCGCAACACACTGAATAATTTAAATGGCAACAGTAAATGCAAAGAGACCTGCGGAGTTTTATTGGGCTTATTGCGCGGAAAGGCGGCCGCGAAACAGGAGGCCCCGCGCACTTTCCTCCGTCCTCCACAAAGCCAAGTCCTTTTCCTTCCTTCTGGGAAAGAGGGACCGGGCTCCTCTCGAGGAGACTTCGAAACAGAAGGCGACTGCTGTCTCCTTCAGACCCTTGTCTCTTCCTAGTAAAGATTTTATATGGCTCTCTGCGTGTGCGTGCGTGCATATATCTGCGCGCTCTCGCTCTCTTTTTTTCGTGCCACGGAATTTATTTTCCCACACCCAATTTTCCATATTTTCCCTGGTGTATTCGCGTCTAGACATGGACCCAGGTATATACATGGAACCTAATTCATCATACAGTATGTACATCATATATGTAACATAATAATATAAACACACACCTTATAATATCTATAATAACATATAATAAACGGAAGTCTGCGTTTTGGGATTGAAATGGAGGAGGATGTCTGCATTGGAAGTGGCCAAGGGGTGGAGCACCCTTCGGGTTCCCGGCCTTCTTGGGGACTGATCCACACAGCCTGCCAGACTGAGGCTCCGATGGCTTAGTCTGTTCCAATGAAATTAAGAGCAATTGCTTCCGATTCCACACCGATGTTACCCCAGGACACCCGCTGTCGGTGGTTCGCAGAATGAAGCGGTAGCACCCGGCGCCTCAACCCTTGTTTGTTTGCAAGGGAATCTTATGTATGTTTGTCTCTGTGTGTTTCAACTGTAGAGAACGTGCTCGGGGTCTTAACTCCAAACGGATCGAACCCCCTGTTCTTAAATTCAAGGGAGAGGAGAGAATATTGGGCAGCTCTGATCTCTGCCAAGGAGGATCTTCTAGACCCAACCATCGCTCACGGGCGCATTTTTCACGGCTCCTCCGTCTTAGTAAAGCCAGGTTAGGAACCTGCGCCACAATCCTAGGAGGGGATTGGGCCCCTCCAAGGCATTTTGCTCTTAAACCTCTCTATTAAGAGATTATCCTCAAAGGAGGGAAGCGCGAGGTGTCCCCAAGGGTTGGAACTTTTACGCACGCGAGACCGGCGTTTCCTTTTACAGTCTATCCGGTTTTGCTCCTATTTAAATGGCACTAAAATAGGGGCCAGTTCAACCCACTGTGATTTGCGCACTAGGAACCTAGCGATTTAAAATAATAATCCTGAAAACTTTCCCAAGAGGATGGAAAATTCTTATATATCCACCGTTAAGGAAATGAGAACAACAGAAGCCTGACTGATCCAATCTTAGCTACCTGGCAGAGGAAAATGGAAAGTAAAAAGGGGGAGTTTATTTCCGAAGGAACAGAGGAGGAACGCATCCGTTTAGCCCCTTCTTTGACATTAGCTGCGGGACTCTGACAGCCTTTTCAGATTTGCATGGGCGTTAAATGAAAGGGCGGGCCGAAGGCAGATCAGGTGAACTGAAGCCAGGGGAGGGATCCAGACGAGGCGCTAAGTCCAAGTCTCGCTACGCCCCTTTTTCAAAAGAGCAATCTAATGGATGTTAAAGACATCCGATTGCCTATGGAGTGTTTAAGAGGAATAATTAAAAAGCCAATAGACTCGCAGTCCATTTCCCCCCCCCCCGCGTCACTCTTTCTCAAGAAACAGGGAAATGGACAGTTAGCACAGAGGAAAGCATATATGTAAGTTCCTTGTGAAAATGATCTAACGTAATTTCGAGGCCGCTTGCCTGACGTGGAGAGCGCCTCTCAGCTAAGGCGCCGCTCTTTTCCAGGCGGACGTTTTTAAGAGGCTGCCCAGATGGAATGTGAAGGATATTCCTTTCACTGATAATCCGATTAAGGGAAGGGAAAGAGACCCACCGTCTCAGGCACAGCCAGCTCATTCCCCAGGCGCCTGGCTGCTCTTTCGGAGATGCTTCCACCATCATGGTAAACAGAACAGAACCGCGTGAAGGAGGAGGAGATCGACGCGAAAGAAGTGAACTAAAAATGCGAAGGTGGTTGCAAATCAAAGGAAAAAGATATCCCCTATCTCAGGTCTATTTTTCGCCTCGCTTTCGTATTTATACGCTCAAGGATAATGTCCTTGCAGTTGTTGAGAATAACCTGTTGACCTCTTCAAGAGTGGATCCGCTTGGGCTCTTAAATTTGAGCCGGAGCTCCGCGCGCGCTTTCAGGAGCGCGCGTGGAGCTCCCAGGCAGGCTAAAAAGCTCCCCACACCCCATTCACTTCCACGGCCGAGCCTTCGCCCCCCTCTCGACTGGAGTGATCCAGCTGGTATATCCTTCGTCCGTATCATTCGTATTTCCGTTGTCATTCTCTTTCATTCATATGCATGTTCTGTGCTTGATAACTTGTAGAACAAACACGAGACCTGTTCCTACACAGGAGCACACGGTTTATTCCAAGGTGCGTATTAAAACACAATTATGTATATGTTGTGTGTGCGCGCGCGCGCGAGTACACACACACACACACACACACACACACAGAGGACAGATAATATTTACAATTTAATGTAGACACATATGCTTTACTAAGCAATCCTGTCTATGCATATCTCCTCGGAAGTAAGGCCCACTGATTTTCAATGACGTTTGCTTCCAGGAAAGTGGTTTGCCGTTTCAATATATGCTATGTACGCGCGCGGCTATAGACAATATGTGTGTGATATAGAATTGATTATACATTATTTTAGTTTGAATGTTATTACTGCTGCTCCTAGGGGCCCAAGTCGCTTCGTCGTCCCCTCATAAAATATTTGAGGGGGCTGCTCCCCAAAAAAGTTGATAGGCATTGCCATTCAAATGGTCCGGGTGTGCCACAGCTTGTGATCGATTATGCGGGGCAGGGCTTACATGCCCCCCCCCCCAATATTTTATTCATGTTGGCACCCCTGCTGCTGCTACGCACTCAGCGTGCGTGGCGCGTTACAAAAGCCAATAAAAGGTCTCTGCCGGGAGCAGCTTACAATCTAAAAGCGACGCGCGACGGAATGGGAGCAGCCAGAGGGCCGGAAACTTGGAAGCTGGACAGATCCCTAGGCAGAGGCGCAGACAGATCAAAAGTTTTGGACACACACTTCTTGCTAGAAACCGGCTTCGCCAGTGGCTGGCTGAGCCAGGTCCCGTCCCCACCCCCTCTCTCGCTGCCTCTCCGGCCACCCCCGGGCAGGCCTTCCTTCGCCCGCCTTGGGGTGGGGTGGGGTGGGGGTGGGGGGGCCGGGAAGCTGCTACCACCGCCGTTACCGCCGCTGCCGTCTGGGAGGCTGAGCTAATTGGATTCTCTCCGCTTGCTCTCGCGGCGTGTCTAAGCGGCCTGATCATTAGTTTGAGTTTCCTATAGAGCGGAGCTAATTGGATTTACAGGATACCAGCAAGCTGCTCTGCCAGCTTTCCGGGGAAGAAGGAGGCGCCAAGTCCCAGCTCCGGAGTGGGGCGAAAGACCCCTCGAGGAGGAGGAGAGGCGCCCCCCCCCCCGAGGCGAGCCTTTTTGCGCAGCAGAAAGAACCCTCCTCTTTTTGGGGAGCCTCTCCGAGCCGGATCCTGACTTTTGCAAGAGAGGGGCGGGGGGCGACACACACACACACACACACACACACACTTGCGCGCAGGCACAGCAATAAATAAAGCGACACCGGTCCTGAATCAGGGCAGTCTTTGTTAGAGGAAATTGCAGCTTGATCTGCATAATGGAAGTTCTAGGTGCCCAAGGCTATCTCTTTATTGCGTGTGTGTCTGCTGTTATCAATTTTGCGAACGATTTCACAGGGAGCCTGGCAGACTCGGGCTGGAATAATATGCAAAGATTAGCTTTGAATAATGAATGATGTGCTTTTAAACCAATTCCAAAGTGTCTCTGATAGTACAATATGAAAAGGGGTGGTAAGTAATAGTGGGTTTTAAAAGGCGCTAGTATGTTTTTATTACTATATTTAAAAAAAAAGATATCTATATTATTTTGGCAAAATGGATAATATATCACGGAGTCTTTGATAATCATATAAACAATACATTTTTCTTTGGAAGATCTCTCTCTCTCTCTCTCTCTCTCTCTCTCTCTCTCTCTGCATTACCCAGTTGTGTAGGGCTTGGCTACCTTATTAAATATTAACTCTTTTTTAATATTAGCTTTTAAGTTTAATATGTTGACGTTCTGTACTTTTTTTACTTTAATTATATTTTATAATTAATAACTTAGGACCGGTGGTATTCTTAAACGCGACTTTATATTTGCACTCTTCCACCCCCGTCCCGTCATAAAAAAGCAACAACAACAGCAAAACTTGTGAATTAATTTCCAGGGCGGGCTTTTACAGGGTCACCTCCTGTAAATAAATGTTTTCTGTTCACGATCAGGTGAGTTTTATTACCGGAGATGCCGTTTTATATCTCAATATAAATGTTTCAGAATATTTTATGGAGAGGCCCTGTAATATATCGTAGCCCATGCAGAAAACATGCATGTAAAATACCTAATTCTACAAACGGTATTCGGGTTTTTACTAGCCTGGGAAAGCCAGTGAAAACGTTCAGTTAATTCGTTAAATTGCAGGCGATTTATGCATTACCATATTCATATTTCATAGCGTTATTTAATTCATTTTAGTTACTTGGTTAAAACAAAACAAAACATGAGCTTGTTATAATTTATTCATTTCGGAAAATCCATGCATTTCCAGCTAGTTCTTCTATTTGCGAAGTTTTCCACTTGGTATCCTTTCCAACAATGAGAAAGGTGAAGGTGCTGCTAATCGTTTGAAGTGTGTACAGGGGGTGGGGGAAAAGAAAGAAAGAAAGAAAGAAAGAAAGAAAGAAAGATTATTCTAATAAATGTAAGAAAATTCAGTTTAAGTTTTTTAGGATGAGTGGTGGTGGGGTTTTTTAAGCATCAGGAATGAAAGGGGTGTGTGAGCATTGAAAAGTCAGCTCTCTCGCCCTCTTGAGATGCTGCTGCTGCCAGAGTGCGGCTACGTTACGCATTTGAGATCCTTCAGACCCCGACCGAAATGAATACTGTTAAATATCCCGTTTATTCACTGTTTGCAGCAGTTTGGCGACGCCCAGCAGGAGTTAAGGGAATTGGTCGTCCTGCACAGGATTCCTTCAAGGGATGTGCTGGATCCGGATCATGCCCACCGGCCAGCCCCCACTGACCGATTTCAATCCCTAAAGATGAGAAGGATGTGAATACAGTGCAGAAATACTTTGGCGTCTCTTGCCAGTCACATTGCAGGCCAGGCAAGGGCGCGGAGACAGCAAGGCCGAGGCGCTCTCTCTCTCTCTCTCTCTCTCTCACACACACACACACAGAGAGAGAGAGAGAGAGAGAGAGAGAGAGGAGAGAGAGAGAGAGAGAGAGAGAGAGAGAGAGAGTTTCCTCGTAGGCTAGCCAACCCACAGGAGGAGAGCTGAGATGCAGGCGGAGCGTGATAGGGTCCCAGTCGCTTGACGACGGTTCCTTCTTGCTAGCGGGCTTCTCCAAGGCCTCCAAGGCTCCATCGCCACTTGCTTGGCTTCGGCGGAATTTGGCTTGTCTGGGGGATGAGTTGCTGGAAGAGCAGCCGCAGGAGAGAAGGAGAGCCGGGCGACAAATCTCCCCTGCCCAACCGAGGGTGTGCTCCTGGAGAAACACGTGCAGGCGTAAAAGCGCACGAAGGAGGCTACTCCGCGTTTTGACGCTTACTTCGTGGAAGTGACTAGAATTCCCCGACGCTGGGTCCCATTCTGTGCTATACACGTAAAGCAGTATCACACCACTTTAAATGGCCATGCCGCCCCCGCCCCGAGAATCCTGGGGAGTGTAGTTTGATATGGGTTGTTATGGGAGCCACCTAAACCCCTTACAGGACTACAGTTCCCAGAGTTCCCTCGAAGAGGCATGGCTTGTTGCACAGCTCTGTAAATTGTTGGGGGTCTCTTATCAATTCCCAGGACCCTTAAACAAACTACATCTCCCAGGATTCTCTGGGGGGAGTAATGACTGCTTAAAGAGGCACTTTAGAGGTGTAGTGCAGAGGGAGCCTGGTATAAGTCACCTGGGAAAGCATCAAAGAGGTGTTAAAACACACACATTCCTGCCACTCTTTCCAATGCCACCTCCTTCTTCCCTCTAATCAAGCTGGGAATTCTTAATATTTTGAAATAGGCAACATAGTAACTTGCCTGTTCTCATTTGCATCTACCAGGCTTCTTAACAATGCAGTCCCCGGTTAGGCTACCAGTTCTGAGGATCCGGATTTGCTCCTGGGGGAAGGAAACAGAAGCAGGCACCGAAGGAGGCGGGAGGGAACCCTATCCATTGCATCCACTGTGTTGCTTCCAGGAAAGTGCATGTCTAAGCGTGCAACCTAAAAACAAACAAACAAATATTGAGGCCTGCAGAATCCTCCCCACTTCCACCAAAGACACGGGATAGAAATGGCTTTGTTCGGCATTTCATGCCATCGTATGGAACTAAATTTAAAAAATAAGCACCACTACCACCACCACATCCTACATAAATGTCACTGAATTGCAGAGGCCTCTCCCCTAGGAGACAGCAGCAAGGAGAAGGATAAAGTGTACATTGCCAGGAGCTTTGGAGAGAAGTCTAGCAGGAGAACAAAAAAAGGGCCCCAGCAAATCAACAACAAAGGTCTGGTTTGGACAATTACCTGTGCAGTAACAACCTTGTATAGTGTGTGAACAGGCTCAATCCTTCACTCTCTACATCACACAATGTGTTATATGATGCATCCATCTCTTCTTTTGTGGAGCAAAAATTGTACCAGTGGAGAGTCTGTGCAATTGGGCACCCAGGTAATATAGAGCAGTCCAAGTGTCCCTATTTTCCAGGGACCATCCCAGATTTACAGAAGCCATCCTAGTTTCTGATTTGATCCTAGAATGTCCTGCTTTTCCTTAGGACATCCCTATTTTCACTGGAGAAATGTTGGAGGGTATGAAGTTATGCGACCCTTGAGCCAAGGAGATAAGTAACTATACAATCTTTAAAAGACATCTTAAGGCAACCCTATATAGGGAAGTTTTTTTTAATGTTTACATTTTTTTAAAAAAATATACAGTATATGTAGGGCAAAAATAATACAATTGTTCTTGTTGTTATGGAAGAGGACGCCCCTATTTTCATTGGAGAAATGTTGGAGGGTATGGAAGGAGTGTGAGATACATTCTCCTCCCACCTCACAAAGGACCAGAGTTCTTTTGTCTCACGGAATTCTCATACTGTTACTGTCTGGAGTCTGCAGGTAAACTAGCTGGGGAAACTAGCTGTTATAAAGTATGGGGTTTTTCTTCTCTCAGGCAATGTCCCTGCTCTCTCTCCCTGTTTTGCCTCTTTTGATGTCATTGCCTCAGCTGATCTGATGTCACAGAGGGGGCTCTGAAGTCACAAAGGGGCTGGGCCAGGTAACCAGAGCTGACCAGGCAAAGGACAAGATGTGTGCCTGTCTCCTTCCCCTCCTGCCCATCTCATGTACTGATAGTTAAATCTTGGTTCAGCTCTGGTGATGAGACAGCACCCTCACCCTCACCTGAGAGAAGCAGGCTAGTTTAAGGGATGGAGGGCAGGTTATTTAGTGTTCGAAGCTATGTTCTCCAGCTGGTGCCACTTGACATGGGATGCCTCAATCCAACTGTTAAAACTGTGTTCATGGAAGACAATCTTACTTGGCTACGAGTGATCACAGGAGAAGAAGAAGAAGAAGAAGAAGAAGAAGAAGAAGAAGAAGACGACTCTAATGGCGCAGGTAAGAGAGGGACTGGAAAGGGAGATGTCAGGATATACAGGTGAAACTCGAAAAATTAGAATATCGTGGAAAGGTTCATTTCTTTCAGTAATTCAACTTAAAAGGTGAAACTAATATATGACATGCAAAGCGAGATATGTCAAGCCTTTATTTGTTATAATTGTGGTGATTATGGCGTACAGCGGATGAGAACCCCAAATTAACCATTTCAACTTTGGGGTTTTCATCAGCTGTGCGCCATAATCATTACAATTATAGCAAATAAAGGCTTGACATATCTCACTTTGCATGTCATGAGTCTTATCTCATATATTAAACTCCAGTAGCTAATGAAAACAATTGCTTACATAAATGGACTTTACTACGATATTCTAATTTTTCGAGTTACACCTGTATAATCAAGAGCTGTTACACTAACCCCCCCTCCCAAGTTTGCATGTACCTACCATAGGTTAGTCCTATGTCTTGGTCAGTGGAGCCATTTTGTAGCCTCTTAATGGGAAACAGGGGGATGACATTGGGCCAGCAAACAGAAGAGGAGGCTGCTGGACCAGCACAATGACATCTAGTCCAGCGTCCTGTTCTTACAGTGGCCAACCAGATGCTAGTAGGGTACCCACAAGCAGGATCTGAACGCAAGAGCATATTAATGCAGCATTTTAATACCAATGTCATCTTCTGGAGGTTTGCCAGGAAAATTCATTTATAGTTTCAATTTTCTCTTTAATCTGGATTTGATGTTAATTATTCACTCTGTGTTAATTCATACTAATGAATGTTTCATACAATGTTGTAAGCTACCCTGAGCCTCTGGGAGAAGGCAATACAGTATACACATTCCTGTATACATTACTTGCCCTTTTGGAGGTCTTTCAGCACAATTATAACGCAAGGGGAACAGTAATAAAATAACTACCAAAAATAATTATTTATCAGTGTCCTAGGACAGAATAGCAGGACTGTGCATGAAACCAACAATCCAATTTGTGACCCCGCTTTGTAAATTCTAGTCAGACCTGATTTGGTTCAGACCAAATCTGAATTCTAATCTGTATGGCAATCCAGAAAATGCAGACCAAATGAGTAATAATAATAATTTATTATTTATACCCTGAACATCTGGCTGGGTTTCCCCAGCCACCCTGGGCAGCTCCCAACAGAATATTAAAAACATGATTGAATCACCAAGTATGTTTTATAAGCTGGTCTCCGACCATAATAAATTATCTACCTACCTATCTATCTAAAACATGATAAAACATCAAACATTAAACAGGGCTGCCTTCATATGTCTTCTAAGTCAGATAGTTGTTTATTTCCTTGACATTTGATGGGAGGGCATTCCACAGGGCGGGCACCACCACCAAGAAGGCCCTCGGCCTGGTTCCCTGTAACCTCACTTCTCGCAGTGAGGGAACCGCCAGAAGGCCCTCGGAGCTGGACCTCAGTGTTCGGGCTGAATGATGGGGCTGGAGACACTCCTTCCGGTATACTGGGCCAAGGCTGTTTAGGGCTTTAAAGGTCAGCACCAACACTTTGAATTGTGCTCAGAAACGTACTGGGAGCCAATGTAGGTCTTTCAGGACCTGTGTTATATGGTCTCAGTGGCCACTCCCAGTCACCAGTCTAGCTGCCGCATTCTAGATTAGTTGCAGTTTCCGGGTCACCTTCAAAGGTAGCCCCACGTAGAGCTTATTGCAGTAGTCCAAGCGGGAGATAACTAGAGCACGCACCACTCTGGCGAGACAGTCTGCGGGCAGGTAGGGTCTCAGCCTGTGTACCAGATGGAGCTGGTAGACAGCTGCCCTGGACACAGAATTGACCTGCGCCTCCATGGACAGCTGTGCATCCAAAAGACAACCAGGCTGCGCACCTGGTCCTTCAGGGGCACAGTTGCCCCATTCAGGACCTACGAATGCAACAGGGAAGCAGTTTCCTACACTGCTGGGGTGTCAGTTGAACCACCCCTTTCCCAGAGTTGTATAGTCTTTCATTTTTTTTTTAAAGCTATGCAAGTTTAAAAATGGATTTACGGATCTCTGAATTGGGCCACATTTCTGTGAAAGCTAGTTTTCAATCTGGAGCATGATGATGCTCACTACGCTCGTTGGCCCCAGTGCAAGTGGGATACATCCAGAGCTTTAATGAAGTCCTTGGCTGTCCGTAAAGTAGATCCTTTTCAACGTTTGATAGAACTCCAGTTGAAGCCATACAACCCATTATTATCTGCTTTGCTTGTCATGTTTATACTCCCATTATTATTACTTTTTAAATGAAGAGGTGAGGCAAGGTGGACAGGCTTCTGGAAGGAGATCAAGAGAAAGCGATGCGATGAGAACCTTTTAAAAAGACAGGTAGCATTTTATAATAATGGAACATTAATTGATATTACATTACTCGGAAATTCCTATGGAGTTGCATATATTGCCTCCACAACAATGCAAGGAAGACAGCAAGATGGATAACATTGCACAGTGAAGGAAGAATGGATTTCCACGTCATCGTATTAGAAGTACTGCCAGATATTCCTTTCTGGAGAAACGAAGCGGGTACCAAGAGGCAGATTAGCTTTGCTCTGTTGTCTTGCTATGGTTTTGCTGACACGACTTACCGAGTCTTTAAAAACAAAGTGTCATGCATGTCGGTGTATTAAATATGGGCTTAGTCAATGTGTGGCAAAATGCTAAAAAAAAACCCCCTCTTTCCCGCACGTTATATTGACTGTAAACAGCTGTAATCACCTGTATCAGCTGCAGGTGGGGATCTTGTAGGACTTTGTGACATTGCAACCGACTCTGGCTAACCAGTTTGTCATTTTCACCCTGTTGGCTAGAATAATCTTATATCGCCTTGTGCTTGTAATGAAGCCTTGCTCCACGTACCAGATTTCGAGGAGCTCGTGGATGAGATGTTCGCAACAGATCCCCCCCCCCTTTCCCCAAGCACTTCCTCCTCCTCCTTACTATTGGCAATGCCCATTTGCTTGCCCTCCCTCTAGTCCCAAATCTACACTAAAGTATGCTGCAGTTACTGTTCCTTCTTTTCCCCTCTGCTCACTGTTTACTTGCATGGAAAGAGCAGGTAGAGAAGACAGCAACCACAAGGAGGGGGAGCAGGGCCAGGAGACTCCAGGGCAGGGGTCAGCAACCTTTTTCAGCCGTGGGCGGCCGGTCCACCGTCCCTCAGACCATGCGGTGCGCCGGACTATATTTTTTTTGGGGGGGGGGGAATGAATGAATTCCTATGCCCCACAAATAACCCAGAGGTCATTTTTTAATAAAAGCACACATTCTACTCATGTAAAAACACCAGGCAGGCCCCACAAATAAGCCAGAGATGCATTTTTTTTTTTAAAAAAAGGACACATTCTACTCATTTAAAAACATGCTGATTTCCGGACCTTTCGTGGGCTGGATTGAGAAGGCCATTGGGCCGCATCCGGCCCACGGGCCTTAGGTTGCCTACCCCTGCTCTAGGAAATGCATGGCAGCATTGCATGAAATGCAGATGGAGTGACTTGAAGGGAGAAGCGTCCCAAAGTAAATCAGCCAGCTTTTGTCATCTCTAGAATTAACCTTGGTTCACTGGTACCAAGCAAGAATGTCCTTCTGCCCTTCATAATTCTTTGCATCCAACTGGTATCTCCTTTAAGAGGAACAGCACATTACAGGCTGATGTCAGTGTGCAGACCAGACACAGACCAGTTAGCCCACGAAGGCAGCTTAGTACTCTGTTCCATTTTACTCTTTGTATTTTATCCAACAATACTCAAGTCCTTACCAGATTTCTCCCCCCCCCTCTACTAAATATAACTTTGTTTCAAACACTTTTGTTGGGCAAATTACATTAGGGTGGATGGCGCAGGTATCCATTAGAGTTTATTTATCGTGATACAGTTTAGATCTCACGCTTATAAATAACTTATGTTATGGGGCTTTTGTTTGTAGAAATGTAACTTACATATTTTATTACGCTTTTCTGTAAACCTCAAGAAGAATGTTGTCAAAGCAGCACTCTTAAACTGAGGTACATAAAATCTGCACCAACATTATTTTTTAATACAGCAAGGAAGCATGGTATTTCTCGATAGTTTGAAAGGTTTGCTGTCACCATAAACACACACCACAATAAAACATTAAAAAGTCGGAGGAATTATTTTATGAAGTGCATAGGCACCACAAACTGCAATTCCTCCGAAGCATTCTTATGTAAGAGGAAAAAGAATATTTTTCTAAGAGAGCTAGATCTGCCTCTCTCCTCCTCTCCCCACACCTCTCATTTTTTTTTTAAAAAAGTCAAGCAACACAGCCTTTGCTGGGCTACAAAGCAATACACACTTGTTTACTTCTCTATGTAAAAGCCTGGTAGATGCTTGGTTTCATCTCGTGGCTATACAATGCTTTAGTGGGACGAATCAAACTGAAAATCCTAATTTGTTAAATTTATAGCTGCAATTTAAACTCCCACGTACTCAATTCAGAGGAAACTACTATTGCCTACTTCTCGGATGCTTTTAGAATATTCCCCATTCCAATTATTTCCCCTCTATTATGTTCATGCCTGGCCCATAGCTATGGAGAAAATAGGGCACAGGAAACAGAACTATGTAAAGTAGGGCAATTAAGAACACTTGAGGGAGGGGTGTTATTGCACAGATTTAAAAAAAAAACCATTTAAAGGATTAAATTCTGGACTTAACTAATTTTGGCAGGGTTCCTTGGAACAACGGATAGATTTAACAACAGCAGCTGGAACCGTAAAAACCCAAGGCCAAGTGGTACGGCACCCATTTCCATATCTAAAAGCAGGCCGGTTCCTATGTCCATGTACTCCAATAAGTTCCAGCTCTTAACGGTGGCTGAGAAGCTGTTCAAAATATGTGCATCAAGTTTCAGGAATGATCTTATTTATCTGGAAGTTATGTATTAAACGTGAATCTCGGCGTTGGATTTATATGCTCCAGGGAGCCTGAAGCCATATACGAGGAAGCGGCACTAAATCCAGAGTGCTCAGTTACAAGGCTTTTCAAGTCCAGCTTTCAAGAGAGAAGCTGGTTAGGAACCAACAAAAAAAAGGACTTAATTGCGGACAGAGACAGATTGCACCCAAACAGCATTTCCTCCCACGGCATGACGAAGCCAAAGTTAAGGAAAAATTAGTTTTGATCTCAGCCTTTCAATGCGGGGGTACAGGTTTTCAAGCTAACGAATCTGGCTTTGCGTGGAAGTCAGGTGTTGTTTACAGGGATGGAGAGAGAGAAAAGCACCTTGGACTGGAGCACCTCGCCTCTCGAAACAAGTAATTTGACAGAATGACAGTTCCTTGCTTTTTTCGAGGGCTGAAGTGAGTTACGAGTGACAAGTCTCTCCTCCTGTTATCAACAGCAGGAACAAAACGCCAACTTTTAACAAAATGTGATCTGGGCACCCACATGAAACCACAGCTTCACCTAGCCATTCTCCAAGGTTTTTCCCAGCCTTACTACGAGAGTCTGAGCCTAAATGATTGCAGGTTCAAGATTTTTAAAGGGGCACCGCCGCCCGTATCCTATGTGGGATGCTGCCTGAATAAGGCGTCAGAGGGTCAGAGAAAAAACCACCTCAGCACCAAGCGTACTCGTTTCCCCACATTGTGCCAGTGTTGATACTGAGTACTGTGCAGCTGTGGAGAGGACAAACGGCTGGCAACAGTTCTTTGCACAGAACCCTAATCCCAATAAAAGTGGATTCCCTGTGCCCCACGGACTCTTGGTGAGCAGGTCTAACTTCCAGGATTCTCCTACTTGACCTATGTAGGGCCATTTAAGATGAATATGCCCTTTAGGTGCTGTGACAGGAGCAGTCACAGCACCTAAAGGGCATATTTCTTTAAAAATATTAAAATTCATTTTAATCCTATGCACAATTATGGGCAATCCTGTTCATAATTACCTGAAAGTAAGCCCAAGTGAAAACCACAGGACTTTCTTCTGGGTAGACCTGTGTAGGATTGTACAGTTGTACCTCGTGTTGCGGTCGCTGTGGGTTGCGAACGGCACGGGTTACGAACGTGCCGGACCCAGAAGTAACAGAACAGATTACTTCCAGGTTCGGTGGGTCACGCAGAAGCGGCGGTGCGGGTTGCGGACTGTTCAAGATGCGAATGGGGCTCCGGAACGGATCCCGTTCACATCTAGAGGTACCACTGTACTGGTAATTCTTGTGCAAGGAATACTCTAGCACTTGAAACACAAACTGAAGCTCTGCATTTTGTCCTAGAATGAAACATTCAAAATACATGAGTGTGAAACGAACATTTATTCATACTCAATTAAAGAATGTATCATCACCTGTAAGCTTCAAAAAGTACCATTTTCTTACTTTAATCCGGAATTGTTAATTTGCATTCTGCCAAACTTCTGCTCGTCAACAGTGCACTTAAGACATAAAGCTTTTTTTAAAAAAATCTACATATCTACATAGAGCCATATTGTTTACAAATTATGCTTTTTGTTACTCAGATAGTTTAGATGAAGCTATGAGAGAAATAGATATGACATCGCTGTTTTTTTAAAACTCTCTGATATTGGTCTAATCGCGGAACTGAAATTTCTCAGCAATGCAATTTCAGAAAGAAAATACACATTTTATTTTGTTCTTTGGTTAAATCTTGTTTCTGCACCATTTAATTGTGAAAGGGGATAAGAGTTTGGGTACGGAAGTTTGAAATGGTTCTTAATGCCAAGTGTGATTTTACATTGTTTCCAGTGTTACAAATCCTTACATTTATGCCAGAGATACAAAAAAGGCAGAAGTTATTTAAAAAAATATTTTCTATTAAAGTCAAACCCTATCTAACAACATTGTGGTTCCCCAACCTTCAGAGTCTGTTCATTATTAAACACTTTCCAAGTTCAGCATCAACTCATCATTTCTGAACTGCTCGATTCTGATGCCCCCTCGCAGCGCAGGGTTTCAGCCATGTCTCTGCGGAAGACGGACATATTCTGTGTGAATCTGGAACCAAGAAGACACCAAACATGACAAATGTCCTTTCGGACTAAGCATTTATAGAAAGCTGCCAAGAATTCTGAAAACAAATCCAGTCCTTTGTTAGAATTGAATTGTTATTGTCAGAAATTAGCTCCCACAACTGCAAGAACTCCTACAAGTAAAAGAAACACCTTAAAAATTTTTTTTAACAGATGATCAGCATATTTGGATTATTTTAGTCCTTATTTGAGCTGGAAAGGAAAGCCCCCAAAGTATGTGAAGGTCAGAATTAAGGTATAGCTAAAACCTGGAAAAGTCTAGTTAATCAATGCAGATGAAGTTTCCTTCTCTATTTAGCGGTGAGAGTGGAACAATTTATGCATATGAACAGTGATGCCTCTTTCAAACCATTATCAATTCTCTGAAAATGATTATACCTTGGGTTTAGATTTCCACCAACATTGTTTTTAAAATTACTGTAGAAGCAAACTTTTAAATCCCTCCCTCTGATTTGCCCATGGGTGAGAACCTTCTCTGTGTGGTTAATTATTTTGGCGTATTAGTTTAAGGCCTATTCTTTGAGCCTTACAGATCCCTGCCTTACAAACAGCTCCAGACTTGTTTAGAATTGCGACAAGCCCAAATATTTAGGGTGAAGATGCAGTCACTATCCCTCTGTTTAGTCTACCCCGTAAGAATGCTATGAAGGTAAAACAGGGGGAAATGTAACAAAAATGGATAAAAATAACAATAAAGATCATGTACATCTAAAATATAATTCGTTTGTTCAGTCTCAGTCGTTCAGTCGTGTCCGACTCTTCGTGACCCCATGGACCAGAGCACACCAGGCACCCCTATCCTCCACTGCCTCCCACAGTTTGGCCAGACTCATGCTGGTAGCTTCAAGAACACTGTCCAACCATCTCGTCCTCTGTCATCCCCTTCTCCTTGTGCCCTCCATCTTTCCCAACACCAGGGTCTTTTCTAGGGAGTCTTCTCTTCTCATGAGGTTGCCAAACTACTGGAGCCTCAACCTCAGGATATAATTATTAGATGCTATTAAACTGCCCACAAGGTAGCAGTTATAATGTAGCACAGTGGAGCAGATCAGCACATATTTGGGGCAGATTTCTCTACACTAATTCAAGCCTCAAGCTAACAAATGGGCAATTCAAGTGGGCCCTACAAGCCTTTATGACAGGAAAGAAAGAAAAATTATCCAACACTGGAAGGAAAGTTTTCCACCAGCTGTTGCAGAATGGGCTTTCCATATTAGACTGTGCAGCTACCACAGGCCAGAGCTTCTAAATAAATATTTGGATATTTGGTCTACATATACTGAGCTTTATACCTTTGGTTATAGCAGTTGTGTTGAGAATAACCAAATCTTTGTACCTGAAGCATTGCTGGGAGCTGTAATTTTACCTTGGCACTGGGAGTGGGGGGCACATTGCATTCAAGTGACTTTTAAATTTGCCACCAAATGCAAACCCCACTGGGATTAGCTACTCTATGGAGGGCGATTTCTTACTGCTGAAAGTTACTGCCAATCAGTTGAATTCCTTGCAGGTCCTGCCTGTGCCTGCAAAATAGCTCACCTGAGGTCATGCTAACACCTGGTGACTGAAAGATGGGAAGCTCCCATTGAACTGCCAAAGCAGCATGTGGGAGATGAGGAGACAAAGGACTCCAGGCCCACTGGACCCAATCCCTTGTCCATGCTGTGATTAAAATGTTACGACACTGTGGTGAGAAGCATACACACACATGCCGTAAATCATGCCACTTCTGTGGCAACATCATGGATTTTATCCTTAGTTCTATGTTCATGGTTTTCTGAATTAACCAACACTAACAATAAATCTTGTTCTTGTGTAATGGCTTGGCTACATGTTAGCTATTGCCTTGGCACAAGATGAAATTTTCATACGTATACGCACACACACACTGCTGTCGGAGCAACTGTGCATTTATTGTGTGTAACATACTTATCTGGAAAATCCCCTATTTTAAGGTTATTTTATCAGTCACAGCTTTTTCACATTTCCCCCCTCTATCTCAGGATATAGTGAAGCTTACCTGTCTCTGTTCTTTACCAGAAGGCTTTGTTCCACTCCTTCCATTAGGTTGCTGAAGCACTGATGAAGGACTTCTTGTTTGTTGGCAGGCTGACTGTTTATCAAGCTGGCTCTTAATTCACTGAAGTACTGAAAAAGCAAAGAAGAAATAGTTATTAAAATGATGGAACGTAGCATACGGCTGAGTTTACAGGATCAAACTTTCTATTTATTTATTTAGTGCTACTATCTCTCTCTCTCTCTCTCTCTCTGTGTGTGTGTGTGTGTGTGTGTATGTGTATATATATAATTTCAATAAAATATTATATATATATATATGTGTGTGTATGCAATAATGTACTATGGAGTACAGTTTTTTCTATTATGTAATGTAAAACTGACAGCATACAATGCTGAAGCACAGTAAGATACCAAACCTCTCCATAAAGTGAGGAAGATTTATTAACCTACGAAATGAACAGGAACCAGGTTGCATTCAACTTTTTTTTTAAAAAAATCACCTCTTACCACCCTGCTGTGCCGCATTAATCGTTCTGTTAATGCTATCTCCCAAATCCTAACAAGCCAACTTTGTAGGGAAAGACCAGATCCAGCTTTCCATTTAGCAGCAATTTCCATCCTTGAAGCAGCCAACAAAAAGCCTTCAAAGTTCCTGGTGTATAGAAGATTGGATTCTCAAACTCCAATAATAAGTGAGCTCCGTCTTGGGAATATGAATATCTAGTTCCAGCTACAGTTCGGAATGAGGCACTTGAGGATTGGAAGGTGTTTCAGGGCTCTTTAGCCCAGACTGATATGCCGAGGCATCCTCAAATACTTCTCACACACTCTGCATCAAGACAAGAGCAAGACACAAGCAAAACCCACGTGGGTCTGCTGTACCCCAGTGTCAAGAGAAGGCAAGAAGGAACAAGATTACTGTAACACAGAGGCCATTGACCAGAAGAAGATAGTTGTGTTTACATCCAACTGAAAGCAATAGGACAAGTTAAACATGGCTGGGGGTAAGCTCAGCATGACTAATTATATCCGGAGTGTGAATGTTTGCTGTTACAGATATGGGAACAAAGGCCAGGACTAAGCAATGTAATTTAGTCTTCCTATAAGGAATCGAGGCAACCCATTGTTAGTGAAGGAAAAACTTATTTTTCTTATCTTTGTTAACATTTTAAGTGCTGAGATTAGTTGCTAAACCAGCGCTGCGTGGAGACTCGCTGCGTGGTGGCGGAAACTTCCACTGAGATTGTCTGTGGGCCGGACTGGTGCATGCGCAGATACCAGAAACCTCATCTGCGCATGTCCAGACGCCAAAAATTGCTTCTTCGCAGGCGCGATTTTCGGCGTCGGCATGCACAGATGCGATTTTCGGCATTGTGTTGCACCAGTCCGGCCCACAGACGATCTCAGTGGAAGTGATCCAGCCCATGGCCGGTAAACCTTGCTGACCCCTGGCCTAGGGCTTGGCGATCGGAAGGTTGGCGGTTCGAATCCTTGCGACGAGGTAAACTCCCGTTGCTCGGTCCCAGCTCCTGCCAACCTAGCCGTTTGAAAGCACATCATAGTGCAAGGAGATAAATAGGTACCACTCCGGCGGGAAGGTAAACGGCATTTCCGTGCGCTGCTCTGGTTCGCCAGAAGCGGCTTTGTCATGCTGGCCACATGACCCGGAAGCTGTACGCCGGCTCCCTTGCCCAGTAAAGCGAGATGAGCACTGCAGCCCCAGAGTCGTCCGCAACTGGACCTAACGGTCAGGGGTCCCTTTACCTTTACCTAATGGCGGGCTTGAAACACTGATGGCACCAGCCTGCGCATTTTTACTCAGATGTAAGTATAACTGTGTTCAATGGGGCCTACTCTCACAACAGAATTGCCACGCCAGATTGCATCCAAATTGGTGTTGGAACAGCAAACTGAAACAAACCACTGCTCATCGCTATATTGCTTCTCAGAAACCGGAGCAGCAAATGTTACGGATATTCAAAGAGCACAGAATATTTGCTGTTTTGTATCCTTTTGTATCAAAATATTTCCCAATAAACCTATTAAAAAAACCCACCTACCCCAGTACCTGCCTCCTTAATGCAGATGAGTCCTTAATACAGAAGACCTACTGATAAATAATGACACGCATATATACATTCCACGGCTAACCAAGCTCTATGATCATTAGAATGCAATATTGTTCCAGAAGAAAGAAAATTGTGCTAGCCTCATATTTCTTACTATTCATGATTGCATGGCTATATCTCCTTGTGAAATATTTAATTCCTTCTTACACTAAAGCTGCTAAAATCAAAACCACATAATTAATATAGAGTCAGGCTAATATTTAATACTATAAATCAGAGGCATTGGCTAAACAAAAATGTTGCCAAGAACAAGATTGGGAATGCATAAGACTACTTATTTCCGCCTTTTATAATGATGCACTGACTCAGGGCAGATAGAAAATGATTAGTTTTCCTCCCAAAGTAGGAAATATTGCTTCCATCTGTAAAGGATAATATTGTGATGTCATAAACTTTTTCTAAACACTGAATTTGCCCTTATTCCCTCTCAATCATTTTAAAAGAACTGCTCCTCGTATGGAGGTTGGATTTAAATCACAATAATACACCAAGAAGATGAATGACAGTGCTATTGGATATGGTTAAAATTGGATCCTTCAGCACAGGTGAATGATGAGACGGCGCTTCTATACTTGATATATTTTCTTCTTCTATTAGTTTCCTACCAGGGCTGGGATTTCGGTTTGAATTTTAATGTATGCGGCTGCTGCTAATCTTAGTGTCTTATTTTTTCCCAGCACCATCTTATTGTATAGACAATTCATTCTGCAAAGCAGTAATGCACTGCCACTTGTGACTGCCCAGGAGATAAATGAATTTGGAATAAAGTCAGAACGCGCACAGAAGTATGGAGAACGTTACAGGTCAATATCTCCAGGAACAATCCCTCAGTATCTGCAGCGAGCCTGCATATGTTCAGACGGGTTTGCATGGCTATACAGAAGCGGTTTCCTTTTCAGCTGGGTACCCGACCTTAGCCTCAAGTCCACAGACCCAAATTTGCATGCAAAAACCCTACGGGGTGTGTGTGTGTGACTTGTCTGAAAAATGACTCCTCTGTCCACCACAAAGCCTGGCGGTGAATATCAATGATGGGAAACCCCAGGATTCTAGTTGTTTCCTGGCAATGGTCATTTCTTTGGGAGGCACTGGGTGCAATCACACATTTTGGGCTGTGCTTGCACACCAACATTGTGAAATACTCTTGAAAACTTTTGGGAAGTAGGAGGGTTCCCTTCGCCTCCCAATTCTGCTCTGCTACTCCAACAGACGCATCAGTGGAGGAGCAGACACTGCATGTGGTAGATGTCAGGAGAACCCTCTCCTTCAACAGTGATAGAAGGAGGGCGGAGTGCAGGGATGGGGAACCTGGGGCTCTCCAGAAGTTGTTGGACTCCAACTCCCATAGCCCCAGCCAGCATGGTCAGGGATGATGGGAGTTCCCTCCTTCCCACTGGTCTAGAAACACAAGTCAGTTGGTTGTGAGCTAAAGGTGGATGGGCCACATCTGATCTTCTCAGTCCATTTTTCATGTCATACCAACTTCTTAAAACCACTTCTGCCCTGAAGAGGAGGTGGAATTGCGGGCAGTCCCGCCCCTACCACGTGTACAGGGGCTGGGAGCTCAGCCCCTGTGCGATAGGGGGATTCCGAGCCGCGTCACTCACCAGGTCAACCAATCCGGTCGGCCTGGGGGCATGGCCAGCGCTACTTAAGCTGGACGCGGCCAGGAATCCTTTCCTGTTTTTCCCCCCCGCTCCCCAGCTGCACCGGTTTTCCCGCCCACCAGCCCTTTAGGTTTTCTCTTATGAGAGGGGCCTGGTAGGGATTTTTTCCACTTGGCAAATTGGCACCAGCCATTTGGTTTTTCGCAAATGGCGGTTAGGCATTGGAATCGATTGCCCCAGGGGGAGTTCCTAGTCGCTACGCATCACGGGGGCTCCTTCACTAGTGGTTAACCCTTCACAGACTTCCACCACACGGGCTGGGGTCAGATATGGTTGGTTAGGGTCCAATGCCTAAGCCAATACGCTCAACTTCTATAACCAATAAAGTTGTGGCCTTTTCTGCCCATTTAACCTTATATTATGTGTCACGTGTCATTTATTTCCCACGGGGAGGACGGGACATTGCCACGCAATGGTGGAGCTTGGGAGCAAATGCTCTGTTTGACCAACTTTGATGCAGCTGTGAGATCTTAAGATACTGGTTGATAAAGGC
This sequence comes from Lacerta agilis, assembly GCF_009819535.1. NCBI lineage: Eukaryota > Metazoa > Chordata > Lepidosauria > Squamata > Lacertidae > Lacerta > Lacerta agilis. Next base: position 10,080,397 of record NC_046314.1, read on the forward strand.
TTGGGCCAATGACCAAGTTCCTATTTTGCAGATATCTACAGCTAGTGTACCCTGCATCCAGAGCACAAAATGGTTTGGGAATGTAGAGGAGATTCATTTTCGTTATGCAAAGAATAGGGTTTCTTTTTGCAATATGAAGTGTCTCCAAACACCTCTGCCTGATCCAAGAGACTTGTTTCTTCCCTTTCCTCATTCTATTACATTCAGCAATGGACTGTGAAAAGCAGCTTGTCAATACCAACACTGACTTGTGTCATTTTTAATCGAAATGAATGTCCTAGCTCTGGAATACTTACTTTCTCATTGAGAAGTATAAGGCCCAAGAGGGGTCTCGAGACTGACCACTGGTTTCTGCAGTCCTCGAAAATTATGGTGTTCATGAGAATTGACATCATCTGAAAAGAAAGAAAATGTCCAAAAGTGTAATTGGTGAATATACCGCCGTGCATGACTAATCCCAGCTACGAAATAAATGAACAGAATGAATAGAATTTGAAGTAGAAGCTACTTTTGACATAGCATGGGTATTTTAACCATTGTATTTTCAATACAAATTAACTTATGCCATATACTAGTTATTTTCTTTGATTCCCAAACAGAAACCTTATCCGTAGCTTATTATAAGAACAGCAGGAGAAGGGGGAAGAGGAGAGGAAACAGAAGTAAATATAATTAAAGGTAGACTTACAGGTGAAACTCAAAAAATTAGAATATCGTGGAAAAGTCCATTTATGTAAGCAATTGTTTTCATTAGCTACTGGAGTTTAATATATGAGATAGACTCGTGACATGCAAAGCGAGATACGTCAAGCCTTTGTTTGTTATAATTGTGATGATTATGGCGTACAGCTGATGAAAACCCCAAAGTTGAAATTGTTAATTTGGGGTTCTCATCAGCTGTACCCCATAATCATCACAATTATAACAAATAAAGGCTTGACATATCTGGCTTTGCATGTCATGAGTCTATCTCATATATTAGTTTCACCTTTTAAGCTGAATTACTGAAAGAAATGAACCTTTCCACGATATTCTAATTTTTCGAGTTTCACCTGTATGTCCACCTGTTTTGAATGTGGGCTTTAATGCAGTAGGCAGCCCATCTTGTCAAACCCCTTGCTTGATGGAGATAATCCAGATCCCAAACTTGGATCTCCAGTTGTTTTGGTACTACAATTCCTATCATCCCTAGCTAGCAGCAGTGCTCAGGGATGATGGGAATTGTAGTCTACAAACCTCTAAGTAATTGGTTTCACTGTCAAACTGATCTTCTTATCAAGAAATGTCTCCTGATGTTCAACTGAAACCTATCCTGCTGTAATTAAAGATACTTAGATCTAGTTCTGCCCTCCGGGGCAGCAGAGGGTCTTATTTATTTATTTATTTAAATTTGCGATTCCACCAATAAGGTAAGGAATGAACTATAACAAGAGGTATTATAAAGGAGAAGGAACACAAAGAGAAATTTACAGAGTGACAGAACACTAAATTAAGGGAAGTGTTTAATGGGGGACATTTCCTATGAAAATACAGGATATTAATGAAATTCAAGTTATTGAGGATGCAAAGCCACAGAGCCGTATTTCCAAAAGCAGATTTCTGCAGTGAGATGGAAGGAATTTATGCTGACCTTCAGATAATTGAGATGTATCAGGGAGCTTCCTGGCCTCTTCTGAGAATGAACAATTTTTGTTTTGGAACACACTATCGTGAGCTTTATATATAGTGAAAAAAACAAGGCAAACAAGACATTTCATAGTTTATAGCGTCCCAAACACAAACATCAGGTAGTGCCCAAGTAGTTTTAGAGTTCTACATTTGTAAAATTTGGTGAGGAAAAAGTAGTCCATTGCTGTAACAAAATAACTAAAAAATCCTCATCCCGGTATCAAACACAAGGAAAATCCTTCGATTATTTTTTCAAAACCAACGAGCATTAGTGAGTTGAGTCCCCTGAGACCTGACATACACTGCAAGCCAGATTGTAATAACTGCCCAAGAAAAAGTCAAACAACATGTTTCACTAAATGAAAGAGATAATCCAGGCTTAAAAATGGCTCAGAACAAGGACATTGTCAAAGCTTCATCACTAGTAGTGTAATGGGGAGTACAACCTAGGCTTCCTTTCATTGTTGTCGGCACACATGGATGACTAACTATTACTCAGCCAAATAAATTTAAAACAAAAATTATCACCTAGTCCAGCAGAGCTCTGTGTGCATAATGCTAGCTGAAATAGGTGTTGTACTATGTGCGGCTCCCATGTGTCCCCATGCGCATAGCAGAACCCAAAGCTCAGTGAGCCAACACATAGTTTTGCAGTAGGAGAAGACAGGGAAGGCATGGTCTGGCTATAACTGGGGAGAGTCAAGGGGGCAGGGCTACCTAGTACTGCATAACTGTTGCAGCATTCTCACATAAACAACACAAACACAGGGAAATGTCAAAATAAGGTGCAGAACCAGAAACCAAGTACTGGTGTTAGCTAGCAACTTTGTTATCACTGAATTTGAGACTTTGTTATTGTTCAATTTGGGAAATTGAAATGAAAATTTGTTAGCCAGGTGTTGCAATATGAAATCCATTAATATGAAATCCTCTTTTTTAAAAAAAAATGGAGGGAGACTTCTGTGACATTTGCAAGTGATAAATGTTGGGCTGAAAAGAAATAAATCATGAGGGTATTGCCATAGTGTGAATTCCCACGAGCACTGCAACCTCTTACACAGACTTGACCTGCATCTTGTGAAGTACAGTGTAACATGCACAAGGTCTTTGCTTCAGAGGAATTCATTTCTGGACGTCAATAAATGAATTTTCACGTGTTACATTGATCACAAGTCATTTGCCAGAGGTTTTCTTTCCACGGTTTCCAATACACATTTCTCTAAGTTTGATACTTGCCCATGAAACATAAGCTCTGTATGTATACTGCCATGGACGGGGGCAAAACTGATTCATACTTTTAGAGAAAACACTTAACCAAGCTACATATAAATTATTGAGGTCGCAAAGCTGTTACATTAGTCACTTAAAAAAAGAAAGAAAGAAAGCATTTAAACTACCTGTGGCACACTTCTTGATTATTTTTGTAGGGAAGATTAAGGCAGTTAAGAAACGAATAATTTAATGTAATTGCAGTTAAGTAATACAGTGGTACCTCTAGTTGCGGACTTAATCCGTTTCGGGGTGCCGTTCGCACCCTGAAAAGTCTGCAACTAGAGCGCCTCTTCTGCGCATGTGCACGGCACGATCGAGTGCTTTTGCGTGTGTGCATGAAGTGTGCAGATTGCTTCTGTGCATGCGCAAAGATCGCTTCTGCGCATGTGCAGGCGGCGAACCCGGAAGTAAACACTTCTGGGTTTGCCACGTTCGTAAGCTGAAAGTCCGTAACAAGAGCAGAATGCAGCACAAGGTTTGACTGTATTAGCTAAAACATAAAATATTATGTAAAGAAGTTTACAAACGCCACCACGGAATTACCCGACTCACTCTTGCGCTTGAACCATTTGGCAACTTGTCCAAGACGTACAGGAGTCTCTTGTATAATTTATATAATTTGTATAAAATAATTCAGCTATATTAGAAAGTGGTGAAGTTTTATAAACAGAGGGAGAAGAAATGATCATTTTGGAACAATCCATTATCAATATGAATTATTTTTAGTCTGATTTTTAATTTGGGAGGTTTCCTGAACTCTAATCAAAACCATGCTTAAAGCAACCAATTAGGAATGCTATGAATAAAGTGTACGGAACGTCAGGAACTGTATTGAGATGAACAGGACTTCAAAATCATGCCTAGAAAGGTTTCCTCATTCTTACAATGGAATTGCAGGCTTTGCAAACTAGACTGAGAGTAAAATTTGTAACCTTAAACAAAGGTAAAAGGAACCATGCAAAACACACTGTAAAGAGACATAAAGATTTGTGAAAATTAAAGGTGACATGCACATTCAGGACACAGCTATAAATTCCATGATCAGTCCTAAGCTCTACCTCATAACCATTTTCAAGAGTGCCAGGAATGAGCGAGGCCTCTCACAAACTGAGCTTTGTGCATATGAGAAGTAGGAAACCGTGCAATGTGCTCTGATGTGCACAATTCATGTAATGAACAGCGACTTGAATTTATTTCCTTTGCAACAAATTCTCACGGTGAATGCGGCCTTCTAAAACTCTCTGCCTTCCAACCAAGGCTGTAAAAGAAGACCTAGCAATCTGAGTAAAGTCAGGAAAAACCACAAAACGTGCAAATGCTTTGCATACAGAAGGTCCAAGTTCAAAACCCAGGCTACTCCAGGTTTTGTTTTTTGTTTTTCAAAAAGGATATCAGATAGCACGGTTGCGAAAGATCCATCTCGCCCTAGTCTTTGGAAAGCTGATGCCTGTTGCAGCAGAAAATAATGGGCTAGATCAGTGTTTCCTAAGCTGGGAAGATCTGGGGGGAGGGGGATGAGTGTCAAAAAAGAAAAGAAAAAGTACAATACAGTGGTACCCCACACACCCTGTGTTTCTGGAGCGCGTGCGACACCCGGATGCGCAGAAGCGCTCAAATTGCGCTTCCTTTTTTTTTTTTTTCTGTGTTATGTACCGCGACCCAGAACAGATTGCGTACGTAACCCGGGGTACCACTGTACAAGTATAAAGTTAACTCATAAAGTTTCAATCCATTTGAAAATTCAAATAACACAATTAGGAGAGCCAGGGGAGGCATGGGATTTTTATGTTAGCTAAAATGGGGCAATGGGTAAGAAAGGTTGAAAAACACCGAGCTAGATGGATTTGATAATGTACATATGGAAACTCCATGTGATTATTTTTTTTGAAGTAATTTTAGTTCTTGGAGAATGTTTCTTATGTCTTACAACCTATTTGCTGTCATTTCTGGGCCACCTGTTCAGTTGCATCTGTGGACAAAGGCATCACAGATGGAATGGAATTTTAGATTGCAACACGGGCAATACCCCTTCTATATAATCAATAACTTTTCAAAGTGGTAGGGTAACTTGAAATCCCCATTGTGTGAAACCTGGGAAACCAAGAAAGAAAGCTTTCACCCTCATATCAAGTGTGTGGAAATTAAGTTAAGACAACCCAAAATACATTATGAATGGCACAGTTTAATCACAGGAAGTGACCATGCTGAAGGGAAAAACAAATTCATTTCCCAGGTGTTTCTTTCTTTAAGAAGACATTTTGAATAAGAGCTCAAGCGTTTCTTAACACCTACTGTATCTATTAACATCATGTAATAACAATTCCACACAAAAAGCTAGTATCTCATCCTATCTTACGGTTTACTGCTGAAACTTTTGACAACTGGCAAAATGCCTTCCAAACTGCTGACAAGATAATAAAGTTGATGTCTACATTTTATCTGAAAGTAAATACAACAGTAATGGGGAAGACAGGAAGTAGCTTGACTGCAAATGTGCCAGTCTAATGCCTCACTCTAAAAACAATGTTGATTCAAAATATCAATTTTAAGCACTTTCAGTTTGATTTGCAGATTTCCAATATGTTGACATCAATGCTATTAAAAGCGAGTACCGGTGAAGGGCAATGCATCTGACATGCAGTCCAGCAGCCATGTTTGTGGCTCATGTGTCTGCCTGGTTCATTTGTAAAACGGGGAGATGGAAGGTCCAGTTGTTAACATCAAAACGGCTGCACCATTAGCACAACCGTTTGGTTTGCTATAGATTTGTTTTCCTGCAGGTTAAATAGGTGGTGTGTGGCTGACATGCTGCACTACAAGCAGGAACATAATCAGAAGAGGCATCTTTCGATCTTGTCTACATTGAATTCCTTGTCAGCTCTCTATTGCGTGCTGTGTCATTTCAGGCTGCTTGATATTTGGGTGTGTGATGCACCCAACAGATGTTTTCAAACTCAAGCACCCTTGTATCTTCCCATCTGGGCATTTGGATGTGCAGATTTTTCTTCCTCAAGGCTTGAATAACTTATCGCTCACAAAAACAAAAAGGATTTGTGAGTTGCTCATTTGGATGAAGCTTGGCATTCTTCAACTAGCAAACTCATTAGAGTTAAGAGTCCCTCCCAGTCAGAGTATATCATATTGCAGTATGGACCGTTTGGAAATTACGACGAGCTCTTTAAGCACTTAATCAAACATATTTCTCCTTTTGGCAATGCTAACACAGGCCCTTCGTAGAACAAACGCTCCACATGTTACCATATTTGCACTAAATTTTCACTACTGGGATTGGATAACAGCTCCTCTTTGAACAATCACTACCACATGATTAATGAGGGCAGAAAATAGCATCCATTACAAGTGCCTCTTGAGAGAAGAAAGGCGCAGACAGCCTGATCCTCTTAATAGCTGTGTCATATGTTTCCTCCACCAATGGCCTTGGCAAGAGTCTATGATTGCAAAGCTAGTTTTTAGCCTACCCGCCCTAAACTGTTGCTGGAACCTTCGGTGTCTTGTTTTATACTTAAATCATTGGGATATAAACTCTGCACCATTTCTTCCTAGTGCTTGATCATTGCAAAATATCTTCCTTTCTATTCTATGGTGATCAACCAGACACTGTTTTGAGAGTCATTCCTCTTCCACAATATGCTGAAACCAGAAGGTAGTTTTGCAAAGCGAGGTTGGGGGAAGTGATAGAAGAGCATGTTGAAGAATACTTCCTTTAAAAAAAAGGATATTTATTTTCCATCGGCTCTTAATGGGTATCAACAATAAGCAACCACACTCTTGAAATCATGATAAGGCAAAGTACACAAAATCTATATACTGTGTCTCGGTATTGCACAACTGTTTGCCAAAACCTGCATTCCAGTGCCGGCCAGGAAGAGATGAAAAGGACAGAAATTAGACTGGTCATGAACTATCAAGAACAATGGCTTGATGTTTAGAGAAAGGGTTTTGAAAGACACAACCAAGTTGATAAGGGAAAGATAAAGACTAAAGTTCAAAAGAATGTTAGTGCCTTGGGTGAAAAGAAAGGTGTGACTCTCAGCCTAACACAACTTCTACCTGGATAGCTCAGTTGGTTAAAGTGTGATGTTGATACTGCCAAGGTTGCAGGTTCGATCCCCATATGGGACAACTGCATATTCCTGCATTACAGGGGGTTGGACAAGATGATCCTCAGGGTCCCTTCCAACTCTATGATTCTATGATATAGAGAAACACAAATTCTTCTAGAAGATCGGCTTATTTGTGTGTTTGGCAAAGCATTAAAGAGACACGCTGGGACAGCTTGTATATGTATACCGACTTCTTTAATCCTCTTTGTTCTCAAGTGGTTCACAAACTGATCCTAAATTTTATGGAACAATTTGCTACTTGCAACTATTCGTATTTGGAACAAATGATAATTTGAAAGCACATTCTTATAAAACAACTTGTGGGAAACTGAATACTAACAGTAGCTATTCCAAATGATTGGAATTACTGAGTGGCAACAGGTCTTCCGTTACTGCATAATAAAAAGTAATCAAGAGTCTTTTTCAATTAATATAATTTCTCACAACCACCACCCATCAAAGCTAGAAGTAGCAGGATACATTCTAACATTATTAAAAACAACATCCTTGAATATTGCTTCTCCTACTTAATACTGCTTCTGTACCAGTCTCTTTGGATTCCTCTGGTTAACCAATGTTCACTGGAATATTTATTACAGAATGGAATATTGCTCTTTATGCCAAAAAGAAGTTAATTGGCTTTCTGTTGGTAGCATTAATCCGAGTACATCAATAACTAACCAACTAAAGAGCACTATTTGTGCTGCTTAAACGGCAGCACAAATCGCAAAAGCTCTAGCCATAATAAGTCAGCAGAGACCTCCTCTCTAGTAGAATATATGAGGTAAAAAAAGGGACAACTCAATTGCATGCAGAGACACCTATGATCTATGGAACCAAGTGTTTGAGAAAGCATTTTCACCAAAGATTATCGTTGTTTTCAAAGAAGTCAAGGACCCAGCTCAGGATCCACAATTTGGGCAATATGAAGTTGATGCATGCGAGCTCAGAAGAACCAGGAAATAGAACAGTACGAAAGAAATGCCCCTAAAACCTGGAAATAAATGGACTTTGATTCTTGACTGAGAAGTATATTTCAACCAGATTTGAAGATGGCCTTTTAAATTGGGGTGGGTAGGAGTATTGTTTTTGTTTGTTACTACATTATGTATTTTTGTGGCCTTATATGGTAAACCATCAAATGAAGGGCAGTATGGGAATTTAATTTATTAAGAATACATACATCTGATGTCGAGAGATCGGCAGTGCAGTATGGTGCCTAGAGCTGGGGTGACTAACCCGTTGCCCCCACCCCACCCCATCTTACTGTACTTCATCAGACCCATTCAGCATAATAAATGCTCAGGGAAGATGGGAGCTGTAGTTGAGCAACATTTGGAAGGCCAAAAACTAACCATTGCTGGCCCAGAATGTTTGGACAGATTAGGTGGATTTGAGTTCAATCCCCACTCAGTCATAAAGAACACTGAGCGACTTGGCTATGCATGACCCCCTCTCCACATGTTGTCATCCCATCATTAGAACGGAGTCTACTGGATCATGCCAATGGCCGATCTAGTTCAACATTGTGTTTTCAACAGCAGTCAATAAGAGGCAGCCAGGAATGCAGGGAACAGCTTTCCCCATGGTCGTTCGTTTCTCTGCAACATGTATTCAGAGACATACCAAGAAGCTCTGCTTACAACCACTGGGACATTTAAATAGATAGATGTGCAAATGTTTCTGCAACACTCAGGCGCGGAGGAGGCTACCTGGGCTGGCAAACCTGGAAGCACCCGGGGCCGTGGTCTCACTCCCAGCAAGCATGCGCAATGTGCATACGACGCATGCGTTGGACGTACACTGCGCATGCATGCTGGGACCAGCGCACTGCCGGCGGGCGAGCCCCGGGCGCGGCAGCCTTGCTCCGTGGCTTGCTTGGGGCCCGGCAGCAGCGTGCAGTGCTCTGTAGCGGCGTACTGCTGGCGGGCGAGCCCTGGACGGGCTTGCTCGGGGCCTGCTGGTGGCGCGCAACACTCTGTAGCGGCGCGCTGCCGGCAGGAGAGCCCCGAGCATGTCCGTCCAAGGCTGGCCCGCCGGCAGCGCGCCACTCCCACTGCGCAGGCGCAGCGTACAACACATGCATCGTATGCACGCCGCGCCTGCTGGCTGGCAGCGGTGTGCTACTGGCTGGACAGCCCAGGGCGGGCTTGCTTGGGGTCTGCCGGTGGCACACAGCACTCCATAGTGGCGCACTGCTGGCAGGCGAACCCCGAGCAAGCCCATCCGGGTGGAGGTGAGCCAAGGAGGGGCGCCCAGAGTGTCACCCTCTCCAGGGTGGTACTCGGGGCTCCCCGCCCCCTTCGCCCCCCCTCCCTACGCCACTGGCAACACTTACTATTTCATTTTATCCTAAAATAAAAATGCAGGCAGCCTGTGTAAAACATAGGAAGAAGGGCAAGGCTGATGACTTAACCAGCTTTCAAACAAATGGTTACATCCTGCCATTTGGCAACATCCATTGTATGCGGAACACATAGCCAAAACATTTTGTACGACTTCTGAAGCACAAAGTAACAAAGACAGACAACTGCAAAGAAGTGGGCAAATTCTGATACAAATACTTTTTAAAGATTGCTCCGTGTTTGCTGCTGTTTTAAAGGAGGTTTGCCTAGAAAATTACAATTGTTCAGTAAGCGTGAGAGATTTCATTTGTAATTTAAAACACCCCGGTTATTTGTTTTTCCTCAAAATATAAAGGTAAGCGACGCTTTATAAATATGCAACAAAGTTTCAAATAAGATGCAAACACCAGCATCCTAATGTTTTCATTTAATTACCCCTGAAACGCATTCTATTTAATATTCATTACTCAAAAGCCAATTTAAAAGGGAAAGAGGTGATGGTACTTATTCAGAAAGACATGCTTTCATTCACTGCAATAGTTATCTAATATACGGAAGTTAATAAAGCAGATTAATCTACAAGTCCCTTTAAGCCATCACTGAGTTTAGAACAACTGCCTCTTTGACCTTTAACCCTCCTGCTGTGCACCAGTAGCAGGTGCCAGCTGCGCTAAAACGGCGGGTGACGTGTTTGAACGCAAAGTCTTTTCTTGCTTTGCCTCTGACCAGCAGCTGACCCTGTAGGAGCAATTGTTTCATCTGTTGGCCTAAAGGGTACATAAACCAGAAACGGATAAACAAAAAGCATATATACACCAGCTGCCTAGCCTTAGGGTACACCTCTACCATCAACACCTCTAGCAATTTTTTCTGAAAGCCAAATTGCAGGCAGCCTTTTTGTCTCCATCCATGGACTACTATGCGATGCTTGCTCCTTTACGAAGCTAAACTTCCATGCGCACCAAAGCAGCACACTGTATTGTTAAGTGCTCGACAAGCTTTGTGATCAGGGAAGTCGTTCTTGCTCGATTTAACTCTTTTGTTTTACAAACAGATTGCACTCTTAAAAGCACAACCGCTTTGAAGAACTATAAAGTAGCAAGCTTCGGATTAAAAGCTGAAAAGTTATGCAAGATGCAAAACGATGGACGAAAGGTTTATGTGGGGGGGGGGTCCCCTCCTCCATTTTATAATTTTACACAGAGAAAGGTAAGCACAGCATTCTGTACAGGTGGAATTATACCTGCATTGGGCTTTTATCAAAGCTGTTGACACCTTCACACCATTATGAAATATTGTTTTGCTTATTGAATTACTCTGCCTTAAGATGAGAAGGCAATTGTTTTGCTGATAAAAGTTACACGAGCACAAAGGCAGAGTAATTAATAAATGCATTATACGTCTGACAGGATAAAAAGTTAATATATTTTAAGGCACATCCAGTTGCTCCCCCCAAATTCATGAAATTATTTATATTAAACTATCAATCAATGCTGAAATGCCTAAATTTATGTCAATAGTTCAATAAGTGGCTTTGAGATTGAATTTTGGCTCATTCAATAAAGTATCTTTTCCTGTTCCTTAACCACCCACATCTCTGCTGATTTGGTCTACAGCTGTTATATTTCTTTCAATTAAGAAAAAGTTATGATGCTTATTGGATCGTATCCTTAAAATATGCTAAAATCCTGAATCCAGTTGAGTGGTTGCCAATTGTTTGGGGCCTGAGGGTACATTTAATTTTGACAGAGTGAGATGGGGGCATCACCCCCTCTGGTTGCTTTTTTCCTCCCTCCCCTGGGTTACACTCCCCTCCCCTGAGAAAGAGAAAAAGCACACACACATTTGTTTAAACAAATCCTCTTCTTGTGTTATAGCCACCCCACGCCTGCTGAGTTCTATCACACTTCATAGTAAGGCTATAGTCTTGTCCACATGGTATTCTAGTTGCTATAAAAATGAATGAGATGCCATCTGAAAAGGTAGAATCGCAAAGATAATGTGCTATACAGTGCTGAGAACATTCATCCAAACGTGAACGGGGTGATCAGACTTTTGCTTTTTTTACTTATTGTGAAAAACGTTGGCGTGAAACATTAAGGCATTTTATTAATGGCGTATTTTACCCCGATCCCCCTGTGAAGCAGACTAATTTTAAATCCTTTTGTAAACTACTAGGCACGCTGCTGCTTCTCCCACTGCTTAATACCAAGAAAAGCAATCAGAATTTTAAATATGAAGAAGGTACCGCAAAGTATGTCAAAGCACTGAATATCTACTGCAAGTTACACATGCCCCCACCCCCCCATAGGAAGAACAGACTATTCCCTCTAGGGGCTGTGGTTAACTTTGGGATGAACAACATAACCAGCACTGAAGAACGGAAACTTCTATTGATTTATGAACTGCAGAAAACGTATTAACATAACTTCTATTTATGTTGGAGCAGGTTGTTAAGTTACAGCTTATATATGCGATTCAAACATTAGTTAATTAAATGCAACACTTGAAAAAAAAACAGTTCGGGAAGGGTGTTGGCTTTGTTTAATCTTAAACAAGGACGGAATAGCTGCATTTGTAATTTGTAGTAAAAGAAAAAGCAACCACAAGGATATTTAAAGAGGATGCATTTCACTACACTGAACAAGACTGTATTAAAGCTTAAAAGTGATACGGGTTAGGAATATAAAACAACACCCAATCATATAATAAAAAAAGAAATTATGCATAATTGGGCTTCTTACATTCCACATTTCTAGAGCAGTTTCACTTATGTGAGCAAGGGCAACTCCATTTGCATTCTACACAAATTTCTATTTCATTTCTTCAGCAGGCGAGATCAGGCAACTGAGAGAGCTAAAACCTTAAAGATCATTGCTCCAGGTCTAACTATCTGATATACACTCACAGAAGTAGTTTTCATTCTGAGACATAATTAAATAAATGCCTTTCACTGAACTTCTAATACTCTTAATAAGACTATATGTTTTAAATGCCTCTGACGATAACCACAATATTATTATTCCTACCCCTCAAGGCTTTAGCAGAGGTCCTGTTTATTGTATAACCCAATCAAGCCAAGCAGTGAAGCACTCGGATAGCCTGCTCTTTGCTATGTGTTCAGATGTTTTATGAAGTTATGAGGCCTTTATCTCACAGGGCCAACATATATTTGAATCTTAACATATGCATGTGGTTTCAGATGGAGATAAGCAGATGGCATGCTTTACTACGTTATACGTACGCTTACAATAATCTGAATAGTTTTACAATGGTCTCTCATCCTCTGATCTTCCCTCTCTCATATCCCTGCTGCCAGCACAGCGCATCCTCGTCATCTATTACTTCTTTAATATCCCAGTAGTCAGGAGGATAGCAAAACAGCAGTGCAGTGCTATGGTGGTCAGCTGAAATTGTTCTCATGGTCCTAAAGAATAAGACCACTCTTTCCTTTGGCTCTTTATGCCACGAGAAAAAGACATGTCGCCCCACTAACTCTAGGCTGCCATTTGCCTTGTGTCTGTGGCACCATCTCATGTGATCAATTACGCAGAGCAGGGCTTACTTGGCCCCCCAAAGGAATATTTTACTCAAGTTGGCACCCCTGGGTGGTATAGTTGATATGGCATAGGAACTTGTCAATGCCAGTTGAATAAAGGAGCAGTTTGCTTAGGATCAACTGGCATTCTATGGGACCAGCAAATAGCATCTCTCGTTAAACAGAACCAGAATGTTGGAAGGGACCTTAACTGTCGTCTAATCCAACCCCCACTGATACAGGAAAGCCACTGTCGTGCTATAGCTGGTTAAAATGTATTTCCATTTCTTCAGTAACAAGAGAACTTTCTTTTACCAATCTATTTGACGCTTGTGCAGATATGCACCTGTATTTAGGGATGCTCCTTTCGTTATTTTAAAAGAAACACAATATAAACAGTGCTTCCGCCAGAACAGAGGAACAGGGGAAAATATTCTGTTACATTGCATCACTTTAAAGAACTGACAAGCCTCTTTAAGCTCACAGTACAATTAGTCATTAGGGCCTAGTTTTCTAGCACTGTTAAGCAATTTGTAATAACCCCCTTCCTTTTAATAGGGTTAGGCATTACTTACAAGACACAGCTGTCTAGAAAACTGAAACCTCTAGTTGTGAAGCAACAGTCTTGTTCATTAGCCGCCATGATAGTCAAATCAGCTCTAAAGCCAGGGTTTAATGGCCTGCCGATGAATAATCAATGGCTCACTTTTCATCTGAGTGTGAAAATGAGAATAATCTAATTCATTGTCCCTCTGGTAAGATTCAAGTCCTTGGGTTCTGTTTCTATTCAGGGCTGATTTATAACCCAATGGAAACCTGATGTAAACATATAATCAATGAGTCCCATCATTGCTGATAACCGCCCCCAACTGGCTCACTCCCTCATCTCAAAAAGCCATCCCTTTAGGCTATTAGCTCCGTCCGGCTAACTCTTTCTACTATTCCTGCCTGCTGCTTTTACCTTGGCCATTCGTTTAGACCAGCAGAGTCAGAAGTAATTTTATACGCAGCAGAGAGCGGGTGGAATTGATTTTTCACTCAGCACTCAGTTCCCATCTGAATAATTATCAATTTTACTGCCTCATAAAGGGAAGAGTCAAAATTTCAAATCAATTCAAAAGAGCTTCTGAGACTAGAGAAACTGTGCACAAGGAGAAAGGTCAAAGTTGGCAGCGACCTCGGGAGATGATGTCAGGTATTAGTACACTGAATGGTTGACATCAGAAGCACTCAATACGGTATGGCTCGTGCTAATGCAAATCATATTTATGCTGACTACTGGAGACCAGTCATTAATATTTAAAAGAGTACCTGAAAGCCTGCATTCAGACGAACTATAATGTATCCGACAAATTACGAAGCTAATAAAGACAGATCACTGCTTATTCATATGATATAAATTTCAGGATTGCCAAGCATCATTAACGCAAAATACAGTGTTAAGGTCATAAGGAAGGCAAACGTATGAAAATCCTGATTTGAGGTCAGTATGCTATTATTTCTGATCCTACAGTTGTATTTATAGAGCAGTAACTACTGTGCACAGTGACAGGTGAATGCTGAATACACCTCCAAGTTCTAATCAATTTCTGCTTTGGATTGGCTTCTGCAGGAAGTCATAGCGAGAGGGAATGATGGCAATGAATCATATGCCGATAATAATGTCAGTCAAATACATGCCTAAATAATATGCTGTGTACCAGTTCCTTATTTGCCTTTATTTGGAAACAAAGATCACCCAATGTAATCGGCACAATAAATAACAGCAATAAAATCTTGTAAACTAAAATAGCAACCACCATTTCTGTTACCTAACCATCAGTACAATCTCCAGGTCACTAAAGATCATGCCAACTGATGTCACTCCGTCTTGATTGCAGCCATAAATCCAAGCAGTTACATGGTATTTAGTTAACAATCTGTTCTTAAAATGCCCACCAGTCTGCCATTTGGGATTAAATCATTCACCAAAGACAAAACTGACTATGGAACTGTCAAAATCCATGGTTCCTTGCAACAGTAGTGCATCCTATAATAATAGAAACAGAAGCACAACACCTCTCTGTATCGTCTTCAGATCATGAATTTTTTTATGACTCCATTTGCCTTGAAAAGATACACATGACAATAAACTGCTTAGTTTAATATCATATGAGCATCTAGTTATTTTTTAATTTAGAACTATTTTATTTAGAACTCAGATTATCTCTGAAGCGACTCAGATAAAAAATACTAATACAAAATATAATACTAAGATACTAAGTAAAACCCATCTAATATACAGGTGTAACTCGAAAAAAATTAATATCGTAGAAAAGTCCATTTATGTAAGCAATTGTTTTCATTAGCTACTGGAGTTTAATATATTAGACTCATGACATGCAAAGCGAGATATGTCAAGCCTTTATTTGTTATAATTGTAATGATTACGGCATGCAGCTGATGAAAACCCCAAAGTTGAAATTGTTAATTTGGAGTTCTCATCAGCTGTACGCCGTAATCGTCACAATTATAACAAATAAAGGCTCGACATGTCTCGCTTTGCATGTCATGAGTCTATCTCATATATTAGTTTCACCTTTTAAGTTGAATTACTGAAAGAAATGAACCTTTCCACGATATTCTAATTTTTCGAGTTTCACCTGTACAAGGAAAAAGAAAAGTTAGAAGAGTAAGTGTACTTACTAAAAGCTGGTACAATTAATATATATGTTGAAGACTCAAGTACATTCACCAGACACCTAAGAGACATTTAAGTACGTACTAGACAAAAATGTTTAGGGAGAAAGTTTCAAATTCAAGCTGCCACACTTTTTTTTTCAAAAAAGGGCCCTGCCCCCTGATACATCAAACTTCCAAAGGTGGAGGCAACTGGATCAGGGCCTCAGTTGATAATCTAAGAAACATGCACATCCATATAAGAGAAGACAGTTGCCCTGAGGCTGTTTAGGGCTTCATACACTAAAATGCACTTTGAACTGCATCCAAAAACATACTAGAAGCCAGCAAAGTTCTTTTGGTTTCAGCAAAAACATATTTAGCACAGCAGATTCCAATCGGTAACCTGGTCACTCAACCTGTTGAAGTTTCTGAAAACTCTTATACAGGCAGCCTAATGTATAGCCACATTGCAGATATCTAATGTGAGATGTCAACAAGGCATGGATAAATGTGGCAAGGTTTTAGTTATCAAGGAGAGGCTGCAGCTAGCAGGCCAACTGAAGGCAGAAAGCTTTCCACACTACAGACTTCGTTTGGGTGCCTATAAGCAAGGCTAGACCTTAAAACCCCCACCAAATTCTCTTAAGGGAAACTGCAATTTCATCGAGAACAGGCCAAATATTAACTCACTACCCAACCATACCATCTACTGTATATTCTGGCATATAAGACTACTTTTTAATCCAGGAAAATCTTCTCAAAAGTCGGGGGTCGTCTTATACGCTGGGTTGAGAATCTGCGGTTGAGTATATCTCAAACTCTATATTTTAACTGGAAAAGTTGGGGGTCGTCTTATACGCCCAGTCGCCTTATACGCCGGAAAATACGGTATGAACACTTTTTCAGTCTTGTCTGTTGAAATTTAGTTTATTAGCATTTATCCAGATACCTACACCTATTTTCTCCCCAGGCATTCACCACTATATTTGGATTGGGAGTAGGAGGGAGAACTCTCCAGATGGTTTCACTAAACAGGATGTAAGGCAAAATGATTACTAATTAGCCAAAAGTGTTCTAGTTAGAGGGACAACATGCCAACAAGTGATCAACACTATATTTCAGAGGTCAACCAGGACTCCCATAGGAGTGTCAGCAACATCAAGCTGTAAACTCCCACAGTACCTTACCATATTAGTACCTTACCATTGGCCATGCTGGCTGGGAATGATAGAAGTTGGGATTCTGAAACATCTCGGGGGCATCAGGCTCAGGAAAACTGGTATACAGGATTCCAAATCTGGCCACACATTCGGAAAGGTACCACAAAGTGGTCAACTTATTTTCAACCCCAGCTTTCCAATACTTTCCAATATTGTATCTGAAGAAGTGTGCATGCACACGAAAGCTCATACCAAGAACAAACTTAGTTGGTCTCTAAGGTGCTACTGGAAGGATTTTTTTTTATTTTTTATTTTGTTTTTCCAATAATGAGTTAATATTTTTGACTGCTGTTGTACACCAGGTTGCAACGCTTTTCACCGAGCTACCCACAATGGCCCCAAGATTAATTTCCTGAATATTCAACCACTGAAGACTCCCTTAGTGCATTATAGAAGCTTCTGAACTTCTATAATACAATCAGTTCACACGTGTGCTGCTTGGTCACGTGGAGTTTTTGGCAAAGTGCCTTTTGCTTTTCAGCAGAGATGTACTGACACTGGAAATCCAGTGCGAAAGGAGGTTGTGGTGGAATAGGTCTCTTGTGTGCAGATGACCTCAGCATCTCTCACAGTGGTCAAAGGTACCCACTTATTTGTAAAGTAGTTTATATTGGGCCAATGAGGAAGACTATTGTGATTGTTGACAGTGAGGTAATCAGCACCTGGAGTTAAGAACATGATCTCCCCATGACTACCGTATCACTAGAGGCTTTTTTTAAACTTCCAAAACAAAACACTAGCAATTAAAAAAAAAGTCTTATCTATTAACTGATAAGCAGAAATATCCTTGTAAACTTGCTTTATAAGAAAGAGGAGGAGTTACGACAGCAGCGCGGATGTTATTTGCCCAAAGATGGAAGGCAGACAACATACCTACAAGAGAAGAATTGCTGACAAAGATGATGGACTGTGCCGAAATGGCGAAAATGACCGGGAAGATCAGAGATCAAGAGGATAACAAATTTAATAAAGAATGGGGAAAAATTGTAAGTTACTTAAAAGAACAATGTAAACAATTAAAAACCTTGGCAGGATTCTAAAAAAAACACTTGCAATGTAGCGAGAATTATGGTGAAAATTGGGGGTTAAGAAACTATGGAGAACATTATATGATGCAGTTGGAAAAGAATAACTTTGGAAAACATGGAAAAGTGAAGTTCAGGGATTCAGAGAAACCTATGCGTACATGATTATGATTTATTTGTGATGATAATTGTTAAAGGCAAAAATGAATAAAACATATTTTACAAAAAGAAAGAAGAGGTGAGGAGAACCACTGAGCCTAGGGCTTGCCGATCAGAAGGTCGGTGGTTCGAATCCCCGCAACGGGGTGAGCTCCCGTTGTTCGGTCCCAGCTCCTGCCCACCTAGCAGTTTGAAAGCACATCAAAGTGCAAGTAGATAAATAGGTACCACTCTGGCGGGAAGGTAAATGGCGTTTCCGTGCGCTGCTCTAGTTCGCCAGAAGTGGCTTAGTCATGTTGGCCACATGACCCGGAAGCTGTCTGCGGACAAATGCCGGCTCCCTTGGCTATAGAGTGAGATGAGCGTGCAACCCCAGAGTCGTCCACGACTGGACCTAACGGTCAGGGGTACCTTTACCTTTACCAATAACAAAAGTAGAGGAATGCTGCACAAAGCTACGGAGCTTACCTGCTGCAATACCTCTGAGTTCTGCTGCATGAAGTGCAATAATCTTTGCCCGTCTTGGGAAGTCTCTCTACATCTCAGAGGTTTCTTGCCTTCTTTTGCTATGTGCTTATAGAGGTAGGTGACAATGTAGTCTAAACTTGCGCAGCAGCTGGAGGAGACAATCGTATCTGTACACGGCAAATGAAATAAAATGTAATTAATTAGGAGATATTTCTAATAGTAATGTCCTAGATGAAAAAGAGAAATCACAATATTACAGTGAGATTAGGTATCTGGATGAAAATGTTTCACCACACCGTTGCTCTTCTTCGGTAGGTTTAACATATTCAAAGTAGATTTCAGTGCAACAGGCCCTCTTCTCTCACTCTAAACCACACAGGGGGACTCCCAAACCCCACTGGTATTCTGCCTAGTTTTAAGCACTCCTGCTGGGTGTTCCAAATTGCACGATTCCAGCTGTTTCCCTTATTGCTATGAAATTATGAAATCTGAAGAGTTTGTACTTGGGGGATAAGAGCAAATGTTTTCATTCTCCTGCTTTAAAATCCTAACTGAAGAGCCAATATCACAATTCACCTGAAAAGGAATGCACAGGTTGAACATGTGATCCAAGGTTTTTTTTTATTAGTAAATATTCAGGATATTGTAGGGACATGGGTGGCACTGTGGTCTAAACCACTGAGCCTCTTGGGTTTGCTGATCGGAAGGTCGGTGGTTCAAATCTGTGTGACGGTGGTGAGCTCCCATTGCTGTCCCAGCTCCTGCCAAACTAGCAGTTCAAAAGCATGCCAGTGCAAGTAGATAAATAGGTACTGCTGCGACGGGAAGGTAAACAGCATTTCCGTGCGCTCTGGTTTCTGTCACGGTGTCCCGTAGCGCCAGAAGCGGTTTAATCATGCTGGCAACATGATCCAGAAAGCTGTCTGTGGGCAAACGACGGCTCCCTCAGCCTGAAAGCGAGATGAGCGCCGCATCCCATAGTCACCTTTGACTGGACTTAACCGTCCAGTGGTCCTTTAACTTTACCTTATTCAGGATATTATTAAGAATTTGGAAAAAATGACCAGCTATCTAAAATATTGAAAATTGTATTTCGATAGAACATTAAACCTTAGGATGACACTGATACTGCGGTATGGAATGAGAAATGAGGAAGACAGAAATAAATGGCTGGCAGGATATTTTTATTGCAATCAAGAATAATGACAAGTGCCACTGCACAATTTCGACCAGTTTTGGGCAATGAACTTCATAGTGCAATAGCTGATAAGAGAAAGTAGAGCAAAGGATAATGGCACATCCTTATGTGCAGGATTTAAAGTGAAGGAAACTTGTCAGAAGACCAAAATCTAACCATATCTGATGCAACATTAATGTGTCCTTCTGACTCATGTACTTTATTCCCCCCCCCCCCTGCTTGAAGGACAGGAGTAGTTTGTCTTCCTCACCTCAGTTCCTTTATTTACACCTCTCCTTTGCAAGGACACCCCGTTCAATGCAATACTTTTAACAGCAGAATACCTTTGTATGCTCAATATAGTCAACCGATTCCCAAATCCATATATTACTGATGCAATAACTTTGCCTACTCTTTGGAGAATGTTCATTGTGTTTACGCTAACTAGAATTATCTGCTCAGCTTGTAATGTGGATAAAAAATATTCATGTTGCCATTATATCATCATAACCTTACTCCAACACATGCTGCCTCAATTCAATGAAAACAGAGTCTGTTTGCTTATATGCATTAGCATATGGCAACAATAGATTGGCTATTTTCTATCCGTTCCCTGTTTATAAATGTAGGCAATCTTATCTAGTTTCTCCTTACTGGGTTGTTTGGTCTTCTTTTCTCACACCATAGTTTTTCCCCCCTAACATTACTCTGTATCCACGTGCAGCTTCTTTTTCAGTTCAAACAGCAGTCACGCTTTAAGCGACTGCAGATAATTTGTCTTCCTTTTTGTTCAAAGGAGGAGAAAATGGAACGGAGGCTGGTATAAGAAACAATCACATTCGTAGGAGATTGCCAGCATTTGGGGATTCAACCTGCTCCCAAGTGAGGACAACTGACTCTTAAGGGTTGCAAATCTAGGTCACCATAGAATTGGTTTTGATTGCCTAGCTTTTGGATGGGTGCACGAATTAAATTGTTAAAATATTCATTTGGAAGAGATAGAGAAGGTGTATGATAGACTCAATTAAGTGTATCCCCCTAAACTGTGATGAGTGGAAACCTGCCAATATTGCAGTGAGCATTTGAGAACTTCTCTCTAGACGCCACATTGTTGATCTGTGCCAGTTCTGCTTCATAAACGTTGTTTTCAAGTTTACTTGTATTTGAACATCATTGCAATATATTTTTTCCTAAGCTAAGTTCTCCTGAGGTCTTAGAAAGGATTTTGCAGACAATATAGCCACAATTAGTCTCAAGACTCTCTTAATCTTACCAAGTATGAAACATTCCTGTGAATTTCTGATTGGCTTCAAATGGAGGTGAACTTTCGTATCTCTTTCCCATAGAGTTTCTTTATTTGTAGAGTCTACCCAATCTATCTATTATCCATCTCTCATAATAATGCCCCATCCATTCACCATGCTGCTGAGGATGTAATACATGGTTATCACATTTTATCATCTCACCAGCATGTAAGTACTGAATACTAACACAGAGAAATTAGACATCCTTACACATCAAGTCATACAGAATTCACTACATTAAGAGCAGGATCAAAGCTTAAGATCAATATATTTTAAATTCCAAAATGGACGAAAATGCAGAAGCAAGCAATTCCTTCTCCCAAGGAATGGCAGTCTGAACTCTGTAGTGCAACAGGAGGTATTACAATGACTTGTGATCTCAGGGCTACTTGATACCTAACATTCACTATAAATGGAGACAACCCTCTTGTAGCAAGAAAATGAATGAGGCGTAATCATCATTTGTGAGAACTGAGTTAATTTTGCGACAGGGGGGCTTGTGTTTGGAAGCTGCCAGTATCTTCCTCATTTGTGTAATCATAGCAGATGATTGACCAAACTGCGGGAGGCAGTGGGAGACAGGAGTGCCTGGAGTGCTCTGGTCCATGGGGTCACGAAGAGTCGGACATGACTAAACGACTAAACAACAACAAGCAGAATAAACACCTATGTTGTCACACCTAACAGTGTATATAGTTTTTCCCCCACACCTATGTAGCTTCCTAGACCCCCTATAACAGGGCAGGCAACTTCAGGCCCTCTGGGCTTCTCTGTCTGGTCCTTGGGATTTTTGCTGGAGTGGAACCCAAGGCAGGACCAATGTAGAGTAGGACTATGCAGTGGTACTGAGTACTTTGGGAAAAAGCAAACAAGCTTCAATTTGGGTCGGGGGCACAACGACGACGATGACTGGCTTTTCACTTCTGACATTGGGATCATTTGAACAAGTTGTGAAAAGTGGAATTTGAAAGAAGATGTATATAGATGACCAGTGACTACCCTACCCATTTGGGGTGGAGGAAAGCTGATTTCTCATCTTCTCCACCATTTCTTCTTGTAATTCTATTTTTGATATCATCTTTTCCAAGGGCAGTATTGATTGTGACATAGAAATGGAGGGAGGAAAAATGTGAATTACCTACACTTCCTGTTTTCACCTTTTCCATGTAACAGCCAGACTAGGGTTGCCATATTTCAAAAAGTGAAAATACGGACACAAAGTTGTTGAGCTTTTTGTTCTAATTTTGTGATTTATTATAAGTCAACCGAGAACCTGACTGTTGCTTTGCAGTGAAATTCAAACCAAAGGTCTGAGAGATATGACCAAGAACACAACTTCAGCCATCAAGATATATGAAGTAATTGTTTGCAAAGTGCAGAATTAACCTACTATGTTGGCCACCCAAGGAAAGCAACTGAATAATGAGGGCCTGGTTCAGATATTTCCCCCCTAATCTTTCTCCTATGTTTTGAGCAGACAGGATGGGAAAAGAGCATACCTTCCCTCATGGGTGTAGTGAAGGGGAGGCAGCTGCCCCTAAATAAATAAAAATCAATACAAATCTGAGGTTCTGTCCCGTCCCCCCAACAAAAATCCTGGCCACTTCTATGCCTTCCTTACCCACCCATCTGGCCCACAAGTTCAGCTTCTGAAGCCACTCCATGTCCACATGTAAGCATAACACTTCAATAGGATATGCATAAGAAATATCCAATGTGGATAGGCCCAAATAATGCAGAAAGCTTCCAGGCATTTCCTGAGATATCTAGTGTGCTGTTCTGGTCTATGTGCACCGGATGTTAGGCAAGCATGCCATTTTGAAATGCTACGCATTCATATAAACATATAGTAAAACAGGCATGTGGATGGGTGGGGAAGCCCATTCTTTCTCCCTGAAATGTGCAGGAATAAGATCAGGGGGAGGGTACTGTCCAAACTAAGTTTTTTAAAAAATAAAAAAGCAAAAAGGGATGTAAGATTTCTAAATCTTCTAGGTAGAGTGCAGGTTGGCATAAAAAATAAAAAAATAAAATGTTAGCCCTTTCCTTATTTGAATGAAACAGTGGTTCCCTTATTGTTTTAAAAAGAAGAGGACAATATTCTTCAAACAATGTTTAGTAAAGAAAAACATATTGCCTGGCCTAAAATCGGCTACGCAGTACAAAGGTTTGAGTGAAATCAACTACCCGGTTTTTAGCCCTCCTGATTAGACTGTATAAAGGTAATAACTGAACACAAATTCAGCCCTAGGTATTTAGTAGCTGCTGAATAACGAAGGGGATGAGGGCGGCTTATGTGAACAAGTGTAGAATCAGGCCCATTATGTTTTCACTTCTAAAGGCTTCTGGCCTTGTAGCTGCATATGGAAGTAATGAACACTTTAAGAAATGTATTTGGAAATGCATATTTCATAAGCGAGTTTTGCAGTACTTTTAAACCAGTGCTTTGACTCTATTTGTTTTAAAATTGAATAACACAAAGTAAATCACTAACATCCATTTAGAAACCAGTAGCTGTTCTAAACATGCTGATACTGTACAAGTAGATATTTTATATTCCTCTGTAAGTGATCTTAGCAGCACAGTGGAGAGGTCTACCCTCTCATCTGCTCACGAGGATGCAATTTAAGTATTAAGAGCTACTTATATTTTCCCATAACTGTATATCAAAGATGCTTGTGGCACTCATTTTTCTTCTTATTGTAAGAGTGTAACAGAGGAGGATGTGATGCAAGACCCCCACGCTGATTTTAATGGACAAGCAGAGTCATTTGTTGAACGCGAATGCAGTCCTTATTGCATTTTACTCAAGGCAGACAGACAAACAGCAGGCAGGCAAGTTAAAAGGGGAGGAGGAGGAATGACAATTGTTGCTCTGGTAAACAAAGAGAGAGAGGGGATGTGTCTGCAGCAGTGATACCATGAAACATCTGGTAGGCAACTTGGCTAATGAAAAAAGGGAATATGACATCTGTATTCAAGCCAACTTCCTATTACATTAGCACCAAGGTGCTGGTGCTATTTATTGTTACTTGAAAAGGCCCATTTGGCCCCAGCATTTTATGAATAAGCATAGATGGAAGAACTATTTTCAACACTTGACAACATTACTGAACAGACCATAATCTAAGCGCTTTATTTTGTTTAAGATGAAGATAGCAGGAAGAGGTATAAGTGCAATGCTGCTGGACTAGGTTCTTTTTACAGCATACCTAAATGATCTCCTTTAATGGAGTTTAAAAGTAAACAAATTAATCTATTTAACATCCAATTAAAATGGCAGGACACCAAAAAAATTCTATGCTTTCATTTTAGTTAATGAATGGCAGTATGTTATCAATCAGAGAAAAATTAGAAAAGCTTTACATGGCGATTAGGGAGAACATCATACAAGATACATTAAAAGGTTTCAGTCGGATGTGGAAAAGCCAGGCAAACACTTTAGAAAAGGGCTCTTGAAAGTGTTTATCTTTACTATGAAGTCTATATGAGGGCATCCATTACACATGATTTACAACCATGGCATACCAAAGGAATAAATATAATTGCAGAGTGTTGAATATACCGTAACGTGTGGAACTATGATGCACACAGTACTTCCATTCAAGATACTTGCATAAAAAAAGTTTTAAGATGTGGGTTTTCACATCTTTTGCTCTACTGTTTAATCCACAATATATGCCAAGCACTTCAATGACACAAGGCAGAAAGGGCTAACACTTTAAACAAGCAAACAAATACGTCTTAGCAGATGCTCTTCTGTTCTACTAAGCACAGGATATACCGGTAGGTTGCTAATGCTTACTCTAATGGTCTGATGTTAGCACATCCAAGGCCAAGTTTTGTATTTAACTGTTGGGTGGTATTTGTCCACTGCTTGTGCATGTAAAAATCATGGCTGCAGTTTTCAAAAAGACTGCTTACGAGTTGGTTGGTGTTACATTTGTGAATTTTCCGACATGCTCTGTATTTCGTGTAGAGTGGGACCTCGACTTACGAGCTCCTCGACATACGTTGTTTTCAACTTCCGAAACACTTCCGGGAGAAAAAACTGGCCGCTGCTTCCAAATTTTTCGACCTACGAAGGGAAAGCAGTGGCACGATACCTCGACCTACGAGTTTTTTAATGCGGTTTTCTCGACCTAAGAATTTTTTCCCCCTCCGGAGATAGCGCCTTTTGAGTTACGAAAATTTTGATCTACGAGGGTGCCTTCAGAATGCATTAACATCGTAAGTCGAGGTACCACTGTATTTGCATTTGTATTTTAATACTTTGAATGTCTGCTGTGTGGCGCTCTGGCCACAGCTCATTGCGGAAAAGCGCCATACAAGTAAACTCCATCCATCAATCCATCAAACTGAGAGACAGTTGAATTTCTTATTATTATTTTTATTATTATGAATTATTATTATTATTATTTCCAATATTCTGACATCCCCACTAACACCCACCATCTTTACAAACACCCAACTCTACTTTAGGAACAGGAAACATTATCCAGTTTCATGGGAAGTTTAATTATGAAGCAATTTTATGCACTTGGGACCAGAAAGCCTGTGTTCAAATTCCAGCCCACCAATGAAGTCACGGGAACTACTATTGCTTGATTCATTTCCCTCTGCAAAATGAAAATATTGGTGACAGGCTTGTTTGTAAGGTTGAATGAGATACAGAAACAATGCCTGCTTAGAATGTTCTGTGAGGAGAGTGAATTATACATTTAAAAAAATTGTTTGGAGCAACACTGAAGAAAGGGACAAAAGTTGAATTTAAATGAGTGTGTATGGACCATGATTCAGCATCAAAAGTTCTTAACAAATGGCAGCAATATGTATATTTATCTGTCATTAAATTCACGGGGAGTTTTGCCGCTGACTTCCATAAGCTGATGTCTATATCCATGACTGCTTGAGGACCAGAACTGTTAATTTCCCCACAAAATAACCAATTTATATAAAAATAATAATACTGTGCAGCATTGGAGTCACAGCAACAAAATTAAATTCTCTGGAAGCTATACCATATTGCTTTTGACTGCTGCACAGTAGTTTTTACACCCTTCCTTAGCTGAGCTGCATGGTGTACTTACCCAGTGCAGTAAGTCCTTCAGATATTGAAGTAAATATATACATTAGTACATGAGGCTCTAAACTGGTGATAAAACTCATGTGGTCCTGGGTGAGACATTCCAAGAGTGGATAATAAGACTGGCTTAGTTTTCGATATTGCTAGGGTTGGGGAGAAGGGAGAGACAGAGAGAAAGAGAACAGATGAAAAGTTACTCCATGTGGATTATTAACATTTATTGCATTAAAATACCGGCAAAGTAACTTCAATGCATTCTGGATTATCTACTGCATTAAATCAATTTTACACTGGAAACAAACCCCAGTATAAGATATACCCTGGGCTCAGGCCCGTCTTAGAGGGATCAGCCGCCCTGGCGCAGCGATCCCTCGGCGCCCCCAGCCTGCCGCCTCTCCGCCCGCCTCCCTCCCGCGCTGGCCGCCCCTCGGGAGGGGGGTGGTGGGCGAGCGGGGGATGAGGGGCGTGGCGTTGGAGCAGGCGCTCGCGCACCGGCGGGCGGGCTGCAAGCCGGCCGCCCTCGCCTCCCAGAGCCCCAGCTGGAGTGCTGGAAGGTCGCGCAAAGCCCCGCGCCGCTTCAGCGCTCCAGCTGGGGCTCCGGGAGGCGAGGGCGGGCGGCTTACAGCCCGCCCGCCCGCCGGCGCGCGAGTGCCCGCCTGCCCGTGGGGGCGGGGGCGGGTTGGGGAGGAGGAGCCCGGTATGCCGGTGGGCTCGCGGGGGCGCCCCTGGGGTGCCCTGCGCCCTGGCGCGCCGCGCCACCGGCCTCTATGGATGAGACGGCTCTGCCTGGGCTGTATTTAGTCAGTTCTATAGACCACCAAACTGATGCCAAAGTAATCTGCATTTTGAAACTTGTATTAATTATGCAAATGCAGCCAGCTTATTCATATATCAGATCATTTTGCACACTTCATTCTGTTAAGCATGGAAATAGAAAAGGAGCTGCACAAGCACTAAGGATTTTCCCACTAACTAAGGTCAATATTCAAAGTATAGAACACACAATTCTGTCTATATGTTGACTTCCCTACTGGAGAGAGGAGAGATAATTGTGTGCATTTACGCACATGTAGGCATACTCTGTGGGGGAAAAGGGAGTGAAAATATGCACCAATCAGTGTCCTGGGCTGGATATGCTCCAGTTTTTAGCCTTCAAACTCTGAAAGTAGCTTAATCATTTGGGGGCATGCGTTTTGAGGGAGAAATATACAACTCTCCTATTGCTGCTGCTTAATAATAATAATAATAATAATAATCACAGTAAATTAGCAGCTTACAAAAATGCTCCTGTGGCATTCTACCACCTATTGGCTCTTCCACATATTCCACTGTTGAAAATGCTGCATTGCACTATGCCATGCTTTTATAAATTTTATTTTACAGTTTTACAGTAATACAAATCCAATATTTTCCCAACACACATACATTGCTTTTAGACCATGGTCATCTCTGATCACAGTATGTGGGGGTTTAACTGGAGGGGGAACTCGACTGGCCCTTCGATCCTATCTGGTAAATGTCTAGTATATACACATCAGTTGTAGCTGCTGAAGACTCAAAACTACACTCGAGTCTAGGCTCATGTATTAACTCAAACTTTCTTTGGGAATACTTTGGCAAGTAGTGAAAGTCAGAAGGTCTTCCCACTAATTTCTTTCTTTTTTTGCAGGGAAAAGGGGGGTCTTTCA
This sequence comes from Lacerta agilis, assembly GCF_009819535.1. Classification (NCBI taxonomy): domain Eukaryota; kingdom Metazoa; phylum Chordata; class Lepidosauria; order Squamata; family Lacertidae; genus Lacerta; species Lacerta agilis. Next base: position 10,108,132 of record NC_046314.1, read on the forward strand.
TGCCCTGCTTGACTCGACTACTTATACAATCAATGCACATCTCCTTGTACAATTAAAAAGTGCTTCTGCATAGAACTGTTTATAGGTTAGCCATTATAACGAGAGAGTCTGGCTTTATATGCTTGACTTCATTTTTCCACAACCATGAATGGTTTTCTACAGGGTGAGTTGTATAAACCAATATAAGGCAAATTAAAATAGCTAAGACCCAGTTTATCTAGTACTGAAAGAACAAATGAATTGGTTCAATACTACAGTTTTGACAATGGCAGAATTTCTCTCCATATGCCAAGTAGTGGACTGTTAGTATCGTTGCCATTAAACCCATATGAATAGCTGTCAGAAGACTAATATTTCAGAAAAAATATGCCCCAAATTTCATAAAGAAAGGTTGTTGGTGTGCACTGTTACAGAAAATGCATTATGGCAGTTAAGCTAAATTAGAACAATGTAGAAAACAATTCTACTGCCATTCAGGAGAGGTATTAGACACAGAAGATAACTTGACCAATATCCTCTTATCCTTATGATGCATTTTAAATATTTTGAAGTGAATATTTATCATTTGAGATAATGGAAATACTAATGGTATATCTGACTCTAAGAATGCAAATAAATGCAGGTAGCTGAGACTAAAAGAACTGCCTTTGAGTTGTTCTAGATCCCCCTCTCTCTCCATTTTAAGCCTGTGGTGGTGATTTCATATTTTGCATAAAGACTCCCAAGATGAATAATTGCTTACTAGCAAGTCACTGTGGGATACTGAGAGCAGCATTTTGACAAAGGCCTGAAGTACATTGTCAAAGTGGTTGTCCCCATACAACTTGAAGACGCCAAAGCTGACATAATTTCCACACAAGGCAGATTTGAGTGCAGAATAACAGATGGAAATACCCTTGAGTTTCAATGGATAAACTTGATCTTTCGACAGAGTCCCAAGGGAGAGGATCTGATTACCTGTTTGCAAGGAAGGGGGGGGGAGCGGGGAATAAGGGATAAAGAGAGGAATTGACATAAGTAACTGAAAAAAAATGAAAATTGTGTTGCTTAACATTTTCAATTCACTGGGTTTTTCTTACTATCTGAACAGCCCATAACATTTATATTCTAGAACAGTAAGATTTTAAAGGAATCACAAGAATATATTTCAACAGAAGGTCCATAATAATACAGTAAGGCAGGAGCACCAACCTGACCGTGGTTCTACATAGTGAGATTGATGCCAAGTTCTAGAGCTTGCATATTCTAAAATAAATGGTCATTCTAAAATACATGGTTGTTTATATACAAACATTAAATACAGAGCATAAACAGGTGGTTTACTTTTACCAGGCCATAAGAATGAATTACTGCTTTTAAAGCTTCATATTCTTTCCTCTTGTTCTAGTAATGCAATTATTTGGCATGCTTAGTGTGAGACAATGGCTATTTTGAGATCTGCTGAACAATTCACAGGCCTTTGTAAAGGTGCTACCTATGATAAAGAGATAAGACACCTGTCAATGGCCCTTGAGATATTGCAAAAAAGGGGAGAAATACTGCACATCAAGCTGCTGGGCTGAAGGGAATATAGTGATGAATACTTTTTAGCTGGAGTCTACTGATGTGCTTCTTCATCTCTACATCAACTTCCAAGTCCCCAGAGCAGTGAAAATTGCACTGGACTTCACAGCTCCATTGGCCAACACCTGCTGTACCCCAGAAAAATACATCACACTGGCTCTGCTGGTGATCTAAACTCAATTTCATGACTTGCCTGACTTGTGGAAATACTAGCATAAGAGGCCTGTAAAGGAATTTGACTTGAGATTGGTATCTATTCAAGAATATTTGTAAAGACCAAGGAATAGCCTCGAAAGAGGATACTGACCAGTTACTCAGAACAGTTCTAAAATGGGTAACAGGATAATCAAGAGCAAAATGAGCTAAGATCCGAAGAAAACACACTGGATTAAAACTTTTACATCACAGACTACCTGAGAAGTATCACCTTTAGGGGAAACTATTGTTGGTAATATGTAAAACACAACTTCCTGGGCTCTATCTATAAAAGAGTTGCCCTTGTTCCATCCTTCTACACCAGGCAAACTTGGCCATCCAGCTGTTTTGGGACTACAATTCCCACCATCCCTGACCACTGGTCCTGTTAGCTAGGGATGATGGGAGTTGTAGTCCCAAAACAGCTGGAGGGCCAAGTTTGGCCATGCCTGTTCTACACTGTAAGGGGATTCACATGAACACGTGTGAGGGGATCAAGCTGGCTAGCACCTCCACCCCGGCTGATTGGTCCAGAATTCTCCTCCCTGTAGGTGCATAGGGCTCCTATTCATAGCCCTACACACAGCCATCTCTAACCCCTAATTCGAACTGGACAGAGAGCATTACTGTATTTACTCGAATGTAATGCACACCTTTTTTTGTCCAAATTACGTCATGAAACTTAGGATGCGCATTAGATTTGATGGCACACTAGATTTTTCGGTTTCAAGGTTTTGAAAATTGAGGGGTGCATTAGATTCGATGGCACATTAGATTCGTGTAAATACGGTATTCTAATTTTTCACAAAGCATAATGTTGCCGAGTCTCCACCCTCCCCAAAAGATCTCTAATTATTTTTAAGGCAACTTCTTAAGGAAGCTAGAGAGTATCTGTGGGGGGATTTTAGGACACATGCTCTGAGAATTACAAGAATCTCAAATTGATCAAGGGCACATTGGAAGTGGCAGCTAGGAAGCTAGATAACAAGCAGGCAGCAAACAGAACAATGAGCTGCTTCAGTGCACCACTCATTTCCAAACTGTGCATTCCCTGAGAGTCCTGGCCACCACACATACTGGGGAAAATATAGGCTTATTTCCAGGATGCTTTTGTTGAATGATGCTATCAACCTGGAGTTCTGTTCTATATGCTAAACACCTTCTGACCTAATAACAGAGCTACCAATAGCTTGTGATGATAAGAGTGCAACATGCAATCATCTTCTCACCTGTTTCCTTGCTTGCTGGTGTTTAAATTTCACTTTGATTACATGATCCCAGTGCTATCTTTGATATTGTTCTCATCTTTTTGGAAGACACGCAGGGAGGGACAGGGGTCAAGCACACCCACCATCTACTGTTTCAGTCTTCCCCAACCATCAACCTCCATATGTTTTGGACTCCAACTCCCATGATCCCTGACCACTGGCAAAGCTGGGTTGAGGCTGATGGAAGTTGTAGTCAAAACATCTGGAGGATACCAGGCCGGGTAAGCTTGCACTATTGGGATAATTTCCTATTAATGAGGCAGCTGGCACAAACCTTGTGGTTTGCTTGCAGTACCTCTACTGCAACCTTGATCCGTCCCTTGTTGTTAGGGGAGGGGAAGTGAAGGAGGGAAGGAGAGGGCATATTCAACAGGTTGCAGTTTCAAGTTACAGAAGCGGACTTAGCAATAGGCTAGACAATAGTGACTATTTAGCAGGAAAAGGTTTATCAGATGCTAAAACTGCCAATACATATAGCTACAGAATCTAAATACCATGAGTGCTCAGTATAAAGCAACACGAGTTGTTAACGGGGCAAAAAATATAGTCCATTATTAAAATGGGCAATCTATTAAAATAATATTTATTACACAGCAAGGAACAATTTAACTTTTTTTAAGAGGCATTATTTTATTATGTTGCTAGGGTGGAATGGATTACAACACTAAGCTTTCCACAATAGATGTTCTAGAAGCAATTTAAAGCTCATTAGAAATAATGTCCCTGGCTACTGGAAAATGTGGTAAATGTAATCCACATCCAAATGTTACCTGGGCTATGAGAACAGGAAATTGTTCTGTGCTACTGTGGCTAACCTTGAATCTGACCCTGAGCAGTAACTGCTAGAACAGCTGAAAGCTCCAGCAAAATTAAAAACTTACATCAAAGTATATCACGACAGAATGTAGATAAATAAAAAACAGCATATTGAAAATATTACTTTTTCTGTCAGTCTTTCGTAATGGCGAGGTAGTAAGGGCTGCTAAAAATACAAGGGGCTCCAGTCACAAACACTAGAACAATACATATATTAGAATCTAGAACAATTATGTCTCACTTCCTGATGCTTAGCACATCTGAATCTATTATACAGTTTTCAATTAGCCTACACTATCATGGAACACAACTGAAGGCCAAGTATGGTGCAGTACAGGGGTGGTACAATGATGGACCACTTAGTGCTTAACTGGTTACCTGGATTCCACTCAAGACATGTGCCCTTAGTCGACAGCGTGATGACAGAGGAGTGCAAATATAGCAGAGAGTGGTATCAATAGGCAGTGGCTTTCCAGCATGCCAAAAAGGAGCTGTTTCAGTCCGACCTGGAGATCCCAGGGATGCAGTTTGGAAATTTCTGTGTGCATCTCTGAACACTGACACTTTGCTATTTAGGGGCTTGAGCAGGCCATTCCCTTTCTCTCCTCCCTCCCACTTCCAACTGACACCCTCAACTTACCGTATTTTTCGCTCCATAGGGCGCACTGGACTATAGGGCGCACCTTGTTTTTAGAGGAGGAAACAAGAAAAAAAAACAATTTTCTGGTTTTCCCTCCTCTAAAAGCCCTGGGTTTTTTTTGGTTTTTTTTTTGAGGATCAGCTAAAAGTTTTGCAGCTTTTTTTGCAAAGGGGGAAAAGCAAAGAGGAAAAGCCCTGTTTTTATGGGGAAACAAACAACCTCTGCAGCACATTCAACAATGGAGGCCTGGGCAAAAGGGCGGGGCTGAAAGGGAGCTGGGGACTCTTATCTCTCTCCCGATCTCTTGCTGATCAGCTGCTGAGCAGGGTCCTTTCAACACCCCCTTTTCTCTTTGCAAAATAAAAAGCATGATCCTCTTTTGGCCCCTGGGCAATTCAGCTCCAGGGACCACCATTCGCTCCATAAGACGCACAGATATTTCCCCTTACTTTTTAGAAGGAAAAAAGTGTGTCTTATGGAGCAAAAAATATGGTACTGTGCTCAACATTCAACATGCCACGTAAATTTGCAGGTTCTTGTGGGGTTGTTTTGATTTTGTTTAACTTTAAAAAAACCACATAAATGAACTGATACACTTCTTTGAACGTAGGGAACAGGAGCTACTAGCTTATTTTTCAAATTGCCTTATTTTGCTTCCAGTCTGATAGGCAAAGGATCACGCAAGTGTGGTGCTAGAGGGATGGTGGCTGTCCTGTTGGAATCAGTCCCTAAGGTTAGTGTATACAAAGCAACCTGCTGTCCAGAAATAGTCTAAACTCATCATCTCTCACAGTAGGCCTTGCAAATATCAATGTACTGTATTTGGAAGCTAAATCTTGCTTAATGAGAACGAGAAACTCCTTTGTCTCTAAAAAGGCAAAGTGATATATATATATATAACAAAGCATCAACAGTTGCTCACCGTAAGTGCAAATCATCTTACTGGCCTCCCTGAAGAGGAGAATTCCATTAGGAGAAGACACATCAAAATTTAAACGCTGTGATCTGGGGGGGAAAGTAGCAACATCTCTTCAAATAACCCAATAAAACAAACATTAATCATACATGCTATAACAGTGAACTCAGGTACTGAGTTATGATGGTCAAACAGCTAAATGAGGGATGCTGAGAAACCAGAGGGAGGTGGGCTCAGGAGAACCCCCAAGACTTGCCAAAATAGGAAAGAAAACACAGAGAGGCTAAGTGCGGAGATGTACCCCAAAAAAGTCCAATGGGGACTGAGCATGTTAAGTAGCCACAGAACACTATGTAATTGTTGGGATGCAGAGGGCAATGGAATATATTCTCTGAAACGAAGGTATGTCTTGCTGGCTGGAACACGGGACAGGAGCACTCTACACTACTGTAATGTTTCATTGCTCTCTCACTTATATTCACTTATTTGGAAACCCCTGAAGCTTTCTGTTGCTTTGGTGGGCCAGACACTTTAATGTTACTGAAGTATATGTTCTTGTTTAAATATATAAAAGTATTTTTTTTAAAAAACAACAGCACTTTGAATTCAGTATTTGAATTCTACACTAGCTGCAGTTTTCAAAGTGACTTCCAAGGCAGCCCTGTGTATAACACATTGCAGTAATCTAACCTACAGGTTACCAGAACATATAGACAACTGGAGCTAGGTTATTCCTGTCCAGTTTTACTCCTTTCAAATTTGGGATTGTAGGAAGAAAGAAGTGCTCTGTTATGAACCTGACTCTAGGCCAGCAAAATGCTTCTTTAGATGTGTGGTAGTACGTCTCAGGGGTCAACGTTTCAGAACCAGGTGCAGATGTTCTCCAGAAATGTTAAACTACTACCAATATCATTTACTACTGGCTCAGAGAAAGGTCTGCAATGAAGAAAACTTGCTCTTGCCTCAAATTCTGTTATGAGTCAGGTAAGTATAACTCCCTTCAGGATCTGCCCCAACACCCCACTCCTTCAAGTGAAAGGTGCATATTCACTACATTCTCCTGTATGGAATGAAAGGATTAGTTTCAAAGTATGTGAAAACCATCATGAAGGTGTTGAGGTGGAAATATATTTATCTCACAGGCTCTGAGAAGGATGAAGCATGATCCCATGCTTCCTTCTACACATGTACACCCTGCCACTGTTGCTGATATTTCTTCTTGTTCCATATGAGTGACAACTTTTAGGTCTTTACAGTGCTGGTTTTTATTGGTGGTTTAAACTGTTATATGATCGCCGAAAAATTGATTATGGTGCTGGAGGAGACTCTTGAGAGTCCCATGGGCTGCAAAAAGATCAGACCTATCCATTCTGAAGGAAATCAGCCCTGAGTGCTCATTGGAAGGACAGATCCTGAAGTTGAGGCTCCAGTACTTTGGCCACCTCATGAGAAGAGAAGACTCCCTGGAAAAGACCCTGATGTTGGGAAAGATGGAGGGCACAAGGAGAAGGGGACGACAGAGGATGAGATGGTTGGACAGTGTTCTCAAAGCAACTAGCATGGGTTTGGCCAAACTGTGGGAGGCAGTGAAAGATAGGCGTGCCTGGCGTGCTCTGGTCCATGGGGTCACGAAGAGTCGGACACGACTGAACGACTGAACAACAACATAGTTATGTTTTCATTTATTGCAACTTCTGAACTTCTGTAAATAGCTTCAGTACTATTTTGTGAAATGCTAGATTAAATTAAATTAAGTAATAATTGAAATAATGAAGGAACGGAGCAAAATGTTCCATTCATTTGTATAGACATAGCTAGCCAGGCAAAGCTTTGTGGATGCCAGATTTTCAGCTCTCTACAAGAAGTTGCAATTTTGTATGGCACCAAAATGCTTTACAAAATGTGTGCTTTACATACACTGTAGAAAATGGTAACATCTGGCAGATGGAAGAAACTGAAGCAAACCCTCATTCTATCATAATGCACAATTTGATACCCTGTAACATATTTTCACCATGTCAAAGTGTATTGTATTATGCATTTTAACCTGTAAAACCTAATTCAATACACAACTCCAGAAAAGGCAAACCCATCCCTGATGATGTTCTCTAAAGGGAACAATACAGGCTTTCTGCATACCAATAGGTAGATGAATACCATGAATATGCAAAATAGTTCAATGAGTTTCCTCATTTGAAGATTTAATCTACTAGCACCTCGTTGCATTGTGAGTATCTGTAAATGTGTCTCCAAAAACTTTCTCCTCTAGTGTCTCCTTAGCATTACTAATTTTAGAGACATGTGATACAGATAAATGAATGTTAAGATTGTCCAACTCTCAGTCTAGCCCACCTCACATGGCTGTTGTGAAGGTAAAAGGGGAAATGGAAAGACAATGGGACACAGCCTTGAGCTCCTGGATGAAAGATCAAGTTCCAAATATAGAACAAGCAACTAATTTGTGCATTTTCACAACTCTCAGCAAAACATATGCATACCAAACTTGTTACAGCTGTAAGGTGTTAAATTATTATTTGGTTGTATTTGTTGATTCATTTTGTATTTTATATTTTTGTATCATTATCCTCATTATTACATTACATGCCCTTTACCAACAGGTCCCAGGGCAGGTTACAACACTTTAAAATTAAGTGTTAATAACAGTTAAAAACAGTTCATAGCCATAGGAATTGGGTGGGTCCTAAAAAAACACAAATCTCAGCTGTCAAAGGCCAGGGTAATGATGTTTACAGTATATTAATAAATAGCAGCCCAGTGATGACAAGCAAACTAAAAGTGGTTGCATGGGGGATCAGAATTGCGGGGGGAGGTCAACTACAATACCACGAGTAAACTTCATTGATTTCAAGGGAGTTCCTTCCACGCAAAATATGCCAGAGCCAACGATATATGGGTTTTTTCTTACAAGTGGCACACCACTTGGGGAGTGGAATGATGCGGACACAAATTAAGTGCTTTAAGAAACATTCCACAGTATCCTCCTCCATCCTACTTAAGGTGGTTCCCCCCACCCGTACAGGAAGGGGTCCCTCCTAAGTCTCAGGTGGGGGTGTTGAAATCCTTTTCTCTGGTTGCTTAGCATTAAGCATCCTTAGCAATGGTGCTGCTTTAGAGCTCTTCTGAGTTTTCTGCTCCAATGTCCAAATGACTTACTCTTTCTTTCTAAAAAATGAAAACTAAGCATCTGGGGGCCCTGCTGGCCCCCAGATCCTACCCCTTCTACCTATTTGTCAGTAGTCCTGACAATGATCCACTTGTAGAGCAATCCTATGCATATTTATTCAGAAGCAAGTCCCACTGTGTTCAATGAGGCTGATTCTCAAAGTCAGTGTGCACAGGACGTTAGACTGAGTAAGTCCTATTGAACTTAATGGGATTCACCGCTGAGTAAAATCTTCCCAGGACTGTACTTCAAGGACTGCAATTGTCTGTGTGAACGTGGCCTTAAGGTGTGACCTTTCAACATCAAATTTTGGCGAAAGACCCCCAGAGGAATCTCAGATGTGATTTCCACAAATGCAAAATAAAGTTTGTTTTGAAGGAATTCCAAAATATGGCAACGGTAGTTGTATATTCCAAGTCTGAAAACATACTACAATCTCTAAAAGGAACTATCAGGACAGTTGAGCAAGCCTATGATTAATTCTACCTGTTTTGCATCATCTCAGCCATGAGCTTCAGAATAGGAGTAGTACATGCTGGCTCACGATACCACAGCTCAATAGCTCTTTGAAGAATAGGGAGATATGATGGGTATCTTTCATAATGTAAGTTAAAGATAAAATTCTTAATAAAAGATGCTCATCACACACAGCTTCATTTCAAAACTTACTTTTAAAAACATGACTAAGGTTTGAGGTCTATTCTTTAGCAGCTATAAATTATCTCTGAAACCAAGCCAAATTGCTTCGATAGAGAATCTTAATGTGCACTAACTGAAGATCTTGTTTTGTAGTCATATCAATCACTAGAGAATCAAAGATCTTGCTGACGGGTCCAAACTCTGGCAGCCCAATAACAGCAGAGGCAAATTTAATGAAAGAATCAACCATACTAAAGTTTGAGGAATAGTTTAAGAACAAACAACACTAATAAAAAACCCCTATGTAGCTACAAAGGAAGAAAAAACAAGGATATCAATCAATACATCAATGCTCCTAGTCCTAAATGGAAAGCCATCAGAGCAAAATGCTCTGATAACTTCCGCTGTAAAAACTCTGCAGATAGCCTGATATGGCTAGCCAGTTCAATCAAAATTGAGGAGCTCTAGCGGTGGGTATTTGGAGATAAGGTTTAGGTGATAGAAACCCAAAGGAAGAATGGCTTCTGGCATCCTTGATTTCATGGATGCTTAGTACAGTGACAGAAAGAACTTCATAGACAGTTCATTCAATTTTTAAAAATATATCTGCTTTCCTTCATTGATAACTTGGATGTTCTGTTCTTAACAAAAATAAATAATTTTAATGGAGTTTCTGAACATACAGTAGAGATTAGATTGCAGCAATATCTCCTCTTTTAGGGAGGGTCCTGACTTTGGCAGCTGAGCCAGTCTACTTGATTCTGCCCTGATGACTCTCTCCTTAAGCAAACAGGAGGACCTCCTCCTTCAGGGATTTTGAGCACAAGCTCCCTGTCTGGGGATGTAGGTTTTTGTGGCAACACTGCTGGTCATGATGTGAATGTGTAGTAACCTGTCAACTTGGAAGCCAAATGTGATGGGCCTGGGTGCATTATTCTGGGTTCTAAAACCTGATCTTCCTACTGGACATTCTGGAGGCTCAGAGACGAAGACTTCTGGCAATGGGATGTCCATTGGTCAGAGTGGCACCTGTTGTGACTATTACTCTAAAAAGATTGTTCCTTTGGGCAGCCTCAGCTTAGCTGAGCTGGCAAAACCTACCAAGTGAGGGAGCAAAAGATCACCGCCAGAAGCCAAAACCTATGGGTTTGAACCCTTGGAAGTTGGAATTTCAGAAGTAGGGTCTACGTGGTCTTGCACTTTATAACGTGCCTATGGACAAAAATCTCATCTCCCAAAGTCTGGCCAGGGATTGCAAGCAAGCATTTTGTGGAAGAGGGGGAAATTGAAGTCTTAGGACAAATGGATAGTTATGGACAAATTGACAAGACTTGAATTTCCCCTCCTCCACAAAATTTTGATCTGTGGACATCAATATACAGTATAACCAATCAAATGTACACTACAATCAAATTTACTTTAAAAGTTATGCTACGCTTCTCAAAGCAGTATCTAACACAAACTCATTCAAATGAATGAAATCAGAATGCAGTCTCATTAATAGAGTTTTCAGTAGTCATGTGGTTCTAATATTTACTTATCTCAAGAAACTACACACTTTGATCATGTTAGAGGACCTATTTTGTGATAATCTTAAAGAAATAGGTCCTATAAAATGATCGAAGTGTGTAGTTTCTTGAGATAAGTAAACGTTAGAACCACATGGACTACTGAAAACTGTTAATGAGACTGCATTCTGATTTTATGCTTAAGGGCACATGGTCTTAGAAAATATTGTTCCTGTATATTCAAAAGTACCCTGCACACCTAATATGCTGTATTGCTGAATATACAAGGAAAACCAACTTCCAAAATATAACACTTGAATCACTGACAGTTTGACATATCAATATTTTAAAAGAAATGAATGACTTTCATATTCATGATATTTTTAGTTCCATGCACCTTCCCTTGCAATACTTCAAGAACAGCCTATATACCTTACCACCAGAAATGTCTTTAAAATATTTGGAGATATTTTAATAAAGCCTTATGAGATATCAAATAACAACTTTGTAACAGATTTTTCTATTATTGCACATATTTGCTCTTCATCCTTTGCCCAGAGGGAAAAACTATAAATCTTTTCTCAACTGAATGAACACCATTTATCATATTCATTTTCTTGTCAATACAATTATGAAAAGCCTTTGGCCTTTTTCCAAGGAGCCTGATTTGTTACAGAAACCCAATTAGTATAAGCAAGCCTGCTACAAACAATCCTATTTTGCAGGATAATGTTACTATTCTGCTTGCTGGGCTATTTGCTTCTAAACATTACCCAAGAACTGTTATAATATATAAAACATAATAATAATTCCCAGGTTAAAGACCAAGTCAAAGATGTTATGATTTCTGTTCATCTTTGCCATCTAGTGGACAGAAGTAAAATCTAGAGTGGTTTCCTCAAATCTGAAGAGGATATCAAAGGGGTCACCACTAGCAATTTTAAACAACTTTTGAATCTTTTAAAAATGTTGTTCATCTGAAATGGAAGCAGGGCTCTCTAGAAAATGCATGCATACGACTGATGATGGCTGCTTCATCTTTTGCTCTCTTCCTTTTTATTCTACTTACTGCTGAATCATTTTATACAGTTTTAATATTTCTAGGTTTTAATCTGCATACTGCTTGGATTTTTAAAAATTTTTTACATATAGGAAATAAAAAAAAATTAAAAATTAAATAAATAAATCCTATTTTTAGAGTGAGGTATCTTTTTTCTTTCTTTCTAAAAACACCCAAACCACTTTATATTTTTTTTTTATAAGAATTTATTGACATTTTTACTTATAACAACATACAACCTTAACCACACCTACATTTATACACATACAAAACAAATACAATTACACATCTAATACAAAAATTGCCATGATTTTTCTTCTTAATTAGACATCTCAAAAAAAAAAAAATTCTTTTTCCAATCTTGACAGTTGACTTCCCCTGCCTTTTCACCTTCGAGTTTATATCCACAATCTACTTTTTAACCTCTTCATTTAAAAAATTAATCTTAATTATATATATAAAGTAAAACATTCATCTTAATCTTCATCTTAATCTTAATCGTCTTAATCTATAAACTTTAACCACTTAAATTGACTTTATTTATACTACATCCTCATAAATCCTCACAAATCATCCTCATCAAATCTATCTCTTCTATCCTTTAAACTGCTGCTTATAACATAAAAACTTGAAATATCTCCTTTCATGTTCAAACAAATAATAAAACAAACTATTGTTGACAGTGTTCACCCTCCGATTTCAAAATACCATAACAGATTGCTTTAGATTTTACTTAATGCTTCACCCCACACCCCCTCTGTCCATTATTCTTCTCCTGATGGCATCAGCACTGAACTTCCTTGCAGCTTCCCTCTCCAAACGTCCACAGATCCGGGCACAGTCCAAAACTCTCCTTGCCACGAGCTCCGAGGTATCCATCTCTTCCTCTCTCAGCTTCTCCGGTTCTTTGTAACATTCCTTTTCTTCTTGTAAATACCTTAATTCTCTGTCCCTGGCCCCCGAGCTCACACCTCGGGGACTGGATATAACAAATCTTGACATCTCCTTGGGGCTGCCACCCCCAAAGAGCGAATTTCTTCTCCGAAGTAGCTCACTCATTTCTTTCCATCTTTCCATCCACCCTCTCAGCTCTTTGGCAAGACTTTCTTCCAAAGTGTCAAAAGTTTTGTAAGCCTCCTCTGTGGGCAGTTGGTTCCATTTCAGACCCCCACACAAGACTTTGACTTTTCTATAAAGTAGTTCCACATTCAGGGCAGTGAGCCTTTGTTCATCTGTTAGTCCAGAGTTCAATACCAGTTCAAGGACGAAACCCAACATACTGGCAGAGGAGGAGGAAATGGGTATCATATTTCTTCCCCTGTCTCTTTGTTCGTCGCCATTTTCCTAAGCTGGAGCGCAAACACTGCAACTTTATATGGAGATATTTTCCGCTAGTTAGCTTCCCAAAAAAAAGTTTGCCAGTCTCATGTATCGATTTTAAATACTTTGTAACCAGTTCTGTGGCAGCAATCCCTCAAATTGGTTAATTTCTTAGGCTCGAAGGGAGGGAGGCAGGCTGCCTTTCTCCTTCCCCCCGGATCGTTCCAAAAACACGATTTCTGCCAAGATTATTTACTCACGACCACCGGGTTCCTTTAGCTCCATTCTTCACAGGTAGAACTTAGACGCTCACCGCGGGCTTTGCCGCCGCATTTACATCCCGGTTGGGGCATGTCCCCGTAAGCCCGGCTCCGTTGTCCCTTCACCCCCACTCCCCCTTTACAGGGGGGGCAAGGGAAGGGTTCGGAGCCTCCGCGGGCGCAGCCGGGGAGCCCAGGGTGCGGGACGCTCTTCCCGCACCCCAACCGGAGCCGCGCGCTGCGGTAGCGCGGCTCCTAACCCCCGGGATGGACCGGGCGCTTCGGACCCGAAGCAGCCCTCGACCACCCGACGATTGCGTCGCCGCCGGAAGTCCACACCCAAACCACTTTATAGGCAGGAGTAACACAAAAACCAGTTTAAACATTACTTAAGAAAACCTGCAACTGGGACATCCTAAAATTGCTAAAGCCCTAAAGTGTTTGAGTTGACTTTATATACTATCTACCTGATGATGATGATGATAACAATCATAATAATAACAACAAATTATCACCACCACCACCACCACCATCATCAAAACAAAATATAAAATCAAAAAATCCTTCCAGTAGCACCTTAGAGACCAACTAAGTTTGTTCTTGGTATGAGCTTTCGTGTGCATGCACACTTCTTCAGATATCATCACCATCATTTATACCCCGCCCATCTGGCCGGGCCTCCCCAGCCACTCTGGGCGGCTCCCAACAGAATATAAAAAACACGGTCAAAACATCAAACATTAAAAACTTCCCTAAACAGGGCTGCCTTCAGATGTCTTCTAAAAGTCAGACAGTTGTTTATTTCCTTGACATCTGATGGGAGGGCATTCCACAGGGCAGGTGCCACTACCTAAGGTGGGCAGGTTGTAAAAGTCCAGAAAGGCCCATGGCTTTGTAGGCTTCAGACCCTTAAATTCCCTAAGAATTCAAGTTGCTCAACTTGCTCACCCCGCCCTTTCAAACCCACAAGTGAGCACCCAACATTTGCAGAAAAAGTAATTTTGGTTTTCTAGCACAGTGTAATAGAAAACTCCAATAATGGAAATCCTAAAGCATGCATAATGTCACATGAGAGATCTCATAGTTACTTACACAGTAATGACTTTAATATACTAAATACAATTGCTTCAATGGGTGGATTGTGATGATAATAAAAAAGAAATCAGAAAGGAGCCCTGATAGCAGAGGTACATCACACTGTAAATTAAAGGGCTTTAAATTTATCTAAGTATTGCAGGCTAACAATAGAGATGGGGAATAATTAGGGATTAGTGTGGCACAACCCCCGCTCTGCCAAAAGTGACCTCTTTGTGGTCTCTCTCCAAATGTTGCCCTCTCAGTTAATGGTATGATTGCAACTGTACTGTAATTTTAGCTGATTACGCATTAGTTCATTTAGCTTTGTTTCCTCTTCCCCACTGTGCCACACTATTAAACTAATGCAAGGGACCTGGTATCCCTCTGTGCACAGAGCCGGCATTGTCATAGTGTAATAAGGATACATCCAGTCAAACAGCATGGTGTAGCTGGTCTTTGTGTTCAGAGCAAAGGCAATCCCTCGAAGATCTCTCGCCAGTCCGATCAACATACGCTGTCAGTGGGAAAGAGACACAGTAATTGATTTTCACGTTAGCACAGAGCAGATGGAGTCATGATCAGCCAATAATGAGCACAATATCTGATTTTAATTCATTAGCGTAAACGTCTTTTTTTCTTTAAAAAAAACCTAGAGCTTTTAAGTCTTCAACTTAAATATTAATATTAATCAAGTGCTTTTTGCACAGCAATAAGCTTATCAATAGAAATAATAAAATGAATTCAGCTTGAAATAGTAGATATGAGATCATATAATAAATTAAAGCCCAGAAGACACATTAAACAGAAAGTAATTTCCATTATATTCCCCTTTTCATTTTTTGTTTTTCTCCTTTTAAACTGGGCATGGGGATTCTCACTGATGTCACTCTTCCAACTTGGTTATCCCTCAGAAATAGTCTGAGCAAAATTTATTGAGCTGTTCAGTTTTATGTTTGAAACAAGAATAGGTGCTAAGCACAGGGGAATGAATATATATTTCCATCATTATTATTTAGTATATTCATTATTGTGTATAAACAACAACAACAACAACAACAACAACAACAACAACAACAACAACATGCAATTCATTGAAAACATTTATTAGTATAAAATGTTTGTTTTTAAAGAATGGCCCATGCATCCTTTTTATAAAACAGATTCAACAGCTGCTGAAATTGTTTAAAAGACAATTCCTAAAATCATAAGTAGACTTCAAGTGTACATGGCTGTCCTCTCTCTAGGAGAGGAAAGTGGTGCTTTTAGGTAAATAAATAAGCTATTCCATTTTTAGACTCTGCAAAAAATGGGGGATGACATTGCCATCAGCATACAGTTAGCTCTAAAATGAGAATGTTAATCAGACTGGCTCTGAATAGCAATTCTTTGGTCTGAAGGTTAATCAGATGGGTTTATCATAAGAAATATAGTTTGCTGGAATTATGTTTACTGCAAGGCAGGGCTAATTTGAGACATCAATTATATTCAGCCACCCTACTGAATTCGCAACATAGCATCTATCCAGCCTGCATCACCCACGCTGACAACGTATGGACCCAAACTAACACAGATGAAAAGCAGCAAAGTTTTTTGGACAGGTAACACCGCAGGGCAGCTTGGAAACTTGGGGAGTCCCTGAGATGCCTTGTTAATGGTATGATTCTACTCAGAAATGGTGGGACCCTTCCCTGAATCTCCCCAATTCATCTAGGAATTCGGGGGTACACACAGAACCAATGCAGACTCCTAGCAAAGAAGTTATAAATTAGCATGATTTAGTCTCCTTTTTTTGCACCATTGTTTAGGGAATATATGAAGATGTAATCCATGGGAACCTTGAGTGGAACTGAACATTGGTCTAAGGAACAGTTGCTGAAGGGAACAATCTCTCCTTCCCTTCTGCCGTGTGCTGTTCTGGGGGTTCTCCTGACATCCCCACCCCCCAGCAGACTTGGAGGAGGCACAGGGGGGATGATGGAGACAGTTCCATTGCACTAGCTGGAGTCCTTACGCTGGCTTCCACTAACAGAACCAGGTAATTGAACCCTGTCCTTTGATTTATATTTGCCTTTTTTCTTCTTGTGGAAATAGATTTATAGCAATCCACCTTAGTGGGCAGCAATGGTAGGATATCCAGCAATGAGGGCCCAGATCTGCAATACTCTACGTGGAAACCTGCCCTTCCCCATGATTAGAACTAGAAACAATAACACAAAGCAAAGAAACAAATGTAAATGTGCTTAATCTGCATGATTTATACAGGAAAATCCAGGTTATATTGTCAAATATATTTTATGTTTGTTTTTAGCACAGAGCCCAGGGACACATGCTATGGTGTAGGGAGGGCGAATGTGGGTGAGCACAGTGATGGGCCTTTAATCAGAAGTGATAACAACATTTGCTAGAGTCTTGGAGTGCAGTTGGGTATGGAGCACCCCACTTTATCCACATAATAATATCCTGTGAGGCAGGCTAGGCTGAGACAGTGACTGGTCCCAGGTCATCTGTGAACTTCATGGATGATCAGGGATGGGAACCCATATCTTCAAAGTCACCTCTCTCTCTCTCTCTCTCCCTCCCTCCCCTTGGGGGTTGGCTATGGGGATCCAGCAGTTCAAAATTTAGCACTATACCACTGAAAACATGAGTATTTTGTATTTCTTGTGTTTCTATGAATGTCACTATGAGCTCCCCTCAATCCCTTGACCTAATTCAGTCTGAAATTCTTTACATTTCTGACAAAGTACGTTGAGTATAAGTAACACAGCCACTATTTTGAATAGGCAGCTTGGAGAATATAACCCACTGAGCTTAGAATCTGGGATGAGACTTACTGTGTCAGGAGGGGGGAAGGGCACTTTACAATTATATGGATTGGACAGGACCTGGTTCTGCTACAATTCTCTTTCTGGGACTAGACTTAGAATGAGACCTCAGAATGGACTTTGTCACAGAAACGTTTTTATGACCAAGACTACATTGATGTGCTGCCTGTCATTCAATACAAACGGTGTGACCGTATGAATAATTCCAACTACCCAAGTCATTTCTCAAAACCTTTTTTCTTCTATTAGCTCTTTTACCGGTACTTATGATTTCCAGATGAAGCCTGCTTCCCCTTATAAATGTCCATCATTTCTAATGGCAAATATATATAACTTACAGTAGCAAAGTCTGCACATGCCCTCAGCCATTACCTAAAGCTAAAAAGTGTATGGCTACAAAGATCATAGAAATCACCACTTTGTAGAGTTGGAAGGGTCATCTAGTTCAACTCCCTGCAATGTAGGAATTACACCCGAAGAATCTCTGACAGACGACCACCCAGCTTCAATTAAAAAGGAGAGTCTACCGCCTTTGGAGGTTGGTTTAGTCCCTAATGAGCATGGAGAACACACTATACACTGTAAGTCTAAGCGGGGAGAATCAAGAATTCATGAAGTTCCACTGAGGTCAAGTCTCACTAGCCAGAAGATCCTACTTATTCCAAATGGTAAAAACAAATGCTCAAATTGAACAGATGCCCCAAACATTTATGTGATCACATGCTGACACTAAAAGGATGTTAAGGCCACCAAATCCATTCATTAATTCATTGTAAGACCAATAATCAAATTACTAGTCCATGTTAGGCTCTCAAAGCAGGTGTAGATTCATTCTTTTCAGATTTCAGTAAGATGAATCTATCTAATAGTATAGATTTAAGGTGGCATGGTCTGAAGAAAAATTCAGAGGAGGCATTTAACAGTAGTCACCTTGCATGATTTATTTTCTTGTTGCCAGATATGTGTGGTATTAAGGGAGGTATGAAACAGGGACAAGCAACTGGCTTTTAATTTTTTTTAAAAAAATCGCTTATTTGATTATATCCTCAAAGAACCTCAAATGGCTTGCATCTAATCTGAGGAACGTAAGGTTACTGAAGGATCACAATGCATGTACCACAGAGATACATTCATTCCTAGGATGCATAGTGACCACTGTTGAACTATGTAGTTATTATGTGAAGGACTGAATGAGAAAATGTGCAGAGAGAATTTTGGTAGCCAGAACTCTGATGACTAAGCACATTTCCACTTTGAAATAATTACTGCATATCTCATAATTAAAAATAAAGGAACAGGCTGGCTGCTTTAAAAGCCACTTTACTAGGCCTGTTGTTGATTTCCCCCCGATTTCTTAAAATAAATTTCCGCGGCTTTCTCAAAGTAACAGCAACATGGGGGCAAAAGACCCATCAAAACCGAAATTGCATTTTGACAGTGCGCACCACATTGCTAACTTGTTCCAAGTGGAGCCAGACAAGACAACCCATTCAAACACCCCAAAACAGGATTTTCTAATGGGAAGTCTGACAGACCTTTAACTATAGTTGCACTTCTGGGTGCAGCTATAATATTACCCTCATAATTCTACTATATAATAACAGCCGGGGAAAAGGTGAAGGGTCATAGTGCTTTGTCTTTAGAATTAAGATGGCTGTCTTCGTCCTTACAGCATACTCTTAATTCTACAGACACGTCTTAATAACCTCTAAATAGTTCCAACAAAAGAGCCATGTCAGAGGAATGAGCAGGCCCCAAGGTGTTTCAACTGGAGTGTTTTCATCTGCCTTTATTGCGCTATCCCTCTCCAGAATTAAGGCAATAACCTGTGATAAATTATTCAGGAACTGCTACAGGGATCAAAGCAAAATCATTCTGTTAAAGTGCTGTTTGCAACATTTGGCACTTAGTGTGAAAACTTTTAATGTGTGCAAGCTGAAAATCAAGGATTTTAAATAATTCAGCAGCTTCGAGTTTCTGTGAACCGGCTATAGATAGCACGATGCTACTTAACCACTCCTCATCCTCGGATAACATTGTTTTATTTGCCCCTATCAAACTAATCATGTCATAAATAATATCAAAGTACCACGGAGGTTAAGTATAGAAAGTCAATATATTATTGAGCCGAATTTCCAGGGCCAATACAGGGGCTTCTTTAAGAGAGCGGTGGTGAGAAAACAGGCACTAATCTTGTAACTATGATTTTTTTCCCCCGTCCCCAGCTAATGACGTCCTCACATATTTGGTGAGCACTTCCTGGAAAATAAACCTGAACATATGCTTTATGAACAGGATTGTCAACTACAAATGTATTTCAACAAGGGTAAGCTGCCCATTGCAATTATTTTTCAACTACGTGTTTCAGATGTATAAAAAGCCAATTAGAAAATCCTAGTAGAAGCCACAAATTAAATGAGCTTGGCAGTCATTGGCCATTTTCTAAGTGATATTTTAACAGTGTCACCTCCCTGCAGATAAGAATACTAAGCATTTTATCGAAGAGCGGAACAGATTATTATTATTATTATTTTGTTTTGTTTTCAGTACTTTCCAAATAGAGTACCTGAAAGCACTTTACCACGTATTATTTATTCATCAGGATGAGCAAACAAATAAACCAAAAAACCCAAAAAGCTCTATAATCTAATAAATTATGCTTAAAAAGATTTCAGTGGGAAAGTTTACTTTATGAT
The DNA here is from genome assembly GCF_009819535.1 of Lacerta agilis. Lineage (NCBI taxonomy): Eukaryota > Metazoa > Chordata > Lepidosauria > Squamata > Lacertidae > Lacerta > Lacerta agilis. The sequence goes on from NC_046314.1 coordinate 10,128,099, forward strand.
AAAGCAACAAATTCAGTTCCTTAGCAGTGGCTTAGAGCATGAAGTTTCCCTTTATACAAATTAGACAGATGGTGCTTACAGTAGAATTTACTAAAGGTCTGTCACAACAAATGCAGCCAAGCTGCATATTTAATCACTGCAGAACCTTGTCTACCTGCAGCTGCCAACTGCTAATCCAATTTCCCTGATAAATGTGGCAAGAGACACGATCAGCAATAAAGAGCATCTAACTCCATTTTCCTGCAGGGCGTCTTTTGATGAACATTTAGGACGGAAGCAAGGAGTGCACTGTGTGGCCCTGGCTTGTGGCAGCTGCATGCATTCTGAAGGCACAGTTCTCAGGTTACTCACTTAATTCTGCCACTATCATTATGTTGCTATTGATCTCAGTAGCTCTTGTCTACACAGCATTACTCTAGATGGAGCTGAATCAGGCAGTTATCATGCATCAAAGTTGCTCAAAAGCCTGGAGATTTCCCCTTAATTACTTGTGATTTTATTTGCAAATACCGTTAAAGTGTAATCAAAGCAATCACTTTCCAGGGTCATTAAGAACTTGCTAGTTTAGGGATATAACACTGGAACTCTATTAAAATTTCCACCAGTAAGAATTGTTTCTCTATCAAACAAGACAGTGCAACAGCGAAATGGTTTCAGCGCTGATAAAGTCCTCAAATGACAGAAAGCTGCAATCTTTAATGAAGGTCGTTTAAAATCCACTTCAAATCTGATTCCTAACCTCAAACTGCTCCCCGGAACAACAATATTTACATAGTAGTAGTAGTAGTAGTAGTAGTAGTAGTATCTAATGCCGCCCTGGGCTCCTTCAGGAAGAAGGGCAGGGATATAAATTCAACAAACTAACAAACAATGCATTATTCTGAACGATCAGCAAAGTCAAGTGAAGAGTTTAATGTATGTGGCAACAGTTATTTTTTGAGTCAAAACAGTTATTTTTTGAGTCAAAACAGTTATTTTTTGAGTCAAAACAGTGCATTTACTGTTACTAAAGGCACTGATGCATCAAAGCACTTGTCATATTTTTCTCAAAAAGTTGCTTACCGGGGCAGTAATTTTCTCATGGAGCAACAGTAAAGACAACATTTAGCAAACATGCTTAGCATGTGCTTATTGTTTAGGGCCACATTTTAGTATACACAAAGGTTTGTACAAAAATAAACTGGGCTTCTGGCTTCTCCACTCCCACCAGCATCTCCATGAGCTACCTCATGGAGAGCCAGTGTGGTGTAGTGGTTAAGAGCGACAGACTCGTAATCTGGGGAACTGGGTTTGTGTCTCCGCTCCTCCACATGCAGCTGCTGGGTGACCTTGGGCTAGTCACACTTCTTTGAAGTCTCTCAGCCCCACTCACCTCACCGAGTGTTTGTTGTGGGGGAGGAAGGGAAAGGAGAATGTTAGCCGCTTTGAGACTCCCTCGGGTAGTGATAAAGCGGGATACCAAATCCAAACTCTTCTTCTTCTTCTTCTACCTCCCGAGACCTTGTCAAGGCAGGCAGAAGCATCCAAAGAAGATCGCTACCTATATATAGAGCGAGAGCATGCAGTTCTCCAGATCCGTTTGCGTTTTCTGGAAGAGCCGAGGAGAGGGAAGAACAGCAATGGCACCACGAGGTTTCACACCACATTTTAAAAATGCTAAGGGAAAATTATTGATAAGTGCTTCTGCGAATATTACACAGTGTAGCTGAAATAGCCACTCTAGAGTGCACGGTTAACTGTTTGTTCATAATAGTAGAAGGCAATCTATTTAATGTAATGCTATGCTAATGTGCTCCGTTCCACTTAGCAAGTCTCCCCCCCACCCTCTAAAATATACTGTTGTTTTGACACAAACAGCTTGCTACACTTAAGGATTTTACTAATAAAACATAATGTTGTGCTAGATAATATGACTGTTGCCACAGCTGAACTGACTTGTCAAATCAATCCTAATATGGCTCCCACAGGCACATAAAAACCTTATTTAGCTATCAGTTATCCTAATCACTTTGTTCGGTTTAAGAACGCAATACTTCAAGACCAGTTCCTATTTATACATATATGCCCAGCCATTTAATAAACTCCTGATTTATATATTAAATTCTTGTTTGGAAGAGATGTTCTAAATATACAGTGTTTTCATCTCGTTTATTCCTGTACCTTTGTAGGTCTACACACACCTAATAAACAAATACATAAAATAAAGAAACAGAAAAGCTCATCCACACACAAAAATGAAAGTAGTTAATACACAACAGGCCAAAATTCCAAAAGTATAAGATATTAAGCAGTCAGGGTGAAATCCAACATTAATCATGCTCAGAGCAGAGTCACTGATATCAATGAACTTAAGTCCATTGGTTTCATTCAGTCCACTGCGTATGACTAATGTTGTGCATCACCCTCTTTTTATAGCTCTCTGAAAAACAGAGATCAGAGAGTGGAGCTAAATGTAATGCCAATCATAAGGCTGTCACTAAAACAGCAACCTTATTTCTACTTCCTATCTCCCACTGAGTAAAGGAAAAGTGTGAGATGGCATCATGTTTTCATCACTGCCACTCAGGGGAGGATGGCAAGGGAGGCAAGCATGCAATATGATGACATCCTATCACACACTTCCCTTATGAAATGACATAGGGAGAGACAAGGGGGCTAGATGTGGGGTTTCTAGCTTTTTGATGTAAACTCCACAAACAGTCTAGTTTCACCAGTAATGCAAAATTCTCAGGGAAAATTCAATGGTGCAATTTTGCTTCTCCTAGTTTAGGATTAAAAAGGCCTTTTGTTCTTCCACTTCAGCATTCCTCAGAGCCTAGGAATAAGCTCAGCGCCACATGGGGATTGATGCAGACAAGGAAGTAGGGCACCTAGCAAGCAGGGATGGGGCAGGGAGATGGGGCAAGAGAGGAACGAGCAGAGAACCAATTCTACTTCTACCTAACCTTCCTACTTGTTTGCTCATTATCCCAGTCTGTGCCTCATCTTGCTCTGGAAACCTTTTTGCCCCTTCATGTAGGGGAGAGTAGATTCATATCCCCAGAGGCTTAAAAATGAAGAGTTCACATATGGACCTTCAAAGGAAAACATCACATAAACTAAAGCAGAACTGAGAAAAAGGCAACCAGCCAAATTGAATCTTTCTGATTTTAAGGGAAGAATTACTTTCACACTTAATTTCCATCAATTTAAGTCAATGGGCCTTAGTGAGATTTTCCTGGCTGGATGGTGTCCTCCCCCTCCATCTCCCCCCCCCTCCATCTCCCTATTGGTTTATGAGAAATAAGATTTCCCAATTCTATTCAAAACAACTTACCTTTGCTTCATCTTGTTTAAAACTATTGTTAAATATCTGAGCTAAAGTTTCAAACGAAACTGTCAGGGGAAGCATGAAGTTTTCAAATTCGTCTTCATCTTCACCTATGGAAAAAAGAAAGAAAAGCAAGTGTTAAACACCAGGAAAAAGAACAATGAAGTCCAGGAAGCCTACAACAAGGACTCCTTATATACAAAACTTGCTAAAGGCCACTGAAAAACGATAGGTCTTCAAAAGGCCTGCCGAGCCTGCAAAGCGATGGCGTTCCATTGTTGCTGAGCCAATGAAAAGGCTCTGTTAAGGGTGCCCACCAACTTAATCATCTTCACAGGTGGACACCTAAGTAAGTCTTCCAACACTAAATGGACAGTAAATGGATGGCATTAATGTTACAGCTTTTAATGTTGAACCCACATTTCTTCACAACTTCACGTCTTAACAGTAAGATGTAGTCTAGACCACTCCAGAACAGGGCCCTTGGGATGACTGACACTCATTGGACCCTACTAGCGTTAGTTACTCAGTTGCTAAGCTAGGGTAAGCCTGTGTGTAGGGCTATGCGCATGCACACACAAATCTGGGCCTAAACTGGCACTCAACCTGCCCCAAGTCTGAATCCTGAATCTATTATTTCCTGCACTGCCTGCTGTGAATGGCAACACCACACCAAGGCTTCAGAGCACGGTTTTGCCCAGCCAACATTGTTTAATCTGGAGTTAAATCCAGCTTCCTTCATACTGTGTTGCATTGTACTCTCGAGTACTGATTTTCCATTGTTAGGCAAGAAATGGGAACACAAAACTCACATGGCATTTTGTCCCTTGAGACAGTTATACCATATCAAAAACTATAGCTGCCTATTATTCCAGATAACATGTTAATTCTCCCAGTTCACGTCTATATATTCTAGTTATCGGTCTTCTTATTTCTTTTCGATTTCTATATACCGGCTTTAGCACATACCCCTCTCCTCATCACTTTCATAATTCCCCCAAGGACTCTCTGGACTACTCCACTTGATCAAACATGGTGTGGAATTTAATGAAACAGGATCACACTTCTTTGAAAGAATATACGTCCCTTTGGATACATTATGCACAATCAAATTTGAATGCATATACCTTATAATGAGATCCAGGGCTTTTTGATCTGCTGAAGCCCCATGCCTCATGTGGCGTATCCAGGTATCTCATCCTGAGGCCACCTCATAGGCTGTGGCTCAAAAATACATGTCCCTCATAACACACTCAGCTACATCAAGTCATTGTTACTGACACATGTGACAGGTACTATGTTGGATTTGTTGTATTGCGCTGTCATGGAAACAGGCAGCCTGAGGATGGGGGATGTAGATGTCACCTTTATGACCAGATCATTACCTCACAAAGGGTGTGCATTTTCATGACACAGTCTCTGATGGGAGGCAGAAGAGAGATGAGATGCACAGGCCAAATGATGCCCCAGACTTGGAGTTTAAAAATTCCAATGGGTTTACAGAATGCTCTCGGAGATTAATTTTGCTTATGCCTATAGGTGACCAGTTGATAACCTGGTTGATGTAAGAAGTTACTACAGCTGCTAAGTGTTCTCTCATTCCAAATCCTAAATAGACCTTCCTTCAGTGGATGGATTACAGAAGGCTGCTAGGGCATTGGAGACAATATAGCAAAGTGGTGCAATTTTTGTGCTCAGTTGGACCAAACAGGTAATTGAACCCATTTAAAAGGATACAATTAGTGGTAGCAAAGAAGAGTATTCTCAGCTTAGACAGCACTGTGTTATGGGGTTTGTTGGGTCCACATTTTGCACACACACAGAAACTGAGTAATCCACCATCTTCTGAGATGCATTAGAAAGATAGTGATTTTTATTCAGTCTAGCCATTTTTAAAACATAATCTGAGTCACTTGATGTTAATGATCACTTTCAGTTTATTTCTTCCTCTAGATGCTACAGCATTTTAAACTTTTTTCAAAAAATCCCAATGAGAATAGGGATTTTCAAGGTGCCAGGCTATAGCAGTATAACTTTAAGGACTGTACAGATAGTTTACAGGTGAACTTTGCCTATACTAGTTTGAATCTCGCAAGGGAGCTTCTAACGTTGCAGAGGAATCTTATAAGTCTGGAAATAAAGTAACATTAACTTAAAATACTGAATCATCTTTGTGACAATCTAAAGCCCGTGGAAATAAAAAGAAAGTACATTCCAAATCTGTCTTTTTGCTCCTGGCATAGAAAGTAGGTTCTTCAATGAAACAGGGATAGATCCATCCCATGTCCAAAGATCACACTCTTATAATATAGCCGACCAATCTAAAATACGTTTATTCAGAAATCAAGTCTTCTAAGACTTCTTTCCTAGTAAGAAACATTAGCCTTGAAATGAAAGCCCATAGGTAAATAAGATCCAAGGAACCTGAATGGAATGAAAATAGCCACTAATATGTTCTGCAAATATTTTGAAGGGTTATTTTTTAGTACATTCTATAGCAACTTTCGTGCTGATTATGGCACAAGCAGTCATGTGGATTTTAATGCAACCAGAAGAACCATGTTGAATTTAGTTTCACCTTTCTTGCACAACACATGGTGTGGAAAACAATCCTTCTGTGGGCAGATGATGCCTGCATCCAAGCAATTAGGTCTCAATGTGGTCATAACATGTTTTAATAACCTGTCTGGCATAGTGTTATTTCGATTTAAAAACAAATACCAATATTGCCAGGAACTGATTATTAGACCATAGAGTAGACAATGTATTTGGGAGACCTTTCTAACTTCAGGAAGGGAGTGAAGGAATACAATGAAAAATTTCTTACCTAGATCTACCATGAGAAGGCGTGTGAGTGCAGTATAGAATCTGGTTCTGCACCTAAGGTCACTCAAACCATAATTATCATTTACACCCAAGAAAGGGAAGTGTTTACTCTGGTGGAAAAATGAAGAACACATTAAAAAAGTCAACACCATTCATTGTTTTATGTTAACAACTTTTAAAATATTGAAGCTAATTCGAGAAGCCTACCGTATGATTCTGCAGCATGAACTTCACAGCATCAATTTTCACAAGCTTTTTTAGGAGAATATAAGTGTTTGAAATTAAGGGAAACAACAGTATAGTATGCAATTAATATGCTGATAACACAAAACCTAACTTTTTAATGCTTCTGGTCTTCAGAGACCACATTTCGATAGCTTTACAGAGTATTAGAACACACTCATTTCAAAAATTAGGCTTTTTATTTAAAGAAAACGCAAAGAAAATAATAATTAACAGATAATATTACTAAGCAGAAGAAGAAGAAGAAGAAGAGTTTGGATTTGATATCCCGCTTTTCACTACCCTAAGGAGTCTCAAAGCGGCTAACATTCTCCTTTCCCTTCCTCCCCCACAACAAACACTCTGTGAGGTGAGTGGGGCTGAGAGACTTCAGAGAAGTGTTACTAGCCCAAGGTCACCCAGCAGCTGCATGTGGAGGAGTGGAGACACGAACCCGGTTCCCCAGATTACAAGTCTACCGCTCTTAACCACTACACCACACTGGCTCTCAGAAGAGCGGGGAAGTTGTTAAAACTATCAACAGTCAGTGTTCTTAAAAATTTTAGAAGACAATTAGGAAATGTATGATACTTGTCAGGACATCTCAAGGCCAATTTTTTTCATCTTTTACAGCAGTCATCTCTCACAGCAGATGGGAGAATGGGGTGCCAAATTCAGGTAAACCTTGTCACTAATCCTCAACAGGTGAGCAACTCTGTCAGAACAGATAGTGCTGGTCCTCTGTAATGTGTATAGTGGGGAAGAGGGTGGGATTTTCTCATGCAGAAGAACTGGCATGCAACTTGCTGCTACATACGGATCAAGGTTTTGAGTTCCACACCTCATCTATCACAGTTCCTATTAAAATATTTTCTTTGTTTAAAATGGTCAAGACAGGAAGGGAAGGAGCTACAGATAACTACTGACATTATCCTGTATCATTGTTTTACCCTAGGACAACCTTCAACATGGTGCCCTCCAGATTCCAACTCTCATAGTCTCAGCCAGCATCACTATAGGTCAAGGATAATGCATTTGGAGGTCAAAACATCTCAAGGGCACCAGTTTGAGGGAGGCTAAATAAGGAAAGAAAAAAGTACAGAGGTACCTTGGTTCTCGAACGGCTTAGCTGTTGAACATTTTGGCTCCCGAATGCCGCAAACCCGGAAGTAAGTGTTCTGGTTTGTGGACTTTCACTTGAATGCAGGAAGCTCCTGCAGTCAATCAGAAGCCACGCCTTGGTTTGTGAATGGTTTCGGGAGTCGAGGAGACTTCTGGAATGGATTAAGTTCCAGAACCAAGGCACCACTGTGTCTCTGCATCAAAGTTAGATATAGTGTGGCACTGAATATTCAACACAGCAAAATAGTCAAATGTTTGGAAATACTGTATTTTTCCATGTATAGGACTATATCCCCCCCCCAATATTTTAAGTTTAAAATTGGGGGTCATCTTATACACGGAATGTTGCAATTAATTATTTCTTAATTTTGGGCTCAAAAAAAGAAGGGCCGTCTTATACATGGGGACGTCTTATACACGGAAAAATACGGCATCAGCCTTTCCTCCCAACACCTTGCATTCACAGTCAAATATACCAGTAGTAAAAGAACTCTATACAGCTAAGAAACTAGCGTACACATATCCATCTTATTGGCTGAAAGTACTAAACAGAGGGTATAGGAAAAGAGTTTAAATTATAAAAGCAACTTGGAAGTTATTCAAATTGGGGTCTCTATTTAAAAAAATGTTTTCTTTAATCCTAACATTTTAAAAGTCATAACTCACATTAATTGCATTCTGTGTGCATAGCTCCACTACTGCAACAGGACTTCTGATTTTTCTCCTTCCCCCTGTGCATCCCCCCCCCCAAAGTGTTTTGGAGCATGCTCCATCCCTCTGGAGTTTATTTTGAGGGTGTGCAGGTGGCTGGAAATGATAGGAAAGGAAAAGGCAGCTCCATTGGCTATATGGAAGTCCATTGAGCCAGAGAAGCCACAGCATTGGATATGGCCTCTAAAGTTTACATCAGCAGTCTTCAGCTTTTAATGGACTTAGGACCCACATCTTGATCCTATCTGTAACCTCTTAAATTTTTGACTACAGGTAACTCGCAACGTATGTGCATTTAACTTGTTCACATTCAGCTACACATTTGGCAATATATATAATAAAAGGTGGCAATCCCACCCACCATTGAACCCAATGTGTTTTGACTATACACAATTCTGGCTTTACGCCAAAATGCCTATACCTGGAACGTAACCCCAGCGTAAACTGAGACTTGCCTGTATTTTAATCACAATCCAGTATAGAAGTAATCATGTTTAAACACACTTGCATCAATGGACTTTGGCCATAGTTTTTATCTTTACTCCATTTGTCTAGATTTTTCCTTCTTTCTGTATTGCCAAATGATAATTTGCTGCAATGCTTCTGCAACCAAGCCATCTTAGGTCTGGATGCAACCAAACAGTAGATTCATCAGCTGAAGACGAACATTTTAAATAATCCACTTCCTAGGCTATGTTTTAACAATTACACGTAGAGACTTTTAGGTAACTTGCTTGATTACTTCTTATCAAGTGACTGTTTTATGTTGTGAAGTCTTATTGCAGGGGTTTTCTCTTAAACCAAAAGAAAGACTTTAATAGCTGCAATCACAACGTAAGTAGGAAGAGGAACAATCAGATACCTGAAAGACACTTTGTGGTCAGTTCCTTCACAAAATAACCGTGTGTGTGTGCGCGCGCGTGCTTATATATATATATATATAGTTACAGGAAACATTATGATAAAGTTAATTATGAGAAACAACAGAGGATGCATGAGGGAGCACCATGACTGCATTGACAGAAAGGAAACACTAACACATTCCATTATGTAAATGAATTCAAAGCTATTCCGTGACTGATCAGCTAGAAGGGACATAATGATTTATAATTCAAATAACTGAGCCTTAAAATCAAATTGGGCTAATATATTTCTAAATATGCAAGCCTGGAATAATTGTTAAAATAATGCAAAACAAGACAGCAACACAAATCATTTGTTGCCTCTTGTTGCTTAAAATACTCCCTATATATATATTTGCTCTTTTGTCTAATCCTTTCTAATTTTTTGATTTTTTTTTTAAACTGTTACAGAATCTCTGAAGAAATAAATAACCCTTATGCATAATAAAAGATAAGTACCAATTTCAAGGAACATGTAGTGCTTGATTCTGAAAGAAAATTATATGCATATGAATGAATTAAGCAATGGGCAGGCATTTAAATTAAACTAATTATTTTTTTAGCCTTTCAAATTAATCACAATTTAATGTACCCTGTGTACTGAAAATGGGCCCCCCCGGATGTGGTCTCTAAAAAACATGATGCTTCTCAACAAAGTTATATGTAACGAAAGCCTAATCCTCAACCGACCACAATGACTTAATCCCTATCAGAATGCGAAGGGCTTGTCTGAAGTGAGCTTGAACATCACAGCCACTGAGTTGCTCTGACAAACTAACGCATTGTTAAAAGGTTAAAGTTTGCAATACCAGGAAGTATTTAAAAACACTTCATATGTAAGAAATAAGAAGTACTTCAGTATTATTCTTTAAAAGCTGAGCCAATAGATTTAAAAGAGGAAAAAATGTATGTACCGTTAAAAGCCAAAATGACCAGCAAAATTGGGTTGTACATCATTTTCCAACAAAAAGGAAAAACAGCTTCGACAGGTGTAATTTATCATTTTTCTGATTTAATACCAAAGAAATATATTAAAATAATAAAAAGAATCCTGAAATCCTCAAAATTTGTTGTGATAAATAGCCCTCCCTGCCTTTATTACATTATGCCTACTAACAGAAATATTGCATGGTGGATTTTGCCAGACAAGGACGATTATTTTCCAATAAAAAGTTGCATATTAAATTCCAGCACAAAAGTGGGTGTCTTAATACTTCTGAATTCTTTTTTCATTTGCCAAAAAACACAATTTTAAACTTAACTAATACTAACACATAAGAATAAAGTGAAACAGCATTTAGGTTAGCTCTATCATGCTACATTCATTTTAACTGGAAAAAGAAACAAATCACAGAAGTTCGAGTCAAATTACATTTAATGCAGTTTATTTATTCAAAACGTTGTTTATTTCAATGTTGCCAATTAAAAATAGTTAACTAGCAAAGTTAATGCTGATTTTATATGCTCTTTTCATCGTGTACCCCCCCCATTCATTGATACCTACCTACCAAGCAAGAGGGTTTTACAAAGTATGTTTGGGGAATAGTAATATCAAGGAAAGAGAGGAGTATAACACTGAGTATTATTGGACCCTGGGTTTGGAATGAAAAAGTGCATCAATTTCTATGAGATTTTTTAATAATAGATACAGCGGCACCTTGGTTCTCAAACTTAATCCATTCTGGGAGTCTGTTCGACTCCTGAAACCTTTTGAAAAACAAGGCGTGGCTTCCAAATGGCTGCAAGAGCTTTCTGCACTCAATCGGAAGCCGTGTCGGATGTTCGGTTTCCAAAAAACATTCGCCTACCGGAACACTTACTTCCGAGTTTGCACCATTCGGGAGCCGATTTGTTCAACAACTAAGCCATTCGAGAACCAAGGTACCACTGTATAAGCAACAAGGGGAACATATACCAAGTCATGCCATTGGACACCTAGCCCAGTATTGCCTCAGAGGTTCTTTCCAGTCTGGTTGAACGAAGGAACCAGGTTTGAACCTAAAACCCTCTTTCTCTGAGCACTCACAAGCCTATTTTCTTGTGGAATCAAAGTTAACTTGCAGGTCTTAAAGCAGCATATAAAGTGGACCCTCCGGATACGAATTTAATTCGTTCTGGGGGTCCGTACTTAACCTGAAAAGTCCATAACGTGAGGTGCTGCTTCTGAGCACACACACAGTGCGATAGAGCGCTTCTGCGCATGCGCGGCAAAACCCGCAAGTATATACTTCTGCGTTTTGCCGCGTTTGCAACCTGAAAGTTATGTATCCAGAGCGGTACGTAACTCGAGGGTCCACTGTAGAGGAGTAAGCATTCGTTAAAGCTAGTTTGTTTCAGAGAGTGGAAGAAACAAGCAATTTCTACTATAAAAGAAATGGAGAAGAAAACAAAGGTGGAAAGGCAGCTTGGAAGAACATGCTGATTCAACTGGGAACAGGGATAGGAAGGAGAGCAAAACAGACATTCACACTATTTTGAAGATGTCAGGTTGACCTGGGCCCAGCACAACACAGGTGGGTCACTGTCACCATTGCTTTTCCCACTGCACCATCCCACTGCACCATCTTTTTCCTCAACCTTCACCTCTCTTGCCTGCCGCTGCCTAGCAGTTCCACCTCTTCCAATCTGGGGTCATCCTCACCTCTCAGTGGCAAAGGACAAGGAGAAAGGTGGTGACTGAGATGAACACAGAGTGTTCTTGCATCACAACTGCTTTGCGGCAACTGCTTGAAGTTTAAAGTTCTCCGCGCAGACTAGGAACTGAAGCACCAATGAAAGAAGTTCATTACCTTTTATTACTTAAAGACTGATTATCTTCATATCTTAACAAAGCTATTTAAAGTAGAATTTCTTGTTGACCTTTAGTTTATTGAACAATATTGTACCGAAAGAAAACATCGAGGAAAAACAATCATTTTTACCCTTTTAACATTTTAGCAATGCAATACAATAACCTCTTCTCTTCCGTCTTTGTCACATACAAGTGACACTTCCCTTTATACACACACACACACACCATCTGATGGCAAACATAAAATACCCAAACATGCATTCACACCAGACCATGTTAACAGACTCATTAAACTAGAAGTACAATCAGCTGAATGGTCAGTTGACCCTGACCTTGAGTTGCACAGCAGACGATGGCACTGGGCTGGTGATGGGAGAAAGTGCAAAATACCATGTGCTCTCCAAGAAGTCTAACTCACAGGACCAGTGAGCTGCTGAATATTCAAGAGCATTCAATCTGAAGCAAGCAAAGAGGATTCTGACCACCTCACCAATCACTGCCTGATTCCAATTGCCATAGTTGTTACCCTTTCGTGGATGCCATCAGGAGATGATAAACCTACTTTGGTTTTATGTCAAAATCCCAGCTTTGCCGACCAATTTTATAGAACAGGAACCAGAACTTTTAGATTAATTTGAAAGGAAGATTGTGTGCAAAATAAGCAAGATGGCATTTTCAAAATGGACTATGCACAGAAAGGGCTATGCTTAATTACTATTTCGGTACTAACTATTCCCAAGAGTATCAACAAGTTAAAAAGTAAAGATGAAAATGGTGCACATTTGACCATCTTCTAAGCTACCCTGTGGACAGGACCCATGATATACAGTTAAAAGGATATCCAACTGAAAGGTCATTTAGAAACTGAAGAGTTCTTGAAATCACAGGCTCACATCGCCCCCAGTATTTAAGATTTGTAACACTAGAATAAAAAAAAAGAAAAGTTTTACAAATGTATCTTCTAACCAGACATACACATGGACAATAATAGTTCAATGGGACTTATTCCCAGGTAACTGTATCCATCCTAGTTTGTAGCAAACCATACTTTATTTTTTCTTGCCTTCAGACTCAAATTACACTCTACTTTGAACCACCACCCACCAGCCTGCTTAAAAATAAGCAGGTGGTATGAAGGCAAGAATTGAATTTTTCATCCCAGTTACAAAGTTGTCCTTCTTTCTCATGGTTCACTTGTCATTATTCTCTCCAGAGAAGAATTTGGACCAATGTTTCAAACAACTATCTAGAGGGTCCTGATCTGCTGGATACTTTCCCCAGTGTATTATGCAACATATTATATAATGTAGCATAAAAAGGAAAATATGAAATGAGCAAGGTTGCCTTCAGATTTGAATCAAAAGGTGAAAACAACAGGAGATAGTTGCTAACTGATAATAACAGAAGAAAGGGTGGTGGCGACGACAGTAAAAGCCACATTAATTGCAGCCATATATCACAGCTCAAAAATGTAAAAGTAAGGCATTAACTATTAGCAGCATTTGCATTAATGTTTACATTGGGGGGCGGGGCAAAAACCACAAGAGAAGGTATTTCAAACTCACATTTTTGTCATAAATGTTTCTAGAACTTGGTTGTCATCTGTTATTCCCAAAACTTCTGACATTCGAGCATAAACCTGGAAAAAAACAATTTAACAGTGAAATCTTAATAGCTTACTGTACTATGATTTTTTAAACATGTATTGTTCTGAAGAGAGATGACTTTCTTTGGTAGCAGGGAACCAGCAAGTTGGGTGTTGGTTTTGAAATTCAGTTCTGTTGTGACTATGAGGCTGAAAATATGGACAAACTGTATTTCTCCTTGATTCCTCCTCCTATTCTATAATCTATTTACATTATATAGTTAAGAAAGAAAGACTGTTTCTCTCAAGCAACTTGTGATGACTAAGCAGACTGAAATGGATGGGTGATAGCTACAAATGATGCTGGAAGGAGGGGTTGGGTGAGAAAATTGCTATTAAAGAACCACCTCAAACCCCAGAACCCAAAGCCAGCCATCTTCTCCCAGGAAAATGCAGCCAGTCAGGAAGCTCCCTTCTCCTACCCAAGGCCTTTTCATTGCCTCTCCTTCTTCCTGCTTGACCTTTCCTTGTTTCTGCTTGATGCCCAACCCTGACAGTTTCAAATTGCTATGGACCACCAGACTCACAGCAATCCATGGCTATTTTAACCAAACTTGGGCAATGCCTGGATTCCCTCAAATAAGAATGATTCAGTTCAGGAGCTGGGCTTTGGCTGAATCCGCTTCACAGACCTACTGCCAACTATATTCTCAAATTCTGAATCCATCCAAAATGTTGAAAAGCTATGGTGACGAATATTTTTAGTTTCTTGCATTTATCCTAAATTATTTCTTATTGGGGATAAATGCTACTATTTTATTCTTTGAATGAGGAAGCAATTTGAGACCCCCATAAAAGATCTCATAAGCAGGGGTCAGTAAACCTTTTCAGCAGGGGGACGGTCCACTGTCCCTCAGACCTTGTGGGGGGCCGGACTATATTTTTTTTGGGGGGGAGGGGAACGAACGAATTCCTATGCCCCACAAATAACCCAGAGATGCATTTTAAATAAAAGGACACATTCTACTAATGTAAAAACACGCTGATTCCCGGACTGTCCACGGGCCTGATTTAGAAGGTGATTGGGCCGGCTCCGGCTCCCGGGCTTTAGTTTGCCTACCTATGTCATAAGGTTTTATATTAGAATAGAAAACAGTTTTTTAACAAGCACTCAGCAGAAAGAAGATGGTATTCTACTGTAATATATGTTCATATTTATCACATTTACTGTGATAAAAAACCTTGCTATTCTGGGTGTTTAGGTGATGGCTATAATCACCAGGTTATAGTTTTTACAGAGCAGCAACAATCGGATTTAGAGAAAGCATAGATCTACCTAGTAGGTGATTGGATTAAGAAGGGTTGCCCAACTTTAGTTATTTTTCTGTTGAATCTGGATGGATGGGCCATTGGGTTTTAAGGTATTTCTTAGGATTACATTTAACGTTTCACTTTCAGAAGCACAACTTTTTAGGGGTAAATACTGTAAACATTTATAGTTATAGTCACACAACACATGCACATAGTAAAAATTATAAATTAGGGATTAATTCTACATACTTCACTATGCAAAGGACACTTGATATATGAGATTCTTTTTATTAATGGATTGGTTTCTATTTGTGTAGAAACATTATTATTATTATTATTATTATTATTATTATTATTATTATTACTACTACTACTACTACTAGTAATAGTAATTGCCATAGCCCCGTCTTTCCCCCTGAAGGGACACAAGGCGGCTTACAGATTAAAAACATAGAAAAATCAATCATTAAATACAATTAAACATTGATAGAATTAAAGTTACACGCATACATAAAATCTGTTTAGAACATACTAATAATTACATTGGCATGCAAACATGCAAGTCTTGGAGAAACACATATTTAAGAATAAAGGAGAAAGTTAGGTATATTTTGAATTCC
Organism: Lacerta agilis; assembly: GCF_009819535.1. Classification (NCBI taxonomy): domain Eukaryota; kingdom Metazoa; phylum Chordata; class Lepidosauria; order Squamata; family Lacertidae; genus Lacerta; species Lacerta agilis. The sequence goes on from NC_046314.1 coordinate 10,143,499, forward strand.
TTAGACTTTCCAGCTAATTAACCCAGAACCATCTACTATTCCTATGTCTACACTAGAGCATTGATACATATGTGCTTCAATTTTTCTGTATGCGCTTTAATAAATAACTCCGAAACCTATCTCAACGTTTTGTGAAATCTCAATGAATTTTTAATTTACCAGTTTTATGCCAAGCAGCCTTATACACACAGCAGAGAGGCAAAGAACAGGTATGGAGGAGGTGGCATGAGTGCCTTCAATCTCCAAATCCTGCCCCCATACCAGAAAGCCATTTTCAGCTTGGCGAAGAAAGTAAGTTTTCCTTTTACTTTCCCACCTCCTGGAGCTGTTGAGTCTTCCTGAACTGCAAGTTCATTTCCATTTCCATTTTAAACACAGCTGTTTTGTGAAACAGCATTTTTGTGCACCACAAACATGCCTTCGCTTGTGAAATAGTCGTGCTGCATCCTTTCCTTTGGGCTGATGGAAACGAAATGGCTAGGTTGAGCTCAGGTGAGGAGCAAATGGAAGCAGGGAATGTGGCAATAGGTGGAAACACAAGCAGCTTTACATCCTCATTAAACTCCTGTGTGGACAAGCCCTATACGTTGCGTGCAATGATATTTCAGGATTCTTTACCAAACTTAGACTTTGTTTCAACGTTTTGCGCAAGGCATATGAATATTCATCATTTGTATGAAAACAAAAATAAAAATATACGAGAAAGATAGGAAGCTGTGTGCTATGTGGTAGCATTTTGTTCTCTTGTCAATTAACATTCAGATCATGGCTTAACAAATGAAACACTGGGAGAGATGTCAAATTTAACAAAGAACACTCCTTTAATCCACCGTTTCCTTGCTGCTTTTGCTACTCCTTTTATCATGCATTCGCTATGATTCCTATTATCCCATCAAGATCTATGTCAACACTTATCCCTTGAGATGTCCCTCAACTACTAGAATCTGACAGCTAAGCTTTGGTGCTAAACAGGATCATTACCTCTTAAATCTACTTATCTGAACCACTGAATAAGTAAATTGAAAAGCTCATTAACAGCAACAATCTAATTTGTTTTCACATGTGACAGGGTCATTTTAAATAGCTGTGTGGGTAACATAGCTATACCATACGTTGCGGGAAAGAATAGCTCTTAAATTAAAACAGCTACGGAACAATGTTATTTATTTGTGTTTATCCTGCTATTAGAACAGTTTTGTCTAGTACAATTTTGCATAGAAAAGTATTACAAATAGACACAACATACACAGGCTGCGGGATTTTTTTGGTTTTGTTTTTTAACCTAGTAAGGCAAATACAGCCCAATGGAGCATGTACCTGCTTGGCAGCCTCGGAAGACTGATTGTGCTGGAAAATAAAGAAGGGTGGGGAAAGCAGAATACTTTGCTTGAGTGCCTTCCATCTTCCTGGGTGGGTGTGGGGCCTGATTGGCTTGTTGGTTCCCTGAAAAAGAGACTTCTGCTAGGTGGTGAGGAAACTGCAGCAATTTGTGGCAGGTCCCACTTGTAACGTTCAAGATGTAACCCCTCTGCAGACAGTTCTTGCAGGTTCATGCCAGTCTCAGCTTGAGATCAGGCACCGCGTCCCACTTCTCTGCTGGGGATGTGACTGAGATGGACTCAACAAGCTCGTCCCTCTCTGTAATCCAAATCCTGGTTGCAGGTTTAGATGCAAAAAGGTATTGCCCCAATGCACGGAATCTACCCATATGCTGCTGCGGGGGGGGGGGGTATGGATCACACAGTCCCCTGTGAAGTTGGAGCTGCCAACATGTGGAGGTCAGGTAGAAAATGGGGGCAAGGCCAGTAGGAGTGATAACTCCATGTAACACAGGGCTATAGCATCTACTCAGTCTCATGTTCCCCAGATTCATCAAACATGGTGCCTGTAACACTACCTCTATGGGAAAATCTTGTAACTCTATGCCTCTGGGAAGAGCTGATAGGACGCTTACAGGTGAATTTTGCATCTCACAAATAATACAAAACGTGTGTAACAAACACAGCAGTGTGGGGCTACAATATTCTCAGTTGAAGCTAAATTACAAAAGCCCCCCACCCCATATTCAATGCTTATGCCCTAAGTAAAAAATTAGGTTCAGTTGAAAGCAAGGAAAGATTCAGCAATGAGCTCCATTCAAATATATTCCCATCAGCTAATGTTTCTCTTCTTACAGGACATAATATGATCAGAAGGTGAAGCAGTGTCCAATCAAATTATTCCCAAATCAATTCAATACTTAAAATACCACAAGGTAACATTACAGAAATGAGAATAGCCTATTTTTTATTTCTTCTGCAATCCAAAAGGGTTTGCAGTTATTTAGGGCGGTGGGGTGGGTATGTTGTGCTATGCTGCAAAGAATATAGGAGGCAGTGAGACAAATATCCAACTTCAGAGACAAAATTGCAGAAAGCGGTATATTTGAATTTAATTTTAGGCTGAGAAAAGATGGCATCATCATTAAATAAATGAAAGCTTCATACTATATTGTTCATACAATCCTTTGGCCCCGGACATGTTTAGCTAAGAAGAAGAAGCTAATTACGTCAATCCTTAAAATGTGAAGCATATTATAAAACTGGGGAACTGAGAATGAGGGTTTCTAAAGGTTGTATGGATATATAATGACAGTCAGAGAAATTCAATAACAGCTCTGTATGGAATGTGCTCAGAAGCACCGCATGAAACAAATTAAACTAGAACAATGAATCCTTCACACTGTGCAACTAAGAAAAGAAAAGAAAATGTTGATTCTCTATGTTTCATATGGGTTGCAATAATGAATTAAGATTTTGGGTAGCAGATCTTCACAAAATTACAGTAAAGTTATTACCAAGAGGCACAGCATAAATGTTTTAGCTCTTACAACTTCTTGAACTTTATTCAGGCTTTGTTGCAGGAAACCAGCAGTAATACAGATGCAACATTAAAGCATTTTGTCATCAGATAACTTAGGACAGTCGAACATTTACTAGCTGAGCTGAGATAATAGACACAATGAGTCAGCCACTGCATAGGAGTTTGGGGAAAACACATAGGGCAGGATTCACTTAACAAGCCCGTCAGCAGAAGCCCTGCACAAAGGCTTTGGTTGTGCAATGGGGGATTCCCCTAAAATTGGCTTGGGGGTGTCATGAGAACCTCCAGAACAATGCATGGAGGAGGAGGAGGAGGAGGAGGAGGAGGAGGAGGAGGAGGAGGAGGAGGAGGAGGATTTGTACTATGTAGCAAATCGCAATGCTTGTGCAGATGGAACCACTGGAAGAGTGCAGTGTTGAATTGCACCAATTGGAAAGAAGTTGCCTTATACCAAGTTGCACAACTGGTCATCTAAGTCACTATTGTCTACACCAGCCTTCCCCCAACTGGTGTCCTCCAAATGTTGTTGGTCTCCAAGCCCATCATCCCCAAACAATGACCATGCTGCTTGGGGTTGATGGGAGCTGGAGTCCAACCACCTCTAGAAGATAGCAGTTTTGGAGAAGGCTGGTCTCCAGGGTTTCCATCGGGAGTCTTTGCAAGTCCTACCTGGAGATTTGCTAATGTTTGAACCTGGGACCTTCTGCATACAAACTGAGCTACACACCCTTTCCCTGATTCACGTTATTCTTAGGGCTGCTTCTGACTTTTACATTTGGTATTCAGGCACAAGTTATCACAAAGCAAAACACTCAAACCTTATGTCATTTGAGAATGTTCACATCACCACTTATTCCTGAAAAACATACACAGAAACAGCTACCAGGGAAAGGATTAAATTCCTCCTTTCCATGCAAAGAGAGCCAGTATGGTGCAATGGTTCCTGTGCTGGACAAAGGCTGGGGAGCCCACATTCCAGTCCCCGTTCAGCAGCGAAACTCCCTCGGTGTCTTTGGGGCAGTCACACAGCTCTCAGCTGAATCAATTTCACAGAGTTGTTTTGAGAATTAAAGGGGGTGGACTTAACTGTCCTGAGAACTTTGGAAGAAGAGTGGGATAAAGACACAATGAAGAAAATAAAGTTAAAATAAAATTTTCCAAAATTTAAAATGTGAGTATGCTACTTCTAAACAGATATATTTAGAGAACTGTCCTGAGTACAAAGGACAAAGCCCTTTGGAAAGTATAATGGAAGTTTATTCTGACTGTGTCTTTGGTATGTGCAAGAAAATATAGCTGTTGATTCATGTTCAACTCTCTGTTTGGAATTTTATCCCTGTGTGTGAAGTAGCTAGCAAATATATTGTCATTTCATTCAGATGCCCCCCATCCTTGCCAATTAAAACAATTCTGAACAGATTCTGTACCCAAATATGGCACAGCTGGAATTCTGGCAGTAACAGAAGCTTCTGGGAAAAGCAGATACTCTCCCATCTCTGGCAATCCCCTCCCAGCCAAACCTGACATGTCTTTAAGCAGTCATATACAGGCAGTGAGAAATTTCTGCACACCAGAAAGTTCCAGCACGGTCAAAGTATGGCAGAGTCTTGCATCACCATGGGAAAGAGGCTGATCCCTGCAGCTACTTAACGCCAGGAACTGGAGAAGTGGGATGGCCTTCCCCCAAATTCTTCAGATATAACTCTCATAATTCATGGAGCTGCCACTGCTGCTTGAGAAAGCACCTCCATCTTTTCCGCCCCATCACTGTTGAGCAGAGGTGGGCCTTCAGTAGACTATGCCACTATGGCAGGGGTCAGCAAAGTTTTTGTGGCTTGGGCCTGGTTCACGGTCTCGCTGATGCTGCGGTGGGCCAGAGTGTATGTGCGCATGCGCAAACACTATTTCCAGCAGTTCCTTCCGGCACGGAGGAGGCGTACGCAGCTTCCCATTGGCTGCAGGAGCTTCCTGTAGCCAATGGGAAGCCGGCCAGTGTTGCAAAGGCAGTCCCCACTCTGCATGGCGCAGGGAGTCAACCAAGCGGGCGGCAGGGGTCCCCAGGCGGGAAGCGGGGGTCCATGGTCTGGTTAAATGACCCCCATGGGCCGCTCGTGGCCCATGGGCCTTAGGATGCCGAACCCTGCACTATGGCATAAAGACAACACAAAAGGAAGGCCACATCCTATCAAACCGCACAGACTGGTGTCACATAGGAAAATTAGGAAGCTAACTTGCCGAGGCAGACCATGGGCCTTTACGTCTAGCTCAATGTTGACACAACTCTCGAAGTTTACAGATAAGAATCTTTTCCAGCCTGATAAAGAGACACCGAAGATCTTCTGCTTACAAAGCATGTTTCACCTCCAAGCAATACTCTGGAAATATATGACATGTCATCAAGATATCCTTAATACCAACCAATGAATACCATCTATTTATAGCCTTTTGTGATAGTCTTATGATAATGTGTTATAGTCTTTCTATAATGTGTTATAGAATGTGTTATAGTCTATTCTTGCATTGACACTTCCCCTATTTAAAGATAATTTCTTTCTATTGGTTCCCCCTCAACATGAACATTAGTTGCCACATCATAAAAAGCAATGTGTGAAGTAGTCCTTAAAGTTGCGACAAGGTAGCTAATGTTATTTTGGCCAATAGTATTTTTAGAGAATCCACTTTGCAAAGGTCTTTGTCCTATGTATCAGAAGCATAGCAGGGCCCTTATTTATTTATTTATTTATTTATTTTTAAAGATATTTTATTATTTTCGCATTGAACAACAAAAACACAATACATACACAAATACACAATAAAAAGAAAAACATAATAAACACTTTAAACAAAAACAACAAAGAATAAAAGAAAACTTACCTACATAAACAGGAACAATAAACTATCCTTATTCAATTCTAGTTTCTATCTTCTTTAAAAGGGGGACTTCCCCCGCTCCCTCAACTGTGTTCAATATCAATATACTTTAGTAACTTTGTATCTTTTTTCTTAACATTACCACTCTTCTTAATAGTCTTTAGGACATTAATTATTCGAGAATAATTCATTACTTAAACAACCTATCCTAAGACATTCTTAAACATTTAAATCATTCATAACAATACTTCTTGTATACAGTTTTATCTAACATCAACTAGCTAAAGCCAATTCACCAAGCTAATTCTGCTCAAATGTCCAATTTTACACGATTTTTTAAATAGTCCTTAAATTTCTTCCAATCCTGTTGCACCTTCTCCTCCCTCTGGTCTCGGAGTCTCGCGGTCAGTTCAGCGAGTTCCATAAAGTCCATTAGCTTCATCTGCCATTCTTCCACTGTCAGCAGGGCCCTTATTTAAAGTAGATAATCATTTCAATCCACCAAGGTTGAGGGATCCTCAGAAATGGGTTTGTGTGCATGGGCTGAAAATCTGGGGTGCTGTCATTTACGTGTAAAAGGTACTGAGCAGGGGGGGAATCAGCATGCAATACCTCAGGGTGCATGTGAGGAGTTTCTATATCTTGCATGCACCACCAAAATAAACAGTAGCAAAGTTGATGACTTGTAGGCATGCACTGTGTGTTTTCAAACAGTTTCTTCCTCAGAGTTGACAGGATATCTTCAAGCGCAAAACTATGCATGAAGCCTACTGCCTGCATGCGAGGTTTCCTGGATCAGGGCCTGTGTCTGTTTTAAGTCATATATCAGAATGCTTTTTGCACATTTATATCAGAGCCTTGGGGGAAGGGGGAAGGATACACCATAGCTAATACTAGCAATTTGAACACTACTCTTTGGCAGGCCAGAAATAAGATAATTGTTCAACATAGGCTGGCTCTTTTGAACTACTGGAAGCATTGCCTGTAATTATAGACATCTGTCATTGCTAGCCACTCAGTAGTAATCCTGACATCAGTATACAACTATAACACTAAACTGCCTCCAGGCATAGTAATGGAGGCCAGATACGAAAGGCGGGCAATCATCTGCTTCATCCAAACTATCTGTCAAAGGTTCCCAACCACAAACAGCGCTTACATTTTGTATCCTTAGGATAATATGTTGATTTATTTTAGATCCTCTAATATTTACAGTCTAGACCATCTACTAAAATAAAGAAAAGAAACCTTACAGCTAATCGAGGCTGTTAGTATTTCATATCATCCTGAAAGATCATAGCTCACCTCCCCAATGTTAAATATTGCCAGCCATTTTGAACATGTCCCATTAGAATAATAAAAGGTACTAATTATCTAAGTATATCCAGACCTCGTTAGAAAAATTATTGTACAGGTAGTCACATTTTAGATCTTCACATAGCTTTCACGTCATGCAGATGTAACAGCACAATCTCAATTATGTCTACACAGAAGTAACTCCTATTTAATTCAATGGGGCTTACTCCTGGGTAAGTAGAGTTAGAACTACCTAAGTGTGCTATACTTGCAACATGTAAGACAAGAGTGTGTTTTATGTAATTTTATTTTGCTGAAAACTGAATGTTACAGTATTTGCAAGTCATGTTTGGAGAAGATTCATTATTAATTCTAGACATAAAATGTATTTAGGCTTTCATGAGGAGAATTAGGAAACAAAATTTAAGTTAGATGTATAATCACAACAGCAATTGGAGCGAAGAACAAAAAGTGGCTGTGGGCTTAAGCTAATTAAGAATGAACAACCCTATAATTATTATAATCTGTTATTAACGAAACCAAGACAGCCCATATGAAAAAACAGAGTTCGTACCAAGGAGAAACTATTAATTATTAGACAGACTGTTAGCTTACAAGTGAGATGCATTTTAAAAACCTCCTTTAAAATACAATTGCTAAATGCCTTACAGTGCTGTAACGTGAGACAGGTTCAAATCTTATTACTTCACTGAAATTAAAACCTAAGTTTTAATACTGTTCAAGTCGAACAACGATTCCACACTTTATTGCTTTTGAAATCCCTTGATGATCATAGGAAAAAATGCCCTCGAGAAAAAAAGACTCTGTTTTCGATAAACAGAAAATACAGTTTGCACTCTTAGCCTCTTTGTCATCACAAAAAAAGGATTTAATGCCAATTCTAAAAAAAAAGACTTTTTTCACAAAATGTGCACCTTGTGTGCCATTTGTAAAATCAGTTCACTTTCTTTTATTTATTACTGCAGTGCGGCAAGGCAATAAAGCAGCTACCGATAGCTAATAAATTACATGCCTTTTAAAACAATTCTCCAGCTACAAAAACTTGTAACTACAAAGGTTTACATTTACATGGTACATCATGTGAAATGTCTATATTTATGTCTTATTAACCACTTTAGGAAAATCTGACCTTTTATCCAGTAGCTGAAGGCAAATCTGAGGTTATATCTAAAAGTAAATACACATAGAGAATGTGCCACCTATCCACTAACACTTCAATTCTAGCCATTCTTATTATGTAATCAACACAAAATTTGGCAAACAGTTAAAATAATTAGCTGGTCGAGATATGCCAGGCTTACAAAAATAAGGTGTCCCTCAACACCTTACTGTTTGACTTGAACAGTATTAAAACTTAGGTTTTAATTTCAGTGAAGTAATAAGATCTGAACTTGGACAAAAAAGGAACATTAATTTTCAGCTACGTTTTCCATAAGAAAATGGGAGTTATGGATAAATCTACTGACTACAAAGGATTTTCAACAATATACACATTTTCGGCACATGCAAGGGGGGAAGCTGCACTGATTGTTCATTAGGTACATTTAATAATTCCACAAAAAGCCTCTTCCTTTTCCATAACTGTGATCAACGGGGGGGGGGGGGGTTGAGGAACCACAAACCAAGGGGAGAATGTTGTCACTCCTAGGAACACCTGCAGTTCAAGTCTGGCATTCATGGACTACCTAGACTTCAGTGATCTTGAAAGATCTTAGCCGTTGAGAGGGTCAAGCTCCCTCCTACTTGATGAAAATAGTAGCATTTGCTTTTTTGTACCTCTCTCTGCAGAATGCCAAAGGGAGCCCCCATGAAGCAGGCTAATGTAGATCTTCAACCCATTCATCTTAATAGTTTAAGACCTTGGAGCGACCTCCAAGTTAATTAACACAGGTGATGGCTGTTCTGGCAAACAGCAATTATAATTTAGGATTACTGCATGGTTAGGGATGAAGATGCCTTTGCATCTTTGGACATATTCACCCCCTCCCTTGTGATTTTTCTTTGTTCATGTCCTCATATGACGTTTTGGACATTTTGGGAACAAGCAATGAGTTTCAATACTCTCCTCCTGCTGCTTCTTCTATCCCTTGCCTGGTTTAATAGAATACCTGATTTATTTATTTTAAAATATTTCTATACCACTTTCCTTTTAAAAATAAATCCAAATTAAGTTTACAACTATTAAAATAGTAATAGTTCTAATAAAAGGTGACAATGAAAAAGTAAAACATCAGAATTACAGGAGTAGGGGCAAGAAAAGCTGGCATCCAAAGTCAGAAAATGCTTGTGCAAAAAAAAATGTTTTTAGTAAGTGACAGCAGCACACCATCACAGCTGCCTGCTAAACTGTAGACATTTCTGTGTCACCACAAGATGGAGTTTGCAGTTTGCAACATGGGATAACAGGAGATCCTTCAAAGTTTCTTGGTAATCAGGCATGCCTATGTCTGGGAAAGCGCTGTCTTCAGTAACTTGTTCTCAAGTTGTTTAGATCTCTACAAGTTAATAATAGAACTTTAGACCTTGCCAGTGTATTTCTTTTAGCACAAAAGGATCTTGGGGTCTTAGTAGACCTCAAACTTAACATAGGTCAACAGTGTGAATGCGCAGCAAAATAAGCTAATGCCTTCCTCCCACAGTAATAAATCTGCAGAGCCAGAGGACAGAGCTGTCATAACCCACGGCCTGGGGACCTTGTAGTACATGGCTGGGGACTCAGATGAGAAAGAGGTTCGGGCTATTTCCTGGGGGTGGGGTGGGATCGAAGAATCACCAAAAACTCATTCAGGTCCCTCCCAGCTGGAGGATATATGAACGTAGTAACAGCCAGCTGTTCCAGACCAATGGCCCATCTAGTACAGCTTTCTATTCTCAAAGTGGCCAACCAAATGCCTATGGGAAACTCTCAAGCAGGACCTAACCACAAGAGCATTCTCCCTTCCTGTGGCTTCCAGGAACCGGTAGTCAGAAGCATTACCACCCACCAGCACTACCCTCCCATCATATTTAGACCAAGAGGGTGAGTTCCCTACAGTACCTCTGCCCCACCAGCCTCAGCGAAGCCAAAGGCTACAAAATAAGGCAAGGGCCATTTAACCAATTAATTCGGCCAGCCAACTCCACTGGGGAGGTGGAGGTAGAGTCTTCCACAATGGTCGACTTAAGAATGTTTGAATGTTTGTCTCTAGTGTCCCACAGAGACAACTTCCCTTGTAGATGTTTTAGCAGGACTCCTTGTATTACTCAGACTTCTGACATAGACACTCTGGCTGCTCAAAAGTCCACGGAACTAGACAGCAGTTAAGAAAACAGTCTACTTTTTACAATCATGGCTTTCAGATGCTCTTTGTGCATGGGAGTCACGTTCCTATGGTTTCATTTTTTTTGTGCTGTAGCATTTAAGACACCAAAACCATATCCTTTCCTTCAATTGTTGTCCTTGATCCCAGAAAGGCAACAACTGCATGGGAAAGTCTTACAAGATTGCTCCTGCCCACCTGACATTGAGTTTTTTAAATGTTACAGAAGTATTCTGGGGTGAAATCATGGTTTCCTTAGTGACCAATGGCTGGGGCCTTTATCTGAGTTCATTTTAGAATTATTTCATGTTTTTGTAATTATATTTAAATTTTATATACTGCATTTGAATGTGTGGCTGTGTGCTGTAGTAAGTCAAGAGTCTTTGGTTTATTAATTATCAATTAAGGCATTGGGTTGTATTCAACTCCTCACCCCAAATGCTCCAGAGGGTTTCTGACACCCTGGAGTAGATTTTGAGGGCATGTAGCCGGAGGGGAAATAAAATGAAGAGGCAGATCTGTTGGGCATGTGGAAGCATGTTGCATGAGTGGACCAGCAGTGTTGGATACTATCCATGATCAGTAATTTTAAAACAAAAGTTCTATATAGCATAATTTTAAGTTACATCTTCAGAAAGAAAAAGGTGGAGGAGAAGGAAATCTGGAGTGTACTGAATTCATGGATCAGAATTCATGGACCTAAAATATAATAATATTGGCTTTATTCAAGAAGAATAAGGAATTATTTTCTCTATTTCAAATAGTGTTGCATAGATGGTATACATTTAACGCCAAACAGAAGATCAGTATCTTTAATTATATGGTAAGCAGACATTTCAGTTTAATAGGATCAGACTGCAGGAAAATGCAGCCATGTCTGTAAAAAGCAAGTACAGAGATGCTTTCACTTCTACAAATAGGCAATGACAAATACACTGTACAAAAACGCCAATAAATTATTCAACTCTGATCTTTAAAAAAACTCATATTTAAGGAAAGTGTTTTGACTCAGAAAGGTTGCTATCTAGCATTACATCAGCTCAAAAGAAAAAAATTAATACAGAGTATTGCTTTCATTCTCTCCGCATATAATACGCTACTGCATCCACATCATTTTCAGACACTAATGGGGCAGAATGACCATTCCCAGAAGAGGTAAGCTAGAGGGGAAAAACATCACTGTATTTACATTCCAAGTTTTAAAAAAGAAGATAATTATCAAGTGGGGTGGGGAGGGGAATTCTTCCAATTCAAATAGTTACTGCAAGAGCAATCGTATATACTGATTCTCAATGTGTCAGTATCAAAATTGTCTTGACTGCCTATCACCACAAGACATGAAACAACAAATGGTAGTCAACAATGAATGGTGAGTCCTGCATAGCTTATGTCAGCACTTGACACATTCTCAGAAACAACTAGCGTTATCACCTCTGCACTGTCTGGCTTGCCTTACCTGTGTCCTTAAAATACGAGGACTGCATAGCTGATTTTCAGTTATATGGTTTTATAACCTAAACGTACGCATAAGTATTTGAAACAAGTCCACTGTGTTCATTAAGGTTTATTCCTAGGTAAATGTGCATAGAATAATACCTAGATCTTTCAAAAATTAACGCAATTAAAAACACAATGGTTTCACCTTTTTTTGAACTGTTGCTTACTATCTCCACTGAATACTTGTGGAATGGTTATACTGAATTTTAGTATAACCATTTTAGCCACGCTGGATTTTAGCCACGCAATCCATAGTGGACTCATCTTGCAAAACTCAAATATATCCTAGTGTACATCTGAGGCAAGCCAAATGCTTTACATTCAAGCAAATGTTTTTATAAATGCACGGCACATTCACCAATTTTTATGATGTATTATATTAGGTTGAATTTGCCAAATACCTTGCCTCTTTAAATAATTAAATGGGGGGAAACATAGGTACACAATCACCCTTAGATCCTTATTCCGAGTCACACATTCAGCTGTTTAAAAGAGATGCTATAAATATATACCCAACAATTATTTTAAATAAGTGAAAGCATGTGTCCCTCAAAATGCACTTCATTTTTAAAGGGCAAGCCAATTCCTTTTTTAAAAATTAGTTGAATTGACAAAGGATGTTGTCCGGCTCAAAAATCGACGCAATAAAAATTAGGACTTAGCACAAGAGTGCGGGAACAGCATTTAATGTCTGTGGATACAAATTCTCCATTGCACCTGCCCTCCACTGTGCAAAAGAACATCAGCCTGCCACTGATTATGTGTTTCTGACATGATTTATCACCTACTATTCTTTAAACTTGATAAAGCAAATTAATCTTTGATTGCAGAAGCCACTAGAGGTTGTCATTAGTCATGTAGTTTGGTGAGGCTGCATGCGTTTCATTTACCAGTCACAGAAAAATGAAAGCCCAGCAGCCATCACTGGCTACTTTCAACCTTTTTCTTGGAGAAATGATCCAAGAATTTATGGTATTTTCAATGACAGCTTCAGAGCTGCCCTACATAAGTGGTAATTACTCCTTAATGTTGTTTCTAAAAACAATGCCAATGCACTTACCCTTTGGACAGAATATTCCAACAATGCAATTTGTATTAAAATTAAATATTCTTTTAAATGGGAGCAGGTCTGCAAAACCAGGCAATTAATGTATTTTGGACATTCCAAGTCACTTATAGCTGTAGTAACCCAGAGCAAATAGAAATAATATTGTAAAATAAGGTTTTCTAAGTATAAGTTGTTGTTTTTTAATTTAAAAAATCTGGTAAAATGTAATGCATTTTAGCTAGAAGGCCTTTGACTTATCCATCAAAAATGCCACAATCCAGGTCATGTTTGACAAGTAAAGCCCCTTTCACTTGAAAAGCCTGCAGATTTTTCAAATTATTGTTTGACTGCTCAAAGACAAACCTTCTCTCCCTCTCTTCTCACACCCTTCCACAATATAGTCCAGCCTTTCTCTATGCCTACAACCTTCCATGATTCTGGCGTAACTGTTGTTTTCAATTTAATGTATACCTACTAATGCTTTGAAGAAGTGTGAACCACAAGTATCCAAGGGTTTTGTCGCAAGAAGAAAATCTAGGGGAAGGTGGAACATAGAGACAGTTGCCATGAAAGCTTTTGAACATCTTAATACTTTCTTTAGTTTTAAAAGTCATGGTCATGCTGAGAGAAGAGCTGGCCTTCTCCATACTCTTCTGTGCAAGTGATCCAAGGTCACAGAATCACTGGGCTGAGATGGATCAAGAAGTCCTTTCATTAACACCCCTTATTTAACATCAGTCAGGAATCTCCATGTCCTTAAACCATTTACATGAACCCCCAAACTCCCAGATGCACTGCTACTATGAATGTATAATTCAACCTTTCAGGTGGATGTCTTATATAAAGGAGAAACAGAAGCTGAAGGTTAATAACTCCCTAAGGGATACAACCAGGGGTGCCAATAATATTTTCTTCGTCCGAAACAATGTATGTGGATTGGGCCGTCCAGCCCACTAGCAAAAGACGACACAGATTTGTGTAACATTTGCATATGTGTGGTGTCATTTGCAAACTTATGTCCTCTGTAGGTGCCGAGGAGAGCCAAAAATAAATCAGTGGCCACACATGTAATCAAATGTCTGACAGACGGAATGTGAATAAGTGATACTTTCCCCATAAATGTATTTCCATGTTAGAAAAGAACCTGTTGAAATTCTGCCTGCCACGTAACTGTTAAAGCCACAAGAACTCTACTCTCCCCCAGTACCAATTTACTAAACCAAAACCTAGGCTGTAATCCTAGACCCACATTCTAGGAAGACTAGATGCTTATTTTTATTTTTAAATGTAAGCTGGTGGCCTGATATATCAACATCCTCTGTACCTATCTCTCAGCAACTCTAGATGCAACCATGAAGCACAGGTGAGAACTGGGCCTAATATTTCAAGAATGACTTGCAGGAGAGTATTTCCTGCTCTGTGAGTCTGATTCCAGCTGGTTCAGAATAGGGCACCTTAATTCAACTAAGAGTAGACATCCTGATATTATTGAACCAAACTCAGTAATGTTTATTAATTTCAGTGGGTCTACTCTGAGCAAAACTAACTGCATACCACTTCCATAGGCCAACAAACATTCAATACAACTGCCTGCACAGGTAACCCTCAATTAGTTTACTTTGTTGTAGTCATTAATATAAAAATTACGATGAGTCAAGAGTCTCATGGGTTGCAGACAGAGAAGATGGATTTTAAATATCACACACACACACAGGGCTGAGTTAAATCACTGATGTAAATCAAGTTCCTCTGTGTATTTCCTGAACATGCATAATTGACTACCAAGACAATTAAAAATATACCCGTCTGTTGCTAAACGTAAACTTTATGCTACCTAGAAGCATACCCCAAAATACAGTTACTAGTGTTTTCGTCATATGCTGAAAATGTGCCTCTTTGCCAAGGCCTTCTCTCACGATTCCTGCCACCCCTGTTGCCCTGCTGCCTCAGCTCTCTCCTTCCTCCTGCAATGGGCACTGAAGCCCAAGAGCATGTGCAGAAGAAAGCAGTCTACCCAGAAACTTTCCTCAGTAATATAGACACCATGAGTTTTTTTGTTTCAAGAGCAGGCACCAGGCTGGTAGGTGGTTGAGCAAGACACCAGTCCCCGGCTCCTTACTTGGAGCCCACTGCCCGCTTCTTTTCTCCTGTGTCTCCCATGTCTCTGTCCCCCTTCTCGCTACCTCCCTTCTGTTTGTATGTGTGCGCCTGTGTCTCGCCTCTACATAGTTCCATCCTTATTGCAGATATCGTGATATATCGGTATATCACTATGTTTAGCTGGTGATATATCACAATGTTGAAAACCAGACATCACCCAGCCCTAAAGGGAGGTTTGGATGCATTAAAAAAAAAAAAAATCAGCAGCAACTCACTTTATCAAATAATAAGCCTTTAAAAAAAAAGCTGATGGGCTTCAAAAGCAGCTTATGATATGCCGTGAAGGTTTAGTAAAAAATTATCTGACCATGTCCAAGTCATCAAGAGTTCCTAAAGCAGTTCTTTTGCTCCCCCAACTTAAATGCAAGAACTTAAGGTAGCTGCCTTTAATGATGGTTGAGTTTTTGGTGCCTCGTGAAAATGCATTTATTCACTCTGCTTTCATGGGTTACTGATAAATTGTCTCGAGCGACTGTTTGGCTACGGTGTCTATTTCTTGGGTTTTGGACTGCAATCCAAATCTGCCACCGCCGAGACTCTGTGGAGTGGGACAGAGTGACCAGTGTATCCACAACATGGCATTCACAGCAGAAGATGGGGCAGGAAGATTGGGCCCAGTCCTCATGCCAGCTTCAGGCTGGCGCAGGAGCTGGAGCCAGATCAGGTCCAATGCTGGCTAAAGCCAGCTGTGACAGCAGTCCAAGATCCAGTGGATCCCAGGCCAACTCAGCCCTGCCTCACCCCAGCCCTTGGAACACCACATTTTGTGGTTATCCACTGAGCTCTGAAAGTGGGGAGACTGGCAGGAGAACTTCTGCTTGCTGCAGGTTCAGTGGGTGAGCCAAAAGAAGCAAACAGAGGGAAGCCTCTGCCCAATCTACCCAGCATTCATGGCAGAGTTGGGGCTGCAGCCTCAGCCTGTTAAATTATTGTGATGTGCTTTTATTTACCTTGTTTTAATGTTGAGTCCCATGGACTGCAAGAAGATTAAACCTATCCATTCTTAAGGAAATCAGCCCTGAGTGCTCACTGGAAGGACAGATCCTGAAACTGAGGCTCCAATACTTTGGCCACCTCGTGAGAAGAGAAGACTCCCTGGAAAAGACCCTGATGTTGGGAAAGATGGAGGGCACAAGGAGAAGGGGATGACAGAGGACGAGATGGTTGGACAGTGTTCTCGAAGCTACCAACATGAGTCTGACCAAACTGCGGGAGGCAGTGGAAGACAGGAGTGCCTGGCGTGCTCTGGTCCATGGGGTCACGAAGAGTTGGACATGACTAAATGACTAAACAACAACAACAATGTGGAGTGGTGGGGTTTTTTTGTTTTTAAAAAGATTTAAACCATCTTGGGATTTATAGGAAAAGTGATACATAAATGTTTTTTAAAAATAAAGTAAAAATTTAAATGCTTAGAAAGTTAGTTGCCTAGAGGAAAGCAGAAGCTCCAGATGCAAAATCTCCTTGTACAACAACCTCACATAAGTTCCTTAAAAACAAATCTGCCAGCCATGCAAAAACAGGAAGCTCAACTCTCTTGCACTGCGCATATCATTCCCCAACGTCTAAATTGACACGTGAAGCTGCTGCTCAGTCACAATTAATGTAGGAAGAGAACAAAGCTTGACACAACCTCCACTGCCAGCTTGACAAGCAGAACAAAAGGTTTACAAATTGCTGAAAGACATTAAAACCCTTTAGAGATCAAGTAATAGGCACACCTTATTTTATGCATACCTGTATTACTTCACAAAGATATTAAGCCTTAAATACAGAATGCTGTAGAATACAAAAAAAGATGAAAGCAGGAAAGTATTTTTTTAAAAAATAAAACTAGCTTTGTCCCTGAACAATTATCACAAACCTCAGCATATTTTGCAGACTCCCTAGAGAATTACAAATGCACACGATTATTTATTTATTTATATCAGATTCCAGTAAGGAAGATGCTCTCAAGAAAGTTGAAATCATTGCATAATGCTGTATGTTTTTCTGTTGCTGTAATTCTATGGGTAATTGTATGTTTGCTTAAAACACTACAACAATAATAAAACATACACACACACACACACACACAACACATGCGCAGTATTTGGGTTCGATTAAGAAACTATAAATTTCATCTATTGAACATTAGCAAAAATTACATGTGTTTATCATCTCGATTATTCTCAGATTAATAGAGATAAATGACAAGACATAACCAGCAGCAGCTCTGCAACTTAATCATTGCATCTGAGCTATAGGAAGCACTTAATTACTCTCATTTTCTAGGCTGAATCTAATGAGAAGGCATTAGCCAAATGAAAAGAATGCAGTACAAACAAACAAAATAGTTACACCATCATTAAAGAGAAACTCTGACAGTGCAGGTGACAGCGTATGCTGCATAAATTACCATAATGTTCTAAATGCTGAGCTGTCAGAATGCTAACACTGTGATCACATACCCTGGGAATCTCAGCACTATAGCTGTCAGAAACAGGTATCATAAATCACCTCTCTCGACTGTATTGCTCATTACTACAGCTATCTTTATACATGTTTTCCAGCACTCTTCTATACAGAGATAAAGGGAATGCTCCTCTATGAGACAGTTTGCTCTGGCAGACATTATATACAATCGTTGCTTTTAAATGGAGACTTTTTTTCATTATAATGAATTTAAATGTCTTATTAATGCTCACAGTCCTTTACTTCAACATGCAAAACCCATACAATGCAGAAACAGCAGATTACCCTGTCACATAGCTGCCACGCTGGTAAAAAAATAATGATATACCAAGCTTGTCCTTAAAATTATTATTTGTAAGCGCTTGGGTTGCTAGAAATTGTAGGCATGGAGACACATTGGGGAACAAAATCACAGCAATACATGACAAAGTATCAATGTCAGAATTACTAGTACACACATCAAGTGCAAGGGCGGGGTGGTAATTGCATAATGAGTGCCCTAGATTGCATTGAAAAGGAGCGCTGGTCAGTGTAGCTAGATGGAAAGCAGTACTTTAAAAGGTGCAAATTGCATAACGTTCCCACAGAAGTCACGGGGAGCAGGAACTTCTGCCCAGGTGGCAAATAGCCTGCAATCCTATATGAGTGACCTGGGAGCTATGAATACTATTGAACTCAATGGGATTTGATTCTGAGTAGATGTGCATAGGATTGCACTCTTAAAATAAATTCAGATACAGTGGTACCTCGGTTTTCAAACATCTCGGTTGACAAATGTTTCGGCTTTTGAACGCCACAAACCCGTAAGTAAATGCTTTGGTTTTCAAACACTTTTTGGAAGTCGAATATGCCACACGGCTTCCGTATTGAGTTTTTCGTACTGAGGCTTCCGTATTGAGTTTTCAGTTTCTGAATGCTTTGGAACTCAAACAGTTTTCCAGAACGGATTACGTTCGAAAACGGAGGTACCACTGTACACAAAAAAGTTTTATATTATAATTCTTGTTGGCAGAATTGTACCACAGAATAATGGTTTGAGATAATGGCCTGGATTCAACTAACTGGTTATGCTAGCAGAAGGCAGGGCAAGAACACCAGCTAGTACAGGGGTCAGCAAACTTTTTCAGGAGGGGGCCGGTCCACTGTCCCTCAGACCTTTTCGGGGGCTGGACCCACCCTCTCCCGAAAGCAGCCCCCCTCCTGAAATCACCCCCTCCTGAAAGGACCCTCCCACCACCTCGTCTTCGGCAGTGCCGTCATCATCCTCTGCCTCAGCCAGGGGTCCGCCGATGCTGCTTCCTGCTGCTCAGCCATACGTGGCCGCCTCAGAGGGAAGGAAGGGGCATCGCCCAGAGGCGTCCACAGCTTCCTGCAGCCAATCCGAAGCTGGCGCGGCTTCGGATTGGCTGCAGGAGATTCCTGCAGCCAATCCGAAGCCGCGCCAGCGTCACGGAAGTCAGCCTCCACACCGGTCTAGCACAGGGACTGAACGAGCGGGCGGCAGGGTCCGCAAGGTTCATGGGCCGGATTAACGAGCCCGGTGGGCCGCATCCGGCTCCCGGGCCTTAGTTTGCCAACACGGTTCCCCCCTCCTACCGCCATACTTTCCCAAATCTACTCTGGAAGATCATGAGAACCCCCATAATAGCAGGAAGGGAGAGTGGGGATTATTCCATTTGGAAGCAGAAATGCTTTCTACTGATGGAACGATCAGAAGAGTGTGATGTTCAATTCCTCCCTATATGTCATAGCTTCCTTGAGTCATAATCCCCAGAACACACAGGCCTAGGGTAGAACCTTCCATGTACAGAAAGTTTTTGACTACAAAATACTCCCCTAACCTGAAATGCAAGGCAATACGGGTCCATCTGAGGGGATCATTTGGAAAGGGATCAAAACAAAACTGCCATTATCTTAATGAATTAACCCAATTTTGTGGTATAACCAGCCCTGCTTACTGCACCGCAAAGAGAGTTTAAAAGGCTGCAGGAAAGGGCAACTGCAATAATCAATGAGGTGCAGCAACTGCACTTGAGGAAAAGATGCAATGTTTGGAGCTTTTTGGCTTGGGGGGAAAGAAGAGGTGCATAAAAAAAATTATGGATGGTGTAAAGAAAGTGGATCAGGGGTAGGTTTCTCCCTCTCTCGTAGTTAATAGAATCTGGAGTAATCCAATCAAACGGAGTACAGATGTCGGCTGCCAACTTGGACAGATTTAAAAGGGGATTAGACAAATTAATGGAGGATAAGGCTAGAGTGGCTACTAATGATGGATATATTATCTCCAGTATCAGAAGCGATGTGCCTCTGAATAGCAGTTGCTAGGGAACACTCGAGTGGGAGAGTGCTCATGTGCTCAAGTCCTGCTAGGGAACTTCCCAAAGGAATGTTGTTGGCTGGACTAGATGGCCATTTGGTCTGATCCACCAGGACTCTTGTTATGTTTGTCCCAAAATAGAGTAGCAAACCTTACTCCCTAACACCACCACTGCATCACACCATGAGTGATGGGCTTAATGCCCGGGTGGATAAAAAAATAAAAATCAGATTTAAAAAAAATTATTATTTAAATTGGATTACTAAAATAAAATGCTTTCGGAGGAAAAAAAATTAAAGATAGTTTTCTATTTAAGTTACATTATAGTCCAAAGGCTGTTCATCAGGAAATAAGGATTTGTTTTAAGTTTTTAATGTGAGCTAAAACTCAGTCTTAGTTGTTTTTTTTAAATTGTTTAACCACATCAGTTAACAAACATGGATACATATGCTATAATGTTATTGTTTTAATTAAATAAATGGTTTAAATTTTTATTAAGGAAATGATTATTCCCCCCCTTCCAATAAGGTACAGCAGAGGAGTTGTCCAAATATAAACAGGCAACTTATTAAACCTCACAATAATTTCATAATTATCAGTCTATGTATTTTAAATAAAATAATCAGTAATTTTTGATATAACTGTAACAACTACTCTGAAAATTTATTATTCCAAAAATGAAACCTTCACCTGATTGTAAATATTAAGATTATACCAGCAAGAATGAGTCTTCCTGTAAAAAAAAAAAAAAGATTTAAATAAAGTCTTACTGACTGGTGATTTAAATCAATTGATCCTGCAGCCAATCGGAAGCCGCAGAAGTCACGTCGGACGTTCGGGTTCCAAAGAACGTTCAGAAACTGGAACAATCACTTGTTCGACTCCCAAGGCGTTTGAAAACCAAGGTATGAATGTATATTCAGTTGCTTTACTTCGAAACTATGACCCAAAGAGAAGGAAAGTAGTCTGCTCTAGCTTCTTTGCCATCTGCTTAACTCACTTGTTATCTTTGCTTCCTGCTTTGTCACAAGGGTAGAGATGTTTTGTCAGCTGGGTTGCCCCTGTTGCTTGTGGAGTGGGCTCCTGCGCTAAATTCTTCTAAATATATAGCCTTAGTTCCCAGAGTTCTCTGGGATCTTCCTGGGACAAATGGATCCAAATGTTAGAAAGCTTATTTTGTGCTACAAAACTGCACAGTGACACCAGAAAGTGTATTATTACTACTATTACTATATTGCCCTAGGGACGCGGGTGGCGCTGTGGTCTAAATCACTGAGCCTAGGGCTTGCTGATTGGAAGGTCGGCGGTTCGAATCCCCGCGACGGGGTGAGCTCCCATTGTTCGGTCCCAGCTCCTGCCCACCTAGCAGTCTGAAAGCACGTCAAAGTGCAAGTAGATAAATAGGTACAGCTCCAGCGGGAAGGTAAATGGTGTTTCCGTGTGCTGCTCTGGTTCTCCAGAAGCGGCTTAGTCATGCTGGCCACAGGACTCGGAAAAAGTCTGTGGACAAAAGCCGACTCCCTCGGCATATAGAGCGAGATGAGACCGCAACCCCAGAGTCATCCGCAACTAGACCTAAAAATGGTCAGGGGTACCTTTACCTTTACTATATTGCCCTTTACCCAGCAATCTCAGTGCAGTATTCTCCTTTTGCACTATGCTGCACAACAGGTATATGACATCTTTACCATTCTTCAACACACAGGCTTGATGAACGTTATTCCAAAGTAAAAGAGGCATTGACAAAGTATTTCCCCCTAAAGAAAAACATTGATTTCGACGTCTATGAATGCCACTGGGTCAGAAAGAAGCAAAGGGAATAAACGGCTAAGTTTCCATGCAGTCATGTTTCTGCCTCTCTTGAATTCAAGCACAAAGAGGGTGAAACTCTATGGGTGTCTTCCTTCGTGTCTCAGCATGCAAATACGGGCAAAGACAGAACTGTCCTTCCTTACACCTAAAAAACAACCCACCCTAACACCAATTTTAAAATGAATTTGTTGTTGTTGTTGTTCAGTCATTCAGTCGTGTCCGACTCTTTGTGACCCCATGGACCAGAGCACGCCAGGCACACCTATCCTTCACTGCCTCCCACAGTCTGGCCAAACCCATGCCAGTAGCCTCAAGAACACTGTCCAACCATCTCATCCTCTGTTGTCCCCTTCTCCTTGTGCCCTCCATCTTTCCCAACATCATGGTCTTTTCTAGGGAGTCTTCTCTTCTCATGAGGTGGCCAAAGTACTGGAGCCTCAGCTTCAGGATCTGTCCTTCTAGTGAGCACTCAGGGCTGATTTCTTTGAGAATGGATAGGTTTGATCTTCTTGCAGTCCATGGGACTCTCAAGAGTCTCCTCCAGCACCATAATTCAAAGGCATCAATTCTTCGGCGATCAGCCTTCTTGATGGTCCAGCTCTCACTTCCGTACATTACTACTGGGAAAACCATAGCTTTAACTATACGGACCTTTGTCGGCAAGGTGATGTCTTTGCTTTTTAAGATGCTGTCTAGGTTTGTCATTGCTTTTCTCCCAAGAAGCAGGCGTCTTCTAATTTCGTGACTGCTGTCACCATCTACAGTGATCATGGAACCCATGTGGGAATACGTTTTAGGGTTTTCCCGTGCGATAGCCGCTTTGCTGATCCTTCCGCGCAACGCTCAGAAGGAAAGAAGATCCGGCCGGAGATTGGAGCCTGGATCCCTCCGCGCCTCCCCGAAAGCGCGCCAGGAAGCCTCCTGGTAATGGTCACAAGGCTGGTTTCCCACCCGGAAACACTCATTATTGCTGTATTATTATTGGTTAATGCTAGTTTGATGACGCTGTATAGTTTACTAATAAATAGCCACTGCTTCTGTTAGCTCGGTGACAGAGCCACAGAGCCACAGAGAGACAGAGAGCTCGCTCGCATTGAGTGCACTTGAAACCACCGACTGCAGTCTGTTTTATTTGGCCTCCTTTCTGCTTCTTCGGCCACACTTTTTGCTTTGCTTCTTGCTGCCTATCCTATCCTCTTCGGACCTTCTGCAACTCCCGAAACTCCTCACGACCTTCAAGATCCTTCATAACCAGCGAACCTTCATAACCAGCCGGAGCAGGCTCTCAGACGACTGGTTATCCCAGAACTGGTTATCCCGACAAACCCAAGAAAGTGAAATCTCTCACTGCCTCCATTGAATTTGTTACAAACATGCAAATCAATCCCGACTTCTTCTTTTCAGTCCCATTCCAAAATGGCGGTTGTCAGAATGTTGTGGCACTACTGTTGGCATAAGTGGTGATAAGGGGTATCCATATCTAACAGCAACCAAAAAGAGAGAATGACCTCCATCTGGGGGATGGGAACCACCCATATTTGTGTTCCAATTTAGGTCTAATCCAATATGGCTTTCATGGGGAGGGATGATTCGTCACAGGTACACTCCCACGAGTCTCCTCCAGCACCATAATTCAAAAGCATCAATTCTTCAGCGATCAGCCTTCTTTATGGTCCAGCTCTCACTTTCATATATCACTACTGGAAAAACCATAGCTAAGGAGGCTTAAAATTGCAGCCTTTAACCATGTGGTGTTCTTGAGGAATGTGGAATTCTTTATAATTTCTACTTCTTAAAATTGCCACAAACACACAGTGAAACCAAACAGAAGTGCCACTCTCCCCCCTTGGATCCCAAATTTGAGTCCATGCTTAAAAACTGTTAAGAAGAAGCTCCAAACAACTAAATATCCTCCTGGATAGCAATATCAAAACATCTAACCCTTTGAAAAACGGAAAAGGAAAAAAAGACCAGCCATAAACTGGGAAAGTATTATAGTAGTAAGGAATTTACTTATCCCACAAGTTTTAGTATTTTATTTTACTTTTCGGCAAAAATTACAATCCACATCTCTTCACAAGAGCTCTTTTAGCACAACAATGAATTGACTGCAATTGCAATTGATAATGTATACTAATTGGCTATTCTATTACAAAGCAAGGTTCAAAAGGTTAATTATAACTTGATCACCAGTTTATCTTGGAAACATGAAGCCAATTTCTATATGCCTATAAAATGAAGATGTACTGCATGCATTATAGTACACTGACAAATGATTGGGTCCTTTAACATCAATGTAACAGGCATTAACATTTGCTCTGCCAGTAAAACTGTCAGCTCTTTTTAATTCTGAAGATATATAAAAGTGCTGCAAATGCTTTGGTTTTCATTTTATGAAATCCATGGACCCAGAGTGCGAAAGTCAAGCAAAAATGTGTTGTCCAGTTGAACCTAGAATTAGAGAAACCATGGAGGTAATGAAGCTGAAAGGAAGTTAATATTTGTCAGAGTGCAATTAATGCACAACACTATATAACCACAACTGATTCCATGTTTCCATGATAAGTTCAAGCTGGGGCAATCAGAATAAGGTCCACTATTTGACTGCTGATTCAGGACCCTAAACTCTGTTTTATACAATCAACTTTTTAATTTTGTTCTGTGCATATCACAATGTTCTTTTGTTGCTATGGCCGATGGCTGACACACATAAAGTTTCATTCATTCATTCATTCATTCATTCATTCATTCCATGGTAAGTCACTCAATGGTCAAGTCACAGTTAACAGACATTAGTACAATTAGAGATATGCTGAAAACAGTTTCTCACCATATACTGTATACGTAAGCTGAATACAAGGCTGAAGCCCCCAGTACCACCAGAAAAGACTCTCCACACTGGTGGCGTGGTGTACAGACTTACTAAACATCATGGGCCAAGGTGTTTGGGCTGTAGTAGTAAAGGGGAATCTCCTAAAATCTTTTGCTCTGCTAGCACAGGATTATTCTGCCCAATTTGAGGCAACCCCCTTTCTCTCACTGCAGCACCACACAACATATCCCACAATGTTAGTAACTCCCTGTCCCCCCTCCCCCAAAGCTTTTCGTGATGCCATGCGCTGCTGGGGAGTGGGGAGAGAAAATTCCTTATGTGTGCTTGTCTTCTGCTTACACGATGTTGACAACCATTTTGCAAAAGGCAAAATATCCAAAGATTGTTTAAGCAACTCTTACCATTCTCCCTTGCTGCCCTTCTATGCACAACGCTTCCCCTCTAAACTTGTACACTCCATTTCTCCTAGTCCCTCCTCAAAATCCAGCTTTGTATGGCCCTTGGCTTATTATTTTAATATCCATTCCCAGCTACAGCCAAGCTTTAAGGAGGCAGAGCAGCATTTGCACACATTCTTCTTCCACTGCCTCTCCCTCTCCCTTTCCCTCTGTTGTTTTACCACTGTCTATAGACTATAAATTCATTAGGATCAGGGAGATCTATGTTGTCTATGTCACTCTGTAAGATACCGTGCTTGCTGACAGCGAGATATAAATAATGATGACACACCAATATGACTTGTTTCATCCCTGGCTATTGCACATTGCAGCCTAAAACGTTAATGGGGTTACAATGTGGGTGAACATTACTGGTTGCATAGAGAATATCATATTTTGCAAGGGAACATGAGCTTCAGCTCTCTCTCTGATGATCTTCCAGATGAGTTTGTTTTGGAATTGGCACTGCCCATACATGCAAGATTTTAGCACCGTCCGCCCAACAATGTCAACCTTATTATTTAATCCGGATTTCTCTTAGCCCTTTATACACCCACAGTCAGGTATGGAAGCTTAGCAGCATATTTTGGAGGCTTGGTGGTTTATTGTGTTTCAGTGAGTGGCCACCATTGCCACACCCCTGCATTCATTTGCTCCTCACATGAGCACAACCCAGCCATTCTGTTTCCAGCAGCCAACCAACCTACGGTAAGTTGGCAGTGCATGCTTGTTAAAATTTGCTTTTGCTTGTAATTGATAATTTGAATTATCTTTTATGGGGACGCGGGTGGCGCTGTGGTGTAAACCACTGATCGGCTTGCCGATCAGAAGGTTGGCAGTTCGAATCCCCGTGATGGCGTGAGCTCCTGTTGTTCGGTCCCAGCTCCTGCCAACCTAGCAATTCAAAAGCGCACCAGTGCAAGTAGATAAACAGGTACCGCTCTGGCGGGAAGGTAAACGCCGTTTCTGTGCGTTGCTCTGGTTTTGCCAGAAGCGGCTTAGTCATGCTGGCCACGTGACCCGGAAAAACTGTCTGCAGACAAACATCGGCTCCCTCGGCCTGTAAAGCAAGATGAGCGCCGCAACCTCAGAGGCAACCGCGACTGGACTTAACTGTCAGGGGTCCTTTACCTTTACCTTTTTATGGTTGTTGTTTTTGGTAAACAGCTTAGAAGTTTTCTTTACAGTTAAAGAGATATAAACGTATTGTTAAATACAATAAAAAATGCCGAAGGCACGCCTGAATTTCAACAATCTAGATCAGAGAAGCAGTTCTCTCAAGATCTTCACACAGTGCATATGCTTGCCTGGTTGCTTAATTAATTCCCCCACCCTTCCGCCAAAGGAGCCCAGGGCAGCAATCACATCAATATTATAAAAAAAAATACTATCAAAATTTCTAAAAACAGTTAAATCTTGATTAACTCAGAGACTTTAATACTTTGTAATATTTTTAATGGACTTTCAGGATTTCATTGCTGCCGTGTTTTTTTTTTGGGGGGGTGTGTGTTGTGAACTAACCCCAAGGGTCAGCACAACAGCAATGACACAACCTATAGCAAATGCTTTTTTGCTCTCTACAAAGAGTTAGACAAGCAGGGCACAGCTACCCAACTCCAGTCTGCCAATCTTCCCCACAAGAATGCTGTGGTACAAGCCAAGGACGCATCCCTGCATGTAGTTACTTCCGCACAACTGATGGCAAGGCTGCCACCTCTGGAAAGTCTCAACCCACAGAGCTACTATTTATCTATCTATAAATAATAGGGATTTATTCCCACTCCAAAAGGAAGGTACTCACTGTGGCTAACAAATCAAGCATTAAAAGATGAATAGCCCTGTGCTGCTACACTACTTTGCACCTCTTTCGTGTGGCAAAGTTTGTATAAAAACAACACATGCCGCATGAGAGCAGGGCATTGTTAGGGTCCAAACTGTCTTAACGCCTCAACAGGAGACAAACTCTGCATCCTCTCGGATCAAAAGCCTAATGTTATTTTGCTACTGCATGAGCCCCAAAAGATATAAAATATTTTTAAGGGGGGGGGAGCTAACGGCAAGCATAGATTGCTTCACAAGAAATTAGGAAGAATTGCCATAAATAGGTCCCAGTACTAGGCATGGCACGTGGCTTTGAGAAATTAAAACATTTTCCATTCAGCTTGAAAATAATTCTAGCTAAGCAGCAATAAGAATCAGAGTCCAAGTATTGCATCATTAATCAAAAGTGACTTTGTACTAGGCATCTAAGGAATAATTTTAATTAGAAGTACTGTATGTGTGGAATTCTTAGGTATTAGCATAAACTAGAGTTGCTCCCAATTCTAATGGCCAATGGGTAAAAGGTCTATTTTCAAAACACACATTAAATCTTTCATTTTTATTCAAAGCATACAGTTGTATACAGCTACAAACAAATCCACTGAAGTCTTTGAAGCCCCCAATTACTGCTTAATAGCAAGCATGCTTAGTCTGAAATAATCATATACTTGGCCATTTCAAAAATGAATTCAGTATTGGCTAATACATAAGAAACCAGCAGAGCATGTGAATGACGATGTAAATCAATGCAGGAATACTCAAGTCTGAATGTAGTTGTTTGTGGATACATTACTAAATTCTGCATCAGCTTAGTGTCTAATAAATCATTCATGGAAACGGAATATATATTTATGTGTTGTTATTTGGCAATTCAAAACCTGTGCCTTTTTAAAAAGACTGCTGATTCAATTACTCCAGAACTATTACCTTTAGTTATTAAATGATGTTGACAACTGTCACTTTAGCAAAGCTCACGCTGACCTTAAGGAAACCTGACTGAGGAGCGATGGGAGGAGGGGACGGAAAAGAAAGCATTTCACTAAAGGAACAAAAACCGCCAATTTCTCCATTTATGTTTTACAAAGGAAGTGCCTACCGATACAACAATTAAAGAGTTCATGAAGGCCTGCATCAGGTTTTTCTCTCTCCCCCCCCCCACCAAAGCACTAAATTGCAAAACATCAACTGCATTACCCCAATAAGTTCCATACTACATCATCACTGTAATAAATGATGAAGTGCTCCATGCAGAGTGTTCTATTTGGAGCAATGATTCATTGTGCTCAGGAACAAAAAAAATGCTGACACTTTCTCGAAGACATTTCCCGTAAAAGGTTGAAGTCCTTAAGCAGCAAAAAAACAAAAAAACAAAACAAAACACCAGCGTCCATCATCTTTAAACCCTATTGATTTCTGGAGAAGATTTAAAAGGCTGTTTACTTATTTCCCATCATTTTTGTCAGTGCTGTAACAGTTCTCTTCCCACTGAATAAACCTCTCATGATCCTCCTGGTGATTAAGGTCAGACAAAATGTCAAACTCCTAATGCTAAGTGCTTTCACATTAAAAATTAATATCAAATCACCAAGTAAAATCCAAACAAGATCTCCAACATGTAAACAGTACACAATATGGACAATACTGACCATTAGAAGGGGAGGGGGAGGAAGAAAGCAGGATAATGCATACACGAGAACTCACACTTGGCAACGAGAACTTAACCTTTCGCTCTTGCATTCTTGCAACCCAAGTTATTGGGGGGTATGGTTGACACAGGCCTTTAAAAAAGTGTTTCTGGAATTAAAGTTTGAAGCCCTCTCCCATATTCATACCAAATCTGTTTACCGGTTTGTCTGGACCAAGGCAGTTTGTTTTCATTTTATTCCGAGAGTTTTGAGCCATCAAAAAATCAGCATGCAGTTCTCAAGCATTATTCTCGGAGACACTGCATTTATCAGGGGCTGTAAATGGGTGCACTTTTATGTTTTTTCCTTCACAAAAGCACAACATACCGTTTCTCCATAAAAGCAAAGATGGCATCCGCTACTTATGTTTATTCGCCTCACATACATACACATGTATTATCCAGATGTAAAAGAACAGAAATATTCTCAAGGGCTGCATATTTATGTCAAATGCACAGCAGCACACCAAAACCAATTTGCCCACATTTTCACCTGTTCCTCTGTATTTTTTATATGCCAATCCTTGGCTAGCCCAAACTTTGCACCGCAAACAAAACTACAGATGCAATCCATGTGCACTTGAGGCATGGCAAATAATTTTGATGTTTCCACCCTATCTTCTGCTTACCCAGGCTCACAGGCACGGGCAGCATAACAGGATGTTATTTATACATTTTATTTAAAATATCCGCACCCTGCCTTTCAAAGTCAAACCACCACAAGGTGGCTTCCAGACAGAACAAATTATAATAATAAAAGTATTAATTCTCAATGAAAAAAAAATCAATAAAAAGGGCATAAGGAAAAATAACCACTATCGTAAAACTGCATAGCTGAAAATCGATAGCAGAAATAAAGATTTCATCGTTTTATTCTGCTGTATATGTAGGCAGGGGCGTCGCAGGGGGGGCGGGGGGGCGGGCCGCCCCCAGGTCAAGGGGAGGTGGGGTGACACTTTGGCCGGCCCCTCTCACCCCGCCCCGCCGAAAGGAAGCAGAACAGGCGCATTGAAGCGCTTGCTCTGCTTCTTTTTGCCCTTTCCTCCGCTTTTTTTCGGCAGGGGGGGCCCGACCAGCGAGGGGGGGTGTCAAACCTGTCACCCCTTCCTCGCTAGCCACCACCTCCGCCGAAAAAAACCGCTGGGGGGGGGCGGGAAAAGGAAGCAGAACAGGCACATTCAAGCGCTTGCTCTGCTTCTTTTTGCCCTTTCCGTCGCTTTTTTTCGGTGGGGGGGCCGACCAGCGATGGGGGGGTGTCAAACCTGTCACCCCTTCCTCGCTAGCCACCACCCCCCGCCGAAAAAAACCGCTGGGGGGCGGGAAAAGGAAGCAGAACAGGCGCATTCAAGCGCTTGCTCTGCTTCTTTTTGCCCTTTCCGCCGCTTTTTTCCGGCGGGGGGGGCCGACCAGCGAGGAGGGGGTGTCACGCTTGCCACCCCCTCCTAGCTGGCCACCACCCCCCGCCGAAAAAAGCCTCGGAAAGGGGGAAATTTCCCCTTTCTGCATACACGTGCATCGTGACGTCATGATGACGTCACGACGCACGTGTCGTGCCCCTCCCCCAGGGGGGTGCCTCTGCGCTGCCGCCGCCCCCAACAGCACTGAGGCTAGCTACGCCACTGTATGTAGGCCTAGTCAAAACGAATACCAGTACCTCCAATGGAGAGGGCAAAGAGGAGGAATAAGGGGTTTATTTGGGGGGGGGGAGAAAAAAAGAAAAAAGTGGGGGAAGAATAGTACATGCCTTTATAATACTGAGAAACAAAAAGAGTTACGAGTTGCAGTATTGCAATCACTATCAAATGCCCTCACTTTACTAGACAGAAGGTCAGCTGAAGACCTTTTATGTTAGACCCACCCAGTGAGTCCAAGCCCTGCACAAGGACTTTTGCTTCTGCAACGGGTTATTCCTCCCGCCCCTTCCCCTGTGTTCCTTCCCAAATTGGCTTGGTGTGTGTGTGTGTCAGGGAACCCCCAGAACAGTGCACAGAAAGAGGAAATGGGGGGATCATTCAATATGGCAAGCTGCAATGCTGACAAGACGTTCAGCATAGCCCGCCACTCAATTCCACACTTAGGCCAGCTTTCTGACGTTTATTAGCAGGAGATGTCCAAGAGCAACCTCCCTCAAATTCATGGTCATTCAAAGACCGAGAATGAAGACATGAGAACCAGAACTGCTAGACAGTGTTATTTGAACATTTGATCAATAACAGCAGCCTGTAGCAAGGTGTGGCTCCATAACCACCTGGTTGCAAAGGATGCAGTAGTGGGTAGGGAATTCAGATCTGGAATTTTTCAACTTAAAGCAAGTTTTCAAGATTTGAAAAGGAACTAGATATTCAGTGGTCTTGCATGGTTCTTTGGATGACTTATCAGAAGCAGAATACAGTACAAAATAAAATGTTTCCTTAATTACATTGCAGGATCCAGCTTTTTCTGGTTAAATTTGTGCTTTTTTAAAACACTTCAGTCTTTGTCCTCCCTTGGCAAACGTCATAATGCTGCATATAAGCAGTAAAAAACGGTCTCAGTTCTTAAGCAGACAAGTGTTGTTGTTTTTAATTGTTGTACAACCATTAACCTACAAGCTTTGTGGTGTACGTTGTATACATGCCCTTTACCTTCTTTACTTTTGCAGCAATTGCTGCAAAATGCAAAATGACTTTCCGAGTGCGACCCATCCCCTAAAAAATGCACACAGGAAATCAAGATCTCTTTCTTCTAAAACGCTCCCTAATTGAATAAAAGTTAGCGCAACCTTAAATACAGCTACAGCTTTAACACCATTTAGTCTAGACATCTTTGATGGAGTATTAGTGTTATAATGTCAAGCAGCTGGCCATTAGTGGGTATTATGAAGCTATTTAATACACATGCAGAACCAAAGTAACATGATAATGGGTGTATTATTCATTAGTAACTGGAGACCTTCAACCAATGCTCTCACTGGTTCATCAAACTCCCCACCTTTCAAGCCCCAGAAGAAGCTATGCTGTCAATGCTATTGCCAAGAGCTCTGTCCAAGCAGCTAGAACATTTGTACACATTGTCATGAGACTATAGATGCAGGATGGACGCTGCAAGGGGGTGTAGAGTGCTTCTAAGCAACAGGCAATTTTTAGTCCGCTACTGATAATTCCTACAAGCAAATCTTGACTGCACAATTATTACATCTATGTAAATATGAAAGTATCTGCTTGGTACAATCTATTGTCTTACACAGGTTACATATATATATATATATATATATATATATATATATATATATATATATATTTATAAATATAGCACATTGATTTGGAAATTTCAAAACACACAGTCACTGCTATTCCAACAGGGTCTGCTTGGCTACTGCCACCTTTCCTGGTCACTGCCATTTAAAATGTAGCCTGCATGCTGGCATAATCCATAGCGGAGGAAGGGGGCTGCAGGGTGCCCTCCAACAGGTGGGCCCAGCACTGCCTGAAAAGACAGCTCGGGGTGTGCCGTAAGACACAGGTGGCGCACGGCCTGCAGGGCGCTCCCGGCTGCCCTCCAACGAGCCAAGCCCTGCCCGAAAAAGCAGCGCCGGGCACACCGCAGATGTGCCGCATGCCGGCCTGCAGGGCGTTCCAGCTGCTGCATCCCTCCCGGCCACAAGCAGGCCAAGCACTGCCGGAAAAAGCAGTGTGGGTTGTGCCACCGGGAGGGGGGCACCTGGAAGGGACACCCAGGAGGGGTGCAGCTGGCATGCGCCAGCCTGCAGGGTTCTGTCTTGAGTCCTGGGCACCCTGCCAGCAGCACACCCCGTGATGTTTTTTCCGACAGCACTGGGCTGCCACATGCTAGTTGCTTCCTTCCTGGGAGAGATGCATTCACACCTATGGTGCGGGGGGTGCGCATGCATACCCCCTGCCCCCACGGTGCAGGCGGGGGCTGCTATGCCAGTGTGCATAATACATCTTTAACCTGTTATTCAGGAGGCTGGAAGCAGTGGGAAAGGCTCAGGAGAGACAGCAGGAGTAGAGCTACCATATTTTGAAGAGCAAAAAAAGAGGACACATTTGCCGACTTCAATTTTAACTATGGATCGCTATGACAACTCGACCTACGAAAAAGAGGACATATGGCAACCATCAGGTTCAAACAGGTGACTACTCCCTGACCCTCTAGGTGAGGAACTGGATCAGGCCAGATTTCTTCCCCCCACCTTCCATCCCAAGTGTGACAGGTGTGCAAAGCCACCCACCTGCCAGTGACCTTGCATCACAATTATGTCATGTAACCTCCATTCGAAAGCTGATTTCTGGGCACCTGGCAATTAGCTGCCTGTTGGGGCTTCAGAATCCCCCTTTAAAATGCTTTCTTACCCAGTGTTTTTCATAGGGACTGTAGGCACCACTGATCAGTTGGCCAGTGGTGCCTACAACACCCCTTTTGTCTAAGCCAAACTTTTATATTGCATATGATGTTAGATGTACGACAGGTAGGTGTGGCTTGGCAGGGCAGATGAGGAAGTCTGGAGGGCATAATCTGCTGTGCAGGCCAGGTGTTCCCCATCCCTGTCCTAGGGAGATCTTAAGATTGCAATCCTATGAACACTTGCCTGGGTGTAAGCCCTGCTAATGCAGTGAAACATTCTGTAAAGATTATAATGCCAGAAAACAAGCAGACACCTACTGGGTTTTCTCATTCTTTTCACTTACATTCCGAGATGTTTGCTCAGCAATAAAACTCTCTGTCTGGGTTACAATGATTGGACTCATTTGCCACAAACTTACTGACACCCTGGAAATGTCCAAATACAGACAAGACATGAGGTATTGCTTTAACATCTGAAACCGTCCCATTTGTCCCAGGCAATGCTCTGCATTTCCATGATTAAACTGGAACTGGTTCCCTTTTAAGATAGTATGTAGATAGGCAGCGTCTTGTATAAAAAATGGGTGCAAACTGATATCCTTAAGAAGGAGCTCTATGATAAATATTTTTCAAGTAATAGAAGAATCAGAACACATTACATGAAAATAGCAAACCACAGAATTATTGAAGCTGATGCAGTTCGTCATTACTTGGCTTGAGTGCCATTACTATGCACGGTTTAAATGCACTGAAGTCCCACAAAATAAGGGCATTTCAGATAGTCAAAAATAGCATTGACTTCATGTTATCTAACCTCCTCTCCAGTCCTCAAGCTCGCTATCAAGCGCCAAGTCCTCATCTCTGTATCTGACAGAATCCATCATGGAAATTACATAGATACCAGTACCATCTCTTTTAAAAACAAAATGTCCCACCTTTGTAACTAGATCAGATCCGTTTACCCCTAGGGCCCTAAGCCAAATTTAGCTGTGCAAACCATGTTTTATATGTTCCTATCGAGCCCTAGTAACCTCAACATTTACTAGTTAACAAAGCTCATTTACTTTTGAATTAAGAATCACAGAAAAGACAACCAAACTAGACATAATACACCACTTGCTTCCTATCAAGGTACACTGTAAGGGAAAAGGTAGAACAAGCTGCGACGAAACTCCCCTTCACACTCTCCCCTTGTTACTAAGTGAATTTCTAATCAGGTGTTCCGGGTCAAATTTCAATCCACCCCACCTGTCCCTCTGAGGTCCGTCTGTGATGTAATTCCCCTTTTATTTATAATCTGGGAATCTCTTAGTAACGGGAGTTTTCTGGTCCAGCTGCCGTGGCCGGTTATATCCTCTGCTCTGGGCTTCAGGGGGTAAACTCCTCTTTGCCTACAGTTCAGGGTCTCTCTCTAGATCCCCCACTGTATCAGTTAGCTAAGCCCTTTTAGCAACTCTGTGGCATTTACCAAGGTTTCTGCTCACTAGCCCCTCCTGAGTGAAACTTGGCTCAACAAAAGCAAGACTTTATTTCTTTCAGAACATAACGGTTTCAGTAATTCAATCGTTTATAAGCTTAGTTTCATTACAGCGTAAACTCTTTCTTCCAGTATCACATACTCATCTTCAACCTAGCCTAACCTACCCACCACTATCCTGGCCGCACACCCTCCTTCTTCCAGTCACCACTCACTCCCTCTCCCTCTCTCCTTTTAAAGTGCGGAATGTCCCGCCTACCACGAGGTATCTGCCACTCAAACTGGGGTGCACATTAACTCATAAAACACTGTGGGTTTCTGAAAATCCCTTAACTTATGTCCGATTCGTTACACAAGCCATTCAACTGTGTGTGAAAAGTAGGATTAAACAAAGGAAATCCAACTTACATTGTGGAAAACTGAAAATCTTGTAGCAAATTCATATTCAACAGATTTTCAGGGAAATTCATACTACAGGGTTTTCAATACCCTGTTACACAATTCTGAAAAAAAGAAAAGAGCAAAGCTTAATTTTCCAGAAGTAGAATTTCCCTCTAAAAAAACTCAAAATCATTTGAAAAACTGTTACTAATTACCAGTGCTTTTTTCTGGGGGGACGCAGGGGCATGCATACCCCTAAACATTTTGTGAATCTAAGTTCGGCCTCATTGAGGGGCAGTATTTCAATATGAGTAGGAAAATGAGAGTACCTCCAAAACATTTTTTTAAAGGAAAAAGCACTGCTAATTACCCAATAATATCCAAACGCCTGACCCTACTAGACACACTGGGGGGGGGGAGCACCCACAACAAGGAAAACACTGGAATGGTCTGTCATGAGTCTGACCAACAACTGTCCCATGAGAGGACTACAATGGGAGTCATGTGAGGAAGCTATTTTTTTTTTTTACCTATTGTGTAATAATGGTTAGAAGAATTCTAAGACACCGAGTATTCGCTCCATCAGTGACCTCACTGGTAAACAAACACACCAAAATGGATCAGTTGATACCCCACTGTGCTGACAGTACAATTTACTTTACCATCAAAGTTTCTGCTAGGGTTAAACAACAGCTATTTAAGAGAGTAGGTGTGAACTCATCACTTGAGAACTCCTCATTTTTATTTGAGAGAGCCATTCATCTCTCCTGTTTCTAATATGAGCTCTTCTAAGGGAACATGGACCCATTGATTTGTATTATAGCCCATGTGGGCCATCAGGAAAATGACAGTTTATTCCTCTAAATAAAACAAACAGAAGACTTCATGTGTTCTTCCTGATTCTCCAGTTCTTTTGACAAGAGCTGCCACACACAGCCAAAAGCTGATCGTTTTAGCAAGTGATGGTTGTGGGAAGGCGGGGTAATTTCTCTCCCCTTAGTGATTTCACTGTGACAGGGAAAACTCCTACATAAAATAACCCCATTTATAAAGGCTTTAAAAAAATCCCAGATGAGAACAGTTTTGTACACTGGCTGTTGTTGTTGATATATTCTTTGTACCACGCCCATCTGACTGGATTGCCCCACCCACTCTGGGCGGCTTCCAACATATACAAAAACATAATAAACCATTAAACATAAAAAACTTCCCTATTCAGGGCTGTAAAGGGAAGACACACTGAAGAAATGCCAAAAGAATACAGAGGAACACTATAGAAATACATCTCAAAGAAATCAAAAGCGGTCCCTATTCAGAAATACCACGTCAATGACATTAATAAATCAAGATTGTTGGGTTTTTTTAAGTGTACATATCCTTCTTAGGGACAGAACTGTTTTAAGAACTTATCTTCAGAGAATTAGAAAATTATTAGTACTGCAAAATATATTGATCATTTTTACTTTCCTCTGT
Source organism: Lacerta agilis (assembly GCF_009819535.1). Lineage (NCBI taxonomy): Eukaryota > Metazoa > Chordata > Lepidosauria > Squamata > Lacertidae > Lacerta > Lacerta agilis. The sequence goes on from NC_046314.1 coordinate 10,179,586, forward strand.
GAGTATGTTAATATCTTGCTCTTCCTCTGCGATATTTTCCATAATTTAAAATGTGTTCCTTGGTATGAAGGAGATCATTAAGGGTATTGCAAAACCGTTAAGCTGCGTGCTTTATACATTATAATTAGTTTGGCAGATCAAATACAAATCACTTTTACAGACTAACTACAACAACACTGAAGTACCAGTTAAATATTGAAAATAATTAAAGGAATCATGTTTAGTGTGGCATGATTAGCTAATTCACTTTACAAGCATTTATTAAAATGAATTCACATGTTATTATTCCATAGGTAGTTACACAATAGTGTTTATACAGGAAAAAATATAATGAACCAAACTCTTTGTATCCAGCCCTTCACAATTAAAATGAAGACTCCCCAAGTAATATCAATCTAGGATAGACTAATTAAGTTTGGTTTGATAACCATTCATTTCTTCTATTGCCTCTGAGCAAATTGTTTATTAGAGAAAGTTATTTTACACAAATCAAATCAAATTGGGTAAGCCATTATATTTGAGAGAAACCTTAGCCATCAGTCAATTAATCCATCATTTTCTCCAGACACTTTTGCTTAACAAGCAGATCACATTATCAACAATTTAGATATCAGATGATTAAATTATAACAGAAAATCTATTGACAGTTTTTCTAATACTTTTATTATGAGTAAATACAATTTTTCTCCAAGTTATGAGCAAAATAAGCATAGTTGTTATCTAAAATACAGTAGCAATAAAATAAAAAATCAGACGCCATGTTTTTCAAAATCTATTCAACAATCTGTGGATTATGCAATATCAAACCATGGCAGAATGAGAATGCTACACCATGGGTACCTTAGTTTGTGGAGCTGTTGCTGCTCAGTCTCCATCTGTGAGAGGTAATAGGGTTGAGAATGAGCAATTGAGTTTTGCTCATAAGATCCAGCCTATGTGACAAGACCCAGGGAGGTCTTGTAAGGAACAACTAGGATAATCTCTGCCTTCTGTTCCTAATGTGCCCTAGGAATCAGTTAAAAATAAATAAAAAATTCAATACTTTATTATGAAGCTACAATAACAATCCCATAAGGAATATGAAATAAAGAAAAAAACAACCCCAAAACAAAACAGGGTTCACAGCCATTACCTCATAAAATAAAGTACAGACCACCGATGAAATATAGCTTTATTTGGTATTCATAATATTTGTTTTGTATTCTTTCTGCATCAGGTCAGCTCTTGTAACATCTAATTCAATGTGTAGTCTCTTGAGGATGTACTTTATTTTATGAGGGAATGGCAAGAATTGGTTTTATTGTTAAGGGAGACATATACTGGTCAGTCCTTGGCTGAGATATGTACTCTTGCTGGCCTAGGGACCAGCAAAGTGAAGAATTTCATTGGCAGCCAGTTCTCTGAGAGCATGAACAGACCTTTAGTCTCTCAACTTGTTGCAGTCCTGGATTGAAAGGAGCACCCTAAATGGCATTCTGTTTATGCTGCAGAACAGAATATTTTCTGCTCAATTACAATAATCTACAGTAATACAATCACAACATGATACTGACACAACACAAAGCCAAAGTTTGTTTGAACCATGGTTTGTTGAGTATGCCAGGATCCAACTCACAGATATTTACGGTAAACTGAAGTTCGTCATCACAACTTCTGGGGAGGAAAGATGGCGGACTAAGTTATTGGCTGCCGAAGCTCCCATCTGCAGAGATAATTACGTGGTGGTCAGAGATAATCAATGCATAAATCTTGGTTACCAAACTCCCTTTTAAGATAAGGGAGGTCGGGAAACCACAAAGGCTTGGAAGGATATACAGTAATATCACACTGGAGAAAAGAAAGTTTTCAGAATGAACGTCTCAAGCATGGAACTTTCCACTGGGCCCACACACTGTACAATTACCTGTTTAGGGCACAAGCTCGACAAACCTCCTTCTTTTAACTATTTGTAAGACTGGAAGCAAATAAGGACTGGATTTTCCATCTGCCAGTTAATTAGTATCCAGAAAGGAAGTGGGCTGGTGGGTGATGATAAAGCACCAACAGGCTAGTTAACAAGCTTGAGAATGAACCAAAAAGCTTAAATTAACTACTGAGGACTTTGAAAGATTACAACTGATAAAGTACCTCTGAACCTGCTATAAATCTTCATCTTACATTGCCTATAAATCTCCATCTTGGGCGTGTTGTGTCTGCTGTGAAAAGCGAAACTGTATTTGATTCCCGGGGGGAAGGAATGTGTAGGCAGACACAACTTCCAGGAAGTGGAAACTCTCAAGGTGTGTGTGTGTGTGTGTGTGACTAAACAGAATATGGCAAAAATAATGTTGCACGCCCCAGTTTGTGGCTTTTTTTTTTTTTTACAACGGCTACTAAATGAACAGTTGTCAGAATTAAGAGTCAAGATATGTGGAATTGTAAGAGATCAAATCAGAGATACTTCAGACTGAAGAATGCACTGGATCTGTGGGAGGAGATTTGGATCAATTTCTGCCTGTACATGAGACAGCAGGAAATAATGAACTGGAGGGGATGGCCTTGCAGCTGTCTGAAGGGCTGGAGCAGACAAAGGAAGCTGCTATGATACCAGGGGAGATAAATGGATTTACGATCACTAGGAGGCATGTGGAGATGGAATTGAGGAAAGGTTCAAGTGCACAAATTGAAGTGAACACAGTACAAAAAGCCTCAAAGCTTATGGTGGTTGGTGTGGGAAAAGACTGGAAGAAATGGATGACCCTTTTAAAGCATGATTAACAGAAGATGAGAGCAGAAAACACGGAACTGAGTTTGATTTCATGAAGATTTCATGAAGATATAACAAGCAAATAAGTTGGGACTATTATACTATTAAGATTTGTGGAACCCTTGGGGAGAAATTTATCATCTTGGATTGGAGATGAATTATTTTGGACACTTAATGACAACAATAATTGAAGAGCTACTTTGGGATTTTTGAGTGGGAAAAGGCGAATCTGAGACGCCTGGAAGTGAAGATTGAGAAAAAGCTGGATATTAATACAGCTAGAAGTGGGAGTATATACCCTGAATACTTTAAATAATTGTTATAGATACAATTGGTAGACAAGAGAATCAGAAGGCCCTCTTTTTTGTTTTTGTTAATTTATTTATTCTCTTATCTTGTCTTTCTATAGTCTTTAATCTTTGCTTGCTCTGTTTATATATATATATATATATATATATATATATATATATATATATATATATATACACACCGGTATATGAGAGAATGATTTGCTTTTTGAAGTTTTCGATCTTGGATTAATGAAGATACACAAAGGAAGGTGATGGATGGAAGATGAAGGGTCTGCACAAGAGGCAGGGTGGAGAGGATCTACCATGGCATTACCATATCGCCAGTTTTCTTACCACTGACTGGCTGAAGTGGGACAGAGAGCAAACACTGCCCTCCTCAAAGATCATTAGCTGCTTCTTGACATGCAGAGACTATAGCTTCTAAAACTTCCCTTCTTTCCTCCATTCTAGGAGACTCCCAATGAATCCTTTCTATACTATCCCTCTTTGTTTACTCTTTCCTCCCTGGGCAGCTCTTTTGATGAAGACAAGTTTCTTTCAGTAGTAAAACTGTACTGGTGAACAAGCGTATGAACAGGAATTATAGTAACTTAGGTTCTCAGGATGTACAGGTATGGGTACCCTTGCAGAAATTGAATTTAGTGACCATCAAGAGTCATTTTTTACCTCTCTTCTGCAGCCTCCTCTGCGAAACTGCATAACACAGAGTACTGTATTTTCCAATGTATAAGACGATGTTTTTCCCTGAAAAATTATCGGCAAAAATAGGTGGTCGTCTTATACACGGATAGTGAGGGGGGCGGGCATCATTGGTTGTGGCGATTGGTAGCAACTCATCCAAAAGCTCAACAACTCAAGGGTGATTCCCCCCCCCAAAAAAGCTCAACAACTCAAGAAATTGTGATTTCTTGATACTGGGTTCAAAAAAAGGGGGTCGTCTTATACATGGCGCCGTGTTATACACAGAAAAGTATGGTAAATAATAAATATGGGGTGGGGAGAACAGATAGCTGAGCCAGCAAAAGCCCCATGACCAATGTGTTGGAAGAAAATCCCACATGAGAATTTGCCCTTTCCCTTGTGTTTCAGCTAGGTAATTCATTTGTCACATGTGACCCTCCATGCATAACAAGACAGAAATGGAATGTTGTCAAAAGAGAGAGAGTGCGAGAGAGTGCAGAATAAACTTATGTTAAAAGAACAGAAATCACAGATCACCAGACATTCATAAAAATTCTAAGTGGTCACAGTAGCCATCTTAACAATTCAATATTGTAAAACCAAAATGACCACTGCATGCAGTTAAAACAGGAAAAGCTGGCTTTATACCTTGCTTGACATAAGCCCTGTGTACTTGCTCTTCTTCTGGGTTTCTATAGTTCAGATGGGGAATCTGTGACCCTCCAGATCTTGTTTGCTGTCCACCTTCTCTCAGCCTCAGTCAGCATAGCCAATGGTTAAGGACAATAGGAGTTGCAGTCCTACATATGGAGGGTCGCAGGTTCCCCAGCCTTGCTATAAAATTTGTGCCAAGCATACAAACAAGTCAACAGTATAGTCCAGAGGTTCATTATAGCAGCTCCTAGCATCAAATCAAACTTCACTTTCTGCCAATACCCATCATTAAAAACCTTCCTGACTTTCAGAGTTGTTCCAAAGAAAAAGTAAGCACATACATGCACAGATTTGCTACAGATTCAAGAGTCACACCACCACCATGATCCAGGAGCTCCAAAGCATGCGTGATGTTCAAGGCCTCCTGGGTCTTCTGTATTTCATCTATAAGCAACATAATTCTGTATGTGTTATGTGCAGAGCCTTTCCTTTCACTGCTTCCATAGTGCAACAAGGCGCAATCTTGACAGAGGTTTCCAGGGGCTGTTCAGACTCAAGTAGATTAATGCCGTCAATAACATAAAACTATTAAGTGTTCTGAATTATTCCTTAACTCCTGAGCCAAATTTTTATTAGCCTAGCAAAAGAACATTTATTTATCGCATCTCTCTCACAATTTGTGCACTAAACGTTCTAACAGTACCTTAAAGGACACCATTTTAGGCACCAGAAAGGTCCCAAGAACATTTAGAAAGATATAAAACACCACATTTACACGATCTGTTCAGAAAAGGCCAAATAAATGAGCAACTCAGTAGACAAGAGCAACTGGATATTATATTTTTCAAAGAGTCTGATAGTCCTCTCGGATGAGCAATACATCATTAAAAGGGAGTGCACATGGCCACCAAGGTTTTCCCCTTTAAATACACTTCTTGACCTTTCCCACAATATTACCAGACAGAGTGTGACCCAACACAAGAGTACCAGCAGACTAGGAGAAACATCTCAGAAACCATACATGGCTTGTGAACTATAACATAGCACATTCCCGCTCCAATTTTATTTCAGCTCAGTAGAAACTGTACACTTTACTTATTTTTTATTTCTAGTATTACATTTATAGTTTACCTTTCCTCCAAGGATCTCAAGGTGGCATATAATGATTTGCTTCCTCCCTGTTGTTATACTTACAACAACCCTGTGAGACAGCCTAGGCTGAGAGACTGTAACAGACTCAGACAGCTTCATGGCTGAGCGGGGATTTGAACCCTAGTCTCCCAGTTCCTAGTCCAGCACTCTAACCACTACACCAGAACTGAGCTGGACATAAGCAGACAAAGAAAAAAATCTCTAGCACACACACACACATAAAATGTGAAACAAATTTTACCCCAGGACAATAAACTCTCGCATATGCTTGCAAATCTACCTGCCCTTTAGATTTAAAAAAAAATCCAGTTTGGAATGAGCTTTCATAATTTATCAATGACCAGCCCTTTCAGTTTAGTTGTCCAAACTCTAAGCACCAAAGTATTGGTGAAACATGTGTTTGTTTTAAATGTATCCTCCCCCGGAAGTCCCAGCTGGTCGTTTTAAACATAGCTGTGCATTTTAATGTATTTTTAAATGTATTTATGTTTGCTTTAGATGTATCCATGCATTTTAATGTATTCATGCAGATTTTTGTTTATTTTCTTTTTTGCTTGTAAGCTGCTTTGAGCTGCCTTTGGCAAGAGAAAGTGACCAACAAATTCAACAAACAAATAAATAAATAAATAAATAAATAACAACAACAACAACAACAACAACAACAACAACAACAACAACAACAACAACAACATATGCCCCTTTTCTGTTTGCATGGATGGGGACTCTGACTCACACCAGCACCATAAGGCGTGTCCCAACAAACAGGGAGATGGGAGTCCCTCAATGTTTGGAGGGCCCAAAAGTTGCTTCTGGCATACAATGTGTCACTCTTGATTGTGACTTTTAGTGCATAAGTCCCCTTCTCTCAAACAATGCACATAACTCAATAGAACAGTGGGATTTAGTAAAAATAATTGGTACAGTTCTGCAACAAAAATGATGCTATTTAAATACCACCATAGAGCTTGTCGGTTTATGTACTAGTTGCACGTTACAGTATGTGATCTAAAGGCTTTAAAAGGTTCCAGTGCAGCACCTATTCAAGTGTAAAAGCCATATGACTTCTGAAATTTGCTAAACAGTATGATGAAAACAAATGTTTGACCTTTAATACACTGACAAGTATAAAAAAAATACTCTCTGGCTCTTTTCAACTGGCAAGTTTATTTTCTGCATAGATTTTGTCCCATTATGCTATAACAATCCTTCATTACCCTAGTATGATAACACATAGTCTATGGTCTACCTACAGTTGTCTGGTGCCTATTTAGTTTTATCGCAAGCAAGCAATTTGAGAATATGGTAATAAACCCTCAATCACTATAATGAGGTATGATGGGTTGTAATTTCTCTGTGCTAATGGGTTACAAACAGTATTACAATGATGACGGGAATATCATTGATTCATTATGACTGCAATAATATCAAAATGACTTAATATAGATCACTATTAACTCATGCACATACTGCTAACAGCATTGCCGTGCTTCTATATACATACATATAATACATAAAATTAATATTTGTCTTTATATAAAATTCACACAGCACAAAACATTGTGTTGAATTCCCTAAATCAATATTTAAAGTTGGAATTATGGCATTGAACTCGTTCTTTGGAAAGAAGACCATTGATTTTAATCTGCTTGAAGCAATCAATTACTCCCTGTCCTCTTTATTCCAAACTGTAATGAAAACTAAACTGTGCTGTCTTGAAAACTAAATGTGAAGATGATCATAAACAGAATTTAAACTCCATGGATTATTCATATCTACCCATTTAGATTTGCCATTTCCATTATGAGTACATTTGCCATGAGCATTTAATGGACATCTAAAAGGGAATTCATTAAAGCAGGAGCTGTTGGCAGCACTTATGGCCTTCAGACTGCTTTATGTTTGCCTTTAATAGCTCGCTATTATAAAAGTGATATATTGTGTTCATCCCATTAGTAGTTTGCAGAAAGGTCTGTAAGACACAACAGAATGAGAATAAAAACTAAAATCAATGTATTCTTTTTTTAAAGCGGTATACAACTATTGCAAATATATACATTATTTTGGGTTAACTATATTGATGCAAATAAGCAGATAGCCATCGTTAAGCCATGTATGAATGCAACAACAACACCCACCCAAATTATAACCATGAGACAGGATACAGAAAGTCATGATCAGTTAAGAGGGGTTTAAAAAATATATTTATATATTATATATAAACACTCATTACAGGTTTCCCACTGCAGTAATTAAATGGACTCCAGTAAGGGCCATTATAAAGAAATATTATGTTAAAATTGATTAGCAAGGCCTTTTCTCGCTCATTGGTCAGTCATAATTCTCAACAAAAAAAACAACATCTCTTTTTGTAGAAAAGAAGCCTTATAATTGTCATATGAAAACTATTTACCAGAACTATGAGAATTTGTAATAACATATTGGTCAAAATAAATATTCATTATTAAATTTGTATCCTGTCCATCGTCCCAAAAGAGCCCAAATAACTGAGTATGGCTGATTTAAGTAAGAACCACCTGAGTGCATTACCCAAAACTTTATCTGCAGAAAGTACAGGGCAGCAACTATCCCTGGACTAATCCGTACTAATTCATGTAGCTTGTGTAAATAGACGGAGAGACTAAATACACAGATTAGGGCAGCAATCCTTTCATCAATTAACTTGTTAGAAGAGTGAACAAAACTGGTTTGACTCATTACACCAAATGCTTGCCCCCAAAGAGGCAGTGGCTAAAACAAAACACGATTGTGCATCTTAAATAGAGACAGTCATCTTGCCAGGGATACAAGGAAAGCTCACAACATAACTAATAAAGACTTCCATGCAAGATTCAAGTGTAACTTCAAAGCTTAAGGAAAACATGTCTGTTTATACAGAACCGAGCCTTTTGCAGGCATTGCCTACACACCTACAAAAATACAGTGGTGCCCTGCTAGACGAAAAACTCGCTAGACGAACAGCATTCGCTAGCGGAAGGCTGCCCCGCAAGACGAAAAAAATATTTCTTTCGGCGCGAAAACCTCCGTGCTGCATTGCCACTTCGCTAGACGAAAAATTCGCTCTACGAAGGCACTCGTAGAACGAATTATTTTCGTCTAGCGGGGCACCACTGTATCTGCAACTACAGGGACTAGGAAAATGAAACCTGGGGTTCTAGATTTGTGTTTTCAGGTTGTCAAGTGCCCTGCAAAATCCTGCACTGTATCCATATCAAACTGCTATCCTTAACTATGTATTATAGTAACCAAAGTAGACATAAAACAAACAGCTTTCTTACAACTGTTATAGGAATTCTAAGGTTATATATATACACACACACACACACACACACACACACACACACACACACTGTTCATAAATGTACAAGGCAAACACATACATAAGTATATAAACCACGTGTCAGAAATAGTACAGGAGAACAATCCTGAAGCCATTTTGACTCTCCCAAATTGACCTCAAATATTTCTGTGCAAGGAGGAAGGAAATGGGAAAAGCTTTCCAATTGTCTTTGGATTGTAGGGGCTTACACCTCCCTGTAAATACAGTCTGGCAAGTATCTGTTAAGCTGAGCACACTATCAATATGCGTAAGAGATTCAGGAACTAAGAATTTACCATCTCGAAGGAATGGCCAGGCTACCCAGAAAAGGCAATCAGATAAGGCATTATCAGGTATCCTGGCAGACAGGAGAGAAGCAACACACTCAAATTTCTGTTGGGGACCACCTCTTTCTGTGATGTATGTATGACGTTTTGGGGGGTGGTCTTGAGCTACAGAGCAGGCAATTTCAAAAGTCTATATAGGAGCTTACACACCAATGTTCTGGGTTCCTCTCCTCCCTACCTGCGTGGAGTGAGCAGGGGACCCTGTTGCGATAGTTTAATAAAGATTATGCTTACTAGCTGCTTTGCTTCTCAATGTTCTATGGTTGTGTCGCGAGCCCTTCCACCCTGTACAGCCACCCCCGGACGTTTCACGGTCTATGAGTGCTGCACCAACGACAAACGGTCCCCAGCTGCAACCCACCAGACTGCTAGCTGGAACCTGCTTGCTTCATTTACCAAAGACGAGGATAATGTGAACAAAGAAGTTGTTTATTGAGTACAAAAGCTTGTGGTTGCTGATAAATAAAAGGATGTTCAATAAGCTTATAACGGTGGTCCTATACCGGCCTATTACCTCTAAATGATACCGGCCTATTACCTCTAACCGTTAACTAAAGACCAATAACAACACGTTTCACAATCTGTTTATCCTCTCTGCTATCTTCCACCAATGCTACACCTCAGACTCTTAAACTCCCAGCTCTCACTCCTGACTCACGCTCTTTAACTAACTCAACTCTCCTAACTCTCCACACTTCTAACTCCCTTACTGACCACAGGGAGGGGTGTTTTATACCCAGGCTGAGCCCGCCCCAAGGGTTCTAACTGTCACAAAATTTAACCCCTACCTGGCGTTGGGCTAGTTCTCCACAGGTTGGCCTCTGCTATTTTCTCCTACCGATAGAAAACATACATATATGGGCTCTATATGGGCTCTTAGATATCCCATAAGGGAAAGGGAGCAGTATTTTTCTTGTAACACAACTAAACATGTAAGCTGAAGAAAATTGTTGGAAAGAGGAGAGTTGTTATTTTGATAACCTAGTTTTTCAAAGTAAGTTATCTAAATGTGCACCTAAATCAGGGAGCGGAGGAGAGGATCAGTAGGAGAAGCCCATACTCTTTTAGAAAAAACATATAGAATCCAATTGTAGAGCTGGAAGGTACCCCAGGGGTCATCCAGTCTAACCAACTGAAAGACAATGAAAGAGAAATGGTGCATGCTCTGTGGTGAGCATCCTCAGTGTTCAGTTTCCGTCTATGAAAGATCTGTTAAAGTGTCAAAAAGGATTGCTTTGGGGCTAGTATTGGTCTCAGACAAGTAATGCAATGGTACCCAATTCTCCTGACCCCCATTCTTCAGCAGTAACTACTTCCCCTTCACCACTCACAAGGATTCATGGGCAGGGTGGTGATGGTGGATTGGGTTCAGAGAATATGTACGGCATGATACAGGAACAACTTGTTGATTTCTGCCCCCCCCCCATGCATTTATTCTAAATTGCTGAACATCACACATTAACTCCAAACTTTACATTAAATGTATTTGTAAGATGAATAAGGGCATAAAATTATTAATTCACACACACACAAATGTTGGGCAGTTCTGGCCGCCAGTTAAGCTCACCTATAAAGAGATGTACAAAATATATTCACTGTTAAACTTTCAAAATTAGGTCAATCCATTTCTAATGCCAGTCTTCTTACTAGCTTACCTTGTGTCATGCATGAAAGACAGGCTTGACCCATTTGCCACATGGAGCAAAAGAGGAACCAAAATCTTCAAGTATGGAGCGCAAACTGGTTTGCTACAAATCTTCACAGCCAGATGGGCAGTCTTCTGTGCAATAAAACAAAAACAGATATGGAAAGAGAGCATAGTCGTAGTAGATGCATTCCCATTTCGATTAATGTAAATATACAGATTAGGGCTGCAAGCTTTAAAATCAGAATATTTATAAGCTTTACTTCATTTATCAGTGAGGGAAAATTTTAACTGACTGAGTTGAAAATTAAGGGCATATTTATTTTTGAAGTTATTTTGGTCGCTGTGTGTTACTATTAACAGCCTTTCTTCCAATGAGTGGCAGTTTTTCTTTATTGTATCTCACATCTCTTGTCAATATCTCACAGAGGCACCACAGAGAGGTTCTTTTATCATATGAAAATTAAATGTATCCAATTAATTGTATAAAAGGTCTATGTCCAATTCACTGGATAAAGGCCTATGATCAATTAAAAATTATTTAATCAGCCAACAGCCAGTGTGTGTGTGTGTGTGTGTGTGTGTGTGTGTGTGCATTCTTCAATGGGACTCTTATCTCAACAGAGCTAGGAAATGCAGTACCTCTGCCTGAACCTTGAAGAGCGACTGCCAATCAAAATAGACAATACTTGGGTAGACAGACCAACACTCTTGACTGTGAATTGGGTTGCAGTGCAGACTATGCTGATGACAAAATTCTAGAAGTTCCTTATGTTAGAAGGAAAATCAACTTTTATTACTAGATTATTGTACTTAAGATTTCCCTTATCCCAGGCTGAAATTTCTCCACTGCTAAATCCTCTATTATTTAAACTCCGAAGTGTCACCATAATTTGTATTTATTCAAAGACAATAGAGTACGTAAGGCTGCATCCGCCAGATTTTCAGTAGCTGGGCAGTGTTCTGTGGCACAACTTCCAATGCAGCCTCTTGACACCAGCTCTAATACTGCCAAGACTCATCCCCCTAGAAAGTGGAAAGGGCTCATACAACCTACAGTGCTCACCCACAAGATGTTTCAAAGAAAATGCCAGCTGTATCATGTAACTAAAATTTAAGATCTGGAGAGTAACTTCACATTATGGATATTCCATTAGAGGTACCAAGAGGAAACTCTAAACATTTCATATGAGAGACTTTTTGCACTAGTCTCCGTCCATAGCTCATGCTAACACTCCAGGTTAATAAAGCATTCCCCTTTTTTATATTCCTTTGATATCTGTATTTGTCAATAGTTGGCTAATTAAACAATCTTTTAACCTGTGTGTGTGTGTGTGTGTTATTGTTTTGTTTGCTTTTATGCCATGTATTTTTGTATTGTAAAACACCCTGTGATTCTCAGATGATCAGTATATAAATTTAATAAATAAATAGTTTCTTCCTAAAATTAAAATGGCCCAGTTTTCTCAGTATTTACCACACAGCAGAGGGAATTTGTGTGTGTGTGTGTGTTGTGTGTGTGTATTCCATTGATTAACATAGCAAATTTAACAGCCAGCAAGAAGTTATATTTATAGAATTAGAAGTTGTGAACTCAAATAAGGCATCTCTTGAATGAAAACTGACCGTCAAAAATTATGTTAAGAATTCGAGACCTCACAAGTTACAAAAAAGTGACTGTCTAAAAGAAAACCTTCTGGTGGTAGTTTACAAGTGCTAACTTTATAGTTTTCCCAATGATAAAAAGATTTTCAGTGCAATCCTACTCAAAGTAAGTCCTGTTGCTTTCAACGGGGCTTATTCCCAGTTAAGTGGTATTAGGACTGCAGCCATAGTTATCTGGCACAACAATTAAAACAAACAAACAAACAAACTTTTGAACCAATCTGAAGGCACATATTTAGACTTTATGCTTCTTGGTGGCAAGGCCCTTTCTTTTTTGCTTTTGAAAGGAATGTTCATTTATTGCTAAGAACATCATTAACATAAGATTTTTTTTTTGAATAATTTCGGCTGAGACTTTAAGATCTTTCAGTGGGTAGCACTGACCTTGCAACCAGCCTCTTGTTCTACAAGTTCCAGTTCCCCCAACAGGCTGTGAGGTGCTGAAAAACAAGAAGTCTTTCTTGTATGCTATTACTGGAATACCTGGAAGAATCTGGAAACTGAATTAAAAAAAACCCCACTGATGAAAAGCAGTTTTGAGCATCTAGGCACAGGGTCTGGTGCACAGGTTGTCTCTTAGAACAGAAAAATCTAGGAGGTAATATGCAACATTTTCTAGAAGTATAGTTAGCCTCTGATATTTCTTGGAATACATGACAACTATAGATCTAGGAGAAATACCAGCACCAAACCACTGTTAAAAATTAGTCAAGAACTCTCTTATTCGCATTCTAGTACTGTTCATTTAAATTCAACTCAAGTGGTCCAGCGGTTAAGACATTCAAATCTTATATAAGCCATTAACTAGTTAGGGCCAGTAGATAGGGCACATAAGACAAACTTTAAGAGATCACAGACAGCTGTGCTCCCTCCTCCTGTCCCCAAACTAAACCCCACATGCTCTGACCATTTGGTTTAACTTGCCTGCTTGGCATTCTGTGTGTCTGATAGCAACTGTCTCCCTCTGGGACACTGAATTATTTGAACAAAATATGGTGATGTAATAGGAGGAGTAAGACATCACAATAAGGCTTAATATGTACATTTATGATGCAATAATTCATGTTAAATTCAAACACCAGCTCAACCCCTTTACACCCATTTTTTGAGGTGGCAGGAATGATACAAAATACATTTGTAACTCGGCACCTGAAGGGAGACCTTTTGAACACTATTATTAACTAGATTGTGTCCAGCTAACGAATTCATATAAATTATGGAGTATAATAGGAAAAGTATGCCAAAGTGAGCATGCAGGGGTACAAGGAGTTGACTCCTAAAGAAGCCCACCCATATGTGAATGGCACCTTTCACTCACAGATTGATCTGAACCTTGCGTTAGAGCACTCCTTGTGTATATTTAGAAAGCTTGGTGGATTGAGCACAAAATCAAAAGTAGTCCAAATTCTTTTCAAAGACAGACTATTGGTCCTGAACAACCTGCTCCTCATTAACCTGGGTCTGTTTTTGTTTGGTTTTTAATGAAGGGTGGCATAGAAATATTTTACTTTAAATAAATAATTGCCTCATACTGCTGCCTCTGCCTGCTTCCTCCAGACAGCCATTTTTCAGTGTTTGGAGAGGGAGGGGGAGCAACAATGCACACCTCTGGCTCAACAGGAAAGGGATGGGAGGGAGCAAGAAGTGCAGGCAGAAGAAGGCTGGGTGGAGCAAAGATGTCAATTTTTAAGATTCTTCCAGCCTCCTGCACAGCTATCAGCAGTAGGTTCAGGGACAGGTAGTGGAGAACCTAGTGCCTATTAATTTTTTTAGAGCCTTTTAAAATTCCATCTCAGTCAGAAGGGGCAGGAAACAAGAGAGTTTTGCAGGCACTGTGGGAGCTCTACACACATGCACTATGCTGAACAATGCAGGCTTAGATTACCGTATTTTTCTATCTTATAGACGCCCCCATGTATAAGACGCCCCCTATTTTGGGGGACTCTGATTTAAGAAAATGGGGAGACATCTATCCATGTATAAGAAAATGGGGAGACATCTATCCATGTATAAGACGCCCCCAAATTTTGGACATTATTTTTTAGGGGGGAAACCTAGTCTTATACATGGAAAAATACGGTATGTTTTTTAATCTTACGGGCTTCTTGATGCTGACCAATATGTAATGCGAGTTTAATTTTCTAGACAGAATGGTAAACTGTGAAGCCAGAATGTGAGAGGAATGCAGAACACGTGGGCTTGATGCCTGTTCCTGCTGTAATAAACTATGGTAATCGCTAACAAGAGATAGTAGTCTCTTAGCCTTTGAGCAGTAACAGTCCAGAAGAGTGAGAGGGTCAACCAGCTACGTTCAATTAAAGTGGCAGATAATCACAAGAGAGGGAATGGGATTCCCTAAGTTTGTCATACAGATCTAGTGCGTAGGCCAACAAACTAAACAGCGAGAGCCAGTGTGGTGTAGTGGTTAAGAGTGGTAGACTCGTAATCTGGGGAACCGGGTTCGCGTCCCCGCTCCTCCACATGCAGCTGCTGGATGACCTTGGGCCAGTCACACTTCTCTGAAATCTCTCAGCCCCACTCACCTCACAGAGTGTTTGTTGTGGGGAAGGAAGGGAAAGGAGAATGTTAGCCGCTTTGAGACTCCTTCGGGTAGTGAAAAGCGGGATATCAAATCCAAACTCCTCCTCCTCCAGAATGCAGAAAATAAAAATAAAAATAAAATGACCGCTATAGGGAGTGACTCCCCTGTGAAGAAAGGTTGCAGCATTTGGGACTTTTTAGCTTAGAGAAAAGGTGAGTCGGAAGCGACATGACAGAAGTTTACGAAACTACACATGGCATGGAGAAAGTGGATGGAGAGAAGTTTCCCTCCCTCTATCATAACACTAGAACTCATGGACCTCCAATGAAGCTGAATGTTAGAAGATGCAAGACAGATAAGGGGGAAAAGTACATTTTCATGCAGCAAATAGTCAAACTATGGAACTTGCTCCTCCAAGAGGCGGTGATGGGACACCAGCTTGGATGGCTTTAAAAGAAGATTAGACAAATTCACGGAGGAGAGGGTGATCAATGGCTACTAGCCTTGACGGCTATGCTTTACCTCCACAGCTTGAGGCAGTAATGCCTCCGAATAAGAGTTTCTAGAAACCATGGGAGGGGAGAGTGCTCTTGTGCTCATGTTCTGCTCCCTAGTTTCCCACAGGCATTTGGTTGGCTACTGTGAGAACAGGATGCAGGACTAGATGGGCCACTGGCCTGATCCAGTAGGTTATCCTTACGTTCTTATTTTGCCATTTCATATCCAATTTTATTTTACCAGTTGATTTCAAAAATTAAAAAAAATCTCTCATTTTCTCATCCATACACACACACACACACACACACACACATATTGCCGCCAGCGCATAACATTACTTAGTAATAAAGCAATAATAATCTTTGCTTAAATGAAAGGAATTTGCTAAAATCTGCAGACATTGCTCATGAATGTTTAATAGATGCCCTTGCTGATTAATACTTTCAATCAGTAATCTGAGCAATCTCTTATATAAGTAAAACCATCAGGCTCCTCCACTCTGCGCCAACAAGTGTACCTGAACATTGCCTTGGGAAGAGGTATTTACACAAACTCACAACTGGGAATCAGTCCAGCAGTGACTCTCTTCATAGCTTCCAAGAAATAAAACCACACTTTAAACTAAAGATCATCTCCTTCCATGAAACTTTAATACAGACAAAAAAGGAATACACATGCTAATCTTCCACAATGTGTACTTGAAAACAAGCAAGATTCCCACCTACCAAACTTGTGTTGTTTTCCCCAAAGTCTAAAGGGCCCATTCACACTGCAAACTCGGCCATACAATTCAGTACACTAGTATATCATAGTTAGATTAGCATGAACCGTGCTATATACACTTGGAGCCACAGCCATTTCCATGACTGCAGGTGTATGTTTTCCCCTATGTTTTAGGTATGGTTATGTCTAGAGCTTTGGGGAGGCCTGGTTTCTTGGACTGGGGCGGGGCAGGGATGGCTTTCCACCAAAATCCATTCTATAAAAAAGCTCTACTTTTCCTGTGCTCAGCTTCTCTTCTGAAGAAGAAAAGATTCCAGAGTTTCCCATCATAACACTTGCCAAGCCAGGGATTTCCATGCTGAGCACAGTTGTTGCTACCGCCGCCACTATGTGCCAATAAGTGTATCTGAATGCCACCACTATCTTCCTTTAGATACAGTCGTTGAGGGCAGCTCTGAAAAGGATTCAACACAGCAAACAACCCCACTCAAGTGGAATTTCTCCAGCTGTAGTGACTCCTGCGGAACCCCAGGCATCAATTCCCAAATGATATGCTGGAGCCTTCAAGAAATAAGCCACCACCATGTTGGCTACACATTCATTCATTCATTCATTCATTCATTCATTCATTCATTCTATACCCCTCAGGGTTAGGGCATAATTTTAAAGGAGACTCTGGGTATTTCCCCATCATAGTCTGCAGACATTTGGGGGGTGGGGGGGTCCCAGAAGGATGGCCATTGCCCAGAAGCACTGTCTCGTCCCCAAACTTTGATCAAAGAGGAGGGTAAGACTCCAGGAGGAATATTTACCAGGCTCTTTTGCTTTTGCAGAGAGGGGTGAGTGGTGTGCTTCCAATTTTTATCCAGAAATAATACCATCCCAAAAGGGAAATGCTGTTTCATATAAACAGTTCATGGAGAGGCAAAATAATTTCCTCCTGGCCCAGAGTTACATCAGTATTTTCTGGAAAAAAGGGAGTATCCTAGATTAGAAAGAGCTGAGCCTCTGCTGCTACAGTATATAATTCTTAACTACCTCTGAAGCTCTCTCAATGATTTATCAGCAATGCTTTTATACATAATAACTGTCACCTACTGATATAATTATTTTATTTGGGGCAATAGTAACTTCTCTCAAATACAAAAAAAAATTTAATACAAGGATAACCTGATAATATAGTTGCTAATGACCGACTTATAAACACAATCATCTGAATGCAAGCAGTGCTACATTTCAATCTGCAAGATAAAATTCTGAATCATTTAAATATTATTTCACAAATGTTGCTTATGGCTTCAAAGCACTGAAGATGCAGCTTTGCAAAGATATTGGCTCTAGACAGTAATTATATCCACAGCCTAATGTTGCAGTTAATGGACACACACATTTCAATAATTACAATGCCTCAACAAGATAATATGCCTTTATTAGCTGCTGCAAAATAAAAGCTAAGCCAGAACTGAACTTAGCTAAGCATTTTAGAGACCAGATATAGAACATATTATTGAAAACTCTAGACAACAGAAAAGACTGAAATCAGGATTTTCATGACAATCGCATAATAAAAAATTAAAAGTATTCATATAGGCATGGTGGGTGGAGCTAGCAGGGACTGGAGATAGAGATCAAGGTTTTAATTAGCAAATGGTTGAAGATTATACATTAATTGGATGAAAAAGTGTTACGGCATGATGATTATAACAGGACAAGCCTAATACTCTTGCTGAGTATTGCCATACTTTAAGCAGTAAAGCCATTATGTTCTAATGTTCTGTTGTTCTATACCATTTTGAATTTATAACCTTACACGCTCTAATGCAGCGTTTATAGCTCTCTCTGGTTCTATATGGCCCACAAATTTAGCAATGCACTATTACTAAATTTAATTATATTTCACTAATACTGTATATTTTAACAGTAGGCCTACTGGATCTAGAATAAACTCTCACAGAACACAGTAAAACATTGCAGGTTTTCAACTGGGAGTTCTAGTTTCACACCCCAGGCACTTTACTCCAGGCTCAATTATGGTTACTTGGAAAGAAAGAATGTGGCTAGCCTGACCTCTTCAGATGGCCAGAGGGTGTTATTCCACCAAGTAGCCCAAAACAGAGATCAGACACCATAAGGAGTGGCCCTTCAGTGCAGCAGACTCTGACCTGGCTCCTCAGTCTGAGCAACAAATTTTTCAGGTATGGACTGAATAGTTCATGCACTGCCTATCTTTGCTTACCACCTGCATGAAAGCTTGCTGAAACTGTACTTAATTATATCAGATGTGGTTTTTTAAAGACAGTTCTATGTCTACTATGGCATAGTCATTGTCTCTAATTTCAGCAAGAATTTTGGCCTATTCTAATGATATATTTCTAGGTAAAAGTAAAGGGACCCCTGACCATTAGGTCAAGTTGTGTCCGACTCTGGGGCTGCGGCGTTCATCTCGCGTTACTGGCCAAGGGAGCCGGTGTACAGCTTCCGGGTCATATGGCCAGCATGACTAAGTCGCTTCTGGTGAACCAGAGCAGCGCACGGAAACGCCATTTACCTTCCCGCTGGAGTGGTACCTATTTATCTACTTGCACTTTTGATGTGCTTTCGAACTGATAGGTGGGCAGGAGCTGGGACCGAGCAACAGGAGCGCACCCCATCGTGGGGATTCGAACCACTGACCTTCTGATCAGCAAGCCCTAGGCTCTGTGGTTTATATTTCTAAGAAAGCATAAAATATGCATCGGGGATGTGCCAGGATTCTGATAACAACAATTAACTTATCAGTGCCTTTCTCGGATAATAATATGACCATCTAGCCCAATTCGGGAAATTCATACTATTAGGAATTGTTCTACTTTCCTTTGTTGTCAACTGAATTGTTGAGTAAGACCATCAACAGCACCAAAGTAAATTAATCTCCCAGATCAATCTCCTAGACATTTTAAAGAGAAAGGAACTTCATCTTAGTCCTAAGCAAGTAAAAGCAATGGTATAACACTTTAGCACCATGAATACTCCAATATACCTATGTTCTCAGATAAACTTAGAGAAGAATTCAACACTGCACTTTTCTGATTGTTCCATCAGTGCAAGTATCTTGGCTTGTCAGAGGGAATTATCTCCGCTCCCTTCCACCAGGACGTTGTTCCAGAGGTTATCCCCTCCCTGCATGCCAACTGAGGGAGGGGGCATGCTTAGAGAAGAATAGGGTGAGGAAAGCCCCATTGCACTAGTGGAAGTGCTTGTTCAGGACAGTTCATTGACAGGACTCATTAGCTGAAATCTGCCCCAAGTAAACAAAGTAGTAGGCACATGATACTTTGTAGACCCTGTGGCAAGGGTTTTGGAACCCCTACTATGATGATCCAATGGTGAACATCTTTGGAGCAAAAGCAAATTTCGCTAATCACATCAATTGCATGTCCGCCACGCACTCAAAGATGGAAGTACCACTTCCTAACACCAGTGTGTTCATTCAAATTCAGCCAGGTGGCAAATCCACCTGCATGCTCACGGGAGCGAAAAAGAATCTAAAGTGGACAAAAAGGTAAACAAACAAGTTGAGCACTGAAGGAAACAGGGAAGGAAGGGCACTTCCTGGTACCTGGGATGCTATCATGAGTACTGCATATAATATAATATAAAATATGATATTAGAATATTTCCAATATTAGACAGGTGCTGAATTAAAATATTCAAGAATTACTGGTAGTCTTCATTTCAACCCTTAGTAACCCCTTTAAGTTTTATCATTCCAATTCTATAGCTTCTCATCCCAATTATCCTTTGGAGTATGTTTTGTTTTTGTTTAAGTATATTGAACCAAATATTCCCATTGTCTACATAACTAGATAATCTGAGGTTTGCTCAGCTAGCAGCTCAAGGGCCCTTGGCTGAATATCATCAGGTCCTTGCTACCCAGGACTCATTCAGACTGTGCACATAATTTTTATTGCTCTTTTTGCTATCCTGACCCATGTATCTTTACCTTTCCTTGTTTATATCAATACAATACCAAATTTCTTATCTGTTGGGGTTATTGTGAGTTGACTGGTGAATGTTCATACACACTAGAGATTGTACACATTCACACGTGGAGAATATTCAAGAACTGACAGCATCATGAGAGAATATTGTTCACCATCTGATCAATACAGACAATCATAAATGGATACTGGAGAACACAAAATGACCACTGTATGTTATGCACCTAATATTCATAACCTCCATGTACTGTTAAGTTTCACACATTGTTTGTACAATATACATTACATTCAAGCAGAGGATATGTATGCTGACCAGCCAACAAGAACACTACCCTGCTGACATTGCCCACCTGCACATATTCTCCGCCACCACCACTTGAAGATTATGCATCTCAACTGGGCAATATATGAAGTCCACTGCTCACGGTGTCAATTTCTGCAATTTCTCCATGTGTATGTATAGAACAGTATGTATAAAACAGTGGTTAAATGGATGAACACCCGAGTTTCATTTCTTCCACAATCATTCAACGATAATCTAGAACACCAGCACTTTATTACCGTTAAATCTACCTCACACTTTTGTGAAGCAGAGCCAGATCAAATCTCATTCTCAGCTTTTTACTAGGGTAGACATGCCAAGTAATACTTCTCAAAAGACAGCTCTCCATCCGTATTATTATTGTGTGTTTCGTGCATGTTTTGCAGTTTTAGTCTTCACATTTAGTCTTCCTCTGACCAGAATTAGACAAGCAATGCCAGTATGACCATAACTTCAAGTCCCATCATCTCCAAACAGTCAAAAACTCCTGCTCTTGCCACTTCTGTTTCTGAGCAAACCCAGCTAAGTTATACATTTTACAGCCATGAAGGGAGATCTCCCAAAGTAGGTATTTTCAACTGGCTTGCTATTTTGAACAAAGGGTGTGTCTGGTGCAAGAATGCCATTCAGAAGCACTTCATCATCATGACTATAGCCACATTATAGAACAATTTTTAATAGTGATATATAAAATGACACTTGGGTTGCCCCCCCTTACTAATTATGGGCCTTAAAAAAATTATGGTACTTTTGTAACATACAGAAAACTAGATATGGTAAACAGTGCATGGCAAACTCAATAGTACAACTGTCTGGAAACGGGACTTTTTCACCTCTCATTCAAAACAGCCAGTACTCCCAGGTTCAATCTTCAGCTAAGGCTGGGAAAAACTCCTACCTGAAACCCCAGAGGAGTCGCTGCCAGTCAGTGTTGACAATACCAAGATCAATGGGCCAATGGTCTGATATGGTATAAAGCAAGCCAAGCCACAATGCAACAGGAGGACTGAGCATATGAGTTCTTCACGCCACTTGAACCAACATTAGGGAGGTAGCCCATGGCAGCCATACATACAAAAATGCAATGTAAGATGTATTTGCCAGCATGTAGGTTCATACACTCCAATGTCGAATGTGGTTTCCTATTCTGATTTAGAGGGTAAGTGCCACAGTCCACTGTTTCAGATGTAACAGCAAACTATGGAATCAAGTTCATCTGAGCAAACAAAGTCCAGGGATGGGGGGCCATGTGAGCCCAATGTTCGCTTCATGTGTGTGGAAGTACAGCTGTACAAAATGTATCTGTTCATCCCAGCTATTCTTTCTCTTGACCCTAAATAACAGGTCACGTACAGTTAGGTACTTTGGTAATCAATACATTATAAAACTGGACTCCAGCATATCTTTATCATTGTCATACCTCTGTGATGTTTCCCCTACTTGGCCAAGAACCCTAAAATCCCTACTTTAAAACTAATGTAGCCATCTCAACAGCCCTTCCCTAAAACATTCGGGGGCACAACTGAACCCACTATTTGTTAAAAATCTTTTGTAAACTCTAAATGTTAAAGTTAAATGAGAGGCATTTAATGCAATCTGAAAAATATTCAATTCAATTAAAAATAATTGATGCACGGTGAAATAATTCTTCCCAAAGCTGCTGTAAAAATCTTCAAAAAAATAAAGCTACTTAATAATTTTCATCTCCTACAGGCTAGAGAAGCATTATTGCATATTAAAAATTGGAATTCAGTTTTCCCAGGAGGTACAAGAAAGTTATTAAAACAACCTATTTATTGTTGATATAACTATCCATTTGTGCTACACAAAAAGTAACAATTTCAGTACATTAAGAGAAAAACTAATTAAGATATAATTAGTATTTTCTGTATTTTGATAATTAAGGATTAGTTGGCTATTCCTTTTCACATTCCTGTTTGTTGCATCCTGACAATACCTTTAATGAGCAGCTAACGCTATTTAAGCCCTCATGGCTGAGCAGTTTAGTGACCACTACTACATTGCTTCCATTTATCACTGCCTCTTTACCTATAAATTAAAGCAGCCCTCTAGCTATCTTGATCTACTTTATATCAATTTCTTCATCCATATCAGCTGAATATGTATGGCATTAACCTCATTTACCAGTTGAGAAAAGATGAATTAAAATGAGATCCAATTCCTGGTCACACAACACAATTTCAAAAATGCCTGCTAATTTCCACCACCTGTCAGAACAGCAATCCTTTACTTTCCAGTAATAAAATGAGGTATATTTCTGCTCAGCTCATTAAAAATAATAATTGAACACACATATTTTAATGTAATTAACCACTAAAAGTACAAATCCCTGATTACAATGTGAACCATATATGTTCAATTCTTCTAGTCCCAATGAAGCTAATGCATTTGTATACAGTGCATTCAAATAGTGTGAAATGTACTGTAAAAAAAATATTAGAAATATTAAGCTTAAGTATAGTCACTTCTGTGGCCTTGCAAAAATACGGTATTTTATAAACTAAGATTAACAAGAAAACCAGAGGCACAATAATGAGCAATTTTTTTTATTTTAAACCATTCCAGTTCCAAATAAAGTAAATTGCCAGAGTATATACAGATTGTTTGCAATATGAAAATTGTACGGATAAAGAAAGAACATTTTCTTTAACATGCTGTACATTTATGTCTCTATATTTTGTATTTTTATTCCACAATTATCAAGCACAGATAGAAACTGCACACAAGAAAGTGAGATTAAAACAGGAATTACAATTAAAATGCTTAGTTGTTCTTTCTAGGAAAGTATCACCAACTTTCTCAATACTGTATATCTATATTTTTTGGAGTGAGGGATTACTAACAATTTCTCTTCTAAGTCATCTGCACTAGGGGGTTCTTTCTAGGACTATTTTCCAAGAAACTCTACTCTCTGCTCCAAATGTCCTTTGCAATAATTACCTATGTTTCACAGATTCATCCTTGCTTTATAGCACCTCTTCACAGAAACAATGTACTGTAGATCCTTGGTCTTCCAAATCATGCTCAGCCCAAGGGCCACAATCAGAGAGAAAAGGGGACAAAGCAATGAATGTAAATAATCCTTTGTGCAGTAGGCTAGCTTCTATGTACTTTCACATGTCTCTCTTTATTCACATCCAGACAAGTAAGGGGCATTGCCAGAATTGAAGGACACATTCCAGCCAAGCAAAAATACTTGGGAGTGCAAAGCCAAGCCACGGAAGCTGTGACCCAGGGAGAATTGCAAGTGCTAGACAGCAGCGCCTGGTGGGCCTGAGGTCCCACACCATTGATCTACACAATGCATGCAGCCTAATAAAAGCTTTGCCTTGTTTTGGAAACTTTTTGAGCCTCATCTGCACAAACGAGAACACACAAGTCATTTCAACACTCAACAGGTTTCAGAACATGCTCAGTTGGTTCCAGAACACCAACAGCAAGCTCCCTATCGCAAGTAAGAGTTCAAAAGGATCATCAGGATAAATATGCTTTGTCAACCATTCGGTCTACGACTAGCGTCAATACAGCTAGCAAAACTATGAGACTGTCTTGAGTGTTGGAAGATGCAATTTGTGAAGAAGCAGCAATCACCCTATCCGTGTCAAGCTATAAGACCACAGATCTTCAGCCTAACAAAACAAGACTAATGCTGGCATTTGATAATGCTGTGCAATCCACACCAAAACATGTAGACCAAAATGGGGAACAAAAAGGCCTCTCAACATTGCTACTTATTTATTTATTTGCATTTATAAACAACTTAGTATTTCAAAAATCTCTTTAAGTGATGCACTGTAATGATAGATATATATTATTAAAGCAAAAACAAAAATGCAACCTAAAACAAAACAGCAGTAAAAGTATATAAAAACAAACAAAATAGCAATTCAGAGGATTCAAACACATAAAACAGGTTCCAATCTTATGGATCAGGGAGAGTCTGGTCTTCATATTTTTTAGCAGATGGATTGATTCAACATAGGTTTAAAAAAAGGGTAAAGAACGCCTGGATGGTTAAGTCCAGTCAAAGGCAACTATGGGGTGCACTGCTCATCTTGCTTCAGCCCGAGGGAGCTGGCGTTTGTCCATAGACAGCTTTCCGGGTCATGTGGCTAGCATGACTAAACTGCTTCTGGTGCAACGGGACACCATGACAAGTGCCAGAGCCACAGTGGTACCTATTTATCTACTTGCGCTGGTGTGCTTTCGAGCTGCTAGGTTGGCAGGAGCTGCAACACAGCAATAGGAGCTCACCTGATCGGCAGGCCCAAGAGGCTCAGTTTAGACCAGGGGTCAGCAAACTTTTTCAGCAGGGGGTCGGTCCACTGTCCCTCAGATCTTGTGGGGGGCTGGACTATATTTTGAATATGAACGAATTCCTATGCTCCACAAATAACCCAGAGATGCATTTTAAATAAAAGGACACATTCTACTCATGTAAAAGCATGCTGATTCCCGGACCGTCCACGGACTGGATTTAGAAGGCGATTGGGCCACATCTGGCCCCCGGGCCTTAGTTTGGGGACCCCTGGTTTAGACCACAGCACCACCAGCTGCAATACTGCAGACAGGACAATCACTCATGCCCTTTAAATCACATTCCAAAGGAGACTATATTCAGATTGAAAACCTAAGATAAGGGTGTGTTGTTTCTAATTTTTATACAGTAATTTTAAGCCCTTTATATTAAAATAAATGCAAATATAAGAAAAGCTATTTAATAGGCATCAATGGTCAAATTAAATTATTATGTGCATTCCTTACAAACAGTTATTGTTACCTATGCTCACCTATAGCTATATGTAGCATTTAAACCAATACTATTGCATCACCAATGATCATTCTGGCTTTTAAAGCTATTTCAGTTCCTGCAACTGGTTATACACATCTCCAAAATCTGTGGGTTGCATCCAAGTAAAGCGTAACTCAGAATAAAACCACCGGATTGTATTCAACTAAATCTTACTCAGAGTAGAACTACTGAAATTAATGAACCTACACTAGCCATGCCCACTTGCTTTAATGGGTCCACTCAGAGTCGGACTAGCACTGGATACCACTCACTGAAATCAATGGTCTAAAGTTAATCACACACATTGATTTCAGTTGGTTTACTCTTAAGTACAACTTAGTTGGATTCAATCTTATAGGTTGTTAAACACTCCAAACTGAAATAATCTAAGCATTGTTGAGAGTGCTTATTATCAATGCCTCTAACTATAAAGGACAAATGTAAATATTTTCTCTCCACTGTTAATCTTCAAGACATATATTTCTCCGTTACCCCTGCAAGGTCATTTATTTCCTGCATAAAGCAGAGGGCAATTAAACGGAAGGATAAACCTGGTGCCCTGAAGAGAGAAAACATCCACAGTCAATTGAATATTTTTGATTCCTTCCCTCTCTTTTTCACCAAGCGCTACTTGGGGAGCACATTATGCTGAAATGCAATCTCATAAATATCATTAAGAAATAGCATAATAAAAATTTAAAAAAACAAAAAAAAACCCATAACAATATAAATGTGTAATACATAGAACAGAGGGAGTCTTTCCCCACTTGGGCTTCCGATCATTCCCTACTGCTTATATTTCCTCAACAGAATGGAATAACCACATTAAATAAAATAAATAAATAAATAAATAAAGACCGTGTATAATTTGCATGGGAGAAAATACAGATGTAAAGGTTAACAAATTAAAGATCTATGTGCAGAAAAAGGTACACACAGCGTATGTTCTATAGCATTACAGCACCACAGTTTTCCACCTATGTGTCTGAGCGTAGTCTATTTGAAAGAATGTTCATTGGACTTGATTGGCTGCATGGTTAGTTAAACACTTGCAACTTGGCCCTTTGTACAACCAAATACAGCCTAGATATAGGCTATTTTTAGAAATCCCCACTGCAGTATGCAGAGCAGGACCTTTGTTAGTATTCTCCAAACCCTCCAGATTTGCAGCAGGCATAATAAAGTGTTTGCTATATTACGGAAAGCATGACCGTGTGGTTTCTTTGGTTAAACTGGATACTAAGTCTCTTCTTATCAGTTGCTAACAAAATGCATCTTTAAAAAAAAAAAAATCTGTCAAAATTCAGCTTAAAAAGGATCCCCAGCAGTGTCTCAAAGAGGCTGAAGAACACAGACAATCTTTTTATCAAGTTTATAAATATCACTTTCAGTTAATTTAAGCTACTTTCAATAGCCATATAAATGGTTGTCATCTTAACTAGATCCATTTTTACATCTCTCTTTACTTCTGTTTCCAAACATGAATCCTTCTAATCAATAAGAGTATATCTATGCAGGCAATATATAGCAGAGGATTTACTGTAGGGATATAATGCCATCTGCTGCTACAGTTGCTGCTATAGCAGGGGGAGAGAAAAAAACAAAGACATAACTGGGCCTTTAGTTTAAAAAAAACAACGCTTTAGAGATCATATCGTTTCATTTTATCCCAGAAACGTAAAACCCAGACATTCAGAGAAAAGACCAGGGTTTTGTTGTTATTCAATCCCACCATCCCACAACTACACACCTCTATTGCTTGCCAGATCTGAAAAACACTATATTCAGAATAGATTTACAGCACAAGTTCTCTTATTCTTTCACAGGTCCGTGCCGAACTGAATTGAATTGTGTAAAGGATCCAATACTGATTCACAGCGTGGTGGTGTTCAGGTTTTATTCTGGTGAACCTGGATCACAAAGCAACTTGACCCTGACTATATTCGGAAGTAGATTGCCTCTGAAAACCAGCTGCTGAAGGGAAGTTAACAGAAGAGGCCTCTTGCCCTCATATACTGCTTGTGGACTTCCAATAGGCATCTTCTTTCCCACCATCAGAAACAGGATACTGGACTAGATCGGTCTTTGGGCTCCTTTTTCATTATCAGAGGGAAGCATCAGTGAGATAATCATCAGTGAGTAACGATGGACTAGATTCCCTAAAAAGTGCTTATCTACCATCACCCACCTTCCCCTGCAACTTGCACCCACAGAGATGTGTTAGGTATGCCACTTTCCAGCTAGGGTAGTGTTAAGCATACAGAGTTATTCCTGCATTGCAGAGGATTGGACTAGATGACCCTTGGGATCCTTCCAACTCTTCAATTCTGTGATTCTAGGCTGATCAGCACTTGGAAATAATCCAATATTATCATTTACAGTGCATCCTATCTAAAGGGAGGTCACAGCAGGCACACAGTGTTCCTCTAAGAAACTAAGGTAGATAGGGTTCTCTGAAGGCATTTTACTCAGAGTAGAACAATTGTAATTAATGAACATGACCAACTTAGGTCCATTGATTTTAGTGTATCTACTTTGATTAAAACATAACTTTCTACCTATCTTTTTAACTAGGTAAGGTACAGTTGGTTAAACAGGAGCTGTGGCAGCAGGGTCAATATGCCCAGACCTAGGAAAGTGAGGGTCTATATGCAACAAAGCAGAGAGGGCAGCCGAGGGTTTCACAGACTACTGCTTTGCCTCATTACATGATTGTCTCCTTTTAATGAAACTGATGTGCTCTTTCGCAGTATCAATTCTCAGTTTGATGACATCAGGTGAAAACAAAAATAGCCAAAAGAAACTACAAAAATTAAAGCATTAGGAAAAAAGTACTTCAAACTAGACAAACTTGAAACAGCCTAGACTTCTTCAACAACAGGAAGAGGAATTTTATAGTTGGTCACTATCAGATCAAATATGCAGCGCTTCAGGTTACGCACATCACGGGTTACGAACGGAGCTCCGGAACAGATTCCGTTCGTAACCAGAGGTACCACTGTACAGATCTGGTAATCAGAAAGTCCAATTGCTGTGTCTAATCTTTCATCACTGTCTTCATGCTAAATATTTGCTTTGGAGAACAAGCAAAAATTATTTCTATCTTTCTCAACATCAACTGATCAGCTTTGTATAATATCTATATTATGACTGTCCCCTTAAGTTAGGGGGAATTAACTACTTTTTCCTTAAAGAATGTGTCTTGCTTTATCTTCCTTCTCTAGTCAAAATGCAGGAAAAGCCAAGTAGTGTGAGAAATTCAGTAGAAACCAAATAAATGAGTAACTGTCAAAAGGACAGAACTATTAAAAGTATAAATCCTGCATACCCAGCTGTGAAATATAATACAATATAGCAAACTCTGTTAAATGCTTGAAAAAAAGGACAAAATGCAATGTAATCTCGAACTGTTTAATGAATACAACTGTTGAAAAAGTGAAGTACTTTCATACAGCGCCCTGAAATGAACTTG
Source organism: Lacerta agilis (assembly GCF_009819535.1). NCBI lineage: Eukaryota > Metazoa > Chordata > Lepidosauria > Squamata > Lacertidae > Lacerta > Lacerta agilis. The sequence continues at coordinate 10,208,474 of NC_046314.1, forward strand.
ACTACAAATACAGAAAATATGTCAAGAAAGAGATAAAAATCACATTCAACTGCAGTCTAGTCACACCAGTTGCACACTCTTTTCCACGAACAGCAGCTTCAGCTCCTTTGCCCAAACTGCTTCCCAGTTTACTTTCAATGAACTAAATAGCAGATAATCTCTCTCTACTAAAATGAAGTGCTGCTCATTAAGTGAAAGAGCGCACGCAAACTCTTTGGGTTCAGGATCAATTCTCCCCACAACGCACATATCTAACAACAGGCCTTTCTGTATAAAATTAAATTGTGTAAATATTTTAGGGGAAACACTTACCTTTGAGGTGCGCTGGAGCTGATCTCCTACGTAGGTTTTACGGAACTGATCCAAAAACCAGAGTATAGCAAGTTCTACCTTCTCATTGCTAGAGCGTTGTAACTGGGCATCCATCAAAGAAATTAGCTGAAAGACTCTGAAATCAGTAAAAAAAGAAAAGAAAAAAGGAAACATGTATAAAGTTGTTGGGTTTTAAACTTGATATTCAAAATGATTGACAGGTGCACCAGCCATTAATATCTAAACACATCTTCAGTTGAATCAAACTGTGTTGTTTTTGATCAAGCAGACACCTCTGCTAAGAGAAGAGAAGGGCAATCATTTTTACCAATTTCCCTGTTCTGAATTTGAGTTTACACAACACACAAGCAGCCAAAGTGCCGACTAGGATATGAGTATCACTGTAGAGCCAATAGGAACCAACACTGTCAGTTAGTTGTTTCATGTCTCTCTGGTTATGATTTTGTTTTGGAAACCCTTTTCTGCGTAGTATTATTTGTTGCATAGCATTATTTTCAACTCATTGCCCTTTTCAACTGTATGTTATTTAAATGCTCTCGGTTTGTGGTTTTAATTATGTACAGAGTGATTTGATGGACCCGGGGAGGTTAACAGAGATGCCCCTATAAGAGCAGTTTCAGGTAGGGAGAGGTATGGCGATTGTGCTCAGTTAAGAACTTCCCCTAAAGGACCAGGTTCACAGTTTGGGTGTGTTTTCGGATCCAACACAGAGTAGCTTCTCTGGCTCAAAGCAGCTTCTGTCAGCTCCAGCTAATACACCTGGATGAGGATAGCTTATCCAATTATCCAGGCTTTGGTAACCTGCCACCTAAGACTATTACAGTGTATTATATATGGGGCTGCCAAGAACTCATAGAGGCAGCAGGCAAAACTTGTTCCCCTCTCTATTTTCTTCTTCCGTGGGCACACGAAACAAATTGTAATTATCTTGATTTTCTACTGAACCCCCCAGAAAGAAGGGCTTTTTCGTTGGCCAGGTTCAACGCAAATCCATCAAACCTCCTATGAGGAAGGTTCTCAGGCAGGGTGGAGGGCGAGAGGACTTGTCCATGCGATGACCATCAGGTGGAAAGCCTTGTTCATATGGTTTTTCACTGCAAACTTTACGCCAATCTCCGCCAGCAAATTCCTGGACCAGCTCTGTATCCCTGGAAGGAGACCAGAGCGGGAAGCCTTGCATTTCCTACTAAAGGGGACTGACCAGGAGCTCACCAAATTGGTAGCCCAATACCTACATTTGCTCTTTTCTCGATGCCATATTCTGCAGTCGTCTGAGTTATCAGGAGTCCCAGAGATGTGATCGTGGACAGCAGAGTCTTGTCTCTTTTCTCTTCTAATATAGTTTGCCCCACTGCGAAAGTATTATTTCGCTACTGTTTTGTATGTATGTATGTATGTATGTTTGTTTGTTTGATGCCAATAAAAGGTTGATGATGATGAAAACAATCCAGAAACTGCAATTGTTTCAAAACAGGGAGACAAAACTTTTAACTGGGGTGAGGCATTATGCCAGTGCTTTATTAATTGCACTGACTCCCAGTCTGTTTCCAGGCCCAATTTATAATGCTGTTTTTAACCCATAAAGCCTTAAATGGCTTGAGACGATATTAGCTGAAAGATCACCTCCTCCTGTGCAAGCCTATCCAAATTTTAAGATCCTCTTCAAAGGCTCTGCTCCAGGGGTCCCATCATGTGAAGTGGGAGTAGGTGATACCAAGGAGGGGGCCTCAGGACTGCAGCTGCAGAATTGCTTCCCCAGAGAAGCTGACATGGGGTCTACTCTAAGGTATTTTCAGTGCCAGGTGAAGGCCTATTTCTTCACCCAGGCATTTTGATTCAGTTTGGACAGTAAAATGTGTTATGCTGTCTGTGCTGCACGTTCTTTTTTGCTGTCTTTTCTCACTTACTGTTCATTTTAATAATTTTATATTGCATTTTTAATATTGTTTTGTTTGCTAGCCATCAAAAAAATATGTATTGATTGGTGGGGGAAATGTGTGTGCGAGAGTGTGTGTGTGAGTGTGTTTATGAAGTTTTGTGATTGTGCAGAAGCTCCCAGTAGATATTAGAACACGCAAGAACATTATTGGTAAAGGGACCCCTGATCGTTAGGTCCAGTCGCGGATGACTCTGGAGTTGCGACGTTCATCTCGCTTTACTGGCCGAGGGAGCCGGTGTACAGCTTCCGGTTCATGTGGCCAGCATGACTAAGTCACTTCTGGCAAACCAGAGCAGTGCACGGAAACGCCGTTTACGTCCCCGCCGGAGCGGTACCTATTTGTCTACTTGCACGTTGACGTGCTTTCAAACTGCTAGGTGGGCAGGAGCTGGGACCGAACAACGGGAGCTCACCCCGTCGTGGGGATTCGAACCGCCAACCTTCTGATCAGCAAGCCCTAGGCTCTGTGGTTTAGACCAGTGTTTTTCAACCACTGTTCCGTGGCACACTAGTGTGCCGCGAGATGTTGCCTGGTGTGCCGTGGGAAAATTACTTTATATATAGTCAATATAGGCACAGAGTTAAATTTTTTAACATTTTCTAATGGTGGTGTGCCTCGTGATTTTTTCCATGAAACAAGTGTGCCTTTGCCCAAAAAAGGTTGAAAAACACTGGTTTAGACCACAGTCCCACCCGCGTCCCTAAGAACATTCTGCTCTAAGCACGCAGCTGGTGTTTTTGAACTGTGTGTGTCATCTGAAGTGCCAAGGCCACTGGGAAGAGTGTATCTGCTGCCCAGTGAGCAGTCTTTCTCTCATTCTTCTACAGACTTCTATTTCCTTGCTTTTATTTTTTGCATTTTATGTTCGTGTGGTGTAATTTTTTAATGTTGGGAGACTGGATTTTGCTCGACAAAGAGCTGAGCTGTGCCTTGCCAGGGTTCTGGCAAAGAACTGTTTATGCCTTAGTAAACTTAGTAAACTGTTTTTTCCTGTGTCTGGTGTCTTTTGGGGATGCACGCAATCACCAAAGTTCCACTACTCTGTTAATCAATCAATGCCTAGGCAGGGCTTGAGGCACTGGATCCAGACAATATATAGAATGGTACCTGTATGTATGTACTGTGGTACCTTGGTTTATGAACTTAAATCTGTTCCGGAAGTCCGTTCTTAAACCAAAGCATTCTTAAACCAAGGTGTGCTTTCCCATAGCAGCGGGGGATTCTATTTAAAAATGGAACACACTCAGCAAGAAGCGGAACATGTTCTTATTCCAAGGCAAAGTTCACAAACCAAAACACCTACTTCCGGGTTTGCAGCGTTCTTAATCCAAGTTGTTCATAAACTAAGCTGTTCTTAAACCAAGGTACCACTGTATATGTATGATGATGTGTGTGTGTATCACGCTGTGAAACACCGTGTGTGTATGAATACCTGTGTCCAAAGGACATAAAGTCAACAATGGCTAGAGCAGAGGTGGGCAACCAAGGATTTTCTCTACACATGGTCGCAATGCACTTCTTTCGAGACCCAGTCAGTTTGTGCTCAACCTATGATCCGTATCTTGTCCTGACAATAAGATCCTGTAATCCAGGATCTCTAGGCTGGGAAAGTGTTCTGCGTAGGAAAATACACACACAGGGGCAAACAAATGGTTGCTTCTCTTGCCAATTAGGAGAACCCTTTTGTCCTTAATCTTGTTTTCCACACAGAGAATGTCCAGAAGGATCAGATTACCTTCCATGAAAGAAGAACCTGCCTGTTTTACTTTAGCACTGAGGACCTAGACCCACAAATTCAACTCGTTTACCACACTGAAAACGAGCAGCATGCAATCTGCAGGGACAGTCACGTGACTGTGATTTAAGACAGAGGTGTTATCCAATGCTGTCAAATGAGCAGTTCTATAATGCCAATTCAGATTCCAAGTCAATATGCTGTTTTGAAAGCCATTCTCTGTTCATCAAACCTGAAAACACAGAGGTGTAAACAGGACTTTTGCCCACAGCCGTTTTCATTCACAAAACATGCTTTCTTTTTTTAAAAAAAAAAAAAAGTTTGGGGGTAATGATGCACACTTACCGACAAGATAATTCACCATCCATAGCATCATGTTCATCAGTACTGGTATAAGTTAATCTTCCGCCTACAACAGTTCCAACAAGATATACAAGCCATGCCAAGCATCCTAGCATGGTAGGGATGGGGAGAGGGAGGGGGAGAGAGAGGGAGCATTTACATTACAACTTCATACAGCATCTGATCTAAACATATTGCAGGCTGTTCTAGTAAATGCTAATGTTTATTGATAAATTGTTGAATTTCTGTCTGATTCATTGAAGCCACTTGATGATTCTTATAATAAACTTACAAATGCTTATATTGTAGGACATGCTATTGTGTCTCACATTTTACCAGGAAGAGGGAAATGCGGAGGAAACTTGGGAGTTTACCAAAACCACTTGGTTAAGCCTTGAAATCTATTCTTAAAATCTTCTAAAATGTTAAGAACTGCTAGCAAACATCAACGTTCACCAGGTTTCCGTTATGTATCATAACACAGCTGAGGAAGTAATTCCAGAATTAAGATTTTTGCTTTCTGTTATGAATCATACTTTGATATAGTCATCCCAAGTACTATAATGTCCACTTTTATGATTAATGGTCCAATTCAGCAGGTTTTTAAAAACAAAAAACATAAAAACACTGCAAACCTAGATTCTGTTCAAGTTGGCTTCCATCTTGACTATGGGAGGGGAAAGGCCTTCACAGCTCTAATAAGTGATCTTCACTGCAAATCAACAAAAAGAATGCCTCTTTCCTCATCCTGGCTAGACTTCTCTGCAGCTTTTGACACTATTCTTTGGGACCTTCTTGAACATCTGGCAAGTATCTAAGATGTCATTCCAATGGCCACATTTTTTTGCCTTTGAAATAACAGGGGAACCAGAAATACTCCTAGATCTAGCTGTATTTAGTGGCTTAAGAGTCTTCAGTGATGTGGAGTGCCTTTTGCCAGCTTCATCTGGTTTGCCAGCTATAGGCATTCTTGAAGAGTGACAGCCTGGCCACAGTAATTCATGCTCTAATAACTTCTCATATAGATTACTACAAAGAAAGACTTTGAAACAGCAGCTAGTGCAGAATGCCGCAGCAAGGTTACTGAGTTGATCAGCCACCCAGAGCCACATATCACCAATTCTGAAGGAGTTGCTGCCATCGTGTACTGTTGACAACTTATAAAACCCTGAATGATTTGGGACCTAAATACTTGAAAGAGCCTCTTCCTGTATCATCCTGCAGTGATGCAAGAGAAGGCCTTCTTGGTGGTGACATCCCAGCTGTGAAATGTCCTCCCTGCTGAAATTTAGCTGGTACCTACTCTCTTTTCATCCCAGTGCCAGCTTAAAACATGTCTGTTTACTCAAGCCATTGGAAATAATTAATGTTCAACTTTGGATTTTGAGGCATGTCTCTGCAATTTTATGGCCAACTGAAATTTTATCTGTTCTCATGTTCAGTTAATGGATTGTGGCTTTAAAAAAAAAGAAAATGTTATTGTTCCCCACTCTAAAATATTAGGATGGAGGGTGGGCTGTAAATAGATGAATAGTGATCACTGCAGACACCATCCCTTCTTTATGGGATCTATTGCAAGGAGTGACAACATGATCATTTTTCTATTCCCCCCCCCCCATTGGTTTGATTTGATTTGTTATCACTTCGAGCTATTGAGACTATACCTATTTTAAAATAAAATGACCAAGTTATGCTCCTCATTTGGTATGGATTTGGTTGCTGTCATTAATGCAGATTCTGTAATCAATTGCTTATTGCAAAAACAAAATCGGTATTTTAAAAGTACTATTTCACAATTTTAAGGCCAGCACCACCATGTCTGAAAGCTGGAATATTGGCAAGTCTGAAGCACAGAAAACCGTTAAATGGATTGATAACCTCCTCAACATTTAAGATTAAACTCTAAAGTACTCCCGTCAGCACACGGAGTATTCTGTTAATGATCTTGAGTTAGTCCCTATGCACCGAAAATAGAATTCATTTTCCATCACAATTCTCTATGCTTACTTCCTCTATTCAAAACATTCAGTATTGCTGCTTTTCCAGCTGCTTAAGGAGAATATTTTTTTTCCTTACCAAAATAATTATTGCTGTAATAATCTGTAATTATGTTTTATAACAGCAATAATCCCAAAGAAATCAGTCATTACCATAGATCACAAGTAATCGTTAACTACTGTTAATGACCCATTTCTTGGGGATTATTGTTTTAGTAAACCATGACTGCATCACAATCGATACAGAGACCAAGACAATATAATAAAATGAGGTCTTAATATTATATTAACTTATTTTGTAACATTAAAAACCATTAAACATCTAAATTAAAGTGTGCATAACTAGAGGAGGTAACATTTATTGTTCTGTGCTAACAGAAAATGTTTAGTCCACAGAAAAGATATTGAATATTATACAAAGAGAAATACAAATTTAAAATAATGCCAACGTTTTCTTTGGTGGTGGTGGTGGGCAGATTCAAACACTTTGACCTACAGAGTTTTTCTGAGAATAGCATCTAACCACTTTCATCATATGTACTGACACACAACTTGGGGTACAAACATATTAATGGAGTCATTAATTTTCTTATACCACTGAGTATCATCTTCAAAAGATGCATCTCCCGTTTTAATCCGTAGCATCACTGTATTCCTTCATGAGTATTAAAAACTATTTGCATAAATTACATCCATAGTGCTTACAACAACCCTGTTAAATAGGTCAGAGTTGTTATTCTGATATTACATATGGAGCGGGGAGGTACCAAGGCTGAGACAGTTGGCAATGTAAGGCCACTTAGTAAATATAATTATGTATGCTTAAACAGAACTGCACAGTGACCAGTGACACACAATTACCAACAAAACATGTCTTGCTTTCTTTAATTATAGCTTACGGCGTTTAAGGCCCTCTGTCTTGGAAAGCCTTGCCATGTGGCACACCCAACAATAATAATTTCTAGCCCAGAGACCAAAAGATCTAGCTTCTGAAAAGGGTAATTTTCATCCCACCAAACTTTAATTCATTGAGTGTCTCAGCAAGCATGCTGACAGCAGCAATCCAGCGGACTATATACACCTCAACTTTCAAAAATAGTTTTGACAAATTCCCTCACCTAAGACAAAGAAAAAGCAGCAGCAGCAAACCTCAAACCCCACTGATCAGGTTCCTCCCTGCCTGCATTCATCTATCACTTGGCAGAAGCCATCTCATCAAGCTCAGCAGAAAAATCGGCAGGAGAAATAGGAACACTCAGTCAGCTCTCCTGAAAGGCCAGCTCCAACTGGCTCCTCTCTCTCTCTGGACTGTTTCCATTCCAACCATTCATTGTAAGAGCTACAATGCAACTGAACTGGTGCTCAAGTTTATTTTCCTCTTCCTACTCTTTTAATGTGGTCTAAACCACTGAGCCTAGGGCTTGCCGATCAGAAGGTCGGCGGTTCGAATCCCCATGACGGGGTGAGCTCCCGTTGTTCAGTCCCAGCTCCTGCCCACCTAGCAGTTCGAAAGCACATCAAAGTGCAAGTAGATAAATAGGTACCACTCCGGTGGGAAGGTAAACAGCGTTTCCGTGTGATGCTCTGGTTTCGCCAGAAGCGGCTTAGTCATGCTGGCCACATGACCCAGAAGCTGTACGCCGGCTCCCTCGGCCAGTAAAGTGAGATGAGTGCCACAACCCCAGAGTTGTCCGCAACTGGACCTAACAGTCAGGGGCCCCTTTACCTTTTACCTTTACCCTTACTCTTTTATTTAAAAAGCCACTCTTTTGTGTCATGCCATTTATATTTGTTTTTATTTATCTTATTTAAACTGCTCTAGAAGTCTTTCTGGCTGAACAGCAGGGTAAAATCTGCTACTCAGGAGCCCTCTGAAAGTTGTGGGACTTCCCCATCATTCCCAACGACTGGCCATACTGACTGAGGCTAACAAGAGTTGGAGTCCAACAAGGCAGGTTAGCCAAGCCATGCTTTGTTTTTTTCTGATAGTATTTTTCCTGTTTTTGCCAGCAAAGTTCTTCAGGAGGTGAAGGCAAGTGTACCAGACAGGCAAACTTTCAGACAACATAAATACTAACCTTCCTGAATTGAGATCGCCAAGGGATTTCTACTAGAAGACTGCAACAGCTTCTGATAGCTTTGTGCATTTTGGTCAAATAGCTGTACAAGAAGAGCGCAAGTCTTTTCGTATTCACATCTGCTAACTGTACACAGTTGCTCCAGCTGCTGAAAAACTGTGGCTGTATCATCCAAGGGATCATCCAAACCATCTCTAGAATACATACAAATAGAAAAGTCATTCTGGGCAATGTAAAATGCATTGTGTATGAACGTAAGCATTTTGGCTTACGTATAAGGTTGCAATCCTATACCCTGAATACAACGGGTCTTACTTCAGCATAAATATGTATGGGTGGCTCTGTATTACTCTGTATTAGCTACAAGATGGGGGAAAAAACTTCTCAGGAGAGCTCCTTCAAAACATACACTCCAAAGCCAAAAACTGAAAGATTATAGAGCTACGATGACCTATTACCCTGTTTCTCCTAAAATAAGACATGGCCATAAAATAAGCCATAGCAGGATTTCTATGCATTTGCGAAATATAAGCCGTTCCCCGAAAATAAGCCATGCCCCGAAAATAAGCCATAGTGATGCGGCACCTCCCATTAAAACAGCCTGGAGAGGCGTGGCTATGCAGCGTACCGATACGACGCGGTTAAAATAAGACATCCCCTGAAAATAAGCCATACTGTGTTTTGTTGAGGGAAAAAAATATAAGACGGTGTCTTATTTTAGGAGAAACACGGTATCTTAGGAATGCAACATAGGAAATAACCCAATCTTCGACTGGACCAAGTTGAATTCAGGAGCATTTTCCCCTCACAATTTTGTATAATAAATCAATCAATACTGTTATCATAACACAAGAAGAATATACATGACAAAGACAAGTATGCTATCAAATTGGAAAAAGTACAGCAGTACTCGTGGAGAAGACTACTTCATGTTGTTACCTTATAACCATGGGGACAGATTCCAATCTAGAAGTAATATATGCCTTTGTGATCTCAGGTGCATATGTATCCAAGAGATGGGGTTCTGATGATTTCACAAAAGGCACCGAGGCAACCATTCTCTGCCAAAGGGTTAGCAAATAATGAACGCTGTTTGGTGCGAATTCCCAATGCTATGAAGAAACAAAATGAGATTTTCATTAAAGTATGTTTTAGCCCAATGTGAGCAATTACAAACATTGTAATCTGTACTATCACTGTTATTTACTATTTCTGTTCATGCCTCAATTAGAACTAAAGCCCCAAGATGTTATGTAAAACTGCAAAAAGATATGCTCCCTAATGCTGATGCACTCACAGAGATTGGAACATGTAAAGCATCAGTTTTAATGAGTTCATCGTCATGCAAGGTATGCACTTTAAAAAAATCATCCTTTTTATTAAGCAGATCACAGAACAGTCTACCAGTCTTACCTGTAAACTAGTAATAGTGAAACTGGCTATCAATCTAATAACTTCTGGGTAATCTTTCACAACTACTAATTCTCCCAGTTGATAATTAGTCTTCAGTCGAGCCAAAAATCGACAGAATTCATGATAGTTACCAGGATCCGATAAACCCTAAATTGCACACCAACACAGAAGATTGTAATTAGTAAAGCAATCATCTAATGGCAGAAATGCATGCTTTGAAAATATATACTCAATTATTTTGCACAAGGTGGGCCATTCCAGAATGATCTGCATGTCCTGAAGAGGATCCTGAAAGATTAAGAAGGGCACAGAAAACTGTGTTACAAGAGGCATATTCGGAAAAATAAACATTATTATTATAAGAAGAAAAATCAGTAGAGCTGAGGCACAGCAGAGGGGCTATGCCCATGTGTTAGGTGACCAGATACAGAGTTACAGCAGTGGAGCAGCTGGCTGTCTCTTTGGAATCATGAATATAAAGTTTGTGTGTATGCAAGTGGCCAACAGATGTTAAAGCTAAACGAGAATAAATTCTGCAATTCATGTTTCAACTGCTTTTTGTTGTTGTTGTTGTTGTTGTTGTTTAGTCGTGTCCGACTCTTCGTGACCCCATGGACCAGAGCACGCCAGGCACTCCTGTCTTCCATTGCCTCCCAGTTTCGTCAAACTCATGTTAGTAGCTTCGTCCTCTGTTGTCCCCTTCTCCTTGTGCCCTCAATCTTTCCCAACATCAGGGTCTTTTCCAGGGAGACTTCTCTTCTCTTGAGGTGGCCAAAGTATTGGAGCCTCAGCTTCAGGATCTGTCCTTCCAGTGAGCACTCAGGGCTGATTTCCTTAAGAATGGATAGGTTTGATCTTCTTGCAGTCCATGGGACTCTCAAGTCTCCTCCAGCTACCTTTCGCCCAAAATGCTTCAAGTTTAATGTCCTTAGGAAAAAGCAATTTTTTTAAAATATAGTGATGTAAGCAACTTGGCTGTCTCTTGTTAATTGTTGCTGAGCACCAGTTGGTTGAGCAGAATTGGGACTTTCTCTCATGTCCTCAGCCAGCTCTATTAGTACCCTGATTCAGGCACACTAGGAGTACAGCGATATCTCACAACCTGTGGCAAGAAAGCCAAGCTTGTTGCGACTCCTTTCTGGTTCTGGTGTTTTTACACAAGCAGAATGTGTGCTTTTATTTAAAATGCATCTCTGGGTTATTTGTGGGGCACAGGAATTTGTTCATTTTTTTTTTCAAAATATAGTCTGGCACCCCACAAGGTCTGAGGGACAATGGACTAGCCCCCTGCTGAAAAAGGCTGCTTTCATTTGCTGCACAAAGTTATCACCATCTGAGGCTCTTCTTTGTGTGCTCCCCTCCATGAGAGATCCAGACGGTGGCAACACGAAAATGGGCCTTTTCTGCAGTGGCTCTCCACTTGTGGAAAGCTCTCCCCAGGGAGCCTCACCTGGTACCTTCATTACAGTATCAGTATCAAACTTTATTTCGGTCACAGACCAGCATAAGATAAAACATATGGATAAAGTGAACACATTAGACTTAAAACAGGTAAGGAATAAAAACTAGTAATTAAAAGGTGATTATATCATACATACAGGTGAAACTCGAAAAATTAGAATATCGTGGAAAGGTTCATTTCTTTCAGTAATTCAACTTAAAAGGTGAAACTAATATATGAGATAGACTCATGACATGCAAAGCGAGATATGTCAAGCCATTATTTGTTATAATTGTGATGATTATGGCGTACAGCTGATGAGAACCCCAAATTAACAATTTCAACTTTAGGGTTTTTATCAGCTGTGCGCCATAATCATCACAATTATAACAAGCAAAGGCTTGCCATATCTCGCTTTGCAGGTCATGAGCCTATCTCAAATATTAAACTCCAGTAGCTAATGAAAACTATTGCTTACATAAATGGACTTTTCCACGATATTCTAATTTTTCGAGTTTCACCTATACTTAGAAAGATAGAAACAGGGACAAACAGTTAAAAGTGACTATAAGGGAAGGGGGTATTGTTTCTGTTTGTTACTATGTTCTGTGTTTTTATATTGTAAGCCTCCCTGTGGTACTCAGATGAAGGGCAGTATAAGAATTTAATAAATTAAATAAATGAATATTCCACATAGTTATAAGCAGCTGTGTTTTTCAAATAAACAACAGTGTATTTTCAAACACACTTGCAGAAACTAAACAGAACAGCAACATAACACTGCTGGGAAATATTTTTAAAGCTGCCTTTTTCTTCTAGAAAAGACAGCGCAGGCACAAACCTAAGTCTGGTGAAATAATGAACCATGCAGACAACACTTGGAGCTGATGGGCCACCATACTTATCCCAACCCTCATGTCTTCCCCAAAAGCTAACACCACAGGAGCTATTTGCTGAGTAATTGGCATGTTTCCCTCACCAATGGTTTGTATGAAGTTGCCATACAGGAAACTCTGTAACATTTGTCACTGTTCATCAAGCACAGAACCATTCCCTATTGCTTCTTTTTAACCCAGAAGGTAGAGGATATTTGTATGGCAGCTTATGTGCCACACGTGATGCCCCCTATTTCTCCCTTCCTTTCCCAGCTTATTAGCCCAAACAAACAGGAACATAACTGCTTCCTCCACAATTTAAATTAGTGGCAAGACATATTTTAAAAAGCGGGCATCATATACTCAGAACTGAGGAGAAAACTGACAAATGTATACCTGAGGATTTTCAAGTATTCTTTTTACTCCTTTGATCAGGTTACCAAGATATTTGGCACGTTCTGGGTTGCTAAATAAGGATCTCCTTGTAGAAGCAAACTGAACTAAACAAGAAAGTGCCTAGAAAGAAAACAAGGATTTAGTAATTTTATTCATTAGCAAGATACAACCATTCCTTTTTGGACTAATGGATACCAGAAGCATCAAACACCTTACTGCTTATACCAGTCAAGTTTCTTCTAGCTTAGAAAAGTCTATACATTCATGTTGGGCCAACAGCTACAGTAGTCAAACACAGTCTATATTTAAAACACAGAAAGCTGTCATCAGTGTTCATGCGCCATTAAAAACAATGCTAAATAAACTGATTCAAATACACATATCTGTATGTACACCATCTCTACAACGGACACAATTCAGGTAGTTACTGGCTTCTGGTATGATCATATCCTAACAGAACACTAGCCAGACAACATGGTGTTGATACTGTGCCCTGTTGCAAGGGCATGTGCTGTGATTGCACAGCTAACCAGAAGAGCCCAGTCACTTATGCTGCATTGTGACAATGTAAGAGAGCCATAGCAACTCTGGCAATACAAGGCCAAAACTTAGTGGAAAGGGGGGCATGGTGGTGGGGGAAGCATGGAAGAGTGGCCCATTTTGTTAGAATTCTACCCACCATTCCACAATTTGGGGATTATCCCTGGAGCAACTCCTGTATGACAGAAGTTAATATTTGAGGCTATTTATAGAGAGACGTCTAAAATTATGCATTATTTGGAGGGAGAGATTTTTCTTCCTCTCTCACAGACTACTAGAATCCGAAGTCACTGAAAGAAACTAGACGGAAACTTCAGGGCAGACACAGGGCACAGTCAACCTGTTCACTTCCACAGGATGCAACAATGGCCACAACATCAGCTTTAAAAGCAGGTTAGACCAAATTGTGGCTAATAGTCATGATGGCTATTTAATAACTCCAGCATCAGAGACGATGCAAAGCACATGCAAAAGAGTGAGCCGCCCCGAGATATTTGGATGAAGGGCAGTACACAAATTTAATAAATAAACAAAGAGTGCTACTGCAACATCTAAGGACAGAGAAGCCCGTGGAATTGCACTGGGAAATGCAAGGCCAAAATAATCCCACACACTTCCGCACGTTTTTACTGTCTGTGGGCAAATACATAATTGATGATGGGCTGAGCATTTGCTGTGGACTGTGGGAGAGGCTGCAGTTGTAGCTACATTTATAAATATATTGTTGATTTGCTGCTGACTGATTAGCAGAAAAGTCCTGTTGCTTCCAATTGCAATTGTGTGTGCTCCCCCTCTTCTAAACTGTACCGCAGAGACCCCTTTGGAGCATAAAAACAGGAGTGAAATCTAAGGTGATACAAGGGGCAATTCTGGTATGACATATTTATTAAACATGTACTAATGTCCGAACAGCTTCTCAGAAATCACTTTCTTTTACTATTGGAAAAACAACATACTTACTAACTGAGACAGCATTGATGGGAGGGAATGATACAGATCAAAAAAGAGATCCAAGGTTTCTGGCTCCAGGAAGACTGAGAAGGGAAAGGTAAAATTATGAAATGGGCATATCCCTGCGTTACAAAGAAAATAACTTTCACAAGTTCCACTGCTCTTTTTAAAAATGGTAACAAATATAACAGTTTAGCATTTGGTCTAGACTGGCAAAAAGAAAAAGAAAAAAGCAGGCCATATAAACCATAGCCCAAATGTTGGGACTCCTGCAGAAAACGAAATTTGCTACAGCAAGCCCACAATTTATGTGCATTTAACTTGTGCACATTCAGCTTTATGTCACAAAATAAAAATAAAAGAGGGCAGAAAGGAGGCAGGATTACAGGAAAAATGATGTTGACAATCCCACCCACTATTGAACCCAATGGGTTTTGACTACACGTGGTTTTGGTGTGATCCCTGGAATGTAACCCCCGTGTAAGTTGCGGGCTTACTGCAACTGCACAACCCCATTTTCTTTTTTCTAAATGGTCTCTACTTCAAGAGTACAATCCAAATTATACTAGTGCTATGTCGAATATTCACCAGCACACATTTTTACATAAAATGGGTGTCTGGGGTGGGGTGGGGATGTTTTCCAAGCTCCTTCCCAATATTTTATACTTGTTCACTGATAATGTTATCCGCTGTCAGGTGATGCTCCAATCCATGTTTTGTCCCCTTTAACTGCCTCACCTTGCTGCTGAACTGAGATCCCAGCCAACTGGGGACAATGTGAGATCATGTTTACATCACAATGCCATGGAGCCAATCAAGATACAGCTGCATGAGAATGTCACAAAGCCAATTAAAGCTGGGGCAAGAAACATTGTGCCGAACTCTGAAGGGGTTCCAAGTAGGAAGCTGTGCTGCAACCCACTTTCACCTGTTTGCATACTCTCCTTTGTCCCCACCCCACACAAAAAAACACACACACACAACCACCACAGAGGAAAGGGGAATAAAAAGGATGTGAACCTGCCACTGCTTAAGATCAGCACTAAATTCTACTCTTGCTATTTCAGCATTCCTTCTTTTGCCTCAGCCTCTCCTTGTGACTATCAAGCACAGGAGAAGCAGGACAATACGGCTTGGCTCCCGAACAAATCGGCTCCTGAACGCTGCAAACCCGGAAGTAAGTGTTCCAGTTTGCGAATGTTTTCGTAAGCCACATGTCTGACGCGGCTTCCGCTTGAGTGCAGGAAGCTCCTGCAGCTAATCGGAAACCGTGCCTTGGTTTACGAAAGGTTTCGGGAGTCGAATGGAGACCCGAAATGGATTGAGTTCGAGAACCAAGGTACCACTGTAAACCAAACCATAGCCCTGTTCCCCTTTTAGGACCCTCATACCTAAGGGACCGCCTCTCCTGGTATGTCCCAGGTAGGACCTTAAGGTCCTCAAATAATAATTTGTTGGAGGTCCCGAGCCACAAGGAGGCTAGGTTGGCTTCAACTAGGGCCAGGGCCTTCTCAGTACTGGCCCCGACTTGGTGGAACAGTCTGGCACAAGAGACCAGGGCCCTGCGGGATTTGGCATCTTTCCGCAGGGCCTGCAAGACGGAGCTGTTCCACCTAGCCTTTCGGTTGGTTTCAGTTTAACCCTGATGTTTCGTTCTTTTGGGGTGATTGGTGGGCTACTTAAAAATGAGGCTGAAGTTTAGATTTAGTTTTAAATTGTATTTTAATCTGTATTTTAATGAACTGTTTTATGTTTTTGTTGTGATTTTATTGGTGTTAGCCACCCTGAGCCCGGTTGGGCGGGGTATAAATAAAAATTTATTATTATTATTTTCATTGGTTGTCAGAGTTATGTTTGGGAAAGAGCGAATATACATAAAGTTCTTGTTCACCGCCTATGTCAGGTTTTAGTGTATCCCTGAAAACCAACAGTTTTTGTTTCATGACCCGAATAGCTT
This sequence comes from Lacerta agilis, assembly GCF_009819535.1. Classification (NCBI taxonomy): domain Eukaryota; kingdom Metazoa; phylum Chordata; class Lepidosauria; order Squamata; family Lacertidae; genus Lacerta; species Lacerta agilis. Next base: position 10,224,472 of record NC_046314.1, read on the forward strand.
TCTATTAACACAATGAAACAGTACCGTTTGCCGTTTTAACATTATGTATGCTTATTGGTTTTTTAAAATGTTCCACAAAATACACAAATATTACAGGTATAAAGAACTTTGCTTTGAAAAGTTCCTTTTTAACTAAAAGCTCTTTTCAAACACTAGGGAAGGGGAAACGTTCAAGTAACAAACTTTAGCAATATATACACAAAATGAGAACAGGCATCTCAGTCTTTACTACTGCCCCTCCGAAGTGAAAGGCTGACATTTTTAAAAAGCTGTTCAGCACAAAGCACAGCAGCTGGAAGGTAAGGAGACCCACAGAATATAGTTTGCACATACTTCTTAAGTACATTATCTAACCGAAACTTTCTAATGGACCAATGAAGCAGGACTGCAGCAACAATGTGCGCTATTTAAAAGCTTCCAGAGGAGGCAAAATGGATGTACTAGAGAGAAAAGAAAGATTGCACTCTGCAGACTGTTGTTGCTGTATACACGTTGCCCATTTTAACTTTCATTAACTTCTCTTCCGCGAAAGAATTATTAACTTAAAACAGTTTTCACCACTAAGGATGGGTTCAATGAAACATTCTATTTAGATAGGGAAGGACTGGGAGCAATATCACTGTTAGTTGAGCATGGATTCACCTGCACTTTTTCAAGAGAACATTTGCAAAATAGCAATTATAGAAGAACAGCTAGATGGACAATGGGAGGGAAGGGTATTAAGGGGAATAGTCAGGAGGGAAAGAATAAGAAAAGGTGAAGGAAAAAGGAACGACCCATGTAGGGTGGTCACCAGCACAGTCCCCATGAGTGCCATGGTCCCCAACAAAGGACCTGGCCTCGTAACCAAATGTATGAGGGGATTTTTGTGACTGGTGCCCCTTGGCACTTCCTCAAAATTCCAAATGTGCCCACTGACCAAAAATGGTTGGTGATCTGTTATTAGGCTATATTATAGTCCTAGTAACATGGAACTCCATAGTACATCATTGTGCCCCTGCATTGTTAATACTAACACTTCAGAGGCTAGCAGGGGAAAAGAAACAAAATTAGTACAACATTATTTCATTGGATACCAACCACCCTGAGGCATCACTTATGACAAATAGAAACCATGGTCCCTTACATTACATATTGACTGCATGGCTTACACCTCACATGCAAGGAGTTTAATTCTACCCAGGACTACTGTTGAAGTTCAGGGAATTAAGGTGTGGGACTGCACATGGTTGTGAGCTGCGAAATATGGGAAGTTTTGTCGTAATAGTTCCTCTCCTAACCCATAGAATTATTATTTTTTGCAACTAATATCATGATCAAAAATACATCCATAAGACACAATGCCTTTAGATGCAAAACAGATATTCAACTTCAAATGTGTATAGTCATGGGCACCACATAAAATGTTAGGTTATCACCACTAATTAATTCTCTTACTTGATCTCCAGTTTGTTGGGATCTGTACGGTGCACAGATCATCTGCAGATTCATCCGCTGAACTGCCAATGAAGTCATAGTTAAGACAATTGAGGACAAGTTTCAAAAGGTGCATTGCTAGATTTTGTTGTTGCTGATCCTGAAGATTCAATGGTTTTGCCAACATCTAAATCCAGACCAAAAAAGAAAAAAAAAATGTGTGTCAGTAACTGGCCATATTCACACATCATAGCCGACCTCAGAGATAGCTGCTTCTTCCCTCCTCACCTACTGAGAGCAACAAAGCATGATCCCTCTCCTAGCAATATGTCCAAACAAGGGGCTGTGGGGTTTTTTGGGGGGCACCATAAAGATGAGAAGAGCCTTGCTGGATCAGATCAAAGGTCCATCCTGTCCAGCATCCAAAAGCCTACAGAAAGCCCACAAGTGGGATATGAATGTAGCAACGATCTCCCCATTTGTGAACCGCCCTGGGATCTATGAATGAAGGGCAGCATGCAAGTTTAATAAATAAAAACAAATTAATAAATTTGTGCTCCCTAGCAACTGCTATTCAGAGGCACAGAACATAGCAATCATGGCTAGTTACCATTTATATCCTTATCCTCCATAAATTTGTCTAATCTACTTTTAAAATAACTCAATTTGGTGGTCATCTTATGGAAAGGAATACTGCAGTTTAACTATGCACTGTGCAAAGGAAAAAAGTGAACTACGATCACCAGCATAATTCATCGTTGCAAGCCAAGGATCTTGGTTTGCTGCTCTCACTGTGGGAAACGCTACACGGGAGCTATCTGCACATTCATGGTGAAATATGAACTATGGGCTGGATTTAACTAAATAGACACACTCGTGGAAGCCAGTGGACTGAGTTCTGCTATTGCAATGGGACTTCTTCTCCTGCCTCCCCCAATGGGCTCTGGGGGCTCTGGAGAATTCCCAGAACAGTGCATGGGGTGAAGAGAGGGGAGATCATTCTGTCTGGCAAGCCGAAATATTTGCACTGGTGGAACAACTGTAGTTATCACAGCACTGAATTCTACCCTGTGGTTTGCCTTGACATCCAATGGTAACCAAGCCAACAATAATCATTTTGAGACCCCCTGGTATAGGGTGGTATATAAATTCAATTAAGAAGTAGAAGAGGAAGAGGAAGAGGAAGAGGAAGAGGAAGAAGAAGAAGAAGAAGAAGAAGAAGAAGTCACTTCTCTTGGTTTATTCAAAAAACAAAGTAGCAATATAAACCACCATCATGAGTCAGAAATTTAAGTGGAGACAAATAGAGATGGACCTGATGGGGGCAAGCAGGGAGAGAAATTAAATGATCTCTCCCTGTGTTCTGCATCCATCCATCCATCCATCCATCACCAAGGCTTCTCACGGATCCTCACTGAAATAAGTCTATTCATGTGTTTAAAGTACAACACGTTTGGTGGCTAGTTTAAGTTTTCACCACAAATGTCTGCCAGTATCAATCAGCTGTACCACTCTCTCAATTACACTGGAGCAAAGAGTATTATTTGTTTAAAAACCCAGCATATGTGAGCTTTACTGGCAAGAGTTCTGTTTCAGGCTGAATTCATTCTGCGTCTGATTCCAATCCTGAATTCATCTCTATTCTACTATGTTCTATTCTGTTGCTTGTTCAACAGCAAACAATGTTCTGGTGGCATACTAATTTTGCTCAAAAACAAATACAGTTATTAGCCACTCGGGTAAAGCTGGGACAGCTCAGTCGATAGAGCATGAGACTCTTAATCTCAGGGTAGTGAGTTTGAGCCCCATGTTGGGCAAAATATTTCTGCATTGCTGAAAATTCTATCTTTATAATACAGCTTGTGTTTTAGGCCTACCTCTTTCAACAGCGAGCATGCCAGCATCAAAATGTCTTTTAAAGTAGTATCACGAAATGAGGTAGCTATTTTACGATGCTTTGATGAAGGTCTAGAATAATCAACCTTAAAATAAAAATTAAAAAACACTTCAGAATCAGTGTGTCTTCATTTTGACTTGATAAAACATATTATTTGTATGTAAGCTACAAGACAATTATTACGCAACAGGAGGTCTACATCCTATTATTTAATTCATATGATCCTCCTTACCCACATGTTCTTAGTTTTGTTTCCCTCTACTTGTGTTAAGCCTAATTTGAAATAGATATATAAATATGACTTCTGTCTGGAACTCACTATCAATGCAAAATACAAGTGGTTCTGAAATTACTGTGTGTGTGCTCTAAAATGAACAGGAACAAAGTTCAAGTGGAGAAAGTCATTCAGAAAACTAGTCCTCCAGACATGCAGAATCTGTACCCTACAATCCTCAAATATAAAATATAGTTCCCAGAACTTTACATATCTAATACCAGGACACTTAGTTTAGAATATTCAGTCATTACGGAGGACAGTTCCTTCCTAAGTGCAGCCAAGCTACTTTGCAAAGCCAGCAGTGACACCTCGGTCCATATCTATACATTAGGGTCAAGTCCCACTGATTCAATTGAACTTGCTTCAAAGCAAACGTGCATAAGATCATATTGATAGGAAACCAGAAGAGAAAACAAAGTATAAAGGACAATCATTCCACGTAGGATAAGGATTAAGGATTACAAATTCTTAGGCTGCATTCACAAGAGACTTAAATCTCTTATTAAATTCCTGCGTCTCTATAATCGCATCACACCAACCCATATTGTGCAAGTTGAACTGCTAAAAAAATTCACATTGCTAAGCTAACTCCCTCATCATTTTAGTGGAGAGGACATCACACACACGAGAAACATCCATCCACTAGGCTTCTCTATACCAAAAATTACAATCAGCAACAGATGATACATATCTGTTAAGAATGTACATCTACCAGATCAATTTGTGTAGCACAGCTTTTTCTGATGACCATCATCAAGCCTAAAATTGGCCATGCTAAACACCACGTGCAAGCTTCAACGGTAAAAATATCCATGGGAGAAGATAATGCCACTTTAAAGTGTCACCTTGGATTATACTTCGAAGCAAAGACTAGCTAATGCATATAAAGAGAAGCAAGAACCCTGCTCTCCTTCCCTTCAATCTTATCTTTGGTTTCCTCCAAAGTGATAAAGACTAATAGTCTTTGCAGCCCTTAGTGAGGTGTGGATAGGATTATTAAAAGCTGCAGGACAAGTGAGAGAACATTTCTGCATCTTTCCTCTCTTAAGCTATTTCCTATATGCAGGGTGCATTTGCCTGTACTTCTATGTTGCATGGTTGAGGAAAAGTGTGATTACTTGATGTGGCTGGGGGGAGGCATTTGGTTTCTTTGTCCTTTTTCAGAGTATTATAACTGATTCTAGCAACTGCTGGATGGGCCACATTCCATCCACTCAGTAGGTATTGTTGCAACCCATTTCTCTGCTTCATTCCATTAAAAACATTTCTTAGGCAATTTTTTACTTTTTACAATGTACAGCAGCTTCCCAATTTCCAGCCCCATAAGACACTCTGACCATTCTCTGACAGCATAAAAGAATTTAAAGAGGAAAGAAGTGCACTTACAAAATTCATTTCCTGAGTCAGTTCTGAAAGAATCATTACTCCTATTATGCAGTGGTCCACAGTCCCCTACAGCATATAGAAAAAAAGTGTTAATGTTCCAAAATGAATGTTTTAGGTGTCTTTTAATCTCAGGGAGGTATTCAGCACTGTGCTTTTCTGATCATTTTGTCATCTGAAGCATTTTTCCCAACCCTGCAGAGCAGTTTTGGGGGAAGTACCAGGATACATGGGGGGAGGAGAGGAGGAAGACCACTGAGCTAGCAAGAGACCTTGCACTAGCTTCTGCTAGAGCAATGTTTCCCAAACTTGGGTCTCCAGCTGTTTCTGGACTACAACTCCCATCATCCCTAGCAAGCAAGCATCAGGGATGATGGGGATTATAGTCTGAAAACAGTTGGAGACCCAAGTTTGGGAAACACTGAGTTTAGACGAATCTGGCCATTTTCCTCCATATTATCATAACAAATAAATTCTGGTTTCCATATTTTCCTCCTAAGAGATTACTTTTCCAGTTCCCAAATATAATATAAATATAAAAGGGGGGGGCATTCTTTAAGGTATTTCATAATGTCTTCTTGCAAATCACATAAAACAACTTCAGCACCACAGATTGAACAGCGCATGAAAAAGCTGGCTGGCCTTCATCAAAACAGACTGGTGCTTACAGTGGCTAACTGGATACTGCCCCCTTTGACAACACACCTCTAAGAAAGCATAAATACCGTCAGTCTGAAGGAAACCACTTCTAGGCAAGCAGCGTTTCCAGCCAAGGAAAAGGAGCCATGACTGACTAGGGTTCTTGCCCCTGTTTTGAAAAACTACAAGCGCCCCCCTTGAGAATGATACCACTCACATGCTGCTCCAGGGCATGGCCAGCACAAACATCATCAAGTAGGTAGGGCTATCCCCATGCATTCTCGTGGCCCCTTCAGAACCCACAAGTACTAACACCTGAATGCCTATATCAGGGAGGAGGGAGTTTCTCTGCTATCACAAGCGCATGGGATTGCCTTATATTAGTTCAGACTATTAACCCAGTTAAGTGCCATATACTCAAATTGGCCTTGGCTCCTCAATGTCTTAGGCCAGGGGCTGCCAACTCCCAAGAGACTGCGATCTACTCACAGAGTTAAAAACTGGCAGTGATCTACCCCCTTTTGGGGAGTTCAGGTCAAAGTTGTTGAGATTTTTTAAGGCAGGCAGGCCCTGTTTCTTGGCATACAGGTCAAAATTGTTGATCTTTTTTTTAGGGAGGAGGAAAGCAGGGCTAAAATCATGAGTTTTTTGGGGGGGCAAATTTGTTGAGCTTTTTTGAGGGGAGCCAGTGATCTACCAGTGATCTACCAGAGACGTCCAGTGATCTACTGGTACATCACAATCTACCTATTGGACGTGCCTGTCTTAGGCAATCAGAACAAACCGTTCCACAGCCCCACACAGCCAAACTCCAGGAATGGCTGGCAAACTTACTGCTATACTAGGCAAGAAAGATATATTTACAAATTTAAACTGGACTCACCCTCCCCATTTTTCCCTATTTAATGACAATCCAAACGCTTGTGCCCAAAACTTAATATTTATTGCTGATCAACATCTCTATTTTAAATGGTAAGTTCAGCTGGGAATTAGAAATATGGTTTCATTTTGTCTCCCAAAGGAAAAATAATTCAGTGAAGGAAGTCTCACAAGAAGCAAAGTTTTGAGTTTGAATCTCTATTATTAATGAATTAACTACAGCAGATTCACACTTCAAACATTTTAATAATAAATGTAAAATCAAATTACATTAATAAAAATAACTGCAAAACAGCCACAGTATTCTTCCCATATTTGTTGTTAATGAACACAAGGCCATTTTTATCACACTTTCCTAATGATTTTAAAGTGCATTAACTGTAACATATTACCAGCTTTTTCCCCTCATGCAAAAATAGAGAGAGAATATAATGACATTTAACAGCGGATGGTTTCACATTTGTGAAACCAGGATCAGTTTAAATCTCATTTAGCCATTAACATATTGGGTGGCCTAAGACAAACAACTCTTACAGTCAGTCCTTTTCCCATATTGGGATAATACTACTCCCTCTTACCGCGCTCTTAGAAGCATTACTCAGATAAAAGTATATCAAACACTTTTTGAGCACCAATAAATCCTAACTCTCACAATCGTGAGTTTGCTTTGCTAAATAATTCCTTATCTCCTTCACCATTCCCACTCAGTGCCAGAGATTTTATCTCACAAAAGGAGTTGTGGTTGGTAAGCATCAAAGATTTACCAGGAGGGAAAACACTCAATCCACCACTTTGGTTTGAATATTCAGTTTGCATCTACCTGTACTATTTACTTTCAAATGAATTTGTAAAAATTCCATGACAACTCTACTTCCACCTAGGCTAGGTAGCAAAAACTACCTAATCTAAGCTTTGATGATATAAATACATTTCTCATTCCAAGTTAAGGGAACTCATTTCCCCACACAGAAAAATAACCCCCTTGGAAACTGCCTTCCTCTATTAACTCCCCTTGCCTTACATAATTTGAAACAAATGAAGTGCCTTTTCTATTTTAATTTTTTAAAACTATTGAACTGAACAGGTGAGAAGACAGGAGCATGATGAAAATCTTGGCCATAAGAATCACAAGAAGAGAATCAACACACAGTCCTGGGTATAAATTACCAATTAGTTCTCAAGGTAAGCACCACCCATAAGTAGGGGAAACCTTAAATAGGCATTTCCAGAACTTGGGCATTACCTTAACTCTTGTTATTTCTTGAGTTTCTAGCAGGGGTGGGGAAGGGACTCCAACTCCCATCAGCCCAAGCCAGCATGGCCAAAGGTCAGGAATGATGGGAGCTGGAGTCGAACAACACAAAACAGAATATTTAATATAAAATAAATGGATCACCTCTTGTCTACTAGGGTTAGCATAGCTTCTCAAATCTGGTTGTGTTTGCCTTCTCATTCACCAGAGTCTCTACATATGATGGCCCTACTATTAACTGGAGGAGACTCTCGAGAGTCCCATGGACTGCAAGAAGTTCAAATCTATCCATTCTTAAGGAAATCAGCCCTGAGTGCTCACTGGAAGGACAGATCCTGAAGCTGAGGCGCCAATACTTTGGCCACCTCATGAGAAGAGAAGACTCCCTGGAAAAGACCCTGATGTTGGGAAAGATGGAGGGCACAAGGAGAAGGGGACGACAGAGGACGAGATGGTTGGAAAGTGTTCTCGAAGCTATCAACACGAGTCTGACCAAACTGCGGGAGGCAGTGGAAGACAGGAGTGCCTGGCGTGCTCTGGTCCATGGGGTCATGAAGAGTCAGACACAACTAAATGATTAAACAACAACAACAACTATTTACAGGAAAAGGAAACTTTGGTGCAAAAGACACATCACTGTTTTTATTCAGCACTAGAAGCTAGCTCCATTCAGCAGCAACCCTTGGCACTGCTGGACTGACATGGAGGAAAGTACCAGTACAGAGCAGAAATTATTGGAAGGAGATGCAACCAACTGTTTCTAGCATCACCTCCCCAGCAGCCCCATACATCTCCTTAGTGCCAATACACTAGCAAGAGGGCTATTTCAATGCTATATTTTTGCATCCATTTTTCATCCAGTTGCATCATTTTCTACAGCACAGTTCTCACGACAAAGTCATAAATAGTCTCCACCTTAAGTCTGTTCTTCTTTTATATTTCAGGCAGTTCTTAATCGTATAATTTGCAGCTGACTGAACTACTTTTTCCATTCTGTGTCTCCTCCTTAGGATCACATGGCATTTAAAATATGTGACTACTATATTTAATACAGAAATGTTTTTAACAAGCAGTCATATTCACTTTCTCTTACCTGCAAAAACTTTTTAACATCAGCAATAATGTCTCTAAAGATGAGCTGGTCTTTCTGAACATCAAACCAACCCAACTTTGTGATCTTAGCAATTACTTGAACAAGAGCTTGGATCACAAAAAGGGCCAGTTTTGGTCGAGATGCAACATAGTTTAATATGTAGTTTCCTGTACCGAAATACCAAAAATTAAATCAAAATCATTTTATGTTCAATACATCAAGCTTTTCTAAGTTACCGGTATATTGTTATTGTGAAATACACGGATTGAGTCTCCAGAAGGCCAGATCTTGAAAATTGTATAGTAATATTCCTAATTAAATGCTTCAAATCCAAGTGCAGTTATTTTAGTGCTATTTTTAAAGTACAATAACTCAAAAAATAGTATTTTTTGAGAAGGCTGAACATGTCAGCTGAATCTACAAGAAAAAATGTCCAATGCTGTTCTTAAGCATAGTGCTTCCATGCTGTCCATGCCAAAACCAAAGCTCAGGGATGTCTGCTTGCCTCTGTTGTGATTACAGATTCCATCACCCCAAATCACTGGCCATACTGGGCGGGGCCAATGGGTGTTACAGAACAAGCACATTGTCTACTTCTGTTATAGCTCAACAGAACTACCAAGGTTATGGGAACAGCTTACCAGACTCACTTTTAGTTCTCTACAGGTACCACATCTGTTTGGTGTTTCCTGGCAGACAAGACCCTGCAGGAAACTTGTGTATGCCATACCTTGTGAGCTTCCAGTTGCCAACTGGAATCACTCACCATGTGCCCTATTATTTTGGTTAGTTTGGTTTGATGACCACCTGATTAGCTATGTCAGGGTGCTATTTTGCTTTTTAATTTCTTAGAAGGCTTATTTCATATTCTGATCCATTACAACATTCTATAAATAAATCTTTTCTTCCCCCATTACAAGTATTCACTTTCCCCCATTTATTCTAAAGCCTCTTGCCTATCACAATGAGCCCTAAACAGCTTCGTGCCAGGTTTACGTGGAGATATTATTTCAGAATCTGCGAAGATGAGAGTCTGAAAAGTCTTTGTATTAAACAAGAAATTAGTTGAGCAACCATATCAGCTCCAGATGTTCTGTTTGTTTTAATCAGCTCTCTACCATCATTGATGCAAGTAGGCAACATGCTCATGACAGCATGCCTCAAAATAAGGATCCAAATATGGCTTTGTCTCCCTTAAACGTTAAGTCCCTGGACTAGAACTACAGGCAAGGACTAGTAGCAAAACTCTTTATTATTGAAGTCTAAGGAGCTAAGCAAATATTTGATGTTAACCCCACATACATAGGTTCATTAAACTAGAAGGAGACTTAAGCTTAGACTCAAACAAGAGCCTCAATCACAAAATGTGCTGGTTTTGATTCGAGCTGCTGCAGAATTCAGTATGTAGCTGACTTCTCCAAAATATGCCAGATAAAACATACTTTTCCTTTGTTATTAACTGATAAACTAATGGTCCGTATTTTAGATCATTTCAATAAATACTGAAGGACACATCTTACAAGACTTTTATACTAAGGGACAGATACCCAAGCACGTATGTACCACATTAATTATGAAAGAGTCACAGATATTTGTGCATTTAGTAATCTTATGCCCACACCCAAATAAATATATCTTATGCGGAGCAACTGAAGTCAATTTTTGTTAGCACATCTATTAACGTTTATTATTTATTTTTATTATAAAGCAGGTGAGGAAGATGCCTGCTGCTGCATTTGTTTGACAGATCAAAACTAGCTAAGTATTCAAGTTCAGTACTACTGAAAGCAATGGGACAGTGTGAAATAAATGCATTTACAACAAGGACATAGAGAGGGCCATACATGTACCTAGGCTCCTGATCAATTTCTTAGGCTTTTTAATTCATGCAATACAAACACACCCACATGTTTACACATTTTGTCCCATTAAAAAATAAAGGACAACGCAAATTCCAGATCACATCTTCATCTGATTTTTCTGGAACTTAGAAACATCAACAGTTTATCAAAGAATGATAAAGTATACAGCAGCTGTAAATGAAGAACACCTAAAATCATTCTGACTGGCAATCTTAAACTCTTTGACTAACTACTAGGGCAATTTTAAATTTATATCATTACAAAAAAAAACACCCCTACTGCAATACTGAAAGGAATAAACAATACTGTACTTACTGATGTCCATCCTTTGCTGAACAGGTAAAGGAGGTGTTTTGCACACAAGTTTTGAGAGGCATGTTGCTGCTAACAGTTGCGCATAAGAGGTCTAGAGAAAAAAGCACACAATTCAGGTGGCAGTAATAACTATTCATTTAAAAAATCCTTAGATAGCATCCAAAAATATAAACAAGAAATACCTCTCCTAAACCCTTGCTGTCACAAATTTGCTCTATTTACTTGGGTGTGTGCATTTTGATACAATTTACAGCTCAATCCTGAGATTAACTATGCAAGCACATGAGATTAAGACACATACTGTATTTCTCTAACAGCTATTATATTATTTTCAAGGATATGCCTGTAAAATATAAACAGGGTCAGACCTTCATAGACCCTACAGTCCCTCCTTTTAAATCACGGCTCTCTCAGAACTACTAAAGCATCAGTGAGGCCGAGAGAGGGCTTTGACATCTGGGCAGCCCAGGACTTCCATACACATTGCCCAGGCTTGCACCCCAGGGAGGTCACTTCAGTGCTGCTAACACAGCAATTTGACTTCACCCCTGGAGGCGCACTCCATTGCCTCTCAAGACAAATGGCTGCCAAAAACAACCCAGTACCCTCCAGATGGTTTGGGCTAGAATTCCCACCATCCCTCAACACTGAACAAGTTGCCTGTGGCTGAAGGACATTTAGTCCAAACTCTCTAGAACTATTGAAGACTTCATACTGCATAAATGTGGCCCTTTCTGCCTCCATGGCATACTGAAGGTGAAGGGGATGACCCAAAATATATGGTCTGAGCTATAAAGTTAAAGGGACTCTTTCCCTGTCCATAAGCAGGAAGGTATTTTCAACCTGAATACATAGATTTAATCTGCCAGATCATAGCTTTAGACTGATATATTTGGAGAGTCTAGAATGATTTCACCATTTTACCAAAGGGAGCTAATATTTCATTTGTGTAAACCAAGCCATTATCATGTGGAATGGAAAGCGTGATTAACTCCTAAGTTATGCATAAATATAACATATTTGTTATGTTCTTCTAAGGTATTAATGCTTGTAAAAGCCTTATCCGTAATGGGTGTGTGTCATTTGAAAATCAGGTATCAAAACAAGCAAAACAAGCAGAAGAAAAAGCACCTCCAATGATTACGTTGCAGCCAACTTATTTTATTTGGGGGTGGAGGGAATCTCCTTTTAATCTACAAAATTTCATTATCATTACTTTCAAATCTCACACTACTGTCTATGAAAAGCAGAGAAAGGATGGGTATTTAATGAATGTGTATTTAAGATAATAAAGTTTGGTATCTGAAGAAGTGTGCATGAACACAAAAGCTCATACCAAGAACAAACTTAGTTGGTCTCTAAGGTGCTACTGGAAGGATTTTTTTATTATTATTATTAAGTTTGAAGCACTTACTGTTCCTTGTTCCAGTAAAAGCTGGCATTGGCTAAGACATTCGGGACTATTAATAAGCTCCAATAGCACCTTTTCTGCTTGTATTCGCTGTGCTAAGTCTGTCCCCTCGTAGAGCTGTTTACAAAGAACTTCTAGCTCTGCCAAACTCTGCTGGGGGGAAAAATAAGACATAAATTGCCCTCCATTAATATCCTCATAGTACTATTTATTCGTGCACATTCATATATAGGAATATGAAAGTCAGAATGGGCTGTATCCAAGCAAGTCATATTCATAACTACTGTACCTTAATACCATTCATCGCAATGGGTCTTTCCTATCACTACCGCATTTACTTGAATCTAATGCTCACCTTTTTTGGCCAAATTACGCTGCAAAAATTAAGGTACGCATTAGATTCAATGGCACATTTACATTCACCAGCAAATATCTTTTTTGGTTTGAAGGTTCTGAAAATTGAGGTGCGCATTAGATTTGATGGCGCATTAGACTCGAGAAAATACGGTTAAGTCAGATACAGTCAACTCACATCTTTTGTTTGGGTTATGTTCCAGAGACAGCACATAAAGCCACAATCGCATGTAGTCAAAACAACCATTTTAAAACTGGGAAATGGCCTGTAATACTCTCCTAAGGTCACACACACACACACACTGTAACTGCACCTCCAAATGCAAGTGCAATTGCAGGTGGGATTGCCTGTTTTCCTCCCAGCCGCCTGCCCACCCACCCAGCCACCTTGCTTTTTTTGGACAAGTGCATAACTTGAAATCACATTGGTTAAATGCACATACGCTGCAAGTACAACCCTGTGTGTTTAAATAATGAAGTATCCCTAAGCCATTGCCAAGGGGTGGGGAGGAAGGACACAGGGGATGCTCATCCAATTCCTCCCACTCACAGCTCAAAAGTAATTTGTTCATTTATCACCCAAGAAAAAGATCCTAGCACTGAAGTAGCATATGTGCAAAGGAAACAGGGATTATTTTTCAGATCCAAAATGGAAGATCATGCACACGCAATTAAATTTCCTTGAGCATCTAAATCAAAAATATTTTTTCTTGTGCTTAACAAACGAGAAAGCAGGCAAAGTTAACAGTAATAATCATTATTTTTAGTGCTGCTTTCGGTCTTTGCCATTTATTTCCCACTTACCAAGAAATATAAATTTAGTTTCCACCTCACCACTTGTGAGTTGTGAGATATCCTTCCTAATCAAAGGAAGAATCAAGGTGCATGAGTAACTTTTGCTCAAATACACTGTGCTTGATTCCCTCCTCTCTCAGGTATACAGGCTAAATATAAGAACAGTTAGGAAAACATATTGTGTCTACACAGGTAAAACACATTAAGCTTGAATCTCATCACCATAAAACTTAAGAGTATTCACATATTACTGGGGATGCAGGAGTATTAAGACAAAACTACAGTAATGAAGTGGGTGTACAGTGGTACCTCGGTTTACAAACTTAATCCACTCCGGAAGTCCGTTCTTAAACCAAAGCGTTCTTAAACCAAGGCATGCTTTCCCATAGCAGTGGGGGACTCAATTTACAAATGGAACACACTCAACAGGAAGCGAAACATGTTCTTATTCCAAGAAAAAGTTCACAAACCAAAACACCTATTTCTGGGTTTGCAGCTTTCTTAATCCAAGTTGTTCATGAACTAAGCTGTTCTTAAACCAAGGTACCACTGTGATCTGGTTAAACAGAGTTCAAAGTGAAATGTTTGTTGAGCTGCTCTTAATGAAAGATTACGCTGAGTATCTATAATTGCCCTTTGTAAGCAGAGTGCATGTCAAGGTACAGTCATTACCCTAGTAATAGCAACTTCATATGAAGGACGATTATTGGATGATGATTATCAAAGTACATAAAAATACAAAGTGCTTAACACTGCCCCTTCTCTACCCTAACAACATATTGTTTTCACAGGGGAGTTAGAAGTCTCCTTCTGGGATGTCTATTAGCATCTATTGGCCATGATAGCTAAACAGAACCTCCATGCTGAAAGGAATGATACCTTCACCTTCTTACCTACTTGTAAGTTTTAAGGGGTACCTGGATAGCTAGACTGACTCATGTTCTGGTCCAGCATGTCCATTTTATGTTCTTAGGGCAGGGATGAGAAAGATATGGTCCTCCAGATGTTACTAAATTCCAGTTCCTATCAAACCCAGTCATTATCACAGATAATAGCCGTTGTAAACCAACAACATCTGAAGGGCAACAGGTTGTCTACCCTTCTTAGGCAGAAGAGAGTAAATAATTGGGATTTTGTTGAATATGTAAATATGTCCTTTAACTGAAATAAACAATTGAAATTTTACCCAATAGATATCAAATATTTTTCTTTTCTGTTCCCAAATGGCAAGGACTGGCATAGGTATTCTTAGTCACCAGCCAAAATGGTGTTTCACCAACTTTTCTCTACCTTCCGCAAATTCAGATGTGCATCAACTGTAGGCCCAATATGTCCCCTCATTGTTTGCATGAGTGCAGTCACGATGCAAACACAAACTTCAAGTAGTGTTATGTACCTTTGTTATGGACAAAAAGAAATCATCATGAGTATTTGTAAGCCACCTTTCAAACCAAGGCAGCATAGGGGCAAAATTCAAACAACAAATTCAATAAAAACAATACCAATCAAATAATTAAAGCCAGCCAGGAGATGGTATCAGAAGTACAGAACCGGAGTTCAAAAGCTCCAGCAGACTGAGCATTAACTGCTCTTCTAAGGGCAGCTAATATCGCAGACCTCACTCTTCATGGTGACACATTGAGAGAAGCTTCATATCAACAGGATCTAAAGCCTACCCATTCCCCCAACAAGGGGAGTCTAGGGCAGGCATGCCCCCACCCAACACATACACACTTCCCGAAAACTGTAAGGGCTCTGGATTTGGCTATTATTTCACTGAAGATTCACCCACTCCCCTCTTGCTTTGCCCAAGAGTCAAGCATGGAGATCAGGCAAACTTCCCTTTTCTACAGAAAAAGGAGTCACCACTATTACCAGTAGATGCCAATCAAGCCACCCTTGACAATGGAATTCACAATCACTTATCTCACTTCTCAGGGGTGAGATAAGGCAGGAAAATACATTCCCTAAAATATCCCAGACCTAGACTTTTTAGAGATTTAAAGGTTAAAAACTGATGTCAAACATGTCAAACTTTGCTTTAATGCTTTAGGCAGATAATCCCAATGTGAGGTGAATAGATTTCACACATGACTTAAAGTTGTAAGAGATAATCTGATGGGAGTTTATTTTTCCCCAATGTATATAAAACAAGAAAAACAGCTGTAACAGTTTCAGAAACAGAGAAAATAAACATCAAACCAAACAAATATCTAGGAGTGTCAAACAAGGACATTTGTCCATGAAGGCAACAATTGTTCTTAGGTAACTAAAATACATTGGTGTTATGTGTAATTCGAAATTCGGTTTTGAATTTGCTGCTTGAAATGTGGGGGGTGGGGGTGGGGGTTGGACTTGTACATTAACTTTGATCTGGATAAAGAAGATAGAATAATTTTGCAAGTTTGGTGCCACATGCTCCTTGCATGCATGCATACATACACATTTGTGTCTTTCATGGCACATACAAATAGTTATACATGCATACATGTGTGTGCCTTTCAAGGCACTAACAGTTACACACAAACACACATGAGGTACACACAAGTAAATTACACACATGCACGTGTCTTTCAAGACACACACAAATAGTTATACATGCATACATGTGTTGTATGCAAACAAAGAGTTATACACACATGCACATGTGTCTTTCAAGGCACACACAAGTTACACACAAATGCACAGGTGTCTTTCAAGACACACACAAATAATTAAACAAGCACACACGTGTGTCTTTCATGGCACACAGAAATAGTTGTACACAAACGCACATGTAACTTTCCAAGACACACACACCAGTTATATATAAAATGAAATAAAATTCCTTCCAGTAGCCCCTTAAGAGACCAACTAAGTTTGTTATTGGCATGAGCTTTCGTGTGCACGCACACTTCTTCAGATGCACAGGAAAGCTCATACCAATAACAAACTTAGTTGGTCTCTAAGGGGCTACTGGAAGGAATTTTTTTAATTATTATTTTGTTTCAACCACGGCAGACCAACACGGCTACCTACCTGTAACTACAGTTTTATATAGATAGATAGATAGATAGATAGATAGATATTGTTGACATCCCTCTATCTTGAAAGGCACGTGTGTGTGTTTGTGTGCACATATAGAAACCCTGTCAGGACATCCTTTCCCCCCTTACCTTTCCCCGCCCCACACGAAGCCCGCAGCCCCCACCCCTCTTCCTCGCAGCATCCCCAACGGACGTGCGGCGGTGGGGCAGCCTACCTCTCCCTCCCGCCCCCCACCCCTTCTTCCCGGGGCTGCGCTGCCGCCCCTCTCGGCCGGCGGCCTACCCTCCCGGCCCCCCCCCCACCGTGCCGCGCTCCCCGCGGGGACGAGCCATCTCCCCGCCACGCAACGGTCAGGCTCCGGGTTCGACGACGACGACGGTTCCGCCGCCGCCCTGGGCGCCCACTGACCTGGCCGCTCAGCGCCATCTTCCAGCGGGGCGGGTGGGCGACGCCGAGAGCAGCCCGGGCGGAGAGTCGGGGCCGGAGGAGGAGGAGGAGAGGGCAGGCCCGGCGGGAGGAGGCGGAGCGAGAGGAGGAGGCAGAGACAGGAATCCGGGCGGGGAAGGGGTTGAGGGGAGGAGAGAGAGACCAGGCCCCTCGCGGCCCTCTGAAGTATTTTCGCGCGTGTTTTAAAATCCCCCCCCCCTTATCTGTTCTCGTTTTAACTCGACGCGTGTCAGGGGCGCCGACCTGAACAGAAAATGATAGGTAGGCAGGTTAAGCCCCGCCCCACGGGGTTGATCACGTGTCGCGGCACACGCGCGCTATTTGAATGGCAGTGTCCCTCAACCTGGGGGCGGGGCGGGACAGCCCCTTCAAATATTTTTTTTGGGGGGGGTAACCCCCCCCTAGGAGTTGACCCCTATCAGTGCTGGATTTACGTACAGTATAAGCTAAACAAGCTATAGCTTAGGGCCCCACTCTCTTGGGGGGGGCAAAAATGTAAAGGGGGGGGAACTGGATGCACATTTCCAAAATATAAGATTAAAAAACAAATAAAATAAAACCTACATACAGCAACAGTGTTTTGTGTTGTGTAGGCTCCTGTTTGTTATGTGCAAATGGCTTTAGATGCCTATTACGTCAATAAATAAGCATATATTAACACAAAATGACAGTGGCAATTTGTTGTTGGCAAAGGACAGCTGGACATATAGCCTACCTTCAGTAGCTAATCCAGCCCTGACCCCTATGATATGTGTGCGAAAGGTGCGCTTTCATAACAAGGTCTGGACCCCAGGGAGCTAGGGTTGGGGGTTGCCAAATGGGCAGAGTAGGCACCGGCCTACGGGCCTTTTAGGGGTCAAAATAATATTGATTTGGTCTGGCTGGTAAAATCAAAAAGATAATTTGCGAGGGGCCCTCTGAGATTGTGACTGCCTAGTCACTAAGGGCCCTCCATAGGGTCCAATCTGGCGCTGTTGCCACCTGTCCTGTATAATAGAGGAGTGTCCCGTATTTCAATGTAAAATGCAGATGGATAACAGTTTTGTCCTGTATTTCAGGTCTTTTCTCTTTCTGCCAAGTTACGGAACCTCTCCAAATACATGTGTGTGGAAGGTTGTGTGAAAGGTCATGTATTTAAGTTCCGGGTTGCCGAGCACAGACAGAATTTCAAATTCATGCGGATGTGCACAGGCGTTTCCGAAAAATTCCAGATTCCTGGTCCTAAACTAACCACAGCGTCACACTGGCTTAAGTAATGCTCAGTTTGGGAGAATATGGAATATGTGTGAGATAGCCTAGTGTCTTAGCTGGGACAGTCGGAACGGAAACTTCAAATTAGTGACACACTTAAAATAAAAATGGAACAATCAGTAACGGGGGCTTTCATGATGTCTTTGATGGGCCCAGTGCCCTACAGTTCCTGCATAACTAAGGCCAGCCTTCTTCAGTCAATATGAACCACTGTCTTTCTTGCAACTATTAGAGGTGTTCTTAGAACATTAATAGTCAAATTGGCACAACCACTCCTTAGTGTTAAGGAGGAAGCCAAATTCTTCCTGACATTTAGTTGTCTCTGTGTAGGGCTCCCTCCGCCCCCCTATATATCTGATTTTTATTTATTTATTTGGCATGAAGGAACATTCACTCCAAAGTTTCCTTCCACCTGAAGTCTGGAGTGGTACAGCCCTGGCACTGATTTAACCATCACAGTTCATTTGTTGCATCTGCAGTCAGCGATCCTGGTTGTGGGGCGGCGGACTGAAACTGCAGCCAGGCAAACGGCCGTTCAGTCTCCCTGAGATCTCACGGCTCAAGGCAAGGAAGGTGTAGAAGGGACAGGCCCCATGGCCTCTCCAGGCTACAATTAACAAATGCCCAAACACGTTGAGTGAGAAGGAGATTTGCTGAAACTGAAACCTTTGAGCCTCTGCCTGAGGACTGCTCTGGAAGCACCGAACAACAATTGCCCAAGAGAGGTTGGAAAAGGAATGGGATGCCTTTAGGGGATATATACAAAATTATATTGAAAGACCTGAACTCCTATCGGAATGAAACAAGTTCTGTGAGAAAAATAAGCTAGGAGGAGAAAAGAAGTAATTCAAAATGTTGTTGTTGTTGTTGTCGTTCAGTCGTGTCCGACTCTTCGTGACCCCATGGACCAGAGCACGCCAGGCACGCCTATCCTTCACTGCCTCCTGCAGTTTGGCCAAACTCATGTTAGTCGCTTCGAGAACACTGTCCAACCATCTCATCCTCTGTCGTCCCCTTCTCCTTGTGCCCTCCATCTTTCCCAACATCAGGGTCTTTTCCAGGGAGTCTTCTCTTCTCATGAGGTGGCCAAAGTACTGGAGCCTCAACTTCAGGATCTGTCCTTCTAGTGAGCACTCAGGGCCGATTTCCTTGAGAATGGATAGGTTTGATCTTCTTGCAGTCCATGGGACTCTCAAGAGTCTCCTCCAGCACCATAATTCAAAAGCATCAAGTCTTCGGCGATCAGCCTTCTTGATGGTTCAGCTCTCACTTCCGTACATTATGGAATATATTAGTATTGAAAATAATAGTATAATTAATAGTATATAAGAGAAATGATAGAAGATATTGCAGCTGAGAAGATTGGCAGCCCAGAACTGGGTGAGGTGAGGGGGTGGAGGTTAGGGTGGTAGAGGGGTGAGAAGGAATGTTAAATGTTATTTATAGCCATAACCAATTATTTTCTACACAATGTATGGGGGGAAACGTATGTATGTGTGTATGTATATTTATATGTGTCTATTAGTATGTTTTAATATTAATTTTTTTAATTAAAAAATGGCAAAAAAACAAAACAATTGCCCAAGAGACTCACGCCAGATACTTCTTGCAATTTTAGAATCAGGTGGGAACATAAGAATGTGGCTACCTTTCATGAGAGGAGACATGCGAAACTGCTGGGGAAAAAGTGCATTTGTGAATGGTTTTACCCGCCTGCCTCCTTTTCGTGCTTTCTGTGAGAACTAGGACTCCAAAGGGCATGTTTCATTCTAATGCCAAAACAAGCAAGCAAATGTTGTGCTCTTTTAATCCTGAAAGACAGGGAGGGGAAAGTGCAGTAGCGTTGGGCTGCCAGCTTCTAAGATGAACTGGAGGGGTGAAATTCCTGAGTCAACCTGCTGGCGAACGAGTGATTTCTCTTGCTCCTTGATAGGCTCTGAACGATCGGAGTCATTTGGAAGTGAAATAAGGTTTTAATTGTCCTTATTGTGATATTTTGTCACCAGGTTTAGTATGACCAGGTCTTACTTTCCGGCATTCAAAAGGCTTGTGAGCTAAAACTTCACACCTCTAAAGGAGGTTTACCCTTATAATGGATCACAGATGTCCGTGGAACTTAATACCAGTATTGCCTTATATATTATGTGCTTATTAATATTTAATTGTTGTCCTTAGACTTAAATACATTTATTTGCAAATAAGCATTCTGTAGTTTGTCAAATGTTTTGTGCTGCAGATTACCCTAAAATGTTAGATTGAATTATTTATGTGAAGCTGACCTTGAAATAAATCCATACTGTGATAGATGAAACACGAATGCTTCAGACATGGAAAACTGTTTGTTGAAACCATAGTAAAATTCACTTGCAACAGGACCACTTTGCTTGATTAACTTCCATGCCACAAAGATGTGGTATTCTAGTTTTACAATGCCAACTTACAGGCCTTCAGCATATAATGGGAATTCCCAGAATATTTCAGCTTCTCCGAGACAGAGAAAAAGCTTGAAAAGTATTGCCTTTCACCCCTGCAGCATGTCACTGCTTTATAAAAATGGCAGGGACTCTGAATCAGCTGGTACCACTGGGTTTGGAAAGGGTTTTCTTCCCTTTTGCATGGGGACTAAATAATATGCAACTACCACTGATCAGGGCAGTGAAAACGTTTTGGGATGGTCACACTACTGCACTTTCAATCAGTGGGGATTGAACTTCCTGCTGAAATCCTGTAACTTTTTAACCTGCAAATGTTCCAGGTTATTTTTGTCCCACTCTTGTTGCACTCTGGACAGCGATAATGTGGTATCATCGGTCTTCAAAAACTTACTTTGGCTGTGAAGTCCTCATGTGACTATCCTGCCCTACAGCTGCATGACAGAGAGCTATGTCTCACACAAGGAACTGTAGAGGGATCTTGATAAGTGCAATGTTTATATATTTTGCCGCTATGGTTTTTCTCAGTGTGTAGTATTCTGAATATAACGGAGGCTAAAAATTTTGAAAAGTGTGATTGGAATGGTATGTATACTTGTAGGCACTCTGATAATTTCTATAATTTGATACACATTTTGTTGTGATACATGAGGTTTCAGGACAGTGCAAATCACACAAGCAAAACAGATGAACTTGAAAGCACAAGCACATAACAACCCCTTACACAATCCAAACTTGCTTCATTTTTCATAGTCTCCAGATTCATATTCTGCCTCTTCCTCGTCTTCAGCAGAATCAAAATCGTCTCCATAATCTGTGCCATCGCTTGTGCTCCAGCTGCCAGGAATATTCTGGAAAGTTAATGATGAGCCTGCAGAATAAGGCACGTATAGGGTTAACAATTAAGCTGGTGATTGGGGAGTGGCCATAGGTTAGTGGATAGGCCCCTCTTTTGCCCAGGGATGCTTCATATTTGGGGAGAGGGAGAAATGGGGGATGGCGGGAATTGCGCATCAAACAAAAATATTGTGAGTTAATCAGACATTGTGGAAAGACATCAACTACATTAAAATAGGAGTTCAGTTTTCAAATGCCGAGCTGCCAAATCCTGCGGCGAAGCACCACATCTGTGGGGATAACCAACATCTGGGACAACCAGTAATTCCGGAGTGCCTGCTCCCACTGGTTGTGAATGGGTCCGCTGGTTATGAAGCTGAAGGTCGTGAGGAGTTGTTTGGAGTTCTGAAGGTTTTTCTGGAGTTGTTACGAAGGCTTGAGGTTCCGAAGAGGAAAGGATAGACAGTAAAAAGAGCAGCAGAAAGTGCGGCCAAAACTAAGAAGGCGGCCAAAAATAAAAATAAGAAATGAGAGATAAAGAGACTAAGAGACTGCAGTCAATGGTGGAGTTGCGCTCTCCTGACTACTACTCTGTGCGGCTTGGTTTCTCTTTCGCTTTCTCTCTCTTGGCTTGTCTCGCACGGTTGTTCTCTCTTGGCTTGTCTCGCGCACTCTACACACCGCTACAGAGAGCAGGGGCCATTTATTAGTAAACTGAACAACGTCATAACATTATCATTAACCAATCACAACACTGTATTTGGCTGAGTTTCCGGGCGGGAAACTGCTTCCCGACCGTTACTAAAGGCTATATTGGCGCGCTTTGTTACAGGCGCGGAGAGATCCAGGCAGCAAACCTCTGCCGGATCTCTTTGCCTTCCGTGCATAGCGCGGAAGGTTACTGTGCTGCGGCAAGGTGCAGGAGCACCTGAAAACGTATTCCCACACACATCTTCATTTCATGCCATTTCATGACCAAAGATTACAAAAAGCCATTATGTCCACTGAAACGTAGATTCCCTCTCTAAAACATAATGATTTGAAATGAACAATTTG
This sequence comes from Lacerta agilis, assembly GCF_009819535.1. NCBI lineage: Eukaryota > Metazoa > Chordata > Lepidosauria > Squamata > Lacertidae > Lacerta > Lacerta agilis. The sequence goes on from NC_046314.1 coordinate 10,247,095, forward strand.
GGTTACTATTAGCAAAATCAGGCAACCACCACCGAAAGCTTGATCTTTTTTTTTTGTCCTCCCGCCAGCAGGCTTTTGGGGAACTGATTGTTTTTAATAAAAGGGCTGGTGCCATGCTGTTTATATTGTTAATAAAATATACATTTCTATCAATGTTTAATTTTTTCTTAATTACTGGTTTTTTTCTATGTTTTTAGTTTTTTCTTATTTTTATCTGTAAACCACCCTGAGTCCCCTGTCATGGAAAAAGGACGAATAATAATAATAATAATAATAATAATAATAATAATAATAATGATGCAGTGATTTACCATCAATAACTTTCAACCTTGCTGATGAATAGGCAAACCCATATTTGTTTTTTGTTTGGCAGATGTAGACACCTTCATCTGATTTCTTGATCCCTTGAATTTGTAACCATCCAGACACACTGTACTTCCGAGGTCCACCTCTTGCCTGAGAAAATGAAACCCAAATAACAAATAAATGAAGGCCAAATAATAAATAGGATGAAATATTCATCATGTATCTTCCATTGACTTCAGTGAAATGTACACCATTGAGATTTTGATTGCAACGTTATATGTGTTCTACAGTCATGTATGGAGCAACTACTTTTGAAATGTTCCTTAACATGGCAAAGAGGAGAGCAAAGAAGCAAGTTGTTGGGTTTTTTCATTAAAAAAAACCACCTTGAACAATTTGCTCACCTCAAGCTCCAGGCCATTTATGAACAAGTTAAAAATCACTGCTCCAAAACCAATCCTTGGTTGTCTTTTCCCAGCCTTGAAAGGTAAGGAATTCTATAGGTCTTCTTCAGCCGCCATTTTGTTGTAGGGAGAGGTCTGTGTCTCCTGATACATTTACCACAAAGAAAAGGCCCCGTGATTGTATCACTTTACCTACTTTAAACTGTATACCTGTATTGAAATATGAGCATCATCTCCTGGCAGAAACATCTTATTTCCTTTCTTCTTCCACTCAAGGTGCGGCATGGGATATGCAGATACCTCACAACCGAAGATGACGTCATTCCCTGTGAAATTCTGGGTGTCTCGAGGTGGCAAAGAAATAACAGGGGCTGGAAGAGACACAATTGAGAGGATCATCATTCTCAAGAGTGACATTAAACAGCTTTCACAACAGAGGCTGATTCAATTCATTTGTTTCATAAAATTTATACACCGCTTGATTGTAACAAACAAACAAACAAACAACTCAAAGAGGTTTTCTTACGACAAGCATTGTGTGTTATGGCACCCACAGCACTCACTCAATGCACCCAATGGCCCCCAAAGGTTGGCAACTCCTGACAACTCATTAGTGAAGTCACAAAGCTTTGCTGTTTTTCATGAATCTCCATGTGAGCATGTCCCAACAGTGAAAGGAAGGAGGGGAGAAAGTGTCATTGGCCATAAAATTGCCTGTGTACATGGTTTGGGAATTGTATAAGTGGTTTTTTTAGGGTTTGCAGCTGTGTTGTTTGTTTGTAGACTGTGTCATCGTAGACCGTGAGAATTAGGAATACACGTGTGACGGATGGGACTGTGGTAACCGAGAATGGTCTCATGTTTTCACTTCTGCGAAACCAAGGCAGGGTCAAACTGCTGATCTATTAGGCCTAAAAAGAGCCAGTGTTAGCCACTAATAGATTTTAATCAGTATATCTGAAGGAGCGTCTCCACCCTCATCGATCAACCCGGACACTGAGGTCCAGCGCCGAGGGCCTTCTGGCGGTTCCCTCATTATGAGAAGCCAAGTTACAGGGAACCAGACAGAGGGCCTTCTCGGTAGTGGCACCCGCCCTGTGGAATACCCTCCCACCAGATGTCAAAGAGAACAACAACTACCAGACTTTTAGAAGACATCTTAAGGCAGCCCTATTTAGGGAAGCTGTTAGTGTCTGATGAATTATTGTATTTTAATATTGTGTTGGAAGCCGCCCAGAGTGGCTGGGGAGGCTCAGCCAGATGGGCGGGGTATGAAATTATTATTATTATTATTATTATTATCCCAAAGGAGTTGGAGAAATAACTTTCCCTGTGAATGGCTGAATGAAAACTGCTTAATATTTCAAAAAAGTGTAAAGACTAAAAACAAACAATATGTCAACAAAATCTTTAAACAAGTACAAAAACACAACCAGGGCCGTCTTACCCATTAGGGTTAGTGGCGCCCTGCAGTGACGCCATTAGGAGGAGGAGGAGGAGGAGGAGTTTGGATTTGATATCCCGCTTTATCACTACCCGAAGGAGTCTCAAAGCGGCTAACATTCTCCTTTCCCTTCCTCCCCCACAACAAACACTCTGTGAGGTGAGTGGGGCTGAGAGACTTCAGAGAAGTGTGACTAGCCCAAGGTCACCCAGCAGCTGCATGTGGAGGAGTGGAGACACGAACCCGGTCCCCCAGATTACGAGTCTACCGCTCTTAACCACTGCACCACACTGGCCACAGGGAAAACCCTTCCACCATGCAGAGGCAACAGCAGGAAATGACCATTTTCTGGGGACTGCATCCTATGATATTATGAAGGGTGTGGTGCCAGGAGTATACAGGTAATTTCCCCAGATGAAGTTATAGGGGGAAGCAGTCGTTCAAGTAACCTGGTCCCAAGCTGATCGGGTTTTTTTTAATGTTAACAAACAGACCTTGAGCAAGGCACCGTAGCCAATCTGCAGCAATCGCAGTTCCCACAGCATGGGGAATGAACAATGAATAATTGTCCTTTCCTTTTCTAAGCAACTCCTAAAAGAAAGCATTTCATCCTCACAATAACCTCTTCCAGAGGGAGAGTGACTTTCCCAAGTACTGAACCTGGAATTCTCCCTCCCACCTGTGGCCAAGAAGACTGCAATCCTGAGTAGATTTAGGCAGTTCAAATCCCATAGACTTCCACAAGATTAAAGCAGGTTGCTGAATGTAGGATTGCAGCTCAGCAGCTAGTCAGTGCTACACTGGCATTTTTTATTTTTTATTTTTAAAAGCATTTTTAAGCATTGTTTTTGTTCTTGTTACCACTGCTGCACACAGTGAAGCCGAACACCCCCATCTGTTTACAAGAATGCTTGGATTTCCTCTGCCACCATCTCTGTTATTCCGAATGGTAACTGTTAATTTTGAACCCAGCGTGAAGGACAGTTATAGCTGTGAACCATGTGAGTTGCTGCCAGTTCATATGGGCACTAAATTCTGTTTTATAACTTTCATTTTGATCAAGCTATTAAAGTCATTATGCTTTTTTGTGGGGGGGGGGGAGAGAGAGCACCTTTTAAAAATGTAATTACAATGCAGTTTTCCATTTCACATTCAGACTAAATTTGTGAAATACTAGACCACGTAGAATTTTGTCTGAAGGACGTTGATGTGGTTTTCAATTGTGTGTTTTCAAATAAATAAATAAATAAATAAATAAAATGTCATATATATATATATATATATGTACACACACACACACACACACAGAGCCACTAGAGGGAGTGTATCTAATCCTTTGAACACATTAAATGAGCGACCACTATAATAATGATCGGGGCTTTCAAAGATGCAAAATTGAAAAAGCATATCTGTGGTTGAAATCCTGTATTTCTCTACTCAGAAGTCCCATTGTTGAATGGGGTTTCAGTCAAGTAAGAGGGCATAGGATAATCTACTACTACTACTACTACTACCCTACCCATCTGACTGGGTTGCTCATTCCGTGGCTGAGAGGGGAGAATGCACTTAAACACACCATCAAATATAATGATAACAAAATAGGGAACAGATTTGACTTTTGAGAAAGAGCTAGAAGTGCCATTCTCTTCATCTTGGGGGGGGGATGAAGGGGCGCCTCTGTTTCTGGAGATCTTGTGGGTCCGGCGGATGTGATATTTGCAGAACTGCGGTGCCATTTGCTTCCACCCGTGCTCTCAGTGGATCTCTCAGTTCAGAGGAAATCAAGGCTGAGCCACGGAACCGCTGCCCCAGGAAGGAAGTGGGGAGAGCAGAACAACACTACGTCGCCTGACTTCCAGGAATGTCAAACAGACTGCCTCTTAAAAATCTTCAATAGCAATAGCCCTCTCCTTGCATTATACGCATGAAGCAGGTTTGCACGATTAAAGGGATTGCGCTGTAAACATCAGAAGAGGGAGAGTCAGAGCTGTCAACCTTCCTTTTGTTTGCGTTGGGAAACGGCCATAGCTGTCAACTTTCCCTTTTTTTGCAATGGGAAACGGCGCTGGAATAAGGGAATTTCCCGCAAAAAAAGAGGGAAAGTTGACAGCTATGGGGAGAGTTACAGGTAGGTAGCCGTGTTGGTCTGCCATAGTCAAAACAAAATATAAAATAAAAAAAATCCTTCCAGTAGCACCTTACAGACCAACTAAGTTTGTTCTTGGCATGAGCTTTCGTGTGCATGCACACTACACGGGCTTTGTCACAAAGTGGACCCCCAGTGCAGCACAAGCTAGGGTGCGAGTAGCCCATGTAGCTTCCTTCAGTTGTTTGGGGACTACAAATCCCATCAGGCCCGGCCTGCATGACCAATCTTCAGGGATGACGGGAGTTGTGTTCCACAACACCCGGAAGGTACCACGTCGCTTACTTCCAAACTAGGCCGTATCAATCAGCAGTGATCATAGGAAGTAAGACCTATTGTAGATAATAATATTTGTACAGATTGAAGAGACTGGAAGCATGAGAACTTTGGTCCCAATTCTCAACTGTAACTGTTTTAACTACAGATAATGGTGTTTTCACACATTCATTACCTGCTGCCCTCGTCTCCCTCCCATTCCCCCTATGGTCTGTTACCTATAGACTTGTTCATAAATTACACGCAACACAAGCGCAAGTAATTATGTGACTGTGCACTTGTTGATTTGCACACACAGGCACACAAACTGTACACCCGTTGAATGTTACATGTGAATAATTATGAGAGCATGTTGCTTAATTAGTTGTGTGCACAGGTTCACAGATTGCAAACTAGTTGAATGTGACATGTGAACACCCCTTATTTTAGATCGGAAGCTCCCCGAGGACAGGGATCTAGGGGTGAACGAAGGGGGTGCGGTGGGAGCGGTCTGCCCCGGGTGTCACCACTGAGGGGGATGACAAAATGCCAGGCGGCACTCACCGCGGGGCCTGCAGCACGCCCGAGCCACAAGTCTCTCCTGGGAGTGACACAGTGGCTTGGGCACCCACAGGCTCCACGCTGCCCCCAACAGTCCACCCACCGCCTCTCCCTCAGCTGTAGGGTGGCTGAGTGGGAGGAGGCAGGCAGACTCGGTGGAGGCCCCGCAGAGTGTCCTGCCCAGGCTCACCCTACCCCATGGGTGGGTGGCCCCACCCCTGGGCACAGGGCACATGCGCCACCCCAGTGCTCTGCCACTGCAGGGATCTATCTATTTTCCCTTTGAAACTCTTGCATTACATAAATTGACGACATTCCTCTGTGCATGTTCATGCCCACGCTCAAACACACACATGTACATACTTCAGATTTATCCCTACATTTCTCTGTTTTATTGGCCCATGGAATCCTAAAAGCGTTTCCCGATATACAGTGGTACCTCTGGTTGTGAATGGGATCCATTCGCAACATGAAAAGAGCACAACCTGAAGCGCCGAATCTGCGCATGTGCGCGGTGCGCTTCGGTGCTTCTGCGCATGAGCGAAGCACGACTTGGCGTTTCTGCGCATGCGCAAAGCGCCAAACCTGAAAGTAACCCGTTCCGGTGCTTCCAGGTTCGGAGCGTTTGTATCCCGTGAAGAACGCAACTCGCAGCGGACGCAACCAGAGGTATGACTGTACATACAACATTGTCACACACAGATCAAGGAACAGGAGAATATCAGTTCAAACCAGCAAGGGCCTGTAAAATTATACGAAGCTTTGCCAATTGCTGTCAAAATTCACTGCGTGTGCAATACTACCATTTTAAAGGCGCAATTTATGTCACCTCTAGGCTGGCCTGAGATCCCTTTCCTTTTAGTACGGAGAGCTCTGACCACTGTGCTTGCAGAATGGCACAGACGATGCCAGCATTGCCGAAACATTTCAGTGACATTGCCAGTCAATACGCCTGCGTGCCTTTGTATGAACAGGGTGCCTGGGAGTTGCGTGGCTATATCCCTCCCTCCCAGGTGAATAACGACACAGGACACATTCTTCGAATTAAATGGGCATAAAGGCCACAACTTTATTGGTTACGGATGTTGAGCGGTATTGGCTTAGCCATTGGATCCTAACCACTATATCTGACCCCCAACCCGGGTGTTGGAGGTCCGTGAAGGGTTAACCAGCAAGGGCAGCACCCCTGATGCTGATCAAGGGGAACTGCCCCTGTGATCACCTTTGGGGCGTGGCTTCGGCCCTGACCTCCCTAGGCTTCGGACGGGACCACACCCCCCCCCCGGAAACCTTTAACGGAATACCCTTCCAGTGAGGGGCAGGTGATGGCGCTACCTCCCCTTTTTACCTCTATTGATGTTATCCAATGCCTAACCGCCAAACCAAAGTTGTGACGAATTGCTACGAGGTAGGTGAAAAAACCCGATTTGGCTAGTCCAAATGGGAAAAAGTCCTACCAGGCCCCCCGGCCAACTGGGGCGACTAACCGGAGCCCATAGCAAGGTCAATAGCTAACCTAAAGGGTGGGTGGGCAGGAGAACCGATGCAGCTGGGGGCAGCGAAAGGAGAGGGGGAAGGATTCCTGCCGTCTCCAGTTAAAGGGCTGTTGGCCCCTCCCCTCAGCCGACCGGATTGGTCAGCCACTGGGGAGAGGCGTCGGGAAATCCTCCAATTGTGCAGGGGCTGTGTATCAGCCCCTGCACGCATGCTCGGGTCGTGATACCCGCAGCGCCACCTCCTGCCTATAGGCGGAAGTGGCTTTATCACTGTGTGCCTAGTGTCCCATGCGACTGCTATAGATCACTGGCATGCCTTTGAAGAATGCAGAAAATCACATATGGGAAAATCTTACATAAATTCATCTTGGCTCCGTTTCGGAACTGCGTGCCATTTGGACCTCTCTCCAAAGGCTGTGCTAAATCTCTTGGAATCCTGTAAAGCGATGATGCTAATTGCAGAAGAATGAATCATTTACACATCAGGCTATAAAGCTGCCAGGAGGCTAAGAACTAATCTCTCCATTTGGTTATCTTTTCCTTTGGGCTTTTTTCACATGCAGCGAAGCTGCAGGCAAAGGTTTGTTCTTCAGTATAAAAAGAAACATGACCTTGCATGTGATTTACTTAAATCTGCATAAGACTGTAAGGGATTTGGGGGGATATGAGACTTTAAACATTATATATTGTTTCAGCTTGAACCTTCCTACTTTGACGTACAGCGGCTATTTAGATCTTTCATATCAATGTTGCTGTCTTGTTAATTTCAACTTTATGTACTAAGATTGGACCTAGCTGCTTTATGTTGATTATTTTTTTAGCTATTAAATAAAGAGCATCTTTTCCCACACTTTTACCCATATTCCTATCGTCTTCAGTCCTGCCTTTCATTCATGTATAGTGGTAAAAGGACTCTGTTATGGCCCACCTACAAATCTGCAGGCAATTTGTGTTCTTCAGCTTCACGTTTTCACACTCCCCTCTGATCAACAGGTTGTCAATCCCCGTGTGGATTCTACAATGTTAAACCTGCAGGCTACGTTGGCAATTCCAGAGCACGTTCACCTGCTTTAACAAAAGCTTTGTGGACTCTGCATCCGATGTTTTGTAGCCTCAGGGGACACTTTGAACAGGACTTCTCGTTGTTTCTGTCTCTTAAGAGGAACTTTATCTGATGAAATGTCGATAAGGGGGGAAACTGGACGCAAGGGGGGATATATTTTCTCATTCTAGGATCACATAATATCACATCTGTGCCTATGTCCTTAGGGAACACAAATCTACAACTGAGTAAGTCCCAATAAATCAATAGGTTTTACTTCTTGCATTGTCAGGCTGCAATCCCATATATCCTTACATGGACGTAAACACCACCAAACACAATGGGACTCACTTTAGCATAAACACACATAGGATTTCTCATCTAAACTCCAAAAAGATAACACATTGCACATCTGCTTAACTCCAAAAGAGTGCTTTCCGAGCCTCTCTGTTGCATCCCTAGACCAGTGTTTTTCAACCTTTTTTGGGCAAAGGCACACTTGTTTCATGAAAAAAATCACGAGGCACACCACCATTAGAAAATGTTTAAAAAATTAACTCTGTGCCTATATTGACTATATATAAAGTAATTTTCCCACGGCACACCAGGCAACATCTCGCGGCACACTAGTGTGCCGCGGAACAGTGGTTGAAAAACACTGCCCTAGACTATGCTGCCAAATATCACCACCACTAGTAGCATCTCAGCTTCCCTCAGGTATGTACTTTAGACTCTGCTTTGCCTTTCCTTACCTGATTTGCACGGTCCTTTGTGCTTTATGGTAGCATTAATCCCCTTTCCTGCATAAGCCTCGTGGAACTGGCAAATGTTCTCGTAGGTCTTCCCTTCAGGTCCACATACAGTCCCCTGCAGCTTGCAGACACATTGTGGCTCAGGGATTTCTCCAGACTTGATGTCGCGGACGTCCAAACGGCACTCCAGGTTGTCCCCGCATTGCCCGTAAAAATGGCTGCCTTCGTCCAAGTCACAGATCTGCCCCTCCACATTCCCGCATTCGGGACAGCAGCCGCACGAGTCCAACACGGTCCCTGCTTGGCAGCCCGTAGGCACGGGGCACAGTTCAAGGTTGCATATTGCACAGCTGTCCCCTTCCCTTAGCAATCTCAGCCATCCTCTGTGGTACCAGGCGGGGAAGGATTGAGAAAGTTGCATCAGGGCTACCAGGAAAACTGTAGCCACCAGGGGTTTCATCTTGGAGAAAGTAATCAACAAGAAGCAAAGACCTTTTTGGAGGGGAGCCAGAAGAAAGGGGGGAAACAGGAGGAGGCGGAGAAGAGAGAGAGAGAGAGGGAGCGAAAGAAAGCATGTCACAGTCACATTCCACTTTTCGGTTTGGAATATGAATCTGGAGCAAAGGCTAGAGGCTTCAAAAGAGAAATTAGCACCAGATCACAGCTTCCCCATATCTATAACAGTCGAGAGTAAATGTCAAGTTTCTTTAGCACAGTTTTGGGATGCAGCTACTGCTACCCCACATGGGGGGGGGGGGGAGAACAACCCTCTTCTCTTTTACTCGTGAACCTGACGTGTGCTTTTTACATTGTCGCTGTATGCATTTCTTTAACCGTGTCTCTCAATCCCCCAGCAAAAGGTGACATAGATTAGTAACTGCCTTGCAAACACATTAAGTCATAAAAAACCAAACAAGGATATGCACGGCACTTGTTCGTTTCTATAACTTCAGCCAAAAAGAAACCAGAAAAGGAGAATTCTGCCCTCGCCGACAGGTTTTGATCAAATCTGTTGCTCCACAATAGCCGAAAATAAATCGGAAGTATTTATAAAAGCACTCCTCCTTTCTTCACCTCCCTTAAATTTTATCATACAAGTGACACTCACTACCCCTGTATTTTCCTTATAATCATCTTAGCCAGTCTTCAGTGTATACATTTGCAGCTTGGAGCAGTTGCAGTTCTCTTGCTTTTATTGACATATTATCCACCAAGTCTGTTATTTCCCTGTCTTACAACTTGTTCTGTCTCTTATTTGTAGATATGTGTGCACTAGGGCCTGTTTTGCAGCTCACCCTATGAAGTTGGAGAGAGTTAAAGTGGGATCTGTTACTGGGTACACACACACACACACACACACACACACACGACCATTTAAGATCCTGCTTGGTTCCAGAAAGTAAAGACACCTGTCTTAGCCCAGCTGTAGGCTATGACCTTTGCTGCATATGTCGGGGCTCCTCCAGATGTCCCTTTTTATTGCACATTCATGGTTATTTTTGCTCAAAATGCTATTGGAGGCCCTTCTTCACATTCCCCTTGCACAAGGTGTCCAGAGGGTGGCAACGTGAGAACAGGCCTTCTCTGCGGTGGCTCCATGTTTATGGAATGCTCTCCCCAGGGAGGCTCGCCTGGTGCCTTCGTTACATATCTTTAGGCACCAGGCAGAATTGTTTCTCCTCAACCAGGCATTTTGCTGATTAACATTCTATGGTCTTTTAAATGTTCGTGGGAAGGGGGTTATTGGTTTATTATTATTATTATTATTATTATTATTATTGTTATGTATTTTATGTTCTCATTTTGTATTTTTATGTTGTGAACTGCCCTGTGATCTTTGGATGAAGGGCAGCATACAAATTTAATTAATTAATTAATAATACAGTGGTACCTCGACTTATGAGCTCCTTGACTTACGACGTTTTCGACTTCCAGAAGGAAAAAAATGGCCGCCGCTTCCGAATTTTTCGACTTACGAAGGGAAAGCGGTGGCGCGATACCTCGACTTACGCGTTTTTTAATGCGGTTTTCTCGACTCACGAATTTTTTCCCCCTTCGGAGATAGCGCCTTTTGACTTATGAAAATTTCGACCTACGAGGGCGCGTTCGGAACGCATTATCATCGTAAGTCGAGGTACCACTGTAATAATAGAATAAGTGACCAACTGCTTCTTCCTCACTCTTGCTCCTGCCTGCTGCTTTCCCCCTCAAAACTGTAGCCTCTGGAGGTAGCATTTCATTTAAAAAAGTGAAACATATGATCGCCACTGAGGAGCAGGCTTTGCCTCCATCTTCTCCAGATTGCAGTCTATTGACTTGATTCCATAGAACTCAGTGGGTCCTACTAAAATCTTACCCAGTCCCTAGTCCCATTGCACACCCTTTTGTATGAATATAAGCCCCCCAGAGAGGCTCATCTGGAGCCATCATTAAATATTGTTACTCACCAGGCAAAAACTTTCCTCTATAACCAGGCCTTCAGCCTCTAATTTTCTGTGACCTTTCAGAAGTGGGTGGGATGTTTCCTAAGGTATTTCTATTGGCTCTCAATTTTAATGCATCTAGGTAAAGAGTAAAGGGACCCCTGACCATTAGGTCCAGTCGTGGACGATGCTGGGGATGCGGCGCTCATCTTGTTTTATTGGCCGAGGGAGCCGGCGTACAGCTTCCGGGTCATGTGGCCAGCATGACTAAGCCGCTTCTGGCGAACCAGAGCAGCACACGGAAACGCCGCTTACCTTCCCGCCGGAGCGGTATCTATTCATCTACTTGCACTTTGATGTGCTTTCGAACTGCTAGGTTGGCAGGAGCTGGGACTGAGCAACAGGAGCTCACCCCGCCACAAGGATTCGAACCGCCGACCTTCCGATTGGCAAGCCCCAGGCTCTGTGGTTTAGACCACAGCACCACCCACGTCCTTTAATACATCTATGTGGGGTTTATTGTCTGCTTGTTTTGGTTGTAAGTTGTTTGGGTTGCTTTGGGTTGCAGTGGGCAAGATAAAGGGACTGAGAAATTTAATAAATAAAACAAGTAACCCAGACTGTTCCCTTTTTTAGGCTCAGCTCTCACTGGGGTGGTCACTGCAGCTCAGGCGAGAGAATGCTCCCCCACACAGACAAATTCCTTCCAGACAGAACTAGCATGCCAGGGAGAAGGCTGGGAGAACAATCTTCGCAGAATGTCATGTTAAGAGGTCACAGTCCTTTTGTGGTCTCTGGTGTTATCACCACACCCTTTTCTGTTGGCTCCAGCTGATGCGTTCCCAGGAATTTGTCCAAATGCATGACCGCACATTTTACACTGCTGGAGTTGATCCTATTTCTTTTTTTCTCCGCGTTGGAAGCTGATATTGTTGATCCAGGGCTCCTCCACATTTGCTATTTATTTAGAGCATTCGTCCCGATTGGCTTCCACAATGATTATACAGTGATCAGAGTATGTCCGGTCTTTGGGCTTATCCACACTTCCTCCCCTTTTTAGCGCCGAATCAGAGCAAACGTCAGCGAGGCGTCATATTTTTCTGTGTATAAGATGCCCCCATGTATAAGACGACCCCTATTTTTTCTAACCTAAAATTAAGAAATTGTTTAGCTTTTCTGGGGGGTGGGGGAGGTCACTTCCACCAATAGCTCACCCACCTGCTTGCCACTGCCAATCGCTTGCCACAACCACTGCCAATCGCACACCTCGCCGCAGGCACCGATTGTCTGCCCACTCGCTGCCACCAACAGCCCAGCTGCCCACTTGCCACAGCCGCCAATCGCCTGGCTGCGGCAAGGCCTGCTGGCGATTGGCTGTGGCTGCGGCAATTGGACAGGCAATTGGGCAGACAACTGGTGAGTAACGATATTTAATGATAGCTCCAGATGAGCCTATCTGGGGGCTTATATTCATACAAAAGGGTGGCTGCGGCAAGGTCTGCTGGCGATTGGCTGTGGCTGCGGCAATTGGACAGGCAATTGGGCAGACGATTGGTGCCTGCGGCGAGGTGTGCGATCGGCACACCTCGCCGCACACAATCACCGCTGCCAATCTCCTGCTTGCTGCTGCCATTAATTGCACATCCCCCCTTCGCATTCACTCTCCATGTATAAGATGACACCCAATTTTTGCCTTTTTTTTTTTTTAAGCAAAAAGCGTCGTCTTATACACGGAAAAACACAGTATTCCGTGGATTGACATTTGCTCTGATTCAGCGGTAAAGAACGGGTTTTCCTGGAGAAAGTGGTGGACCAAATGAAAAAAAAACAGTGTAAGTGGAAAACCTCTCAGACGCTTGCTTCCTACAAGTAAAGTGTGGGTGAGCCCTTTGGGGAGCATTCGTATTGATTTGTTTACATGTAAATTGTTCATTCTTTCATTCCACAATTTACAATATTTTTCCTCTCTTTTGCAGTTTTTCCCCTTTTTTTGCAGTGCTCATTGTACACGCTGCAAAAAGCCTGTTTCCTAATTTTTTAAAAGTGGATTTGTTGTGTTAGGGTAACGGGGCACAAACCTAAAGTTCTAGTATGCACTTGAATCCCTCATGCAAAATATTGCCAGTCTGGAGGCGCTTTCTTGATCCTTTGTTGCTCTAGATCAGGAGGTGATCGTGTAGCTCTCTAGTTTTGTCTCAGGGCCTATTACAGAACCCCCCCCCCTAGTTGATTGACAGCTATCCGTTTGAACGGTTACGATATCAACTGTTGTTGAACACTTTTGAATTGTTTCCATTTGTCTGAAGGCGGAAGAGCAGAATTATAGTTCTCTCTTTTTTAATATTATGTAGAAAACAATTAAAATATATAGGATGGATTATTAAAATATGTAAAATTTATAATTTAATTATAAGATTGCAGAGCTTTATAGTCTAATAGCTCTGGTGTATTTTGCATAACAGTGAACAATTGCTTCCTTAAAGCTCACAGTAGAATCATTTACTTGATGCTGGAGAATAAGTTAATTATGGATCCCTTGGCTTTGACTAATGGTTTTAATAATCACATTACTGTAGAATTAACTTATACTTTACCATGCTTATAGCACTAATGATGAGAATTATAAAATTTATGTATCTTCAAAGTAAAATTGGCATGAAAAAGCTGCCTGTAAATACAGCAGCTCCTCGGAGAACGTTTAATGGGTATCCAATCACTTCTGATTCTTCTCCCACTTATCCTCACTACTCATTTGCAATTTTCTTCTGCTTCCAAGACTGCTCAGCAATTACCATTTTATGAGCTGAAGTGTGGATGGTCTTCCTGGGCAGAGTGTATTAAAAAAACCAACAACACTGGCCTGGAACCAGAGCAAACAATCCCAGCAATGTCACAAATTTGCAACATGCACATTGGACATGACACTGACGTTTCTTATGATGAAATTCTGGAAAAAAAGAAGAGAGCCCTGATCTCTATTGTTCAAGGGTGTTGACTGTATCAGCTTTCTACATTATTTTCTGGATGAACTGGATCTATTGTACGTTTCCGAGCACAATTCAAAGTGTTGGTGCTGACCTTTAAAGCCCTAAACGGCCTCGGTCCTGTATAACTGAAGGAGCGTCTCCACCCCCATCGTTCAGCCCGGACACTGAGGTCCAGCTCTAAGGGCCTTCTGGTGGTTCCCTCACTGCGAGAGGTGAGGTTACAGGGAACCAGGCAGAGGGCCTTCTTGGTAGTGGCACCTGCCCTGTGGAACTCCCTCCCTTCACATGTCAAAGAGATAGACAACTACCAGACATTTAGAGGACATCTGAAGGCAGCCCTATTTAGGGAAGCTTTTAATGTGTGATATTTTAATGTATTTGATTTTTATTTTTATTTTTGGAAGCCACCCAGAGTGGCTGGGGAAATCCAGCCAGATGGGCGGGGTACAAATAATAAATATTATTACTATTATTATTATTATTATTATTATTAGCCTGACTGCAGATGCTGATGCTACTGGTAGGGATGGTTAAGAAATTCTACTCCATTTGTATTTCAAGCTGAATCTGTCAAACTCATGCTTTCCGAAAGGGTACGCGAACTGCCCTTTGAAATTCATGCTGATGTGAATTTTGCGATGCAGTCCTTCAAGCAACGTTTACCAAAAAAAAAAAAAAAAGCATGTATTAGGGGGAAGTGCAAATAACATACGTGTCAAGAACATTGTGCAGAATACACTGGCAATAAAACAACACCAGTGTGGAAGGGGTTTCTGGTCAGATCCTGCTTTCATCAAGCCCAGTGTTACCAACTCAGTGGCAGTGGTTCTCCTGTGGTTCCTGGCAGAGAGAAGGAGATTTCTGTTTCCCATCACCTGCTTTCTATTATTATTATTATTATTATTATTATTATTATTATTATTATTATATACTGTCCTATACCCACAGGTCTCAAGGCCGTTCACAAGATAACTTCACAATATAAAAACACAAAATACATAACCACGCTGCTCCGCTCCGGGGGCTGACAACCCATGCTACGCCACTGGTGCCGGAATGCCTGCCTCTTGAGATCTTCTTCTTTTACTGCCTGAGGCAAATTTGTGGCATTTTACTGGGGAGAGCCAGTGTGGTTAAAAGTGGTAGACTCGTAATCTGGTGAACCGGGTTCGCATCTCCACTCCTTCACATGCAGCTGCTGGGTGACCTTGGGCTAGTCACACTTCTTTGAAGTCTCTCAACCCCACTCACCTCACAGAGTGTTTGTTGTGGGGGAGGAAGAGAAAGGAGATTGTTAGCCGCTTTGAGACTCCTTAGGGTAGTGATAAAGCGGGATATCTAATCCAAACTCTTCTCCTTCTTCCCCCTGTCTCATCAGTGGGCCAGCTCTGTGGCCAGTTACTGAAGCTGCATATCTCGCCCTAGCTTCAGTTTTGGTGCTTCTTTCGTTTACTGTCTAATCCCTTCTCCCGTTTGACATGAACTCAGTAAGTGCTTCAGTGCAAGTTTTTTCTTTTCCTTTCTCCACCCCCCCCCACCCCAGCCGGTCTGCGATCAACAACACCTGACACCAATTTGTACTTCAAAGACTCCCCCCTCCCCCCCATCAGAATACAATTTCATTAGTCATATGCCAATCATTACCATGCCACAGAGAATAGTGCAACAGAACTCAGCACTTAACATGATACTGTCACATGACCGAAAGGCAGGAAATTAATAAAAACACAATTTCCTAAAAATTGACTTAAAGGCACCACCGCTCTAGAGGATCAGGGCTTCACAAATGGACTGGTGGGGAAGCATCACTTGTTATTGGTAGCAACGTGAAGTGACTTTTATTGGAGATGTATGTTGCTTCCCCCTCTAAAGAGGGTTGTCACAAGAAATTCCAGTTATGCGGCGATTCCTGTCCAGGAAACTAGAGAACTAGACTGTCAATTACACTCTGAGGCACTGGAGATCAGGGTGTGTTTTTCTTTCTTTCTTTTTTTGCTTAAATACTAAAATACTACACGTGACAGAAGCATAATAGAATGAAAAGGACCAGTCAGTCAAAATCAGTTCCCGGGAGACTGACCTAACAGAGAGGAACATTCTATTACTGGTATTTAAAGAAAATTAAAAATCAGAAAGGAAGGAAGGAAAAGTGCTTCCAGATTGTTACTAGATTTGGGTGGGATACAATTGCATACTGGCAAATTCAAGTTTCGTACCGGTAGTTATAGTTGGTTGGAAGTCTTGCACAATAAACCTGCTCCCCGCAAAATGAACTGGAAACTGTTCAGTGTCACCTAGTGTCCCCACCAAGAAACCAGGTTGAATAATCAATAAATGTATACCAATCAACTGCCTCTTCCATTATCTCCTGAGACAGACAGATGCCAAAAACGACTGATTCTCCCAATGTGGCCTAGATCCAACCAGTGGGGGCTGAGAGAGATTTTAACCTTTTGCCAATATGCCGTTTCCCTGATTCTAAATCGCACGCACACTTCCAAGCCTCTTTTTCCTCTGCTAGGCGGGGGGGGGGGGGGAGGATGCAGGCACCTGTGCAGTGATCAGGGAAATAACACAAAGGAAAGGGTTAAATGCTCTCTTCCTCAGTGCTGCTGTTCTAGTCAAATCCAGGAGACCACGAGGCTGTGAAAATAAATACACAGAGAGTCAATAATGGATTTCCAGTATAACGTGTAGTTTGACCCCTAGATCACCTCCTCTTCAATATTTCAAAGCTTCCCGTGTGTTTGCTCTGACAGTCCCAAAAAGGCAGACCTGAGAATTTGGAGTCACTGTACATAAAGTCATTTTCTTTGGCAGCCTTAATATTAGCCAGCGGGGCCCTTAGCTATGTCCAATCTTTCTCAAACGTCTTCATAGTCAAGATATGCACGGCAGGTTTCATTTCAAATAATGTAATTCTAGCCCATGGTAGTGCAAATATTCATTTTTTTCTTATTGGGATCGTGTATATTTTGGCAATTTTAACCGTACACCGGAAGCCTCAAAAGCAAAAAGTCCATTGCAATTCAAAGTCTTATTACTTTATTGTTGTTCAGTTGTTCAGTCGTGTCTGATTCTTCGTGACCCCATGGACCAGAGCACGCCAGGCACACCTATCCTCCACTGCCTCCCGCAGTTTGGCCAAACTCATGCTAGTCGCTTCAAGAACACTGTCCAACCATCTCATCCTCTGTCGTCCCCTTCTCCTTGTGCCCTCCATCTTTCCCAACATCAGGGTCTTCTTATTACTTACCTGACCATTAAAAAATCCAGCCCATGGGTCATAAATAAAAACAGGAAGCGTTCCTTTCAGCTTCACGTGATTTCTGTTTCACAGTGCGCTAGCTTGAAGAGAGCAATAGTTTCCATCAAGACAGCTGTTTTGGTACAATAGCCTTTACTGTAATTATAATGCAGACTCATGTGGTGGCAGGCCTAGAAAGTGGGGCTTGGCAGGGGAAGTTTGGGGGCATGATGTGGCAGAACAAGGGAAGGTATGGATCCAATGCATTCCCTTGCATTCCCTTGTTAACCCCGACCTGCACCCCCAAAGTAGGAAATAAACTACACCTGGAGCTAGCAGTGTTTATTTCCCTCCCATGATTCCCAGAAAGGGGGAAATTGTAAAATAAGAGCATATAAAATCCAGGAAAGGACAGAGGGCCACAAGAGTTATCCTCCTCATCCACTGCCAGTAAGCGCCAAGAGGGGTTTGAATGAGACAGTCTTCAGTCCTTGCTCCTCTGTTCCATTTTAGGATTGCAGCCTAGCCATTAATTGTGGATACTCTGATTTGCCTAGCTTAAATTAGCCTTGTATATACATACCCTCCAACATTTCTCTGATGAAAATAGGGACATCTTATTCCATGATGATGTTGACGACCCCAGCCACTCTGGGTGGCTTCCAACATTTCATAGAATCATAGAGTTGGAAGAGACCACAAGGGCCATCCAGTCCAACCCCCTGCCAAGCAGGAAACACCATCAAAGCATTCCTGACAGATGGCTGTCAAGCCTCCGCTTAAAGACCTCCAAGGAAGGAGACTCCACCACAAGTTCCACTGTCGAACAGCTCTTACTGTCAGGAAGTTCTTCCTAATGTTTAGGTGGAATCTTCTTTCTTGTAGTTTGAATCCATTGCTCCGTGTCCGCTTCTCGGGAGCAGCAGAAAACAACCTTTCTCCCTCCTCTATATGACATCCTTTTATATATTTGAAGATGGCTATCATGTCACCCCTTAATTTCTCCAATGGAAAATAGAGATGTCCTACCACACACTCCCACATTTTTCCAATGAAAGTAGGGACGTCCCAAAGAAAAGCAGGACATTCCAGGACCAAATCAGAAACCAGGACAGCTTCTGTAAATCCGGGACTGTCCCTGGAAAATAGGGAGGGTCTGTATACACAAGATGTGAACTATATATCATATTCTTGTATAGTGGCACCCCGTGTTACGCACATGATCCGTTCCGGATTGCGCTACATAACACAGGTGTGCGTAACGCAACCCCCCCCAAAACCCCCAAACCTGGAAGTAGCGTGATTTGAGCGCTTCTGCGCATGCGCGAAGTGTGCAGAAGCGTTCTGCGCTTCCGGGGGGCGCCCGTGGGTTGTGCGTGCTCCAGAAACGCTTCCGGGTTGCGGGCGTTCTTAACTTGAACGTCCGCAACCCAGGGTGTGCGCAACCTGGGGTTCCGCTGTATAGATAATGGAATTAAATGAGAACAGAGAAAGCAGTATATATCTATCAACACAGAATATATAAGTGTTTGCCAATCTTTTCAGCAGAGTAGTTGACATAGTGGATGGAGTTTGGCTTCAGCAGAAGTCTGAGCCATGTAGGTTAAATAATGGGTACTCAATGGATTTTTTTTAAAAAAAAAAACACACCTCAAATCCACAGGCCCATTCAGTTTGACAAAATGGCTTAGCATCTGAGTTCCAATTCATCCAAGGCTGAGAATGGCGCCATCCTTAACTCTGGAGACAGCTCCTGTCAGCCATAGCTGATTTTGCTAGGCAAGTACAGTATAACACAGAACAAGACAACTTCATATGTTCATGATGTTATTGTAACTTTCCAAGCACAATGTAAGGTTTTTGACCTCTAAGTCTAAAGATGAGGTTCACTGGATGATTTCATATCCCCCAACTAGGAGTCCATTATTCTAACACCCTTAAAATGATGAGGAAATGCACTCGAAAGGGTGATGTAGCAGTTGGTTGACCCAGGTTTGTAAGGTAGCAGTTGGTTGACCCTTGTGAACAAATCAGAATGGACCCTCAATAAATAGCCACCATTTTCTAAGCTCCCCACAAATTTTGTGTGCAAACTAATCAGGGTGAATGCTCAAATAAACAGGTCATCGAGGAGAGACCAAAACTGCATTTTGGTTTTATCTAGTTCCGAGGAAATTTATCAAATGCTGCCGTTTTATTTTTTATTTTTTTTGCTTCTATGTAAACCACTTAAGAGGTTTCAAAATCAATAAATAAATGCCCTTACCGTACGTATTAGTCCTTAAGGTGCCTTGAGACTTCTTGGTTTTTTTCCTGCAACAGATTAACAAGGCTACTAACCCTCTGGGATTTATTAGCGCAATTGTTCCTAAGTAGGTTTCCCTCATACTAGCTCTACAGAGGTCTTGTTTAGCAGTGGAGATGGCAGGCCATATATTGAGAAAGTTGTTACCACTTATCTTCTTCCGCCCCATTCCCAACAGCTGTAAAATATATAAGATTCCTGTGCAAGAGGCAGAACTCATGCAGCAAACAGCTCAGAAGTAATTCTACCTTATCAAGGCATATGTGGCTTTTTGTAAAATATAGCTTTGGGGTTCTCTTCATGCTGTCATGTTTAATTCTGTAAGGAAGAGGCTGATGAATCTGCTACCAGCCCAGTAAAAGGCTGTTTGTGTAGCGCCATTGGCTATGAAAAATGCATGAACTTTATGTCAACAGATGGGAACATTTACATACAGCACTATGTTTTGAAACAGTAATATAAACCACATGGAGAGTAAAAACACAATGCATAGATTGAAGCCTTTTGTGTCAGTTCACATTAAAATCAAGCTTTCTCAAGTGCCAATTGACATTCGTTTAGGACCAGAAAAGTGAGCTTGTTGCTTGCTCTGGGATGAGAACTAACAAGCCCATGAACACAGAAATGGGTGAACCTGTCAATTTCAATTTCTCTCCGCTTCTCATTTTTCCCAATCTTATATTCATTTCTACACATTTCCACAGCAGTTTTCAACTTAAAAAAAAGAGTCGAAAATTCCTTTTAGTGCAAATGTCTCTGCACATTTTTGCAAAGCAATTCCCTCTAATGTATCGTATCTTTGTATGTTATATGCGTTTCTGTGCACATTAGTTGGAGAACCGCATTGCAAAATTCAAAGCAGTGTCAATTTTTTAGGGATGGCTGCATTGTTCACGCGCTGTTTCGGAGCGCTCACTCCTTCTCTATCACTGTTTAGGAAGCAGGGATGCAGAATGTTCACCTGCCCTTGCTTGCCTGGGGGGGGGGAGGGTACTGTTGAGTAGTGGGTAGAAGGATGAAGACACAGCTCTTAAAACAACCAGCTCTTTATTTCAGCTCTGAGTCGTGGACTGAACAACAGCTTAGCCGCCTGGTTTATATAGCACTCAGTAACCCGCAACAGTAACCAATTCCCCTTAGCTATCCAATCACTGTACAACAATCTGAAGTCTTCATTTGCATGTTGGGGAGGACCTGAGTGGAAACAGCAGCACTGTGGGCAGATTGAGAACTGCAGCCACGGTGGCCAGAATGAGTACTGCGGTTAAACTTAATACATAACAGGTAACCGGTAGTTACTTACTAACTTACTCAAACTTACTAACTAAAACTACGAAACACACAGAATCGATTTAAACTGCATCATTATCCATGAACTCTCAATCCTACAATTTCCATTCTTTTGAGATATAATAGCAATAGTTGTATCTACTTGAGTCTTTGCTTAATGGCTTTATACTCTTTTTTTTTAAGACTTTGCAAGACATTCTGCAAATGGGTCTCTGAAAGTCTCCCAATTACGAGTTTTAATCCACATCTGATCGTCACCGAAGCATGATCACATGCAGAATTTGCTAAATTTGTTCAAGCTATTCCTTCAACCTGCCAGTAGCACCTTAGAGACCAACTACCAGTAAGTTTATTCTTGGTATGAGCTTTTGTGTGCATGCACACTTCTTACGCAAACTTACTAACTTACTCAAACTTACTCAAACTTACTAACTTACGCAAACTTACTAACTTACGCAAACATACTAACTTACGCAAACATACTAACTTACGCAAACATACTAAGTGCCGCAAACATACTAAGTTACGCAAACTTACTAACTTACACAAACTTACTAACTTACGCAAACATACTAACTTACGCAAACATACTAAGTTACGCAAACTTACTAACTTACGCAAACATACTAAGTTACGCAAACTTACTAACTTACGCAAACTTACTATCTTACGCAAACATACTAAGTTACGCAAACTTACTAACTTACGCAAACTTACTCAAACTTACTAACTTACGCAAACATACTAACTTACGCAAACATACTAAGTTACGCAAACTTACTAAATTACGCAAACATACTAACTTACGCAAACTTACTAACTTACGAACACTTACTAACTTACGCACACTTACTAACTTACGCAAACATACTAACTTACGCACACTTACTAACTTACGCAAACATACTAAGTTACGCAAACTTACTAACTTACGCAAACATACTAAGTTACGCAAACTTACTAACTTACGCAAACTTACTAACTTACGCAAACATACTAACTTACGCAAACATACTAACTTACGCAAACTTACTAACTGACGCAAACATACTAAGTTACGCATACTAACTTACGCAAACTTACTAACTTACGCAAACTTACTAACTTACGCAAACTTACTAACTTACGCAAACTTACTAACTTACGCAGACATACTAAGTTACGCAAACTTACTAACTTACGCAAACATACTAACTTACGCAAACTTACTAACTTACGCAAGCTTACGAACTTACGCAAGCATACTAAGTTACGCAAACTTACTAACTTACGCAAACATACTAACCTACGCAAACATACTAAGTTATGCAAACTTACTAACTTACGCAAACATACTAACTTACGCAAACATACTAAGTTACGCAAACATACTAACTTACGCAAACATACTAACTTACGCAAACTTACTAACTTACGCAAACTTACTAACTTACTCAAACTTACTAACTTTCTAAAACTTACCGGTACCTTATCCTTGCAGTCCCAGTTGCAGCAGTGGAGGGGAAGTTCTAGGCAGGTGTTTGCTCCTGGAGTCCTAAATTAAGGTACCCAGACGAATTGAAGGAACCACAAAAGTTAGCGATCTAACCTTCCTGTATTTGCTGTTGGCATGAGCTACTTGCTGTCTTGAGCAGAGTGCTCCCTTTTTGCATCAATGTCCTTTCAGCAAGACCTCATATTCTCACCAGTCTCATCTGACCTTAGTTAGGTCCCTCGTCATAGGAAGCCGCCGTACACTGAGCAAAACTGGCTGAGGCTAATGAGTTCACCAACATCTGGAGAGCAACTAGGTCAGGAAAGCTCTTGATAATATTAGGTAACAATAAGCCAAGAGTTTGAACATACGAAGAGATTTACTTTGGGGGGGGGGAGGCATTTTATTTTTGCTGAAAATAAATTATATAAAGAGCAATTATCATTTTTGTAGCTTTTTTAAAAAAAATTAATTTTAAACCACACCATTAACTTTATTACAGTTTGTAGAGGATATTTTAAAATGTCAAAAAAGTACAGGCCTGCATTTCATTACTAGAATTTCACTTCCCATTGTTCTTCTCTGCTGGGGTGTTTCCGTTTTGTTTCGTTTCTCCCTGAAATATAATACTTGATCAAATGTATGATTTATGAATATGTGGTTTTGATCCTTCACAATGCACTGTGGGGAAATGGTTCGATAAAAAGTTATTAAAGAAAAATCCATAACGTTTCATATGTTGTGCTCCCATCATAGAACAAGAGACCTGAAATGCTACAATCGGTCACATGGTAAAGCTCCTCCGAGATGAACTTGCCATTCAGCATATGTATCTAACACCAGCCTAGAAGGCCTGCATCAGCCAAAACCCAACAATGCAAACTGTCGCCTCCACTAAATGAATGGGGAAGCCCTTGTGGGCAGCAGAGCTCCATCTGTGGATCTGTGTAACCCTTTGACCTCAGGCAATGCATTCTATTCTTTTACCTTAAGAGGATAAGTGTTGATATTTACTTGGGTCCTGCTGCACATTATGTGTATTTTGATATTATTGATTAAATGCTAAATGGTTAGACACAAGGTTAACTGGTAAAAATAAAAAATAAAAATCCTTGACCCAACTAATAATAATAATAATAATAATTTATTTACCTATATACTCGAGTACAAGCTGACCCAGATATAAGCCGAGGCACCTAATTTTCCTCCAAAAACCTGGGAAAGCTTATTGACTCGAGTATAAGCCGGTTCACCTTTGCCGCTGTGGAGGAGGAGGAGGAACAAGCAGCCCGAAAGCAGCCCTTTGGGCTGCTCCTTCCTCTTCCTCCTTTGCCGCTGTGGAGCTCACCCCATCGCAGGGATTCGAACCGCCATTCTTCTGATCGGCAAGCCCTAGGGCTCTGTGGTTTATTTTTATTTTTTTATATTTTTTTTTATTATTTTCTACAATAAACAACAAATATATCAAACAGATAAAACAAAGACAATTAACAAATAATAAAAAAACACATCAAACATATTAAGACCACATAAAAAAATGACAAAAGAAAACTTATACATACCTAACAGGAACATTATAAAATCATTGTTTAATTCTAGTTCCAATCTTCTTTGGGGGACTTCCCCCATTCTCTCAACTGCGTTCAATACTAATATACTTTGGTAACTTTGTAACTATTTTCTTAACATTCACCATTATTCTTAATAAACTTTAAAATACTAACTAATCATTACTTAAACAACTTAACCTTAACTAATATATAATTCATTACTTAAACAACTTAACCTTAAGCATTTCTAAATATTTCTAAACCATTCATAACATTACTTCTTATATACTGTTTTCATCTAACATCAACTAGCTAAAGCCAATTAGGGCTCTGTGGTTTAACCCACAGCGCAATGTTCGCTTGTGTTATACAGAGAAGGCTGGGATCCTGTCCTGTTTAAGCAGGAGCCAGGGAAAGTGACCACCTGTGGGGTTTTAATACTTCCTTAACTGATAGGCTTTCTGTCTTCTGGGGTCTAAAGTTTGCATTTATGTGAGCAGTTCATGAATGGAACAAGCTGCCTGGGGAGAGTAAAGAATCGCCGTTCTTGTATGCTTCTTAAGGAATGGTTGACTGGGGTGAGCGGGCGATGGCGGCACGAGTGGAGAGAAAGGGCTTCTTTCTCACCGCCCCCACCGCCTGTCTCACTCGAGTATAAGCCGAGGGCAGCTTTTTCAGCAAAAAAAAATGTGCTGAAAAACTAGGCTTATACTCAAGTATATAAGCCACTCTGGGCGGCTTCCAACACAATATTAAAATACAATAATTCATCAGATATTAAAAGCTTCCCTAAACAGGGCTGCCTTAAGATATCTTCTAAAAGTCTGGTAGTTGTTGTTCTCTTTGACATCTGGTGGGAGGGCATTCCACAGGGCGGGTGCTACCACCGAGAAGGCCCTCTGTCTGGTTCCCTGTAGCTTGGCTTCTCGTAATGAGGGAACAGCCAGAAGGCCCTCGGCACTGGAGCTCAGTGTCCGGGTAGATCGATGGGGGTGGAGACGCTCCTTCAGATATACTGGGCCGAGGCCGTTTAGGGCTTTAAAGGTCAGCACCAACACTTTGATTTGTGCTCGGAAACATACTGGGAGCCAATGTAGATCTTTCAAGACCGGTGTTATGTGGTCCCGGAGACCGCTCCCAGTCACCAGTTTAGCTGCCGCATTCTGGATTAGTTGTAGTTTACGGGTCCCTTATATGCCTCTATTGAGTGAATGATAAATGTAGCACAGAGTTTTGAGTTTTATAGGTGCCATTATGGAGTGTCAGCGGAACTCCAACAATGACCTTACTGTGTCAAAATGGTATGTCTTCATAAGAGATGTTTCTGAGGCCATTCATTGGAATTCATCATGCAGGGCCAAAACTAGATGAGATTCTATTTGTACGCTTAGCAATTATGTCAATAACTTTAAAAAGTAATAGCAGCCCCATCTGATCTGATTCAGGACCTTCATAAAGGAAGAAAAATGACCCCCACCCTGCTATTTTCATTGGAAAAAAGAGCTTCCATTGGGGCAAATGAGATCTTTTCTTTCAATGCAAGTACCAGGCATGCAGAGGATTGAGCAAGATTGGGACTGTAAAATGAGGCAAGAGGTTAAGGCCCCTTTCTCAACACCAGAGCCCTAGTCTAGATTGAGTACCCCATGCCTGCTATTTATCTTTTAAGTGATTCACAGAACAGCCGATTGCATGAACCCTGATTAGTTTGTTAGCCCTGCTTCTGTCTCCTTTCAAGATGTTTCCCAAAGCAGAGTTTCAACATAAGGCAAAAAAGGAAGAAAGAGAATATTCCCCTCTGTTGAAGGACAGAGCTGTATATGTCACACAGCTTGCCCGTAGCCACCTAAACTTGCTGGCTGCCTTTGCTGTAGCAGAGGATGCTATCTCAATTCTAGTGTTGAAGTAAGATTCAGTTGCCCAACCAGTTAGCTTCTATACATGCAATGGGGAAGAGGGCGCCATTTTGTCCTTCACCTCAGATGGCAAAATGTCTTCAGCTGGCACTGTGTGAGGCATAGGCATCCCACTAATTTTTCAAACCAACATAGTCAGTCAGGGCATCTTCCCCCAACCCCCCCCCTCTCTTTTGCTTTCCATTTGAAGTTGTGGAGATGTATAAAATTCCTATTTACCTCAAAATAGCTTTCGTTTTGAATAGATGTGGGATATATTTTATTTTTTAAAAAAACCCAAGCATCTAGTTGTTGATATTAACAGAGATCCAGAAGTGTTGGTGTGGTAAGGGCATTTATTTATTATTTAAAGCAACATCTTGTGCATCTGCAGTTCTCTGTGACCTTGAAAGAAGACGATAAGAAAGCCTTCCATTTGCCATCATCTCGCAGTAGTAGTAGAAGAGTTTGGATTTGATATCCCGCTTTATGACTACCCGAAGAAGTCTCAAAGCGGCTAACCATCTCCTTTCTCTTCCTCCCCCACAACAAACACTCTGTGAGGTGAGTGGGGCTGAGAGACTTCAGAGAAGTGTGACTAGCCCAAGGTCACCCAGCAGCTGCATGTGGAGGAGTGGGGACGCGAACCCGGTTCACCAGATTATAAGCCCATTGCTCTTAACCACTACACCACACACCTTACCTGATATTAGCAGGGAGCAATCCTCAGGTTGGCAGCAGGCTGCGCCCAAGTGATTGAAAACAACTAGCTGGAAAACCTCTTTGGCATAAATGTAAAACATCAGACTAAAAAGGGTACGCTGGGGCTTAGCTATGTTGGCAGTGTAAAACAGTTGCACAGCCTCGAAGCACAAGGCCTATCCGTCTTAGCAATGGCTTCAAGAATAGGCTTGCCCTTTTTGGGTTCCACTTGCTCTAGCTCCACAGTCATGTTCATGTGGTGCTCTGTACAAGATTTGGCTTTTGATACAATACAATCAATGTTGGGTTTAGGCCAAATTCTCGATATGTGCCCATAGTCACACCCATAACAATTCGTAGCGACTGGGAGCCAACACAGGCAAGACCTTCTCACCACCACAAGCCAAAATGGTCTTACTATTGCTAAAAGAATAAGTAATAAACCCAATAAAACAAATTGACTACCAAAAAACACAGAGGGAAGAGCAACCTTGAGTAGTGTTCGATGTTGCCTGGGTTTTGAATTGTGAAATAGCTGACAACCCTGCGCATTTTGTTCCTCAAAAGAAACCGAATTTTGTCCTTTGGTTTCATAGTCGAACCACTGTAGGCGATATTATCGATGGCACTCAAGTTTATCTTTTGATTGTAGCTGGTGACAGATGTGGAAAAGATATTGGTGACATCTTCCGCTTCTCTGGTAACCTCGTTTGTAGAAGCCTAAAATAAGAAAAAGTTACAAATACACATTTGGGCCGAATCACTATTTCATAACCAACGCACCAAAACCAAGTACAAGGAAAATACAACTGCAGAGGGCAGAAGTTCACTGTGACTCAGCTGCCAACATACCATTAGTCTGGGATGTTAGAAGAATAAATAAATCCCTGGAAGTCTTTAGCAAAAGCCAAATTCTTGTTTACTGATACTAGACCCTGAGGGACCAAAATTTAATTTCCTGTCTAGGAACTTGGTGGACACACCCTTTGATGGCTTACAGGTGTTGTTGTTTTTCTGAAGTAAGTTTCTAGCCCCAATACAAAATGATTTCCCTTCACTACTGCAGTGCCAACAGAGAAACCATGCCACCATCTAGGAGCTACCGTATTTTCCTGTGTATAACACGCCTCCATGTATAAGATGCCCTCTATTTTGGGGGACTCTGATTTAAGAAAATGGGGGGGGAGATATCCCAGAGTTTTTGGGGGGGATTGCCCAGAGTTGTTGAGCTTTTTTTGGGGGGATGCAGAAAACCACTAACTCTGACAATTGCTCATGTCGCAGAAGCAAACAAGCATTGGCCCGCTCGCAAACAGCAGCTGGCAATCGCACACACAATTGCCACAGCAGCAGCCAATCCGCCGCAGCCCTTGCTGAAGCCAAAAATCACCCACCAAATTTCGCCGACAAGCTGCGGCTCACGGCTGCAACCAATCACCCGTCCCCCCTATACACTATCTGTGTACAAGACGACCTCCATTTTTAAAGGTTATTTTAAAGGGGGGAGAAAACTCATCTTATACAAAGAAAAGTATAGTAATTTGCAACTTGATCAGACTATGGCTTGTCGTTGCTCTGCTAGGATTCTGGAAATGACAACAGCTGCAGTGTAGCTAAATACCACTTTTAGGACAGGCCTGAGATCAAACTCTGGCATCCATGGGCAGCTGCCAGGACCTCCTCAGCACCCACCGTTGGTGCCCTGGTTTCTCTTTAGTGTAGGCTGGTGTTCCAAGCAGTGGGCAGCTGGATCTGGCTGTCACATTGTTGTTGTTGTTGTTCAGTCGTTCAGTCGTGTCCGACTCTTCGTGACCCCATGGACCAGAGCACGCCAGGCACGCCTATCCTTCACTGCCTCTCGCAGTTTGGCCAAACTCATGTTAGTAGCTTCAAGAACACTGTCCAGCCATCTCATCCTCTGTCGTCCCCTTCTCCTTGTGCCCTCCATCTTTCCCAACATCAGGGTCTTTTCCAGGGAGTCTTCTCTTCTCATGAGGTGGCCAAAGTACTGGAGCCTCAACTTCAGGATCTGTCCTTCTAGTGAGCACTCAGGGCTGATTTCTTTGAGAATGGATAGGTTTGATCTTCTTGCAGTCCATGGGACTCTCAAGAGTCTCCTCCAGCACCATAATTCAAAAGCATCAATTCTACGGCGATCAGCCTTCTTGATGGTCCAGCTCTCACTTCCGTACATTACTACTGGGGAAACCATAGCTTTAACTATACGGACCTTAATACTATACGGCTGTCACATTAATTTCCCACAATGCACCCAAAGGAAACACTTCACCAGAGGCAATATGGGAAATAAAGCCCAGGCTGGACCCATCAGCCTGATGCTTCTTGCAGCACCGTCACCTCCAGGCAAACCCACCAGCAGAGAAGAAAGCCCACCAGAAGATGTCCCCCATCAAACCCGGAGCCACCCCTGACTTGGAATAGATACAACTTTAAAAACCCTTGATCATTTATGGCCTTGTTTTGGTTTCCAGATTGCGTACCAGCTTCTCCTCTAGGAAAGCAAATGTCCAGGAGGCAAGTCATGTCCTGTTTTCAGGCACAAAGTGTAACAATGTACATAGAAGGGACTAAGAAAATAAATCACCCTCCTCCTGCACTGTTCTTTCAGAGGCTGCTTGCTTGCAAGGAGGAAGGTGACACTGTCAGATTCTGCTTTCATGGAACTGCACAAGTCCGAATCCAGCCCTCTCCACTCTCATAGATCTCCCCTTTTGTTTTAACACCTGCAGCACCAAAACTACTACATGTTATATTTTCAGCGAAGATGTTCATTCGTTAGGAGGATCTGGCTGAACATCCAGACACGATCTCATTCACAGTCTACGGCACTTAACTTTTTCACCGCTGAAAGCTGAGAGCTCTATCTGCTGCTATTCCCGTTGCAAATCTAAACTATGCAACAGGCGTTCTGTTGGTCTTTAAATGCAGCTTGCCAGGTAATTTAATAAACTTGAAAACATTTCACCTTTTGCTGATCTGTAGTTTGTTCTGAATGCAATATCTGCTTCGGCTCCCTGTTTCTTTCTATTTATTATTATTATTATTATTATTATTATTATTATTAAGAAGTTTTGTAACTTCTAAATAATAATAATAATAATAATAATAATAATAATAATAATAATAATAATAATATCATCCCTCCTTTTAAAATCAACTTTGGTACTCCGGCTAAAAATGGGGGTAGGGAGAAATAAAAGGAAAATAGGGGTGGGAACAGACCACAGCATCTGCCCCCAAATGTGACAGCCACAATCAGAGGTCCCCTGACCTTGTGTGCATGTGAGCACAGGGACAAGGGTTTATTATTATTATTATGGGTATATCTATAGGGGAAAGTGGCCTACAAGCTAAATAAATCAATCTTTTTGTTTACCTTTTGCGATGCAATATAGTGAGCTACTGCATATTCTACCAAGGCACCAAATATGAAGGTGAAACAGATGCCCAGGTAAACGTCAATGGCTTTTATGAAACCGTTGGTCTTCGTCACAGCGTTTCGCGAGCCCATCATCAGAGTTGTCATTGAGAGCACAGTTGTTACTCCTGCGGGGTGGGAGGGAGTAAGGAACACTTTAATCAAAGGGAAAGCACAGGGCTGGCCAAAGATGGGGGTCCCCCTCACATTTCACGTACTGAATCTGACTGGCCTTCACAACTGAATCTTACTTCAACCATGTTGGTGGGACAGTATCCTCCAACACATCTGAAAGGAGCAGGCTAGCTGCTCTGACTTCCAACAGGTGAGGCACTCAAGAGGAATGACTTTGTGACTGTTGCCAAGTAAAGGTACCTTTACCTTACCTTAGCATGGCAGCAGAAGAACTGGGGGAGCACTGAAATCTTACCATTTTCTTTCTGGGTCCACATGCATTTGCTCATTCTTGCTAAACCATGGTGCTCTACCACTGAGCTCTGGCCCTTCCTCATCCATTTTCCTCAGTTTAAGGTGTCATCCAGAAACTAAGCTACAGCTGGTTTTAAAGGACTGATCCCCTTCCAAAGAGCTCATGCATTCCTGAAGACAGTTTGAAAAACACATGATGTGCCATTTGCTGGCTGGCATGCAATAATATTCAAAGCCTGAAAGCACATTCAGAGTTAATTCGTATTTTCTATCTGACAGTATTTGATAGATGCTGTTCAGATTAGCATTTGACAGGCGACAGTGCTTAACATGTCAAATGTTTGTGATGCTTTATCTCAGCTTTGGAAACTTGGGTACCACAACGTTTCAGTTTTTACATTCAACATAGCCTGTACCACTGCATAAACAACAGATGCCTGTGTTCTCTTGCTCTCTCTCCCCCATCCACTGCATGAGGTATCCTGCTTCAGAGAACAGCTCACCAATACATGTTCTTGCCGGAACGGAATCCAGAGTGATCCAGAAAGAAACCCAAGACAATATGACAAGGAGGGTGGATGGCACGTACGTCTCCAGAATGAAATAAAGGATATTTCTCTTGAGTTCAAACTGCAATACTAGTCTTGGGTAATTGCCTAGTTAGAGAAAGAAAACACATCCTACAATGAAAAGAAACCATCCATAGAGAAAGGGCAATCCTACGCCAAGTTTCATTCAATGGATGCAAATTTTTGACGTAGTGGAAAAGAGAGCCATCATATTACTGGCCAGAAGACAGGCCTGGCATCAGAAGTCAGTCCCTTTCAGCTCTACAAATCTATGATTCTATAGTTCTATGATCACATCTCCAAAACTCTCAAAATCAGGGAAAGGTTCATAGGTGGACCTGGATCATTCAGAACAGCTAATGTTTGTGAGCCATACAGTGGTACCTTGGGTTAAGAACTTAATTCAGTCAGGAGGTCCTGAGGTACCACTTTAGCTAATGGGACCTCCCACTGCCACCGCCCGATTTCTGTTCTCATCCTGAAGCAAAGATCTTAACCCGAGGTACTATTTCTGGGTTAGCAGAGTCTGTAACCTGAAGTGTCTGTAACCTGAAGCGTCCGTAACCCGAGGTACCACAGTATTTGCTTCACATCTCTGCTTATTCAGCTTCCATTACCTGTTTCCTGGTGAGACATTGTTACAAGGCTGTAATAATGCTCCACTGTGTACTGAGAAAGTCGCAGGTTCTCAAGGCCGTGGACCGAATCGTTTCCCCTCAACCAAGTGTACAGTACATCGTTTTCATCATATCCCCCTGCAGGCAATATATTAAAAAAGCATCAAGAGGTAACTGGACAATCAACTGAGTAAGTAGCTGAATATTTTGCCCCTGCGTCCTGCACTGGACTCTTGATCTCCCACTGGAGTTCTTGATTTCCAGAGCCCGTTTTAATGCTCTCCTTTCAGCACTACTAGAGGGTATATATCATGACATCCCAGCAGAACAAAGATAGGAATAGGAATAGGAATAATTTATTAGTGGCCAAATACATTTTCCAACATACTTGGAATTTGTTTCGGCTACATTGCAATGTAAACATACAGACACTGTTCCTCTCACAATACAAAGAAGCAAAGAAACCCGACCCATAATTTACCTCCCTTCAGCTATGCAACTACGAATTTAACAATTTAATGGCACAAGGGAAAAAACTATTCTTGTGCCTGGCCGATTTTGTATATGAAGTCCTGTAACGACGTCCAGATGGAAGTAAATCAAGCAGATGATGACCGGGATGTAAAGGATCTGCTACAATTCTCTCTGCTCTCTTCCTAACTCGGGTAGCATAAATAGTCTCTATTGAAGGCAAGCTAACACCAATTACCCTTTCTGCAATTCTTACAGCTCGTTGGAGCCTTTTCCTGTCTCTCTTGGAGGCTGTACCATACCAAGCTGTTATAGAATTACAGAGAACAGTTTCAATGATGCCTCTATAGAATTGGATCAACACTTCCTGGGACAATTTAAATTTCCTTAGTTGGCGCAGGAAATACGGTGGGCCTTTTTAATAATAATATTATGTCCATGCAACTCTAATGAGATTGAATCCATTGGGCACGTTCTTCTATACCAGGAGTGAGCAAGCTTTTTCAGCAAGGGGCCGGTCCACCATCCTTCAGACCTTGTGGGGGTGCCAGACCATATTTTGAAAAATGAAAATAAAATGAATTCCTATGCCCCACAAATAACCCAGAGATGCATTTTAAATAAAAGCACACATTCTACTCATGTAAAAACACCAGGCAGACCCCACAAGCAACCCAGAGATGCATTTTAAATAAAAGGGCACATTCTACTCATGTAAAAACACGCTGATTCCCAGACTGTCCGCAGGTCGGATTTAGAAGGCGACTGGGCTGGATCCGGCCCCCTGGGCCTTAGTTTGCCTACCCATGTTCTATACCTTCTTGCCGATAAAGATCTGGATATCATCAGGCCTGTTGCAAAATTCTGTTTTACAGCAACGAGGACAAGACAGGCTATGGTGACAGTGATGGCCGGAGAATGAGTACTGATTTTAATTTCCGGAATACAGATTTTAGCTGAAGGAGTGTTGTTTTTAATGTAAATAAGTTTAGGGGGAAATTTTAATTATCTACATCCACTTCTTTATGCGGTTGTGGCATATGTTGTTGTTGTTGTTGTTGTTAACTTTGTTGTCTGCTCTTTGACCGCAATAAAGATAGCTAGATAGATAGATTGATTGATTGATTGTGTACACACCATATATTCAAAGCACATCTTGCACATAGAATCCTGGGGACGATCGTTTGTTAAAGGTGCTGGAAACTGTTGCTCTGAGGCGTTAACTACAGTTCCCAGGATTCTTGAGGATGGAGGAATGTGTGTTTTCATTTATAACAATACAGGCAAAACATACATACAAACTGATATAAAACAATCAAAGCATTCCAAAGACCATGTTGAGAGAGAAAATTATATAGTTGAACTGTGCCTCTTAATTCTGCACTTTGGAAATGCCAAACGTATAAGATCGAGCCAGGCAACATGGCGCCTATTTGATGGATGTCATAGGTTCACCTGGGTCAACCATCCAGCAGACGAGTTGGTTAATACCGGTTATAACCCAATGCGTAAGCTAAACCTCTTACACCTGCAATTGATGAAGTTGTGTCCTAATTTGAACCCTACAATGGTGTCATGAGTGGTCTTTGGTTAGCAATGCCTGGCTGGGCAGTGGGCCACAGCATCTGGACATGCAACATCTGAAGGGACACAGCTTCACCTCTCAGCTCTCGGCATTACAAGACTGGTTATTTGAGTCTATCCCCCATTGTTGACAATGGAAAGGAAGCTTTGGGGGAGTGAGGTCTCTTGCCATTTCATCAGCAGCATGGATGTAAGTTCAGCCCAACAGAAATTACGAGCCATTTCCCCCCGTGAACGGAAGGCACTGCAAATACAAAGAAGTTATACAACTCTCCTAAAATCAGATTGCTTTCATAAACAAGCCGATAACGTTTTCGTCGGCCCAGCTATTTAATTAAAGATCTGCCATGCAGTAAAAATGGAAACACTGATATTTACCAGTTTGCCTTCACAGCAAAGAGCGAGGAATTGTGTTTTCCACTAGAAACAAATGATGGGAATCTTGCAACAGATATTACACAGAATGTGCCGATTCCCCAGGTACAAATCATCCAGATATGACTTTTTCAAAGTTTGCACCCAGTTTGTAATAATAACGGCCGTTACTAAGGGAAACTTTATAATAAATGACTGATTGTTCTTAATTCATCTGGCATATATTTAAATAGCATTAATTCCAGGCATTTATCCTAATGACATCTCTAGTTGGCAATGTGCATGTAATTTCATAAGAATAATATGGCACAGGAGCTTGACATAGGACCCAATTATTCTCTTCCTCTCTTTTTAAGGCTAAACCCAGCTACATTTTAAAACAAGAGGCTAATCATTATTATTTCAGTTTCTGTGCATTGTAATAAAGTTAATCATGGCAAACTAATATGATTTTAATGTGAAAATAATAGGCACTTCCATAGGAACTCCACTCAAGTAGCTGGCAAGTAAAACCTGGTCTTAAAATAATGAGATTTTAGACATTACTTGAATTGGTAACCAGTATGAACAAAGAGTCTTCAAGATGTTCAGTCCTCACATGCACCCAGATTGTTCTGGTTCTTCTTGCCCCCATGAGTGGCAAAAGCCCATGACTCCTTAAATCAGGAATTCCCAAACTGTGTGCAAGGGCACAGTAGCATGTCACACACAAGAGAGCAGTTTGTGTGCCCTGATAAAGAAATCTATTAAATAAGTAAAGGTTACCGTGTGCACAGACAGGAGGCGGCTTTATCGAATAGACCAGACCTTTTAGCAACTGCTAAATCTTACTCAAATGTGATGGTGGAAAAACCCCTCCCCTCAGCGTCTTTCCTTCAGGAAACTGAGGACAGATTCATGCAACTACACCTTCTGAAGTGTTGAATACACCATGGGTTTGAACCCACGACGAGGTGACCTGACTGGCTTCTGTATGATCAGCTCCAAGTTTGCCAGGGAGCCGTTTATTGGAGTTAGCCGCCCTGAGGTCAGTTCTAGCTGGGGAGGGCAGGGTATAATAAGAATTTATTATTATTATTTATTATCAGTCTCCTCTGGTAGGGCCTTCTCCTATGCTGGTGGACCTCCTGAAACTTATGGGACATTTGGGAACAGTGACGGCATCAATCAGCACTACAACCCACACCAGAAGGCAATGGATATGTAACTATTTTAATTTCCTCCCAATGTAGCACTGCATGACATTAAAATGTTGGTCCAAGTAATCGGTGGTGGACTTGGGCACTATGGCGCCCTGTGCAAGGCCCAAATTTGGTCGTCGTCGTCACTCCCCCCCCCCCGGTCCTTGTGTTGCCTTCCCAAAGGTGGGTAGGAAGACACCAGGCTTTGGGCTCTGGCAAGGTCTTACAACGGGTGGCGCTGTGGGTTAAACCACAGAGCCTAGGGCTTGCCGATCAGAAGGTCGGCGGTTCAAATCCCTGCGACGGGGTGAGCTCCCATTGTTCGGTCCCTGCTCCTGCCAATCTAGCAGTTCGAAATCACACAGTGCAAGTAGATAAATAGGTACCGCTCCAGCGGGAAGGTAAACGGCGTTTCTGTGTGCTGCTCTGGTTCACCAGAAGCAGCTTAGTCATGCTGGCCACATGACCCGGAAGCTGTACGCTGGCTCCCTCGGCCATTAAAGCGAGATGAGCGCCGCAACCCCAGAGTCGTCCGCGACTGGACCTAATGGTCAGGGGTCCCTATACCTATAAGGTACTACAGCCCTCCCACCTCCTTCCCAAAGCTGGGCAAGCGCTAACTAGGCTTTGGGAAGGAGGTAGGAGGACTCTAGGACCCTGTCAGAGCCCTCACACCTCCTTCCCAAAGCCCATGGCCTCACATACTGGGCTCTGAGATGGAGCTCCCTTGGCTCAATGCCCAGTGCGAGCACAGCACTCACACAGCTATAAATCCACCCATTTAAAGGCTCAAGGAAGGGGTTCGATCCTTCCAAGATGCTGGGGCCCACGTTGCTGCCTGAGGGTGCTGTGTGGATGCACCAGCTCGTGACTATTGACTCCAGGTCACAACTCACGCAGCGTATTTCCTTGCTTTTCTGAGATTGGGAAATACTGCATATGTCCTTACGCTCACAGAGCAGCTTCTCAGCTCCTTCCTTCCTTCCTTCCAGCAGCAGCTCCCTGCAGCCCCAACCCCAGAGCAGGACTACCTGAGGCTCAAGAGGCTGCTGCAAATAACACAATGCCTCTTGCTCAGTACCTGTGTGAAAGTGCTTTACGCTTACACATGAGAGTTTGGACCACAGGCAACTGTCTGATTGGTGGCAGTAAGCTCTAGGTGGATTTCCCAAATAAAAAAATGAGGTGAAAATGAAAAGTGAGATCGGCTCTCAGGGCATATTTGTTGGTGAGGGAAATGATACCATGGAACAAGCCTGTCGGCTTGAAAGCAGAATGTCTAGAAAAGTCAGTGGGTCAAGTAAGGTCCTTCTGCATGCCAGGATGTGCATGTGAACCCTGTGTTGACGCCACAGTGATTTTTTTTTAACCTTCCCTCTGTGTTCTTCAGCTATTTGCTCAATAGCCTGGACTTTCCCCTCGTCAATTCTACAACAAGCCATAGTGGTCGTCGACTACGCTTCCTTATCGTAAATTTACACAACCAGATTTCTGGCAACAACAAAGGGCGCTTTATGCCGAGATATGGCCCTTGTTTAACCCACCATTCAACCTGTGATAGCAAAGAGGTCAAGTTCTTATAGGAAAGCTTGCATCGTATGCTCCCATGCATTCCTTGATTCAGTTCTCGCTAGTGGCAATGGAAGCGTCTAAACAAGTGCAGTTCGGCCCAATGTATGCTTGGTAAAGGTAAAGGGACCCCTGAGCATTAGGTCCAGTCGTGTCCGACTCTGGGGTTGCGGTGCTCATCTCGCGTTACTGGCCGAGGGAGCCGGCGTACAGCTTCCGGGTCATGTGGCCAGCATGTATGCTTACTCAGATGTAAATCCTACGGAGCTCAATGTGGCTTGCTCCCTAGTGGCTAGTAAGTATGCTTAGAATTCCATATTTAACAAATGTACTGTGAAAACGGAACTTTTCTGAGTCACATGCTGGCCACATGACCCGGAAGCTGTACGCCGGCTCCCTCAGCCAGTAAAGCGAGATGAGCGCAACAACCCCAGAAGTTGTCCACGACTGGACCTAACTGTAGTTCAGATTGGCAACTCTGCCTCTGGGTCCCTTTACCTTTACCTAGTGATGAGAAGAGAAGACTCCCTGGAAAAGACCCTGATGTTGGGAAAGATGGAGGGCACAAGGAGAAGGGGATGACAGACGATGAGATGGTTGGACAGTGTTCTCGAAGCGACTGGCATGAGTTTGGCCAAACTGTGGGAGGCAGTGGAGGATAGGCGTGCCTGGCGTGCTCTGGTCCATGGGGTCACGAAGAGTCGGACACGACTGAACGACTGAACAACAACAACAAGTGATGGATTTATACTGGGTCATCCACACATTCCACTTTATTAGTTTTTCTGAGATGCTTCCCCAGTTGCCATCTTTGGGGGGGCACTCTTGCATTAGAGTGCAATAAATGTGAGTGGTTTGAAACTCAGAACATCTCTGATATGAAAAATAACAGGATTTCAGCAGGAAGCTACTGGGCATGCGCTGCTTGAAAATGAAGCTATATGGCCGCATATAAACTTTTTCAAGCAAGACCAGGTAAAATTGTTTATGTATGCAACCACAGCTGCCAGGATGTTATTTGCCCAGAGGTGGAAAGAGGACACTGTCCCAACAAAGGAAGAATGGCAAATAAAGTTAATGGACAGAAATGGCAAAACTTACAGGAAGATTAAGAAATCAAGAAGAAAGAACTTTCAACAAAGAATAGGGGAGATATGGGGATTATTATTTTTAAAAAAATATTGTAAACAATTAATCACAATAGAAGGATTAATTTAAAATCTAACAATTAAAAGGTGACTTTGGAAGAAATACGAAGAGTAATGAACAAAAGGATCTAAGGAAGAGAAGCAGTTTAGCAAATGCTTGTAAAGAGAACCAAGGAAGGGGAGGAGGGAAGTCTAAACAACTACAACTATGTATGTAATCGTATTTGATAATTATCGCTGGCAATTTGAAAAACTGAGAAATGAAGAAGAGAAGAGTTTGGATTTGATATCCCGCTTTATCACTACCCGAAGGAGTCTCAAAGTGGCTCACATTCTCCTTTCCCTTCCTCCCCCACAACAAACACTCTGTGAAGTGAATGGGGCTGAAAGACTTCAAAGAAGTGTGACTAGCCCAAGGTCACCCAGCAGCTGCAGGTGGAGGTGCGGGGACGCGAACCCGGTTCCCCAGATTACGAGTGTACCGCTCTTAACCACTACACCACACTGGCTCTCTTTTAATAAATTTCTAATGAAATTTATTAAAAGAAAGAAACTTTTTCAAGCACAAACAATATTGGGAGCAGTATTGTGTATAACTGCCCCAATATCACGAGTACAAATTATAAGGTTTTCGGCAAAGGCCCATTGCTAACCTAGAGGCAATGCAGAAATATTAAAAAAGTAAAGAAGAAAAACTATTTTATTATTAGTTGCCACTAAGACACCTTCCGTAGGTGGGATAAAGAAGTCTAGAATCTCCAAATGCCAAGTGTTCTACACCTATGGGTTTGTTTCTTTCATTCTTCTGGTTTCAGAATATACATTGTGGATTTTCTCGTCAGCCCATTTAAAATTAATATAACCATGTATTACTGGAAGATTAGGTGCAGCTGTTTACTTTTTGAAATGGCTCTACATTTGAAAGGGGCGGGTGGAAACTTCCAAGAGCTCCAAGGCAGAAATGAAATGTTTGAACTGGTCACCTATATATGAAGAAACAAATTCAAGAGCAGTCGGGGAGGAAATAGTTTCATCTTCTTGTAGAATGTGGTACTTACAGCTTTCCATCTGCAATTTACATGTCTGCGTATCCAGGGGATATTTTGACAGGTCCATGTTACACGCAACTGTGGTAGTGATCCTGCAAAAAGAGAAAGTGATGTGAAGGCATCGCCATCGATGAGGAACGGCCTGTATTTTCCACAGCAGTCCACAGATGGCAATGTTTCTGCTTCGAAGAGTAACTGTTAAAACTAGCACTGAAGCTGCAGCCTGGACTTCCCTTTAGTTAAGATTGGCAACTCTGCCTCTGGATCATTCCACTTATGGAAACAGGATTGTTGTGAATTGATTGAGTGAGTTATTAAAAGCATGCAATACCTGTGATGAGTGTTTGAAGAAAGGGAGCTACAGCTGTAGAAATAATGGAACAATGAAACAACGAATTATGGGAATTATGATGAAATCTGCAACTGAGAAAACTATTTCCCCAGATATTCCCGACCCTCAGGTCGACCCTCAGAATCTAATGGTGTCTCTTGGGCCTTGAATTCCTGACTGCTGCAGTTCGTCTGCAATCTTCCTGCTAGTCGAGGGTAGCAAAGGGTCACAAAACGGTAGGAGCACAAGCAAGACTTACCGCAAAGCATACAAGACGGTGCCGTTAGAGAACAGCCGTATGAGCCGATTCTCTACTGTGACCTCATGCAAGAAAGACTTCTTAGACTCCACAATATACGTGTCAGGAACCCACAGGTATTTCACCAGCCGAGCATCCAGAGTGAAACTTTTGTTCCCCTGAAAAACCAGCCGAGGATCTGTCCAGCGTTGTCGCAAATATATTGTCGCCGTGTAGTCCTGGAAAAGAAGGCAGCCCATCAGCAGGCATTCAGGACTTTGCTGCATGCAAAAAGAAAACTCTCCAAGTTAGAGACACTTTTGACAGGTGGGGTTCAACTGCCTTATCCAAAGGGTGCTCTGAGCTTATATTTATTGAATGTAGTCCCTCTGTTCTTTAGGCATTTCTGAAATTTGCTTGTCTTGATCCTTTCAGTTCTCCACACTGCTCTGTAACTCAGTACATTTTTTGCTGTTTTACAGTTAATTAATTAATTAATTGTGCCCTGCCCATCTGGCTGGGTTTCCCCAGGCACTCTGGGCGGCTCCCAACAGACTATTAAAAGCACAATAAAACATCAAACATTAAAAACTTCCCTAAACATGGCTGCCTTCAGATGTCTTCTAAAAGTCAGATAGTTGTTTATTTCCTTGGCATCTGATGGAGGGCGTTCCAGAGGGCAGGTGCCACTACCGAGAAGACCCTCTTCCTGGTTCCCTGCAACCTCACAGGGAGGGAACAGCCAGAAGGCCCTTGGAGCTGGACCTCAGTGTCCTGGCAGAACGATGGGGGTGGAGACGCTCCTTCAAGTATACTGGGCCAAGGGCTTTAAAAGTCCAGTCTTCAAAATTTTCAGACCCAGGATTTACTTTTAACCCAAACGCCCATCCATCTGGGGACCCATTTCTTAATCTTTTACCATATATTAGCATGGTGGGAGTGTTCCTGTTGCAACCCAACTTGATTCAGGCCACAATCCACCCACCTATAGTTCCTTAGCATAACTTAAGTAGTTTAAATTCGCATCCGTTGCAGGTGTGGCACTGTAGGTGTATCTCTCGCCTGCCACATTTGAACATCAGCCCTGTCCTCAGGTAATCATGGCAGGCAAAGTAGGATTCATTGCTCTCTGCATTCAGAATATCATATTTCACTCTACTTCAGTGCTGGGTGAAAGGATTCCTTTTGTGTCGAGTGTATAGACTTTAACAGGCTTTGGAATGAAAGCTGTTAACCAAAAAAAAAGTCATCCCGAGACTTCATGTATATCATTTCTAGCTTTCAGATTTTATTCTCATGCTGTTAGGGGGGAAATTTCTCCACCTAAATGATTGAGATGGTGCACCATTATGCATTTCAAAGCAGTGAATTATTAATCTCAGCAATGAAGGTGAAAACCCCCGGGTCATTTGTAGTTCAATTATTTATCTAGCAAAAGAGTACATCTCTATAATGTTCTGTGTGAGACCTGAAAATGTGAGTGCTATAGTGATGAGAAGACTACTGTATGAAGATAATATTTGTTGATTAATAGCTTTGGGATACCTGGAAAGTTAGCTTCATGAAAGATTGGCTCAGCCTTTCAAAGACTTCCTATGGGTTCCAAACCCCAGTAGACGGCAGCTTTCAACAGAGTCTTGCATTTAAATGGATACTAAAAAGCTACGGTGTTCTATGCGCATAGACCAATGACTTCGGACACCTATTTGTCATTCTCATCTCAGAGGTGCCTTATTTTCAAAAGATGCCTGCGATGTCTCAAGTCTGGGTTTCTTCGTTTGTTTATTTTAACACCTCTTTTGGCCAAAGCAGCCCGCAAACAAAATACTATGACAACAACACAAGGAATTTAAAAGAAACAACCCATTTGCTAAAAACAGCATCGCCATAAGCAGACACTGGGGATCGGGTAGCAGGGGCTAAAGGAGCATTCCCACGGGAGGAGTTCCAGAAATTTGGTGCCACCACTGAGAAGACTCTGCTGTGTGTACTCACCATCCCATAAGGCAGTGCATAGCAGAAACATAACCTCCAGATCTTAGCAGGCAGGCAAAATCATATAGGAACAGGTGGACCTTTAAATATTTCGGGGTCAAAATGTGCAGGACTTTGAAATTTAACAACTACCACATTCAGCTTCGCTAGAGGTCCACAAATTCTAGTGTTATTAGGGAGGCAGAAAAACTTTTCTCTAGCCACTTGCCCATATCTTGCAGGATTTTATACACTTCTGAAGTCTAAACAGGTAGAGGGATCTTTTTTTCATATGCGGTGGACTTGTAAGAAAGCGAGGGTATTTTGGGAAATGATATATGATGAGATGAAAAAGATGTTTAAAGTGATTATACAAAAAAAAAAAACCTGAAGCTTTTCTCTTAGGGATTATAGGGACAGAAATTCTTTTTAAAAAGATGATTCAGCTGTTTATGTATGTAACAACAGCAGCTAGGATTCTTCCAAAAATGGAAATAAGAAGAAGTCCCCACCAAAGAAGAATGGATAAGCAAGGGGGATGGACTGTGTGGAATTGGCAAAGTTAACAGCCAAAATAAGACAATTGTTTCATGGAAGAATGGAAGCCTTTTTGGACTACTTAAAGAAATACTACAGTATGATGAATTCGCGAGCAGGATTTGAACTATGAGTAACAGAAGGAATTGGAGATGATAGCATAAGACATGGAAGGTAGGATGCAGCAGAAGGAGATTTTATATGGATTTTATAAACTTCTATCATATTGCTTCTTACTCACATTTTCTAAAAAGTTTCAAATGCTGTAACCTTCCTTTACAGGTAAAAGGTAAAGGTAAAGGACCCCTGGATGGTTAAGTCCAGTCAAAAGTGACTATGGGGTGCGGCGCTCATCTCGCTTTTTAGGCCGAGCAAACCGGCTTTTGTCCACAAACAGCTTTCTGGGTCATGTGGCCAGCAGGACTAAACCGCTTCTGGTGCAACGGGACACCGTGACGGAAACCAGAGCTCACGGAAATGCTGTTTACCTTCCCACTGCAGTGGTACCTATTTATCTACTTGCACTGGTGTGCTTTTGAACTGCTAGGTTGGCAGGAGCTGGGACTGAGCAACGGGAGCTCACCCCTTCGCACCTTGAACTGCTGACCTCACAATCAGCAAGCACAAGAGGCTCAGGGGTTTAGACCACAGCGCCACCCGCATCCACTTCCTGTAAGTAGAGAGGCCCTGTAATAGATGGATTGCCTTCTTGCCAGCTCTTTGCCTTGCCTGCTGCTTCTCTGTCCGCATGCTGCTGCCCATTTCGGTGAGATGACCACTACACTCATACTTTTGCTGGCCACCTCACTAAGAGAAGAACATACAGGGTCCACCAACTGCTCCCAACTAAGCCCGCCTCACTGAGAAAGAGATTGTGCTGACATGTACCTGCTTTTGGCAGCTTCCGTAAGAGAAATAAATATTCTGCCCACATGCTACTGCCTGCTTGAGTGGAAGAGGAACGAAGATGAATGAATGCCTCTCCCCATGAGATGATGCTCCCTGCCTGAAGGACAGGGGCTGCCCACTGTGGCCCATGCTAGCCACCTGAGGGAGAAAAACTGGCCACTGTGATCTCGTTCTGATGCTGCCTATGTCACAGACTGGCCACTGTGTTCTCACACAGATGTGTCCAACCAGAAGGAGAGACACAGGCCATTGTGATGTCATGCTGATGCTGAAGGAGAGAGAAACTGACCAATGTACCAGCCCACAACTGCTGTTCACCTGAATAACAAGGAGACACTGCCTGGCACGCCAGCACATTGCTCATCATGGTCATGAGAATTATGTCCTTTGCACCTTGGACCAGACTGGGGTTTCTTAACTTGCTTTTACTCTCCTGTTCCTGCATATTAGGTTCAGGAACAGGAGAGGTCTATAATAACAAGGTAATGAATCAACCACATTTATTTGTACACAAAAGGTAGGGAAAGGTAAAAGGTAAAGGACCCCTGGACGGTTAACAGCTTTCCGGGTCACGTGGCCAGCATGACTAAACCGCTTCCAGCGCAATGGAACACCCTGACAAACTGACCTTGTTAATAAAACTAACAACAAAACCGGCATTCTCAGAAATGGAGCACAAAGCAAATGCTATTGCTAAGAGAGCCATCCTGAGAGTCACTTATCAGGAAAGGGGGTCAAAGGCAGATCCGCCGACAAAGTCGTTTCTAGATCCATTGCCATGCCAGCTTGTTTTTGCCAGGGTGAAAAGGGGGGGCAGTTATTCCTTTTTAATATATGCCAGGCCCAGAGCTGGCATGGGTCTATGGCTATGGTCTCAACACCTGCTGCTGTGCCCTCTCCACCACCTGAGCAAGGACAGTGGTGGCACTTCTCACCTGTACTCTGGGGTGGAGGTGAGCCTCTGGCAGCATTGACGGCACAGAATCACTCTGAAAGTCTATGGATGCCGCACTAAGCACACAATGAGCACCATTGAGCACAATGGAAAGAGTTCGGGGAGAACTTAGATTGCAAAGTATCGGAAACTGCATCTGGATTCCCGCTGACTCCCCGGAGCTGCCTTAATCCCTTTTATTCTTTCCTCCGGGATTGTTTGCTTACCAT
This sequence comes from Lacerta agilis, assembly GCF_009819535.1. Taxonomy (NCBI): domain Eukaryota; kingdom Metazoa; phylum Chordata; class Lepidosauria; order Squamata; family Lacertidae; genus Lacerta; species Lacerta agilis. The sequence continues at coordinate 10,290,958 of NC_046314.1, forward strand.
GTCACTCTCAGAGATGCTGGAAATGCTTGCAACATCAAGGCTCATGGCTATCACCACAGGCTCTCCTGCGAAAGGAAAGGAATATTTAAATTGCAGAACCAGTCTAGGTGGTACCAAGCTAAGGGTACCAATAGTCTGATGACTTAGCATAAGATGAGCAGGGCTAGGCGATATCTGGTTTTTTGACATCGCGATATATCACAATAATATCTGAAATAAGGATGAAGCTATGTCAGGGCGTTGCCTGGCTTCATGGTTTTTCCTGCATCGTGATTTTGGCCAGTGCCTGCTCTTGTGATTCGCTGCTTCCTCCAGAAGGCAGGGGAGGAGAAGAAGAAGAAGAAGAAGAAGAAGAAGAAGAAGAAGAAGAAGAAGAAGAGTTTGGATTTGATATCCCGCTTTATCACTACATGGCTACACAAAGCGGCTCACATTCTCCTTTCCCTTCCTCCCCCACAGCAAACACTCTGTGAGGTGAGTGGGGCTAAGAGACTTCAAAGAAGTGTGACTAGCCCAAGGTCACCCAGCAGCTGCATGTGGAGGAGCGGGGACACGAACCCGGTTCCCCAGATTACGAGTCTACCACTCTTAACCACTACACCACACTGGCTGGCAGAGTTAACTGGGGCTTCAGGAATCGAGAGACGTGTGGGCCGGCTTTATGGTTTCCCCTACCTTGTGATTTTTGCATAGCACACACACGTCATGATTCGTGATATATTGTGAGGTCAAAAATTATTAAACCGATATCACGATATGGACCTCAAACCGGTTTTGGACGATATGTTGATATATCGCCCTGCCCTAAAGATGAGCTTATTGCATTGCTATAACTTGGTCCCCACTCTGAAAAATAGTTTCGAATGCATTCCTAAACAGGCCATGACAACTTTGCCTACTGAGCAAAAGACAGAAAGCATGAATGAGGACAAAATCAAAATTCCTGTTGACCTGGCAGGACACTTGGGAAGAGTGGCATTTACAGACATATTATCAAGAAGGGTGTTATGTATTGAAGTTCTCACCCTATGCCACTAGGGGTGTGTGTATATAGTTCATTCTGCTGCAGTTCTCACTCAGGTCCGCACATGCAAATGAGGGATTGAAAGTGACATTCAGGGATTGGGTAACTACAGAAAGTTGTTACTGTTGCTTGTAGCTGAGTTCTATATAAGCAGGCTGCTGAGCCCTTCAGCTCACTTCTGTTCCAGCCTGAGAATAAACGAGAGCTGCTTGAAAATCACTGTGTCGTCTGCTGTGTCCACCCACTATTTAATAAAGGGCTTACGCATTAAGAATATAGCCCTCTGAGGCTGTAATTCTATACACACTTACATGGGAGTAAATCCCATTAACATCCTTGGGGCTTACTGCTGAGTGGACATGCCTAGGCCTTGCGGTGCAAAGCTCCTTAACTGAGGGGTGCTGGTGGAGGAGACCAGGATGTGGATATTTCATTAATTCTGAAGCAGATGCTTTCAAAAATGTGAACGACCAGCCCCTGTGTTCTACTTTCCCCCCTGGGAACTTTATAGCACACAGTGCCAGAGCTGGAAGTACAGGAATGCAAGCCATCGAAAGAATGAAGACGGCCAAGTTGAAGAAGGGCAGATTCATCATAAAGTGAAGGTTACCTAAACAGTGCGTGGCCTTTTCATGAAGAAGCAGGACCACTGTTAAGATTAATAAGCATCTTGAGGTCATTCTTATGTGATTGAAAGATACTCGGAGTCGAGTGTGAATTTCATGCTCTTTATTCAGCTCATAGTAGTGAGGAATGTAGTTCCCCCAAAACGTTTGCTTTATATACACTATTTACACAATGGGCCCCACGTGATTGGCTAATTCCGGGATACCCCTGTATGCCAATCGGAATGTGGATTCACTTCCACCTGGAGCTGGATTGGGTGGCTCCTGCGGACCAATCAGACTGCTGCAATCTCAATCCTATTGTTCTGGGACCAATCAGACTGCTGCAATCTCAATCCTATTGTTCTAGGACCAATCAGACTGCTGCAGTTTGGATCCTATTCAACTCAGTACATAACAGTGATGATGTCAACAATGCCATCTGATGTGTTGACTCCATGGACAGGAGAATTATAATGGTGTGAGAAAAGGAGATTGGACAAAAAATCCTAGTTATAATATAGAATTCTTCCTGTTCACTCGCATAGAACTTAGAAAGTATTTGCTTATGCCCAGACAAAACCAGGCAATTCCTCTATTTTTCTTTGCTGTAAGTTGTTTGGAGACCTTTGGGTGACAACCAGCTAATAAGCTTAATACATAAAAAGCTAAAAATATATACTAGCCCTTTCAATGTTGTCCCATCAGGTGGGAGTTATTCCTTCTGCTTGCCTTGACCACCATTCGGGTGAACTAATCACTATAATTGTTTATCTGTCTGTAAAGATATCTATATTCTTACATTTTAAAATTATGACGCTTTTTCAATTTATTTATTTTTGGTCCAGTTCTTCTTTTTCTCCCATTCCAGCTCTTTTTATCTGCCGCATTGAAAGACTGTTTAAAGGGCCATTAGGCTGTAGTCATTTACAGACATATACCTGGCAGAAAGTGCCATTAAACTCAATGGAGCTTACATAGCAACCCAAAGTACAGGGGTTTGCTGTGTTTAATACCTGCCAGTGATATGGCAGCATAAAAACCGCTGCATCTCAAACGTTTTGTTAGCCTTTTCCGAATTCTTGGGATAAGGTGGGATATTAAAATTACTACATCAATATATCTGGTCCCGACATTTCAAGCTGCTTACATTGCTCTACAGCTGCTATGGTCATATTTATTATTGCTAAGTTAGGAGGTGTCTGCTATTAAGAGTACGCAAAGTACAGAAAATGTTTAGCAATAAGAATAATAATACACTGAAACTATCAAATTGCACTGTGGAGGAAGGAACATACCAGGCTTTGTGCAATGTTGGGCTATGGGCTATGCATGTTTACTCATAATTAAGTCCTAATGTGTTTGTGAGGCTTTGTTGTTGTTCAGTCTTTCAGTCGTGTCCGACTCTTCGTGACCCCATGGACCAGAGCACGCCAGGCACACCTATCCTCCACTGCCTCCCGCAGTTTGGCCAAACTCATGCTAGGCGCTTCGAGAACACTGTCCAGCCATCTCATCCTTTGTCGTCCCCTTCTCCTTGTGCCCTCCATCTTTCCCAACATCAGGGTCTTTTCTAGGGAGTCTTCTCTTCTCATGAGGTGGCCAAAGTACTGGAGCCTCAACTTCAGGATCTGTCCTTCCAGTGAGCACTCAGGGCTGATTTCTTTAAGGATGGATAGGTTTGATCTTCTTGCAGTCCATGGGACTCTCAAGAGTCTCCTCCAGCACCATAATTCAAAAGCATCAATTCTTCGGCAATCAGTCTTCTTTATGGTCCAGCTCTCACTTCCATACATTACTACTGGGAAAACCATAGCTTTAACTATACGGACCTTTGTTGGGAAGGTGATGTCTCTGCTTTTTAAGATGCTGTCTAGGTTTGTCATTGCTTTCCTCCCAAGAAGCAGGCGTCTTTTAATTTTGTGACTGCTGTCACCATCTGCAGTGATCACGGAGCCCAAGAAAGTAAAATCTCTCACTGCCTCCATTTCTTCCCATTCTATTTGCCAGGAGGTGATGAGACCAGTGGCCATGATCTCAGTTTTTTTTGATGTTGAGCTTCAGACCATATTTTGAGCTTTCCTCTTTCATCCTCATTAAAAGGTTCTTTACTTCCTCCTCACTTTCTGCCATCAAGGTTGTGTCATCAGCATATCTGAGGTTGTTGATATTTCTTCCGGCAATCTTAATTCCTACTTGGGATTCATCCTCCCTAGTAAATGATTATATATTCATGCGTTTTCCATTTTCCCATTTTCACATCGTGTTTCCTCCACATAGAATATTTATGTACAGACTTCCCAACCTAGCATCCCATGGTATTCATAATAAACCTAAGATCTGCTGCATCTCCATTTATTTATCCACCTTTCTTTCATCCCTTTATCTCCTTAATTATAGTTGACTGCTGTTCATGTGATTACTCCTCCTTGTAAATTAATTGCTGTATCATATTTTCTTAGGTACTCCCCAAAGCTTTCCCATTCGCCCTTTCATCCAAATTTCTTATGTTGGCTGTCATATTGGCAAGTTCTGCAAACTCTATCAATTTATATAGCCATTGTTCCTTAGTTTCACTTTCTTTCCAACATCTAGCGTATGGCCGCAGCTGTCGCATAGATTGTGTGCCTTCATTGGAATCTCATCTCCAATTATACCTAGTAGGAAGGCTTCAGACTCCCAAGTAAATGAACAATGGAACAGGTATGGGTATTGGGTAGGGTTAACCTGCAGTAGTAATGTATGGAAGTGAGACCTGGACCATAAAGAAGACTGATCGCCGAAGAATTGATGCTTTTGAATTATGGTGCTGGAGGAGACTCTTGAGAGTCCCACAGACTGCAAAAAAATCAAACTTATCCATCCTTTAAGAAATCAGCCCTGAGTGCTCACTGGAAGGACAGATCCTGAAGTTGAGGCTCCAGTACTTTGGCCACCTCATGAGAAGAGAAGACTCCCTAGAAAAGACCCTGATGTTGGGAAAGATGGAGGGCACAAGGAGAAGGGGACGACAGAGGATGAGATGGTTGGACAGTGTTCTTGAAGCGACTGGCATGAGTTTGGTCAAACTGTGGGTCGGCAGTGAAAGATAGGCATGCCTGGCGTGCTCTGGTCCATGGGGTCATGAAGAGTCAGACACGACTGAATGATTGAACAACAACAAAGCCTGCAGAAGAGATGACAGAGGTGATGCGATAGCTGTCTTCAAATATCTAAAGGTTTGTCACACAGAAGATGGAGCAAGCTTGTTTTCTACTGCTCTGGAGGGTACTATCAGTACACATTTTGAAACGGGGCAGCTAGCCATGGTTAACACTGATATAAGAATGCGTCCTCTGGTATCTATTTTATTGGGGGGCAGTTGATTCCTCAAAGAGATTTGATGCTCCCCTCACACTTGACCATAATCCCATAAGGATGACAACATTGTGATGTCATGCTGATGCTGAGTCTGGAGTGGGGAACATTTTTCCGCCTGAGGGCCACATTCACTCATTCTGGGGCCCACATGGTGGTGCTGTGTGGGGCCCAAAATAAAAAGTAGGTGGGATTCTTAGCTTGTTTGGAGTTTCTAGCAGGGGAGCGCAGCTATCGTATACCCTTGACCAAAGAACGGTACACTCCTTCTATCTGGGACGGTCATCCTCTGCCACCGAGCGCGCAGCTTCGGGAGGGAGGCACATGGAGCAGTGAGGGAGGAAGGGGACACCCGCCTAACCAGCCAGATCAGCCGAATCAACCCTGGCGATCAATGGGGTGACAGATGTCACAGCCAGATCGCTCTCACATCCCAGTTAATGGGATTCTTATCTTTGTACAGCAGGCTACATTGCAGCCAAAGAAGAAGAAGAAGAAGAAGAAGAAGAAGAAGAAGAAGAAGAAGAAGAAGAAGAAGAGAAGAGTTTAGATTTGATACCCCACTTTATCACTACCCGAAGGAGTCTCAAAGCAGCTAACATTCTCCTTCCCCTTCCTCCCCCACAACAAACACTCTGTGAGGTGAGTGGGGCTGAGAGACTTCAGAGAAGTGTGACTAGCCCAAGGTCACCCAGCAGCTGCATGTGGAGGAGCGGAGACGCAAACCCGGTTCACCAGATTACGAGTCTACTGCTCTTAACCATTAGACCACGCTGGCTCTCTGACAAGAGTCAGAGCATTCCATGCACACGCATCTCTACATCCAGATAAGAGACATTAACACAACTCAAGGATGCATTCTGGCCCGGCAAAAGCACTTGTTGAAGCCGCAGAACAGGAACAATGAAGGCCAGGGTCTGGGGAGAGCCCCATGATATGACAGAGACCTTAAAGGCTGCATTTGACCCTAAAGCTCGTGGTTCCCACCGCCATTCTAAGTCAAGAGCTGATTTAATCATTAAGAACAGTGTTTCCTCAAACCAGCGTCTCCAGCTGTCGTTGGACTACAACTTCCATCATCCCTAGCTAGCAGAACCAGTAGTCAGGGATGATGGGAGTTGTAGTCAACAACAGCTGGAGACCCAACACTGATTTTGAAAAAAATTGTGATACAGTCCCCTTATGCCACCTATCCATTCTCAAGGAAATAGGCCCTGAGTGCTCACTAGAAGGACAGATCCTGAAGTTGAGGCTGCAGTATTTTGGCCACCTCATGAGAAGAGAAGACTCCCTGGAAAAGACCCTGATGTTGGGAAAGATGGAGGGCACAAGGAGAAGGGTACGACAGAGGATGAGATGGTTGGACAGTGTTCTCGAAGCTACTAACATGAGTTTGGCCAAACTGCGAGAGACAGTGGAGGATAGGGGTGCCTGGCGTGCTCTGGTCCATGGGGTCACGAAGAGTCGGACACGACTGAACGACTGAACAACAACAACAACCCCTTATGCCAAACTCTCCGTACAGATAAGAAACTGAGAACTGCTCCATATTCTTCCTCAACACCGGAATCTTAAATTAATAAAATGGAATGAGAATAGGCAAGGGTGTCTAAGTACAACTTTAACAGGGACATAAAGACAAAATTATAAAGACCAATAAATTATTTCCTCTGCAAGGCTGAAAGACTTTGGCAGGTCCTACACAACTATAAAAGATGCTGTTGATGTCATACCACCAAATTTTGGCCTGAGATATCTGTTGTATCCCTGGGTGAGGTTCCCGAATCCAGGGAGGGATGTTGTGACCCGGCTATCTGACGTGTCAGCTCTACGACCCAAGATGCACTTTCTGAAAACGAAAAGTAAGAAATGTTGAATGTGGCAGTGGCTACTCAGACATCTGTTATGCAGCTGCAGCTTTGCTCTTCTCATCAGCTCCAATGCTCGCAAACCAAACAGAATCTTCACACTGCATTTATACAGCATTTAAATACTAAACACCTGCTTGTTGTTCTATGTGAGAAGGTAAAAAGGTAAAGGGACCCCTGAGTGTTAGGTCCAGTCGCAGACAACTCTGGGGTTGCGGCGCTCATCTCGCTTTACTGGCAGAGGGAGCCGGCGTACAGCTTCCGGGTCAAGTGGCCGGCATGACTAAGCCGCTTCTGGCGAACCAGAGCAGCGCACGGAAACGCCGTTTACCTTCCCGCTGGAGCGGTACCTATTTATCTACTTGCACTTTGACATGCTTTTGAACTGCTAGGTGGGCAGGAGCCGGGACCGAGCAACGGGAGCTCACCCCGTCGCGGGGATTTGAACCACCGACCTTCTGATCAGCAAGCCCTAGGCTCTGTGGTTTAACCCACAGCGCCACCCGCGTCCCTATGTGAGAAGGTAGTCGGTGTCTAATTGTCACTGGATTAAAAAAACAAGGGCTTGCCTACTCTCCCACATTCCTCAGGTGAAAAAAGGGACATTTTCCACTCCCCTCCAACAGACCCCACTTGGCAGGATTTAATTTGCAGCCAAGAATAATTTTACAGCGCAAAACGGGGAGGGGTGGGGGGAACCAAAAGAAACACTAAATGCTTGAATATTTTGGACAGCAAGTATGAGATAATCTGCTAAGTATGAGCCAAAGGAAGAGCTCCTCCCTGTGTCCGGTATAAATCATCAGCCACTTTCTGCTTCACCTCTAAAGGCTGAGAACATGGGCACAAAGCCATGTGGCAGGATTTTTTCGCTATTAAAAAATAAAGGCATGTAGAACACTGAACTTTGTTTCTGTTGCTGCTCCAGATAATTGCTAAACAACAAATAAGTGGCTATTATCGTATAATCAACAGGTATTAGGAAAGCTATAACTTTAACTGGAACAGAACTGCAGTGGCCAAATTACTGGCAAGTGTTGCTACAACTGGCAGAAAAACCATTAAGCGGTCTGCCAAAACCCACAGCAATTTTCAAGCGGTCCATGGTATGGAGGAGGGAAACCACTCATCTAGCATCTTAATTGCATAGTTCTTGCTGTTTGCTGAAGACAAGCCTCTTTATCCTGGCCTTTAACAGTTAAATTATTTTGTTTTTTGAGACCCACCAGGAGGGGGGAGTCCGCAGGAAAGTCAGTACTGTGTGGTTCCATATGGGATTCCAGCTATGATTTCCACCCCAATTAGAGTTTTTCGGGGGGAATCTGAGATGGGGATAATTAATTGAAATGGAATTGGTTTGCTGCTGCATCTGGGCAAGACGTTATTGGAATAAGTTAATTGGGGAACATGTGGATGGGGTACAAATTAATACAATAATTTATTCGGGGTGATTTAAGTTGGGAAGTGAAATTAATTGGCTTGCCTTCTATGAAATCTGCATTCTAGTAATTATTTTCTAAATTTGCATCTCTCTTTCTCTCATATATATATATATATATATATATATATATATATATATATATATCAGGGGTGGCCAACTTCCAAGAGACTGTGATCTACTCACAGAGTTAAAAACTGGCAGTGATCTACCCCCTTTTGTGGGGTTCAGTCAAAGTTGTTGAGCTTTTATTTAGGAAGGAAAGCACTGTTTTGGGGGGTTCACGTAAAAGTTGTTGAGCTTCTTTAGGGAAGAGGAAAGCGATGTTGAGCTTTTTTAGGGAGGAAAGCCCTGTTTTTGGTTGTTCAGGTCATTTTAGGGGTGCAGGGCAAAGATGTTGAGATTTTTTTAGGGGAGCCAAAGTTTTTTAGCTTCTTTGGGGGGAGCCACTGATCTACTGGTGATCTACCACAGACGTCCAGTGATCTACCGGTAGATCACGATCTACCTGTTGGACATGCCTGATATATATATATATATATACATATATACACACACACATATATGCAATTATGTATCTTTTTTTGCCTTTTCAGCATATCCTCTTTAAAAAAAGATTTGGACACTTTAGAAAGCCTATCTAAATTCCTGTCTCAGATTTTTACATCATGCAATAGCCCCAGAAAACTATCTGGATGCTTCTGTACTAGAGAACCTTCCCATCCCCAGCCACCAGCCCTAGGAACCAAGTCTTATTTTCTTGCATAAACGGATTAGCTGTGCGGCAGATATTCTTAAATATTTCAGCTTACCCTTCGCACAAAAGAAAAAGGCAGACATGGATGGAGAAGTAACAACTGCAGCACATTTGTGAAGATTATTTCCTCCGCTGGCTAAGATGGCTCACTTGTCAATGATCTGCAAAGTAAAGCAGATAAGTATTTCACCTATATAAGCAGGGATGAATCAATCAGTATATTTTCATATCAGCATCACATTTGATCACTCGATTATATCTGTTTCAGCCCATTTCTGCACCAACCAGCATTTTTTTAAAGCCCACACAAAAGTTCACATTTAAATGCGTATTTAACAATTTGTTTTAATTCATCTTTAAAACAAAACAAAAAAACAACGAAGTGCCTAGAACTACATCAGGCCATTTAGGAGATGCGAAAGAGAGAGAGTAACCAAACTTTGGTCCACACATTAGATCTGGAGGTGCGAATCAGATCAAGTCAATAGGTGTTGGAAATCAGAAAGCTCAAATTCCTCAAGCAAACCTCTAGGTGCCCAACTCTGGCTCATAAAACAAACCACCCTAAAAAAATTAACACACACACACGGTTTCAAAAACAACAACAACACCCTGTTTTACAGCCATACATTAAGGTGCTGAGCACTGTTGGGAGACCCCTCACAGAGCTACAATTCCCAACAAACTACAATTCCCAGGATTCTTTGGGGAAAGCCGTGACTATTAAAGTGATATAAGAGTGCTTTACATGCATGGAATGGATGCTGTTGGCATCCATCTGTCTTGAGAGACAATGGAGCGCACTTTCAGGGGTGAAGTCAAAACACTGTGCTTAGCAGCTCCCTGGGGCGCAAGCCTGGGCAGTGTGTATGCAGGTCCAGATGACAAGCCCTCCCCCCCCGCAACCTCGTGGTCCAAAGGAAAGCAGAGCAATACATTTGGCCCCAGCTTGGCTGCAGGAGTTGCAGGAAGGAGGTGTAAAAATAACACCGTCCACTCAGTCTCGATTTGTGTAGGGCTGACTCCTTAGCCCAGGGGTCAGCAAACTTTTTCAGCAGGCGGCCAGTCCACTGTCTCAGACCTTGGGGGGGGGCGGACAATATTTTTTTTGGGGGGGGGGGGAAATGAACGAATTCCTATGCCCCACAAATAACCCAGAATTGCATTTGAAATAAAAGGACACATTCTACTCATAAAAACACCAGGCAGGCTCCACAAATAACCCAGAGATGCATTTTAAATAAAAGGACACATTCTACTCATAAAAACACCAGGCAGGCCCCACAAATAACCCAGAGATGCATTTGAAATCAAAGGACACATTCTACTCATAAAAAACACCAGGCAGGCTCCACAAATAACCCAGAGATGCATTTGAAATAAAAGGACACATTCTACTCATGTAAATACACGCTGATTCCTGGACCATCCGCGGGCCGGATTTAGAAGGCGATTGGGCCGGATCCAGCCCCTGGGCCTTAGTTTGCCTACGCATGCCTTAGCCTATTCTTCTCCTGAACGGATGCAACACCTGTCCAAACAGAGGAACGTAATATGCCTCACTGAATAGGCTTATAATACTTATTCAATACTCGGAAGCAAGTACTGGTGTTGCCATGCTGCATTGCTTCATTCTGATGGGTATGGTTGTTTGGAACAGAAGTGGGAATGTACTATATTTTGAAGTGCTTCCGTTGACTTTTCTGGGAGTGGGCATGCCGCTGGCTTCAAAGCCTGAAGTTACACAGGGCTGTGCTCACCAAAGCATGAACTGGCAGGGGTGGGGTGGGGCGGTTAGCTTTCATCTAATGCCACCATCCTGCGCTGCCCACTGTATTATTGCTCACCAAAGCCAAACAATGGAGTGGCATTCGCTCAGTTGGAACACTCTCATCGGTGCTCAAAATGTGTGCTGGGCGGCTCTTGAGTTCCTTAGAAGCTCGAGACTTCTTCCATAAGAAGATGTTTAATGAGACACCCCTGAAAGACACCCCTACCCTTCATTGAGAGCATATTCAACGTGTTTTAAGATCATGTAGGACAAGCATGTCCAACAGGTAGATCGCGATCTACCGGTAGATCACTGGATGTCTGTGGTAGATCAGTGGCTCCCCCCAAAAAAGCTAAAAAACTTTGGCTCCCCCCAAAAAAGCTCAACATCTTTGCCCTGCACCTCTAAAATGACCTGAACCACCAAAAACAGGGCTTTCCTTCCTTAAAAAAAGCTCAATGTTGCTTTCCTCCTCCCTAAAGAAGCTCAACAACTTTTATGTGAACCCCCCCCCCAAAAAAACAGGGCTTTTCTTCCTAAAAAAAAGCTCAACAACTTTGACCTGAATGCCCCAAAAGGGGGTAGGTAGATCATTGCCAGTTTTTAAACTCTGTGAGTAGATCGTAGTCTCTTGGAAGTTGGCCACCCCTGGTATAGGATGACACTGACACCAAAGCAGGCTTGTTGTTCAGCAAAGACGTGGGCTGAAGCTAAGCAGTGTCTGGAAGTATGATTGTCTGGGAATCCTATATATGCCATCTTCACGATGGAAGAATCTGACATCAGATCTGCTTCTCCAACACTGGACACCCTATTAAGTAGTGGGTGGACATAGCAGGCGACTCAGTGATTCTCCAAGCAGCTCTCCTTATTCTCAGGCTGGAACAGAGCTGAACTGAAGGGCTGAGCCAGCCTGCTTATATAATACTCAGTAACATGCAACAGTAACAACTCTCTCTAGCTACCCAATCCGTGAACGGCACTCTCAATCCTTCATTTGCATGTGGACCTGAGTGAGAACTGCAGTCACGGTGGGCAGAGTGAAACTATATACACAACAGCCCTAGTGGCCTAGGGTGAGAACTTCAATACATAACACACCCAATATATCTTAAGGTCCATTGGATTGCAGTGTAAGGCTGCTTCCAGATTGCTGTTATTTCGTGGGTGGGAATCAACTGCATACTGGCAAATTCAGGGTGTGCATTTGAAGGGGAAGATGACAACCTGGACCTATGTCAGTATAGATTCAGATCCCACTTCTGGAACAGAAACTGCTGTGCCCATTCCAGTGGAGAATCTCCACCAACGTGTGACCCTCCAGATTCTTTAGGAGCTCTCAATCAGTTGCATATGGAACCAACAGTCGTGGTATACTTCTGAGCCAGCCAGAGGTGGCGGCCAGGAGCATGGTGTTACGTTGGCTTTGTTCCCACTTGGTGGAGAGACTGAATAAAATTTCTTCTCCACCCTGTGGAACTTGTTCTGCAGGATTCTATAAAGCTGATGTGAATCCCCAGTTCTACCTGAAAGACCACCTGATTTTAGGCTGTATTTTTCTATTCATGTACTGGTATATTGCTTTTATAAGAAGGGACGGAGGTGGTGCTGTGGTCTAAACCACTGAGCCTACGGCAGGGGTCCCCTAACTAAGGCCCAGAGGCTGGATGAGGCCCAATCGCCTTCTCAATCCAGCCCGCGGACGGTCTGGGAATCAGCGTGTTTTTACATGAGTAGAATGTGTCCTTTTATTTAAAATGCATCTCTGGGTTATTTGTGGGGCCTGCCTGGTGTTTTTACAGGAGTAGAATGTGTGCTTTTATTTTAAATGCATCTCTGGGTTATTTGTGGGGCATAGGAATTCATTCATATTTTTTTTCCAAAATATAGTCCGCATCCGCCCCAAGGTCTGAGGGACAGAGGACCAGCCCCCTGCTGAAAAAAGTTTGCTGACCCCTGGCCTAGGGCTTGCCAATCAGTAGGTCGGCGGTTTGAATCCCTGTGACAGAGTGAGCTCCCGTTGTTCGGTCCCAGCTCCTGCCCACCTAGCAGTTCAAAAGCACAAAGTGCAAGTAGATAAATAGGTACCGCTCTGGCAGGAAGGTAAACACCATTTCCGTGCACTGCTCTGGTTCGCCAGAAGTGGCTTAGTCATGCTGGCCACATGACCCGGAAGCTGTCTGCGGACAAACGCCGGCTCCCTTGGCCTATAGAGCAAGATGAGCGCTGCAACCCCAGAGTCGTCCGCGACTGGTCCTAACGGTCAGGGGTACCTTTAACTTTACCTTTATATTGCTTTTATATTGTACATGCTTTCTTTTCTTTAAAGAAAATAAAATGTTTAGCTTTGAGAAACCACTGGGAGCAGTTGTGCAAAAACAAAAAACAAAAAAAAACCCCACCACTGAGTTTTATTGTCATCAATACACCTATGTGGAGATGCCCCGTGAAATAAGTCTGCTGGACATCATTTTACGGAAGGATCATTAATGGAGATGACCTCACTGCTTTCAGTTCTGGTCAAGTCTTTAAAAATTACACCTTAACCAGTCAGCTTTGGCATGACTGAACTCTGGCCATCTCCCTTTTGTGTGCCCTCTACCTCACATCCTCTGCAAATCAGGGGATCTGTCTGTGGCAGTGAAAAAATATGCACAGATGGGAGAACCATCCTGAAAAATACTAACCTATCCATCTCTAGCCATGATGAATCTGTAATAATAAAAATGCAAGCTCATCTTGAATCAAGGCATAGATGACAAAGATTCCTCATTGAGCCAGCAATAGACACCAGGAACAGAATCAGGGCTCAGTGCCAAAACATCTGAAGACAGACAACATTAACCCATTCACCTTACCTCAATCGCCACATTGGATTTTCCTGCCCTGTGTACCTTCCCAGCTGCACCCCTCCCATTCAGCTAACAACAATAAGGAACTACGGTACACTTTAGTAAAAATTTAATTCAGAACATTGCGCCCGTGGAAAGCCCTTCAAGAAATGGGCATTAATCTGCCTTCCATGGTATAACTTGCTCCCTCCCCAACCCCACCCCTGCATAAAAGGTAAACTACCAAAGAAAAGATGAGGAGGAGGAGGAAAGAGAATTGTCAGCGTTTTCTTACCTTTAGTATATCATTCGTCACAAAATGACCAGTGCTGGCTTCTGGTTTTGTTGGCACGAAACCAAAGTGGCGGACACTAACAGTTATAGCCTGTGCGTGCAAATGAGTGAAAGTTAAAAGCTGTATAAGTCGATCCTCTTGTCAAGGTGTTACATAAGCCGAGTTCCCTCAATGGAAGTCTGAGAGACTCACCGTCGGGAGTCAACATTCGTTCAGCTGCAACTAATAATCCACTTCAGTCAATGCTGCCTGAGATCAGTCACGCTGTGCGTCTGTTCTGGTGCTGTGATTTTTCACTCGGTCAAGTAAACGTGTTTTCTCAGCTGACCTCTGCAGGTAGAAATCCCCTCTCCTCCCAGGGACACAAACTGCAGGTTAATCATCCGTGGGCTTTCACAGGACTTTACCTGTAATGTGATTTGCATGGCCCGTCCCCCTCAACCGTTGTCCCAACCCAACCCAACCCATGCCATCATTTATGTTCCAACATTTTCAGTGAGACCATTTTTCTCCAGTTAGATCATCACAAACTGTACCTCCTGAATGCATGCAGATTTAAGTTCCATTTAAGTTTCATTCCGAAGCACGGAAATGGCCCTTGTCTCTCTCTCTTTTACACACACACACACACACACACACACACACACACATATATATATATATATATATACATATATATATATAAGAATGAAAAACTGGTAGAGATGCAATAAAAGATGTGGCTGATTAATCAAAACAACACGGTTCCCACCAGGATGCAGGCCCCAGAGAATAAGGGACTTAAGTGAAAAAAAGATACAAATGCAGTCTTTTGTCCCAAATAAATATTTATGCCTTCTCATTAATGATTTTAATTCTTTCTTTTTTTGTGCATTCATCCTCACTTAACTGGTTTCAACAAGCTGGATTTTATTGTTTCGTATCCTGGATGCCGGGCCATAAGTGCAATCAATTAATCAATTTATAAACTGCCTCTCAAAATAATTTAATTTAATACTTTAAAAATCACAACCTATATCAATTGCATCATTACAGCACACTCTCTTTTGCAGTGGGGTTTACATTAAATGTACAATTTCCAATGAAAGAATGACTTGCTTTTAAAAAAACACACGACGACTTACAATTCCTATATATAACACAATCACCCACAGCGATCCAGCTATGTTCGATGTATTGAGCTGATCTACCGATTTGTGGTGTACATTGTCTTTGTTTTATGAATATAGGTTTATTGTTGAATGCCTACCACGGTATTTTTTTTTTGCTTACACGTGTTATTATTTTTTTATTAATTATAATATCAAAGAGATATCATAGAAATCTGCCTCTCGTTTGTACTGTACTATCACATCCCACATGACCATTCACTTTCATTTGGTATTAGAGGTTTGTATCCAGTCAGCTGACTAGCAGATTCCAACCCTCCCTTTGCTTGCTAACTAAGCTACCCATTCAGATGACTGTTTTCCCGCCGCTCCTTCATTCATGCTCTCTTCCTCATCCATCCTTCTCCCCTTCCCTCCTCCTCTTAGTGGTGACCCTTCACTGCCACAACCTAAGAGGAACTGATGTCTCAGGTGCAGTTTCCTCTCCACCCATCATTCTCCTGCAGGCAGGCCACTATTGCCTGCTGGAAGGGAGAGGGAGCAGTGGCGAGAAAGCTGGTGTGGTGTGAAGGCACCAGCAGAGCCAATCTGGCCCTCCTGCTGGTGTGTTTGCCCTGCAAGAACCTCCCTGCTGCCTCACCCCTCTCAGTGAGCAACAGTGAGCCACCTGCTGGCAGGCTCGGCCTCACCTAGCCAGCCAATTCAGCTTTCATCGTTTCTATATTAAAATACACACACACACACAATCCACATGCAGAGCAAGAGTGAATGAGCACATTAACATCTTGCCTTTTGAATTAGGAGACAGACCCACCCCCCACTTATGTCTATCTCTCAGGAGAGGGATGTATCTGAAGAAGTGTGCATGCACACGAAAGCTCATACCAAGAACAAATTCAGTTGGTCTCTAAGGTGCTACTGGAAAGAATTTTCTATTTTTGTTTCGACTATGGCAGACCAACAAGGCTACCCACCTGTCTCAGGAGAGGGTTTGCAGGAAATCTGCCAGAATGAGAGCCATGCTTCCTATGGCTGGCTGTGCTTAAATAATGAAACCCGTTACAGCAGGGGTCGGCAACCTAAGGCCCATGGGCCACAAGCGGCCCATGGGGGTCATTTAACCAGCCCACAAGCCGCCCCCAAACCGAGCTGCCTGCTCAGCAAGTCCCCGCGGTGCTGGAAATCGCGTCTGCGCATGTGGAGATGTCGGAAATCATGTCTGTGCAGATGCCTGAAATCGCACCTGCGCAGAAGCAGACACCAGAAACCGCGGGCGTGATTCGGCCCACAGAGGGATCTCCGCTGGAGTGAACCAGCCGAGGCGAGGTAAACGTTGCCGACCCCTGCTTTATAGGCAATAAGTTGGAACGTGGGGTGGTCAAAAGTGCTCTTTTCCCATTTGCATGGAAAACTGAAATATTATGAGACTTGTTGGTAGCGTGTTAACTTCCTGGGAAATTCAGTCTAATACATCAGCATTTCATAGCTGTCAAGTTTCGGATTTGAAAATAAGGGATCAGCAGTCTCACCTATCCCGGGGACAGTCACATGTCAGTGGTGGACAGAGCCAGAAACAAAAGTGGGTGGAGCAGCAATGTAAACTCCAAGCGGGCTCGGGCTCAGAGCGGAGCAAAGAGGAGGGCAGCCAGCAAAGAGGAGGGCAGCCATGTGCTCCGCGCAATGGAGCCCCATCGTCTTCTTGTCTGATCCCATCAAACCAGGACAGGAAGCAGCAGCTGCTCAAAGGCAGCCAGGCTCCGGCCACCAGCTAACCCTATTGGCTGGCTGAGGGGCTCGGCGGCAACGGATAGGGGCTGATGCAGGGGGAGGAATACACTCCCCTGTAAGCACGGGAAACGGCTCCCACTTGCTTTGAGGGCTGAGGCTTTTTTCTCTAAGTACGCGAGGTCTTCCCACCTAGTCCCTGGCCAGCAGGGGAGGAGCTGCTTCCATTAAAAACGGGAAATTTAAGGGAAATAAAAAATAAGGGAGAGCAGCGGGAAACTGCTTAAAATAAGGAAGAATCCCGGGGAAAACAGGATATTTGACAGCACTGCAGCATTTGTCACATTCTGGGGACTTGGGACCCCCTTCTGAACTTACCCCCACCCCACTTCCCAAACAAACACAGGGATGGCTCCAGGTTTGTAGAGACTCTGGGGAAAGTGTTCTCTCATGTGGGCCTTGCCTTGCACCAATACATACTGAAAATATGTCAGGGAGGGGCACAAGGAAGTTAAGGATCTTGCATTGGAGAAGGAGAAGCTGGAGATTTACTTCAATAAGCAACTAATCAAGGGTGCTTCTAAACTGTTGCTGTTTTGGGGTCTGATTCAATCACATACCAGCAAATTCAGGCTGCGTCCATAGCTTTTGAAAAGGGAAGGGTTGGTTCATGCTGCCTGCTAACAAGATGAACATGGGAGTGAAAATGTTTTTGGAGCTTCGAAACAATTGACTTGGGGGCGAAAGCTAGGGAACTTAGACATGACCAAAGTCAAATATTTTGTCTCGAATCTTAGTTGAAACTCATTGTTTAAGAAATGCTGATATGCAGATGATAAATTTGGACTTTAGACAGTTCATTATTTAAGTGTGATGATCCAAGACTTTTTAAAACCAGAAGATGATTGCTGCTGACCTATATGGGTTTAAAAGGATATGCCGAGGGGATATAAGAGTCAGTTCAAGGAAATGGCATTTCTTCCCTCCTTTGGGGTAGAAGAAGAAGAAGAAGAGTTTGGATTTGATATCCCGCTTCATCACTACCTGAAGGAGTCTCAAAGCGGCTCACATTCTCCTTTCCCTTCCTCCCCGACAACAAACACTCTGTGAGGTGAGTGGGGCTGAGAGACTTCAGAGAATTGTGACTAGCCCAAGGTCACCCAGCAGCTGCATGTGGAGGAGTGGAGACGCGAACCGGGTTCCCCAGATTACGAGTCCACTGCTCTTAACCACTACACCACACTGGTTCTGGGTAAATGCATAAAGATCCTTTCATTTTAAAGGAAGGGGTGCTTAGAAAGCTTACTTTAAAAAATCTCCTGAAATGTGCTTATTAGTACAACCACTTTTGTGCTTTTTGTCTATCTTCTATGCTCTCATACCATATCTTGTCATCTTCTAAATACTGTTTGGTATTTTAAAGTAAACCTTAAAAAAAACTATTTAAAAAAACCCTTTCTCAAGCACTTGGCTTCATATTTAATGTCTGGATGATACCTGTCAGACATTGTGCAGGTGTACATTTTTATAGTTCATTTCATACATTCTGGTTAACACAAGCAACTCTGGCTTTGCTCAGCTACTGGGGTGTGTGAACTTTATAGGCGTTTTCTTACTGATCATACCGCAATGCTGATTTTGACCTACAAAGCCCTACATGCCTTAAAAAGGTAAAGGGACCCCTGACCATCAGGTCCAGTCATGTCCGACTCTGGGGTTGCGGCACTCATCTCGCTCTATAGGCCAAGGGAGCTGGCGTTTGCCCGCAGACAGCTTCCAGGGCATGTGGCCAGCATGACAAAGCCGCTTCTGGCGAACCAGAGCAGTGCACGGAAACGCCGTTTACCTTGGAGCGGTCCCTATTTATCTACTTGCACTTTGACGTGCTTTCAAACTGGTGGGCAGGAGCTGGGACCGAGCAACAGGAGGCAGGGATTCGAACCGCCGACCTTCTGATCAGCAAGCCCTAGACTCTGTGGTTTAACCCACAGCGCCACCTGGGTCCCTCATACATGCCTTGGGACCATGTGATCTGAAAGCCCACATTCTCCCAAACAAACCTACCCAGGTTCCTTGGGAGAGACCCTTCCGCCTGTAATGCCAACACGTTTGGTGGGAATTCCAGAGATCAGGGCCTTCTCAGTGGCTACTCGCAAGCTCTGGAACTCCATGATAAGGGAGACAGACCTTGGTAGGCTGATCTCTGATGACATTCCAAAGACAGGGTGCCACCAATGAAAAGACCCTATGTCAGGACACCACTTTCCTCAGCTTCAACAGCCAAAGAACGGTCCCTGAGGAAAATCGTAGTTTCTAGACGGGTTCATCCAGGAACAAGTGGACCTCAATTGAGATCTGCAGTCCCTGGATTCTGTGATTTACGATTCAGAAATTATTGGTAAGAAGCAATAGACAGTCAGTGGCAGAGGAAGCCTCTCGGCTGCCTGGGGCGGTGTGCCCAGGGGCAGGGCAAGCCGACCATTAAGGCAGGGCAAGCCGCGAGGCCTCCGGAGTCTGCCTGCCTCTCCCCACTCAGCTGCCCTACAGCTGGCGGGAGGCAGAGGGCAAACCGTTTGGGCAGCACAGAGCCTTCACGTGCCCAAGCCACCACATCACTCCCAGGAGAGATGCGTGGCTCGGGCGCACTGCAGGCCCCGTGGTGAGTGCGGCCTGGCATTTTGTCACCCCCCTCAGTGGTGACTCCCAGGGCAGACCGCACCCATCGCACCCCCCTTCCTCCACCCCTATGGACAGTCTTCTAGTTATTATAAATAGTAACATTATGCAACAAGTTCCATATGTGGGATATGTAGTTCAAATAAGGACCAGAGAGCCAGTGTGATGTAGTGGTTAAGAGCGGTGGACTCCTAATCTGGTGAACCGGGTTCGCGTCTCCGCTCCTCCACATGCAAATGCTGGGTGACCTTGGGCTAGTCACACTTCTCTGAAGTCTCTCAGCCCCACTCACCTCACAGAGTGGTTGTTGTGGGGGAGGAAGGGAGAGGAGAATGTTAGCCTCTTTGAGACTCCTTCGGGTAGTGATAAAGCGGAATATCAAATACAAACTGTTCTTCTTCTTCTTCTTCTTAAGCTGATGGGGATTTCTCTGCAAGTAAAATGAGAGAATGTAAAATCCAAACGTAACAGTCTTGGTGTAATATTACAACATCTAGCTGTCCCCACCCCCGTATCACAACAGGGGGCAAAGCTGCCAGCTCAGAACATGTTGATCAATTAGTTAGAAGCACACTGTTTATTTTCTCCAACTACACTTTGTCCTGCAAGAGCACTTTCCTCCTAAGAACACGGGCTACTCCCACACTTTCGGCTACAGGCTGCAGTGAAACTCAGCCTCTTGCCAACATCCATCAGTTGTCTGGGTTCTTCTATTGTTTGCCCTTGTGGGCATAGTTAGTGCATCCCAGCGTAAAAACCAGTCGATCTACAGCTGAAATTCAAATTGAGATATGGGGTACTGATAGCTTCTCCGAAACCTTGCAGGATCTCTTGAAGGCTTCAGAGGAGTCAGTGTGATTTTTATTTTTTGCAAGTAAAAGCCAGATGTGCCAGACTATGTACTACACGCAGTTGTGCCATTCTTGTTTTCAGTGGGGATTTTAAGGAAAAGTGCCCAGGGAGGGGAGCTGGAATCTTTGGCAGAGGTTGCTCAATCCCTTCCCTGCTAGAGAAAAAATAAATACCTTGTTTTCGATCCCTACCTGCATCCCTGATTATTCATTTATTTATGTGCTGGTGGCCTAAGTAACAAGGACTTGAAGGCTCGACTTTACCAGTTTTCTGAACACCTAAATGGAATATCCATGCTGCCATGCGGTTGGGTTTTCCAGATTAATTTTACATTAAGAAAACCAGTTGGAAGGCTTTCTGGGAAACGATATATAACGAGTTAAAGAAAATGTTTTCAAACACTTTTGTTAAAGAAAAACCCAGAAGCCTTTTTACTGGGTATAGTAGGCGAAGAGATACCAATAAAAGATAAAAGATTGTTCATGTATGTAACAACAGCGGCAAGAACCCTTTTAGCCCCAAAATGAAAACAACAAGAAGTACCAACGAAAGAAGAGTGGCAGATGAAAATGATGGACTTTGCAGAACTGGCGAAGCTGACGGGAAAAATCCGAAACCAGCACGGTCAAGTATTCCAAAAAAGACTGGAGTAAATTTATACAATATCTGAAAGACTATTGTAAGCAATGGACATCACTAGCAGGGTGATCTGAAGACTTGTAATGAGAAGTTTTCTGCTTTTCTATATTTATTCAAATTTTGAGCTATTTTGTAATGAGTGCAATTGGAATTGGAAAACGTACAAAATGCAATGATATAAAGGTCAATTTTGAAAGCCATGAAGTGGGAGGGAAGGAAGTTCTTTACAAGAATATCATGGGGCACCTTGTCAGGGGCCTTGCTGAAATCAAGATAGGCTACATCCACAGTGTTCCCTTCATCCACCAGGCTTGTAATTCTGTCAAAAAATGAGATCAGATTGGTCTGACATGACTTATTTTTCAGAAACCCATGCTGACTTTTAGTGATCACAGCGTTCCTTTCTAGGTGCTCATAGACCGTTAGAAGAAGAAGAAGAAGAAGAAGAAGAAGAAGAAGAAGAAGAAGAAGAAGAAGAAGAAGAAGGGAGATTTGATATCCCGCTTTTCACTACCCTAGGGAGTCTCAAAGCGGCTAACATTCTCCTTTCCCTTCCTCCCCCACAACAAACACTCTGTGAGGTGAGTGGGGCTGAGAGATTTCAAAGAAGTGTGACTAGCCCAAGGTCACCCAGCAGCTGCATGTGGAGGAGTGGAGACACGAACCCGGTTCCCCAGATTACGAGTCTGCCGCTCTTAACCACTACACCACACTGGCTCTGCTTAATGATCTGCTCTAGAATCTTTCCTGGTGTTGATGTCAGGCTGACTGGGCGGTAATTGTTTGGGTCTTCTCTTTCCCCCTTTTTGAAAATAGGGACAACATTTGCCCTCCTCCAGTCTGCTGGGACTTCGCCTGTTCTCCAGGAATTCTCAAAGATTACTGCCAGTGGTTCTGAAATCACCTCTGCCAGTTCTTTTAATACTCTTGGATGTAAGAGCTAAAAGACACTCGTGCCTAGTGCTCTCTGTGCAGGCAGCTTCTATACAATGGGAGGAGGGGACTACAGCCAGCTTCAAGGGTCTGCTGCTCAACCACTTAGTGCTCAAAAATATGGTGGGTCAGTTTATGCTGAGGACCACAATACCTCAAGGACTGCCTCTCCCCATATGAACTGCCCTAGAGCCTGCAATCATAATTTGGGGCCCTTCTTCGTGTCCTTCCTCCACGAGAGGTCTGGAGAGTGGCAACACAAGAACGGACCTTTTCTGTGATGGTTCTCCGCTTGTGGAATGCTCACCCATGGAGGTTCACCGGACACCTTCATTGCGTATCTTTAGGCACCGGGCTAAAACGTCCCTCTTTTCCCAGGCTTTTGCCTAATGAAACAATCGATGGACTTTTGAACTGTTTATGGGAGGGAGGTTTAATTGTTTGTGTGTGTTATTATGCCATGTGTATTTTTTGTGTTTTTATATTCGAGGCCCGATCCAAGGAAGGTCACAACATCAGCACTACTTGTTGTTGTTGTTCAGTCGTTCAGTCGTGTCCGACTCTTCGTGACCCCATGGACCAGAGCACGCCAGGCACGCCTATCCTTCACTGCCTCTCGCAGTTTGGCCAAACGCATGCTAGTAGCTTCGAGAACACTGTCCAACCATCTCATCCTCTGTCGTCCCCTTCTCCTTGTGCCCTCCATCTTTCCCAACATCAGGGTCTTTTCTAGGGAGTCTTCTCTTCTCATGAGGTGGCCAACTACCATATGGTACTACTACCATACAAATATATGGTTAAAGAAAAAGAAAAAGGAATGGGTGCCTGAATATAAGTTTGGGTTAAAGGCGAATCTGAGTCTGAAAAGGCAGCAGTAGGTGGATACAGTTAATTAAGAATACTCAGCCAAAAGAGTACCGTCATTTTCAGAGTGCAATTGTGTGAGTCTGTGTTTTTGCATTTGTTAGCTAAATTGCCATTGTCACACTGCTGATCGAGGGTGCATTTGTTGGCCGATCAACTTTTAGATTCTCTGGAGCATTCAGCAATCCACCCTATAAACCAATAAATCTTATTTCTCCCTTGCATGTTTTGCAAAGGTAGAGTACAACAAATTTGCTAAAGGCAGTCTGTCAATGAACTTGACAAGAATGTGTGTAATCCGTAGCAAATCAGTAAAACTTTACAGAGCAGTGTGTGTGTGTGTGTGTGTGTGTGTGTGTGTGGACAATTGTTCTTCTCACTCAACAGGCCAGCCACAGCAAGAGCGGCAAACAGAAATAAGCAAAGTCTGACAGTTACAAAAAGATAAAAAATAACCCAACCAAAGACAGTAATAAGAGTCCAGTATTTCATAGGGTGAAGCAACATTGGCAGACGCACGGTGTACCGTTTCTCACAAAACATGTCTCTCTTGATTTCAAGAATTTCTTAAAGGGAGTGTGCAAGAAGGTTTAAAAAAAAATTTTTTTAGAAAGAATTACTAATGAGATTGCAAAACTTTAATTATAGGGTGCTTTAAATGCTTCCGAAGATTACGTATGGTGATTTTTCTATGTAGCAGATGTTTCAGGAGAATAAATTAAGTGAGAAAATGCAATCTGTATCGGTTTTTCTTTGAAATGGAAGAAACTTAGATATACTTGCATTCGTCAAAATGACACCCAGAAGTTCCACTTTCTGGCAATAATGGTATCTGCATTGTCGGCCTTGCTGAGCAATTGTTAATGACTTATAGGGTGAGCAGAGCACATTCCTTTCTTTAGATAGCATCGCCTTCCTGTGTACAAATATTAACCTTAAGTGAATTCAGACCAGTGTTTGCCTTATCTTAGTGGTATCAGA
Source organism: Lacerta agilis (assembly GCF_009819535.1). Lineage (NCBI taxonomy): Eukaryota > Metazoa > Chordata > Lepidosauria > Squamata > Lacertidae > Lacerta > Lacerta agilis. Next base: position 10,314,683 of record NC_046314.1, read on the forward strand.
AAGTGGTCTTTCTTTGGCGATCACTCATAGCCAAGTAAGATTGACTTCCATAAACACGGTTTTTAACAGTGAGTCTGTAAGTGACTGTGTAGGCCAATTCTGGATCCACACATCCTTCCACAGTGGGGACATATGTTTCCAGCCAGGAATTGATCACGGTGAGGGTTTGCCAAGCGTACCTTCCTTTTGTCCTGCGTTTGAGCGTCTTCAAAGACCATTTACAGGTGGGTAGCCGTGTTGGTCTGCCATAGTCAAAACAAAATAAAAAATTATTTCCAGTAGCACCTTAGTTGGACTCTAAGGTGCTACTGGAAAGAATTTTTTATTTTGTTTTGACTATGTACTTAGTTGATCTCTAAGGTGCTACTGGAAACAATTTTTTATTTTGTTTCAAAGACCATGACACCATTGGTAAAGGCTGTTCTCCAGTTGGAGCACTCGCAGGCCAGTGTTTCCCAGTTGTCGGTGTTTATACTACATTTTTTTTAAGATTTGCCTTGAGAGAGTCTTTAAACCTCTTTTGTTGACCACCAGCATTACACTTTCCATTTTTAAGTTCAGAATAGAGTAGTTGCTTTGGAAGACGATAATCAGGCATCCGCACAACCTGACCAGTCCAACGAAGTTGATGTTGAAAAATCATTGCTTCAACACTGGTGATCTTTGCTTCTTCCTGTACACTGGCATTAGTTCGCCTGTCTTCCCAAGGGATGTGTAAAAATTTTCAGAGACACCATTGATGGAATCTTTCAAGGAGTTGGAGATGGCGTTTATAAGTGGTCCACATTTCACAAGCATACGGTAAGATTGGTAGTACATGGGTAAGATTATATTAGAGGGGCTTACAATGTAATGAGGGACGAGGGTGGCGCTGTGGGTTAAACCACAGAGTCTAGGGCTTGCTGATCAGAAGGTCGGCGGTTCGAATCCCTGCGACGGGGTGAGCTCCTGTTGCTCGGTCCCTGCTCCTGCCAACCTAGCAGTTTGAAAGCATGCAGTGCAAGTAGATAAATAGGTACCGCTCTGGCGGGAAGGTAAACGGCGTTTCCGTGCGCTGCTGAGGTTCGCCAGAAGTGGCTTAGTCATGCTGGCCACACGACCCGGAAGCTATATGCCGGCTCCCTCGGCCAATAAAGCGAGATGAGCACTGCAATCCCAGAGTCAGACACAACTGGACCTAATGGTCAGGGGTCCCTTTATATTTACCTTACAATGTAATGACACTGAATTTTGTATTTCCTGGCTCAGAAATACAAAACTTGGCAGCTGGTGATGCTCACCTGAAATACATTAGAAAGGTTGACCCTGCGAGGTGCTTGGCTTTTCCTTCTAGTGCTGAGCACCTACATATTACCCTGTAAGAAGATTCCCCTGCAAGGTGAGTCACATCAGGACCAGCCCATTCAGACAGTAGACTGAAGGAGCCGCCTCGGGTGGTAGAACCTTGTGGGGTGGTGTCGCCATGGGCACCTTACCAGACCCTGCTGTCGCCATGCGACCCCAGTAAGAGAGGGTTTGGAGAAGCATGCTAGGGTTGGGGACTGGTTGTCTAATATGGGACTTGGGAAAACTGTTCTTCAATTATTTGGTTCCTAGATCATATGGGTGGGGAACCGAAAACATGGGGGACAAATATGGACCTCGATAGCTATCTGAATTCCTGGGATTCTCCCCAAGCAACGCTCTATTCCCCAGGACACACCCATCAGCAGCCATGTTCTGGACTCTCCTCAAGTGCTTTTGTGTCCTTCAACTGCCTCTTGCTTGCTCAGATAAAGAATGGAGAAGTAGAGGGTGTTTGTGTGTAGGAACCTCTGGTTTTTCATGGCTCAATGTACCTTTCTATACAATGTTCTTCCCACTGTTGTCTCTGGCCCTCCTCTATCTGACTGGTTTCATGCTGCCCCATGGCACTTGCGCTGTGAGGTTTTGCCATCTCTTGAACTCCTATGCTGTTCAACATCAACACAAAATCACTGGGAAAGGAATGTACCCTAACAGTACTTCATATTATCTGACTCATTTCCCAGAATGTTCCCCCGACAACATTTACCCAAGGGAATCATAGTGGGGGAAACATTTGGCAATAGTTAAGCATAATTTGGCTTTTATTACCCAAGAAACTGTCAACAATGTTCTCTAAATTGCTTGAAGCACTATGAGTAACAAAGAACCAATATGGTCTAGTGACATGGACGGGCTTGAATTTGGGAAATCTGAGTTCAAGAATGATATCCATCATGGACTAACAGTGAGGTCCTGGCCAGGTTATTACCTCCGTTCAGCACCTGAAAGTGACCTACTCCACATAGTTGTTTGTGGTGCCTATCAGGGCTGCTGGAAGTTGTCTCAGACCTAGTGTTGAGGTAGACCTAGTGTTGAGTACCTCAGGGGGACTTCATGGCCACTATGATAATCATGGAACTGTCAGTCAGTTCAAGCCTACTGGAAGAGGAAGGTCTTCACTTCACCATACTGAAAATTGTCACCATTGGGACTGAAGCCTAGAAACAGACAATGTCTCCATGAAAGAAGGGATGACCTTGGCTGCCCTGAAGGAATATGTCATGACCCCACTCATTTAGCAACCATCCTGGATCCTGATTATTTTGCCTACTTTTGCCTCGCCATCAACATTCCTTTTTGGGAAAAGGGGTGCAAGCAGGTGCTGCTTGGACAACTCCAGAGATTTCTAGACAACGCAGATTCTTGTTGTTTAGTCATTTAGTCGTGTCCGACTCTTCGTGACCCCATGGACCAGAGCACGCTAGGCACTCCTGTCTTCCACTGCTTCCCGCAGTTTGGTCAGACTCATGTTGGTAGCTCCAAGAACACTGTCCAACCATCTCGTCCTCTGTCGTCCCCTTCTCTTTGTGCCCTCCAGCTTTCCCTGCATCAGGGTCTTTTCCAGGGAGTCTTCTCTTCTCATGAGGTGGCCAAAGTATTGGAACCTCAACTTCAGGATCTAACCTTCCAGTGAGCACTCAGGGCTGATTTCCTTCAGAATGGATAGGTTTGATCTTCTTGCAGTCCATGGGACTCTCAAGAGTCTCCTCCAGCACCATAATTCAAAAGCATCAATTCTTCAGGGACCAGCCTTCTTGATGGTCCAGCTCTCACTTCCATACATCACAGATTAGATACAATGCAGATTAGTTTCAGTCCAGCTTCCAGCCTGTGTTTGTGACAGAAGTGGTTTTGGACGTCCTCCTGAATGACCCAGGAGAACCTGAGAGGAATGCCTCCCTGTTGATTCTTTTGAACCTTTCAGTGGCTTTTTGTACCATCAACATGGTATACTTTGGGGTTGTCTGGTGCATTTTAGAAAACCCACAAGTAGGCCACAGAAAGCAGCAGCCCCCCCAGCAATGGATAATCTGAAGTCCTACCAGTATTTGCCACCCATAGTTAATATACGCTGATAGAGTTACCTGCTTGGAACCGATGTTGGGAAAGGAGCATATAGATGTCTTGTGCAAAACATAAAACCAAATAACTATGTGTTATCTCCTTCCCACGTCTGTCCAAGGTAAGCAGATTATACATGCATAGTCACTGCTTGACATTTTTCACAATAACATTGCTATGTCTGTTATAGCTGGAGATATGCCAGATCACCACATACAGGGACACACACCCCGAGGGAAGACTATGTGACAGCTTGAATATATCACCTAGTAAACACCATGGAAACCACAAAACACCAGCACAACAACAGCCCCCTTGAACACAGAATGCTCAGAAGGAAGCTTCCTTGAGTGAAAACACCATAACAGAGCTCCATTGTACTTTCTGCAGAAAGGCAACATCTCCAAAAAAAAACAAAACACAACACGTTTTGGAGTGGAGTGAAGGGAAGCGAAAACCATTTTCGTCCATTCTTTCCAGTCACGTAGGCTTAATTTTGTTCACCCAAAACTTCCATTTTCATGCCAAGAGTTTATTTTTGTTTTGCCTTCCAAAATAGACTTATGATGTTTCCTAGAAGCCTTTTTTTTTTAAATGCCAAGTTCTGCATCATGCATAAAAAGAACCTGCAGCCTTTCGGATGTTGTTGGACTCGAAATCCCATCATCCCTGATGGGGGTGGTAGAGGCTGACAGGAGGTGGAGTCCAACCACACCCGGACAACCACAGGTTCCCCATTCCTAATATATACCAATAGCAAGCTCAGGTGTTAAGTTATGATGGCTACAGACCCCAAACCAGAGAAACCAAAGGAGTAAATCATTGTGCTCGGGGGAAAACTCAAGAACTGAAGAAGTACAAAGGGGGTGGGGTGGGATGAAGGCAGGGCACAACAACTCAAAAACAACTTGTTGAGAGGACTGAGCATGTTCATTTGTCACAAAATGCTGAATGTCAGTCTCTGTGAGGGGTGAGGAGGAACAACAACAACTGGGTACTCTAAAAGAAGGCAAGGCTGCCACATCGCAACTTTTCCGCTCCCAATAATTTTTATTTATTTCATTTGTGAATCACTTCACATGAGGCACCCGGAAGCGATATATAAAAAGCACACATAAGTACAGTGTGTATGTGTGTGTGTTTAAAGTAAACATAAATGCAAAACGGTTTTAAACAGCAGGACATGCATAAAAATCCATTCAATTGCCAGACAGATACCTCCTGGGATAAAGTTTTTAGAAAGCTTGTTGAAAGAGGCACTTAGCAGGTGCAGTGGGAGGGAGTTCCAAAGGGTGGTTAATTTTTTATATTAACGCGCATAGAACCAAACCTAACAGACAAGTAATTTCATATACAGGTGAAACTCGAAAAATTAGAATATCGTGGAAAGGTTCATTTCTTTCAGTGTTGTTGTTCAGTCGTTCAGTCGTGTCCGACTCTTCGTGACCCCATGGACCAGAGCACGCCAGGCACGCCTATCCTTCACTGCCTCTCGCAGTTTGGCCAAACTCATGTTAATAGCTTCAAGAACACTGTCCAACCATCTCATCCTCTGTCGCCCCCTTCTCCTTGTGCCCTCCATCTTTCAGTAATTCAACTTAAAAGGTGAAACTAATATATGAGATAGACTCATGACATGCAAAGCGAGATACGTCAAGCCTTTATTTGTTACAATTGTGATGATTATGGCGTACAGCGGATGAGAACCCCAAATTAACAATCTCAACTTTGGGGTTTTCATCGGCTGTATGGCGATCATCACAATTATAACAAATAAAGGCTTGACATATCTCGCTTTGCATGTCATGAGTCTATCTCATATATTAAACTCCAGTAGCCAGAAATCTGATATCAGAGCCCAATGGAGTGAGTTGGAAGGATATGTGGCAGATCTCATCATACAGAACCCCAGTGCAATGGTGGTACTGGGAGGGGACCTAAATGCTAGACTAGGACCGAATAATCAAACTTTATACACACGGTTCGGCCAAATCCCACCTGACTGGGAGGCTGTAGGGCCACTAAAAACTCGAGCCTCAAAGGATCAAATGTGAAATTATGCAGGTCTCTGTCTAGCCCAAATGACCTATAAACTAGGTCTCTATATGCTAAATGGGACCCTGGGAAAGGACCACCCGGCAGAGTTCACTTTCCTGTCTGGAATTAGGATGAGCGCCATAGACTATATAATTGTCTCGGAAGACCTTCTGCAATATACAAACAATATGGAGATTCTAGCCAGATGCGAGAGTGATCACTTCCCGGTCTTACTTTACCTAACGGGAATCATACAAAAGGAACATAACGAGGGAGATCCCGAGTGCACCTTAAGGCCTGTAGGAAAAACCCTATGGACCCCCTCACTAAGTTCAAAAGTTACTAAAATGTTGAACATGGAAACCTTACAGAACATTCGTGCCACTCTGAACTCCAGTAGCTAATGAAAACAATTGTTTACATAAATGGACTTTTCCATGATATTCTAATTTTTCGAGTTTCATCTGTACATAAAGGATGCAAGGAGGGATTTATTTATTTTTGAGGGGAAGGGGGGTGTTTCAAAGTAAATTTCCATTCTAATTGTGTGGGGTTTTTTTCAGGTGTGGCCAGCAGTTAATACATATCTGTTCAATGTCTGGATTGGCAAACAGTCAAGAGTTCTAGATGGGAGCATATTGTGCTGGTGGCTCTCTTGTCGTTGCCCTTTTTATTAACAGAGGTAATCAAATCATACCAATCTTAGACAAATTTATCGGATGTTCTGTTAGCTTCCAGCCACTCTTAATGTATATGGTAGTTTCTCTACCAACAGAATGGTATTTCCCAAAACTTCTAGGAAACCCAGCAGCATTCTGAGGCTGGTCCTGCTTGTGGAAATTCTAATACTCACTACAAGGAGGAAAATTTCCTGGGTGCAAACCTAGAGGTCTCAAAAAAACAAAACTTTGGGTGTGAAAGTTCATCCACAATCACGCCCAGCAAGGTGGCCTTCCTCTTAACGTTTTCCCAGTTAAAAATGAGATGTCCTAGACGTACAAAAGCTAGTTCAGGTCACAGCTGGTGGTTGGAGAAACAGGTGGAGAAAATTAAGCCTGGAGTAGTGGCAGGAGTAATGCATTACTTCCCAGTAGTAATGTATGGAAGTGAGAGCTGGACCATAAAGAAGACTGATCGCCGAAGAATTGATGCTTTTGAATTATGGTGCTGGAGGAGACTCTTGAGAATCCCATGGACTGCAAAAAGATCACACTTATCCATCCTTAAAGAAATCAGCCCTGAGTGCTCACTGGAAGGGTAGATCCTGAAGTTGAGGCTCCAGTACTTTGGCCACCTCATGAGAAGAGAAGACTCCATGGAAAAGACCCTGATGTTGGGAAAGATTGAGGGCACAAGGAGAAGGGGACGACAGAGGACGAGATGGTTGGACAGTGTTCTCGAAGCGACTAGCATGAGTTTGGCCAAACTGTGGGAGGCAGTAAAAGATAGGCGTGCCTGGCGTGCTCTGGTCCATGAGGTCACGAAGAGTCGGACACGACTGAACGACTGAACAACAACAAAGTGGCAGGAGATTCTCTTTCCTTCTCTTTGACTTCATGACAAACAACAGCATCACCAACAGGGAGGGGAGACAAGAGCCTGAAAGGCAGAACATTGTGTAGCCTTGAAAAGCTTGTTCCCCAGCCCTCATCTAAACTAAGGCATGCAGATAGACCACGTGCCAACGAGCACAGTTATATGCGTTGGCTTAGTCCAATGATTCTCAACCTTTCCTCCCTGAGCCACAATTTCAGAATAAAAATTTGCTCGTGCACCAAATTTCTTATGGACAAGAAATACACTGGAAAACGGGTGGAACAGCGAGACAGTATAAAACAATGCAGCTACATAAGAACAAGTATCACTCCCAAAATATAATTATAATTAGCCTCTTATGTAACACATGTACCTTGAGTATGTATACAAATTCAATGAGAAGTGTGAGCTTCCTTTGGTTGGGTAATCTTGTTTCTATTAGGTCTACTTTAAGGCAAACAAACTTTTATCTCCTCATCAACACTAAGAAGCCTTTCTTTTTGGGTTCCCCCCTCCCACCTTTTATTTTCCCTTCTACACGGGTTCTGTTTCTGTTTCTCTTTTCCTCTTTTTTATTTACGTCTCACCATGGTTAGTGCACATATAATTACAGTCATACCTTGGTTGTAGAACCGAATCCGTTCCAGAAGTCCATTCAACTTCTGAAAGCATTTGACAACCAAGGCACAGCTTCCAATTGGTTGCAGGAGGTTCCTGCATGCAATCGGAAGCCATGTCAGATGTTCGGCTTCCAAAGAAAGTTTGCAAACCGGAACATTCACTTTGCGGCGTGAAGTTTGCGTCGTTCAGGAGCCAAACTGTTCGAGACACAAGGCATTCGGGATCCAAGGTACGACCGTATGTACTTTTCGAACTTTCGATACTGATGTTAAAAATAAAAAATAAAAATAAGCATTTTTTCTTTTCTGATCTTTCATGTTTGCCAGAATTGGAAATCCCTATTCGCAACGATAGGTCGTGGAGAACTATAGAAGAATGGCCAGTGCTCTTGAAGAGAGGTGTGGATACTGTTTCTGGTTGTACATCCATACTACACTGAAATGAACAGTAAAGGAAAAAACTAAAAGACTACACATTTGTAATATATTACTGGGCAGTGCCCAGGGCTGCCTGGGAATTTTTAGAAACCAAAATAAATTGTGTGTTGTTGTTTGTTAATTGATGGTGTAAGTTTGAGTTTGGACCCATCGTGATGAAAACTGGGTCGTGGCAAAGTCACTTTTCGATCCACAATCTTGATTCAAAATGGTGTCAAGTACCCAAACGGCCACATTGATCCCCACTTTAGTAATCCCCATGCTGGGTCTGGCTATGATATACAGTTATTGAGAGGCGGCTGAACTTATTCCATAAGAAAGGCAAAGTTATGCCAAAGTGGCGTTTCAGTCTGCCATCTTGATTCAAAATGGCACCTGGCATCCAAATAGTGACCACCACCCCCACTTTGGGAACCCTCGTGCCAGGCTTGGAGATGATATCTCAAGTGGTGGTCAAAGTTTGCCAAACAATGGGTGAAGTCACACACCAAGTTGACATTTTAGTCTGCCATATGGATAGCCAAACATCGACAAAGACCCACCATCGCAGAAACCCTAGTGCCATATTTTGTGATGATATCTTGAGAGACAGACAAACCTATGCCAAAAAAACAGGTGAAGTCACACCAAAGTCATTATTTGTTCCACCATCTTGATTCAAAATGGTGCCCAGTGTCCAAATGGTGATGAGATCTACCACCCCCACCTCAGGAATATTCATGCTGAGACTGGCAATGATAGCTCAGGAGGGGGCCAAACCTATGCCCCCTAAAGCAGGCCAATTGATGTTTGCGACTGCCCTCTTGATTCAAAATGGCGGCTAGCATCCATACATGAGAAATGACTGCTGCTGCACCTCGGGAAGCCTCGTGTTGAGTTTGGCGATGATTTATTGAGAGGCAAGCAAATGGACAAATGGAGAAACTATTTCCTAAAATACGTTGCAGATTGAGTGCAGCAAATTATCAACGAGTTGAAGGCTTGAAAGGGTTAGGGTTAGAAAACATTTGCCCCTTCGACTGAAGGCCAGTTAGTGTGACTCCAGGCGAAGAACTCCATACAAAGCAGATGAGCCAAGCCACAGGCAGATGAGCCAAGCCATAGAGGTAACTTAAAGTTTATGATCACTCAAGGAGAGCCATCTCTACCATCCAGAAACATGTTACAGTTAGGTAGCCGTGTTGGTCTGCTGTAGTTGAAACAAAATAAAAAAAAATCCTTCCAGTAGCACCTTAGAGACCAACTGAGTTTGTTATTGGTATGAGCTTTCGTGTGCATCTGAAGAAGTGTGCATACACACGAAAGCTCATGCCAATAACAAACTTAGTTGGTCTCTAAGGTGCTACTGGAAGGAATTTTTTTTATTTTATCCAGAAACATGTTCCCCTTTCTTGTATCCACCCCGTCTTCTCTCTTTCATGCACCCACCTATTGCACACCCCATATTTTCTCCCTCTCTCTCCTTCTTTCTCACCCCTCCATACAGTCCCCATCTTACGACACAGGAAGCTGCCATCTAAAAAGCCAGACCATTGTCCCATCTAGCTCATTGTTTTCCACACTGGCAGAAGCTCTTTGGGATCCCCTTAGCTGCAAAAACCGGGTACTGAACTTTTGACCCTCTCCATGCAAAATATGTCCTCTGCCACCCTTGTACACCTCACCTTTCCTCTTTCTGTCTCATTCCTACCCACACCCAACCTTCCCTTTCCTGCCTCATTCGTGCACACCCACACGTCAGATACTTAATCAGCCTGTGCACATGTCTCTCCTTCCCTCTCTCAGTCTCTCTCTCAGTCTCTCTCTCTCTCTCTCTCTCTCTCTCTCTCTCTCTCTCTCTCTCACACACACACACACACACACACTGGTCACACTCCTCTTCTCTCCAAGCCTGCTGTGGGAGCCCAGGTTTGGCTGTCGGGGAAGGCGTGGAGTTGGTAAGTCAGCACACACCTGGCTAGGAGGCAGAGCTCAGCCCAGGCTCTTCTATCTTAGCCTTCAATCACTGTTCCAGGCTCAGGTAGCCAGACTCCAGGCTGAGCACAGGAGCTGACAGCTGAGCCAGTTTGGTGTAGTGGTTAAGAGCGGCAGACTCGTAATCTGGGGAACTGGGTTCGTGTCTCCGCTCCTCCACATGCAGCTGCTGGGTGACCTTGGGCTAGTCACACTTCTCTGAAGTCTCTCAGCCCCACTCACCTCACAGAGGGTTTGTTGTGGGGGAGGAAGGGAAAGGAGAATGTTAGCCGCTTTGAGACTCCTTCGGGTAGTGAAAAGCGGGATATCAAATCCAAACTCCTCTTCTTCTTCTTCTGACAAGACTCATGCACAGCTAAGAAGGTATGGAGGCAACCTGTGTTCATCACAATCAGCACTGTTTCCATTCTGCTACCAATCATCTGCCGGGCTGCATCTAAGGCACACAACAGCTCCTGTATTTGAGGGTCTCTGTGTCCCCACAGGAAAGGAAAGGAAAACACCACAACTGGAAGAGTCTGCTTGCATTGTTTAAATCAGGGGTAGGCAACCTAAGGCCCGTGGGCCGGATGCGGCCCAATCACCTTCTCAATCCGGCCCACGGACGGTCCGGGAATCTGCGTGTTTTTACATGAGTAGAATGTGTCCTTTTATTTAAAATGCATCTCTGGGTTATTTGTAGGGCATAGGAATTCATTCATCCCCCCCCCATATAGTCCGACCCACCACATGGTCTGAGGGACAGTGGACCAGGTTGCTGACCCCTGGTTTAAATGGTCAGTAGTTTCCCAGCTTCTCGTGTCCTGCCTGTCTTCTGCCTTCTTCCATGCGTTCAGTGTTCCTGAAGCTCCTCCCCCTTGCCTTCCATCATGTTTTATGGCAAGGCCTTTTAGCTGCGTCACTGCAGACACAAAATCAACAGGTGCAGCCTCCCCACGTTTGGACCTACCTGTCACCCAGCTGTGAAAGGCGCAGAAAACCTATCAAGGAAATGCTGGTGATTGTGTGCAACTAATCATTTCCCTGCTGGCCACAAAAGCACCTTGTCCCACCCTCTCCAACTGCTGCACCTTTTGGCAAGTGAGGCAGGGGGTGTCGGCGTTGCCAGAGGTTGCCAGTTTTAACCCTGCTCTTTGCGTATGGTCGACCCTGAGGAGCCAAAGAGGTTTGCAGCCTTTCATTCATAACCCACCTTCCAAAAGGTTTTAGTGACATCTGGTGGTGTGACTGGGAAACCATAGCTATTGTACGATTCTCCTTCAGGGATGCAGTTTCTCCTGTCCGCTGGGGAGCCGGCAAGATTTTCAGGAAGCCTAATCAGAAAGAGGAATAGATGGGGACTTGAACATACTTGAGGGCTTAAATTTAGTGACACTAGAGGTCAACCCTACCTGGGTTGACTTCCCTCCAGATGCAAACACCTCTACTCCCCACACCTTTCTTGCCGGTTCATCTAGCAATTTTTATTTATTTATTTAAAGGATCCACAGAACTACAAGCGATATGTTTGGAATCTTGAGCAGTTTGGGAGGGCTTCTTGTAAGTGAGTGGCTGTTGGCTGTGCGGACTCAATGCTGCTGAAAGACCAACAATATTATTATTATTATTATTATTATTATTATTATTATTATTATTATTAGAAACTTGTGTACAGTTATACCTTGGAAGTCGAACGGAATCTGTTCGGGAAGTCCGTTCAACTTCCAAAATGTTCGGAAACCAAAACGCGGCTTCTAATTGGCTGCAGGAAGCTCTTGCAGCCAATCGGAAGCCGTGGAAGCCCCATCGGACATTCGGGTTCCAAAGAACATTTGCAAACCGGAACACTCACTTCCAGGTTTGCGGTGTTCGGGAGCCAGAACATTTGGGTACTAAGGTGTTTGGGATCCAAGGTACAGCTGTATACTCAAAGCGGCTTACTAGTTTTATTATCAATTTCTTTACTTATTTAAGAATTTAGGAATGCCTCTTTCATCCAAAACTTACTGCAGCACTGTATTCAAGTGCTTTGACCACGATATCCTCCTGGACCAGCTCTGAGTTAGCTTTGGGAACTGTTTTATCCCTCCCTTCCTCCCTGTGTCCAGAGAATAGCATTGGGGGTTTGTGTCCTGGCCCAGTGGTCCTTGTGCTTTGGGGCCCTGGAAAAGCCCCGTCCTGTCACCAACTCTGCTTAACATCTATATATTGGAATCAGTCGTTCTGTAGCAAAGTGCCATCAATACACAGGGAACCAGGCAAAGGGCCTTCTCAGCAGTGGCGCCATTCCTGTGGAACGCCCTCCCGTCAGATGTCAAGGAGATAAAGAACTACAACTTTCAGAAGATATCTGGAGGCAGTCCTGTATCAGCAAGTTTCTAATGTTTGACGTTTTATTAGGTTTTATATTTGTTGGAAGCTGCCCAAAGTGACTGGGGCAACCCAGCCAGATGGGCAGGGTACAAATAATAATATTATTCTTTCTGATGCATTCAGTGGGCCAACCCTGTAGAACTTCCTCCCAGCAGAGATTAGACTTGAGGGTAGTCAAGTCCATGATTATGACTTTCCTGTTCATAGAATCATAGTTGGAAGGGACTCTGAGGGTCATCTAGTCCAACCCCCTGCAATGCAAGAATATTAGCGTAGTTCCAGCAGGCATTTTAACGTAGTGCTCAGTTTAATATTTTTTTCTGGTTTTATCGTCCCTGTAAGGAGTTTCAGTGGTTGCCCATGAGAAATCAGCAAAACTCAGAACTTCTAAACACTAAGTTCTTTATTGTGCAGATATTTACAGTGGAGCTAAAATAAAGACGTTCAGCTCATCCCTCTGCAGAGTCCGGGAATGTCCGTTTCCGGTTCTTTGCCCAGCATAAAAGGCGCGGGATCCTAAACCCCCGCCTCCCCCTTCTACGCCCTTCCTCTCTCACCAAACGGGGCGACGGAAAGGGTTCCTCTCCCCCTCTTCCCGCTTGGTGCTGAGGCTCTCCATCCCTGCCACAGCCCCTGCTCCGACTTCCTGCCTCCATCTCCCCCTCCCCACTGGAAGAGCGGTCGCTTCCTCCACTCAAAGAGGACGACGAACTGCTCAGAGGGGATGGGGGTTCCCTGTACTGCAGACGCCCAGGGATCGCTTCCCGCTGCGGTGAGGGGGGCTTCCTGACAGTCCCACTTTCTGTTACTGTTTTTTTATGCACACTGCTTAGAAATGCAAGCAATTAAGCAACTGAGTGGCATATAAATGTCTGAAATAAATAAAATTATTGTGTTATGTGCTTGTGAACGGTTAACACGGTACTGAGGTCCGCATGTTTGCCGGCATTCAGGGTGAATTGGCATCAGACCGCTCTCATCATCACAAGACTTTGGCTGGTTGACTTGTTTGATGGCCAACGAGAATGTGTTACCATCAGCCTGCTTACTGAGGATTAGGTGTTGTTGACTAGTCAGTGAGCACTGACTTTGATTTGTTTGAAGAGAGGCTAGGCAACGTTGCATCAAAGCAAGGACTCAGCTACATTAGTAAAAAATAAATAAAAATGTTTTAAATGCGTTCTTACATTGTGACACCAGATGGTGGTATAGAGTTCCATCTTTCCGCAACATGATTCCCCATTATGAGGTTTACAACGCGTTTTCCTGAAACGTGTTTTTTTTTATGTGTCTAGATCCATCCCAAGTCCTATTCTATACCGTCCATAGTGTTTCCCCATTAATTTCCTTGCTGCAAAACGTCTGATCTTTGGGTGGTGGCAGGTTTGTTGCACAAGAGCACCAAATGAGCTTTGATTGCAGATCCTGAACTGGATGGTTTTTGCTTGAATCCTACCTCAAAATAGTGGCAATCTGGATTTCCATAGACAAGTCCCATCTGTAATTTTAGTTAAACGTGTAATATATATATGTATATATCACTAAAGTGTTGCTTCGGCACATTTCATAAATCAAACTAAATAAATAGCAACTTCACTTTGCAAAGAATAAGAACCCTAATACTGTTACATAAGCATGAATGTTTTATGGGCTCTTGCCAGTAAGAAATACTGCATTCTATCGCCTTGGCGGCTCAGTTGGGAATGGTCCCTGAATTTTCATTAAAACAGACAAAGCCTTATATTTTAACTAAACATATTTATGGCAAATTATTTAACAGCAGTTGTTGGTCCCCCACTTTCTTCCAGATATAATTCATAGCATGCATTGCATCCCCTCGGTCTGCCTCTTTAATTTCTGAGCATCTCCTTTCGTCCTTGCTTTGCATGAAAATGAGCACATGTCCTGCCCACTTCCTACCCCTTGTAAAGGAACAAAAAAAAATGGTTTTACATTTCTCCAAGCCTCCGATAGCGGAGGAAAATATATTTATGTAAATCTGAGCATAACCTCGTTTCAGCTGGCTGGATGCCTACGTTTTGACAGCATAACATGGAGATTACTGCTTCGTCATGATTAAAACAAAGCATCAGCCAAAGGGCTGAAACAAATATGGTCTGCCATTATGTACCTAACTTCAAAGCAGGCATAGGAAATCCTTTTGAGCCCGAGGGGCACTTTCTCTTCTTCTAGGCAATCTTCTGAGGGCCACATGTCATTGGTGGCAAAAATAGGTAGGGTAACGGATCGTAATTTTACCATTGTGCATTAAAGGACCCCTGGAAGTTTTGTTGTTGTTGTTCAGTCGTTCAGTCATGTCCGACTCTTCGTGACCCCATGGACCAGAGCACGCCAGGCACGCCTATCCTTCACTGCCTCTCACAGTTTGGCCAAACTCATGTTAGTAGCTTCGAGAACACTGTCCAACCATCTCATCCTCTGTCGTCCCCTTCTCCTTGTGCCCTCCATCTTTCCCAACATCAGGGTCTTTTCTAGGGAGTCTTCTCTTCTCATGAGGTGGCCAAAGTACTGCAGCCTCAACTTCAGGATCTGTCCTTCTAGTGAGCACTCAGGGCTGATTTCTTTGAGAATGGATAGGTTTGATCTTCTTGCAGTCCATGGGACTCTCAAGAGTCTCCTCCAGCACCATAATTCAAAAGCATCAATTCTTCGGCGATCTGGAAGTCAAGTCCAGTCAAAGGCGACTATGGGGTTGCTGTGCTCATCTCGCTCTCAGGCCCAGGGAGCCGGCGTTTGTCCACAGACAGCTTTCCGGGTCATGTGGCCAGCATGACTATACCGCTTCTGGCACACAGAGGACTGTGATGGAAACCAGAGCACCCGGCAACGGCGTTTACCTTCCCGCCGCAGCTGTACCGATTTATCTACTCGCACTGGCGTGCTTTCGAACTGCTAGGTTGGCAGGAGCTGGGACAGAGCAACGGGAGCTCACCCCGTCGCGGGGATTCGAACTGCCAACCTTCTGATCGGTAAGCCCAAGAGGCTCAGTGGTTTAGACCACGGTGCTACCTGCATCCCCCCTACCCAAGTAAGCAGAAACCATGCATCGGAGGACATGTTCAAAGAAGGTAAAAGCATTCAAGAAGGATGCAGAGGTCACCTGGTGAGGATCGTGGTGTGACCTAAGGAAGGTCCTTAGGGCCAGAGAGAGAGGCTTAGAGGGTCGCATTCGGACCCCAGGCCTGAGGTTCCCCATCCCTGCTTTAAAGCAACATTTAAAGGGCACCTTCACACAGCACATAGCTAAATGATGGTGTTAAGTTGTGGGAAAGATGAACGAAGGACACAGCTCTTTAGATCAGCAGCTCTTTATTCCAGCAGTTAGAACTGCTCCTTGTGTCTGACACAACAGCGTAGCTGGCTGCCTTATAAAATACTAAGTAACTTGTAACAGTAACCAATTCCAACTAACTAACCAATCAGTGAACGGAAGCTCTCAATCCTTCATTTGCATACTGGTGGCCCTGAGTGAGAACTGCAGCCAATCTTAACACATAACAGATGGGATTTGCTGCCGCAAGATGTAACAACTGGCCGCCATCTTTGTTGTTGTTCAGTCGCTCAGTCGTGTCCGACTCTTCGTGACCCCATGGACCACAGCACGCCAGGCACCCCTATCCTCCACTGCCTCCCGCAGTTTGGCCAAACTCATGCCAGTCGCTTCGAGAACACAGCTTTAAAAGGGGATTGGAGTAACTCATGGAGGATATTCAATAGCCTTCAGTGTTTAATGGCTTCAGGATCAAAAGCAGCGTGTTTCTGAATAAGTCACCAAGGAACACTAGCAGGAAAGCACTGTTTCCCTCATGTTCTACTTATCCTCCTCCCATAAGTACCTGGTTGGTCATGGTGGGTGCGAGAGATGCTAACCTAGATAGGCCTTTGGTCTAATCCAGATGGACCCGCCTTGCAATTATGTATCTCCCATAGTTAGCTGAAGCCCAAATCACACAAATGTCACACCATTTCCTGGTTTGCTAGAGACACCAACAGGAGGAGGAGCTCACTGATTATGAGGTGGGAGAGAGAAAAGAAGATTCCTTTTCACGCTAAGGCTGCCTAAGAAGTTCAACAGGCCGTTTAACATTGCGTGTATATTCCCCCCCCTCTCTTTTTACTGTAAATTTGCAATGGATTGTAAAAGTGCCATGTGGTTTTGAAATATACTCAGAGTCAAGTGTGAATTTCATGCTCTTTATTCAGCTCATAGTAGTGAGGAATGCAGTTCCCCCAAAATGTCTGCTTTATATACACTATTTACACAATGGGCCCCACGTGATTGGCTAATTCCGGGATACTCCTGTATGCCAATCGGAGTGCGGATTCACTTCCACCTGGAGCTGGATTGGGTGGCTCCTGCGGACCAATCAGACTGCTGCAATCTCAATCCTATTGTTCTGGGACCAGTCAGACTGCTGCAATCTCAATCTGGTTGGTTCTAGGACCAACCAGACTGCTGCATTTTGGATCCTATTCAACTCAGTACATAACAGGTATATAAATGCTTCCAAAACAGTGCTGTTTTCCCCCTTAAAGAAACAGGTGCCAGTACTCATCATGAAGTTGTTGCAGTTTTTTAACAACAACAAAAAAGAGGTGCAGGTACCGTGCACCCTTGAGTAGGCCTACAAGTAAGTAAATAGCAGCTGCTGCTTCCCTACCCTTCTAATCAGGATTCGGACCACCATGCATGGGGAGGGGAGAAGCTCTCCTGCCCTTGGGTGGGTGTGCAAAAGCAGCTATTTGGTCTCTCTTTTCTCTATGACTTAAGAGAGAGTTTTTTTAAAATAAGGTTAGGTGCAATTTACAAAGGCTGACGAAAGATAAAAGACACACTTGCTTTCAAACGACAGGGCAGCTGGGAATTAATAGTAGCAGGGTGCACTCAATCTTCCCTGCTCCTGTTCCCTTAGTCTTCCATAATTCCTCGTTCCTACTATCCATCATTGCTTTTTTGGACCTCCAGGAATTTTGACAAATGGCAACATCCTTTAGGAAAGAGGAGCGCATGCTTTTGCATTCAAGTAACGGATGTGTGCCAAGCACGGATCACTTCCACCTCTTTCTTTTTTTCCTTCTTTGGCTGGGTTTCTACATTTACCATTCTTCTGACAGGCAGCAACTTAGCAGGCGAGGAGGATGTGAGCCATTGAAATGAATGTGCATTGCTAACCCATAAATTGCATTGGGTCTGCTCTATGAGTATTGGAAACAACCAATCGGAATGGATTGCTTCGAAGTTGTTTCATTCTGCACCAAGTAAAGCAGGCTTCCTCAGCCTCAGCCCTTCAGATGTTTTTGGCCTACAACTCCCATGATCGCTAGCTAGCAGGACCAGTGGTCAGGGATGATGGGAATTGTAGTCTCAAAACATCTGGAGGGCCGAGGTTGAGGAAGCCTGAGGTAAAGCAGGGGGTTGGACTGAATGGCCCTTGTGGTCTCTTCCAACTCTATGATCAGAGCCATCTTAGCCATAAAGGCTAGTGGTGCGGTGCACCAGGGCGCCACGTTCTGGAGGGCGCCAGGGAAGAGGTCCGGGGCCACGTCGGTGGCTCAGTAGGGGTGGCAGCCTGCCCCCCGCCAGGGGAAAGTCAGGAGGAGGCGATCGGCGGCGGCAAGCTGGGCACGCAGCAATCAGCCCTGCCTCCCTCCTTCCCTCCCTGGCTGGTGAGTGTGCCCCGCCCAGGAGGCGGGCGCGATCCCCGGCGGCCGCCCCTCCTCTCGGCGCCGCAATTGGCCACCGGAGCACTTCTCCAGCCTGCCATTGCGCAGGACTGGAGGAGGGCATGGGAAGGCAGGAGGAGGTGATCAGCGGTGGCGATTTAGGGGTACTCTCGTTTTGGCTGCTCCCCCTCGCCCCGTTCCTCCCCCCCAACCCCCAGATGAGGGACTTGAAGCGGCGGCGGCAGCGCCGCTCTCGCCCGCCTCTTCTCGGGCTGCGGGCAGGCTGTCAGCAAGCCTCCCGTCGGCACTGCAGCCAGGCTCCCTGGATGGCAGCGCTGCGCCGCTGCTTCAGCCAAGCAGGTGGAGGCAGAGCACAGCTGGCAGCGTCCCCACCCACCCCTCCGCACCCTCCGGCTGTCCGCCGCGCCTGGCCCTGCCCGGTGGAGTGCAAGGGGCGCCGGAGAGATCTTCGCGCCAGGGCGCCAGATTTACTTAAGACGGCCCTGTCTATGATTCTATGAAAGCGGTTTTTAGGCCACTCCCCCATTCCTCCCTGACTTGTGCCTAATTTTACCTGACCAAAGGTGGCAACCTTTTGGTATCCATGGGTTTTGACACTCCCCTAATTTAGCATTTTACTGCTTTCCCATGCTTGTGCGACAGTTTGCTCCAGCAACTATAGCAACACACACACACACACACACACACACACACATATATATGCAAATGTTTATAACCGCCGTATTTCCCAGGTGTCAAAAAAGGTTATTTATGTACGCCACTACTGCGGCCCGTGGAATTTGTGCAGCTTGCGGACCTAACATATAGAATAAGACAGGGGTCACTCAGCAGCCTTTTTCAGCCGTGGGCCGTCCACCGTCCCTTAGACCATGTGGGGGCCGGACTATTTTTTTGGGGGGGGGGAGAATGAATTCCTATGCCCCACAAATAACCCAGAGAGGCGTTTTAAATAAAAGGACACATTCTACTCATGTAAAAAACACGCTGATTCCTGGACCGTCCGTGGGCCGAATTGAGAAAGCGATTGGGCCAGATCCGACCCATGGGCCTTAGGTTGCCTACCCCTGGAATAAGAGAACAAGAAGAACATACGTTTAAACATTGGAAAATATTTATTGAATATATGGGGGAAACACCTGAAAACGTTGGCAGCGTTAAGATAAATTCAACAGTGTAAATAAGTTTTGGTGGATGTAATAATGGAATACTGAATGGTTTTAGTTTATGTAAACTATGCAACTTTTATGTTATGCAAAATGAACCTTGGAAAGAGAAGGGAAGTCACTGACATTTTAAGGTTGTTTAAATGAATACCCTAAATTGTAAAACAGAAAATTGAATAAAATTATATATAAAAAATAAATAGATGTTTATAACCATTTTCTCTGCAGCCCAGGCTGCATCTCCCCCCATCCCACCCCCATGAAAGATACTCTCCCCACGTGGCGTTTCTCCGCCGCTCCCTATCCTTCCCCGGCAGCGTGGGCGGAAAAGGCTGCTGCCCGCACCAAAAATGGCTCCCGCGGCGTCACTTTCCCCGCGAGAAAGATGTCGGGGGGTGTGCGCTGTCCTTTAGGTTCCTGCCTTTCCTTGCCCTGCTACGGTGGCCGCCGAGGGTCATGCGCAGCGTTTTCCTACCCCGCTTTGAGGGATGATGCAAAACAGAAAAGAAAAGAAAGGTCCGCTCAGTTTCAGCTCCGCTTCCTTCTCTCCGCCCCGGGAAAGGCAGCAGCGCTTGCCTGTTATAATTCAAAAGGTATTCTGCCCCTGGAAGTGGAGGTTCCACTGGTAGAGCTCACTGCATGTTGCTGGGGGGCGGGGAGCAGAGGGGGGGAAATACGTCCTTGCAGACAGCCCCAATTTTGATGCCCATCTAAGGTGCCAGCTTTCGGCAACGAACTCGGACATGGGCCAGTTCAGACGGTAGAGCATGATATCTAAGGATCTCAGGGTCGTGGGTTCGAGCAAAGATTCCTGCACGGCAGGGGGTTGGACTAGATGACCCTTGGGTCCCTTCCATTTCTACAGTTCTATAATTCTAACAGTTTGAAGTTGCACTAAGAGCCCAGTCGCTTAGTGCAGCAGCGCCTAGCACGCTCTGCCTGTTGAGATCATGCAGGTGCCTTCGCTGTGCTCTTTTTGTTGTTGTTGTTCAGTCGTTCAGTCGTGTCCGACTCTTCGTGACCCCATGGACCAGAGCACGCCAGGCACGCCTATCATTCACTGCCTCCCGCAGTTTGGCCAAACTCATGTTAGTAGCTTCGAGAATACTGTCCAACCATCTCATCCTTTGTCGTCCCCTTCTCCTTGTGCCCTCCATCTTTCCCAACATCAGGGTCTTTTCCAGGGAGTCTTCTCTTCTCATGAGGTGGCCAAAGTACTGGAGCCTCAACTTCAGGATCTGTCCTTCTAGTGAGCACTCAGGGCCGATTTCCTTGAGAATGGATAGGTTTGATCTTCTTGCAGTCCATGGGACTCTCAAGAGTCTCCTCCAGCACCATAATTCAAAAGCATCAATTCTTCGGCGATCAGCCTTCTTGAGCAGGTGCTCTTTTTGGCACCTGCTAAAAAAAAAAACAACCCACTGGTATCTGAAGAAGTGTGCATGCACACGAAAGCTCATACCAAGAACAAACTTAGTTGGTCTCTAAAGTGCTACTGGAAAGAATTTTTTATTTTGTTTTAACCCACTCCTATTTAGACAAGTCTCCCCAGATGCTTAGAAAGTTTTAATCTGCTTTTTGTATTTTTATTTTTGCATGTTTTTGAAGTAAGGGTTGTAATCCCCCCCCCCACCTCTTGATTTTACTGTGCTATCTTTTGAAAACCACTTTGAGGGATTTAAAACAACAACAACAATCAAGCGGTGTATAAATCTTAAGGTGTTTGGTGCTAAGAAGTAATTTATTTTGTTTGGGCTGAATCTTCTGCCTATCAGTTTCACTGGATGACTCCCAAGCCCTAGTTTTAGCAGAGAACATTTCTTTCTCTCTCCTTCCCCACACCTCTCTTCCTTCAAACATTTCGGTTTTCCCTCATAGGGTGATGTTTTCAATGCAAGATTCCCAGAATTGCATGAAAGTGTCTAAGTATGCCTGCCGACTATTTTGCGTTCCATGTTTCTCATCGTGGGTAGGTGTCTTCTCAGTTTTGCACAAGGCAGCAAGTAGAGAGTAGAGCCTGGAATACAATAAATTTCCACCAAGGCTCACTACTAGGCTGGAATATGAAACTAGGCTTAATAGTGCAAGTTTATTCCACACTTTATTCAGTTTTCTTAGGCTACCCTCCTTGTGTTTATTTACCAGGAAGTAAGTTCTATTGAACTCAATGAGACTTCCTTCTGAGTAGGCATGATAGGATTACATTGTTAGTCTGTCTCCTTCTACAGAGGGAGGACTGCTCATACAGTCCTTTGAATTCCATAAACTTCGTCTTCAGTTATTAATGTGTGACATTCCGTGTTAACTGTAAATTAACTGAGAAAGTGAATTTATTCATTTATTTATTTTGAAAGTGGGGGATTTTTTTTACAAGCCAATAACGTATCACCATTCTTTGACGCACTTCTTTTTGATAGGATGGAGAAAAAGAAAATTTTAATGAAATCCAAGACGGCTGCTTCCAACCTACTGAGAACCTTACATACTCTCTATCAGTTTGGCCACTTCTGTGACGCAATAATATACACGGACCAGTTTGGAATCCAGGATGAGTTTTTCGTTCACAAAGTCATATTGGCTGCTTCCAGCAATTACTTTAGAAGCCTGTTCCTCACCGAGGAGATGCTGAAAGCCAGAGATTGCCGGGTGACTCTCCAGGGTGTTCACACTGAAGAATTTGTCTGCTTCCTAAAGTTTGCCTACACAACAGAAGTAGAAATTGAAGAGGACAAACTGCACCGAATGAAGGAGGTAGCCGAAAGACTCGAATGCCAAGATCTGCTTGATGTTTTTGAAGAAATGAAGGCTGAAGGAGAAGACTTGGATCCGGGTGTTCATTCAGAAAGACAAGAAGACGGTAGGTCTGTCTACATTAAAGCAAAACAAGTAGAAAACAAGGAACAGAGTGCTTTGTCCCGAATTTTGGCAACGCCCATGAAGAGACAGCTTTGGGACCGAAAGAGGCATACGAAACTAACTGCCGTCTATGATGGTAGTGAAGGTAAACCTGGCCGTTCTGGCAAAAATTGTGTTGTGTTTGAGGGGCCCAAAGACAGAACAGCAACGTCAACTGGATGTAATGAAATAGACATCCACAGCGCACATACTGTCAGCCCGCCGGAAAATAAGGCCAGCCACCTGTCACTAAATCAGGTGGACTCCAAGGAAGCCTACATTGTTACAAGCAAGATACTACCTGGACAGGACGAGGGTGAAAACGGCTTGAATCTTAGCGAAACCAAACTCAGGAAATCGCCGCGCAAAATATCAAAAGCCTTGCCCCAAACATACACATGTGACAAGTGTTGTCGTTCCTTCCCTTTTGCCAAGCAGTACTGGTCGCATGTGGAACAAGAACATGGCGCAGATCTGGTGGTTCAGTATAGCTGCGATATGTGTGGCCAACTCTTCCCCAGTTGCCAGAACCTAAGGCAACATAGGCTCGCCGTTCACGAGGATGAAAAGCAGTTCCCCTGCTTGTTGTGCGACAAAAGGTTTAAGTGCCAGAAAGACATCAGCCATCATATTCGGAGAGTGCATGAGAAGAAAAGGAACCCTCAGAGGTGCCCCTACTGTGACAAGGTGATCAGCTCTAAATGTGGCTTGACAGTTCACATTCGAACACATACAGGAGAGAAGCCTTATAAGTGCCGAGGCTGCCCGGCAAGTTTTGCTCAGAGATCTGCCTTCACTACTCATGTAAGGTAAAGTCTTTGTGGATTTCTAATATTGGGAGGTAGTCTTCCGTCTTCATCTCTTTGCTGTTAGAAATTTTATCCAGAAGCGAATAGAAGTCTGCCACCTTTAGAGGATTTGCTATAGGATTTGCTTTAGGGCCAGCATGGTGTAGTGGTTAAGAGCGGTGGACTCATAATCTGGGGAACCGGATTTGCTTCCCCGCTCCTCCACATGCAGCTGCTGGGTGACCTTGGGCTAGTCACACTTCTCTGAAGTCTCTCAGCCCCACTCACCTCACAGAGCGTCTGTTGTGGGGGAAGAAGGGAAAGGAGATTGTTAGCCACCTTGAGACTCCTTAAGGGGAGTTAAAGGCGGGGTATCAAGTCCAAACTCCTCTTCTTCCACTTAAAAAAAAAGGTAAAGGACCCCTGACAGTTAAGTCCAGTCGTGAACGACTCTGGGGTTACAGCGCTCATCTTTCTTTACTAGCCAACGTTTGTCCATAGACAGTTTTTCCAGGTCATGTGGCCAGCATGACTAAGCCGCTTCTGGCGAAACCACAGCAGCGCGGGAATGCTGTTTACCTTCCTGCCGGAGCGGTACCTATTTATCTACTTGCACTTTGACATGCTTTCAAACTGCTAGGTGGGCAGGAGCTGGGACTGAGCAACGGGAGCTCACCCAATCGCGGGGATTCGAACCGCCGACCTTCCAGTCGGCAAGCCCAAGGCTCAGTGGTTTTGCACCACAGCGCCACCCGCGTCCTTCTTGTTACTGCAGTGCTATTATGCAAATATATTCAAAGTTACATTTAGACAGTTCTATCAGTGTAAAAGTATTTGCTGCATAGCTTCCACATCCAGCTCGTGAAGCCTACAGGCAGCACACAAAAAAACGTTTCTTTCTTCCTTTTATAGCCTGGACAACATGTGGCTTAGCAAACCAAACTTAACCACAGTCAGAGAAACAAAGGTGCTGTGCTTCTCAGTTTGCTCTGCTTGTCAGCCAGCTCCTACAAACTGCCTTGGAGTCTTTATGCACTGTGCGTTGCTAGGTGTGAGCAACAGATTATTATTGTCAGACTTTATACTTGGCTGCTGCTAATCAGGACAAGATTATGAAAGGATGCCTTACATCACAGTCCAATGCATCCCTTACTCAGAAGCAAACCCCACAAAGATCAACCAAACTTACTCCCAGGAATGTGTTCTAGAACTGCAGGCTCTGTCTTTAACTTTGCCCTCGTGATGTGTATTTGTCAATTTCCATTTTATTTTACTAAGCATTTCTACCCCCACCTTTCCAGAAAAAGAAACATATCCAATGCGGCAGGCAGGTCCAACCTGGTCCAACCAATATATCAAAACTTGTCAGTTTTTAAAATGGAAACAAAGTTAAGATGGGAGCAAAAAGTAATTAAATATCATACCTGGAAATGCCTGCTGAAAAAATAATATATCTTAAAATAGCACCTAGTGATGGGGGCAGCAATATCCTATGCATGTTGACTTAGAAGTATGTCCTACTTAGGTCATTGGGGCTTACCCCATAGAAAGGAGGTTAGGATTGTGGCCTTAGATGCTTTTCAATTGAATGAATATATGGATTATTTGCGTATCTAGTATAGCCTGCGGAGAATTGTATCTAGTTTACAGGTGGCATTACTTTCCCCCCCAACAGAAAAATACATGAATCAAGACAAGACAGGAAGCTCACCCCAGATTACTGGATGATAACCCCGCCAACAAAAAGAGCAGATGTTATAGATGGCGAAGTTGACACGACTAGCAAAACATATCCGAAGGTACCAATCAGCGACTTGCAAAGAGAACCTGTGGATGAAAAAACTCGGGAGCTTGAGGGAGAATCCAGGAATTCTCCTCCGTTGGAAGCAGAGTCTGAGAGTAAAGAGGAAAGTCCGGAGCAACGTGGTGATGCTGATATTCAGAGAGAAAAACCAGATGGACACGGGACTTTGGCTGCAGAAGACTGTGTAAAAGGAGAAAGGGACTGTGAACCGGAAGGAAGGGGCAGGGAAGATGACGAGGCAGTCTCTTCCGAAGACATCGATGAGAATTCAAATGATCAAGACGCTGAAGAAAGCAAGTCGGACGGCGGTTGCAACGCCAGGGAGGGAGCCAAAAAATCTGCCTACGTTATAACATGTACCAAATGTGCGGAGAAGTTCGTCTCGCGGAAGAAATACACCGACCACTGCAAAAACGTCCACCATTCTTTGCCGGGTAAAATTTATCAGTGTGACGTTTGTAGCAAGTCCTTCGCGAGTTACAACAGCTGGAAGGAGCACAGGGCGAGCGTCCACACGGAGGACAGGCAGTTTTCCTGCACCCTCTGCAACGCCACTTTTAAAAGGAAGAGGGATGTGAGGACCCACTACATGCGGAAGCACGAAGGGAGAGTAAAGCGTCCCCTTTGCTCTGTCTGCGGCAAGATCCTGAGCTCAAGAACAGCGCTAGTGTTTCACATGAGGACCCATACAGGCGAGAAGCCGTACCAGTGCGGCATTTGTTGCTCAAGATTTGCTCAGCCATCGCAGCTCAAGATTCACACCAGGTCAGCCTGTTCTTCTCTCTCTCTCTCTCTCTCTCTCTCTCTCTCTCTCTCTTTCTCTCTCTCTCTTCTATCTTTAGTTTTGCGAATTCTGCATGCATCAGAATTGGCTCCTTCTAACTCATATTGGCCACGCATATTAACAAAGAGTAAATGTTCCAATGAGCGTAGGCGACCAACTTGGTGGGTTTGGGTGGGGTGGGGGAGCGTGTAGCTGGCAACCTTCAGTACTAGTTGGGTGATAATACTAGAACTAAATAGTTCTAGCATTTTTTAAAAAGGTGACACACCACTTAAACACACAAATATACAAAGCAGCTCTTGGACCAACTCTAAACGGGAGCAGAGGTGGGGACTGATTTTCCGTGCTTCGAAATTTCTGGCAATGTTACATGATTTCTACTGCTACCTCAATGGGGGCAGGTTTAAAAACCTGTTTCCTTGAGCTGGGGCTCTCTTCTCTATATGTTCTCAGGAGGTCTTGAATCAGGAGAACTTCCAGGTGTTGCTGGACTTGCAACTTCTGATTGTAATTTTGCCTGGTGCATGCCATTTTGCTGTATTTTTACAACAGTCTGGTTTATACATATTTAAATCAATAAAGACTAAAACCCCTCAGCATTCCGGCTGAGGGCTAATGGAAGTTGGCGTCCAATAACATGTGGAGACTCGCAGGTTCTCCCGTTCCACCTCAAATTATCCTGTACTGATTTACTTTATTTTAATGAAGTCTACTGTTATTGATTGTACTAGAGGAATGAGAAATCTGACTTTTTTCTTTTCTCATTTGACAACTTTATCTTTGTGTTTGTTTGTTTGTTTTGCTGTAGCCATAGAATCATATAGTCAGAAAGTGCCTGAAGATCATTTAGGCCAAATCCCCAGGCTATGACAGGAGTCCTTTCCCGAGAATTTCTGTATCTCTTGCTTTGGGTGGTGGCAGCGAGGCGAGGGAGAGGGGTGGAATCTCGGCAAACTATTTGTAATATTTGCCAAGCAGGAAATGTCACTCTTAACATGTTTTGTCGGCGTTTTCATATTTCTTTGACTGCAGGTCCCATACAGGTGAAAAGCCATACATCTGTGAGGATTGTGGAGCTTCCTTTGCAGATAAAGGCAAGCTTACTGGCCACAAGAGGACACATACAGGTAAGGGTAAGCAGAGGTTAATGCCTATCCGTGCATATTGATTTATTCTGATTACAATCCTGCATTGCCGGGGATTGAGCTAGATGACCCTTGGGGTCCCTTTCCAACTCTAAAGTTCTATTACTTTTCATGAATTACAGATGAGTAGTTGAAAAGGATGATTGGGGGGGGGGGTTTACCAGATTTCCTGTGCGGCATAACTCTTAAGCTGCCTCTCATTCATTTACTCCAGCCTGTTCTCTCGGGCCGAACTACATGTTACACTGCGATCAGGAATGAGGCGGCACACACATTTCTACACTCTCCAGCACTGCTACAAATGGCCACCTGCCCAGGGCTTCTGTGGCATTGACAACACAGAAAAAGATGTGTAACTGTTGCAGCAGAGGCTTATAAAGGATCATATACCCCAGGAGCAGAAAGAGAGGCAACTATTCTTGGGAAGCTAGAGAGCGTAGAAGCATTCTCCTGGACCAGGGAAGGGGGAATATGTGGCCCATCAACCGGAGTAGATTGCAAATGTATGTCTAAAATATCAGCACTGTGCAACGACAGCCACACAGATGCTACTAGCCCAGAGATGGAAAGAAGACAAAAGTCCCTACCAGAAAGGAATGGCAAACTAAGCTGTTGGAGTACGCCGAAATGGCAAAACTGACCGGAAAGCTCAGGAACCAAGAAGACCAAATCTTTAATAAAGAATGGGGGAAATTTATAATTTACCTGGGAGAGCACTGTAAGCAGATGAAAAAAATTAGCAGGATTGCAATAGCGCTTGTAATGTAGCAAATTTTATGGCCAAAATGGATAGACATAAAATAGGGGTTACTAAATAGAGGCAGTGAAGGATAGGCGTGCCTGGCGTGCTCTGGTCCATGGGGTCACGAAGAGTCGGACACGACTGAATGACTGAACAACAACAACAAAAATAATATGCATTTGGAAAGGTTGACGACAGGAGGACCCATGGAGGGAAAGGTGGGAAGTCCAGAGGTTTGGAGAAATTTATAAATATGGATATGTATTTTGTATTGTTATAAATCTATACTTGTAAATTCAAATAAAAATTATTTCACACACACACACACACACCATAGCTGTCAACTTTTTCCTTTTTCAGCGGGAAATTCCCTTATGTTATAGCATTGGGAAACAGCAGGGAGGGTTGACAGCTATGTATATAGCAGTGGGGAACAGCAGGGAGGGTTGATGGCTATCACACACACACACACACACACACACACACACACACAACTGGCCTTCCTAGTGTCCCACTGAATACGTGGCTGTTCAAAAGTTGTTGGACTCCCAACTGCTGTCCCAGGCCCAAAGGAAGAGTGGGGTAAAAAGTAAATGAACAAATGGCATCTCCAAGCAGCCTAACTCAGGGGAACTCAGGGAATTGCACAGAACTCAGTGAATTGTAGTCCAACATCATCTGGAGAGGCTCCCCATCCCTGGACATCTTTGGACGTCTCCTGTGGGTAGGTCATGGTCAATAACATAATTCTACAACCCCCCCCCTTCATTTCCTTTACAGGAGAGCGTCTGTTCAAGTGTGATGTGTGTGGAAAACATTTTGCTACCAACGAATACTTGAAATGCCATAAGCGCTGCCACATGGGAGCCAAGCCATACAAGTGTGATGTGTGTGGGAAAACATTTGGACTGAGGGCCTCATTAGCCCAACACAGTAATGTTCATGCAGGTAATAAATCCCCTCCTGGGGAGGAGACACAAGCCTCTGTGTGGCAATGGATCTTGTTGATGGACGTCTCTGCCACATGCAGCGTTCCTTCTGTGCAAGTACAGTGTAAGAATCTAGAATCTGCTCAGACCACAGTTGGAAATGTGCCTTGCACATTTATTTAAATATGATGCAAGAATCGTCATGTGAAAATACTACGTTAAATACTCTCAGTACAATTTATAGTCTAAGCAGGAGATCACTACATGTGTACATGAGCTAGGGTGCTCCAGGCTAAATTTCAAACTTTATTTCATACCAGGCAAAGGGGGGAACAATGTATTTCCTTGAGAGTCACTGAAAACTAAAATAGACCTGTGTGCTCTAGCTTCCCCGAATGCTCACCTTTCAGAACCTCGAGTTCTTGTTGGGTATGCGGCAGTATTTGTAAAACTTTGACAACCGCAAAAATCTTGGGTTTTCAATTTTCCCTACTTGGCAATATCTTTCCTTGATGAAAGCCAAGTTGTGTAGAGTCCGTGGGCAAGCAGCTTCACCACTGCACAGATCTCTCATTGCTTCCAAAAGATGGACATAATCGGTTTTCTTTGATGAGAACCTGAAGTGTTCAGAAATAGCATTGGGGGGGGGGGGATGAGGCCTATTTCCAATTCCAGCAGCAGAGCGTAGTTCTGTAAGTAGAACTGATCCGTGTGAAAACCACAAAGAGGAACCAAGAATGTTCCTGTGTTCTCCTGCCATGGTAGTGCCCTCAAGGCATCAGTCGCATCCATTCCATACATGAAAATCACTCTTATCCCAGTCATGGCTGTGACAAAAGAATCCTGGGAACTGTAGCGCTGAGAAGTGGAGATCCATCATGGAGCTACGATTCTCAGCCTTCCGTTTAACAGCTGCTGTGTCTGTTGGCTTCTGTCTCCTGTTTTGAACTTACTTTGTATGTGTTTACCTTTACACCCCACTAAGTAGATCCAAAATGGGTCTAAAGGTGAGAAATAGATTTTGTAAATACACCCCCAACATTTGTGAGGTCTGTTTTGTTTTCTCAGAGACTCCTCCTTATTTCTGTGAGCAGTGCGGAAAGACCTTCACTCAGCAAGGAGCCCTGAGGCGTCACCAGCGTATTCACACTGGAGAAAAACCGTACAAGTGCAGGGCCTGTGAAAGGACCTTCACAGATCTGTCTACCTTGAGGAGGCATGTCCTGGTACGTTCTCCAGTTTGCCCCATTCATTTTAATAGGGATGGCCAGGCAAACATGCTTAATACTCTTTGAGTATAAAAAATATTTGCAGTGACCTTTAAAAAGCTTAGAATACCCATGTAGTAAATTGCTTTGGTGTCTGTCTAGGGGCGAACTTACTGTCAGAGCCCTTAATCCCAGAGGGGCCTTTAGTTCACATTGCTTTGTTTTTTTAAAAAATGGGTCTAGTTAGGCACAGTTTAAGTTGCATGACTCAAATTGATTTTTTTTTAATTGCTTTAGAAGGTCTTTATGATTGCTCTACCCTGGACGTGGATGGCGCTGTGGGTTAAACCACAGAGCCTAGGGCTTGCTGATCAGAAGGTCGGCGGTTCGAATCCCCGCGACGGGGTGAGCTCCCGTTGCTCGGTCCCAGCTCCTGCCCACCTAGCAGTTTGAAAGCACGCCAAGTGCAAGTAGATAAATAGGTACCGCTCCGGCGGGAAGGTAAACGGCGTTTCCGTGCGCTGCTCTGGTTCGCCAGAAGCGGCTTAGTCATGCCGACCACATGACCCGGAAGCTGTACGCCGGCTCCCTCGGCCATTAACGCGAGATGAGCGCCGCAACCCCAGAGTCGTCCGCGACTGCACCTAATGGTCAGGGGTCCCTTTACCTTTATGATTGCTCTAATCAGGTCAGAACTTGAATAATAACAGTATTTTTTGTCTTGTTTTGTTTTCTCCCCCTGCTGTAGGTACACGATCGGAACGCTCACTGGAGGACCTTCTTAATAGATCTTACCATAAAAAAGGATCACAACTGGTCCAAAATAGAGACTTTTTCTAATATCCATATGGGAGAGGACTCTAATCCGATTTGGTCCGACGGCCAAAGTAAACTTTATAAACCAGAAAGCACCAGTGTAAAAAAAGCGGAACACATACCATGTGGTAGTAATGCCAGAGATCCTGACCATTCTCTTATGTATTTATAACTCTGAACAGTGAAAGCAAAATGTAGGCATAAAACATTTTGCGTATCTCTCATGTGCCCCTTATGGGGGAGCATCCTCCATCTGCCCACAAGTTCTACAGAGAAGTTCAGCATCTTCAGAGCAGAGAGGCAGGCACTGGGCAGCACAGACGTTGTTGTGGAATTGCTTGTGAATGGGTCATTTCTTAGTAGCTTGTACTAAGTAACTTTATGGAGGATAAGTCTGCAAGTGACTACTAGTCATGATGGCTGTGTGCAGTCTCCAGGATCAAATGCTGTGTACCACCTCCATGTCTGTGAATACCAGCTGCTGAGGAAAGATGAGAAAATAACTGTTGGGCTTATGTCCTGTTTTGTGGGCTTCCCAGGGTTTGACACTGTGGCAAACAGGGTACTCAGTTAGGTTAAGGCATGGGTAGGCAAACTAAGGCCCGGGGGCTGGATCCTGCCCAATCGCCTTCTCAGTCTGGCCCGCAGACGGTCTGGGAATCAGCGTGTTTTTACATGAGTAGAATGTGTCCTTTTATTTAAAATGCACCTCTGGGTTATTGGTGGGGCATATGAATTCGTTCATTCCCCCCCCCCCCAAAAAAAAATTATAGTCTGCCCCCCCACAAGGTCTGGGGACAGTGGATCGGCCCCCTGCTGAAAAAAGTTTGCTGACCCCTGGGGTTCTTGGTCTTACCTAACAGGGCTCTTGTTCTTAATAGCTGAAATTGCTTTCTACTTGTACTGTTACTGTTTGAACTTAACAGTGATTGGATCCAGTATGAAAAAGGGCAATTGCCCTCAAATGTGAGGCAGGGAAATAAAGTGAGGTTGTGGGGAAGTAGGGGAGGTATTTGATGTGGAGCAGACGCACACCGTGTTTACAACACATTCCTCCCCTGCCAAGAATCCCGGGAACTGTAGTAGCAGCGCTACAGTTCCCAGCCCCCCTTATGGTTCCCAGGATATTGGAGGGTGGGGGTGTGCTTTAAATGTATGGTGTGTATACACAACCAGAGAAAGGGCTGGATTCCTTCAGGTTCGTTGAACGTTACCTTCAGCCTTCTCAGTTTCAGAGAATGAAAGGAGGAGTTGCAGGAAAAGCCGCTCAGACCACTTCACATTGGGATGTGGGAACTCCAGATTGCATGGACCATTAGCACTTGCTAATATGCTGATTTACACTGAACAGAACAAGTTTGATTTTTTAAAAGACCCATGTGTAAATACTTGCTTGAGGGACACTCAGAAACAGCCTGATACCAACAGAATTGAAAACTGTCCATCTTTTAAGTGTATTTGCTAACTGTAGCTGAGGATAAAATTTCACACCTGTTTAGGGAAGTTTTCAATGTTTGATGTTTTATCGTGTTTTTAATATTCTGTTGGAAGCCACCCAGAGAGGCTGGGGAAACCCAGCCAGATGGGCAGGGTATAAATCATCATCACCATCATCATCCAGTTATCATTTATGACACCTGTTTATAGGCATGCTGCTTTGTAAATGTCGTAGCTTTCCACAATAAATTGCCATTTCATATGGTTTGCTCTGAAATGTACCATGTATATGCCTCTTTGTACAGAAGATAATGGCCCTCCCTGCGTGACCAAAATGGTGCGACTTGAGCTATGGAACTTGGAGCTTATAGCTCAAAATTCAACTGGAGAGCATGTTGGCCCCCTGGTCTTAGCTGGATTATTATTTTTATTTTATCAGTTTTAGCTGATTTATTTATATATTATTATATTAGATTTAGCTGGATTATTATTATTATTATTATAGTTTATTGGTTTTAGCAGGATCATTATTATTTTTATTATGTTGTATTATGTTGGTTTTAACTGATTACAGGTATTATATTGGTTTTAGCTGTATTATTATTATATATTGGTTTTAGCTGGATCATTATTGCTTTTATTATATTATATTGCTTTTAACTGGATTATTATTATTTTATTTTGTATTATATAAGTTTTAGCGGGATTATTTTATCAACTGCGGGAGGCAGTGAAAGATAGGCTGCCTGGCTGCTCTGGTCCATGGGGTCACGAAGAGTCGGACACGACTGAACAACAACAACAATTGTTTTATCAGTTTTAGCTGCATTTTATTATTATTACAGTTACAGTTAGCTGTGTTGGTCTGCCATAGTCAAAACAAAACAAAATAAAAAATTCCTTCCAGTAGCACCTTAGAGACCAACTAAGTTTGTTCTGAAGAAGTGTGCATGCACACGAAAGCTCATACCAAGAACAAACTTAGTTGGTCTCTAAGGTGCTACTGGAAGGAATTTTTTATTTTACCGGTATTTTGTTTTGACTATGGCAGACCAACACGGCTACCTACCTGTAACCAGATCTGCTTAGTTGGTCTAATAGGCTCTGTTAATTGTTTTAACTGGCCCTGTCAATGCTGCTGCTTTTGTTAGTTTTGGTTATTTAAGATTATTTTGTTTTTATTATTTTATTTTATTTTGTTTTTATTATTATTTATTTTATTCTCTCCCCCACCCCCACCCCAATCTCTCTCTTCTGCCTCCATTTCCTATAGTTCCCCCAGTACTGCTCCGCCTCCTCCCTCTGCCCCGTCTCCCCAGCAAGGCCTCCAAAGGCTTCGCGAACGAGGGTGGGTTTTTTTTTTGAGGGAACACCAACCAGAGGTGTCCCCGCCTCATCCCTCCGCGGTGCCCCGCGCAAAGCCTTCCCCCCGGCAACCGCGTCCGCTTCCACTTCCCTTCCTCCCCGCCTCGCGTTCCGCCTCGCTCCGCCTCCTCTCGGCGTCGCCCTGACCCGCCGTGGAAGATGGCGCTGAGCGGCCAGGTCGGTTCCTGCGGGGATGGTGGTGGGTGGAGAAAGACTTTGAGCCCGGCCTGCCGACGTGGGGAGGGTTGGTCCCTAGGGGAGAAGGAGGGGGGTCGTGCCTGGGGTTCGGGGGGGGCAGCAGCAGCAGCAACACGAGGGAGGGTTTGTGGGTGACTTGGGGGGGGGTGGGGGGAGGAAGTGAAGTGTTGACCCCCCCCCCAACCAACCGACCGACCACGTCCGTGTGGGATGCTTCAAAGGGGTCTGAAGGCAGGGCTTGGCTATGGTGGGTGGGGTGGCCGGGGGTGGGGTTTGGGACCACGACCCCTGGGTGACTATAGGGTGCGTTGCAAGGGAGGGGGTGGGGGGGCCAGGTGAGTCAAGGGGGCAGGGAGGTGATTGTGGTTTGGCCAGGTAGGGTGTTGCCCAAGGAGGAGGGGGGATCTGAGGATCAGGGGGAAAGACGGGGTAGCTTTTGTTAAAAATCAATCCATCAACTTGAAATGCAGCTTTCTTATATGGTTATCCCCTGGCGTAACTCAAGGCAGGTTACAGATGTTAAAAAAATTATATGCACCCCTAAGAAAATAGGAAAAGCAGGAACTGAAAGACCATGAAGCATGGTATTTCTAAGGGAATCGATTTTGCTATTTGTTTGTACAGCGTCAGGTGGGAACACTTATTAGAAACTCAGATAAATAAGCTAATCACCAAACGGTTACGGTAGCCACAATGGTATGTCTACGTGCCACTTCCCCACCACCAATGGAGTTTATTATGATGATCATTTTATTTCTATACCGTTTTGTATTTTAAAGAAAAAAATCTCAAAGCTGTTTGCAGCACATTGAAACGTCAGATAAAGTAATCCAGAGTAAAACAAATTCAAGGAAAATATTTGCGATCCTTCTCTTAAGTGACATTTTGCTTTCCCCATATTTATTTACCACTTAATTTACAGGTGAAACTCGAAAAATTAGAATCTCGTGGAAAGGTTCATTTCTTTCAGTAATTCAACTTAAAAAGGTGAAACTAATATATGAGATAGACTCATGACATGCAAAGCGAGATATGTCAAGCCTTTATTTGTTATAATTGTGATGATTATGGTGTACAGCTGATGAGAACCCCAAATTAACAATTTCAGCTTTGGGGTTTTCATCAGTTGTAGGCCAAAATCATCACAATTATAACAAATAAAGGCTTGACATACCTTGCTTTGCATGTCATGAGTCTATCTCATATATTAAACTCCAGTAGCTAATGAAAACAATTGCTTACATAAATGGACTTTTCCACAATATTCTAATTTTTTGAGTTTCACCTGTATATGGCTCCCCCATAGCAGAAGTACCGGTACTCTAGGAAGCCAGTATGGTGAAGTGGTCTGTGTGTCAGACTAAGACCTGGGAGATCAGGGTTCAAATCCCCACTCAGTCATGAAGCTCACCTTGGGCCAGTCACAGTATCTTAACCTACTTCACAGGTTACAGGTGGGTAGCCGTGTTGGTCTGCCATAGTCGAAACAAAATAGAAAATTCTTTCCAGTAGCACCTTAGAGACCAACTGAGTTTGTTCTTGGTATGAGCTTTCGTGTGCATGCACACTTCTTCAGATACACTGAAACAGAAGTCACCAGATCCTTAAGTCACCAGATCCTACTTCACAGGGTCCTTGTAGGGATTAACTGAGGAGTGTAAACTACCGGTATGTACCCTTTGGAGGAAATGGCAGGATATAAATGCAACAAATAAGCTCTTCTGTTTAAGAAAGCTGGAGGGGCCAGCCAGATAGAGATGTCTGTCACCAACCTGGCATCCAGAGATCTCCATGTGGTTGCACTTGGACCCATGCCAGACGCAAAACAAATTTGGCATCTGGCTAATTTCTAACATGGTTGGGAAATCCTGTAGTGAATAGGAAGCTATCAGGATCAGATGCGGGGGAAGATATTCGAATGCTGGCTGGAGGGGGAAGAGATTTAGTTAGAATTTTGTGCTGTGCATAAGCAGATTTTGTCACTGCTAGTATATTCAACTTCAGTAGTTATCAGTGTCAGCTCCAGCCTGCCTTAACTAGAACAGAGGTGCTGAAACAGTTTTCCTTAGATGACTGGTGGTCTACAAGATCTATTCAGCTGGTCTGCGGAAAGGTTCTGGAACAGCTGGGAATATTTGTACAGTCATACCTCGTGTTACGTTAGGTTCATGTGTTGCATCTTTTCGGCTTGTGAACACGACAGAAGTGTTCTGCACGCTTCGCACATGCGCAGAAGCGCTCCTTTGCGCTGAAGCGCCGCTCTAGTTGCAGACTTTTTGGGGTGCAAACAGCACCCCGGAACAGATCATGTCTGCAACTAGAAGTACCACTGTATTTTCCACTGATTTCTCCCCCATTTGACCAGGGTCTGGCTTTAAAACAGGGCCCTGGCAGAGGGCCTGTGATTTTTTTTCATAATGGCTTTGACTATAGTACCAGTTGCTAAAGGAATATGTTTTATATTTTATATTTCTTTATCCATCACATTAGAAAGGCAAGACTACAATTATTAAAATACAAGCTGAGTTAGGTATGTGCTTTGATTTATAGAGCAAAAAAGGTTTATTAAGCAGTCCACTGAGAACCCCCTCCCTTTTTCTAGTGATCTGTGGAAAAAATAAGCTCATGATCCACTAATCTAGAGAAAACTCTGCCTCCTTTTAATAGCCACAATGCTTTCATTTGTGCAGTCTCAACAACATATCCTTCAGAGTGTGAACATGGCTCTGTCATCTTCATTTTTTGTCTTTTAAGAAACACCCAGACTGCTTTGGACAAAATCACAAGAGGCATAAGTATCTTGAGCCCCACCACAGGATACAAAATAAAGATGGAATGAATCTTTGATTCTTAGTTTGGTGCACTAGATATTCCAACAGAACCGCCGTCCAGAGATGGGGGGAAAGTGCCATTGAGATTGTCAAGGCAAAAATACAAGATTGACCATTTATGTGGTTTGCTAAGGCACCGGGGAAGGTAGCATCTGCTAGGTGTTTTGCTTTATTTCTTAAGCCAAGGTGTGCGTTGCATGTGTCTTGCTTTACCATGTCAGGAACACTGAAGTCCCCTCATTGCTGCATCTCAGGACTTCTTGGCTGTCCTGACTGCCCTACTGTGTTTTTGGCCAAATAAGCATAGCAGGCCACACATTGATCTGATTTCTACAATGGTTAGGAAAGAGGTGGGGTGGGGGAGGGGGTTAATGATGTCTCTCCTTTGTTACTGGTGACTCATTCTTTGTTAGCCAGCCTGTTTAGCAGCTCTTCCCCCAACAGCTGATGGATCCTGCTGGCTTCATATCATCCCTACATATAACCTTTGCTGGTATGACCAGCTGCTTTACTGAAGACCTAGTCATTTCTTTGAATAGGGGATTGGCGTGTGTGGTTGACACAATAACACCGATGCAAAACTGGCAGCTGAAAAAGGGCGCCTAGAAGCATGAAGTCAATTAAAAGCGAAATATAAGAAGCTCAGCTGAAAGTTTTATTATTATTATTATTTATTAGCAGATTTATACCCATCCCTTCTAATGCCTTTACATTGCTCAGGGCAACTAACAGCAAACCAATAAAAACACAAAATCATCTTAAAAGCTAACAACATGCAGTTATTGCATGCTCTAAATTGTACCTTTATTTAGCCTTTTTCTGTGCTTAATAGTGATGCTTTTTTTCATTCTACTGGATGTGCTTGTATTGGAGCAGAACTTAAAATGTGGCTCATCTGTATTGCTTGCTGGTATTCTTGCTAAGAATATAGGATGAGCTTATTTATGTTCTTAAGCAGGAGTGCCTTCAAGATTGCTGAACAGAGATTAGTTATATGTTAATTATTTAGAGCTTCCCAAGTAAGTGCTCTTGATTTGTAAATATAAAATGCATCAGTGGACTAAGAAGATTGTAATGTATTTTTAACAGATTAGCAAGTCTGATAGCCCTACATTAATTGCTTTATATTAAAAATGTATAAATTATACTTTATCCAGAAATGAATAACACAGATGTAACAATGCGGCAAAAATAGAAGGATAAAGCTAGTCAACCATCTAAAAATAAAATAATCTAAAATGCCTTGACATACAAAAAAGTGTTCCATGGTTGGCATGCCACTGCAGAGAAGGCAGTGGAGTGAATTCTCAGTGGAGGGCTGTGCTGTTTTCTCTTCTGCTTAATGTTGGGTTTTTGCAGGAGGTAGAATCATAGAATCATAGAGTTGGAAGAGACCACAAGGGCCATCCAGTCCAACCCCCTGCCAAGCAGGAAACACCATCAAAGCATTCCTGACAGATGGCTGTCAAGCCTCTGCTTAAAGACCTCCAAAGAAGGAGACTCCACCACACTCATTGGTAGCAAATTCCACTGCCGAACAGCTCTCACTGTCAGGAAGTTCTTCCTAATGTTTAGGTGGAATCTTCTTTCTTGTAGTTTGAATCCATTGCTCCGTGTCCGCTTCTCTGGAGCAGCAGAAAACAACCTTTCTCCCTCCTCTATATGACATCCTTTGATATATTTGAACATGGCTATCATATCACCCCTTAACCTTCTCTTCTCCAGGCTAAACATACCCAGCTCCCTAAGCCGTTCCTCATAAGGCATTGTTTCCAGGCCTTTGACCATTTTGGTTGCCCTCTTCTGGACACGTTCCAGCTTGTCAGTATCCTTCTTGAAGTGGGGTGCTGTTGGAGCTTTCTTTGAAAGAGAAAAGGTGTTTCTTACATTCGCAGAGAATGGGGAAGCAGGGAGAGGTTCTTTCTCTTCTGCTTGTTGGCTTTTGCATGAAGCACCTGCACTAGAGAGCAATTGGAAGGGGAAAGGAAATCCGGCATAAGAGTAAAACCACCCTCTCCTTCCCCAGGTTCTCTGCATGGGCCGCAGACCTCTGCAAAGCGAGGAAACAGCGGCAATCAAGTAAAATCAGAATTTATGGACTCTTGCTAAAGGATCAGAAAAAACTGAATATCTTTCCTTCCAAATATATAAGAGGCTAAAACATTTCTATTTTTCATTAGCAGGGACCTGGGGGAGGGTTGGGTGGAAAAGGCAGAAAGCTCCCCCCACCCTGCTAGATGTTACCTAGTTAAGAAATACAGTCAAACCTTGGTCGTCTAAACGCAATCTATTCCAGAAGACCGTTGGACTTCCAAAATGTTCAAAAACTGAAAGCAGAAGCCTCAATACAATAGGGAAACTCAAAATGGAAGCTGCATTGGACGTTTGGTTTCCAAAAATCTTTAGAAAACCGGAGCAGTTACTTCCAGGTTTTCGGCATTCGGGAGCTGGAATGTACGATAACGGAGGCATTTGGGAACCGAAGTTTGACTGTATTACTGAAGTCAAAACAAAATTTAAAAATTAAAAAAATCCTTCCAGTAGCACCTTAGAGACCAACTAAGCTTGTTCTTGGTATGAGCTTTCGTGTGCATGCACACTTCTTCATATACTGAAGGTCATCGTGTTTTTATGTAAACTGCTTATGTTTATTACAGTAAGAAGTACTACTGTATATATATATATATATATATATATATATATATATATATATATATAAAATAAAATAAAACTAAATAAAAAAGCTGCCTATTATGCCAACATTTTTGAACTCTTGCTATTAATGAAAAATGCTAGATCCACAAAGTCTAGCTTACAGTAATGGAGAGAGTTCTGTGTGCTTTATAGTTTTTACAGAGCAGGATTATTTTGTCATTTAAATGATAATTAGGGTATTCATTTCCCATTACCTTCAATATCCTTTTCCCGGCAGGCAATTAACGTGCGGTTATGTTCTTCATAGGTTTCAGAAAGGAAGAAGATGCACAGTAATGCTGTTCTCTTGGAATCTAAATCCTCACCCATCAACCTTCTAAATGAAATGCAGCAGCTGCGTCTCCTAGGACACCTTTGTGATGTGACTGTCAGCGTGGAATATCAAGGGGTCAAGGCAGACTTTGTTGCTCATAAAGCTGTCCTGGCAGCAACTAGCAAGTTTTTTAAAGAGGTGTTTCTCAGTGAAAAGTGCATGGACGGACTAAGGACAAATGTACTATTGAACGAGGTCCAGGTAGCGGACTTTGCATCTTTTCTTGAGTTTGTGTATACTGCCAGGGTCGAGGTAGAAGAAGATCGGGTTCAGCGCATGCTGGAAATAGCCGAGAAGCTTAAGTGCTTGGATTTGTCGGAAACCTGCTTTCAGCTGAAGAAGCAGATGCTCGAATCGGTCTTGCTGGAGTTGCAGAATTTTTCCGAGTCGCAGGATGCGGCGGAGGACAGCGGTTCCCAGCCAGGCAACTTGCTTGAGCCGAGGGCAGTCGCTGAGACGCCGGGTGGCAACACAGACCGTGTTGCAAATTCTCCTCTCGGCAGACCCGGGGACGGCGAGGGCCTCGAGGCTCCCGCTGCTAAATTGAAGGAGAAGTTAGACAAGAAGAAAGAAGCCCTGAAGACGTCCTGCGCCAAGATCAGGAGGGCCAGCGGAAGACTTGCTGGCAGGAAGGTGTTTGTGGAGATCCCCAAGAAAAAGTACACGAGGCGCCTGAGAGAGCAGCAAAAGTACGCGGAGGCTGTGGCCGAGGAGAGCAGGCTCTCCGAAGACCACCGCATCCATAAGGAAGGGGAGGAGGAGAAGAAAGAAGAAGAGGAGGAGAAAGAACCAGTGGTGAGCATTGTGAAATCTGAAAGCAAAGGGTGCGATGGTACCGACGACCTGGAGGAAAACTTGACCAAGTTGGAGGACGATAAAAAGAACCGTGGCGGCAACTTCACCTGCAGCACCTGCGAGAGAGAGTTCCTGTACGAGAAGAGCTTTCTGAAGCACATCAGGCACAGCCACGGCATCGCAGCCGAAGTTATTTACCGTTGCGAAACCTGCAGCCAGACTTTTGCCAACCGGTGCAACCTCAAAAGCCACGAGCGCCACGTCCACAGCAGCGAGCGCCACTTCCCTTGCGAGCTCTGTGGTAAGAAGTTCAAGAGGAAGAAGGACGTCAAGAGGCACATTCTGCAGGTTCATGAGGGTGGTGGGGAGCGTCATCACTGCCTACAATGTGGAAAGGGTTTGAGCTCCAAAACGGCCTTGAGGCTTCATGAGAGGACACACACAGGCGACAAGCCTTATGGGTGCACAGAGTGTGAGGCTAAGTTTTCTCAGCCTTCGGCACTTAAAACACACATGAGGTATGAACACACTTAACTGGCCTTCTTAGTTAAATCTCTGGGCAAAGGAAAGAAAAGGTAGCGTTCCTCCAAGGCTGCTTGCCAGTGGTCAAATAAGAAAGCAGGGTTTTGTGAGTAGCGTTTACTCGTAAAAAGGTTTGGTAGTGTTTGTTCTTTGCTTTTGAAGAAAAAGTTTGAGACCGTCGTGCAGATGGCACCAAACCACAGGCTCAGACTCCTATTGAATTGCCTTTAAAAGATTGAAGCCTTTATAGGAGAATTGGGAAAGATTATAGTCTTGATTTCATCACACTGAATTGTAGTTGAAACAAGTGGCAAAAAAGACTTCATGACTTTTGCCAGCTAATTTGGATAAAACCCATTTCAGTGCTTCATGATATGAGTCCTTGCTAACTTGAACGCTTTCTACCTCTACATATAGAGCATTCAAATTCAGTGGGAGGTGGCGAGTTCTGAGAATTGAAATTGAATTCTGCAGCCATTGTTTCGGGTGTTAGTTGAGCACAAACAGTAGCATGATCCTTTGGTTCCGGACAGTACCTCTCTTTCTCCCACTCGTCTTCTGAAACTTTTTTGCGATGGGCTTGACAGCAAAACTTCATCGCTGTCGATGGGTCAGTTTGCCCCGTGAAAAATTCAACGGTGTGTGTGTTCTTCAGCTGGCAATGTCATGGGCAAATATTTTCTCTTGATGAAAGCCGAAGGTTTCCTGAAGGGCTACTTTCAATGCCCTGCGTCATCAAGGAGAGGGACCTTTGCGGTCTCAAATCTCCGGTAGTAGAAGTGGCACTTCTTTGCTAGACAAGGACTTTGAATTATTTGATTCTGTATAGCCACTCTTTAAATAGGCCTCCTGCTTTAGTGGTTATTATTGTTGACTTGATAGGCTTTCACTGCTTTCAATTCTCCCCACTGTGGAACAGCTTTTGAAACCTGCAGAGTGAGGAACTCAGTCCTTCCCTATGACTTGCCTTTCTTTTTAGATAGAACCTGCTGTAAAATATCTCTTGTGTGTGTGTATCTGTGGGATGGGGAGTCTCTATAAAGCACAGAAAAGAAACCATGGGCTTGGAGGGCCCCTAGATACTTCAGGTTCAATTCTTAGTTCAGATATTTGGGGTGGAATTCCTGTTTGATTAGGAGGGTGAAGCTCCTTCCTTGTTATCGTGCATCATGCAACAGTAATATTTTTAGTGATATGTTTTGTAAAAACTGTATGGGCTTGTAGAGGGAGGGTGATCTCTAGCTCATCTTTTGAAGAATTCTTCTGCCTCCTTGAGGAGCCAGGAATATCAACCACTGTAGAGCAGTGTTTGGTCCCAGCAGGGGGGGGGGGGAACAAGGTGTGCAGGTAAGGACACAGCTTGTGATTAATTTTATATGTGTTAGTGTTTTAAGTTGAGGGAAGGAAATCCAAAAGGTAACTGTTCTAAGGCTTCCACAAGAAAAACATCTCTCTCCTCTGCACGCACGCACGCACACACACACACGGTTTTGAAAGCCAAAATATTTGTAATCCCGGAAACACTTTTGGATCCCTCTCCCCGCCCCGGGGGATCCAGTTTTACTGGAAATACATTGTCGTTCCTGTTGATCTAAGATTGCAGGTGGCTTTACACAAAACAAGGAAAAAAAACATTCTTTAGTATAAATAAGTACAAATAGTATCTGAAAATTACAGCTTTTTTGTTTTAGTCTAATTTAAAGCATCTGATTTTTTGGTTCTGCTTTTATTTCACCTTGCTTCCCATTGCCTTATCATTATTGCTGGCTAGGCCCAAAAGACAGCATACATGCAGGAGACTGCTTCTGTTCAGCTGGGAGCCCCATACACAAGCATATGCTGTGCACTTGGCTTCCGGGGGGGCAGGGGAGAGAGAGAAAGTCCCATCCATGAATAGGCAAAGACAACCTCAAGAAAGAAAGTGCCCACCACTAGTTATTGCTAGAACAAGTGACTGATGAAATGTTGTATAGTTGTGTTGATTTGTATTATTTTCTCATTTCAGAATCCATACTGGTGAAAAGCCTTTCGTGTGTAGCGATTGTGGAGCAAAATTCACGCAGAATCACATGCTTATCTATCATAAAAGATGCCACACAGGTATAAAAGTATTGCTTCTTCTTTCTTTTTTCTTTTTCTTTTTTTGCTTTGTACTCTTTCACTCTGATTTCCTGTACATCTGAGAGTTTAGCCACATCGATCCCAAAGAGCAAGGAATTTGGGGCAGGTGCGCTGTTTCTGTCTTTGCTCCAAAGTGTTGCAGGTTTATCCTGTGATGCTGCACTGGTGCAATGGCTGCTGCACTTAGACAATTATTGCTGGACCAGTAGCAGTTAAAAAGAGGGGAGGGGAGAGTTAAAACTGGCAATGCACTGTTTGGTTGAAGTGTGTCTTGGCTCTCCCGATCCATATCCTTGTTCCAAATCTTACTGTTAGTGGCTTAAAATAACCTCTTCAGCTTTTTTGTGTCCTCTAGGGGAACGACCTTTCATGTGTGAAACGTGTGGGAAGAGCTTTGCCTCTAAGGAGTATCTGAAACACCACAACCGAATCCACACGGGATCCAAGCCGTTTAAATGCGAAGTTTGCTTCCGAACATTTGCACAGAGGAATTCACTGTATCAGCACATAAAAGTTCATACAGGTAGGAAGGCAAAAGGGTCAAGCCGAGGGCGGGAGGGGGAGCCTCCTGTTTGCAAAATTTGGGTGTGAACTAAAGAGAGGGGCTCTTACCAGTTCACGGCATACAAACGTTTAGTTTCGCTGGTGATTCTGTCCGTTCGACTTCCAAAACATTCAGAAACCAAGGCGTAGCTTCCAATTGACTGCAGGAAGTTCCTGCAGCCAATTGGAAGCGGCATCAGACGTTCAGGTTCCAAAGAATGTTCAAAAACCGGAACATTCACTTCCAGGTTTGCGGAATCAAACAACTGTGCTGTTTTTCAAAATACAGACATAAAGACTGTGAAACAGTGTCTCTCTCTTTAGGATATTGTATTTTTGTGTACCACTTTTTAAAATATTAAGCAGTTCAGAAATGCTTCCGATTACATAATTCTGCTTTCTGATGATTCCTCTGCTCTGGCCTTCTCTGATCAGAGTAAGGACATCCAAGTTTCTGTGGCTCTGTTTGCCAGGTTGCCAGCCTGTAGGAAGGTTTGTGCTTTAGCCATGCCCATGTCGTGTTATTCTTGGGAGCTTTCCTAAGCAAGGCTTCCGTGTCAGCATCCAAATCGAAATTGGTATCTAACGACGTCGTTCGGATCCTACATAAACCAGCTTCAGCCTCTTCCAAAGTGCCTTGCAGACTGGAATTCAATTCATGTTTTTGAGGACGGTTGTTCATACCTGGAGAAACCTGCCTGCTCCAGTGACTTGTGTGTTGGCCTTGGACCTATACTTTAAAATCCCAAGTCTGGGAGTTC
This sequence comes from Lacerta agilis, assembly GCF_009819535.1. Lineage (NCBI taxonomy): Eukaryota > Metazoa > Chordata > Lepidosauria > Squamata > Lacertidae > Lacerta > Lacerta agilis. The sequence goes on from NC_046314.1 coordinate 10,358,629, forward strand.
CTGAGGCCACATTGAAACCCTCTATGTCAGGTCTTCATCTTTACAATAGGAATAAGAGAGGATTGGAAGTTACTCAGTCTGCATGTTGCTAATGCAGTCGGGATCATGATTAGTAATTAAAGATTTCTTTCCAGTTAGTGCTTTCAGCTCTTGTGAAAATAGTTCTTTCCTTGAGCTATTTGCTTCCACCATAATGACCTTTTAGTTGGTCTTTCCTATTCTCAGCTTAAGCATTTTGTTTGTTTTCATATTCCATCTATCTTTTCCCTCCAGGTTAATATTAATGTTTCTCTGCTTTTGCTTTCTCTTCACTTGGTACATTTTCCTCTTGGCTTTCAGTTTAAGATTTCTTTTATCTACTTTTAAATGTATTCCTTCTCTTACCTCCTGTTTATTTTTCATCTCTGATTTTTCCATTTTGTCCCCTGTTGGTTGTTAAACCCTGTGTCTTTCTCTATTCTGTGTTGTGCTTTCCCCCCCCTTTATTGTTCCTTAACTCTCTACTAGCTAATGTTTGTGCAGTTCATTCTCCTTTTTTAAAAGCAAACCGTGCTAATTTATCTTAGGAGGCCTATGCTTAATCATTCTTCACCTCTAAATTCCTAGCATTATTTTTAGTTTAAATTAGATTGTAACCCTGCTCAGCGGGGCTTGTCATCCTGTGTGTTTTGAACAATGCTTAGTTCCCACAGGCACTTCACAAATAAAGTAAAATAATGCCGTTCATTTTGCAAACGTATCTGAAAGTCATTTCTTCTGGAGGACAGAATAACTTGTCTGTCTGGTGTAGGTAGATTTAAAAAACAAAGTATAATTGATTCCAGAAAGGCTTTTATTAATATATAAGCATGAAAACATTTTATCCCATTTTCAGCTCAGTTCAGTGTTAAGTTGGGAATGCACACAATTGAAGTTCATGACACCATTCCTATCATCAGAAGTTCTGACTTGTACTCTTGAGGTCGTTGTATTGTGGCTGATCTTAGGTTGCATTTGGTGCAGCTACAAAGGTGAAGATCTTGCAGGTGCCCCTTAGCGGTTTCTTCCTTCCCTTGGTTGCTGTCAAAGTCTGCAAGAGCAGCCCTTTTGCATGCAGTCAAATAGCAATAGTAACCATGTTCTCTTCTTATAGGTGAGCGTCCCTACTGTTGTGATCAGTGTGGCAAACAGTTCACCCAGCTCAATGCCCTGCAACGCCATCATCGGATTCACACAGGGGAGAAACCGTTCATGTGCAACGCTTGCGGTCGGACATTTACCGACAAATCTACTCTTCGGCGGCACACCTCCGTGAGGAATTTTTGATTTTCTGTTTCCTAACAAGCCACATAACTTAAGGGTGCGGCAGGTTTGGCCCTCCAGATGTTGCTGACTACAACTCCCATCATCCCAGGCTGTTGGGTCATGCTGGCTGCAGCTGGTGAATGGTTTGAGTCCTACAACACCGGGAAGGCCAGAGCTTCTCTATCCCCAATGTAAATGGTGTAGTTATTGGCAGAGATGGGAAACACTGTGTAGACTCCACATAGCATGGCTCCACCTGAAGTTGGAGCATTGAATCAGAGCAGGCTTCCTCAAACTCGGTCCTCCACATGTTTTTGGCCTACATGATCCCTAGCTAGCAGGACCAGTGGCCAGAAAGCCCAAAAGCTGTTCCTTGCCTTTATTAAGCAGTAAAAACAAATTACTAATAAATAACGAGAAAATGCAGGTTTGGTCTTGCATTTTTTTATCTTATTATGAACTCTTCTTGTACTTGTGGGTTGTTTTTTTAAAAAAATTCCCTCACTACTTCATAACTTGGGAAGGCTACAGCCTCTATTCTGCCTACATTTTATTTGCTCCCAGCCATTGTTTATAAGAGAAACAGGTTTAGGTTGTTGGAGCTAGTAATAATAATTTATAATAATAATTTATTTATACCCCGCCCATTTGGCTGGGTTTCCCCTCATTGCTGAATATGAATTTGCAAGGGTCCTATAATGCTGTAGCAGACCAAGAAATGGTATGTGGAGTTTTAGATAAAATAAATAAAAATAAAATAAGCCTGAAATGCCTCCCAACTTCATTGGAGGTGCAGAGGTGGCTGCCTCCCAGAGAGCCAGTGTGGTGTAGTGGTTAAGAGCGGTGGACTCTTAATCTGGTGAACCAGGTTCGCGTCCCCGCTCCTCCACATGCAGCTACTGGGTGCCCTGAGCTAGTCACACTTCTCTGAAGTCTCTCAGCCCCACTCACCTCACAGAGTGTTTGTTGTGGGGGAGGAAGGGAAAGGAGAATGTTAGCCGCTTTGAGACTCCTTCAGGTAGTGATAAAGCAGGATATCAAATCCAAACTCCTCCTCTTCTTCTTCTCCCTGCCTGAGTCCTGTGCAGTGTGAGCTCTGAATGCTTAGACAGCAGTTTAAGAAGCAGCTCAGGACCACAATACCTCAAGGACCGCTTCTTTCCATATGAATCCAGGCCCTGAGATCATCTTTTGAGGCCCTCCTTCGTGTGCCTCCTCCTTGAGAGGTCCGGGGGGTGGCAACATGAGAACGGGCCTTCTCTGCAGTGGCTCCCCGTCTGTGGAATGCCCTCCCCAGGGAAGTTTGCCTGGCGCCTTCACTATACATCTTTAGGCACCAGGCAAAAATGTTGCTTTTAACCAGGCGCCTGACTTGATCTACATCTTATACTCTTTTTTAAATGCTTGGCTCTTTTTTTGGGAGGGGGCGGTTATTGGGTTGTAGTTTTTCTTTTGATTTTATGTATTTGATATTTTATGTGAACCGCCCTGAGACCTTTGGGTATAGGGCGTTATTGAAATTAAATAAATAATAAGAATAAGAATAAGCATTCAGAGCAAATTGAAGGTCCTGTAGACTGTAATGTGTGCCGGTGGTGAATTTTTCATGCTTGTGGTTTTTTTTTTTCCAGATTCATGATAAAAACACACCTTGGAAGTCTTTCCTTGTAGTTGTTGAAGGAGCTTCTAAGAACGACGAGGATCATAAAACAGAGGCAGACTATAACGTGGCTCGTTCCAAAATATCCGAGAAGCTGCTGTCGTTCTCTGAAAATGGGCACTATCAGAGTCTGACGGCTATCCAAGGAAATGTGACCGCGCTGCATGAAAATGGATCGTCTGCAGTAACAGACTGCAAATCAAAGGGCGCTGCAGGGTCTCCAGAAACCGCCGTAGCTACACCTTTGCATGATCTCACCGTGTTGCACACCCAGACTGACTCATTTCAGCCTCCACTTTACACCTTGGTGACTATAGAATAGCACTTGCTACAAAGAAGAAAACTCCAGCTGGGGATAATCTCTGAAATACTGTACACAGTATCCATGATCCATGTAAAGGAGAAGAAAGGGTTACTATGAATGATCTTAATATCGTGGATTCTCTCAAAACCATTACTTTTCAAGTTGTCTTTCAACTGAAAGATTCTCTCTCATCCCATGTGTTAAAGAGAAAACTATTCTCTCTTTTGTATGCTGTCTCTGTAATTTTGAAGTAGATTTCAGATTACAAAGTCAGTGCAAAAAAGGTTCGCCGCTGTTTTAATCCAGATTTTTCCTTTCCTTCGGCAGAATGGTTTCTTTGGAGAAATTGTTTTCCCTCTGAAAGGAGACTCGTTCTGTGCTGGTGTTGTTTAAAATCTTTTAATCGACGCTGATTTTACATTGTATGGAAACGAACGTGAGCTCATATAGCGCAGTCTCTCTGGGCCCAATATGAAATGCAGTTTTAATAAATTGCTGCTACTGTTGTTTTTAAATGTTGGGGCATGCCTGACCCTGCTCTTTCAACCTCTTGAATAAGTTATTTTGGGAAATGTTTGGAAAACCAGTTTGTAAAAGTGCTGGAGCTCCACTGCAGTTCATATGCTAAATGCGTACTTTGACAGATAGATTGTTCTACACAACTCTGAAGTGGATTTCAGAGTAGCGTTGCTGGATTTTGTTCAGAATTTGTGGAGGGATTTCACAAGCTTTTTAAAAAGTTAATTCTATGGTCCAACTTTCCTCCCAAGTACTTGGCACTCGGTGAACCTTTTCTCTGTACTCCTTCCTGTCTCTTCATTCCCACCTACAAACTCACTGTCTTTTAATGGTTTCAACAGTCTGTTCTGTCATATGCACACACCCCCCAAAAGCCACGTGCATCTTCAGCTCCTGTTACAGGTATACCTTCATTTCCAAACATTCCCTGTACATATAGGACCTTCACAAAGTGTTGCATTTCTAAATTGCTCTTCATTGCCCAGAGGACCTTAGTAATCTTCCCAGCCTCTTGTGATCCCAGTGCCCCACATATGGGGTTGTGTGTGCTGGCCACGAGACAAGGAGTTCTGCCACTTTATAAATTATAGGCAGCACTTCTAAAACAATGGCTCCAAAGTAATGAATGCGGGACTGCAAGTCACCTGTTGTGGCTCCCCTGTCCTCTCCCCCTTTGTGCTACAGCTGGTAAAATCTCCTTTGTTCATGTTTCCGGCAACGGTTTCATTATGTGGGCGAGTATGCTTCTTGTTTTTGTACTTGCTATATAATGTTTGTCCCAAAGGCTACAGAATGTACT